>NC_142503.1:129149375-130367500 GCF_057876585.1 Rhinolophus sinicus
TCTCACAAGAATCCAACCATGCCAGCACGTTGATCTCATACTTCTAACATCCAGAATTGTGAGAAATAACTTTCTGTTGTTTATAAGCCACCCAGTCAATGGTACTTGTTATACCAGCCCAAACTGAGCAAGACACTGCTGCATTAAGAAGGGACTATAGGAGAACAAGCAGGGAGACCATTAGAAGGTCTCAGAGTAATTCATTTTAGAGATGAGGATGGCTTGACCAAAGAGGTAGCAGTGGAGATTGGAACAGAGGTCAGATTATGGTTTAATTTTTAAAATAGGGACAACTAATTTTCTTAATGTATTAGACATAACCAGACAAATAAGAGTCAAAATAACTCTGAAGTTATTACCAGAGATACTGAAAGAATGAAGTTGCTGTCAATTGAAAAGCAAAAAGTAGTGGAAGGAGCATGTTGGAGGTGAGTTCAGAAGGTGAAAGATGAGAAGTTCAGTACTGGGCACATTATATTAGAATCCTGACCCTCTAGACTACAGTACCTCCAACGGGAAGGAGAATATCATTACAGGTCTGTCTGTTCTGGATATTGTCTAACATGACCCAGTAGTAAAAGAAGGAACATGCTAAAGTTCCTGTTTTATCCCAGGAGCCAAGCACGCCCTAGAACTCTGCGCCTCACCCTGCTCATTTTCATCAAATGAGAGAACTTGCTAAAAACAGTCAGGTTATGTCCCTGAGTCTCTGAAAACTCCAGTGTCTCAGGAGGTTTGTGTTCAGCTCCCCCTGCAGTCTCAGGCACTGTGTCACTCAGAGCACAGAAGTAGACACCCGAGTCGCTCCAATGGGCTGATGATTTCCTCAGGTGGAAGGTGCTTTCACTTTTCTTAAATTCAGCCTGGAAATCTTTGATGCCATTAACCAGGGTGTTCCCTGTAAAGTACTTGAGAAGAAGCTGGAGGTTTTGATTGGGGTATTGGACATACCAGAAGAGATAAACAGATCCACCATAGGTAGAGGTATAGTTGCACCTCAGCTCCAGAGAGGTTCTTTCAGAGACAGTGATGTGACCATCAGGCTGGCTCACTGAGTCGGCTCTGGTTCCTCCTGCAACATCAATGTGGAGTTAGTGAGACTAGGACAGACCTACCTCTAATGAGACTGTGTCTCTGGTCAGAATCCAATCAGAACCATGTTCCTTCCATGGAGGCAGAAGCAAGGAATACAGTATTACTTACTCACTGTGAAGAGCATTCCAAGCAGCAGAAGGGTCGCTGAGAACATGCCTAGGCAGTGAGAGAGCTGAGCTGTATTCTGGATGATCTCCCCTGAGGAGCAGGAAGGAATGTGACCAAGTATGCTGAGTCCTTTTAAATGCAAAAATCTGAGATTCAAGAGATCCTGCTTAGGCAAGTTCTAGAGGCTGTTGTAAAAGATGCTTCCTTGGCAATGACTGCTCCTCGTGGTGAGTCTGCTCAGAATGTGCACCTCGGTGAGCTTTGAGGTAAAGACGTTCATAGGAGTGAGGTGAAACTTTTATTAACTGAGACATTTCCAGTTTATGCAATATGTCCCCCTGGTGGTCAAATGTAGAAACAAATACAGACAAGGTTTTTTGTGCCCCATATCCTTCCTGCTCCAATCCTGGCTGGAATTTCTTAATTTTATAATTTGTAAGAGTGTTTATGTACATTTTTTAAAATTTCGTAGTGGGAGACATATGCATGTTAAAAACTCACCTTCTATTACAAATGCTCTATGATTTTTTATTTCTAATAATCAAACTACTTTGCTTGGTATCTATCTAGTTTTTCTATTTCTTCTTGAGTTACTTTTAGTAATATATGTTTTTCTACTAAATTTTGCTTTTTCCTAACGGTTTTACAATTTATTGGTTCAAGGATTAGTAGCTTTTTCTTAATAAATTTTAAATTGCTACTGTAATTCTAGTTATGTCTGTTTTTTAATCTTTCTTATGATTGTGTTTATTAGTTTCCTGACAAATTACCACCAACTTGGTAGCTTAAAACAATACACATTTATTCTCTTACAATTCTGAAGGGAGAAGTCCAAATCAGTGTCACAGTGATAAAATCAAGGTGCCAGCTGGTCCGTTTCCTCTGAAAGCTGCAGAGAATAATCTGTTTTCTTGCCTTTTCCAGCCTCTGGAGTCTGTCCTAACTTTTGCATCACGTGGCCTTTTCGCCCCTAGTTCTGTCATCACATTGCCTTCTTTCCTCTGACTCTACTGCCTCCCTCTTATTAGGACCTTTCTGATTACATTGGGTCCACTTGAATAATCCAGAATAATCTTTCCTTGTCAAGATCCTTAAATAATCACATATGCAAAGTTCCTTTTGCCATATAAGATAATATATTCACATATTCCAGAGATTATGCGATGGGCATCTTTCAGCGTCATTATTCAGTCTACTATATTAAGTACTTGATATTGTATTATAAAATATTGGTCTATTTTTCAGCTCATCAATAGTAGCATTGGATTTCCCTATTTATTGCCTTGTTTTTGTTCCTGTTTGATTAATTTTTTTACTTTATTTTTTATTAAAGTATAATTATACAGTGTAATAAATAGGTCATAAGTATAGAGTCAGAGGAGTTTGAAAATTGCACACTTATAAGCCACACCCCTTTCAAGCTATAGAATATTTCTTTCACTCCACCCAAATCCCTTGTGCCCATCTAAAAAATTTGCAACTCACAGAGGTAATGATTGTTCTGCATTATTTCACTATAGATTAGTTTGCTTATTTTAGAAGTTCACATAAATGTAACGAAACAGTATGTTTTATGTCTGGAATCTTGCTAGGCATTATGTTACTGAGGTTTATCCATGCTGTTATGGGTATCGGTGGTCCTGTCCATTTCATAGCTAACTAACATTGCAGCGTGTGTGTGTGTGTGTGTGTGTGTGTGTGTGTGTTTGTGTGTGACTATTTTATCTGTCGTTTTTAGATATTTTCCCTAGTTTATTGTTATTATGAATAAAGCTGCTATGAACATTTCTTAAAGTTTTGGGGGACATATGTTTTCATTTCCCTTGGGTAAATGCTTAGAAGTAGAATCGTTGGGTTGTGGTAGATGTATGTTTAATTC
Organism: Rhinolophus sinicus; assembly: GCF_057876585.1. Classification (NCBI taxonomy): domain Eukaryota; kingdom Metazoa; phylum Chordata; class Mammalia; order Chiroptera; family Rhinolophidae; genus Rhinolophus; species Rhinolophus sinicus. Next base: position 129,152,458 of record NC_142503.1, read on the forward strand.
TATGAGAAACTGCTAAAGTGAAGGTCCAGTTTATACTCCAATTAGCAGTGTTTAGGAATCTGGTTACCGACCTGCTTACTTTTTATTTTGAAATAATTTTAGACTCACATAGAAGTAACAAAAACATTGCAGAGTTCTCTTGTACATTTCAAACTAACATTCCAGTGTGTGTTTTCTCCAATGATAACATCTATGATCCAGTGATCATAGTAGGATGATCAAAACTAGGATTAATACAATGCTATTAAACTGCAGACATTACTCTGATTCACCAATTTTTACATGCACTTTTTTTGATGCATAGCTCTAAGAAATTTTATCACATGTATAGTTTCATGAAACCACCACTAAAATCAAAATACTGTTCCATCACCCTAAAGAAACCCTCCCTTTGCACACTTTCCCCATTCTTACAACCCCTGATAACCTCTGGTAAACACTGATCGTTTTTCCATCCCTATAATTCTGTCCTTTTGAAAATTTTGTATATGTGGAATCATACATTATGCATAGAATCATGATGACCTAATAAGTGCAATCATATGTTATGTAGCCTTCTGATATTGATTTTTTTAGTCAGCATAATACACTTGAGATCCATCCAAGTTGTTGCATGTATCAATAGTTCATTCCTTTTTATTACTAAATAGTATTCCACTGTATTAATGTACCCTAGTATATTTATCTATTCATCCAATGAAGAACATTCGGTGATTTCCATATTTGACCACCACAAATACAGCTGTCATGAATTTATTACAGTACTTTATTCATTTTCTATAGCTGCTGTAACAAAGTACTACAAATTAGAAAGCTTAAATAACAAAAACTTATTGTCTCACAGTTCTGAAGGCCAGAAGTCCAAGATCAACGTACCAGAAAAGATGACTCCTTCTGAGGGCTCTGAGAAAAAATCTGTTCCATTCCTCAGCTTCAGATGATTTGGTAGCAATCTTTTGTGCTCTTTGGCTGTAGAAACATCACACCCACCTCTGCCTTCATCTTCATGTGATATTCTCCCTGCATGTCTGTCTCTGTGTCTAAATTTCCTCTTTTTATAAGGACATCAGTCATATTGGATTAGGGCCCATCTGATGACCTAATCTGAACTAATTACGTTTGTAATGACCTTATTTCCAAAGAAGGTCACATTCTAAAATACTAGGGATTAGGACTTCAACATATAAGTTGGGAGAGGCACAATTCTACCCATAACAGCATCCATAGGAAACTACAATATATTGTCTAAAATGTTCCATTTCCAATAAAGCTTATGAGACATGAAAAGAAACAGAAAGTGTGACTCTTACACAGGTAAAAAATTGGGCAATACAAACTGCTATGGAAAGGGTTCAGAGGTTGGACTTAGCAGAGAAAGTTTTCAATGTACCTAGTTTAAATATATTTTTGAAAACTAAAGGAAATCATGATTAAAGAAGAAGGTATGTTGACAGCATCTCATCAAATAGAGAATATCCATAAAGAGGTAGAAAGTGTTTTTGAAAGGAACACATGGAAGTTCTGGAGTTGGAAAGTATAATAACCAAAATGAAAAATTCACTAAAGGGGCTCAATTGTAGATCTGAGCTCCCAGAATAGGAATCAGTGAACTTGAAGGTAGATCTACAAAGATTATTCAATCTGTAAAACAGAGAGAAAAAAAGAATAACGAGAAATGAACACAGACATAGAGAAATATGGGACATCATTAAGAACACCAACATATGCATAATGGTAGTACCAGAAAGGAAGGAGACAGAAAGTAACAGAAAAAAATATTTGAAGAAATAATGGCTGAGAACTACCTCAAACTGACAAAAACCAATCTACTCATTTCAGAAGCTCAATAAGTCTATGTGGGATAAACTCAAAGAGATTCACGCTCAGACACAGAGTAACAATGTTGAAAGATAAACAGAATATCATGAAAGTAAAAGAGAAAAACAAATCTTTACATACAAGGTAATTCTAATAAAATTAAAAACTGAGTTCTCAACAAAAAACAATGGACCCAGACTATTCAAAGGAAAACCCAAAAAGAAAAAATACCATCAATGAGCAATCCTATAATTGACAAAAGTATCTTTGAAAAATTAAGATTAAAAAAAAAAAAGATATTCCCAGATAAATACTAACTGAGAGCATTCATTGCTCTCAGATCTGCTTTACAAAAAATAATAAAGGAAGTTCTTTGGCTAAAAGCAAATGACCCCAGACAGTAATCTGCATCCTCACTCACACATCATTAGAGGCAATTTTTTATGTAATTATAAAATACAGTATAATTGCATATTTATTCTCCTTTCTTCACTTAACTGAATTAAAGAGCAATTATATAAAATGATTTGTATCTAATTGCATTGCTGGGCCGATTACATATAGAAATGTAATGTATTTGACAATAAAAGTATAAAGGTAGTTCAAACCTGTTTTGGGACAAAGAAATGACACCAGATGGTAACTTGAATCCACAGGAATAAATGAAGAAAACCAGAAATGGTACATAAGAAGGTTAATACAACAAATCCCATAAATACATACTTGTTTTCATTTTTTTTCTCTCATCTTCTTAAAAAACATGAAGATATAAAGATATAAAGTAATAATTATAACAATAAATTGGTTGTTTATAACATATATAGATGTAATATGAATAAGAATTATAGCACAAAAAGGACGAAGAGGAAATAGAACTCCATAGGAGTAACTTTTCCATATGTCACAGCAATTAAGTTAGTAAAATTTTAAAGTATATACTAATAAGTAAGATGCATGTCATAAACCCTAAAGTAACCACTAAGAAAATAACTGGAAAATGCAGTGAAAAGTATGAGAGGAATTAAAATATTACACTAGAAAATATTCCCTTGATGCAAAAGGAAGCAGTAAAGGAAGAACAAAGGACCAAAAAAGACATGGGACATATAGAAAACAAAACTAAAATGACAGACATAAATCCAACTATATCAGTAAGACCATTAAATGTAAATGGATTAAACATTTCAGTCAAAAAGCTGTGATTATCAAACTGTTTTAAAAACTGATATGTAATTATATACTATCTACAGGAAACACCCTTTCAATTCAAACTTAAAAATTGGTTAAAACTAAAAGGAAGGAGAAAGATATCATACAAACAGCAAACAAGAGATCTGGAGCTGCTATTATATTATTAGACAAGATAAAATTTAAACCAAAAAATGTTACTAGAAATGAAGTATTTTATGATGATAAAGGTCCAATCCATCAGAAAGATGTAACAGTTATAAACATATATGTACCTAACAAGAGAGGTAATTATTTAGGTAATTATAAAATACAGTGTAACTCTGTATTTATTCTCCTTTTGTGTCCTAACTGAATTAAAGAGCAATTATATAAAGGGATTTTACATGTATTTTGGTAAATACGTGGAGCAAAAATGGACAGAATTGAAGGGAGAAACAGATGATTCAACGATTATAGGTGGAAACTTCAATATTTCATTTTCAATAATAGAACAAGTAGGCAGAATATCAACAAGGAAACAGAAAAGTTGAACATTATAAACCAAGTAGACCTAACAGACATCCATCCTATAGCAACAGGATACGCATTCTTCTCAAGCATGGAGGCAACATTCTCCAGGATAGACCACATCCTAGGATATAAAACAAACTTTGAGAACACCGGTGGGACTTAGTTGAATGGAATATATATACATTTTAAAGTGTTTCCAGAGATTTGTCAATATATAAACAGTCAGCAAGTTTTGTTTGTTTGCTGTGCTGCTCTAGCAGTATGGGATATAAGTACCTGCATTTGTCTTGGGACATATTGCGGTGAGGCTGACCTGAACTTCATTGAGACACCCACTAAGTGGATGATTGTGTAATAACATCTTTACTGGAGTAATTTTTCTGTTCTTTTTATTCCTTTCACCTTTTACTCTTTTGGGATCCAGCATACTGTGGCTTAAATATTTATATTAGTTCTGTCCTCTTATCAGCTACTCTGCTAGTTCCAAGTGAGAGGGATATAGTGCAGGAAGAGGAGTAGACTGAGAAGGAAAGATAAAGACCAAAGTCTCCAACCTGTAAGGCCCAAAAGTATCTGTGGTTAAAACCCTACCAGTGTGGGTTAGGAACATTAAGCTGTGTAAAGGCTGTGTGGGGATTTTGTGATGTGATTGTGGTTGGAGGCGGAGCTGAGCCCAGCGGAGGTTTGTGTACAGGCTGCAGGTGCCTGGGGGACACTGTGGCTCCACGGCACAGAAATAAACGGCTGAGTCTGTGGTCTGGGAAGAGGAAATGTGCAATGAGCTGTTGCGTTCTTTAGGGTCTGTCGTAGCGGTTAATCTTCCATTCACCTTTGTCCCTGAAGAAATGTAAAACAGGTTGATGAGATCGCCCCCAGGATTTTGGCGAAACCACTGCACATTGTCCAGAGAGGTGGAAAATTTGCACCGCAGCGTAGAACTGGCTCCCTCCTGGAGGCTCAGGGCTGTGGGGCTCTGCTCCACCGGCGCCACTCTCACACCTGATGAGAGACAGAGAAACAGTCACAGGCGATGGGCACTATCACACCCACAAAACCCAGAAAAGGCCCTCATAAATTAGGAAAAGGGTAGAAAGTCTGCAAGATTCATCAGTGACTTTTCCTCCTCTCTCCTTCCCTCCCTCAATAATACTCCTTTCAGATGCCCATCTGGGACAGCCCCAACTTACAGCAAACCTGGGTGCACAAAAGCGCCAGCACAGTGCCCAACAGCCTCTTCATGATGCTTCGCTTTGCTGCTCGGGAGATTTTCACCCTCAGGTATATTTAATTATACCCTGCGGTGGTGAGTGGCAGGACTGGGCTCTGGAACTGTTCCTGCTCCTGCGACCAAACAGTCTCACCCGACAAACCCTGCCAGGCTGTGACAGGAAGCCCCGCCCCCCAGCCTCACCCCCACTGAGAATGTGCTGGAGAGCAGTGAGAGAGAGAGGGGGGACAGAAAGATCCTTATTCTATTACTTGAGGGACATTGTCTGAGAATCCTGGATGAACTATTGTGTGAGAAGGAAAGGGAGGCCTCCTCCCTTATCTATGCTAATTCCAGTCTGGGGAGGATCATAGAAAGAACATCCACAGTTTTTAATCCAAATAACTTGGTTAGTGTTCTAACAAACGGATCTTTACTAACCCATGAATTAATTCTATGAGTGTCATTCCAGTCATACAAAATAATAACAACAAAAATGTTATGTATTCTCTACTTAATGAATTCCTATTATTGGAATATATGAAATATATGGATTGGGACTTTCCTGGAATAACCAAGACTTGTGGGAAATATTGTTATAAGAAATGAACCTAATAAGCCTGTAAATTGTGAGAAGAAAATTAGGATCAATTTACACGTTGCTTTTATGTATTTTCCTTGCTGCTGTATAATATGTTTTGTTTTTCTAATTTTTATTGTAAAATCGTCCTGTGGTTCAGGCTTGCATTTCAGTCAACCTGTTTTCTAATACCTCTGTCTTCCTCTTTTCCTCCCACTGTCCCTTCTCGTTACATTTCTACTTCCATATTCTCCTTTTTCCCCCTTACTTTCTTTCTCTTTCCTCACTTTGGTTTTCTAGTTACAGGAAAGAGACAGAAACAATATTGAAGAAAAAAAGGTGGCATTCAATGGTTTGGAAATAATTTTGAAACTGTGAAATGGAAGTTCATATTTCCCCTGATATCTAAATATTTTAGGCAATAAAAGTTTAGAAAATTCTGAAATCTATACTTCGGAATTCTCCATCCTCCCTTTTGCTTCATGTGACTCTGTTTGCTCCAGGAGTCTTTTCTGATAGATAATGATAATGACGTAGATCAAGATAATGATAACAATGTAGATACAGACACATGCATCACAGCCACCAACTGCTAGTACTTGCATCCAGGAATAAGGCGAAGCTATTAATTGAAAAGTATATTCGCAAGAAGTATGTTTCTTATGTGCTGATAATGATTCCATTTTTCTTCACACACAAGTTTTTTCCCTCTTTACTCTTACTGGCACTCATTTGCACACTCATACAATTTCTCAAATCTTTCAATGACTATTTACAGCTAGGTGCCTCACAGTAGTCCTTGGTTTAAGAAAAGCCTAATTGACTAATACTTTGGCTCAGCCTCAGCCCAGCCTGCCTTTCTAGGGCTGTACCTGTGGACTGACTTGAAGCTCCAAAAGTGTCCACAAGGACAGAGATTACATACAATAGATAGGACAATGCGACGCCACAGTGCCTTTTTATGGAATTAAATTATTTTATATAATGTAATTTTCTGTAATAATAGGAAAATAATCCAATTAATTCTTACCTATGAACTTATAAAACCTGAGCCCTCCAATGTGATTTAATCCAGTTTAGCCATTATATTTAAGAGTATTCTAGACCTGGGAAAATGCAAAAATAAATTAGGCACTGTATCTTCCTTCAGAAAGTTTGTGATATAGTGGGAGAGACAAATATTTCTGTAAATGTAATAGAAGCATACCATACATACTACATGAACAACAGTAACAATTACTTCAGGCCTATGTTACAGGAGACCGTTCAGTGAAAGATGTGATATTGCATGCCTTCTGTGGAGGTGACAAGAGAGGAAAATAACAAAGCAAAGAGGAATGATCTTTGAAAGGTGACCCTTTATTTTAAATGCAAGGAACAGAAAACACGATCAGGTATGTGGACAGGGCCACTAGCAACACACACAGACTACAGAACACACACCACACACAGAACCCGCACACATACTAAAGAACACAGGGTGTGTCTGTCACTTGAATCTGGGCACAACGTGTTACCTTAAGCAACTAACACCATCCAGACTCAGGGAAAACGTTTCTTAACATACGTTAACATTTGTCCTTGAAATTGCATTTGAATATCAGAAAAATTTGTAAGTTGTACTGCTACTGACATAGAAGGCAAACTGATTTGGAATTTGGGGGATTTGAGGGAAGAGAAAATAAAATTTAATAACTAGACCAATCTTTATTTCTGGTCTGACATTAATATAGCTCTTCAATATTACTGTTTGCATGGATATCATTTTCCATACTTTTACTTTTAATCTATGTCATTATATTTAAATTGGGTTCCATGGAGAAAGTATATAGACAAGTTTTTTAAAAATAAAAAATCATACTAATAATCCCTGATTTTAAGTTTGTATTTAGACTACTTATAATTAATGTAATATTGATATCTTAGATTTTTGTCTATCATTTTATTATTCTTTTTTTGTTTGTGTACTCTTTTTGTTCCTCAGTATTCTGTTATAATTCATATATTTGCTACTTCAGTGTTTCTTTTTGTATTGTGTTTCTAGTGGCCTTTTAATGATTGCAGAATGACTACTACTGACACGTTCTCAGTCTGTTTAGAGTTATTTCAATGTTTCAAACGAAATTAGAAATCTTACAATTGTATGTTATTTTGTGCTCCGTACTTTATGTCACAGTTGTAGGTGTCTTTCAAATTCAGACTTGAAAACTCAACCAGTCAATATTATAATGATTGATTGCAATAATCATACATATTTTAAGTAAGAAGAGAAAACTAGTTTCTTGTATATTACCATATATTTACCATTTTTTGTTGCTCTTCCTTCATTCTCGAAGTTCCTAATTTTCCTCTGATATCATTTTCCTTCTGCTGAAGAACTTTCTTCAGAATTTATTTTACAGCAGCTCTGCTTACAAAAAATTCTTTCAATTTTCCTTCATTTAAGATTATCTTTATTTTAGTATAATTACTGTAGCAGACTTTCAAGAATACAGAGTTGTTGTTTTTTTAGGAGTATTTTAAAAATATAATGGCAAATACATCACATAGACTTTTGCAGGCCATTGTAAATTCATTGACTTCCATTATGAGAGAAATGGGAATCTATTGCAAGGATTTAAGGGGTGTATGACATAATGTGGCTTATATTTTAAAGGATCTGATTGGCTGCTTGTTATAGATTGCACTTTTGAGCCCTCCCCTCCAAATTCATATGTTGAAACCCCACCCCGCTATGTGATGGTATTAGGACATGAGGCCTTTAGGAGTTAATTAGGATTAGATGGGGTCATGAGAGTGGAGCCCACATGAATGGGATTAGTGCTCTTTTATAACTCCCAACAGAACTTGTTTTTTTTCTCCTGCTCTCTGTCACATGAAGATAGAATGAGAAAGTGGCAGTCTGCAGCCTGGAAGCAGGCTCTCACAAGAACCAACTGATCTTCTAACATCTGAAACTGTGAGAAATAACTTTCTGTTGTTTATAAGCCACCCAGTCAATGGCACTTGTTTTAGAAGCCCAAACTGAGCAAGACACTGCTGCATTAGGAAGGGGCTATAGGAGAACAAGCAGGGAGACCATTAGAATTCTCTCAGAGTAATTCATTTTAGAGATGAGGATGGCGTGACCAAAGAGGTAGCAGTGGAGATGGCAGCAGTGGTCAGATTATGGTTTAATTTTTAAAATAGGAATGACTGATTTTCTTAATGGATTAGATGTAAGCAGAAAGATAAGAGTCAAAAATATCTCTGAGGTAATTACCAGAGATACTGAAAGAATGAAGTTGCCATTAATTGAAAAGCAAAAAGTAGTGGGAGGAGCATGTTGGAGGTGAGTTCAGAAGGTGAAAGATGAGAAGTTCAGTACTGGGCACAATAAATTAGAATCCTGACCCTCTAGCCCGCAGTACCTCCAAGGGGAAGGAGAATATCTTTATAGCTCTGTCTATTCTAGATCTTGTCTGACATGACCCAGTAGTAAAAGAAGGAACATGTTAAAGTTCATTTTTTCCTCAGGAGCCAAACACTCCCTAGAGCTCTGCTCCTCCACCCTGCTCATTTTCATCAAATGAGACAACTTGGAAAAAACAGGTCAGGCTGTGTTCTTGAGTCTTTGACAACTCTAGTGTCTCAGGAGATTTGTGTGCCGCTCCCCCTGCAGTTTCAGGCACCGTGTCTCTCCGAGCACAGAAGTACACACCCGAATCTCTCCAATGGGCTGACGATTTCCTCAGGTGGAAGGTGCTTTCACTTTTCTTAAATTCAGCCTGGAAATCTTTGATGCCATTAACCAGGGTATTCCCTGCTACGTACTTGAGAAGAAGCTGGAGGTTTTGACTGGGGTATTGGACGTACCAGAAGAGATAAACAGATGCACCGTAGATAGAGGTATAGTTGCACCTCAGCTCCAGAGAGGTTCTTTCAGAGACAGTGATGTGACCATCAGGCTGGCTCACTGACTGGGCTCTGGTTCCACCTGCAACATCAATGCGGAGTTAGTGAGACTAGGACAGACCTACCTCTAATGAGACTGTGTCTCTGGTCAGATTCCAGTCAGAGCCATGTTCCTTCCATGGAGGCAGAAGCAAGGAATACAGTATTACTTACTCACTGTGAAGAGCATTCCAAGCAGCAGAAGGGTCGCTGAGAACATGCCTAGGCAGTGAGAGAGCTGAGCTGTATTCTGGACGATCTCCCCTGAGGAGCAGGAAGGAATGTGACCAAGTATGCTCAGTCCTTTTAAATGGGAGAATCTGAGATTCAAGAGATCCCTGTTTAGGCAAGTTCTAGAGGCTGTTAGTAAAAGATGCTTCTTTGACAATGACTATTCCTGGTGTTGAGTCTGCTCAGAATGTGCACCTCAGTGAGCTTTGAGGTCAAGTCTTTCACAGGAGGGTGGTAAAACTTATTAACTGAGACATTTCCAGTTTATGCAACATCGCCCTCTGGCAGTCAAATATAGAAACAAATATTGGTACCTCGGTTTTTGAACAAAATCCATTCCGGAAGACCCTTCAAGTTCTGAAATGTTCGAAAACAGAGGCATGGTTTCCAATAGAAAGTAATGCAAAATCGATTAATTTTTTTCTATGAGATGTAAGCAATGTAGGACATTGAAATGATTTGTCCAGAACTCTCTGAGGGTTAACTCTGTGTCCAAGGTCACCTCAAAGCACCTTTGGAACAGTGCTTTGGTGTAAAGCTTCTTAAAATTAGATATGACCTGTTGGTCCATGGTCTGGATGAGAGGAGTTGTGTTGGGGGGAAAAAACTTCACATTGAGAAAACTGAACTCTTCCATCAACTCGTCCTCTAAGCCTGAGGGCAGCATTATCCATAACAAGCAGGAAATTCATTGGAAGAATTTTGTCGTGGAGGTATTTTTTTACCCTTGGCTTGAACACTTCATGAACCCACTCAACACAAAATTATCTGATTACCCAAGCTTTGCTGTTTGCCCTCCACATCACATGCAACTTGCTTTTTATAACATTGTTTTTCTTAAATATCCTGGGGTTCTCAGAATGGTAGACTAACAAAGGCTTCAACTTAAAATCCCCTCTTGCACTCCCACAAAATAGAAGGGTTAGCCTGTCTTTCATGGGCTTGTGTCCTGGCAATGATTTCTCCTCCTTTGTTATGTAGGTCCTTTTGGCATTTTCTTCCAAAAGAGTCCTGTCTCATCACAGTTGAAAACTGGTTGGGGAAGGATACCCTCTGCCTCTACATAATCTTTAAATTCCAAAACAAATTGGTGGGTGTCTTCTTTGTTGGCACTGGCAGCTTCACCATGTCTCACCACATTGTGTTTGCCACTTCTCCTCTCAAACTTTTCAAACCACCCTCTACTTGCCTTGAAAATATCACTCTCAGCACTTGTTCCAGGGGTGTTTTTGATGAGGTCAGCATGCAAATGTAAAGCTTTTTCACAAATTATGCTCTCAGAAATGCTGTCACTGGCCAACTGTTTTTCATTTATCCATATGAAAAGCAATTTTTTCCATTTCTTCAATTGTTTATGTTCTTTGTCTTGTAAGTGTTTTAACAGTTCTTGCAACATTGGCTCCTTCAATGGCTTCTTTATTTTTTAAGACGGTACAAATTGTAGAGTTACCAAACTGCATTGCCAGATCACATACACGGACACCACTTTCATGTTTGGAAATAATTTCCTTCTTCACCTCTATTGTTGTTCTGTTAATGATTCTCTTGGCTTTGCAGCTTTTATCCATTTCTCACAGCAAGGGGTGATTGGCAGATGGCTCCTGAGATGAGATGAGCACTGATTGATTGCACACAGCCACCAAATAAGCCCAAATGTCACCTCCATGTTGCGCGGTGCTCAGGACACAACAGCCGACAGCTAGGCCTCAGGCTCTTGCACTCAGCAGAAGCCACGTGACATGTTCAACTTCCGAGGCTTGTTCGAAAATCGAAGCATTTACTTTCGGTTTACAGCGTTAGAAAACCGAAATGTTCGTCAATGGAGACATTCGAAAACCGAGGTACTACAGTAGAGACTTAAGGTTTACTGTGCCCCATCTCCTTCCTACTCCAATCTAGCTTAGCATTATAATCTGTAAGAGTGTTTTCATATAGAACCCTTTCAGAAGCCAAGGGTCCTTTATTTAAGAAATCCACTGTTAATCCCCCTTAACCTAGTCAGCAAACAAGATGGATATAAGGCACAATGAGGTCTCCCATTTTCTCAGTTGGCATCCTCTCCATCAATAAACTTTTCCTTACTCTAAACTCTGACACTTTGAGTTTTGGCCTTCTAAGTGTCAGGTACATAAATTTGGGTTTCAGTTACACTATGACATAAAGAGGCTGTGAAACATTATGTTGCGGCAATGCACAAATGAGTCAAATTTTGTCCTTGTTTTTGTTCTGTGACTTTTATTTCTAGCTGTTCAGCGTTGGCTAAAGCCATAGAATCGTTTTTGGAAATATTGACCTTTAATCACTGCTGGTAGTGATGGAGACCTGATTTGGGAAGTAGACCAGCACCAGGAACAGTGATGGCTCTTCTTTTGTGTTGTTTTACTTCACCAACACTAGTGTCCAGTGAACCATAGGTTCTCCTCACTGAGTCCTCTGCTATACAGCCTAATTCTACACATATTCAAATAACATAACAGACTCACCCATTCCAAGTCTGATGGTCAAACAGATTCAATACTATCTTATGAATGATTTTTTATTAACAAAAAATCTTTCCATTTGTATGTCTCTTCAATGGGACCAGTCTAAGGGATTTGTATGCAATTCAATATTGTTTTCAATATATGTATTATTTTTTTCCTCAACATGTCTTAATGACGGTAATAAAAGTTTTATATTGAGAGAGAGAGAGCAATAAGAACATAATTTAGGAAGCTGAACAGGAGCTGGATAAGTCGTTATTTATGTAGATGTCGAGAAAGCTGAAACTCTGTCTATTAGATGAAGAGGCCCAGAAGTAAGTTAAATCACATTGCCAAACCCACAAAAGCTCCAGAATTAGTCGCCTCTAAAGTACTAATGGCGTGTTAAACTGATAGAAAGTTTGGAAATCTCAAAATGAACACAGTACCAGATACTCGGCCTACCTCATATACCTGGAAATTACAAATGAAGACACTTAGATCATACAGTTCAGTTATTTATTCAATATCACAATCATGGTAGAAACTGGAGGATAGATCAAGTTTAGTAGTGAACTTCTACTACCAATGCTTCTTTCAGTATCACAAGTGATTTTTTTAAATGCAAATAATCACATATAAAAAGTAATGAAATACAGATGTTCATGTAGGGTGCAGGTTGAACTAAACCAATATCCAAATCCCCTGTGAAATAAATGAGGCAACATTGCCTGTCCTGGTGTGAAACATGCAGGATTCCATGCCAGGTGTGTGAGAGAGGGCATATCCACATGTTCCATTCCTGCATGTCAAGAAATATGTTCGAAAGATTAGCTCTTAGAAAGTAGCAAAAGTGAGGGGTAAACATTACCTTAGTTTAACCAGAGTAGTTCAGATAGGTTTGAATACCCATACCCATCTAGTTCATTGGGAATCCTGCCAAAGAGGAGGCAAGGGATCTGACTGTACGGCAAATACATTGGTGGGAGTCGAGCTTAGTAGTGTTCACTAAGGGTCCAATTAGTTGAGGGACCTACAATGACTAGAATGCTTGTTTATCTGTGTTTGCTGTTCCGCCTTGATTATTGAAAACACTGTAATTCATTAGATGTGCCTTTTCCACCCCACACATGGCTTTCCGTCCACACAGGTACCAGATCAGCACCAGCCACGGGTTTACGTATGGGCTGCAGGTGCCTGAAGAGCACTGTGCCAACGGCGCAGAGGTATGTGGCTGAGTCTTCAGGCTGGGATCCTTTGACGTACAAGTAGCTGTAATGTGTCTTAGTATCGAGAGTGGCTTTAACTCGTCCTTCCTGCTTTTCATCCCTGTTTGATCTGAACAGAAACAGGATCTGGGGGCTTTTTGCAGGTTCCCATCTGTACCAGTGTAAAGCATAAAAAGAGCCAGAAGGGAAATGGCAGGTGAAGTTGGTGCTCTTTCCTTCCTGAACGTGCAGTGACTGAGGACTCTGTTCCACGTTCGATGCGCTGCTCACTCCTGTTGAGAAAGACAGGGTCAAACAGAGAAACTGGTCTCTCTACAGTTTTCATTTTCTTCACACATTCCCCAATAAAACCTAGAGGTGCTGGATTCCCCATCGTCCTCCTTCCCCATCAACCACCCCAGATGGTTCGGAATGTCTTCAGCAACCCAAGGACTTACTGTCAAGATGAAGCCATAGGATTAACAGCGAGGCTGGCAAAAGATACTTCTCCATTTATCCTCCCCAAGTATCCTCAGCAGAATAACGTTCTGCAATCTAGTTCTGTGCAATATTCTGCTTCAGAAAACAGGATTCTGCACCTGGTTGCCCAGCCAATCAGAGAGACAAACTCTGGCAAATGTCCTAGAAACACACCAATCAATTCTGCCCTAGATTCAGTTACCTGTGGTTCAAAAGGAAGGATGAAATGCTGCTTTCTTGAGGCCAACTTTATAAACATTAAGGAAATCTCCCCATAAGTTCACAACACAAAGGGATGACAATCTTTCTGAAGTGGGCTGCCTGATCGTGAACTGCTTTTAAGTTTAGAGCGAGTTGCAGGTGGGATGCAGTCTGTGATGGGAAAAGCACTTTGGTTAGGATCTTCTACATGAATTTGCAAAAAAAATGTTTTAAACTTTCAAATCACCCCAAATTATCAATGTCCACTCATATTATGTGCTAAACAATCTTTTGCTTTTTGTACGTTATTCTTATACAAATTCACGCACTTTACAACCATAAGACTAAAGCTCAGAGATTAATTAACTCAAGGTGTATTATCCGGTATACTAAGAAGTGGAACATACAAGATCTGACAATTAAGTTCATGAACTCATCCTAGAAAAAGTGCTATATACCTCATTGCTACACATGGTCACCTTCGAAGTACTCTCCTTGGGAAGCTATGCACTGATTCCACCCTTCAGAGCAATTTTGGAGCTCTTTTTCTGGAATACCATCAGAGTTGTCATCATATTGTCTTTGATGTCCTGAATGTCATCAAAATGTCTTCCTTTCAATATTTTCTTTATGTTTGGGTAAATAAAGAAGCCACTGGGGGCCTGATGAGGTAAGTAGAGAGGGTGTTCTAATACAGTATTTGTTTACTGACTAAAAATTCCCTTACAGACAGTGCCGTGTGAGCTGGTGCATTGCCATGATGCAAGACCCATGAATTGTTGGTGAAAAGTTAGGGTCGTCTAACTTTTTCATGCAGCCTTTTCAGCACTTCCAAATAGGAAACTTGGTTAACTGTTTGACCAGTTGGTACAACTTCCTAATGAATAATCCCTCTGATATCAAAATAGGTTAGCAACATCATCAGAACAAATTTGTGAACTTAATTGTCAGACCTCATATATACATTACAAGTAGAAAATGATAAGAGAGCATTTTTTCATTTAAAAATAAATCTGAGGCAGGGATTTAACTTGGCATCTAAAGGATGATCGGGCATGGGATTAGGGAAGGGGTTATTCTTGTGCTTTCTTTTATGGTAAAATTATCATTTCCATGTTTGGGGAAGTATGAAGTTGGAAAAAGGGAAGAGAAAATGTGGTGCCTGTACCGGGAAAGCAAAAATATCACATGAAATCTCTAGCAGGTTTCTGATTATGTCTCCTTGGTCAGAACTATGCTACTTGCAACACCTGGTTGTACAAAGTATGTGAAATGCAGTTTGGGCTTTTCTGTTTTAAAACCTAGGGATATAGTTGCCCAAATCAAAATTGAGAGTTATGTTAATATGGAAGCAAAGAGAATGGTGCTGAGGTTGGTCACTTTCGGTGTCTGTCTTCCTGACTACTAAGGTGGGGATTCAGGATATTAACTCATTCCACCTGAGGAGTCGGTGAAAATGTCGCAGTAGGGATAACCTTTATTTAGAGGAACTAATAATAATATTATTAACGGGCATTTACTGAGTATGTATCTATACCTGGGACTTCATAATAAAATTTTGTGTATTATATCTCATTTAATTCACTGCAACCAACAAGACAGGTGTTCTTACTAACATGTATTATAAGGAAGCGTAGATGAAGATAAATAACTGCACAAGGAGACAGACCTAGAAAATTGCAAAAACAGAATTTGAACCTGGGGCTATTGTGACTCCAAAACCCATGTGCTTTGCACTATATCATCTTACTTTTGAGAACAAATAGGAATTGTTCAAGGATAAAAATGGGGCAGTGGAGGGCCTGCCCCGTGGAGGGAACTGTCAACTTCTATCTCCTTTAGCCTTGTAAACTTGAAGTTATTGCTCTCTGCCATTCAAAATCTAATCCCCAAACAAATTCAGTGCAAATAAAAGCTACTGTAGTTAATGTTTAAGCCCTTTCAGAACCACCAACTGGAGATATTGCTTCAGAATCACAGTTGCTTTGTTATTGGGGTGTACGTTGGTCATTTTTCTGTCAAAAAAAAAAAAAGAAGTAGCCACTTTCTTCTAGTTATTTTTAAATTTTTATTAAGTATAGTTAACATATAATGGTGTTTCAGTTGTAAAATGCAGTGATTCTACATTTACATACCTTATGATGGGATCACCACCATATGTCTAATAGCCATCTGTCACCATACAAACTTATTATGATGTTATTCACTATATTCCCTGTCCCGTACATTACATCCTCATGACTGATTTAATTTATAACTGGAAGTTTATACCTCTTATTTCCCTCACCTTTCTCTCTCTTCCTCCCAACTCCCACCCCTGTGGCAACCATCAGTTTGTTCTCTGTATCTCTAATTGTTTTTTACTGTACCTCTGCCATTTCCTTCAGTTTAATAAACTTGGGAGGTAGCGGTTTCATGAACTCCAGAGTAGTAGAATAAAGCTGCAAAATTATTTATGGATGTGCCCTTGTACTAACCGTTTCTAGCTATAGTCTTTGGGAAAACAGAATGACCGATGAGAATTATGGTACACTTAGTCTGATTTCTTCCATTTGTCCCTCCATATGGACTCTCTTCTTCCCCTCACTGCTTACCCTGGGGAGCTTTAGACCCAAATTTTTACCAGTTCAAGTAGAGAGCTGCATTTCCAGAAGTTTGTCTTATAGCAGAGGAATCTTGTTCTCCAGTGCTTGTGGGACATGTTCTGGAAAGGCAGCAGAAGCGGTTCTGTGAGGGAGTGAGGTCGTAATCATTGTTCATGACAAGAGGTGTGTGAGGAGGAGCTGGAGGATGCCACAGCAGTGTGACTGGGGCCTGCAGCAGAGGCTTTGTGTGCAGGCAGCAGGTGCCCCCAAAGCACTGAGCCCCGCACAGAGGTAGGTGCCCACATCCCAGGCTGGGCTGCAGTGATGAGCAGGGACCTGTCCTTTCTTGCTTCACCAAACTGAGACCTTAGTCTGTTCTGTATCTTCTTGTCTCCACCCTTAGCCAATGTCATTAAGAGGACAGGACCTTTCCCAGGCTCCTGTCTGTACCATTGAAAGGTGGTGAAAGTGCTTGAGGAGTTGCAGTACACAGTGACACTTTCTCCCTCCTGGATGCTTAGAAACCGAGGCCTCTGCTCCAGCTGCTGGCTGCTCTGCCCTGTTCAGAAACAAAGCAGAAGACACTGGGAAGGGAATTAGGGACTTTTTCCCAACCTGAAATGGGTTTGCCTCCCTCCGTCCTCCCTTCTCCCTCCCTCATTCTCCCCCTTTCGTCCTTCCTTCTTTAATTCTTGCTCTCACTCTGCCATAAAATAAACTGTCCTCAAGGGTTTTCCATCCCCTAGGATTTCCTCTTAATTTAATTGGGAACTTCTCAAACTCACATGCCAGTTGAATCCAAAAGATCAACACCAAGAATTTCAGGCACATCTTTTCTTCCTCTCACAAGGCAGCCCTGGACACTGACCTCAGCTGCTCTTGACTCATCTCCTCCTGAAAATGGCTCATCTGGGCTAGAGTAACACTCGCCACCCACGCTGATCTAGTAAAAAGGCAGAGGCCTCTGTGTGGCAGCCAATGGAATCATTCACTCTCTACTCCCCTCCCTCCAACCTCTAACTCTGCTTTGACTTGGGGAAGGATTCTGCCTTTTGAAATACTACCCTCCTGTGGAGAGATAGAAAAGTGATTTCCTTTCAATAATGCTTCTTCACTCTGACTTCTTCCCTGGCTACACACCAGTCCTGATGAGGGTTGGCGGAGAGAAACCAAGTTCAAAGTGCCAGTTCTGCATGTGTGAGCCTCTTCTCAGAGCCACAAAGCTCTGCAAGGGTGCTTAGGACTCATCAGAAAACATAGAATATAAAAATAATTCAACACTAAGTCATTCGGTGGAGAAATGATAAATTCTGACTACGTGATTTGATGTTGGAGTCAGATACACTTAAATGAAAACTATATCATTGCCATTTATCAGCGCGGCCACTGCAAACCATTTTTTAACCCACTCATGCAGTTGTTTCCTATTCAGTAGAATGGGGTTTACATTACTTATTCCGTGGGTTATGCCCTGAGGATACACTGAGACTACATATATAAACCGGATTGTGTCTCTATCAACCCATTTAAGTGATTTCTTGAAACTCATCACTATGCTTCCATTTCCTTCTCAACAGGCACACAGCAAAAGGCCCTCTGGGTCCTAATCCAGAAAAATCCAAACACACTTCACCATCATCAATCCCATTCCCATATTTTTAATTCCCATGTTAAGATCTGCCAGGAAATGCCCGCAGCTATTGAAGGTGACAGTGGGAGAGATAAAAGTATCAAAGAGTTATTATAGGCTGAGGTTTTAATGAAGTGAAGCTCACACAACACAGGAGATATGGGCACGAAAGCTTCCAGTGTCCCCCTTCACATAGAGTCTCACCCATTGAATAATGGAAAAAATCTACCTAGCTTCATTCCTCTCTTACCAACTGGCTTACATACAGTCTTGAGAATAAAGAGAAAACTTTGCATATAGTTGGTATAGGAATAGAAGAAAAGATGTTGTGATCCCAGTGAATAACAGGGCTGTGTCAGGACAGAAGAGAAAAGATTTTCCTTTTCATCAGTAAAAGAAGAAGCTGTAAAGAACACAATATTTATAGCCCTGTAGAGAGATGTGGACCAGATCTAGGGCAACAAATCTGTGAAAGTTAGAGAATGTTGTGCCAGGTTCTCCTGATCGAGTCTGAAGCCCAGTATTCAACAGGCAACAGGGAGGTGATCTATCTGTGTCATTGGAGATCTGAACAGATATGTGTTCTGTTGTTTCAAAATATTTCTCTCTGCTTTCTGTCTTTCCTTCTACCCTTCCTCTACCCTGCCCATCTTTTACTCCTGATAAATGTATACAAGAGGATACACCAGTGATATTATAAATTGAAAATACCTGACTTAAAATTATATCCAGGAATATTCAGAACTCAGTTTACTCACCATAATGTACTAGATGTGTTAATCATGGACAAAATCATTGTTTTCTAGGCCTCTATTTCTTTACCTATATGAATTCATTAAGTGTTTATACTGTGTTGAATCTGAGTTAAACTCTTGAAAGATATTTTCTGATTTAATCATTACAGTGGCTTCTGAATGGATTATTGTTATTATTATATGCCATTATACAGATGATAAAACTGAGGTTTAAAATATTTATTAACTATATTAGTGTAATTCAGTTGATGTCAGAGTTGAGAGTCCGACCCATGTCTACCCAATGAATAGCCCTACCCTCTTCCATGACTTATTATATTGCTTTACTTAACATAGATTATTCTAAATTCCATTTTATGATTATAATTAAATTGCATAATATATGCTAACAGTCTTCCATAATACATGCTGCATAGTAAATACATAACAGGGAAGTATCAAGACAAAAAAATGAAGAAAGGAGGCAGGGCAGGAAAGTAGGAAATGATTTGAGCTTCTCACAGTAAATATTTTGTATGAGAACGAGCTCATAAAATTGACTTTTCTTTTTCCTTTTAGCTCCTATAGAAAATTAATTCTTTAAAGTTAATAGACTTACTTTTTAGAGCAGTTTCGGGTTTACAGAAAAACTGACCTGAGAGCTCCAATCTACTCCCTCCATACCCACACACATAGGAAAAATTTGATTTTTACACTCTCACAGATCAAATGGAATACAGGAACGTTGGGTGTTTTTCTTCTATCATATTCTGTAATGTTTCTGACAGTTAAATGAGATATCAACATGTGGTCCATACTCAGATGTTATGATGAGATGCATTCAGTGAAAAGTAAGGAGAAAGGTGGGCACATTGCAATGGAGAAGGGCTACATTCTTCTCATCCACTGCATTCTGTACTTATTGGCTCTTGGGAAGTTAGTCTTGCTAATGGATGGCCTAGCCTGAGTCACGGTTTACTCTTTTGTGGTCGTCCCTTCTAAGGCTGAGGGAAAACCCAGTGGCATTGCTCCATTTAACTATTAGTGATGTCCCACCTTATGAGGAAATATGTACATGTCTTGTAAGGAACTCTAGAATGTCCTAGTGTAATTCATCATGTGCATAATAGCATTCATTTTGTGGCAGAACATCCTCATAACTGATAATTTTTTTTTAAAGGAAGGAATAAATTTTTCCTGTACTCTTTCTAAATTCATTACTGTGACAAAAAGGCTCATGACCTGCTCCAGAATTGTGGTATATGACATGAATAGCATTGCTCTCAATTGAATCTTTGAGCTCAGGAAAGCAGAATAAGTTGTAAAAAGCACAACTTTTTGCAGTTGGATACCTGGTACAATAACAGCAGAAAATGATCATTTGCCTCATAGACCGTTGTTTCCTGGATGGTTAATATTTTCTTTTTTATGTAGGACATCATCACCTGGGACACCCAAGGAGGTGAGTTTATTGATTTGATAATTTTTGCTGATTCTAATGTAATTATTTATTGTTATAAATGTCATTCTAAGCATTGCTTTATGTTCCTTCTGTTGTTATTTTGTGGTATGTTCTATAAATATCAATAAGGTCAAATCGGTTCATAGTGTTGTAAAAGTCTGCTATATTCTTGCTGAAGCCTGATTACTTACTCTATTTCCTATTGTGCACAAAGGGTTAAGATCTCCAAGTGTAACAGTCGATTTTTCTATTTTTTAAATTTCAGTTCTGACAGTTAACTTCAAGTAATTTGAAGATCTGTTGCTAGATGCATGTGCACTCACATTGTTATGTCTTCTATGTAAATTGACCTTTTTGTAATTATATAATATCCCTCTTAATTTCTGGTCTGACATTAATATAGCTCTTCAGTATTTGTGTTTCCATGTATATCTTTTTCCATACTTTTACTTTTAATCTATGTAATTATATTTAAATTGTGTTTCATGCAGACAGTATATAGACAGGAGTTTTTTTTATCATACTAATAATCTCTGACTTTAAATTTATGTTTAAACCATTTACAATTAATATAATTATTGATATAGTTAGATTTTGGTATCATTTATTATTCTTTTTTGTTTGTGCTCTGTTTTATTTCCTCAGTATTCTATTATAATTTATCTATTTGCTACTTGACTATTTTTTTGTGTGTTGTATTTTAAGTGGTCTTTGATGATTGCAGCATGACTATAACCTAAACATTCACAGCCTATTTAGAATTATTATTTCAATGTTTCAAGCAAAATTATAACTCTTACAATTGTATAGGGTATTTTATGCTCCCTGCTTTATATTGTAGTTGTAGGTGACTCCCATTGTCAGGCTTTGAAAACCCCACAAGGCCATGATATAATGATTGATTTCAATAATCATACTTTTTTTAAGTAAGAAGAGAAAACTAGTTTCTTGTATTTTACCATATATTTACCATTTTTGTTGCTCTTCCTTCATTCTTGAAGTTCCTAATTTTCCTCTCATATCATTTTCCTTCAGCAGAAGAACTTCATGATTTATTTTAGAGCAGCTCTCCTCACAATAAATTCTGTTATCCTTCATTTGAGATTACCTCTATTTTAGTGTAATTTCTGTAGCAAACTTTCACTACAAGAAAATTCAGAATTAAAAGCTTTTTTTCTATGAGTATTTTAAAAATATAATGGCAGATACATCATGTGGACTCTTGCAGGCCATTGTATAGACTTTCACTTCTATTCTGAGAGAAATGGGAATCTATTTCAAGAATTTGAGTAGGGGAGTGACATAATGTGACTGATGTTTTAAAGGATCTCATTGGCTGCTTGTTATAGATTGAACGTTTGAGCACTTCTCTCCAAATTCATAAGTTGAAACCCCACCCCTCTATGTGACTTTATTAGGACAAGAGGCCTTTGGGAGGTAATTAGGATTAGATGGGGTCATGAGAGTGTAGCCTACATGAATGGGATTCAGTGCTCTTTTATAACTTGCAACAGGACTTTTTTTTTTTTTTTTTTTTTTCTCCTGTTCTCTGTTATATGATGACACAATGAGAAATTGGCAGTCCATAGCCTGGAAGTAGGCTCTCACAAGACCCAACCATGCCGGCATCTGATCTCATATTTCTAACATCTAAAACTATGAGAAATAACTTTCTGTTCTTTATAAGCAACCCAGTCAATGGTACTTGTTATAGCAGCCCAAACTGAGCAAGACACTGGTGCATTAAGAAGGGACTATAGGAGAACAAGCAGGGAGACCATTAGAAGGCTCTCAAAGTAATTCATTTTAGACATGAGGATGGCTTGACCAAAGAGGTAGCAGTGGAGATGGTAGCAGTGGTAAGACTACAGTTCAGTTTTTAAAGATAAGGCTGACTGATTTTCTTAATGGATTAGATGTAAGCAGAAAAATAAGAGTCAAAGATAACTCTGAGGTTATTACCAGAGATAGTGAAATAATGAAGTTGCTGTCAGTTGAAAAGCAAAAAATAGTGGGAGGTGAGTTCAGAAGGTGAAAGATCAGAAGTTCAGTAATGGGCACATTTAATTAGAATCCTGACCGTCTAGACTGCAGTACCTCTAAGGGGAAGGAGAATACGGTTACAGGTCTGTCTGTTCTGGATCTTCTCTAACATGACCCATTAGTAAAAGGAGGAACATGTTAAAGTTCCTGTTTTTTTCTCAGGAGCCAAGCACTCCCTAGAGCTCTGCTCCTCCACCCTGCTCATTTTCATCAAATGAGAGACCTTGCTAAAAACAGGTCAGGTTATGTCCCTGAGTCTCTGAAAACTCCAGTGTCTCAGGAGGTTTGTGTTCAGCTCCCCCTGCAGTCTCAGCCACTGTGTCACTCACAGCACAGAAGTAGACACCCGAGTCGCTCCAATGGGCTGATGATTTCCTCAGGTGGAAGGTGCTTTCACTTTTCTTAAATTCAGCCTGGAAATCTTTGATGCCATTAACCAGGGTATTCCCTGTAAAGTACTTGAGAAGAAGCTGGAGGTTTTGACTGGGGTATTGGACGTACCAGAAGAGAGAAACAGATGCACCATAGGTAGAGGTATAGTTGCACCTCAGCTCCAGAGAGGTTCTTTCGGAGACAGTGATGTGACCATCAGGCTGGCTCACTGACTGGGCTCTTGTTCCACCTGCAACATCAATGCAGAGTTAGTGAGACTAGGACAGGCCTACTTCTAATGAGACTCTGTCTCTGGTCAGATTCCAATCAGAACCATGTTCCTTCCATGGAGGCAGAAGCAAGGAATACAATATTACTTACTCACTGTGAAGAGCATTCCAAGCAGCAGAAGGGTCGCTGAGAACATGCCTAGGCAGTGAGAGAGCTGAGTTGTATTCTGGATGATCTCCCCTGAGGAGCAGGAAGGAATGTGACCAAGTATGCTCAGTCCTTTTAAGTGGGAAATTCTGAGAGTCAAGAGATCCCAGTTTAGGCTATTTCTAGAGGCTGTTAGTAAAAGATGCTTCCTTGACAATGACTGCTCCTGGTGTTGAGTCTGCTCAGAATGTGCACCTCAGTGAGCTTTCAGGTCAAGTCTTTCATAGGAGGGAGGTAAAACTTATTAACTGAGACATTTCCAGTTTATGCAACATCGCCCTCTGGCGGTCAAATATAGAAACAAGTACAGTCTTAAGGTTTTTGTGCCCCATATCCTTCCTGCTCCAATCTAGGCTGAATTTCTTAACATTATAATCTGTAAGAGTGTTTTCAGGTGTCTACTTCCTCAGAGAATATTTTAATTTTATGAGTTAAATAACATTTTTTGATCCTATGAGATAAATTGTATTAGCATCATCATTTTTATAAATGAGGAAACTGAAGCATAGACGGAAAGATGTAATTTATCCAAGATCACAGTAAGTGACAACTGGAACTTGTTCCATTAGTGTGATTCAAGGATTCACATTATTAACCACTGATAATTTAACACTATTTGCCTGTCGAGTACATATTATCTACACTTAACAGAAAGATAATCAAGTCTATATGAAGCTAAATAATTTGTCCAAGGACACACAAGAATTTAAACCTAATTCTGTTAGACTCCAAACACACTTCCTCATCTTATCTATGATATTGCACTACTCTTTAAGAGTAAATGTAATTTCACTGAAACAAACAAAGACTCAGAGTAAAACTCAGAAGAGAATAATAATTAAAGAAAAACTCCAAGGAACCCAAACACTGGAGGTAAGGCAGTAAAGAAGGTATCAAAGAAACTGTAGTCTAGAGAGGTAAGTGGCAAATCAGAAATAATTTGGGTCCTGAAAGAGAAGGGAAAGGAGTTTTAAGAAGAAAGGCTTGTCCAACAGAGCAAATGCTGAAGAAATATCCAGTAAGGTGGTCACTAAAAACATTGATTTTTAAAAGCAGAAAGATCATGATTTGGGTCTTTTCAGCAGAAATTAAACTGCAGTGGGATAAGACATGAAGATGAGACAAGGAAAAAAAATATTTGGATATAGTAATCTCTTTCCAGAGGTTGAAACCTGGAGGGGAAGAAAGAGACTTGGTATTAACTAGACAAGGATGTTGAAGTGAGAATAGTAGGGTTTTTACAGATTGGGATATATTTACATGCTTTGGGAAGGATCTATAAGCAGTGAATCAAAGTTCTGAGGAAACAGGTAAGATTGGAATATGGACCACAGGTAGAAGGACCAAGTTACGTAGAAGAAGGAACAGTTATTTCCAACTTTATTGGCATGAAAAAAGAAAGAATCACGTTAGATTTCGATAAATATTCAGGGTGTGAAGGCCGAAAATTGTAAAATCTATTAATTTGTAATGCACTCTCTTTTTGTTCGGTTATCATAAATAAGAGAAATTAAGTGCCTCCCGGGAGAACGAATGGAGGAGATTCTCTGTTAGAAATTCTGAGAAGTTTTAGAAATTTTGAAATAGTCACTGTTGGAAATAAAAATGGGAGATGATTATAGAGAAAAAGAATACTTTCTTAGCAATACTGTTGTTTTAGATAGTGTTAAAAATGACAACAACTTTCAGGGACACCAGTCTGCTTATCTGGTACTCTGCTTATTGGACAAGGTATACATTATAAGAAAGCAGATATTGATTGGGAATTAATAAGATCACTGATATGACACAGAATTAGGGAAAGAACAATGAAGTCAATGATTAGAGACTGACTGAAGTAATGGCCCATGGAATTTAGTGTTATAGGTAAACAAACAGACAAAAAGCCTATGAGATATAAGACGACAATACAGGGGCAAAGAGGCTAAATAGTCATATACAGTCAAAGGACAAGTGCAGCAGAAGTAACTGTGTGGGACTTTAAGGATGAGAGTTTTTAAACAGGATGTAAGATTTCAGGCATAGAGCAAAATCCAGTTGGAGAATTATTGTCATTTCTTTCCAGAGTGTGGCCCTGGGCATCAATGGCTAAAATGGATAGTAATTAACAGTCTTTAAAGTTGATGAGTTCAGGTTTCTCTCTGAATTGTCCATGTGCACATTTAAATCATGTAGTATTTAAGAGCTGTGTTAAACTTTTCAATATATAAGGCAGAGTGTTTGGTGTTTTATAGAGACAATAGTGACAAAAGGGGTAGGAAGAAGTCAGGGTGAAAGGCATGGGTCTCAAAGGTGCAAAGACAATAAATATTCTGGGTTCTTTTGGGCCGGGGTGTGAAGAGAATGATGTTCCTATCTCTAAATCTGAGGTGACGTGTTGTAGATGATGGAGATTAAGGACAAACCACAAAAGAAAGAAACTGTATTCCAAACAGAGTCAGGTACCAGTTTAAGGCATGTGGAAGGAATTTTCACAGAGGCCATTGAATGTTTGTTTAGACTAGAATGGAGATTTAGAGACGAAAGTGGAAAGCTTTCCATGGGAAGATCAGAGACAGGTAGGTCAGTTTAGAAAATAAGAGTCAAATTCCTTGGTGAGTCATTCCTCTCTAGAAGAAAAACTCACAGGTAGGACTGAATGTGCTTCCAAAGGTCTTAGTACAGAGGAGCATGGCCGCAGTAAAATTAGTCAGTGCTCAAGTCTCTTAGCAGGTGTCATAAATCAGTAAGTAACGTCTCGCTATCCAGATGGATTCAGTTCTCATGCACTACATCACAATGCATTACATTACATTACAATGTTACATTATGTAGCCACACAAGAGCTTAACCTTTTGTTTCCTTCTACCTGCCCCATAGAAAGGAGTCTGTAAGACGGATCCTTTCAGGGACTTTGCTAAACCTTTGTGTTTGCACCTTATGCCTCCCTGTTTGGTCCCAGAAAGATGACTGGACAGTCAATGACGAGTAAGATTCCTCACGGAAGGAACAAC
The DNA here is from genome assembly GCF_057876585.1 of Rhinolophus sinicus. Classification (NCBI taxonomy): domain Eukaryota; kingdom Metazoa; phylum Chordata; class Mammalia; order Chiroptera; family Rhinolophidae; genus Rhinolophus; species Rhinolophus sinicus. Next base: position 129,178,536 of record NC_142503.1, read on the forward strand.
TCAAGCCAGGTGGAGTCTTGTGGGGACCAACAGGAGAACCCACGGGGTTCACAGAGGTGGGCACAGCCCCCACCTTCCTCAGGCTAAGGAAAGCCTCAGCCTCTGTGGATGCATTCCTCCCCAAAACCTGCAAGGGAAGTGATTCAATGAGGTGCTCTCCATCTATGCATATGCATATAGGCTTTGTCCCTTGGGGAAGTTGAGACTTAGGGTCCAGCTGTCCGCAGGCAAGGGTGATTGACTCAAATCGGTTTTCTATTAAGATGAGATTCACAGACCGTGGAATAAATAATACTAATGCCTTATGTGAATATCAATAAAAGTCACTGGTTGGCCTGAGTCAAGGCTCCAGTCTTTCATGACTGTGAGGCCCCCTGGCCTTCTGAGATTTAACTGCATTAAGTCTCTGTTTCTTTCTTTTTCAAAACTTAACCCGAAGCCGCCTCTTTTCATTCCCTCACTGCCCATGTTGCACTGGACGCGACAACATTACATTACGTTACATTAAAAAGTCTCCATGTGCTTCTTTTTATAGATAGAAGCTTGTGGATGCAAAAAGTGTTCTATGGAAAGGACCCTCAGAGTGTGATCTGATCATAAATTCCTACTGGGCAGGTCATGGTGTGTGGTCATGCCCCCGGCACATAAGTTCTTCAGTTCTTTGCCTTCAGCAAGCCCTGTCCATTGCTCTTGTACATTTGGGTTAATACATCTTTCAAATAAGAATAACCACCCTCAGGAGAGCACATCATCTTGTTAACTTTCCTGTAATCCAATCCTCTCCTTCCTTTTTCCCACCTTCATGCAATCTTCCTTAATGCCAAATGCATAAAAGAAGCTCCGAACTGCCATTTCTTCAAGCAGTTATCTCAGTCTATTGAGATCTTCCTTCCAGGCATATCCAGTTTTGCTAAAATAAATTATTATCAAAATTCTTTACAGGTTTGGATATTTCCGACAAGCTCTGGAAAAGTGTGTTGCTCCCTCACATCCAAAGTCCATGTGCAGAGGGCACACCTGGAGCAGCATTCCTCAAGCCCTGGGATCACTGCACTCATTGCTTATAAATAGTCGCCTGGGTCTCCGCAATGGAGGCTGTAATGTGCTGGAAGACAGTGCACTGTTTATTTAGGTCGGCTGGGAATCTTCTTTCTTGCTTCTCTGACTATTGAGAATTTAAGTATCTGACCCTTGTGCTGTCTTTCTGAGCATCATTCCTTTCTTATTTTTTCGTGCTTCCTTATCTGATGTGGCACCTAAAGATGATCCTTCCAAATATGTTTTAGAAATGCCATCAATCAGCACATTCCTCGCTCTCTTCCATTTCATCAGCCAGCCAAACCCAGAGGCTGGATGAACCCCATACCCACTATCACAGCACATTGGCACCGTGCACTAGATTCTGGGGTAATGTTCGTTATGGCAAAGACGGTGGCTAACAAATCTTATTGACCACATACTATGCTACAGGCAGTGGGAACCCTTAATGTTTACACTATGACAGGTACTGCTCATCACCCCAAATAGTGCATTTACTTCTTCATTCCCACCTTCAGAATCCTGATGTTCTTTTAGTTGGCAATGTTCTTAGATAAAATACATGCCTTCCCCACACTTTCGCGGGCTGGAGTCACCATGGACTCTGGTGAGCGGTATCACCAGTGCTGATGCGCTCACTCTCAGCTCATCCCCTGTGGTGTGGGGGCTGCACTTCAAATGGGATCTTGTTCCCTTTCTGAGCTCAGAGGACCAGAAGGAGCTACTGGTCCAATGAAGTCACCTACAATGGCTGAGGGTTGTTTGCCATGAATAGAAACTATTTTGATGAATTATTATACCTTTAAATAATTAATAAAGATGTAAGTATCCTAAGCAATTCATCATCCTTTTCTATTCAATAGACTTCTCTACTTTTTGTAATAATTCAAAATGCCAATAGCTAAGCTCCTTGATACTAAATATCAAGGGTCCAAAGTGCTACATTTGTATCCCCAACAGAAGAAAAAGACATTTCTCATTTTTGGCATTTTAAAAGAGGGCCAGAGGTTACACACGTCTGATTCATGTCTGTTTTAACAGACATGTTCTTAGTCAAATATTTCAGGCACAAAAAAGAAAAACTAGAATGAAAACACCTGAAACTTTGGTTTCAGTTCACATATCACCTTATAATTAATATGAGGCCATAGTATCATTTACAAGTTTTAATTGGAGTCTAATATACATAAAAGGAAGTATAAATATAAGTATACAGCTTGATAAATTTTCAGAACATTGACACAGCCTGATAACCAGTATCTAGATCAAGAAACGGAACATCACCAACACTTCCGAGCTCCCTTCATGGTCTTTATGATTCTGTTCCACAGGTAGCACTGTTCTGACTTCCAACACATAGATTAGTTATGGCTGCTTTTGTACTTCATAGAAATGGCATGTTCATTGGCCATTTGAATATCTTCTTTTGTAAACTACCTGCGTAAGACTTTTGCCTTTTCTCTCTGTTTGATGTCTTCTTGATCTGAAGATCTTTTTGTTTTTAATTAAAATGAGCCTTTTGACAATATTTGCTCCAAATATCTCCTATTATTGGCTATCGTTTTAACTCTTGAAATAACTTAATTTTCATGTCAATTTTAATATAGTCCAATTTTGATGCTTTGATTTTTTTTGTATCTTGTTTAAGAAATATTCATCTAACAGAAAGTAACAAACAAGTTCTGTATTTTCTTCTACACACTTTACATTATTTTATTCTTATGTTCAGATTTTTACTCTACCTGAATTGCTATTGACATGTGATGTAAAGGCCAAGATACATTTTTTTTCCATATGACAAATTATTAAATGCCATTTATTGAAAAGAAAATTTTTTTACCCTTTGTCGCGTCCTGCACGACAAGAGATTTGGGAAGCGAGAAGGGCGGCACAGGGTTAACAAAGGCAGTAGCCAAGAATAGAGTGTGAATGGGGCCAAGGGACTTAAGCCTCAAGGACTGAGAGCCCCGAATCAAGCCACCTTGTGGCTTTTATTGATGTACACGCAAGGAAGTAACACTGTTTTCTCCATGGTCTGTGAATTTCATGCATTATACTTGGAAACTGATTCAAACCAATCACCCTTGCCTGTAGGCGGCTGGAACCGAAAATCCCAGGATGTCTTAGTAGTTGTATGTACCTCCCCAAGGGACAAATCCTTTATGCTGAAACTTACTGATAAGAATAGATGGAGAACTGATGTTATCACATCATTGAATCTCTTCCCAAGCAGGTTATGGGAAGGAATACAGCCACAGAGGCAGAATCTCTCCTTAGCCGGGGGAAGGTGGGGGTCTATACCCACCTCTATCAACCCTGTGAGTTCTCCAGATGGCCCCTACATGACTGTGCCTGTCGTAGGTTGTTCCTCCCTTGAGGAATCTTACCCGCCATTGACTAACCAGCCATGTTTTGGGGCCAAACAGGGAGACATAAGGTGTAAGCACAAAGGTAAAGCAAAGTCCCTGAAAGGATCAGTCTCACAGACTCTCCTTTTTTAGGGGTAGGGATGAGGGGACAGATGGGTAGGCTGCTCCGTGACAACAACCCTTCACAAACAGTGCAAGTATTTTCCAATTTTTATTGTTTCAGTATTTATTGTATCACCTATGTCCATCTGCTCATTTCATTTTTCTCTTTCATTTGTTTTTCACTATTTTTACAATTTTGCTTTATGTTTTATAGCCACCATTTACTTATTACATTGATGATGCAATTTTTCTAAACTTTTGTTCTAATTACTAAAATAAATTATTTTCAGAAAGTTTCTCCTCCTCTTTATGCTCAAGATATTTCTTTCCCATGTTCACGTGTGAATACCCTTATTTTGCTTCTTATAAAATTCTTATCCCTTATTTATTTGTGGTGGCAACTTAATTTGAAAATCATTTTGTGTGTTGCAATTTTTTTGTCTGCATAGATTAATATTATCATATGCTTTTTCTTTTTTATCCTGTTAATATGGTGGATTTCATCAATTGACTTCACATATTTAAGCTGCCTTGCATCCCAGAAAAAGAATCTATTTGTGTTTGTTGATTATTCTTTTTATATATTGATGAATTCCTTCTGCGAATATTTTATTAAGAAATTTTGTGTCTCTATTCAAGAGGGATATTTCCCTGTAGTTTTCTTTTTTTATGGTCTTTGATTGTTGTTTCAGGGCAATACGAGCTTCATAAAATGAGTTAGAAATTATTTTCATCTTTGTATTTTCTGGAAGCAATTGTGTAGAATTCATGCTAATTCTTCAAATGTTTGGTAGAATTCTCCAAAGAATCATCTGAGCCTGGAGATTTTTTTAAATTAAAATTTAATTTCTTCATAGACATTGTGATTTCAGCTTTCTCTGACTCCTGCTCTGAGGAGAGATAAGAAGGAGCTGCTCCTGGAGCCCCACAGCAAGGTTTGGGGACAGGCTGCAGGTGTTTCGAGAACACTGTGCCCCTGCACAGAAATAGGTTCCTGCATCTGCAGTCTGGGTCCCCACGATGTGCAGGGAGCTGTCCTTTCCAGTCTCTCCAAACCGAGCTCTCAGTCTAACCTGCTTGAACACGTCTCCAAATTTGAACAACCTCATCAAGAGAACAGGACTTCCCCCAGGGCTTTGCTTATACCACTGTAGGACTTGTAGAGTGGTTGAGGAATTGCAGTACGTGGTGAAGTTCTCTCCTTCTTGTAGGAGCAGGAACTGAGGAAATTGCTGTAGCTGTTGTCCATTCACTTCTGTTCAGGGAAAAAAAAGGGGGGAAGCATCAGAAAAATTCTGATTATGTCTCTATTCTCTGAACTACAATGGTCTCTCTCATTCTTGTCTACTTTTCTCCTTTCCGTGTTTACCTTTCCAACCCCTTTTTCATTTTTCTCTCCCAAATTTTTTGCTCTTAATCAGAAAACCTCATTCCTGCCGAGGCCTGCAGATAATATTCCACTATGTTGAATTCTCTGGAAGCAGTCAGGGAAATATCAAACTCACGTGATACGTGCATCCATAAGAACAACACTGGTACTATGAGTAGCATCTCCCTCTTCTTCCTCTTCAGAAAGAGTTGCCAAATCTGACTGCTCCTAAGTGGGCTTCCTTTGTACCAGCTTCTTTCAGATCTAAAGAAATGTGTTCTACCACTGTCTTTTGGAAAGAAAGAGGGAAAGTGATGACTGCAATTTGAGACAACCAATCAGACTTCAAACTATCTTACTCACCCACCTTCTGAGGAGGGTCTATGTTTGCAGATGCTGCCCCCTGGTGACTGGACTGAAACATAGCTGATTTTATAACCCATTCCTTATACAACGTTTTCTAATTCATGTGATATACGTATATTTGTCAAGGTTTAGAATGAAAGAATTTAACGATATTGTTGGGGGGATCATTTGTCTTTTAAACCTGGATTGTGTGATTTAGAGCTAGGGCATCAAAAGGAAATAAAAAGTTTAATTTGTCATTGCCACTTTCATCCAGAATCATGTAGTGTGTCTTGGTGCATGTGCTAATGGAACATATTAAGTCACAGGCATTGGGGAATATGTGGAAAAGATTTCTAATTTATTGTTAGGCCACCCATGATGTCAAAATGGAAGATAAAAGTTCCCTATTTCTCTGTTCTCAGACAGATTATCCTGGTTGTAAGTTATCCAATGTAGAGCTACTGTCCCACTCTGTTACTTTCCTACATATCAGGAATTTAAAAAATCAATATAATTTGAAAAGAAATCTAATCTATCAAATACTAATTTCTCTAAGAAGTCTTCCTTAAAACAAAATGCTTGAGTAGAATAGCTTTCTCTGGTTCCACCGAAATGCAGTCTCTCTTATTACAGCACTTACCGCCCTGTATTATAATGACGTTCTAATGGTCTGACTTGGCCACAGGTACCTTAAGGATACGAACTGCATCCTGCTCCAGAACTGTGCTGTCCTGTGTGTAGCTATTAGTCACATGAGGCTACTTAAATTTAAATTAATTAAAATTAAATGAAGTTTTCAGTTTAGTCTCTCAGTTATACTAGCCACATTTCAAGTGCTCAATAGCCACATATGGCTAGTGGCTTTTGGACAGTGCAGATATGGGACATTTCCACTACCTCAGAAAGTTTTATCGAACAGCGCTCCCCTAAACTGTAGCGTCCATTAAAACGAGGAGTTTGGTCTGTTGTGTTTGCTGATGTGTCACAAGCAATGTCCCTGACATGTGGTAGGCACTTCTGTTTGTCTACTGCTTATCGCCATATTCCCAGAAACTGCTGTAATACCTGGTAAATAGTGGGCACTTAAATACTTGTTGAATGATTTAAAAATATGTGTGTTTTTTTGCACATAAAATATGTGAGAGTTTGGACTTAAAATATTCCAAAACCCAATTTAAATGCACCCTTCCATGAGTGTAAAGAAACAAGGGGTGTTTGTAGCTATTTATAAATGTTACTTTTGGGAGATTACAGCAGTATCCTGGGTCTACCATAACAAATTACCACTAATTTGATGGCTCAAAACAACAAAATTTTATTCTCTTACAATGCTGGAGGTCAGAAGTCAGAACTCAAAGTGTCAGCAGGCCACACTCCCTCTGAGTGCCCTAGGGGAGAGTCCTTCCTTGCCTCTTCCAGCTTCTGGTGTGTCCGGGTCTTCCTTGGCTTGTGGCTACATAAGTCCAATCAATCTCTACCTCCATTGAGAAGGCCTCACATGAACTTCTCCTCTGTGTGTCTCTCAAAAGGTACTTCTCATTGGATTTAGGACCCACCTGGAAATCCAAGGTGATTTTATCTTAATCATTAACTTAGTTCCATTTGTAAAGTCTCTTTGTCGAAATAGATTTGCATTCACAGTTTCCGTGGAATAAGGTGGACATACATTTTGGGGGCCCACCATTCAACCCACTGAGGAACTCTAATGTCTTTAAAGTGTTGCTATATAATGTATTCCACAGGTTAAGGGCTCAGTTTACAATATAACCCCCTCAACTCCCCAATAATTCAGATGCAAGTCCAACCCCATGTTGTTACCTGTATGTCTAACCAAATGTATCAGAGGTTCTCAACACCCCATCCTCAGGATTGATTAATTTGCTAGAGTGGTTCAGCTCACAGAACTCAGAGAGACATTTTACTTACAAGATTATCAGTTTCTTATAAAATGATATAACTCAGGAACAGCCAGATGGAAGAGACGCATAGGTCAAAGTATGGGGAAAAAGTATGAAGCTTCCATGCCCTTTCCAGTCCTCACACTCCCCAAACCTCCACCAACGTGGATGTTCTCTGAATGTGTTATTCAGCCAGACTTGGTGTGCCACATGATTCGAAAGGCTGAAACTGAAAACATCAGAGATTAGAGTAAGGAAAGGTTTATGGATCGATAAAGTGCCAACCAAGAAGATGGGAGACCTAAAGGTGCTTGAAATCTATCTTGCTCGTTGGACCAGGCCAAGGGTTTCTAAGGGGACAGGGGAAACCGGTTTGCGGAAGTGTTGGTGGGGCAAGTCTCAATAGGAGGACCTTGGAATCTCTTGGCTATTTATGGTAAAGTGTCAACACCAGATCTTCCTGGACAGTGGACATTGGACTTCTGAAAGGGTTCCATTGTTCAAGTTCTAATTCTGTCCTGGTCCTTTGGGCCTGTGTGGGTGTGGGATGGTGGGGGAGGGGGTAGTGTGCCAGTTTTTGGTTCTGCGTGCAGCTAGATGTCAGAATTCTCTCCTCTGACCATGCTTCAGCTGCATGACTTGTGGTTTTTGTCTGTTTTCTCTGAAAAGCAACTCAGTATCTCATGAAACAGGATAGGACCAGTCTGAGCTCGTTTTGGGGTAACTAACCCTGTTTTGGTGGGTTTATGGAGGGTATATTATTAAATAGGATAGGACCAGTCTGAGCTCGTTTTGGGGTAACAAACTCTGTTTTGATGGGTTTTTGGAGGGTATGTGTGTTGTGCTTGATTGGCACCTGGCACCCATCTGTTATAAGGAATGTGTTTATTCAACTAGCTCTAGTGGTAGTAGTGGCCAGAGATACTTCCAATGCTCCATACTTTCTGTATCACATGCCCTTGTGTGCCCCTTCCACACTGATATTGGGTTGGCACCATCACTAACTTTAATAAAAGGAATGTCTAAGAAGTAACATGTGGCAATTCTGAGACTAAACATTAAGATGGTCTGGCGCTTCCATTTTTATGATTTGGAAGTCTTGGGCCACCAGGCAAGATGTACAGCTTCTCTTCTAGAGAGATCACGAGCAGAGGCCATGTGGGAAGGAACAGGCCCTGAGAATACCTCAGGGGGAGGTGGGCTTGTTTTATAGAAAGTCACGTATAGCAGTGAGTGGAGGCGCTTGCTATGAGCAAAGAGATCATGGAATGAGAAATGAAAGAGATAGTTATAAATACCAGCTATAATCAGGTGACCTTTTGCAGAAACAAGGACTATAATAGTTATAAAAAATTTCATTTTGATATGAATATATTTATGTGGTTATTAACCATGTTTAGCTTCTCTCTCCTGTTTGGCTGCGTGTAGTAACATAAGATGCACTAATAAAAGTTAATCTTATACAGTATCTCATTATGTCACAGTAGCTAAGCTACAGAATATCAATAGGAGAATGTGACTCAGCTAGAAGCAGAAATAACATCACCCAAAGTGGATAAATGTACTTTGTATCCTCTTACTGAGAGAGGGTTAGCTTGGTTTTGGTAGCACATTGTGGTAACTTGGTACTGTACTAACTTAACCATCTGGAAACATATTTCCCAGAATTTGCTTTCCTGTATTGTTCTGGGTTAGGGTTGGCATGAAAGACACTTGTGCAAGATTTTGAAGGCAGTAGTGATGCAATAGCCATGTTTTTAAGTTCTGCAGGTTAGTGCAGGGCTCCAGGCACTGTGGCTACTGTCACATGTGGCTGCTGATCTGCTGGCTCATCTGACTGTTGACTCACGACTCCCTCCTCCACCCCCAGCCCGATCTCTTCCTTCAGCTTCTCTTTGTCTTGAGCCAAGTGTGCATGTAGCACGATAGCAAATGACACCCACTTCTCCTGAAGGTCACCCATCACTTACGAGATTAAAGCAGACAAGAGGCAGACGAGTTTTAGTTTGTCTTTTTGGGTTCCAGTTGTACTCATGGGTTCTAGTCATTCCTTACAAAGCACAGTTTGTCCACATTCAACTTTCCTTCATAACTGTCCCTCTAGCTGACTTATAGTAAATCCAGACTCAACACGTATGCAAAGACAACAGCTTTGTAGAGACTCCTCCATCGGCTCCAACAGTTTCATGAGTCTAATCCTTATGATTAATCTCTCATTCTACATCACTCATGGTGGTTCTGCTTTTCTGACGGTACTCTGACACAATGCCTAAGAAAAAAAGTGCGAAGGAAATGATTTTCATGACAGTTGCAGATAACAAGACCCACATTGGTGATGTGAGCGTCTTTTCAAGACTGACAACATATTAGAGGAAAGTTACTCTGGACACCTGTTTCCAAATGACATAGAAGGAGGTTTTACTTAGAATTAAATCTCCTGATCCAGACCACAGATTAAGCAACCACAGTCAGAGCCATTTCGTGTCTGGGATCTGAGGTGTGCATTTCAGCTTGGCTTCTGCAGCAGGGGATGCTCTTATGGAGCTCCGGGGTTTTTGTTCAGCTTTTACCGTCATTTCAAACACTGTGAGTTCCCAGAGAGCACAGAAGTACTTTGCTGAATCTTCCCGCTTTAAAGGTGCAATGGTGAAGCTGAAAGAGTTAGCTGCTTTCTCTACGTTTGTATGATAGCGGCCTTTCTTTTCAGCCTGCCCAGAAGAATCCTGATAAAGAAGGAAACTGATCTCTCTACTTGCAAGCTGCTTGTACCAAAGAACAGTAAAGTAGTCGGTCTCACTTGATTCACACAGACAGTTTAGGGTGATGCCACCCCCTCTTGCATGGATATGGCTGGCGGGTCTTGAGTAACTTTCTGGGCCACACTGGATCCTGTGGGAAAAATCAGGAAAAAGAGCTGATGTAGTGAATAAAATATTGTAAGAATTAGACTAAAGTAGGACCCAAAGACAAACCAGATGGAAATTATAAGCTGCTTGCTTTTCTCCCCTCCTTTCCTCCTCGAGTCTATGTGAAGTACCATGTGCCTGTGCGCCATCCTTTCATTCTTCACATTCTTACCCACATTTGGAACCATCCCTACCAGAGAAGATGAAGGCCGCGGATGCCCACAGCAGGCTGGAGAGCAGCATGTGGCACATCTATTCCTGCACAAATGTGTCTCGTTGTGTCCAAGCTGAGAGTTCGGTGTCTCTGAGTGCCTGGCAGCACATACATGCATAGTTCCTGGTTCTGATGCTACTCCCTCAAACAGGAAGTAGGGTTTCTTCTGTTCATCGACCACATGACCTATGCACAGAAGAGAAAAGGGTCTGGCTCACCCCAAACCTTCGCTTTGTCTACTTGTCTTTCTCTAGTAATTACGTTTGGCAATGAAAGAGGGTATAGAAAAAGCAATTAGTATTAAAGGCCAGAGCTGAGCAGAACTGAAGATTGAACCAGCTGACATACATTGATAATTTTTAGAGGAACAACTTCGGGGGCCCAGTTAAAGTAGAATTTATTATGGGCTGTGAACCTTTTTTATAATCTACTCACTGGTCATTCATTTAGCCTGTACTTAACTTTTGTCCTTCCAGAATCCAGTGAAAAATTTTCACAATCTCACATATCTTTGGATCTCTTCATAACAGGCGATCCTATCCAAAATAATTACTGTACCTCTTTCTTCTTCCTTACTGGGTCCTAGGACTCTGCTTAAGTTTTACAATAAATGAAGCTACTTCTAAACCATATGATCAGAAAAATCAGTCCTTGTGATTTCAAAATTTATTTAGTTATTTGTGTTTTTATGAACTTGTAACAGAAATGAAACCTATTCTTTTAAAATCTGACATTGGATTTTATCTATTAGACTCTGAAGAGGCTCGGGATCTTCAGTCTTGTCGTCTCCACAGCAGAATCACACTCATTCGATCATGTGTCTAGAATGGTCATGAGGGCACATTCTCTGTCCCATTGGTCCAAAGTGCTCAGTCTCACTTGTTATCTGTGCCTGGGGTGTTTTTTATTATGATTCTTATTTGTAAAGTAGACTGAAGATGAGCTTGCCAGCTCTGTCTGTGACACAGCACTGTAATCGGCCACTACGGAATGTGTTTGCCACAGACTGCAAGCACTTAGCATGTCAACACCACAAAAGTTTGTAGCTGAAGTTTTGTGTGCTGTGACATGATAATGTGGAATTTAGCTGTCAAATCTTCAATGAGTGGTACAGGGAAGAGAGTTTATAATGAGTGGAGACATGTACTCTTCTGTGCCGTTTCACCTCTCAGTGCTGACAGGTAGCCAACGATGCCTTGCTTTGCAATTATTTGTAACCAAGCAGAAAAGACCATAAATGCCCACAGCAGCCAGGGGAGCAGCATGAACCAGGATTTCCCTCTTGATGAAAGGGTCCTGCTCTGTGTTTCTGAGAGTACTGCCTCAGCTGGACATAGCGGCTGCCTCTGAAATGTGGATTGTGGCTGGGTCAAGTTTGAATATGTTGTGACCCCCAGGTTGGGAGATTTGGCCGATCTTAAATGTTATTTTGCCTTTCTTTGTGATTTAATGATAAGTGATTCTCTGGTCAAGGACAAGCATAAAGCTTACTATTGAAGGAAGTATTGGAAGGAGATTTCCTACTTAAAATGTCCAAGTTTAGCAAATTCATCTGTGATAAGATCTGAGGAACTTATCTGAAACAAATTTATTGCTAAGCCTGGCTGTTGATTGCAAATATTCGTTCATGTTTTGATGGTTCTATTGCCTCCAACCTGATTCTAAGGTGAAATGTGCTCACTGACCCTTGGCTTCCCTACAATAGACAAACAAGAAGTGACCACCTCCTTTTCCTCCTACTTACCCACCAAACCGTGAAAAATGGTAACTTCACAACAAACATCACTCAGATAAATATCGAAATAAGCTTCTGACTTTTGTATTCACTCTAGTGTGTGTTGAAATACCAAATGGTAACAGCAGTTAAACCATTTTTATTTATAATGTAACTCTATGCTTAATTTATTAGAATTTCTAGGAAGGGAGAATCCATGGGTCCTCTAAATGCAAATATTTGGCCATGTTGTTGCCGTGAGTGTATGTATATTGCTTGGTGCAATACTTCAATTCTCATTATAGTTATTGTGAAGACAAAATCTGTCCCCAAGTGCTGTTTCATCAATGAAAATCAAAACTACTAATAGTATAAATGTTTTCCCAAATAAAAATATTCTCTCTGGACTTTGAAAGAATAAAGATTCTTTTCCATTTTATACTGAAAATTCAGCTAGTGAAGGGGTTTATGTCAAATTATCAAACTGAAATAATTTAGTTTTGTTTGATCACCTCCTAAAGAAATGTAAATGAAAAAACATTGAGTTATTCTATGGTAAACTTTCCTCAGACGTTCCTTGGTTCCTTTATAGAAATTCCAAACTCATGTACCATATAAAACCACAGATTCACTACTGAGGTTCCCAGATCTTTCCTATTCTTTCTCCCTTTTTCATCCTTGACCATGGCTATCCTCTGATGCTGACCTTCCAACCTAGTATTATATTGTGCTTTAATCTTGAATATTTCAGCACAAAGAAAGCTACTCCTGTTGCAGAATATCGATGAGGACCGAGAGACACAAACGGCACCCAGAGGGCAAGGAGAATTCAGCTTTATTACACTGGTGGGCCCAGTGGGATATTTGCCAAAGAACTGAGCACCGACTGGGGTCAGGGGCTTTACTTTTATATGCTTAGGCCTCCGGGTTGGGGGGGGGGGGGAGTCTGGCAGGGGTGCCAGTGAGATCCGTCCCTAGCAGCTGTGATCCCTCAACTTTGTTTTGACAGGGAGGCCTCTAACTATGGTGCCTGTAGGAGTCATCTCTGGTAAGGTATGGGAAGAGGAGGGGGCAGAGCTCTTAGGGGGAGCTTGCCAGGGACATCTCCAATAAGGGGGAGATTGAGCTCTTAGGGGGGGCCTGCAGGAAAAACCTCAACACTCCAATCAGATATACCTACTATTCCAAATTTCTTATCCAACTTTGCAAACTACTAGGAAAGAAAAAAGCAAAACTAAACTTGAAAACCAGAGGAATTCATATACATATATAGTTTTTAAACTATTGTCACCGTGTTATACGTTACATCCCCAGAACTTATTTATCTTACAACTGTCAGTGTGTACTTTTATATCACCTTCACCCATTTCTCCCAATCCCCAAACTCCACTTCTGGCTAAATAAAGTGAGGTTTATTTTTTTTCTCTTTATGTTCCACATTTAAGTGAGATCATACACTATTTGTCTTTCTCTATCTGACTTATCTCACTTAGCATAATGCCCTCAAGTTCCGTCCATGTTGTCAAAAATGTCAGGATTTCCTACTTTTTATGGCTGAGTAATATTCCACTATATATATATATATATATATATATATATATATATATATATATATTTATTTATGGGGTTGCAGATATATTTTCAAGATACCTTCTCATGTACCTGTTGGCTATTTCTATGTCTTCTTTTAGAAAAATGTCTGTTCAGATCCTTTGCTCATTTTTTAATCAGATTTTTTTTATCGAGTTCTGAGTTCTTTATGTATTTTGAATATTTGCCCCTTACAGACATATGATTTGCAAATATTTCCTCCCATTTTTTGAGTATATGGTTCACATATACATCCTACTATGTATCTCATTTTTAATTTCGTAGTAGGAGACATATGCATGTTAAAAATTCACCTTCTATTACAAATTATTGATGAATTTTTATTTCTAATAATCAATCTACTTTAGTGGTTATCTATCTAGTTTTTCTGTTTCTTCTTGAGTTACTTTTGGTAATACATATTTTTCTATTAAATTGTGTTTTTTCCTAACAGTTTTACAATTTATTGGTTCAAGGATTAGTAACTTTTTATTAATAAATTTTAAATTGCTACTGTAACTCTAGTTATGTCTGATTTTTAATCTTTTCTACAATTGTTTTCATTAGTTTCCTAACAAATTACCACCAACTTGGTAGCTTGAAACAATACACATTTATTCTCTTACAATTCTGAAGGGCAGAAGTCCAAAATCAGTGTCACAGTGATAAAATCAAGGTGCCAGCTGGTCCGTCTCCTCTGAAAGCTGCAGAGAATAATCTGTTCTCTTGCCTTTTCCATCCTCTGGAGTCTGTCCTAACTTTTGCATCACTTGGCCTTTTCTCCGCCTGGTTCTGTCATCACATTGCCTTCTCCCCTCTGACTCTACTGCCTCCCTCTTATAAGGACCTTTCTGATTACATTGGGCCCACTTGAATAATCCAGAATAATCTTCCCAAGTCAAGATCCTTAAATAATCACATCTGCAAAGTCCCTTTTGCCATATAAGATAATATATTCACATATTCCAGAGATTATGTGATGGGCATCTTTGAGAGTCATTATTCAGTCTACTATATGAAGTATTTTCTATTATTTTATCAAATATTGGTCTATTTTTCAGCTCATCAAAAGTAGCATTGGATTTCCCCATTTATTGCCTTGTTTTTGTTATTGTTTAATTTTTGTATTTTATTTTTTATTAAAGTATAATTATACATTGTAATAAATGTGTCATAATTATAGAGTCAGAGGAGTTTGAAAATTACAGACTTTTAAGCCACACCCCTTTCAAGCTATAGAATATTTCTTTCACTCCATCCAAATCCCTTGTGCCCACCCAAAAAGTTCGCAACTCACTGAGGTAATGATTGTTCTGCATTATTTCACCATAGATTAGTTTGCTTAGTTTAGAAGTTCATATAAATGCAATGAAACAGTATGTTTTATATCTGGAATCTTGCTAGGCATTATGTTACTGAGGTTGATCCATGCTGTTATGGGTATCGGTGGTCCTGTCCATTTTATAGCTAACTAACATAACTGTGTGTGTGTGTGTGTGTGTGTGTGTGTGTGTGTGTGTGTGTGTGCGTGTGTGTGTCACTATTTGATCTGTCATTTGTAGATATTTTCTCTAATTTATTTCTATTCTTAATAAAGTTGCTATGAATAACTTTTTAAAGTTTTGTGGATATATGTTTTCATTTGCCTTGGGTAAATGCTTAGAAGTAGAATCGCTGGGTTGTGTTAGATGTATGTCTAATTCTATGAGAAACTGCTGAAGGCGTTGTCCAGTTTATACTCCAATTAGCAGTGTTTAGGAATCGGGTTGCCTCACCTGCTTACTTTTTATTTTGAAATAATTTTAGACTCACACAGAAGTTGCAAAAACATGACAGAATTCTCTTGTACATTTCACCCAATTTTATCCAATGATAACATCTGTGATCCAGTGATCATAGTAGAATGATCAAAACTAGGATTAATACAATGCTATTAAACTACAGCTATTACTCTGATTCACCAGTTTTTACATGCACTGTTTTTGATGTATAACTCTAAGAAATTGTATCACATGTATAGTTTCACTACAATCAACATACTGTTCCATCATCCTAAAGAAACTCCCATTGCACACTTTCCCCATTCTTACAACCCTGATAACCTCTGACAACCACTGATAGTTTTTCCATCCCTATTATTTTGTCCTTTTGAAAATGTTGTATACATGGAATCGTACATTATGCATGGAATCATAATAATCTAATAAGTGCAATCATACGTTATATAGCCTTCTGAAATTGAGTTTTTTAGTCAGCATAATACCCTTGAGATCCATCCAAGTTGTTGCATGTATCAATAGTCCATTCCTTTTTATTACTAAATAGTATCCCACTGTATTAATGTACCCTAGTATATTTATCTATTCATCCAATGAAGAGCATTTGGGTGGTTTCCATATTTGACCACCACAAATACAGCTGTCATGAATTTATTATAGCACCTTTATTCATTTTCTATAGTTGCTGTAGCAAAGTACTACAAGTTAGAAAGCTTAAATAACAGAAACTTATTGTCTCACAGTTCTGAAGGCCAGAAGTCCAAGATCAACGTACCAGAAAAGATGACTCCTTCTGAGGGCTCTGAGAAAGAATCTGTCCCATTCCTCGGCTTCTGATGGTTTGGTAGCAATCTTCTGTGCGCCTTGGCTGTAGAAACATGACTCCCATCTCTGCCTTCATCTTCATGTGATATTCTCCCAGTGTGTCTGTCTCTGTGTCTAAATTTCCTCTTTTTATAAGGACATCAGTCATATTGGATTAGGGCCCGTCCTAATGACCTCACCTTAACTAATTACATTTGTAATGACCTTATTTCCAAAGATTGTCACATTCTAAAATACTAGGGGTTAGGACTTCAACATATAAATTGAGGTGGGAGAAGCACAATTCTACCCATAACAGCATCCATAGGAAACTATATACAATATATTGTCTAATGTGCTGTTTTCAACAAAAATTATGAGACATGAAAAGAAACAGAAAGTGTGACCCTTTCACAGGAAAAAATTGGACAATAGAAACTACTATGGAAAGGGTTCAGAGGTTGGACTTATCAGAGAAAGTTTTCAATGTACCTAGTTTAAATATGTTTTTAAAAACTAAAGGAAATCATGCTTAAAGAAGAATGTATGTTGACAGCATTTCATCAAATAGAGAATATCCATAAAGAGGTAGAAAGTGTTTTTGAAAGGAACAAAATGGAAGTTCTGGAGTTGGAAAGTATAATAACCAAAATGAAAAATTCACTAAAGGGGCTCAATTGTAGATCTGAGCTCCCAGAATAGGAATCAGTGAACTTGAAGGTAGATCTACAAAGATTATTCAATCTGTAAAACAGAGAGAAAAAAAGAATAACGAGAAATGAACACAGACATAGAGAAATATGGGACATCATTAGAACACCAACTAATGCATAATGGTAGTACCAGAAAGGAAGGAGAAAGAAAGTAAAATAAAGAGCAATTATATAAAATGATTTGTATGTAATTGTATTGTTGGGCCTATTACATATAGAAATGTAATGTATTTGACAATAAAAGTACAAAGGTAGTTCAAACCTGTATTGGGACAAAGAAATGATAACAGATGGTAACTTGAATCCACAGGAATAAATGAAGAGAACCAGAAATGGTACACAAGAAGGTTAATACAACAAGTCCCATAAATACATACTTGTTTTCATATTTTTCTCTCATATTCTTAAAAGACATGAAGTTATAAATACATAAAGTAATAATTATAACAATAAATTGGTGGTTTATAACATATATAGATGTAATATGAATAAGAATTATAGCACAAAAAGGACAAAGAGGAAATAGAACTCCATAGGAGTAACTTTTCCATATGTCACAGCAATTAAGTTAGTAAAATTTTAAAGTACAGTTCAGATGCATATCATAAGCCCTAAAGTAACCACTAAGAAAATAACTGGGAAATGCAGAAAAAATAATGAAAGGAATTAAAATATTACACTAAAAAATACTCACTTGATACTAAGGAATGGAACAAAAAAGACATGAGACATGTAGAAAAACTAAAATGACAGACATAAATCCAACTATATCAATAATAACATTAAAGGTAGATGGATTAAACAATTCAATCGAAAAGCAGTGATTCTCAAATTGTTTTAAAAACTGATCTGTTGAATGGATAAAGAAGTTGTGGTATATATACACAATGGAATACTATTCGGCAGTAAGAAAAGATGATATAGGAACATTTGTGACAACATGGATGGATCTTGAGAGAGTATTGCTGAGCGAAACAAGTCAGACAGAAAAAGCAGAGAACCATGTGATTTCACTGATATGTGGTATATAAACCAAAAACAACAAAAGAACAAGACAAACAAATGAGAAACTGAAACTCATAGACACAGACAATAGTTTAGTGGTTGCCAGAGGGTAAGGGGGGCGGGGGGTGGGGGGTGGGAGATGAGGGTAAGGGGGATCGAATATATGGTGATGGAAGGAGAACTGACTCTGGGTGATGAACACACAATGGGATTTATAGATGATGTAATACAGAATTGTGCACCTGAAATCTATGTAATTTTACTACCAATTGTCACCCCAATAAATTTAATAAAATAAAATGAAAAAAAAGAACTGATCTGTAATTATGTACTATCTACAGGATACACCATTTCAATTCAAACATAAAAATTTGTTAAAACTAAAAGGATGGAAAAAGGTATCATGCAAACAGCAAACATAAGAGAGCTGGAGCTTCTATCATATCATTAGACAAGATAAACTTTAAACTAAAAAATGCTACTAGAGATAAAGAAGGATTTTATGATGATAAAGGTCCAACCCATCCAAAAGATATAACAGTTATAAACATTATGTACCTAACAAGAGCGGTAATTATTTAGGTAATTATAAAATACAGTGTAATTGCATATTTATTTTCCTTTTGTCTCTTAACTGAATTAAAGAGCAATTATATAAAATAATTTTACGTGTATTTTGGTAAATACATGAAGAAAAATGTACAGAAGTGAAGGGAGAAATAGATAATTCAACAATAATAGTGTTGGAGACTTCAATATCTCACTTTCAATAAAAGAACAAGTAGGCAGAATATCAACAAGGAAACAGAAAAGTTGAACATTATAAACCAAGTAGTCCTAATAGACATCCATCCTATAGCAACAGGATACGTATTCTTCTCAAGCATGGAGGCAACATTCTCCAGGATAGACCATATCCTAGGATATAAAACAAACTTTGAGAACACGAATGGGACTTCGTTGAATGGAATATACATTTTAAAGTTTTTCCAGAGATTTGTCAATATATAAACAGTCAGCAAGTTTTGTTTGTTTGCTGTGCTGCTCTAGCAGTATGGGATGTAAGTACCTGCATTTGTCTTGGGACATATTGTGGTGAGGGTGACCTGAACTTCATTGAGACACCCACTAAGCTGGGTGATTGTGTAATAACATCTTTACTGGAGTAATTTTTCTGTTCTTTTTATTCCTTTCACCTTTTACTCTTTTGGGATCCAGCATACTGTGGCTTAAATATTGATATTAGTTCTGTCCTCTTATCAGCTACTCTGCTAGTTCCAAGTGAGACGTATATAGTGCAGGAAGAGGAGTAGACTGAGAAGGAAAGATAAAGACCAAAGTCTCCAACCTGTAAGGCCCAAAAGTATCTGTGGTTAAAACCCTACCAGTGTGGGTTAGGAACATTAAGCTGTGTAAAGGCTGTGTGGGGATTTTGTGATGTGATTGTGGTTGGAGGCGGAGCTGAGCCCAGCGGAGGTTTGTGTACAGGCTGCAGGTGCCTGGGGGACACTGTGGCTCCACGGCACAGAAATAAACGGCTGAGTCTGTGGTCTGGGAAGAGGAAATATGCAATGAGCTGTTGCGTTCTTTAGGGTCTGTCGTAGCGGTTAATCTTCCATTCACCTTTCTCCCTGAAGGAATGTAAAACAGGTTGATGAGATCGCCCCCAGGATTTTGGCGAAACCACTGCATAGTGGTCACAGTGGTGGAAAATTTGCACCGCAGCGTAGAACTGGCTCCCTCCTGGAGACTCAGGGCTGTGGGACTCTGCTCCACCGGCGCCCCTCTCACACCTGATGAGAGACGGAGAAACAGTCACAGGCGATGGGCACTATCACACCCACAAAACCCAGAAAAGGCCCTCATAAATTAGGAAAAGGGTAGAAAGTCTGCAAGATTCATCAGCGACTTTTCCTCCCTCTCTCCTTCCCTCCCTCAATAATACTCCTTTCAGATGCCCATCTGGGACAGCCCCAACTTACAGCAAACCTGGGTGCACAAAAGCGCCAGCACAGTGCCCAACAGCCTCTTCATGATGCTTCGCTTTGCTGCTCAGGATATTTTCACCCTCAGGTATATTTAACTATACCCTGCGGTGGTGAGTGGCAGGACTGGGCTCTGGAACTGTTCCTGCTCCTGCGACCAATCAGTCTCACCCAACAAACCCTGCCTGGCTGTGACAGGATGCCCTACCCCCCAGTTTCACCCTGAAAGACAATGTGCTGGAGAGCAGTGAGAGAGAGAGGAGGGAAAGAAAGATCCTTATTCTATTACTTGAGGGACATTTTCTGATAATCCTGGATGTACTAGAGTGTGAGAAGGAAAGGGAGGCCTCCTCCCTTATCTATGCTAATTACAGTCTGGGGAGGATCATAGAAAGAACACCCACAGTTTTTAATCCAAATAACTTGGTTAGTGTTCTAACAAAAGGATCTTTACTAACCCATGAATTAATTGTATGAGAGTCATTCCAGTCATACAAAGTAAGAAGAGCAAAACTGTTATGTATTATCTACCTAATGAATTCCTATCATTGGAATATGTGAAATATATGGATTGGGACTTTCCTGGAATAACCAAGACTTGTTGGAAATATTGTTATAAGAAATGAACCTAATAAGACTGTAAATTGTGAGAAGAAAATTAGGATCAATTTACACATTGCTTTCAGGTATTTTCCTTGCTGCTATATCATATGTTTTGGTTTTCTAATTTTTATCTGTAAAATTGTCCTGTGGTTCAGGCTTGAAGTTCAGTCAACCTGTTTCCTAATAACTCTGTCTTCCTCTCCCTTCTCATAACATTTCTACTTCCATATTCTCCTTTTTCCCTCTTACTTTCTCTCTCTTTCTTCATTTTGGTTTTCTAGTTCCAGGAAAGAGACAGAAAGAATATTAAAGAAAAGGTGGCATTCAATGGTTTGGAAACAATTTTGAAACTGTGAAATGGAAGTTCATATTTCCCTTGATATCTAAAAAGTTTAGAAAATTCTGAAATCTATACTTCGGGATTCTCCATCTTCCCTTTTGCTTCATGTGACTCTGTTTGCTCCAGGAGTCTTTTCTGATAGATAATGATAATGACATACATCAAGATAATGATAATGTAAATACAGACACATGCATCACAGCTACCAACTGCTAGTACTTGCATCAAGGAATAAGGCGAAGCTATTAATTGAAAAGAATATTCAGCAAGAAGCATGTTTCTTATGTGCTGATAATGATTCCATTTTTATTCACACACAAGTTTTTTCCCTCTTTACTCTTACTGGCCCTCATTTGCATACTCAGAGAATTTCTCAAATCTTTCAATGACTATTTACAACTAGCTGTAGTCACAGTAGTCTTTGGTTTAAGAAAAGCCTAATTGACTAATACTTTGGCTCAGCCTCAGCCCAGCCTGCCTTTCTAGGGCTGTAGCTGTGGACTGACTTGAAGCTCCAAAAGTGTCCACAAGGACAGAGATTACATACAATAGATAGGACAATATGACCCCACAGTGCCTTTTTATAAAAATAAACTATTTCATATAATGAAATTTTCTGTAATGATAGGAAAATAATCCATTTAATTCTTACCTATGAACTTATAAAAAATGAGCCCTCCAGTGTGAATTAATCCAGTTAGCCATTATATTTCAGAGTATTCTAGATCTGGGAAAATACAAATATAAATTAGACACTGTATCTTCCTTCAGAAAGTTTATGATATAGTGCGAGAGACAAATATCTCTGTAAATGTAATAAAAGCATACCATACATACTACATGAACGACAGTAACAATTACTTCAGGCCTATGTTACAGGAGACAATTCAATGAAAGATGTGATACTGCATGCCTTCTGTGGAGGTGACAAGAGAGGAAAATAACAAAGCAAAGAGGAGTGATCTTTGAAAGGTGACCCTTCATTTTAAATGCAAAGAACAGAAAAGACGAGCAAGTTTGTGGACAGGGCCACTGGCAACACACACACCACAGAACACACACACATACACACAGAACCCACATACATACTAAAGAACACAGGGTGTGTCTGTCACTTGAATCTGGGCACAATGTGTAACCTTGAGCAACTAACACCGTCCAGGCTCAAGGAAAATGCTTCTTCACATATCTTAACATTTGTCCTTGAAATTGCATTTGAATATCAGAAAAATTTGTAGGTTGTACTGCTACTGACATAGAAGGCAAACTGATTTGGAATTTGGGGGATTTGAGGGAAGCGAAAACAATATTTAATTAACTAGCCCAATCTTTATTTCTGGTCTGACATTAATATAGCTCTTCAATATTAGTGTTTGCATGGATATCATTTTCCATACTTTTACTTTTAATCTATGTCATTATATTTAAATTGGGTTTCATGGAGACAGTATATAGACAGGTTTTTTAAAAATAAAAAACATACTATAGATCTCTGACTTTAAGTTTATGTGTTGAGACCATTTATAATTAATGTAATATTGATATAGTTAAATTTTGGACTATCATTTTATTATTCTTTTTTGTTTGTGCGCTCTGTTTTTGTTCCTCAGTATTCGATTATAATTTCTGTTTGCTACTTGACTATTTCTTTTTGTATTGTGTTTCCAGTGGCCTTTTAATGATTGCAGAATGACTATTACCGACACATTCCCAGTCTGTTTAGAGTTATTATTTCAGTGTTTCAAGCAAAATTAGAAATCTTACAATTGTATACGTTATTTTATGCTCCCTACTTTATGTTAGAATTGTAGGTGTCTTTCATCTTCAGCCTTGAAAACTCAACCAGGCAATGTTATAATGATTGATTTCATCATACATATTTTAAGTAAGAAGAGAAAACTAGTTTCTTGTATATTACCATATATTTACCATTTTTTGTTGCTCTTCCTTCATTCTTAAGTTCCTAATTTTCCTCTGATATCATTTTCCTTCTGCTGAAGATCTTCAGAATTCATTTTAGAGCAGCTCTGCTTACAAAAAATTCTCTCAGTTTTCTTCATTTAAGATTATCTTTCTTTTACTATAATTTCTGTAGCAGACTTCCACTACAAGAGAACACAGATTTGAAAATTTGGTTTTTTTCTATGAGTATTTTAAAAATATAATGGCAGATACATCATGTAGACTCTTGCAGGCCATTGTAAAGACTTTGCCTTCCGTCATGAGAGAAATGGGAATCTATTGCAAGAATTTGAGTAGGAGAGTGCCATAATGTGGCCTATATTTTAAAGAATCTCATTGGCTGCTTGTTATAGATTGAACTTTTGACCCCTGCCCTCCAAATTCATATGTTGAAACACCATCCTGATATGTGATAGTATTAGGACATGAGGACTTTGGGAGGTAACTATGATTCGATGGTTATGAGAGTAGAGCCCATATGAATGGGATTAGTGCTCTTTTATAACTCCCAACAGAACTTGTTTTTTTTTTCCTCCTGCTCTCTGTCACATGAAGATACAGTGAGAAAGTGGCAGTCTGTAGCCTGGAAGCAGACTCTCACAAGAACCAACCGTGCCGGCATCTGATCTTATACTTCTAACATCTGAAACTGTGAGAAATAACTTTCTGTTGTTTATAAGCCACCCAGTCAATGGTACTTGTGACAGCAGCCAAACTGAGCAAGACACTGCTGCATTAAGAAGGGACTATAGGACAACAAGCAGGGCGACCATTAGAATTCTCTCAGAGTAATTCATTTTTGAGATGAGGATGGCGTGATCAAAGAGGTAGCAGTGGAGATGGCAGCAGTGGTCAGATTATGCTTTAATTTATAAAGATAGGGCTGACTGATTTTCTTAATGGTTTAGATGTAAGCAGAAAAATAAGAGTCAAAGACATCTCTGAGGTTATTACCAGAGATAGTGAAAGCATGAAGTTGCCATCAATTGAAAAGCAAAAAGTAGTGGGAGGAGCATGTTGGAGGTGAGTTCAGAAGGTGAAAGATCAGAAGTTCAGTACTGGTCATAACAAATTAGAGTCCTGACCCTCTAGACTATAGTAACTCCAAGGGGAAAGAGAATATCATTACAGTTCTTTCTGTCTGGATCTTGACTGACATGACCCAGTAGTAAAAGAAGGGACATGTTAAAGTTCCTGTTTTTTCTCAGGAGCCAAGCCCTCCCTAGAGCTCTGCGCCTCACCCTGCTCATTTTCACCAAATGAGAGAACTTGCTAAAAACAGGCCAGGCTGTGTCCCTGAGTCTCTGAAAACTCCAGTGTCTCAGGAGGTTTGTGTTCAGCTCCCCCTGCAGTCTCAGCCACTGTGTCACTCACAGCACAGAAGTAGACACCCGAGTCGCTCCAATGGGCTGATGATTTCCTCAGGTGGAAGGTGCTTTCACTTTTCTTAAATTCAGCCTGGAAATCTTTGATGCCATTAACCAGGGTATTCCCTGCTATGTACTTGAGAAGAAGCTGGAGGTTTTGACTGGGGTATTGGGCGTACCAGAAGAGATAAACAGATCCACTATAGGTATAGTTGCACCTCAGCTCCAGAGAGGTTCCTTCAGAGACAGTGATGTGACCATCAGGCTGGCTCACTGACTGGGCTCTGGTTCCTCCTGCAACATCAATGCAGAGTTAGTAAGACTAGGACAGACCTACCTCTAATGAGACTGTGTCTCTGGTCAGATTCCAGTCAGAGCCATGTTCCTTCCATGGAGGCAGAAGCAAGGAATACAGTATTACTTACTCACTGTGAAGAGCATTCCAAGCAGCAGAAGGGTCGCCGAGAACATGCCTAGGCAGTGAGAGAGCTGAGCTGTATTCTGGACGATCTCCCCTGAGGAGCAGGAAGGAATGTGACAAAGTATGCTGAGTCTTTTTAAGTGGGAATATCTGAGATTCAGGAGATCCCAGTGTAGTCTAGTTCTAGAGACTGTTAGTAAAAGACGCTTCCTTGACAATGACTGCTCCTGGTGTTGAGTCTGCTCATATTGTGCACCTCAGTGAGCTTTTGAGGTCAAGTCGTTCACAGGAGGGAGGTAAAACTTATTAACTGAGACATTTCCAGTTTATGCAACATCGCCCTCTGGCGGTCACATATAGAAACAAATATTGTTACCTCCGTTTCGAACAAAATCCTTTCCAAAAGTCTCGTCGAGTTCTGAAACGTTCACAAACCGAGGCATGGTTTCCAAGAGAAAGTAAGCAAAATTGATTAATCCGTTCCAGACCTTTAAACTCAACGCCTGAAATAGCTATTTAGCATGAATTTTACTATCTAATCATACCATAGATCCATAAAATGATACACAATGAAAGTAATAAACACAATATACTGTACTGTAAAAGCAATAATAAATAAACACAATGTAAAAACAGTACTGTCGATGATAAAAATGAAAATGTAATTTTTTTCTTACCTGCAATGATAATAGCCATGGTTTGGATGAGGGGGTCCCCTCAATAATCACAATAGGTGACTATTCTTCCGGTGTTCTTTGATCATCTTACAGAACCACAATAGGTGAGTGTTGTTTAGGTGTTTTGTATCCCTCTTCCATCATCACTGTAGGTGACTCCTCTCCTGCCATTCCTTCCCTTGATTTTTTAAACCACTGACACCTGGTTTAGACTCACTGGATCTTTTCCTCACTAAAAATTTTTCAATTGACATTTGCTTTTTCGATGTTTTAAAATTTGTCTAAAGTGAGACATAGCATTGTCATTGAAAGTGTTAGTGCCATGACGTACAGCAACTTTATCAGGGTGATATTTTTCAACAAAAATTTGTGCTTCAATCCTTTTTGCATTAATTTATTTAATCAGTGCAGTAGAAACACTTTCTCTTCCCTCCTCCGAAGACAGTTCCTTAGTTGCCGCCTGTTGCTGCTCTGTCAGAATGTTTTATTGAAGTTCTTCTGTGGTGAGTTCAGACTTGTGGTCCTCACTGACTCCTCCACATCATCACTACTCACTTCCAAGCACATGGACTTTCCCAGAGACACAATATCCTCAACATAGGAGCGTCCTCTTCAACATCCTCAAATACACGTTCAGGGACAGCGTCTGGACACAATTTCTTCCATGCTGACTTCACTGTTCTGTGAGACACATCCCTCCATGCTTTGTCTATGAGATGTACGCAATGTAGGACATTGATATGATTCATCCAGAACTCTCTGAGGGTTAGCTCTGTGTCCGAGGTCACCTCAAAGCACCTGTGGAACAGTGCTTTGGTGTAAATCTTCTTAAAATTAGATATGACCTATGGTCCATGGGCTGGATGAGAGGAGTTGTGTTGGGGGGAAAACCTTTACATTGATAAAACTTAATTCTTCCATCAACTCGTCCTCCAAGCCAGAGGGCAGCATTATCCACAACAAGCAGGCATTTCACTGGAAGGTTTTTGTCGTGGAGGTATTTTTTTATACTTGGCCTGAACACTTCATGAACCCACTCAATACAAAATTGCCTGGTTACCAAGCTTTGCTGTTTGCCCTCCACATGACATGCAACTTACTTTTTATGACATCGTTTTTCTTAAATACCCTGGGGTTCTCAGAATGGTAGACTAGCAAAGGCTTCAACTTAAAATCCCCACTTGCACTCCCACAAAACAAAAGGGTTAGCCTGTCTTTCATGGGCTTGTGTCCTGGCAATGATTTCTCCTCCTTTGTTATGTAGGTTCTCTTGTCATTTTCTTCCAAAAGAGGCCTGTCTCATCACAGTTGAAAACTTGTTGGGGAAGGATACCCTCTGCCTCTACATAATCTTTAAAATCCAAAACAAATTGGTGGGTGTCTTCTTTGTTGGCACTGGCAGTTTACCCATGTGTTACCACATTGTGTTTGCCACTTCTCCTCTTAAACTTTTCAAACCACACTCTACTTGCCTTGAAACTATCACTCTCAGCCCTTGTTCCAGGGGTGTTTTTGATGAGGTCAGCATGCAAATGTAAAGCTTTTTCACAAATTATGATCTCAGAAATGCTGTCAGCGGCCAACTGTTTTTCATTTATCCATATGAAAAGCAATTTTTCCACTTCTTCAATTGCCTGTTTTCTTTGTCTTGTAAGTGTTTTAACACCTCTTGAAACATTGGCTCCTTCAATGGCTTTATTTTTTAAGATGGTACAATTTGTAGCTTTGGCAGTACCAAACTGTGTTGCCAGATCACATACACTGACACCACTTTCATGTTTGGAAATAATTTCCTTCTTCACCTCTATTGTTGTTCTGTTAATGCTTATCTTGGCTTTGCAGCTTTTATCCATTTCTCCCAGCAAGGGGTGATTGGCAGACATGAACTCTGTTGATTGCACACAGTCACAAAACTAATTGGTTGCAAGAGATCTACTTAGATTAGCTGAACACAGATTTATGCACTGGGTTCCACACAGTCACAAAAACAAATTGGTTGCAAGAGTGCTCCTGAGATGAGATGAGCACAGATTGATTGCACACAGTCACCAAATAAGCCCAAATATCACCTCCGTGTTGCGGGGTGCTCAGGACTCAACAGCCGACAGCTAGGCCTCAGGATCTTGCACTCAGCAGAAGCCACATGACATGTTCAACTTCTGAGGCATGTTTGAAAATTGAAGCATTTACTTTAGGTTTACAGCGTTAGTAAATCAAAATGTTCATCAACAGAGACATTCGAAAACCGAGGTACTACAGTAGAGACTTAAGGTTTTATGTGCCCCATCTCCTTTCTACTCCAATCTAGCTGGAATTTCTTAGCATTATAGTCTGTAAGAGTGTTTTCAGGTGTCTACTTCCTCAGAGAATATTTTAATTTTATAAATTAAGTAACATTATTTGATCCTATGAAATAAATTGTATTCTCATCATCATTTTATAAATGGGAAACTGAAGCATGGAAGGAAAGATGTAATTTATCCAAGGTCACAGTAAGTGACAACTGGAACTTGTCCCATTAGTGTGATTCAAGAATTCACATTATTAATCACTGATAATTTAGCATTATTTCCCTGTCGAGTAGATATTACCCTCACTTAACAGAAAGGTAATCAAGTCTATATGAAGCTAAATACTTTGTCCAAGGACACACAAGAATTAAAACCTAATTGTTAGACTCCAAACACACTTCCTCATGTTATCTATGATATTGTACTAATCTTTAGGAGTAAATGTAATTTCACTGAGACAAACAAACATTTAGGGTAAAACTCAGAAGAGAATAAAAACTAAAGAAAATCCTTAAGGAACCCAAACTCTGGAGGTAAGGCAGTAAAGAAGGTATCAGAGAATCTTCAAATGTAGTCCAGCGAATTATGTGGCAAATCAGAAATAATTTGGGTCCTGAAAGAGAAGGGAAAGGAGTTTTAAGAAGAAAGGCTTGTCTAACAGAGCAAATGCTGAAGAAATATCCAGTAAGGTGGTCACTAAAAAGATTGATTTTTAAGAGCAGAAAGATCATGATTTGGGTCTTTTCAGCAGAAACTAAACTGCAATTGGATAAGACATGAAGATGAGACAAGGAAGAATAAAATTTGGATATAGTAATCTCTTTCCAGAGGTTGAAACCTAAAGGGGAGGAAAGAGACGGTATTAACTAGACAAGGACGTTGAAGAGGGAATAGTAGGGCTTTTACAGACTGGGATATATTTACATGCTGTGGGAAGGATCTATAAGCAGTGAGTCAAAATTCTGAGGAGATGGGTAGGATTGGAAAATGGACCACAGGTAGAAGGACCAAGTTTGGTAGGACAAGGAACAGTTATTTCCAACTTAATTGGAATGAAAAAGGAAAGACTCATTTTAGATTTCATAAATATTCAGGGTATGAAGACCGATAGTTGCAACATCTATTGATTTGTGATGGACTCATTTTGTTCTGTTGTCATAAATAAGAGAAATTAAGTGCCTCCAAGGAGAGCAAATGGTGGAGATTCTGTGTTAGAAATTCTGAGAAGTGTGAGAAATTTTGAAATAATCACTGTAGAAAATGACAATGGGAGATGAATATAGAGAAAAATAATACACTCTTAGCAACACTGTTGTTCTGGTTAGTGTTAAAAATGACAACAAGTTAATGTGACATCAGTCTGATTATCTGGAACTGTGCTTATTAGACAAGGTATACATTATAAGATGCAGATAATGATTGGAAATTAATAAGATCACTGCTATGACTCAGAATTGGGGCCAGAACAATGAGGTTAATGATTAGAGAGTGACTGAAATAATGGGCCATGGATTTAAGTGTTACAGATAAAAGTAAAAGACAAAAAGCCTACGAGATATAAGACCAAGATAAAGGGACAAGGAGACTAAATGGTCATATATAGTGAACAAGTGCAGCAGAAGTAACTGTGTGGGACTTTAAGGATGAGAGTTTTTAAACAGGATGTAAGATTTCAGACATGGAGCAACATCTAACTGGAAAATTATCTTCAGATCTTCCCAGATGTGGCCATGGGTGTTAATGGCTAACGTGGATTCTAATTAACAGTCTTTAAAGTTGATGAGTTCACGCTGCTCTCTGAATTGTCCATGTGGACATTTAAGTCATGTAGTATTTAAGAGCTGTGTTAAACTCTTCAATATATAAGGCAGAGTGTTTGGTGTTGTATAGAGACGATAGTGAGAAAAGGGGTCGGAAGGAGTCGGGGTGTAACTCCTGGGCCTCAATGGTGCAAAGACAATAAATAGTCTGGGTTCTTATGGGCGGCTGCGTGAAGAGAATGATGTCCCTATCTCTAAATCTGAGATGACATGTTGAAGATGATGGAGATTAAAGAGCAACCACAAGAGAAAGAAACTGTATTCCAAACAAAGTCAGGTACCAGTTTAGGGCATGTGGAAGGAATTTTCACAGTGGCCATTGAATGTTTGTTTAGAATAGGATGGAGATTTAGAGACCAAAGTCGAAATATTTCCTTGGGAAGATCAGAGGCAGTTAGGTCAGTTTAGAAAATAAGAGTCAAATTCCTTGGTGAGTCATTCCTCTCTAGAAGGAGACTCATAGGTAGGACTGAATGTGCTTCCAAAGGTCTTAGTACAGAGGAGCGTGAGCACAATAAAAGCAGTTAGTGCTCAAGTCTCTTAGCAGGTGTCATAAATCAGTAAGTTGTGGCTATCCAGATGGATTCAGCTCTCATACACTACATTACATTACATTACATTACATTACAATGTTACATTACGTTACATTAAAAACTCTCCATGGGCTTCTATTTATAGATCGAAGCTTGTGGATGGAAAAAACGTTCTAAGGAAAGGACCCTCACAGTGTGATCTGATCCTAAATTCCTAACTGTGCAGGTCGTGGTGGGTGGTAATGCCCTGGACACATAACTTCTTCAGTAAAAGGTATCTTTGCCTTCAGCAAGCCCTGTCCATTGCTCTTGTACATCTAGGTTAATACATCTTGAACTAAGAAAAACCACTCTAAAGAGAGCACATCATCATGTTAACTATCCTGAATCCGATCCCATCCCTGCTTTTTCCCACCTTCATGCAATCTTCCTTAATTCCAAATGCATAAAAGATGCTGCAAACTGCCATTTCTTGAAGCACTTTTCCAAGTCTATTGAGATCTTGCTTCCAGTCATATCCTGTTTTGCTCAAATAAATTCGTATCAAATTTCTTTACAGGTTTGGACATTTCTGACATTGACAAGCTCTGGAAAAGTGTGTTGCTCCCTCACATCCAAGGCCCAGGTGCAGAGGGCACACCTGGAGCAGCATTCCTCAAGCCCTGGGATCACTGCACTCATTGCTTATAAATAATCGCGTGGGTCTCCGCAATGGAGGCTGTAATGTGCTGGAAGACTGTGCAATGTTTATTTAGATTGACTAGATCACCTATTTCCATCTGCTCATTTCATTCTTCTCTTTCATTTCAGTGTTTTCTCTATTTTTAGATTTTTGCTCCATGTTTTACTGCCACCATTAACATTATATTGATGATGCAATTTTTCTAAACTTTTGTTCTAATTACTAAAATAAATTATTTCCTGAAAGTTTCTCCTGCTCTTTATATTCAGGATATTTCCTTTCTCATGTTCACATACACTTATTTTGTTTCACAGTATTCTTATGTCTTAACTACTTGTGGTGGCAAGTTAATTTGAAAATCATTCAGGGTGTGGCAAATCATTTTTCTTCATAGATTAATATGAAGACCATGTGCTTATTCTTTTTCAGCCTGTTAATACGGTGTATTCCATCAATTGATTTCACATATTTAAGCTGCATTGCATCCCTAAAAACGAATCTATTTGTGTTTCTTGTATTATTATTTGTATATATTGATAAATTCTACCAGCTAATATTTGTTAAGAAATTTTGTGTCTCTATTCACGAGGGAAATTTCCCTGTAGTTTTCCTTTTTCTATGGTCTTTGATTTTTGTGTCAGGGCAATACAAGCTTGGTTACATTATTTTCATCTTTGTATTTTCCGAAGCAATTGTGTAGAATTCATGCTAATTCTTCAAACGTTTTTTAGAATTTTCCAAAGAAATCATTTGAGCCTGGAGATTATTTTCATTAAAATTAAAATTTCTTCAAAGACATTGTGATTTCAGCTTTCTCTGACTCCTGCTCTGAGGAGAGATAAGAAGGAGCTGCTCCTAAAGCCCCACAGCAAGGTTTGGGGACAGGCTGCAGGTGTTTCGAGAACACTGTGCCCCTGCACAGAAATAGGTTCCTTCATCTGCAGTCTGGGCCCCCACGATGTGCAGGGAGCTGTCCTTTCCAGTCTCTCCAAACTGAGCTCTCAGTCTTTCCTGCTTGAACATGTCTCCAGATGTGACCAGCATCATCAAGAGAACAGGACTTCCCCCAGGGCTTTGCTTATACCACTGCATGTTAAAAATGGTTGAGGAATTGCAGTATGTGGTGAAGTTCTCTCCTTCTTGTAGGAGCAGGAACTGAGGAAATTGCTTTAGTTCTTGTCCATTCACTTCTGTTCAGGAATAAAGTAAAAGGAGGCATCAGAAAAAGTCTGGTTATGTCTCTATTCTCTGAGCTACAATGGTCTCTCTCATACTTGCTATTATTCTTCTTTCCATGTTTCCCATCCCAACCCTTTCTATCTTCCCTCCTTTTCATATTTTCCTCCCCAATTTTTTCCTCTCAATCAGAAAATCTCATTCCTGCCTATGCCACTATGTTGAATTTTCTGGAAGCAATCAGAGAAATCTCAAACTCACGTGACACGTGCATCCATAAGAACAACAGTGGTACTATGAGTAGCATCTCCCTCTTCTTCCTCTTCAGAAAGAGTTACCAAATCAGACTGTGCCTAAGTGGGTTTTCTTTGTACAAGCTTCTTCTAGACCCAAAGAAATGTGTTCTACCACTGTCTTTTGGAAAGAAGGGGAAAGGGGTGACTGCAATTTGAGACAACCAATCAGACTTCTCACTATTTTACTCACCCACCTTCAGAGGAGGGTCTATGTTTGCAGATGCTGCCCTCTGGAGATGGGGCTGAAAAATAGCTGATTTTGTATCCTATTCCTTATACACAGCTTTCTAATTCAAGTGATATATACATATATATTTGTCAAGGTTTAGAAAGAAAGAATTTACTGATATCGTTGGGGGGGGGATAATTTGTCTTTTAAAAATGGATTGTGTGATTTAAAACTAGGGCATCAAAAAGAAATAAAAAGTTTCATTTGTCATTTCCAGTTTCATCCAGAATCATGTAGTGTGTGTTGGTGCTTGTGCTAATGGAACATATTAAGTCACAGACATTTTGAAAAATGTGGAAAAGACTCATAATTTATTTTTTAAGTTATTTTAAAATGTACCTCTTTCTCTATTCTCAGACACATTACCCTGGTTGTAAGTTATCCAATGTAGAGCTAATGTATACTGTCCCACTCTGTTACTTTTCCACGTGTCAGGGATTTAAAAAATCAATATAATTTGAAAAGAAATCTAATCTGTCAGATATTAATTTCTCTAAGAAAGCTTCCTGAAAACAGAATACTGGGTAGAATAGCTTTCTCTGGTTCCACAGAAATTCAGTCTCACTTTGCACAGCACTTACCACCCTGTATTGTAACGACCTGCTAATTGTCTCAGTTGGCCACGTGTACCTTGAAGGCATAACCTATATGATGCTCAAGAACTGTGCTGTCCATTGTGGTAGCTATTAGTCACATGAGGCTATTTAAATTTAATTAAAATTAAATAGAAATTTTAGTTTAGTTTCTCAGTTACACTAGCCACATTTCAAGTGCTCAATACCCACATATGGCTAGTGGCTATTGGACAGTGCACATATGGAACATTTCCATTATCTCAGAAAGTTTTATCGAATAGCACTCTTCTAAAATGTAGGGTCAATGAAAACAAGGAGTTTGGTTTGTTGTGTTTGCTGATGTATCACAAGTAATGTCCCTGACATATGGTAGGAAGTCAAAAAACATTTGTCTAGTTCTTATCATCATGTACCCAGAAATTCTCTAAGACCTGGTAAATAATGGACACTTAAATACTTGAATGATTTCAAAATACGTGTTTTTGCACATAAAATTTATGAGAGTTTGAACTTAAAATATTCCAAAACCCAATTTAAATGCACCCTTCCATGAGTGTAAAGAAACAAAGGGTGTTTGTAGCTTTTTATAAATCTTACTTTTGGGAGACTGCAATAATTTCCTGGTCTACCATAACAAATTACCACTAATTTGATGGCTCAAAACAACAAAACTTTATACTTACAAAGCTAGAGTTTAGAAGTCTGAACTCAAAGTGTCAGCAGGCCACACTCCCTCTGAGTGCCCTAGGGGACAGTACTTCCTTGCCTCTTCCAGCCTCCAGTGTGTCCAGGTCTTCCTTGTCTTGTAGCTACATAAGTCCAATCAATTTTTGCCTCCATTGAGAAGGTCTCACAAGATGCTGTCATCTGTGTGTCTCTGAAAAGGATACTTCTCACTGGATTTAGGACCCACCTGGATAATCCAAGATGATTATATCTGAATATGCTTAACTTAATTCAATTTGTAAAGTCTCTTTGCCCAAATAAATTTGCATTCAGTTTCCATGGAATAAGGTGGACATACATTTTGGGGGCCCACCATTCAACCCACTATAGAAACTCTAATGTCTTTGAAGTGTTGCCATAAAATGTGTTCCATAGGCTAAGGGTTCAGTTGACAAGATGGCCCCCTCAACTACCCACCCACCTCACCCCCACCCTATAAGTCAGATGCAAGCCCAACCCCATGTTGTTACCTGTACTTCTGACCAAATATATCAGCGGTTCCCAAAACCCCATCCTCAGGTTTCATTAATTTGCTAGAGTGGTTCACAGAACGCGGAGAAACATTTTACTTACAAGATTATCAGTGTATTATAAAAGAATATAACTCAGGAACAGCCAGATGGAAGAGACGCATAGGTCAAAGTATGGGGAAAGGGTGTGAAGCTTCCATGCCGTTTCCAGGCATCACACTCCCCAAACCTCCACGTGTTCACCAACCTGGAAATGCTCTGAACATGTTATTGAGCCAGAGTTCGTATGTCCGATGATTTGAAATGCTGAAACTGAAAACATCGGAGATTGGAATGAGGAAAGGTTTATTGATCAATAAAGTGCCAACCAAGAAGATGGAAGACCTAAAGGTGACTGAAATTATCTTGCTCGCTGGACCAGGTCAAGGGTTTTTAATGGGATAGTGGAAACTGGTTTGCGGAAGTGCTGGTGGAGCAAGTTTGAATTGAGGGCCTTGCAATAATTTGCTATTTATGGTAAAGAGGTGTCAATACCAGATCTTCCTGGACAGTGGACCCTTGGCTTCTGAAAGGGTTCCATTGTTCAAGTTCTAATTCTGTCCTTGTCTTTTGGTTCTGTGTGGAGGGGTGTGGAGGGGATAGTGTGCGAGACTTTGGTTCTGGGTGCAGCTAGATGTCAAGTTTCTCTTCTCTGACCATGCTTCAGCTGCACGACTTGTGGTTTTGCTCTGTTTTCTCTGGAAAGCAACTCAGTATCTCACTAAACAGGATAGGACCATTCTGAGCTTGTTGTGGGGTTACAAATGCTGTTTTGGAGGCGAGTTATGGAGGGTACATTAGATAGGCATGATCGATTAAATCATTGGCCTTTGCAATTAAACTCAATATCCAGTCCATTTCCCTTCCTTGGGAGTGAAGGGGTTGAAAGTTCCAACCCTCCAATCACATGACTGAGGCTTCTGGCTACCAGACCTCATCCTTAGGTTACCTAAGGGCTTTCCAAAAGTCACCTCATTAATATACAAAAGTTACCTTTATTGCTCTTCTCACAGGAAATTCAAGGGGTTTTAGGAGCTGTGAACCAGGAGCCTTGGAAGAAGACCAAATATAAGTGAGAAATATATTTTGGTCATCTGATAATCAAGCATATATTTTTCTTATAGTCACAATATCACAGGAGGCCATTGCAATCATCCAAGTGGGAGGTGTTCAATGGTGGAATTAGGAAAGCAGCAAGCATGGAGTAGAGAATAAGGAAACAGATATGAGTGCTCTTTGAGAGGTAACAATGACAGTACTTTGAAAATTATTGAATGTGTGTTGTGCTTCATTAGCATCCCGGTCCCCATCTGTCATAAGGAATGTGTTTATTCAACTAGCTCTTGCAGTAGTGGCTGAAGATGCTTCCAATGCTCCATACTGTCTGTATCCCATGCCCTTGTGTGCCCCTTCCACACTGAAACTGGGTTGGCACCATCACTAACTTTAATAAAGAGAATGTCTAAGAAGTAACATGTGGCAATTCTGAGACTAAACGTTAAGATGGCCTGGCAGCTTCCATTTTTATGATTTGGAAGTCTTGGGCCACCAGGTAAGATGTACAGCTTCACTTCTAGAGAGATCATGTGCAGAGGGAAGGAACAGGCCCTGAGAATACCTCAGGGGGAGGTGAGCCCAGCCATCTCAATGTGCCAGCTGAGCCCAGACTTCCAGACATTCCCACTGAGGCTCCAGATATTTGAGCTTTCGGGGTGTTTCAGTCCAGTTGAGCCTGCAGACATCACTTGGAGCAGAAATATCATGAGATAGTAAGTGGCAGTTGTTTGAAGCCATTGAGTTTTGCGGTGGTGTGTCAGGCAGCAAACCACAATGACACCGAAGTCCTTAGAAGATGAGTCTTATTGAGGATTGGCGAGAAATTCGCAAGAATAAAATTGTGCATTTCCCCTAGTCTGTCTCTAATAACTCCACCTGACACATGCACACCTATTTCAACAAACTTCTTTTTAATCAAATACAGCCTTAGCCTTCCTGCTGCGGCACAGAAGATGTGGTAGCACTGCTCAGATGTAACGAGACCCTGGGCCTCCACGGCACAGAAGCAGGTGGCTGATGCTCATGTTGGGGCCCTGCAACAAACAGGGAGATGTAAATTTTTCTTGTTCAAGTGATTTTTATATCTCACTCATTTTCTCATTCTATCTGAATAAACTCTAAAAAAAATAAGTAAATAAAAGAGGTGCTGTTCACAAGGGCATGCCTGTATCTCTAAATAATCAAAATTTAACAAACTTTTTAATTTCAGATCAATTTGAGAACTCAGAGAGACTGAGAATTTGGTCTATATTTTCTTGGTTACACATGGCTTTCATAAAGATATGAATATTTTTTTTTAATGACTCTGAATTCCAAACTTGTAATTTTCCCATGTTCGCAATAGACTTTTCATATTACATGCCACTGTATCCAGGAATTGGTTACATGTGTGGGAAGAGCTTTATCCCTCACATCGTAAAGCAAGCTAGGGGGTCATGGGAGTTGGAGTCATGGGCTAGTTTCAAGTAGAAGTCTATATGGGAGCGCTGTATAAATGTAATCAATTTCTATATGTCCTATTTTAACCACAGAACAAGCTCAAAATGGTTCTTCCATGTTTAACAAGATACTCAGGGTTTTTTTGGAGACAATATACCAAAACTGCAAATCATTCAGCGAAAGCATGCTCAGAGGAGAGAATTTGACCTTCAGCTTCATAGAGAAACAAATTCTTGCCCTCCTCCCCCCTACACACACACACATACGCACACGAAACCAAAGGACCAGGACAGAACCGGAACTTGAACACTGGTTCCCTTTCAGAAGCCAAGGGTCCTTTGTTTAGGAAGATCCGGTGTTGATACCCCCTTAACCTAGTCAAAAAACAAGATGGACTTAAGGCACAATGAGGTCTCCCATTTTCTCAATTGGCATCCTCTCCATCAATAAACTTTTCCTTACTCCAAACTCTGACACTTGTGTTTTGGTCTTTCAAAGTGTCAGGTACATAAATTTGGGTTTCGGTTACACCATGACATGAAAAGGCTGTGAAACACCGTGTTGCGGCGATGCACAAATGAGTCAAACTTTGTCCTTGCTTTTGTTCTGTGACTTTTGTTTCTACCTGTTCAGTGTTGGCTAAAGCCATGGGATCATTACAGGAAATATTAGAAATTCTCCCGTTGATCTTTCATCCAGTAGTGATTTGGGAAGTAGGCCAGCAGCAGGAACAGTGACGGCTCTTCTTTTGTGTTGTTTTACTTCACCAACACTAGTTTACAGTGAGACATAGGTTCTCCTCTCTCAGTTCTGTGCTATACACTTCTAATTCGACACATATTCAAATAATATAACAGATTAAATCATTCCAACTCTTATGGTCAAACAGATTCAATACTATCTTATGAATGATTTTTATTTAAAAAAATCATCCCATTTGTATCTCTTAAATGGGGTCCAGTCTAAGGGATTTGTATACAATTCAATATTGTTTTCAAAATATGTGCTATTTTTTCCTAAACATGTGATAATGACAGCAGTGTAATTTTTAATGTGTGTGAGAGAGAGAGAGAGAGAGAGAGAGAGAGAGAGAGAGAGAGAGAGAGAGAGAGAGAGCAATAACAACATAATTTAGGAAAGCTGAACAGGAGCTGGATAAGTAGTTATTAATGTAGATGTTGGGAAAGCTGAAACTCTGTCTATTAGATGAAGAGGACCAGAAGAAAGTTAAATCATGTTACCAAAACCCACAAAAGCCCCAGAATTAGTAGCAACTAGAGTACCAATGGGGTATTATACTGATAGATAGTTTGGAAATCGCAAAATGAACACAGCACCACATACTTGGCTATCCTCACATACCTGGAAATTATAAATGAAAACACTTAGATCATAGACTTCAGTTACTTATTCAGTATCACCACCACGGTAGAAACTGGAGGATAGATCAAGTTTAGTAGTGAACTTCTCCTATCAATGCTTCTTTCAGTATCACAAGTGATTTTTAAAAATGCAAATAGCCACATATAAGAAGAAGTTAAATACAGATGTTCGTGTAGGGTGCAGGTTGAACTAAACCAAAACTAAAATCTCCAATGAGTAAAATAAGTCAGCATTGCCTGTCCTGCTGTGAAACATGCAGGATTCCATGCCAGGTGTGTGAGAAGAGGGCATATCCACATGTTCCATTCCTGCATGTCAAGAAATATGTGAGAAAGATTAGCCTTAGAAAGTAGCAACAATGAGGGGTAAACATTACCCTAGTTTAACCAGAGTAGTTCGGAAAGGTCTGAGTTCCCATCTAGTTCATTGGGAATCCTGCCAAAGAGGAGGCAAGGGATCTGACTGTACGGCTAATACATTGGTGGGAGTCGAGCTTAGTAGTGTTCACTAAGGGTCCAATTAGTTCAGGGACCTACAATGACTAGAATGCTTGTTTATCTGTGTTTGCAGTTCCTCCTTGATTATTGAAAACACTGTAATTCATTGGATGTGCCTTTTCCACCCCACACATGGCTTTCCATCCACACAGTTACCAGATCAGCACCAGCCATGGGTTTGCGTATGGGCTGCAGGTGCCTGAAGAGCACTGTGCCAACGGCGCAGAGGTATGTGGCTGAGTCTTCAGGCTGGGATCCTTTGATGTACAAGAAGCTGTAACCATTCTTAGTATCGAGAGTGGCTTTAACTCGTCCTTTCTGCTTTTCATCTCCATTTAAACTAATTACAAACAAGATCTTGGGGTTTTTTCCAAGTTCCCATCTGTACCAGTGTAAAGCAGTAAAAGCACTGGAAGGGAAACGGCAGGTGAAGTTGGTGCTCTTTCCTTCCTGAACGTGCAGTGACTGAGGACTCTGTTCCACGTTCGATGCACTGCTCACTCCTGTTGAGAAAGACAGTGTCAAACAGAGAAACTGGTCTCTCTGCAGTTTCATTTTCTTCACACATTCCCCAATAAAACCTAGAGGTGCCTGATTCCCCATCGTCCACCTTCCCCATCAACCACCCCAGACTGTTCGGAATGTCTTCAGCAACAAAAGGACTTACTGTCAAGATGAAGCCATAGGATTAACAGCGAGGCTGGCAAAAGATACTTCTCCATTTATCCTCCCCAAGTATCCTCAGCAGAATACGTTCTGCAACCCTGATCTGTGCAATATTCTGCTTCAGAAAACAGGATTCTGCACCTGGTTGCCCAGCCAATCAGAGAGACAAACTATGCAAATGTCCTAGAAACACACCAATCAATTCTGCCCTAGATTCAGTTACCTGTGGTTCAAAAGGAAAGATGAAATGCTGCTTTCTTGAGGCCAACTTCATCAACATTGAGGAAATCCCCCCATAAGTTCACAACACAAAGGGATGACAATCTTTCTGTAGTGAGCTGCCTGATCGTGAACTGCTTTTAAGTTTAGAGAGAGTTGCAGGTGGGATGCAGTCTGTGATGGGAAAAGCACTTTGGTTAGGAATCTTTTAACCAAATTTTGCAAAAGAATTTGCAAAAGAAATGTTTTAAACTTTCAAATCACCCCAAATTATAAATGTGCACACATATTATGTTCTAAACAATCTTTTGGTATGTGTATGTTATTCTTATACAAATTCATGCACTTTACAACCGAAAACAAAAGATCAAAGAGATGAATTAACTCAAGGTGAATTATCTGGTATACTAAGAAGTGGAACATACAAGATCTGACAATTAAGTTCGTGAACTCATCCTATAAAAAGTGCTACATACCTTAATGCTGAATATCACTATGATCACCTTTGAAGCACTCCCCTTGGAAAGCTATGCACCGATGCCAGCGCCTAGTCCACCCTTGAAAGCAATTTTAGAAGTCTTTCAGGAAAAGCCATCAGAGTTGTCATTGTATTATCTTTGATGTCCTGAATGTCATCAAAATGTCTTCCTTTCAATATTTCCTTTATGTTTGGGTAAATAAAGGAGACACTGGGGGCCCAGGTGAGTAGGGAGGGTGTTCCAATATAGTTATTTATTTACTGGCTAAAAACTCCCTCACAGACAGTGCCGTGTGAGCTGGTGCACTGTCGTGATGCAAGAGCCATGAATTGTTGGTGAAAAGTTAAGATCGTCTAACTTTTTCACGCAGCCTTTTCAGCACTTCCAAATAGCAAACTTGGTTAACTGTTTGTGCAGTTGGTACAAATTCCTAATGAATAATGCCTCTATTCGCTGCAAATAAAAGTTACTGTAGTTAATGTTTAAGACCCATCAGAAACACCAAGTTGAGATATTGCTTTAGAATCACAATTGCATTGTTACTGGGGTGTACATTGGTCATTTTTCTGTCAAAAAGAAGAAGTCGCTTTCTTCTAATTATTTTTAAACTTTTATTAAAGTATAGTTGACATATGATAGTGTATCAGTTGTACAATGCAGTGATTCGACATTTGTATACCTTATGATGTGATTACCACCATATGTCTAATAACCATCTGTCACCATACAAATTTATTATGATATTATTCACTATATTCCCTGTCCCGTACATTACATCCTCATGACTTACTTAATTTATAACTGGAAGTTTATACCACTTATTTCCCTTCACCTTTCTCTCCCATTCCCCCAACTCACACCCCTGAGGCAACCAACAGTTTGTTCTCTGTATCTCTAATTGTTTTTTACTATACCTTTGCCATTTACTTCAGTTTAATGAACTGGGGATGTAGCAGTTTCATCAACTGAAGAGTACTAGAATAAAGCTGCAAACTGATTTATGGATGTACTCTTGTACTAACCATTCCTAGCTATGGTCTTTAGGAAAACAGAATAACCAATGAGAACTATGATACCCTCAGTCTGATTTCTTCCATTTGTCCCTCCATGTGGACTCTCTTCTTCCCCCCAGTGCTTTCCCTGGGGAGCTATAGACCCATAATTTTCAATTAAAACAGAGAGCTGCATTTCCAGAAGTTTGTGTTATAGCAGAGGAATCTTGTTCTCCAGTGCTTGTGGGACATGTTCTGGAAAGGCAGCAGAAGCGGTTCTGTGAGGGGGTGAGGTCGTAATCATTGTTTATGACAAGAGGTGTGTGAGCAGGAGCTGGAGGAATGCCACAGCAGTGTGACTGGGGCCTGCAGCAGAGGCTTTGTGTGCAGGCAGCAGGTGCCCCCAAAGCACTGTGTCCCCGCACAGAGGTAGGTGCCCACATCCCCAGGCTGGGCTGCAGTGATGAGCAGGGACCTGTCCTTTCTTGCTTCACCAAACCGTGCCGTTAGTCTGGTCTGTATATTCTTCTCTCCACCCTTAGCCAATGTCATTAAGAGGACAGGACCTTTCCCAGGCTCCTGTCTGTACCATTGAAAGGTGGTGAAAGTGCTTGAGGAGTTGCAGTACACAGTGACACTTTCTCCCTCCTGGGTGCTTAGAAACCGAGGCCTCTGCTCCAGCTGCTGGCTGCTCTGCCCTGTTCAGAAACAAAGCAGAAGACACTGGGAAGGGAATTAGGGACTTTTTCCCAACCTGAAATGTTTTTTCCTCCCTCCTTCCTCCCTTCTCCCTCATTCTCCCCCTTTCGTCCTTCCTTCTTTAATTCTTGCTCTCACTCTGCCATAAAATAAACTGTCCTCAAGTGTTTTCCATCCCCTAGGATTTCCTCTTAATTTAATTGGGGACTTCTCAAACTCACATGCCAGTTGAATCCAAAAGATCAACACCAAGAATTTCAGGCACATCTTTTCTTCCTGTCACAAGGCAGCCCTGGACACTGACCTCAGCTACTCTAGACTCATCTCCTCCTGAAAATGGCTCATCTGGGCTAGAGTAACACTCGCCACCCACGCTGATCTAGTAAAAGGCAGAGGCCTCTGTGTGGCAGCCAATGGAATCATTCACTCTCTACTCCCCTCCCTCCAACCTCTAGCTCTGCTTTGACTTGGGAAAGGATTCTGCCTTTTGAAATACTACCCTCCTGTGGAGAGATAGAAAAGTGATTTCCTTTCAATAATGCTTCTTCACTCTGACTCCTTCCCTGGCTACACACCAGTGCTGATGAGGGTTGGTGGAGAGAAACGAAGTTTTAAGTGCCAGTTCTGCCTGTGTGAGCCTCTTCTCAGAGCCACAAAGCTCTGCAAGGTAGCTTAGGACTCATCAGAAAAGATAGAGTATTCAATATAAAAACAATTTAACACAAAGTGATTTGTTGGAGGAATAAAATTCTGCCTACATGATTTGATGTTGGAGTCAGACGTACTTAAATTAAAGCTGTATCATTGCCATTCACCAGCGAGGCCATTTCAAACCATTTATTTAACCCATTCACATAGTCGATTTCTATTCAGTAGAATGGGGTTAAATTACTTATTGCATGGTTTATGTCCTGAGTTTACACTGAGACTGCATATATAAACTCGATTGTGCGTCCATCCACCTATTTAGATGATTTCTTGAAACTTATCACTATGCTTCCCTGTCCTCCGCAACAGGCACACAGGAAAGGGCCCAGCTGGGTCCTTTTCCAGAAAAATCCAAACACTCTTCACCATCATCAATCCCATTCCCATATTTTTAATTCCCATGTTAAGATCTCCCAGGAAAGAGCCTGCTGCTATTGAAGGTGACAGTGGGAGAGATAAAAGTCTCAAGAAGCTGGTATAGGCTGAGGTTTTAATGAACTGAAGCTCACACAACACACGAGATTTGGGCACGAAAGCTTCCAGTGTCCCCCTTCACATAGAGTCTCACCCATTGAATAATGGAAAAAATCTACCTAGCTTCATTCCTCTCTTACCAACTGGCTTACATACAGTCTTGAGAATAAAGAGAAAACTTTGCATATAGTTGGTATAGGAATAGAAGAAAAGATGTTGTGATCCCAGTGAATAATCAGGGCTGTGTCAGGACAGAAGAGAAAAGATTTTCCATTTCATCAGTAAAAGAAGTAGCTGTAAAGAACAAAACACTTATAACCCTGTAGAGAGATGTGGACCAGATCTAGGGCAGTAAATCAATGAAAGTTAGAGAATGTTGTGCCAGGTTCTCCTGATCGAGTCTGAAGCCCAGTATTCAACAGGCAACAGGGAGGTGATCTATCTGTGTCATTGGAGATCTGAACAGATATGTGTTCTGTTGTTTCAAAATACTTCTCTCTGCTTTCTGTCTTTCCCTCTACTCTTCTTCTACCCTGTCCATCTCTTACTCCTGATACATGTATACAAGAGAATACACCCGTCATACTATAAATTGAAAATACCTGGCTTAAAATTATAACCAGGAATATTCAGAACTCAGTTTACTCTCCATAATGTACTAGATGTGTTGATCATGGACAAAACCATCTGTTTTGTAGGCCTCTATTTCTTTACCTATATGAATTCATTAAGTGTTTATACTGTGTTGAATCTGAGTTAAACTCTTAAAAGATATTTTCTTATTTAATCATTACAATGAC
This sequence comes from Rhinolophus sinicus, assembly GCF_057876585.1. Taxonomy (NCBI): domain Eukaryota; kingdom Metazoa; phylum Chordata; class Mammalia; order Chiroptera; family Rhinolophidae; genus Rhinolophus; species Rhinolophus sinicus. The sequence continues at coordinate 129,221,989 of NC_142503.1, forward strand.
TTCTGAATGATTATTGGTATTAATATGCCAATATACAGATGATAAAACTGAGGTTAAAATATTGATAAACTTTTTTACTGTAACTCAGTTGATGTCAGAGTTAAGAGTTGCACGTATGTTTATCCAATGCATAAACCTACTCTCTTCCATGACTTATTTATTACATAGCTTTACTTAGCATGGATTAACCTAATTTCCATATTATGATTATAATTAAATTGCATAATATATGCAAACAATCTTGTATGATACATGCTGCATTGGGAAGCATCAAGACAAGAAAATTGAAGAGAGCCGGCAAAGCCAGAAAGTAGGAAATGATTGAGCTGCTCATAGTAATTATTTTCTATGAGATGGAGCTCATAAAATTGAATTTTCTTTTTTCTTTTTAGTTCCTATATGAAAATTAATTTTTTAAAAGTTAATAGACTTAAATTTAGAGCAGTGTCAGGTTTACAGAAAAACTGAACAGAGAATTCCAATCTACTCCCTCTATAGCCATCCACAGGAAAAAAATTGATTTTTACACTCTCATAGATCAAATAGAATACAGAAAGCCTGGGTGTTTTTGTTCTATCATATTCTGTAATGCTTCTGACAGATAAATGAGATATCAGCATGTGGTTTGTATTCAGATGTTACAATGAGATGAAGTCAGCGAAAAGTAAGGAGAAAGGTGACGCATTGCAATGGAGAAGGGCTACATTCTTCTCATCCACTGCATTCTGTACTCATTGGCTCCTGGGATGCTAGTCTGGCTAATGGATGGCCTAGCCTGAGTCACGGTTGACTTTCTTGTGGTCGTCCCTTCTAAGGCTGAGGGAAAGCCCAGTGGCATTGTTCCATTTAACTATTAGTGATGTCCCACCTTGTGAGAAAATATGTACATGTCTTGTAAGGAACCCTACAATGTCCTAGTGTTATTCATTATGTGTACAATAGCATTCATTTTGTGGCAGATCATCCTTATAACTGATAATTTTTTTTAATGAAGAAATAAAGTTTTCCTGTACTATTTCTAAGTTCATTATTATGACATAAGGCTCATAACCTGCTCCAGAATTGTGGCATATGATATGAATAGCACTGCTCTCAATTGAATCTTTGAGCCCAGGAAAGCAACATAAGTTGTAAAGAGCACAACGTTTTGCAGCTGGGGACCTGGTACAACAACAGCAGAAAATACTCATTTGCCTCATAGACCAGTGTTTCCTGGATGGTTAATATTTTCTTTTTTATGTAGGTTGTCATCACCTGGGACACACCCAAGGAGTAGATGAGTTTACTGATTTGAGACTTTTTGCTTTTTCTAATGTAAATATTTACTGTTATAAACGTCGTTCTAAGCATTGCTTTATGTCTTTTCTGTTGTCGTTTAGTGGAGTGTTCTATAAATATCAATAAGATCAAAATGGTTCATAGTGTTGTACAAATCTGCTATATTCTTCTTGATGTCTGATTACTTATTCTATTATTTGTTGAGCACGAAACGTTGAGGTCTCCAAGTGTAATTGTAGATTTTTCTATTTTTTAAATTTCAGTTCTAACAGTTAACTTCAAGTAGTTTGAAGTTCTGTTGCTAGATGCATGCACACTCACATGGTTATGTCTTCTTGGTAAATTGACACTTTTGTAATTATATAATCTCCCTCTCAATTTCTGGTCTGACATTAATAAAACTCTTCAATATTAGTGTTTGCATGGATATCATTTTCCATACTTTTATTTTTAATCTATGTCATTATATTTAAATTGGATTTCATGGAGACAGTATACAGACAAGTTTTCAAAAATAAAAAATCATACGAATAATCTCCGTCTTTAAATTTGTTTGTTTAGACCATTTATAATTGATGTAATATTGACATAGTTATATTTTGGTCTATCATTTTATTAGTCTTTTTTTCTTTGTGTGCTCTGTTTTTGTTCACCAATATTCTATTATAATTTGTCTATTTGCTACTTGACCATTTCTTTTTGTCTTTAGTTTCTAGGGGCCTTTTAATGATTGCAGTATGACTATTACCTTAACATTCACAGTCTATTTAGAGTTATTATTTCAGTGTTTGAAGCAAAAGAAGAAATCGTACAATTGTATAGGTTATTTTAGGCTCCCTACTTTACGTTATAGTTGGAGGTGTCTTTCATCTTCACAGTTGAAGACTCCACCAGGCAATGTCATACTGATTGATTTCAATAATTGTACATCTTTTAAGTAAGACGAGAAAACTTGTTTCTTGTATTTTACAATATATAAGAGCATTTGTTGATGTTTTCATCTTGAAATTCCTAATTTTCGTCTAGTATCATTTTCCTTCAGCTGAAGAACTTTCTTCAGGATTTATTTTGGAGTAAGTCTGCTTACAATGAATTCTCTCCATTTTCCTTCATTTGAGATTATCTTTATTTTAGCTATAATTTCTGTAGCAAACTTTCACTATGAGAGAATTCAGAGTTGACTGTTGTTTTTTTTCTATGAGTACTTTAAAAATATAATGGCAGATATATCACGTAGACTCTTGCAGGCCAGTGTAAAGACTTTGACTTCCATTATGAGAGAAATGGGAATCTATTGCAAGGATTTGAGTAGGGCAGTGACATAATGCGACCTATGTTTAAAGGATCTCATTGGCTGCTGTTATAGAGTGAACGTTTGAGCCCTCCCCTCCAAATTCATACGTTGAAACCCCACCCCTCTATGGGATGGTATTAGGAAATGAGGCTTTTGGGAGATAATTAGGATTAGATGGGTTCGTGAGAGTGGAGCTCACATGAATGGGATTAATGCTTTTTTATAACTCCCAACAGAACTTTTTTTTTTTTTTTTTCTCCTGCCCTCTGTCACATGAAGATACAATGAGAAAGTGGCAGTCTGCAGCCTGAAAGCAGGCTCTCACAAGAACCCAACCGTGCCGGCATCTGATCTCATACTTTTAACATCCAGAATTGTGAGAAATAAATTTCTGTTTTTTATAAGCCACCCAGTCAATGGTAGTTGTCATAGCTGCCCAAACTGAGGAAGACACTGGTGCGTTAGGAAGGGACTATAGGAGAACAAGCAGGGCAACCATTAGAATTCTCTCAGAATAATTCATTTCAGAGATGAGGATGGCGTGACCAAAGAGATAGCAGTGGAGATGGCAGACGTGGTCAGATTATGGCTTAATTTATAAAGATAGGGCTGACTGATTTTCTTAATGGATTAGATGTAAGCAGAAAACTAAGAGTCAAAGACATCTCTGACGTTATTACTAGAGATACTGAAAGAATGAAGTTGCCATCAATTGAAAAGTAAAAAGTAGTGGGAGGAGCATGTTGGAGGTGAGTTCAGAAGGTGAAAGATCAGAAGTTCAGTACTGGGCACAATAAATTCGAATCCTGACCCTCTAGCCCACAGTACCTCCAAGGGGAAGGAGAATACGGTTACAGGTCTGTCTGTTCTGGATCTTGTCTAACATGACCCATTAGTAAAAGAAGGAACATGTTAAAGTTCCTGTTTTTTCTCAGGAGCCAAGCAATACCTAGAGCTCTGCGCCTCACCCTGCTCATTTTCATCAAGTGAGAGACCTTGCTATAAACAGGTCAGGCTGTGTCCTTGAGTCTCTGAAAACTCCAGTGTCTCAGGAGGTTTGTGTTCAGCTCCCCCTGCAGTCTCAGGCACTGTGTCACTCACAGCACAGAAGTAGACGCCCGAGTCGCTCCAATGGGCTGATGATTTCTTCAGGTGGAACGTGCTTTCACTTTTCTTGAATTCAGCCTGGAAATCTTTGATGCCGTTAACCAGGGTATTCCCTGCAAAGTACTTGAGAAGAAGCTGGAGGTTTTGACTGGGGTATTGGACGTACCAGAAGAGAGAAACAGATGCACCATAGGTATAGTTGCACCTCAGCTCCAGAGAGGTTCTTTCAGAGACAGTGATGTGACCATCAGGCTGGCTCACTGACTGGGCTCTGGTTCCTCCTGCAACATCAATGCGGAGTTAGTGAAACTAGGACAGACCTACCTCTAATGAGACTGTGTCTCTGGTCAGATTCTAGTCAAAGCCATATCCTTCCATGGAGGCAGAAGCAAGGAATACAGTATTACTTACTCACTGTGAAGAGCATTCCAAGCAGCAGAAACATCGCTGAGAACATGCCTAGACAGTGAGAGAGCTGAGCTGTATTCTGGACGATCTCCCCTGAGGAGCAGGAAGGAATGTGACCAAGTATGCTGAGTCCTTTTAAATGGGAAAATCTGAGATTCAAGAGATCCTTTTTAGGCAAGTTCTAGAGGCTGTTAGTAAAAGGTGCTTCCTTGACAATGACTGCTCCTGGTGTTGAGTCTGCTCAGAATGTGCACCTCAGTGAGCTCTGAGGTAAAGACGCTCATAGGAGGGAGGTAAACTTTTATTAACCAAGACATTTCCAGTTTATGCAACATCGCCCTCTGGCGGTCAAATATAGAAACAAGTAGAGTTTTAAGATTTTTTGTGCCCCATCCCCTTCCTGCTCCAATCTAGGCTGGAATTTCTTAGCATTATAATCTGTAAGAGTGTTTTCAGGTGTCTACTTCCTCACAGAATATTTTGATTTTATTAATTAAATAGCTTTATATGACCTATGAAATAAATAATATTAGCGTCATCATTTTATAAATGAGGAAACTGAGCATAGGATTAAAGATGTAATTTATCCAAGATCACAGTAAGTGACAACTGGAACTTGTCCCATTAGTGTGATTCAAGAATTCACATTATTAACCACTGGTAATTTAACACTATTTCCCTGTCGAGTAGATATTATCCTCACTTAACAGAAAGGTAATCTATGATATTGTACTACTCTTTAAGAGTAAATGTAATTACCTGAAACAAACAAACACTCAGGGTAAAACTCAGAAGAGAATTAAAAAAATCCCTAGGGAACCCAAACACTGGAGGTAAGGCAGTAAAGAAGAAATCAAAGAAACTTCAAAGGTAGTCCAGAGAGTTAATTGGCAAATCAGAAATGACTCGGGTTTGAAAGAGAAGAGAAAGGAGATTTAAGAAGAAAGGCTTGTCCAACAGAGCAAATGCTGAAGAAATATCCAGGAAGATGATAACTAAAAACATTGATTTTTAAGATCAGAAAGATCATGATTTGGGTCTTTTTAGCAGAAAAAGTAGGATAAGACATGAAGATGAGACAAGGAAGAAGAAAATTTGGATATAGTAAGCTCTTTCCAGAGGGTGAAACCTGAAGGGGAGGAAAGAGACTCGGTGTTAACTAGACAATGATGCTGAAGTGAAAATAGTGGGGTTTTTACAGACTGGGATATATTTACATGCTTTGGGAAGGATAGATAAGCAGTGAGTCAAAGTTCTGAGGAGACGGGTAGGATTGGAAAATGGACCACAGGTAGAAGGACCAAGTTTGGTAGGAGAAGGAACAGTTATTTCCAACTTTATTGGAATGAAAAAGGAAAGAATTGGTTTAGATTTCGATAACTATTCAGGATGTGAAGGCTGAAAGTTGCAACATCTATTAATTTGTAATGAATTCTTTTTTGTTCTGTTATCATAAATAAGAGAAATTAAGTTTTTCCCAGGAGAATGAATGGAGGAGATTCTGTGTAGAAATTCTGAGAAGTGTGAGAAATTTTGAAATAGTCACTGTAGGAAATGACAATGGCAAATAACTATAGAGAAAAAGAATACACTTTTAGTTAGCAACACTGTTGTTCTAGTTAGTGTTAAAAATAACAACAACTTTCAGGGACACCAGTCTGATTATCTGGAACTGTGCTTATTAGACAAGGTATATATTATAATAAGATATATAGTGATTGGGAATTAATAAGATCACTGATATGACACAGAATTGGGGCCAGAACAATGAGGTTAATGATTAGAGACTGACTGAAATAATGGGCCATGGAGTTTAAGTGTTACAGATAAAAATAAAAGACAGAAAGCCTATGAGCTATAAGATGACAATAAAGGGGCAAAGAGGCTCAATGGTCATATATAGTCAAAGAACAAGTGCAGCAGAAGTAACTGTGTGGGACTTTAAGGATGAGAGTTTTTAAACAGGATGTAAGATTTCAGGCGTACAGCAACATCTAACTGGAGAATTATTGTCAGATCTTCTGAGATGTGGCCATGGGTGTTAATGTGTAAAGTGGATTCTAATTAACAGTCTTTAAAATTCATGAGTTCAGGCTTCTGTCTCAATTGTCCATGTGGACATTTAAGTCCTGTATATTTAAGAGTTGTGTGAAACTCTTCAATATATAAGGGAGAGTATTTGGTGTTATATAGAGACGATAGTGACAAAAGGGGTAGGAAAAAATTGGGTTAAAAGGCATGGGCCTCAAAGGTGCAAAGACAATAGATAGTCTGCGTTCTTTTGGGCGGAGTGTGAAGAGAATGATGTCCCTATCTCTAAATCTGAGGTGACCTGTTGAAGATGATGGAGATTAAGTAGCAACCACAAGAGGAAGAAACTGTATTCCAAACAGTCAGGTACCAGTTTAAGGCATGTGGAAGGAATTTTCACAGAGGCCATTGAATGTTTGTTTAGAATAGGATGGAGATTTAGAGACCAAAGTCGAAATATTTCCTTGGGAAGATCAGAGGCAGTTAGGTCAGTTTAGAAAATAAGAGTCAAATTCCTTGGTGAGTCATTCCTCTCTAGAAGGAAACTCACAGGTAGGAATGAATGTGCTTCCAAAGGTCTTAGTACAGAGGAGCATGGCCACAGTAAAATTAGTTAGTGCTCAAGTCTCTCAGCAGGTGTCATAAATCAGTAAGTTGTGGCTATCCAGATGAATTCAGTTATCTTACACTACCTTACACTGTATTACATTACATTACAATGTTATGTTACATGAAAAAGTCTCCATGTGCTTCTATTTATAGATAGAAGCTTGTGGATGTAAAAAGGGTTCTGTGGAAAGGACCCTCACAGTGTGATCTGATCCTAAATTCCTAACTGTGCAGGTCGTGGTGGGTGGTAATGCCCTGGACACATAACTTCTTCAGTGAAAGACATCTTTGCCTTCAGCAAGCCCTGTCCATTGCTCTTGTACATCTAGGTTAATACACATTTGAAATAAGAATAACCACCCTCAGGAGAGCACATCATCTTGTTAACTTTCCTGTAATCCAATCCTCTCCTTCCTTTTTCCCACCTTCTTGTAATCTTCCTCAATGCCAAATGCATAAAAGAAGCTGCGAACTGCCATTTCTTGAAGCAGTTATCTCAGTCTATTGAGGTCTTCCTTCCAGGCATTTTTGCTAAAATAAATAGCCAGTAATTTAGCAAAAACAGTAATAGCCAGTCTCCTGAACTTACACCATGCAGTGAGTGTTGAGTAGACATTTGTTTCCTGTGCTGTTATTCTGTACATACTGTTTATTAATTTAATGACCCTTTCTTTCAAACAAGTATTAAGTGTACTTGAAAAGTTTTGATTTGTAGAGGCGGCCGGTTAGCTCAGTTGATTAGAGCACAGTGCTCTTAACAACACGGCTGTCAGTTCGATCCCCGCATGGGCCACTGTGAGCTGTGTCTTCCCCAACTAGATGGAAACAACTACTTGACTTGAAGCTGATAGGTCCTGGAAAAACACACTTGAAAAGTTTCGATTTGTGAAGCTGCATTTCTTGAGCTCCAACCTGGTTCATTTTTTGTTTTGCTAAAATAAATTCTTATCAAAATTCCAGTTTTGTTAAAATAAATTCTTATCAAAATTCTTTACAGATTTGGACATTTCTGATGTTGACAAGCTCTGGAAAAGTGTATTGCTCCCTCACATCCAAAGCCCAGGTGCAGAGGGCACACCTGGAGCAGCATTCCTCAAGTCCTGGGATCACTGCACTCATTGCTTATAAATAGTCACCTGGGTCTCCTCAATGGAGGCTGTAATGTGCTGGAAGACTGTGCACTGTTTATTTAGATCGGCTGGGAATCTTCTTTCTTGCTTCTCTGACTATTGAGAATTTAAGTATCTGACCCCTGTGCTTTCTTTCTTAGCATCATTCCTCTCTTCTCTTCTCTTGCTTTCTTATCTGATGTGGCACCTAAAGATGATCCTTCCAAAGACGTTTTAGAAATGCCATCAATCAGCACATTCCTCGCTCTCTTCCATTTCATCAACCTGCCTAATCCAAAGGCTAGATGAACCCCAAACCCACTGTTAGGCCTGGACGGAGGAATGAGTCGCGATAGGCCAAGATTGGTCTATTAGAATTTGTTTGGTGAGTTTGAGCTGCGGGAGGTCAGGCTAGAGCAGAGGGAAAAGATCATAACCTCCCTGAGCAAAGAGGGTTATGGACTTTTATAGGTAAATCAGACTGTTCTTCCTTAAATGACAAAGGGTTTCAGGGCAAGACCAAGTCCTCCAGCTCCACACCCTGGCCCCAGGTCACCGTCCAGACCACACAGGCCACTGATCACAGGCCCCTAGGACATAAAGCAAGACAGGATCAAGACAAGGTGGCTCTAAGATAAGATTCTGCTCCTGGCCTAAGTATGGCTTAACACCCACTATCACAGCACATGGGCACCGTGCACTAGATTCTGGGGTAATGTTCGTTATGGCAAAGATGGTGGCTAACAAATCTTATTGACCACATACTATGTCACAGCCAGTGGGAACCTTTAATGTTTACGCTACGACAGGTACTGCTCATCACCCCCAAATAGTGCATTTACTTCTTCATTCCCACCTTCAGAATCCTGATGTTCTTTTAGTTGGCAATGTTCTTAGATAAAATACATGCCTTCCCCAGACTTTTGCGGGCTGGAGTCACCATGGACTCTGGTGCGAGGTATCATCAGTGCTGATGCGCTCACTCTCATCTCATCCCCTGTGATGTGGGGGCTGCTCTTCAAATGGGTTCTTGTTCCCCTTTCGGAGCTCAGAGGACCAGAAGGAGCTACAGCTCCAATGAAGTCACCTACAATGGCTGAGGGTTGTTTGCCATGAATAGAAACTATTTCGATGAATTATTACATCTTTATATAGTTAATAAAGATGTAAGTGTCCTAAGCAATTCATCATCCTTTTCTATCAATAGACTTTTCTACCTTTTCTAAACATTCAAAATGTCAATAGCTAGGCTTCTTGATACTACATAGCAAGGATCCAAAGTCCTACATTTGTATCCCCGACAGAAGAAAAAGACATCTCTCATCTATGGCATTTTAAAAGAGGCCCAGAAATTACACATGTCTGAGGCATGTCTGTTTTAACAAACATGTTCTATGTCAAACATTTCATGCACAAAACAGAAAAACTAGAATCAAAACACCTGAAATTTTAGTTTCATTTGACATATTATAATTAATAGGAGGCCATGGAATCATTTAAAACTTTTTATTGGAGTCTAATGTACATAAAAGGAAGCATAAATATAAGTATACAGCTTGATAAATTTCCAGAAAATTGACAGCCTGATAACCAGTACCTAGATCAAGAAACAGGACATCACCAACAGTTCCGAGCTCCCTTCATGGTCTTTATGATTCTGTTCCACAGGTAGCACTGTTCTGACTTCCAACACATAGATTAGTTATGGCTGCTTTTGTACTTCATAGAAATGTCATGTTCATTGGCCATTTGAATATCTTCTTTTGTAAACTACCTGCTTAAGACTTTTGCCTTTTCTCTCAGTTTGCTTGTCTTCTTGATCTGAAGATCTTTTTGTTTTAATTAAATTGAGCCCTTTGACAATATTAGTTCCAAATATCTTCTATTTACTGGCTATCTTTTTAACTCTTGAAAAAGCTTAATTTTCATGGCAATTTTAATGTAGTCCAATTTTGATGCTTTGATTTTTTTTTTGTATTCTGTTTAAGAAATATTCATCTAACAGAAAGTAATGAACAAGTTCTGTGTTTTCTTCTACACACTTCATATTCTTTATTTTATTTAGTTCAGATTTTTACTCTACCTGAACTGCTATTGACATGTGATGTAAAGGCCAAGCTACATTTTTTTCCATATGACAAATTATTAAATGCCATTTATTGAAAAGAAAATATTTTTTACCCTTTGTCGTGTCCTGCACGACAAGAGATTTGGGAAGCGAGAAGGGCGGCACAGGGTTAACAAAGGCAGTAGCCAAGAATAGAGTTTGAGTGGGGCCAAGGGTCTTTAGCCTCAAGGACTGAGAGCCCCAAATCGAGCCACCTTGTGGCTTTTATTGATGTACACACAAGGAAGTAACATTGTTTTCTCCATGGTCTGTGAATTTCATGCATTATACTTGGAAACTGATTTAAACCAATCACCCTTGCCTGTAGGCGGCTGGAACAGAAAGTCCCAGGATGTCTTAGTAATTGTTGTATGTACCTCCCCAAGGGACAAAAACTTTATGCTGAAATTTACTGATAAGATTAGATGGAGAACTGATGTTATCACATCATTGAATCTTTTCCCAAGTAGGTTGTGGGAAGGAATATAGCCACAGAGGCAGAATCTCTCCTTAGCCGGGGGAAGGTGGGGGTCTATACCCACCTCTATCAACCCCGTGAGTTCTCCAGATGGCCCCTACATGACTGTGCCTGTCGTAGGTTGTTCCTCCCTTGAGGAATCTTACCCGTCATTGACTAACCAGCCATGCTTTGGGGCCAAACAGGGAGACATAAGGTGTAAGCACAAAGGTGAAGCAAAGTCCCTGAAAGGATCCATCTCACAGACTCTCTTTTCTTTGGGGACAAGGGTGAGGGGACATCTGCTCATTTCATTCTTCTCTTTCATTTCAGTTTTTCATCATTTTCAGAATTTTGCTTTATGTTTTACTGCCACCATTTACTTATTACATGGATGATGCAATTTTTCTAAACTTTTGTTCTAATTACTAAAATAAATTATTTTCAGAAAGTTTCTCCTCCTCTTTATGCTCAAGATATTTTCTTTCCCGTGTTAATGTGTGTATACCCTTATTTTGCTTCTTACAAAAGTCTTATCTCTTATTTATTTGTGGTGGCAACTTAATTTGAAAATCATTTTGTGTGTTGCAATTTTTTTGTCTGCATATATTAATATTATCATATGCTGTTTCTTTTTTAGCCTGTTAATATGGTGGATTTCATCAATTGATTTCACATATTTAAGCTGCCTTGCATCCCTGAGAAAAAAAAATCTATTTGTGTTTGTTGATTATTCTTTTTATATATTGATGAATTCCTTCTGCAAATATTTTATTAAGAAATTTTGTGTCTCTATTTAGGAGGGAAATTTCCCTGTAGTTTTCTTTTTTTATGGTCTTTGATTTTTTTTTCAGGGCAATATGAGCTTCATAAAATGAATTAGAAATTATTTTCATCTTTGTGTTTTCTGGAAGCAATTGTGTAGAATTCATGCTAATTCTTCAAATATTTGGTAGAATTCTCCAAAGAAATCATCTGAGCCTGGAGTTTTTTTTTCACTAAAATTTAATTTCTTCATAGACATTATGATTTCAGCTTTCTCTGACTCCTGCTCTGAGGAGAGATAAGGAGGAGCTGCTCCTGCAGCCCCACAGCAAGCTTTGGGGACAGGCTGCAGGTGTTTCGAGAACACTGTGCCCCTGCACAGAAATACGTTCCTACATCTGCAGTCTGGGCCCCCACGATGTGCAGGGAGCTGTCCTTTCTAGTCTCTCCAAACCGAGCTCTCAGTCTTTCCTGCTCCAACACGTGTCCAGATTTGACCAGCATCATCAAGAGAACAGGACTTCCCCCAGGGCTTTGCTTATACCACTGTAGGACTTGTAGAGTGGTTGAGGAATTGCAGTATGTGGTGAAGTTCTCTCCTTCTTGTAGGAGCAGGAACTGAGGAAATTGCCCTAACTGTTGTCCATTCACTTCTGTTCAGGAAAAAAAAGGGGGAGGCATCAGAAAATGTCTGAATAGGTCTCTATTCTCTGAACTAAAATGGTCTCTCTCATTCTTGTCTACTTCTCTCCTTTCCATGTTTACTTTCCCAACCCCTTTTATCTTCCTTCTTTTTCATTTTTCTCTCCCAAATTATTTTCGTCTCAATCAGAAAACCTCATTCCTGCCGATGCCTGCAGATAATATTCTACTATGTTGAATTCTCTGGAAGCATCAGGGAAATATCAAACTTACGCGATACGTGCATCCATAAGAAGAACACTGGTACTGTGGCTAGCATCTCCCTCTTCTTCCTCTTCAGAAAGAGTTGCCAAATCTGACTGCTACTAAGTGGGTTCCTTTTTACAAACTTCTTCCAGACCCAAAGAAATGTGTTCTACCACTGTCTTTTGGAAAGAAAGAGAAAAAGTGATGACTGCAATTTGAGACAACCAATCAGACTTCAAATTATTTTACTCACCTACCTACAGAGGAGGGTCTATGTTTGCAGATGCTGCCCCCTGGTGACTGGACTGAAACATAGCTGATTTTACAACCCATTCCTTATAAAGTGTTTTCTAATTGAAGTGATGTACGTATATTTGTCAACATTTAGAAGGAAAGAATTTAACGATATTGTTGGGGGGATCATTTGTCTTTTTAAACTGGGTTGTCTGATTTAAACCTAGAGCATCAAAATGAAATAAAAAGTTTAATTTGTCATTTCCACTTTCATCCAGAATCATGTAGTGTGTGTTGGTGCATGTGCTAATGGAACATATTAAGTCACAGGCATTGGGGAAAATGTGGAAAATATTTCTAATTTATTGTTAGGCCACCCATGATGTCAAAATGGAAGATAAAAGTTCCCTATTTCCCTGTTGTCAGACAGATTACCCTAGTTGTAAGTTATCCAATGTAGAGCTAATATATACTGTCCCACTCTGTTACTTTCCCACATATCAGGAATTTAAAAAATCAAGATAATTTGAAAAGAAATCTAATCTATCAGATACTGATTTCTCTAAGAAAGCTTCCTTAAAACAAATACTTGGGTAGAATAGCTTTCTCTGGTTCCACAGAAACGCAGTATCTCTTATCACAGCACTTACCGCCCTGTATTATAATGACCTTCTAATTGTCTGACTTGGCCACATGAACCTTAAGGATACAAACTGCATCCTGCTCCAGAACTGTGCTGTCCTGTATGTAGCTATTAGTCACATGAGGCTACTTAAATTTAAATTATTTAAAATTAAATGAAGTTTTCAGTTTAGTTTCTCAGTTACACTAGCCACATTTCAAGTGCTCAATAGCCACATATGGCTAGTGGCTTTTGGACATGCAGGTATGGGACATTTCCACTACCTCAGAAAGTTTTATCGAACAGCGCTCCCCTAAACTGTAGCGTCCATTAAAACGAGGAGTTTGGTCTGTTGTGTTTGCTGATGTGTCACAAGCAATGTCCCTGACATGTGGCACTCATGTTTGCCTACTGCTTATCGCCATGTTCCCAGAAACTGCTGTAATACCTGGTAAATAGTGGACACTTAAACACTTGAATGATTTCAAAATACGTGTGTTTGCACATAAAATATATGAGAGTTTGAACTTAAAATATTCCAAACCCAATTTAAATGCACCCTTCCATGAGTGTAAAGTAACAAGGGGTGTTTGTAGCTATTTATAAATGTTACTTTTGGGAGACTGCAGTAATTTCCTGGGTCTACCATAACAAATTACCTCTAGTTGGATGGCTGAAAACAATAAAACATTATTCTTTTACAATGCTGGAGGTCAGAAGTCAGAACTTAAAGTATCAGCAGGCCACACTCCCTCTGAGTCCCCCCGGGGAGAGTCCTTCCTTGCCTCTTCCAGCTTCTGGTGTGTCCAGATCTTCCTTGCCTTGTGGCTACATAAGTCCAATCAGTCTCTACCTCCATTGAGAAGGCCTCACATGAACTTCTCTTCTGTGTGTCTCTCAAAAGGTACTTCTCATTGGATTTAGGACCCACCTGCATAATCCAAGGTGATTTTATCTTAATATCGTTAACTTAGTTCCATTTGCAAAGTCTCTTTGTCCAAATAGATTTGCATTCACAGCTTCCATGGAATAAGGTGGACATACATTTTGGGGGCCCACCATTCAACCCACTGTAGGAACTCTAATGTCTTTGAAGTATCGCCATGTAATGTATTCCATAGGTTAAGGGTTCAGTTTACAATATAACCCCCTCAACTCCCCAATAATTCAGATACAAGTCCAACCCCTTGTTGTTACCTGTACATCTAACCAAATATATCAGAGGTTCTCAGAACCCCATCCTCAGGATTGATTAATTTGCTAGAGTGGTTCAGCTCACAGAACTCAGAGAAACATTTTATTTACAAGATTATCAGCTCCTTATAAAATGATATAACTCAGGAACAACCAGATGGAAGAGATGCATAGTTCAAAGTATGGGGAAAAAGTATGAAGCTTCCATGCCCTTTCCAGGCCTCACACTCCCCAAACCTCCACGTGTTCACCAACGTGGATGTTCTCTGAATGTGTTATTGAGCCAGACTTAGTGTGTCACACGATTTGAAAGGCTGAAACTGAAAACATCAGAGATTAGAGTAAGGAAAGGTTTATGGATCGATAAAGTGCCAACCAAGAAGATGGGAGACCTAAAGGTGCTTGAAGTCTCTCTTGCTCGTTGGACCAGGCCAAGGGTTTTTAAGGAGATAGGGGAAACCGGTTTGCGGAAATGCTGGTGGGGCAAGTTTGAACAGGGGGACCTTGGAATAACTTGGCTATTTATGGTAAAGAAGTGTCAACACCAGATCTTCCTGGACAGTGGACCCTTGACTTCTGAAAGGGTTCCATTGTTCAAGTTCTAATTCTGTCCTTGTCCTTTGGGTCTGTGTGGGTGCGGGACGGGGGTGTAGTGTGCCAGTTTTTGGTTCTGCGTGCAGCTAGATGTCAAGGTTCTCTCCTCTGACCATGCTTCAGCTGCATGACTTGCGGTTTTTGTCTGTTTTCTCTGAAAAGCAACTCAGTATCTCATTAAACAGGATAGGACCACTCAGAGCTCGTTTTGGGGTAACAAAAGCGTTTTGGTGGGTTTATGGAGGGTATGTTAGATAGGCATGATTGATTAAATCATTGGCCATTGGCAATTAAACTCAATCTCCAGTCCCTTTCCGTTCCTTGGGGGAGGGTGGGTTGAACGTTCCAACCCTCCAATCACATGACTGTCTTCTGGCAACAAGCCCCCATCCTCAGGTTACATAAGGGCTTTCCAAAAGTCACCTCATTAATATACAAAAGTCACTAGAATGCTTGTTTATCTCTGTTTGCAGTTCCTCCATGATTATTGAAAACACTGTAATTCATTGGATGTGCCTTTTCCACCCCACACATGGCTTTCCATCCACAAAGTTACCAGATCAGCACCAGCCACGGGTTTGCGTATGGGCTGCAGGTGCCTGAAGAGCACTGTGCCAACGGCGCAGAGGTATGTGGCTGAGTCTTCAGGCTGGGACCCTTTGATGTACAAGAAACTGTAACCATTCTTAGTATCAAGAGTGGCTTTAACTCGTCCTTCCTGCTTTTCATCCCCATTTGATCTCAACAGAAACAGGATCTGGGGGCTTTTTGCAGGTTCCCATCTGTACCAGTGTAAAGCATAAAAAGAGCCGGAAGGGAAACGGCAGGTGAAGTTGGTGCTCTTTCCTTCCTGAATATGTAGGAACTGAGGACTCTGCTCCACATTCGATGCGCTGCTTACTCCTGTTGAGAAAGACAGTGTCAAACATAGAAACTGGTCTCTTTACAGTTTTCATTTTCTTCACACATTCCCCAAAAAAACCTGGAGGGTCCTCATTCCCCGTCGTCCTCCTTCTCCATCAACCACCCCAGATGGTTCGGAATGTCTTCAGCAACCCAAGGACTTACTGTCAAGATGAAGCCATAGGATTAACAGCGAGGCTGGCAAAAGACGCTTCTCCATTTATCCTCCCCGAGTATCCTCAGCAGAATAACGTTCTGCAACCTAGATCTGCACAATATTCTGCTTCAGAAAACAGGATTCTGCACCTGGTTGCCCAGCCAATCAGAGAGACAAACTATGCAAATGTCCTAGAAACACACCAATCAATTCTGCCCTAGATTCAGTTACCTGTGGTTCAAAAGGAAGGATCAAATGCTGCTTTCTTGAGGCCAACTTTATAAACATTAAGGAAATCTCCCCATAAGTTCACAACACAAAGGGATGACAATCTTTCTGAAGTGGGCTGCCTGATCGTGAACTGCTATTAAGTTTAGAGAGAGTTGCAGGTGGGATGCAGTCTGTGATGGGTAAAGCACTTTGGTTAGGATTTTGCAAAACAAATTTTTTAAGCTTTCAAATCACACCTAATTGTAAATATGTATACATACTATGTGCTAAACAATCTTTTGCTTTGTGTACATTATTCTTATACAGAATTATGCAATTAAAAACAAGAAAACTAAAGCCTAAAGAGATTAAGTGATTAACTCAAGGTCCATTATCTGGTAGAGTAAGAATTGCATCTTAGGAGTATATCATCTGGCTATGGAGTCTATCATTTTTGGAATCTGCCATGCCACCCACATTTGTGATGCAGAGTAAATGGTTTAAAGTTCGAGAAGGTATGTTCCAAGAAGAATTACAGTCTGCTTTGTGATTTTTCTTCCTAATAGCCAAAAAAAAGTGGGAACAGCTCAAATGTCCACGAGCTGGTGGATGGATAAACACAATGGGGGTATATCCATCAATGGACTACTATTTAGCAATAAAAAGAAGTTAAACACTAGTAAATGCTAAAATATACATGAATCTCAAAAACATTTGTTAAGGAAAAGAAGGCAGACACAAGAAAGCACATATTAAATGATTCCATTTACATGACATGTTCAGAAAAGGAACATACATATATTTATATATACATATATATAAAGATATAAAGTGGCTGCCTTGGGCCAGGGGTAGAAATAAAGATTAACTGTATTGGGGCATGAAGGATCTTTTTGGGGTGA
This sequence comes from Rhinolophus sinicus, assembly GCF_057876585.1. Taxonomy (NCBI): domain Eukaryota; kingdom Metazoa; phylum Chordata; class Mammalia; order Chiroptera; family Rhinolophidae; genus Rhinolophus; species Rhinolophus sinicus. Next base: position 129,238,858 of record NC_142503.1, read on the forward strand.
TAAAAATATGTTAAAGCTGGATTTAGTAATGGTTTCATAACTCAATTATTTTACTAAAAAATTCACTGAACTGTAAATTCAAAGTGAATGAATTTTATGGAATGTAAATTATACCTCAATAAAGTTGTTTAGAAGTAAATGAGAATTATGCCTATTTCGCCTGTGTCACAGTCGAGGTATAATGTTAGTTTGATTCAATATACACTTGATTTGTTTGAATAGTGATTTTGGGTCTAGAATTTGCCCAGTATCTCTGAAAATTATTAAAGTAATATTCTCTGTTCCCTGTGAGCTCAAACTATAGTTGGATGAATAAGACATATCCAGGGAAAATTTAATAGTGCAAGATAGCAGTAATTAAGATTGTTCAGGATATAAATCTAACTTTTGGGAAATTGATGGTATTAATTGACTTCAGTACGTCTTTCCAGTGAACAACTGAAATAAACAAAGGAAACAGCATGGGGTAGGTGCTAATAGTAGAGAACAGTGCTTTCCACATACGAAAACTTAAATCATGTTCTGAAAACTGGAACAGGGTTGGATGGTGTCTCAGTGGCTAACTTCTAGATTTCTTTCCCAAGAAAACAGATGGACTTATAGTTAAAAAAGAAAATCCTGAATCGCCTCATTAATGTCTCCTAATTTAGAAGTGTAAGAGCTAAGATTTGGGATGAGCTGTTAGACCAACAGAAGCTACTCCAAGTCAAGCCCCTGTTTTCTCCAGATCACAGCAGTCAGATGACTCAGTGACAGAAGAGTAAGGGCATGACTGCACCGTTCAGAAAACCCACTTGGTGTGAAGCTTGTTTCTAATGAAAATGCTGATCCACTGATCAATTCACCCACCTACTGAGGAGCAGTGTCCAGAGCAAGGAAGGCATACCTCCCGCAGAGGGAGAATTCCTCCAATTTGTATGACAGAATCCTACAAGCTACAGCCACCCGCTGTACCTGAAATAGAGACCAAGCCAATTGACCACTAGGTATATTGCATAAATTAAATCTTACCTCAAGTGACTTGCAGGGTAGACAATTCTAAATAAGTAACACAAAGACTAGTCCAGCCTCATCTTTTATATTAGTGTTTGAAATGCAAGGACTCTAGAAATAACTTTATCTTTTGCAGTTTCATTCAACAATATATATTGATTGTGCCTCCTGTGTGCTAGGCATTGTTCAGGCAGAGAAGATGCAGTCGTGAGGATAGAAAAGTCCTCCAGTGCAGTGAGAGGAGGAAAAAAATAAATGGATTTAAAAAAAATAAGACATTTTTAAATAGTGAGAAGCACGATACTGACAATGCAACATAAAGAGTTACTCTTGGGGTGAGGAAAGGCTCTGCCCTAAGCAGGGTATGGAGGGGAGGCTGCACCCTGACACTTACTCTGTGACGTCAGGTAAGGTAATGAACTCTTATATTCAATATCGTTTTCTATAAGGAGCCAGTGTCTTTCTGTTCAGCACTGGGCTAAGCATTGGCATTTATCATCTCATTTAGTTCTCATAATAACCCTGGGTGGTAGATACTATCAACACCTATTTTGTAGGGATGAGGAAACTGAAGCATAAAAATTATTAAGTAATTTGCACAACTAATCAGTGGTAGATCAAGAAATCCAACCCACAGCTATGGTCTCAAGCACTTTGCTACGCTGCCTCCACAAAGGAAGATGAAACCAACCTTGAAGGATTCCAATAAAAATTAAATAAGAAGACACATGCAAATCATCCGGTACCATAACTTCCCTATCTTAGGCACTCAACCAGATACAGACAATGTGTAAAATACTGAGGGGCTGGGATACATAATCTGAAATTGCGGTGGAGACTATCCACAAGATAAAGCTCAATATTTTCCTGAGGTGTATTTTGTAATTTACATCAAATATTTCATTTATTATCTTAAGTATCCATAGTCTGTCATGTTTCTTACTATTAATAGGAAATCCATGCATTTAAATGTTATATTGGGAGATTGGATGGTATATTCTAACATGGATGGTGTATGTAACAACCAGTGTACACTACAATGGTTCATTTTTTTCCATCATTGACTCTTTTCACACTTCTTAAGATATTTCTATACTACATTAAAGGACAGAGCAGTAAACACAATTTCACTAAACAGCAAAAACACTCCCACCTCGTGCAAAATGCCAAGCTTTATTTCCAAGACATCCTATCACTCTACAACCCAAATCAGCCCATGTGTATAATGTTTGCCATTTTGAAGTCAATCACTTTCATACCTGGGCGGGCAAAAGATCAAAACCCAACCCGTCCTCCTGCATCCTCTCCCGCGTGATTACTGCAGTGGGAAGTTTACTGACTGATTCAGTGAGGGTAACTCCCATGCGACGAGGCTTCGCTGCAATTAACCATGAGCACTGGAGGGCAGCAGAGAAGACAGTGTAAGGGTCACAAAATATTTTCGCAGGACACCAGGTGGCATTGCTTCAGGAAAGAACTGTTTTGTTGACACTTGGAATATGCTAGAGTCAGGTTCTCAAGGAAGGAAAATAGAGGTTTAGATAAAGGCTTCACAAAGTGATGACACTTGAGTAAAGACATAAAGGAAGTTCAAAGGTACAGCATGCAGATATCTGGGGGATTACATTACAGGCAGAGAGGACAAAAGCAAGGGGCAAAGGCATTGACATGGCAACACGCGTGGGGTGTTTAGGGAATAATATCTATTGCCTCTGATGAAAAGTATGGCTTCATTCTTAATGATGTTTTGATCAACACATGTATCAATTTTTTCTGGGTATTGGCAAGATTTGCCTTTCCAATTATAAAGATACTCTGAATATGGATTTACCTTTGATGCCTGCAGTGCTTCTGCCACACACACAGTGGTGGACTTGCAGAATTCTTTATTCAACTCTATGGTGTTCCACGTAGCATTGACCCTAAAAAAGGATTGTTTTATAGAAAGTCACAAATAGTAGTGAGTGGAGGTGCTTACTATGAGCAAAGAGATCATGGAATTAGTAAAGAAAGAGATAGTGATAAATACCAGCTACAATCAGGTGACCTTTTGCAGAAATAAGGACTATAATAGTTATAAAAAAATTCATTTTGATATGAATATATTTATGTGGTTATTAAGCATGTTTAACTTCTCTCTCCCGTTTGCCTGCATGTAGTAACATAAGATGCACTAATAAAAGTTAATCTTATACAGTATCTCTTTATGTCACAGTAGCTAAGCTACAGAATATTAATGGGAGAGTGTGACTAGGCTAGAAGCGGAAATAGCATCACCCAAAGTGGATAAGTGAACTTTGTGTCCTTTTCGTGGGAGAGGGTTAGCTTGGTTTTAGAGCATATTGTGGTAACTTGGTACTGTACTAACTTACCCATCTGGAAACATATTTCCCAGAATTTGCTTTCCTGTATTGTTCTGGGTTAGGGTTGGCATGAAAGACACTTGTGTAAGATTTTGAAGGTAGTAGTGATGCAGCAGCCATGTTTTTAAGTTCTGCAGGTTAGTGCAGGGCTCCAGGCACTGTGGCTGCTGTCACATGTGGCTCCTGATCTACTGGCTCATTTGACTGTTGACTCACCATCCCCCCCCCACCTAGCCCGATCTCTTCCTTCAGCTTCTCTTTGTCTTGGGCCAAGTGTGCATGTAGCACGATAGCAAATGACACCCACTTCTCCTGAAGGTCACCCATCACTTACGAGATTAAAACAGACGAGAGACAGACGACTTTTAGTTTGTTTTTGGGTTCCAGTTGTACTCATGGGTTCTAGTAATTCCCTACAAAGCACAGTTTGTCCATGCTTTTGTCCATATTCAACTTTCCTTCATAACTGTCCCTCTAGCTGACTTATAGTAAATTCAGGCTCAATACGTATGCAAAGACAATAGCTTTGTAGAGACTCCTCCACTGGCTCCAACAATTTCATGGGTTCAAGTCCTTATGATTAATCTCTTATTCTACATCACTCATGGTGGTTCTGCTTTTCTGACGGTACTCTGACACAACGCCTAAGAAAAAAAGTGCTAAGGAAATGATTTTCATGACAGTTGCAGATAACAAGACCCAGTCTGGTGATGTGAGCGTCTTTCAGACTGAGAACATATTAGAGGAAAGTTACTCTGGACACCTGTTTCCAAATGACATAGAAGGAGGTTTTACTTAGAATTAAATCTTCTGATCCAGACCACAGATTAAGCAACCACAGTCAGAGCCATTTCGTGTCTGGGATCTGAGGTGTGTGTTTCAGCTTGGCTTCTGCAGCAGGGGATGCTCTTATGGAGCTCTGGGGTTTTTGTTCAGCTTTTACCGTCATTTGAGAGTTCGGTGTCTCTGAGAGTTCGGTGTCTCTGAGTGCCTGGCAGCACATACATGCGTAGTTCGTGGTTCTGATGCTACTCCCTCAAACAGGAAGTAGGGTTTCTTCTGTTCATCGACCACATGACCTATGCACAGAAGAGAAAAGGGTCTGGCTCACCCCAAACCTTTGCTTTGTCTACTTGTCTTTCTCTAGTAATTACGTTCAGCAATGAAAGGGGGCATGGAAAAAGCAATTAGTATTAAAGGCCAGAGCTGAGCAGAACTGAAGATTGAACCAGCTGACATACATTGATATTTTTTAGAGGAACAACTTTGGGGGCCCAGTTAAAGTAGAATTTATTATGGGCTGTGAACCTTTTTTATAATCTACATACTGGTCGTTCATTTAGCCTGTACTTAACTTTTGTCCTTCCAGAATCCAATGAAAAATTTTTAAAAGCTCACAGAGCTTTCGATCTCTTCATGAAATACAATCCTATCCAAAATAATTACTGCAACTCTTTCTTCTTCCTTACTGGGTTCTAGGACTCTGCTTAAGTTTTACAACAAATGAAGCTACTTCAAAATCAGATAAGAAAAATCAGTCCTTCTGACTTTCAAAATATACTCAGTTGTTTGTGTTTTTATGAAATTATAACAGAAATGAAACCTATTCTTTTAAAATCTGATGTTGGATTTTATCTATTAGACTCTGAAGGGGATCAGGATCTTCAGTCTTGTTGTCTCCACAGCAGAATTACACTCATTCGATCATGTGTCTAGAATGGTCATGAGGTCACATTCTCTGTCCCATTGGGGCAAAGTGTTCAGTCTCACTTGTTATCTGTGCCTGGGGTGTTTTTTATTATGATTCTTATTTGTAAAGTAGACTGAAGATGAGCTTGCCACCTCTGTCTGTGACACAGCACTGTAATCGGCCCCTACGGGATGTGTTAGCCACAGACTGCAAGCTCTTAGTGCATGTCAACACCACAAAAGTCAGTAGCTGAAGTTTTGTGTGCTGTGACATGATAATGGGGAATTTAGCTGTCAAATCATCAATGAGTGGTACAGGGAAGAGAGTTTATAATGAGTGGAGACATGTACTCTTCTGTGCCGTTTCACCTCTCAGTGCTGACAGGAGGCCAATGATGCCCTGCTTTGCAATTATTTGTAACCAAGCAGAAGAGACCATAAATGCCCACAGCAGCCAGGGGAGCACCATGAACCAGGATTTCTCTGTTGATGAAAGGGTCCTGCTCTGTGTTCCTGAGAGTACTGCCTCAGCTGCACATAGCACTGGCTCTGAAATGTGGATTGTGGCTGGGTCAAGATTGAATATGTTGTGAGCCCCAGGTTGGGAGATTTGGCCGATCTTAAATGTTATTTTGCCTTTCTTTGTGATTTAATGATAAGTGATTCTCTCTGGTCAAGGACAAGCATAAAGCTTACTATTGAAGGAAGTATTGGAAGGAGATTTCCTACTTAAAATGTCCAAGTTTAGCAAATTCATCTGTGATAAGATCTGAGGAACTTATCTGAAACTACTTTATTGCTAAGCCTGGCTGTTGATTGCAAATATTCATTCATGTTTTGATGGTTCTATTGCCTCCAACCTGGTTCTAGGTGAAATGTGCTCACTGACCCTTGGCTTCCCTACAATAGACAAACAAGAAGTGATCACCTCCTTTTCCTCCTACTTACCCACCAAACCGTGAAAAATGGTAACTTCACAACAAACATCACTCAGATAAATATCAAAATAAGCTTCTGACTTTTATATTCACTCTAGTGTGTGTTGAAATACCAAATGGTAATAGCAGTGAAATCATTTTCATTTATAATGTAACTCTATGCTTAATTTATTAGAAGTTCTAGGAAGGGAGAATCCATGGGTCCTCTAAATGCAAATATTTGGCCATGTTGTTGCCGTGAGTGTATGCATATTGCTTGGTGCAATACTTCAATTCTCATTATAGTTATTGTGAAGACAAAATCTGTCCCCAAGTGCTGTTTCATCAATGAAAATCAAAACTACTAATAGTATAAATGTTTTCCCAAATAAAAATATTCTATCTGGACTTTGAAAGATTAAAGATTCTTTTCCATTTTATACTGAAAATTCAGCTAGTGAAAGAGTTTATGTCAAATTATCAAACTGAAATAATTTAGTTTTGTTTGACCACCTCCTAAAGAAATGTAAATGAAAAAACATTGAGTTATTCTATGGTAAACTTTCCTCAGACGTTCCTTGGTTCCTTTATAGAAATCCCCAAACTCATGCACCATATAAAACCACAGAATCATAACTGAGGTTCCAGGTCTTTCCTATTCTTTCTCCCTTCTACATCCTTGACCATGGCTATCCTCTGATGCTGACCTTCCAACCTAGTATTATATTGTGTTTTAATCTTGAATATTTCAGCACAAAGAAAGCTACTCCTGTTGCAGAATATCGATGAGGACCGAGAGACACAAATGGCACCCAGAGGGTAAGGAGAATTCAGCTTTATTACACTAGTGGGCCCAGTGGGATATTTCCCAAAGAACTGAGCACTGACTAGGGTCAGGGGTTTTACTTTTATATGCTTAGGCCTCCGGCTTGAGGGGGGGAAGTCTGGCCGGGGTGCCAGGGAGAGCCGTCCCTAGCAGCTGTGATCCCTCAACTTTGTTTTGACAGGGAGGCCTCTAACTATGGTGCCTGTAGGAGTCATCTCTGGTAAGGTATGGGAAGAGGAGGGGGCAGAGCTCTTAGGGGGAGCTTGCCGGGGACATCTCCAATAAGGGGGAGATTGAGCTCTTAGGGGGGGCCTGCAGGAAAAACCTCAACACTCCAATCAGATATACATACTATTCCAAATTTCTTATCCAACTTTTCAAACTTCTAGCAAAGAAAAAAGCAAAACTAAATTTGAGAACTAGAGAAATTCATATACGTATATAGTTTTTAAACTATTGTCACCGTATTATACGTTACATCCCCAGAACTTATTTATCTTACAACTGTCAGTGTGTACTTTTGTATCACCTTCACCCATTTCTCCCAATCCCCAAACTCCACTTCTGGCTAAATAAAATGAGGTTTATTTTTTTTCTCTTTATGTTCCACATTTAAGTGAGATCATAAACTATTTGTCTTTCTCTATCTGACTTATTTCACTTTGCATAATGCTCTCAAGTTCCATCCATGTTGTCAAAAATGTCAGGATTTCCTTCTTTTTATGGCTGAGTAATATTCAGCCATAATATATATATAATATATATATATATTTATGGAGTTGCAGATATATTTTCAAGATACCGTCTCATGTACCTGTTGGCTATTTGTATATCTTCTTTTAGAAAAATGTCTGTTCAGATCCTTTGCTCATTTTTAATCAGATTTTTTTTATCGAGTTCTGAGTTCTTTATGTATTTTGAATATTTGCCCCTTACAGACATATGATTTGCAAATATTTCCTCCCATTTTTCGAGTATATGGTTCACATATACATCCTACTATGTATCTTATTTTTAATTTCGTAGCAGGAGACATATGCATGTTAAAAATTCACCTTCTATTACAAATTATTTATGAATTTTAATTTTTAATTATCAAACTATTTTAGTGGCTATCTATCTAGTTTTTCTGTTTCTTCTTGAGGTACTTTTGGTAATACATATTTTTCTATAAAATTGTGCTTTTTCCTAACAGTTTTACAATTTATTGGTTCAAGGATTAGTAACTTTTTATTAATAAATTTTAAATTGCTACTGTAACTCTAGTTATGTCTGATTTTTAATCTTTCCTACAATTGTTTTCATTACTTTCCTAACAAATTACCACCAACTTGGTAGCTTGAAACTACACATTTATTCTCTTACAATTCTGAAGGGCAGAAGTCCAAAATCAGTGTCACAGTGATAAAATCAAGGTACCAGCTGTTCCATTTCCTCTGAAATCTGCAGAGAATAATCTGTTTTCTTGCCTTTTTCAGCCTCTGGAGTCTGTCCTAACTTTTGCATCACGTGGCCTTTTCTCCCCGGGTTCTGTCATCACATTGCCTTCTATCCTCTGACTCTCCTGCCTCCCTCTTATAAGGACCTTTCTGATTACATTGGACCCACTTGAATAATCCAGAATAATCTTTCCAAGTCAAGACCTTTAAATAATCACATCTGCAAAGTCCCTTTTGCCATATAAGATAATATATTCACATATTCCAGAGATTATGTGATGGGCATCTTTGAGAGTCATTATTCAGTCTACTATATGAAGTATTTTCTATTGTTTTATCAAATATCGGTCTGTTTTAAGCTCATCAAATGTAGCATTGGATTTCCCCATTTATTGCCTTGTTTTTGTTCTTGTTTAATTTTTGTACTTTATTTTTTATTAAAGTATAATTATACAGTGTTTAAATGGGTCATAAGTATAGAGTCAGAGGAGTTTGAAAATTACAGACTTTTAAGCCACACCCCTTTCAAACTGTAGAATATTTCTTTCACTCCATCCAAATCCCTTGTGCCCACCCAAAAAGTTCGCAACTCACAGAGGTAATGATTGTTCTGCATTCACCATAGATTAGTTTGCTTATTTTAGAAGTTCATATAAATGCAATGAAACAGTATGTTTTATATCTGGAATCTTGCTAGGCATTATGTTACTGAGGTTGATCCATGCTGTTATGGGTATCAGTGGTCCTATTTTATAGCTAACTAACATAACTGTGTGTGTGTGTGTGTGTGTGTGTGTGTGTGCATGTGTATGGCACTATTTGATCTGTCATTTGGAGATATTTTTTCTAGTTTATTTCTATTTTTAATAAATTTGCTGTGAATAACTTTTTAAAGTTTTGTGGACATATGTTTTCATTTGCCTTGAGTAAATGCTTAGAAGAAGAATCGCTGAGTTGTGTAAGATGTATGTTTAATTCTATGAGAAACTGCTGAAGTCATTGTCCAGTTTGTACTCCAATTAGCAGTGTTTAGGAATCGGGTTGCCTCAACTGCTTACTTTTTATCTTGAAATAATTTTAGACTCACACAGAAGTTGCAAAATCATTGCAGAATTCTCTTGTACATTTCACCCAACTTTTTCCAATGATAACATCTGTGATCCAGTGATCATAGTAGAATGATCAAAACTAGGATTAATACAATGCTATTAAACTACAGATATTACTCTGATTCACCAGTTTTTACATGCACTGTTTTTGATGTATAACTCTAAGAAATTTTATCCATGTATAGTTTCACTACAATCAACATACTGTTCCATTATCCTAAAGAAACTCCCGTTGCACACTTTCCCCATTCTTACAACCCTGGTAAACTCCGGCAACCACTGATGGTTTTCCCATCCCTATTATTTTGTCCTTTTGAAAATGTTATATACATGGAATCATGTATTATGCATGGAATCATAATAATTTAATAAGTGTAATCATACGTTATATAACCTTCTGAAATTGATTATTTTCAGTCAGCATAATACCCTTGAGATCCATCCAAGTTGTTGCATGTATCAGTAGTTTATTCCTTTTTATTACTAAATAGTATTCCACTATATGAATGTACCCTAGTATACTTATCCATTCATCCAATGAAGAACATTTGGGTGGCTTTCATATTTGACCACCACAAATACAGCTGTCATGAATTTATTATAGCACCTTTATTCATTTTCTATAGTTGCTGTAACAAAGTACTACAAATTAGAAAGCTTAAATAACAGAAACTTATTGTCTCACAGTTCTGAAGGCCAGAAGTCCAAGATCAATGCATCAGAAAAGATGATTCCTTCTGAGGGCTCTGAGAAAGAATCTGTCCCATTCCTCGGCTTCTGATGGTTTGGTAGCAATCTTCTGTGCGCCTTGGCTGTAGAAACATCACTCCCATCTCTGCCTTCATCTTCATGTGATATTCTCCCTGTGTGTCTGTCTCTGTGTCTAAATTTCCTCTTTTTATAAGGACATCAGTCATATTGAATTAGGGCCCATCCTAATGACCTAATCTTAACTAATTACATTTGTAATGACCTTATTTCCAAAGAAGGTCACATTCTAAAATACTAGGGGTTAGGACTTCAACATACAAATTGGGGTGGGAGAGGCATAATTCTACCCATAACAGCATCCATAGGAAACTATATACAATACATTGTCTAAAATGTTCCGTTTTCAACAAAAATTATGAGACATGAAAAGAAACAGAAAGTGTGACCCTTTCACAGGAAAAAATTGGACAATAGAAACAACTATGGAAAGGGTTCAGAGGTTGGACTTATCAGAGAAAGTTTTCAATGTACCTAGTTTAAATGTGTTTTTAAAAACTAAAGGAAATCATGCTTAAAGAAGAATGTATGTTGACAACATCTCATCAAACAGAGAATACCCATAAAGAGGTAGAAATCATTTTTGAAAGGAACAAAATGGAAATTCTGGAGTTGGAAAGTATAATAACCAAAAAGAAAAATTCACTAAAGGGGCTCAATTGTAGATCTGAGCTCCTAGAATAAGGAATCAGTGAACTTGAAGGCAGATCTACAAAGATTATTCAATCTGTAAGACAGAGAGAAAAAAAGAATGACGAGAAATGAACACAGACATAGAGAAATATGGGACATCATTAAGAACACCAACATATGCATAATGGTAGTACCAGAAGGGAAGGAGAGAGAAAGTAACAGAAAAAAATATTTGAAGAAATAATGGCTGAGAACTACCTCAAACTGACAAAAAGCAATCTACTCATTTCAGAAGCTCAATAAGTCTACGTGGGATAAACTCAAAGAGATTCACGCTCAGACACAGAGTAACAATGTTGAAAGATAAACAGAATATCATGAAAGTAAAAGAGAAAAACAAATCTTTACGTACAACGTAATTCAAATAAAATTAAAAACGGAGTTCTCAACAAAAAACAGTGGACCCAGACTATTCGAAGGAAAACCCATAAAGAAAAAATACCATCAATGAGAAATCCTATAATTGACAAAAGTATCTTTGAAAAATTAAGATTAAAAAAAGACATTCCCAGATAAATACTAACTGAGAGCATTCATTGCTCTCAGATCTGCTTTACAAGAAATAATAAAGGAAGTTCTTTGGCTAAAAGCAAATGACCCCAGACAGTAATCTGCATCCTCACTCACACACAAAAGTACATCATTAGAGGCAATTTTTTATGTAATTATATAACAGTATAATTGCATATTTATTCTCCTTTCTTCACTTAACTGAATTAAAGAGCAATTATATAAAATGATTTGTATGTAATTGCATTGCTGTGCCGATTACATATAGAAATGTAATGTATTTGACAATAAAAGTATAAAGGTAGTTCAAACCTGTATTGGGACAAAGAAATGACACCAGATGGTAACTTGAATCCACAGGAATAAATGAAGAAAACCAGAAACGGTACATAAGAAGGTAAATACAACAAATCCCATAAACACATACTTGTTTTCATTTTTTTCTCTCATTTTCTTAAAAGACATGAAGTTATAAAAATGTAAAGTAATAATTATAACAATAAATTGGTGGTTTATAACATATATAGATGTAATATGAATAAGAATTATAGCACAAAAAGGACGAAGAGGAAATAGAACTCCATAGGAGTAACTTTTCCATACGTCACAGCAATTAAGTTAGTAAAATTTTAAAGTATATACTAATAAGTTAAGATGCGTGTCATAAACCCTAAAGTAACCATAAGAAAATAATTGGAAAATGCAGTGAAAAGTATGAAAGGAATTAAAATATTACACTACAAAATATTCCCTTGATGCGAAAGGAAGCAGTAAAGGAAGAACAAAGGACCAAAAAAGACATGGGACATATAGAAAACAAAACTAAAATGACAGACATAAATCCAACTATATCAGTAAGACCATTAAATGTAAATGGATTAAACATTTCAATCAAAAAGCTGTGATTATCAAACTGTTTTAAAAACTGATATGTAATTATATACTATCTACAGGAAACACCCTTTCAATTCAAACTTAAAAATTGGTTAAAACTAACAGGAAGGAGAAAGATATCATACAAACAGCAAATAAGAGATCTGGAGCTGCTATCATATTATTAGACAAGATAAAATTTAAACCAAAAAAATGTTACTAGAGATGAAGTATTTTATGATGATAAAGGTCCAATCCATCAGAAAGATATAACAGTTATAAACATATATGTACCTAACAAGAGAGGTAATTATTTAGGTAATTATAAAATACAGTGTAACTGCGTATTTATTCTCCTTTTGTGTCCTAACTGAATTAAAGAGCAATTATATAAAGTGATTTTACATGTATTTTGGTAAATACGTGGAGCAAAAATGGACAGAATTGAAGGGAGAAACAGATGATTCAACGATTATAGGTGGAAACTTCAATATCTCATTTTCAATAATAAAACAAGTAGGCAGAATATCAACAAGGAAACAGAAAAGTTGAACATTATAAACCAAGTAGACCTACAGACATCCACCCTACAGCAACAGGATGCGCATTCTTCTCAAGCATGGAGGCAACATTCTCCAGGATAGATCATACCCTAGAATATAAAACAAACTTTGAGAACACGAATGGGACTTAGTTGAATGGAATATACATTTTAAAGTGTTTCCAGAGATTTGTCAATATATAAACAGTCAGCAATTTTTGTTTGTTTGTTGTGCTGCTCTAGCAGTATGGGATGTAAGTACCTGCGGTTGTCTTGGGACATATTGCGGTGAGGCTGACCTGAACATCGTGGAGACACCCACTAAGCTGGGTGATTGTGTAATAACATCTTTATTGGAGTAATTTTTCTGTTCTTTTTATTCCTTTCACCTTTTACTCTTTTGGGATCCAGCATACTGTGGCTTAAATATTGATATTAGTTCTGTCCTCTTATCAGCTACTCTGCTAGTTCCAAGTGAGAGGGATATAGTGCAGGAAGAGGAGTAGACTGAGAAGGAAAGATAAAGACCAAAGTCTCCAACCTGTAAGGCCCAAAAGTATCTGTGGTTAAAACCCTACCAGTGTGGGTTAGGAACATTAAGCTGTGTAAAGGCTGTGTGGGGATTTTGTGATGTGATTGTGGTTGGAGGAGGAGCTGAGCCCAGCTGACGTTTATGTACAGGCAGGTGCCTGGGGACACTGTGGCTCCACGGCACAGAAATAAACGGCTGAGTCTGTGGTCTGGGAAGAGGAAATATGCAATGAGCTGTTGCGTTCTTTAGGGTCTGTCGTAGCGCTTAATCTTCCCTTCACCTTTCTCCCTGAAGAAATGTAAAACAGGTTGATGAGACCTCCCCCAGGATTTTGGCAAAACCACTGCACATTGCTAGCAGAGGTGGAAAATTTGCACCGCAGCGTAGAACTGGCTCCCTCCTGGAGGCTCAGGGTTGTGGGGCTCTGCTCCACCGGCGCCCCTCTCACACCTGATGAGAGACGGAGAAACAGTCACAGGCGATGGGCACTATCACACCCACAAAACCCAGAAAAGGCCCTCATAAATTAGGAAAAGGGTAGAAAGTCTGCAAGATTCATCAGCGACTTTTCCTCCTCTCTCCTTCCCTCCCTCAATAATACTGCTTTCAGATGCCCATCTGGGACAGCCCCAACTTACAGCAAACCTGGGTGCACAAAAGCGCCAGCACAGTGCCCAACAGCCTCTTCATGATGCTTCGCTTTGCTGCTCCGGAGATTTTCACCCTCAGGTATATTTAACTATACCCTGTGGTGGTGAGTGGCAGGACTGGGCTCTGGAACTGTTCCTGCTCCTGCGACCAAACAGTCTCACCAGACAAACCCTGCCAGGCTGTGACAGGAAGCCCTACCCCCCAGTTTCACCCTGAAAGACAATGTGCTGGAGAGCAGTGAGAGAGAGAGGGGGGACAGAAAGATCCTTATTCTATTACTTGAGGGACATTGTCTGAGAATCCTGGATGAACTATTGTGTAAGAAGGAAAGGGAGGCCTCCTCCCTTATCTATGCTAATTACAGTCTGGGGAGGATCATAGAAAGAACACCCACAGTTTTCAATCCAAATAACTTGGTTAGTGTTCTAACAAAAGGATCTTTACTTACCCATGAATTAGTTCTATGAGTGTCATTCCAGTCATACAAAATAATAAGAACAAAAATGTTATGTATTCTCTACTTAATGAATTCCTATTATTGGAATATATGAAATATATGGATTGGGACTTTCCTGGAATCACCAAGACTTGTGGGAAATATTGTTATAAGAAATGAACCTAATAAGCCTGTAAATTGTGAGAAGAAAATTAGGATCAATTTACACATTGCTTTTATGTATTTTCCTTGCTGCTGTATAATATGTTTTGTTTTTCTAATTTTTATTGTAAAATCGTCCTGCGGTTCAGGTTTGCAGTTCAGTCAACCTGTTTTCTAATACCTCTGTCTTCCTCTTTTCCTCCCACTGTCCCTTCTCATTACATTTCTGCTTCCATATTCTCCTTTTCCCCCCTTACTTTCTCTCTCTTTCCTCATTTTGGTTTTCTAGTTACAGGAAAGAGACAGAAAGAATATTAAAGAAAAGGCGGCATTCAATGGTTTGGAAATAATTTTGAAACTGTGAAATGGAAGTTCATATTTCCCCTGATATCTAAATATTTTAGGCAATAAAAAGTTTAGAAAATTCTGAAATCTATACTTCGGAATTCTCCATCTTCCCTTTTGCTTCATGTGACTCTGTTTGCTCCAGGAGTCTTTTCTGATAGATAATGATAATGACGTAGATCAAGATAATGATAACAATGTAGATACAGACACATGCATCACAGCCACCAACTGCTAGTACTTGCATCCAGGAATAAGGCGAAGCTATTAATTGAGAAGAATATTCGCAAGAAGCATGTTTCTTATGTGCTGATAATGATTCCATTTTTCTTCACACACAAGGTTTTTCCCTCTTTACTCTTACTGACCCTCATTTGCACACTCATAGAATTTCTGAAATCTTTCAATGACTATTTACAACTAGGTGCCTCACAGTAGTCCTTGGTTTAAGAAAAGCCTAAATGACTAATACTTTGGCTCAGCCTCAGCCCAGCCTGCCTTTCTAGGGCTGTACCTGTGGACTGACTTGAAGCTCCAAAAGTGTCCACAAGGACAGAGATTACAATAGATAGGACAATCCGACCCACAGTGCCTTTTTATGAAAATAAACTATTTCATATAATGAAATTGTCTGTAACAATAGGAAAATAATCCGTTTAATTCTTACCTATGAACTTAGAAAAAATGAGCCCTCCAGTGTGAATTAATCCAGTTAGCCATTATATTTCAGAGTATTCTAGACCTATGAAAATACAAACATAAATTAGACACTGTATCTTCCTTCAGAAAGTTTATGATATAGTGCGAGAGACAAATATCTCTGTAAATGTAATAAAAGCATACCATACATACTACATGAACAACAGTAACAATTACTTCAGGCCTATGTTACAGGAGACAATTCAATGAAAGATGTGATACTGCATGCCTTCTGTGGAGGTGACAAGAGAGGAAAATAACCAAAGCAAAGAGGAGTGATCTTTGAAAGGTGACCCTTCATTTTAAATGCAAGGAACAGAAAAGACAAGCAAGTTTGTGGAGAGGCCCACTGGCAACACACACACCACAGAACACACAGACATACACACAGAACGCACACACATACTAAAGAACACGGGGTGTTTCTGTCACTTGAATCTGGGCACAATGTGTAACCTTAAGCAACTAACACCGTCCAGGCTCAAGGAAAATGCTTCTTCACATACGTTAACATTTATCCTTGAAATTGCATTTGAATATCAGAAAAATTTGTAAGTTGTACTGCTACTGACATAGAAGGCAAACTGATTTGGAATTTGGGGGATTTGAGGGAAGAGAAAACAAAATTTAATTAACTAGACCAATCTTTATTTCTGGTCTGACATTAATATAGCTCTTCAATATTAGTGTTTGCATGGATGTCATTTTCCATACTTTTACTTTTAATCTATGTCATTATATTTAAATTGGGTTTCATGGAGACAGTATATAGGCAAGTTTTTTTAAAAAATGAAAAACCATACTAATAATCTCTGACTTTAAGTTTGTGTGTTGAGACCATTTATAATTAATGTAATATTGATATATTAAATTTTGGACTATCATTTTATTATTCTTTTTTTGTTTGTGTGCTCTGTTTTTGTTCCTCAGTATTCTATTATAATTTATCCATTTGCTACTTGACTATTTCTTTTTGTATTGTGTTTCTAGTGGCCTTTTAATCATTGCAGAATGACTATTACCGACACATTCCCAGTCTGTTTAGAGTTATTATTTCAGTGTTTCAAGCAAAATTAGAAATCTTACAATTGTATACATTATTTTATGCTCCCTACTTTATGTTAGAATTGTAGGTGTCTTTCATCTTCAGACTTGAAAACTCAAGCAGGCAATGTTATAATGATTGATTTCATCATGCATATTTTAAGTAAGAAAAGAAAACTAGTTTCTTGTATATTACCATATATTTACCATTTTTTGTTGCTCTTCCTTTATTCTTGATTCCTAATTTTCCTCTGATATCATTTTCCTTCATAATTTCTTATAGAGCAGCTCTGCTTACTAAAAAAAACTCTCAGTTTTCCTTCATTTAAGATTATCTTTATTTTAGTGTAAGTTCTGTAGCCAGACTTTCGCTACAAGAGAACACAGAGTTGAAAGGTTGTTTGTTTTCTATGAGGATTTTAAAAATATAATGGCAGATACATCATGTAGACTCTTGCAGGCCATTGTAAAGACTTTGCCTTCCATTATGAGAGAAATAGGAATCTATTGCAAGGATTTGAATAGGGGAGTGTCATGCGGGAGACCCTGCTCGCTGCGCCGTTTGTCATGTGGGGCGGCCTGTGGGGTCTCTGCTACCGCTCCCCATACAAGAACGCAGGATATGGTGAGGCCAAAAAGGAACACCCACAGAGCCATAGATAGGGGAGTCATACCACTATATTCTCTCTGGCGGCACTATACTCTCAATGGAGGCTGGATCCACACTGTCCGCAAACCGCCATCCACACTCGCCAGCCCAGCCACCATCATCTTGCTAGCCCCCATTTTCTTCTGCTAGCGTAGCCACAGCAGTTATATTAGTGGCCAATGGCTCACTGGCTACAGCTGACGCCCAACTAGCCACAGCTGATAGCCATGCAATCACAATTGATGGCCATTTACTACCTGAGCCAGCACCTGTCTATGTGAGGCCGAGAGCCTGGAAACTACTTTCTGGGGCTCAGTCCCCACAGGGAGTGATATAATGTGACCTGTTTTAAAGTATCTCATTGGCTGCTTGTTATAGAGTGAACGTTTGAACCCTCCCCTCCAAATTCATATGTTGAAACCACACCCCGCTATGTGATGGTATTAGGACATGAGGCCTTTGGGAGGTAACTAGGATTAGATGGGATCATGAGAGTGGAGCCCACCTGAATGGGATTAGTGCTTTTTTATAAGTCCCAACAGAACTTGTGTTTTGTTTTGTTTTTCTCCTGGTTTCTGTCACATGAAGATACAGTGAGAAATGGGCAGGCTGCAGCCTGGAAGCAGGCTCTCACAAGAACCAACTGTGCCGGCACCTGATCTTATACTTCTAACATCTGAAACTGTGAGAAATAACTTTCTGTTGTTTATAAGCCACCCAGTCAATGGCAGTTGTCATAGCTGCCCAAACTGAGCAAGACACTGCTGCATTAGGAAGGGACTATAGGAGAACAAGCAGGGCAACCATTAGAATTCTCTCAGAGTAATTCATTTCAGAGATGAGGATGGCGTGACCAAAGAGGTAGCAGTGGAGATGGTAACAGTGGTAAGACTATGGTTCAATTTTTAAAGATAGGGCTGACTGATTTTCTTAATGGATTAGATATAAGCAGAAAAATAATAGTCAAAGATATCTCTGAGGTTATTACCAGAGATACTGAAGGAATGAAGTTGCCATCAATTGAAAAGCAAAAGGTAGTGGGAGGAGCATGTTGGAGGTGAGTTCAGAAGGTGAAACATCAGAAGTTCAGTACTGGGCACATTAAATAGAATCCTGACCCTCTAGCCCGCAGTACCTCCAAGGGGAAGGAGAATATTGTGACAGGTCTGTCTCTTGTGGATCTCGTCTG
Source organism: Rhinolophus sinicus (assembly GCF_057876585.1). Classification (NCBI taxonomy): domain Eukaryota; kingdom Metazoa; phylum Chordata; class Mammalia; order Chiroptera; family Rhinolophidae; genus Rhinolophus; species Rhinolophus sinicus. Next base: position 129,257,286 of record NC_142503.1, read on the forward strand.
ACATGACCCAGTAGTAAAAGAAGGAATACGTTAAAATTCCTTTTTTTCCTCAGGAGCCAATTACTCCATAGGCCGCACGCCTCACCCTGCTCATTTTCATCAAGTGAGAGACCTTGCTAAAAACGGGTCAGGCTGTGTCCTTGAGTCTGTGAAAACTCCAGTGTCTCAGGAGGTTTGTGTTCAGCTCCCCCTGCAGTCTCAGCCACTGTGTCATTCACAGCACAGAAGTAGACACCCGAGTCGCTCCAATGGGCTGATGATTTCCTCAGGTGGAAGGTGTTGTCACTTTTCTTAAATTCAGCCTGGAAATCTTTGATGCCATTAACCAGGGTATTCCCTGCTACGTACTTGAGAAGAAGCTGGAGGTTTTGACTGGGGTATTGGACGTACCAGAAGAGATAAACAGATCTAGTGGATGTATAGTTGCACCTCAGCTCCAGAGAGGTTCTTTCAGAGACAGTGATGTGACCCTCAGGCTGGCTCACTGACTGGGCTCTGGTTCCACCTGCAACATCAATGCGGAGTTAGTGAGACTAGGACAGACCTACCTCTAATGAGACTCTGTCTCTGGTCAGATTCCAGTCAGAACCATGTTCCTTCCATGGAGGCAGAAGCATGCAATACAATATTACTTACTCACTGTGAAGAGCATTCCAAGCAGCAAAAGTATCGCTGAGAACATGCCTAGGCAGTGAGAGAGCTGAGTTGTATTCTGGATGATCTCCCCTGAGGAGCAGGAAGGAATGTGACCAAGTATGCTGAGTCCTTTTAAATGGGAAAATCTGAGATTCAAGAGATCCTGCTTAGGCAAGTTCTAGAGGCTGTTAGTAAAAGATGCTTCCTTGACAATGACTGCTCCTGGTGTTGAGTCTGCTCAGAATGTGCACCTCAGTGAGCTTTGAGGTCAATTCTTTCCTAGGAGGGAGGTAAAACTTATTAACTGAGACATTTCAGGTTTATGCAACATCGCCCTCTGGCGGTCAAATATAGAAACAAATATTGGTACCTCAGTTTTCAAACAAAATCGTTCCAGGAGTCCATTTGAGTTCTGAAATGTTCAAAACCGAGGCATGGTTTCCAAGGGAAATGAATGCAAAATCGATTAATCCACTCCAGACCTTTAAACTCAACCCCTAAAATAGCTACTTAGCATGATTTTACTATCGAATGATACCATAGATCTATAAAATGATACACAATGAAAGTAATAAACACAATATACTGTACTGTAAAAGCAAAAATAAATAAACACAATGGAAAAACACCATTGTAGATGATAAAAATGAAAATGTAATTTTTTCTTACCCACAATGATGATAGCCATGGTTTGCATGGGGGGGTCCCCTCAATAATAACAATAGGTGACTATTCTTCAGGTGCTCTTTTGTCCTCTTACAGAATCGCAATAGGTGAGTGTTGTTCAGGTGTTTTGTAGCCCTCTTCCATAATCACTGTAGGTGACTCCTCTCCTGCCATTCCTTCCCTTGATTTTTAAACCATTGACACCTGGGTGAGACTCACTTGATCTTTTTCTCTCTAACAATTTTTCAATTGACATTTGCTTTTTCCAATGTTTTAAAATTTGTCTAAAGTGAAACATAGCATTGTCATTGAAAGTGTTAGTGGCATGACTTACAGCAGCTTTATCAGGGTGATATTTTTCAACAAAACTTTGCACTTCAACCCTTTTTGCATAAATTTCTTTGATCAGTGCAGTTAAAACACTTTCTCTTCCCTCCTCCAAAGACAGTTCCTCAGTTGCCGCCTGTTGCTGCTCCGTCAGAATGTTTTATTGAAGTTCTTCTGCGGTGAGTTCAGACTTGTGGTCCTCACTGACTCCTCCACATCATCACTGCTCACTTCCAAGCCCATGGAGTTTCCCAGACACACAATATCCTCAACATAGGAGCGTCCTCTTCAACATCCTCAAATACACGTTCAGGGACAGCGTCGGGCCACAATTTCTTCCATGCTGACTTCATTGTTCTGTGAGACACGTCCCCCCATGCTTTGTCTATGAGATGTAAGCAATGTAGGATATTGAAATGATTCTTTTAGAACGCTCTGAGTGTTAGCTCTGTGTCCAAGATCACCTCAAAGCACTTTTGCAACAGCGCTTTGGTGCAAAGCTTCATAAAATTAGATATGACCTGCTGGTCCATGGGCTGGATGAGAGGAGTTATGTTGGGGGGCAAAAACTGTGCATTGAAAAAACTGAACTCTTCCATCAACTCGTCCTCCATGCCTGGGGGTTGAGCTGGAGCATTATCCATAACAAGCAGACAGTTCATTGGAAGATTTTTGTCTTGGAGGTTTTTTACACTTGGCCCGAACACTTCATGAACCCACTCAATACAAAATTGCCTGGTTACACAAGCTTTGCTGTTTGCCTTCCATATCACATGCAACTTACTTTATATGGCATTGTTTTTCTTAAATACCCTGGGGTTCTCAGAATGGTAGACTAGCAAAGGCTTCAACTTAAAATCCCCTCTTGCATTCCCACAAAAAAAAAAGGGTTAGCCTGTCTTTCATGGGCTTGTGTCCTGGCAATGATTTCTCCTCCTTTGTTTGTAGGTCCTCTTTGGCATTTTCTTCCAAAAGAGGCCTGTCTCATCACAGTTGAAAACTGGTTGGGGAAGGATACCCTCTGCCTCTACATAATCTTTAAATTCCAAAGCAAATTGGTCAGCGTCTTCTTTGTTGGCACTGGCCGCTTCACCATGTGTCACCACATTGTGTATGCCACTTCTCCTCTTAAACTTTTCAAACCACCCTCTACTTTCCTTGAAACTATCACTCTCAGCACTTGTTCCAGGGGTGTTTTTGATGAGGTCAGCATGCAAATGTAAAGCTTTTTCACAAATTGTGCTCTCAGAAATGCTGTCAGCAGCCAACTATTTTTCATTTATCCATATGAAAAGCAATTTTTCCACTTCTTCAATTGCCTGTTTTCTGTCTTGTAAGTATTTTAACAGCTCTTGCAACAATGGCTCCTTCAATGGCTTTATTTTTTGAGATGGTACAAATTGTAGATTTGGCAATACCAGACTGCATTGCCAGATCACATACACAGACACCACTTTCAAGTTTGGAAATAATTTCCTTCTTCACCTTTATTGTTGTTCTGTTAATGATTCTCTTAGTTTTGCAGCTTTTATCCATTTCTCCCAGCAAGGGGTGATTGGCAGATGGCTCCTGAGATGACATGAACACTGTTGCAAAACAAATTTGTTGCAAAAGTTACTTAGATTAGCTGAACACAGATTTATGCACTGGGTTCCACACAGTTACAAAAACAAATTGGTTGCAAGAGTGCTCCTGAGATGAGATGAGCACAGATTGATTGCACACAGTCACCAAATAAGCCCAAATATCACCTCCATGTTGCGGGGTGCTCAGGACACAACAGCCGACAGCTAGGCCTCAGGATCTTGCACTCAGCAGAAGCCACGTGACATGTTCAACTTCCGAGGCGTGTTTGAAAATCGAAGCATTTACTTTAGGTTTACAGCGTTAGAAAACCGAAATGTTCGTCAATGGAGACATTCGAAAACCAAGGTACTGAGGTTTTATATGCTCCATCTCCATCCTTTTCCAATGTAGCTGGAATTTCTTAGCATTATAATCTGTAAGAGTGTTTTCAGGTGTCTACTTCCTCAGAGAATATTTTAATTTTATGTATTAAGTAATATTGTTTGATCCTATGAAATAAATTGTATTATCATCATCATTTTATAAATAAGGAAACTGAAGCATAGAAGGAAAGATGTAATTTATCCAAGGTCACAGTAAGTGACAACTGGAACTTGTCCCATTAGTGTGATTCAAGGATTCACATTATTAACCACTGATAATTTAGCATTATTTCCCTGTCGAATAGATGTTACCCTCACTTAACAGAAAGGTAATCAAGTCAATATGAAGCTAAACACTTTGTCCAAGGACACACAAGAATTAAAACCTAATTCTGTTATACTCCAAACACACTTCCTCATCTTATCTATGATATTGTACTAATCTTTAGGAGTAGATGTAATTTCACTGAGACAACCAAACATTTAGGGTAAAACTCAGAAGAGAATAAAAACTAAAGAAAATCCTTAAGGAACCCAAACTCTGGAGGTAAGGCAGTAAAGAAGGTATCGAAGAAACTTCAAATGTAGTCCAGCGAATTATGTGGCAAATCAGAAATAACTTGGGTCTCGAAAGAGAAGAGAAAGGTGTTTTAGGAAGAAAGGCTTGTCCAACAGAGCAAATGCTGAAGAAATATCCAGTAAGATGATCACTAAAAAGATTGATTTTTAAGAGCAGAAAGATCATGATTTGGGTTTTTTTTAGCAGAAACTAAACTGCAGTTGGATAAGACATGATGATGAGACAAGGAAGAACAAAATTTGGATATACTAATCTCTTTCCAGAGGTGAAACCTAAAGGGGAGGAAAGAGACTTGGTATTAACTAGACAAGGACGTTGAAGTGGGAATAGAAGGGCTTTTAAAGGTTGGGATATATTTACATGCTTTGGGAAGGATCTATAAGCAGTGAGTCAAAGTTATGAGGAGACGGGTAGGATTGGAAAATGGACCACAGCCTGAAGGACAAAGTTTGGTAGGAGAAGGAACAGTTATTTCCAACTTTATTGGAATGAAAAAGGGAAGAATTGGTTTAGATTTAGATAACTATTCAGGGTGTGAAGACCGAAAGTTGCAACATCTATTAATTTGTAATGGACTCTGTTATCATAAATAAGAGAAATTAAGTGTCTCTCAGGAGAATGAATGGAGGAGATTCTGTATAGAAATTCTGCGAAGTGTGAGAAATTTTGAAATGGTCACTGTAGGAAATGACAATGACAGATGACTATAGAGAAAAAGAATACACTCTTAGCAACACTGTTGTTCTAGTTAGTGTTAAAAATGACAACAACTTTCAGGGACACCAGTCTGATTATCTGGAACTGTGCTTATTAGACAAGGTATATATTATAATAAGGTATATAGTGATTGGGAATTAATAAGATCACTGATATGACACAGAATTGGGGCCAGAACAATGAGGTTAATGATTAGAGACTGACTCAAGTAATGGGCCATGGATTTAAGTGTTACAGATAAAAATAAAAGACAAAAAGCCTATGAGCTATAAGACGACAATAAAGGGGCAAAGAGGCTAAACGGTCATATATAGTCAAAGAACAAGTGCAGCAGAAGTAACTGTGTGGGACGTCAAGGATGAGAGTTTTTAAACAGGATGTAAGATTTCAGACGTAGAGCAACATCTAACTGGAAAATTATCCTCAGATCTTCCCAGATGTGGCCATGGGTGTTAATGTGTAAAGTGGATTCTAATTAACAGTCTTTAAAATTGATGACTTTAGGCTTCTCTCTGAATTGTCCATGTGCACATTTAAGTCCTGTATATTTAAGAGTTGTGTGAAACTCTTCAATATATAAGGCAGAGTGTTTGGTGTTGTATAGAGACGATAGTGACAAAAGGGGTAGGAAGAAGTCAGGGTGAAAGGCATGGGCCTCAAAGGTGCAAAGACAATAAATAGTCTGGGTTCTTATGGCCGGGGTGTGAAGAGAATGATGTTCCTATCTCTAAATCTGAGGTGACGTGTTGTAGATGATGGAGATTAAGGAGCAAACACAAGAGAAAGAAACTGTATTCCAAACAGTCAGGTACCAGTTTAAGGCATGTGGGAGGAATTTTCACAGAGGCCATTGAATGTTTGTTTAGAATAGGATGGAGATTTAGAGACCAAAGTGGAAAGATTTCCTTGGGAAGATCAGAGGCAGTTAGGTCAGTTTAGAAAATAAGAGTCAAATTCCTTGGTGAGTCGTTCCTCTCTAGAAGGAAACTCACAGGTAGGACTGAATGTGCTTCCAAAGGTCTCAGTACAGAGGAGCATGACCACAGCAAGATTAGTTAGTGCTCAAGTCTCTCAGCACATGTCATAAATCAGTAAGTTCTGGCTATACAGATGGATTCAGTTATCTTACACTACATTACACTGTATTACATTACATTACAATGTTATGTTACATGAAAAAGTCTCCATGTGCTTCTATTTATAGATAGAAGCTTGTGGATGCAAAAAGGGTTCTGTGGAAAAGACCCTCACAGTGTGATCTGATCCTAAATTCCTAACTGTGCAGGTCGTGGTGGGTGGTCATGCCCTGGACACATAACTTCTTCAGTGAAAGACATCTTTGCCTTCAGCAAGCCCTGTCCGTTGTTCTTGTACATCTAGGTTAATACATCTTTGAAATAAAGTAACCACTCTCAAGAGAGCACATTATCTTGTTAACTATCCTGAAATCCGATCCCATCACTGCATTTTCCCACCTTCATGCTATCTTCTTTAATCCCAAATGCATAAAAGAAGCTGCAAACTGCCATTTCTTGAAGAACTTGTCTCAGTCTATCGAGATCTTGCTTCCAGTCATATCCTGTTTTGCTCAAATAAATTCATATCAAATTTCTTTACAGGTTTGGACATTTCTGACATTGACAAGCTCTGGAAAAGTGTGTTGCTCCCTCACATCCAAAGCCCAGGTGCAGAGGGCACACCTAGAGCAGCATTCCTCAAGCCCTGGGATCACTGCACTCATTGCTTATAAATAGTCGCCTGGGTCTCCGCAATGGAGGCTGTAATGTGCTGGAAGACTGTGCAATGTTTATTTAGGTCGGCTGGGGATCTTCTTTCTTGCTTTTCTATGGATAATTTACGTATCTGACCCCTGTGCTTTCTTTCTGAGCATCATTCCTCTCTTCTCTTCTCTTCCTTCCTTATCTGATGTGTCACCTAAAGATGATCTTCCAAAGATGTTGTAGAAATGCCATCAATCAGCACATTCCTCTCTCTCTTCCATTTCATCAACCTGCCTAATCCAAAGGCTGCATGAACCCCGTACCCACTGTTAGGCCTGGACAGAGTAATGAGTTGCGATAGGCCAAGATTGGTCTTTTATTATTTGTTTGGTGAGTTTGAGCTGCGGGAGGTCAGGCTAGAGCAGAGGGAAAAGATCATAACCTCCCCAAGCAAAGAGGGGTGTGGAGTTTTATAGGTAAATCAGACTGTTCCTCCTTCAATGACAAAGGGTTTCAGGGCAAGACCAAGTCCGCCAGCTCCACACCCTGGCCCCAGGTCACCGTCCAGACCACACAGGCCACTGATCACAGGCCCCTAGGACATAAAGCAAGACAGGATCAAGACAAGGTGGCCCTAAGATAAGGTTCTGCTCCTGGCCTAAGTATGGCTTAACACCCACTATCATAGCACATGGGCACCGTGCACTAGATTCTGGGGTAATGTTAGTTATGGCAAAGATGGTGGCTAACAAATCTTATTGACCACATACTATGCCACAGGCATTGGGAACCCTTAATGTTTACACTACGACAGGTACTGCTCATCACCCCAAATAGTGCATTTACTTCTTCATTCCCACCTTCAGAATCCTGATGTTCTTTTAGTTGGCAATGTTCTTAAGTAAAATACATGCCTTCCCCAGACTTTCGCGGGCTGGAGTCACCATGGACTCTGGTGCGAGGTGTCACCAGTGCTGATGCGCTCACTCTCAGCTCATCCCCTGTGGTGCAGGGGCTGCACTTCAAATGGGATCTTGTTCCCCTTTCTAAGCTCAGAGGACCAGAAGGAGCTACTGGTCCAATGAAGTCACCTACAATGGCTGAGGGTTGTTTGCCATGAATAGAAACTGTTTCGATGAATTATTACATCTTTATATAATTAATAAAGATGTAAGTGTCCTAAGCAATTCATCATCCTTTTTATCATAGACTTTTCTACTTTTTCTGATAATTCAAAATGTCAATAGCTAGGCTCCTTGATACTAAATATCAAGGGTCAAAGGTCCTACATTTGTAGCCCCGACAGAGGAAAAAGACATTTCTCATCTTCGGCATTTCAAAAGAGGGCTAGAGTTTAGCCATGTCTGAAGTCATGTCTGTTTTAACAAACGTGTTCTTTGTCAAATATTTCAGGCACAAAAAAGAAAAACTAGAATGAAAACACCTGAAACTTCGATTTTACTTCACATATCACCTTATAATTAATATGATGCCATGGTATAATTTATAACTTTTCATTGGAGTATAATACATAAAAGGAAGTATAAATATAAGTATACAGCTTGATAAATTTCCAGAACATTGACACACCCTGATCACCAGTATCTAGATCAAGAAACAGGACATCACCAACACTTCCGAGCTCCCTTCATGAACTTTATGATTCAGTTCCTCAGGTAGCACTGTTCTGACTTCTAACACATAGATTAGTTACGGCTGCTTTTGTACTTCATAGAAATGGCATGTTCATTGGCCATTTGAATATCTTCTTTTGTAAACTCCCTGCTTAAGACTTTTGTCTTTTCTCTCAGTTTGCTTGTCTTCTTGATTTGGAGAGCTTTCTGTTTCTAATCAAAATGGGCCCAATGACAATATTTGCTATTGCCATGCAGCAGCCTACCTGTCTGTCTCCTTGTACCTGCCCCTAAACAAAGGAGAGTCTGTGAGACGGATCCTTTCAGGGACTTTGCTTCACCTTTGTGCTTGCACCTTATGTCTCCCTGTTTGGCCCCAAAAAGATGGCTGGTCAGCAAATGACAAGTAAGATTCCCCACGGGGTGGGGGGGGAAATAGGGGGGGTGAAACTTAAGCATGGCACAGTCAAGTGGGGACCAACAGGAGAACCCACGGGGTTCATAGAGATGGGCACAGCCCCCCACCTCCCCCTGGCTAAGGAGAGCCTCTGCCTCTGTGGCTGCATTCCTTCCCACAACTTGTAAGGGAAGAGATTCAATGATGTGTTCTCCATCTATTCATATGCATAAAGGTTTTGTCCTTTCGGGAACTACATACCTCCTGAGACTTATGCTGCCTGCAGACAAGGGTGATTGGCTTGAATCAGTTTCCTATTATATATAGGATTCACAGATCTTGACATTGACAAGCTTTATCTCCTTTACTTCCCCACCTAACTAATAAAAGCTAATGCGTAGGCCCGATTAAGCACTGCATGACCCTTGGCCCCGCTTCCCTCTATTCAGAAAAGTAATGAAAAAGTTCTATATTTTCTTCTATGCACTTTATATTCTTTATTTATTCTGATTATTTATTCTGATTATTTTTACTCTATCTGAACTGCTATTTACATGTGATGTAAAGACCAAGATACACTTTTTCCATATGACAAATTATTAAAAGCTATTTATTGAAAAGAAAAAATTTTACCCTTAACAAATAGTACAAATATTTCCAATTTTTATTGTTTCAGTATTTGTTTTATCACCTATTTCCATCTGCTCATTTCATTCTTCTCTTTCATTTCAGTGTTTTCTCTATTTTTAGATTTTTGCTTCATGTTTTACAGCCACCATTAACATTATATTGATGATGCAATTTTTCTAAACTTTTGTTCTAATTACTAAAATAAATTATTTCCTGAAAGTTTCTCCTGCTCTTTATATTCAGGATATTTCCTTTCTCATGTTCACATACCCTTATTTTGTTTCACAGTATTCTTATGTCTTAACTACTTGTGGTGGCAAGTTAATTTGAAAATCATTCAGGGTGTGGCAAATCATTTTTCTTCATAGATTAATATGAAGACCATGTGCTTATTCTTTTTCAGCCTGTTAATACGGTGGATTCCATCAATTGATTTCACACATTTAAGCTGCCTGGCATCCCTGAAAAAGAATGTATTTGTGTTTCTTGTATTATTATTTGTATATATTGATAAATTCTACCAGCTAATATTTGTTAAGAAATTTTGTGTCTCTATTCATGAGGGAAATTTCCCTGTAGTTTTCTTTTTTCTATGGTCTTTGATTTTTGTGTCAGGGCAATACGAGCTTGGTTAAATGAGTTAGAAATTTCATCTTTGTATTTTCTGGAAGCAATTGTGTAGAATTCATGCTAATTCTTCAAATGTTTTTTTAGAATTTTCCAAATAAGTCATCTGAGCCTGGAGATTTTTTTCATTAAAATTTAAATTTCTTCAAAGACATTGTGATTTCAGCTTTCTCTGACTCCTGCTCTGAGGAGAGATAAGAAGGAACTGCTCTTGGGGTCCCACAGCAAGGTTTGGGGACAGGCTGCAGGTGTTTCGAGAACACTGTGCCCCTGCACAGAAATAGGTTCCTTCATCTGCAGTCTGGGCCCCCACGATGTGCAGGGAGCTGTCCTTTCCAGTCTCTCCAAACCGAGCTCTCAGTCTTTCCTGCTTGAACATGTCTCCAGATGTGACCAGCATCATCAAGAGAACAGGACTTCCCCCAGGGCTTTGCTTATACCACTGCATGTTGCTAAAAATGGTTGAGGAATTGCAGTATGTGGTGAAGTTCTCTCCTTCTTGTAGCAGCAGGAACTGAGGAAATTGCTTTAGTTCTTGTCCATTCACTTCTGTTCAGGAATAAAGTAAAAGGAGGCATCAGAAAAAGTCTGGTTATGTCTCTATCCTCTGAGCTACAATGGTCTCTCTCATACTTGCTATTATTCTTCTTTCCATGTTTCCCTTCCCAACCCTTTCTATCTTCCCTCTTTTTCATATTTTCCTCCCCAATTTTTTCCTCTCAATCAGAAAATCTCATTCCTGCCTATGCCACTATGTTGAATTCTCTGGAAGCAATCAGAGAAATCTCAAACTCACGTGACACGTGCATCCATAAGAACAACACTGGTACTATGAGTAGCATCTCCCTCTTCTTCCTCTTCAGAAAGAGTTGCCAAATCTGACTGCGCCTAAGTGGGTTTTCTTTGTACAAGCTTCTTCTACACCCAAAGAAATGTGTCTACCACTGTCTTTTGGAAAGAAGGGGAAAGGGGTGACTGCAATTTGAGACAACCAATCAGACTTCTCACTATTTTACTCACCCACCTTCAGAGGAGGGGCTATGTTTGCAGATGCTGCCCTCTGGAGATGGCGCTGAAAAATAGCTCATTTTGTATCCTATTCCTTATACACAACTTTCTAATTCAAGTGATATATACATATATATTTGTCAAGGTTTAGAAAGAAAGAATTTACTGATATCGTTGGGGGGGGATAATTTATCTTTTTAAAAATGGATTGTGTGATTTAAAACTAGGGCACCAAAAGGAAATAAAAAGTTTCATTTGTCATTTCCAGTTTCATCTAGAATCATGTAGTGTGTGTTGGTGCTTGTGCTAATGGAACGTATTAAGTCACAGACATTTTGAAAAATGGGGCAAAGACTCATAATTTATTTTTTAAATTATTTTTAAATGTACCTGTTTCTCTATTCTCAGACACATTGCCCTGGTTGTAAGTTATCCAATGTAGAGCTAATGAATACTGTCCCACTCTGTTACTTTTCCACGTATCAGGGATTTAAAAAATCAATATAATTTGAAAAGAAATATAATTTATCAGACATTAATTTATCTAAGAAATCTTCCTGAAAACAAATTACTGGGTAGAATAGCTTTCTCTGGTTCCACAGAAATTCAGTCTCACTTTGCACAGCACTTACCACCTGTATTATAACGACCTGCTAATTGTCTCAGTTGGCCACATGTACCTTGAAGGCATAACCTATATGATGCTCAAGAACTGTGCTGTCCAGTATGGTAGCTATTAGTCACATGAGGCTATTTGAATTTAAGTAAAATTAAATAGAAATTTTAATTTAGTTTCTCAGTTACGCTAGCCACATTTCAAGTGCTCAACACCCACATATGGCTAGTGGCTATTGGACAGTGCACATATGGAACATTTCCACTCCCTAGAACGTTTTATCAAATAGCGCTCCTCTAAAATGTAGGGTCAATGAAATCAAGAAGTTTGGTCTGTTGCGTTTGCTGATGTATCAGCAGTAATGTCCCTGACATATGGTAAGAACTGAATAAATATTTGTCTAGTCCTTATCATCATGTTCCCAGAAATTCTCTAATACCTGGTAAATAATGGACACTTAAATACTTGTTGAATGATTTCAAAATATGTGTTTTTGCACATAAAATATATGAGAGTTTGAACTTAACATATTCCAAAACCCAATTTAAATGCAGCATTCCATGAATGTAAAGAAGCAAAGGGTGTTTGTAGCTATTTATAAATGTTACTTTTGGGAGACTGCAATAATTTCCTGGTCTACCATAACAAATTACCACTAATTTGATGGCTCAAAACAACAAAACATTATTCTTTTACAATGCTGGAGGTCAGAAGTCAGAACTCAAAGTGTCAGCAGGCCACGCTCCCTCTGAGTCCCTTAGGGGAGAATCCTTGCCTCTTCCAGCCTCTAGTGTGTCCAGGTCTTCCTTGGCTTGTAGCTACATAAGTCCAATCAGTCTTTGCCTCCATTGAGAAAGTCTCACAAGACCCTGTCATCTGTGTGTCTCTGAAGAGGATACTTCTCATTAGATTTAGGACCCAACTGGATAATCCAAGATGATTTTATCTGAATATGCTTAACTTACTTCCATTTGCAAAGTCTCTTAGTCCAAATAGATTTGCATTCACAGCTTCCGTGGAATAAGGTGGACATACATTCTGGGGGCCCAGCATTCAACCCACTGTAGGAACTCTAATGTCTTTGAAGTGTTGCCATATAATGTATTCCACAGGTTAAGGGTTCAGTTGAAAAGGTGGCCCCCTCAACTACCCACCTCACCCCACCCCCGCCCTATAAGTCAGATGCAAGCCCAACCCCATGTTATTACCTGTACCTCTGACCAAATATATCAACGGTTCCCAGGACCCCATCCTCAGGTTTCATTAATTTGTTAGAGTGGTTCACAGAACTCAGAGAAATATTTTACTTACAAGATTATCAGTTTGTTATAAAAGAATATAACTCAGGAACAGCCAGATGGAAGAGACGCATAGGTCAAAGTATGGGGAAAGGGTGTGAAGCTTCCATGCCATTTCCAGGCACCACACTCCCCAAACCTCCACGTGTTCTCCAACCTGGAAGTGCTCTGAACATGTTATTGAGCCAGAGTTCGTATGTCCGATGATTTGAAATGCCGAAACTGAAAATGTCGGATATTGGAATGAGGAAAGGTTTATTGATCAATAAAGTGCCTACCAAGAAGATGGGAGACCTAAAGGTGACTGAAATTATCTTGCTCGCTGGACCAGGCCAAGGGTTTTTAATGGGATAATGGAAACTGGTTTGCGGAAGTGCTGGTGGAGCAAGTTTGAATTGGAGGACCTTGGAATAATTTGCTATTTATGGTAAAGAGGTGTCAACACCAGATCTTCCTGGACAATGGGCCATTGGCTTCTGAAAGGGTTCCATTGTTCAAGTTCTAATTCTGTCCTAGTCTTTGGTTCTGTGTATTGGGGGTGTGGGGGGATAGTGTGCGAGACTTTGCTTCTGGGTGCAGCTAGATGTCAAGGTTCTCTTCTCTGACCATGCTTCAGCTGCATGACTTGCGGTTTTTATCTGTTTCGAAAATAACTCAGTATCTCACTAAACAGGATAGGACCATTCTGAGCTTGTTGTGGGGGTTATAAACACTGTTTTGGAGGGGAGTTATGGAGGGTACATAGACAGGCTTGATTGATTAAATCATCGGGTTTTGCAATTAAACTAAATATCTAGTCCATTTCCTTTCCTTGGGAATGGAAAGGTGGAGGGGTTGAAAGTTCCAACCCTCCAATCACGTGACTGAGGCTTCTGGCTACCAGCCCTCATCCTTAGGTTATCTAAGGGCTTTCCAAAAGTCACCTCATTAATATACAAAAGTTACCTTTATTGCTCTTCTCACAGGAAATTCAAGGGGTTTTAGGAACTGTGAACCAGGAGCCTTGGAAGAAGACCAAATATAAATGAGAAACACATTTTGGTCATCTGAATAATCAAGCATATATTTTTCTTATAGTCACAATATCACAGGAGGCCATTGCAATCATCCAGGTGGGAGGTGTTCAATGGTGGAATTAGGAAAGCAGCAGCATGGAGTAGAGAAATAAGGAAACAGATATGAGAGCTCTTTGAGAGGTAACAATGACAGTACTTTGAAAATTATTGAATGTGTGTTGTGCTTCATTAACATCCCGGTCCCCATCTGTCATAAGGAATGTGTTTATTCAACTAGCTCTAGTGGTAGTAGTGGCCAAAGATGCTTCCAATGCTCCAAACTCTCTGTATCACATGCCCTTGTGTGCCCCTTCCATACTGAAACTGGGTTGGCACCATCACTAACTTTACTAAAGAGAATGTCTAAGAAGTAACATGTGGCAATTCTGAGACTAAACGTAAGGTGGCCTGGCAGCTTCCATTTTTATGATTTGGAAGTCTTGGGCCACCAGGTAAGATGTACAGCTTCCCTTCTAGAGAGATCACGTGCAGAGGCCATGTGGGAAGGAACAGACCCTGAGAATACCTCAGGGGGAGGTGAGCCCAGCCATCTCAGTGTGTCAGCTGAGCCCAGACTTCCAGACATTCCCACTGAGGCTCCAGATATTTGAGCTTTTGGGGTGTTTCAGTACAGCTGAGCCCCCAGACATCACATGGAGCAGAAATATTATGAGATAGTAAAGTGGCAGTTGTTTGAAGCCATTGAGTTTTGCGGTGGTTTGTTAGGCAGCAAAGCACAATGACACCGAAGTCCTTAGAAGATGAGTCTTATTGAGGATTGGCGAGAAATTCACAAGAATAAAATTGTGCATTTCCCCTTGTCTGTCTCTAATAACTCCACCTGACACATACACCTATTTCAACAAACTTCTTTTTAATCAAATACAGCCTTAGCCTTCCTGCTGCGGCACAGAAGATGTGGTAGCACTTCTCAGATGTAACGAGACCCTGGGCTTCCACGGCACAGGAGCAGGTGGCTGATGCTCATGTTGGGGCCCTGCAACAAACAGGGAGATGTAAGTTTTTCTTCTTCAAGTGATTTTTATATCTTACTCATTTTCACATTCCACCTGAATAAACTCTAAAAAACAAACAAACAAACAAACAAACAAACAAAAAACAATTGAGGCGCTGTTCATAAGGGCATGCCTGTATCTCTAAATAATCAAAATTTAACAAACTTTTTATTTATTTTTTATTTTTATTTTATTTATTTATTTTTTACAAACCTTTTAATTTCAGATCAATTTGAGAACCCAGAGAGACTGAGAATTTAGTCTATATTTTCTTGGTTACACATGGCTTTCATAAAGATATGAATATTTTTTTTGTAAGACTCTGAATTTGAAATTTGCAATTTTCCCATATTCGCAATAGATTTTTCATATTACGTGCCATTGTATCCAGGAATTGGTTACATGTGTGGGAAGAGCTATATCACTGACATCTTAAAGCAAGTTAGGGGGCCATGGGAGTTGGAGTCATGGGCTAGTTTCAAGTAGAAGTCTATATGGGAGCGCTGTATAAATGCAATCAATTTCTATATGTTCTATTGTAACTGTAGTAGAAGCTCAAAGCGATCCGATCGTGTTTAACAAGATACTGAGTTGTTTTTCAGAGACAACAGACCAAAACTGCAAGTCATGCAGCTGAAGCATGGTCAGAGAAGAGACCATTGACCTCCAGCTTAATCCAGAACCAAAGTCATCCCCCTCCCCCCTACACACACACACATACGCAAAAGGAACCAAAGAACCAGGACAGAACCGGAACTTGAACACCAGAACCCTTTCAGAAGCCAAGGGTCCTTTGTTTAGGAAGATCCGGTGTTGATGCCCCCTTAACCTAGTCAGCAAACAAGATGGATTTTAGGCACAATTAGGTCTCGCATCTTCTCAGTTGGCATCCTCTCCATCAATAAACTTTTCCTTACTCCAAACTCTGACACTTTGAGTTTAGGCCTTCCAAAACGTAAGGTATATAAATGTGGGTTTCGGTTACACTATGACATGAAAGGCTGTGAAACATTGTTTTGTGGCAATGCACAAATGAGTCAAACTTTGTCCTTGCTTTTGTTCTGTGACTTTTGTTTCTACCTGTTCAGCGTTGGCTAAAGCCATGGGATCATTATAGGAAATATTAGAAATTCTCCCATTGATCTTTCATCCAGTAGTGATGGAGACCCGATTTGGGAAGTAGGCCAGCAGCAGGAACTGTGATGGCTCTTCTTTTGTGTTGATTTACTTCAACACTAGCGTACAGTGAACCATAGGTTCCCAACACTCAGTCCTCTGCTCTACACTTCTACCTCTACACATATTCAAATACCATAACAGATTCAACCATTCCAGGTTTGATGGTCAAACAGATTCAATACAATCCTATGAATGATTCTTGATAAAAAAAGATAGTTCCATTGGTATGTCTCTTAAATGGGACCAGTCTAAGGCATGTGTATGCAATTCAATATTGTTTTCAAAATATGTTTTATTTTTTCCTAAACATGTGATAATGACAGTAATATAATTTTTAATTCAAAAGAGAAAGAGAGAGAGAGAGAGAGAGCGAGAGAGAAACAACATAATTTAGGAAGCTGAACAGGAGCTGGATAAGTAGTTTTTAATGTATATGTGGTAAGCTGAAACTCTGCTGAAGAGTTGTGCCTAGATGAAGAGGCACAGAAGTTAGTTAAATCATGTTACCAAAACCCACAAAAACCAAACCAAAACCAAAACCCACAAAAGCTCCAGAATTAGTGGCGTCTAGAGTACCAATGGGGTATTAAACTGATAGATAGTTTGGAAACCTCAAAATGAACACAGCACCAGATACTCAGCCCATCTCATATACCCAGAAATTACAAATGAAGAAACTTAGATCATTCAGTTAAGTTACTTATTCAATATCACAATCACAGTAGAAACTGGAGGATAGATCACATTTAGTACTGAACTTCTACTGTCAATGCTTCATTCAGTATCACAAGTGATTTTTAAAAATGCAAACAGCCACATCTAGAAAGAAATTAAATACAGAAGGAGGTTGAACTAAACCAAAACCAAAATCCCCAATGAGTTAAATGAGGCAACATTGCCTGTCCTGGTGTGAAACATGCAGGATTCCATGCCAGGTGTGTGAGAAGAGGCCATATCCACATGTTCCATCCCTGCATGTCAAGAAATATGTGAGAAAGATTAGCTCTTAGAAAGTAGCAACAGTGAGTGGTAAACACTACCCCAGTTTAACCAGAGTAGTTCGGATAGCTTTGAGTTCCCATCTAGTTCATTGGGAATCCTGCCAAAGAGGAGGCAAGGGATCTGACTGTACGGCTAATACATTGGTGGGAGTCGAGCTTAGTAGTGTTCACTAAGGGTCCAATTAGTTCAGGGACCTACAATGACTAGAATACGTGTTTAAGTTTGCAGTTCCTCCTTGATTATTGAAAACACTGTAATTCATTGGATGTGCATTTTCCACCCCACACATGGCTTTTCGTCCACACAGGTACCAGATGAGCACCAGCCACGGGTTTACGTATGGGCTGCAGGTGCCTGAAGAGCACTGTGCCAACGGCGCAGAGGTATGTGGCTGAGTCTTCAGGCTGGGATCCTTTGATGTACAAGTAGCTGTAACCATTCTTAGTATCGAGAGTGGCTTTAACTCGTCCTTTCTGCTTTTCATCTCCATTTAATCGAATTACAAAGAGGATCTGGGGGCTTTTTGCAGGTTCCCATCTGTACCAGTGTAAACCATCAAAAGAGCCCGAAGGGAAATGGCAGGTGAAGTTGGTGCTCTTTCCTTCCTGAACGTGCAGTGACTGAGGACTCTGCTCCACGTTCGATGCGCTGCTCACTCCTGTTGAGAAAGACAGTGTCAAACAGAGAAACTGGTCTCTCTACAGTTTTCATTTTCTTCACACATTCCCCAATAAAACCTGGAGGAGCCTCATTCCCCATTGTCCTCCTTCCCCATCAACCACCCCAGACGGTTCGGAATGTCTTCAGCAACCCAAGGACTTACTGTCAAGATAAAGCCATAGGATTAACAGCGAGGCTGGCAAAAGATGCTTCTCCATTTATCCTCCCTGAGTATCCTCAGCAGAATAACGTTCTGCAACCTAGATCTGTACAATATTCTGCTTCAGAAAACAGGATTCTGCACCTGGTTGCCCAGCCAATCAGAGAGACAAACTATGCAAATGTCCTAGAAACACACCAATCAATTCTGCCCTAGATTCAGTTACCTGTGGTTCAAAAAGAAGGATCAAATGCTGCTGTCTTGAGGCCAACTTCATCAACATTGAGGAAATTCCCCCATAAGTTCACAACACAAACAGATGACAATCTTTCTGAAGTGGGCTGCCTAATCGTGAATTGCTATTAAGTTTAGAGAGAGTTGCAGGTGGGATGGCAGTCTGTGATGGGAAAAGCACTTTGGTTAGGAATCTTTTATGTGAGTTTGCAAAACAAATTTTTAAACTTTCAAATTCCCTGAAATTATAAATGTGCACACATGCTACGTGCTAAACAATGTTTTGCCATGTGTACATTATTCTCATACAAATTCATCATGCATGTCACAAGAAAACCATAGCTCAAAGAGATTAGTTAACTCAAGGTCAATTATCTGGTATACAAAGAAGTAGAACATACAAGATCTGACAATTAAGTTCGCGAATTCATCCAAGAAAAGGTGATACACACCTCATTGCTGGATATCACTATGGTCACCTTCGAAGTACTCCCCTTGAGAAGCAATGCACAGACGCCAGATCCTAGTCCACCCTTTAAAACAATTTTGGAGCTCTTTTTCTGGAATGGTCACCAAAGTTGTCATCATACTATCTTTGATGTCCTAATGTCATCAAAATGTCTTCCTTTCAACATTTCCTTTATCTTCGGGTAAAGAAAGAAGCCATTGGTGCCCAGATCAGGTGAGTAAGGAGGGTGTTCCAATATAGTTCTTTGTTTAGTGGCTAAAAACTCCCTCACAGACAGTGCCGTGTGAGCCGGTGCGTTGTCGTGAAGCAAGAGCCATGAATTGTTGGCGAAAACTTTAGGTAGTCTAACTTTTTCCTGCAGCCTTTTCAGCACTTCCAAAGTAAACTTGGTCAATTCTTTGTCCAGTTGGTACAAAATCCTAATGAATAATCCCTCTGATATCAAAAAAAGGTTAGCAACATCGTTGCAACAAGCGGTGAACTTAATTGTGAGATCTCATATAAATATATATATATATATATATATATATATATATATATATATATATATATATATATATATAGAGAGAGAGAGAGAGAGAGAGAGAGAGAGAGAGAGAGGTACAAGAGGTCTGACAATTTTTTGGGGAAAAAAAGAAACAGCATTTTTTCACACAAAAATAAATCTGAGGCAGGGATTTGACTTTGTATCTAAAGGAAGATCAGGCATGGGATTGGGGAAGGGGTTATTCTTGTGCTTTCTTTTATGGTAAAGTATCACTTCCATGTTTTGGGAAGTAAAAAGTTGGAAAGAGGGAAGAGAAAATGTGATGCCTGTACCGGGAAAGCAAAAACATTACAGGAAATCTCTAGCAGTTTTCTGAATATGTCTCCTTGGTCAGAACTGTGCTATATGCAACACCTAGTTGTAAGAAAGGACGTGAAATGCATTTGGGCTTTTCTGTTTTAAAACCTGGTTGCCCAAATCAAAATTGATAGTTATGTTAATATGGAAGCAAAGAGAATAGTGCTGAGGTTGGTCACTTGTGGTGTCTGCTTTCCTGACTGCTAAAGTGGGGATTTAGGATATTAACTCATTCTGCCTGAGGAGTCGGTGAAAATGTCACAGTAGGGATAACATTTATTTAGAGGAATTAATAATAATGTTATTAACGGGCATTTACTGAGTATGTATCTATACCTGGGACTTCAAAATAAAATTTTGTGTATTATATCTCATTTAATTCACTGCAACCAACAAGATAGGTGTTCTTACTAACATGTATTTATAAGGAATCGTAGATGAAGATAAATTGCACAAGGACACAGAGCTAGAAAATCACAAAATCAGAATTTGAACCTGGGCCTATTGTGACTCCCAAACACATGTGCTTTATATTATATCATCTTACCTTTGAGAACAAATAGGAATTCGTCTAGGATAAAAATCGGGCAGTGGAGGGCCTGACAGGTGGAGGGAACTGTGAACTTCATCTTCTGTGTAGCAGCCAATCCAATCATTCACTCTCTACCCTCCCCTCCCTCCAACCTCTAACTCTGCTTTGACTTGGGGAAGGATTCTGCCTTTTGAAATACTACCCTCCTGTGGAGAGATAGAAAGTGATTTCCTTTCAATAATGCTTCTCTCACTCTGACTTCTTCCCTGGCTACACACCAGTGCTGATGAGGATTGGTGGAGAGAAACCAAGTTCAAAGTGTGAGTTCTGCCTGTGTAAGCCTCTTCTCAGAGCCACAAAGCTCTGCAAGGTAGCTTAGGACTCATCAGAAAAGATAGAATATTGAATATAAAACAATTTAACACAAAGTCATTCGGTGGAGGAATGATAAATTCTGACTACATGATTTGATGTTGGAATCACATGCTTAAATTAAAGCTGTATCATTTACCACCTAGGTCACTAAAAACCATTTATTTAACCCACTCACATAGTCGATACCTATTCAGTAGAATGGGGTTAAATTACTTATTGCATGGTTTATGTCCTGAGTTTAAACTGAGACTGCATATATAAACTCGATTGTGCGTCCATCCACCTATTTAGATGATTTCTTGAAACTCATCACTATGCTTCCATTTCCTCCGCAACAGGCACACAGCAAAGGGCCCTCTGGGTCCTTTTCCAGAAAAGTCCAAACACTCTTCACCATCATCAATCCCATTCCCATATTTTTAATTCCCATGTTAAGATCTGCCAGGAAAGAGCCTGCTGCTATTGAAGGTGACAGTGGGAGAGATAAAAGTCTCGAGGAGCTGGTATAGGCTGAGGTTTTAATGAAATGAAGCTCACACAACACAGGAGATATGGGCACGAAAGCTTCCAGTGTCCCACTTCACATAGAGTCTCACCCATTGAATAATGGAAAAAATCTACCTAGCTTCATTCCTCTCTTACCAACTGGCTTACATACAGTCTTGAGAATAAAGAGAAAACTTTGCATATAGTTGGTATAGGAATAGAAGAAAAGATGTTGTGATCCCAGTGAATAATCAGGGCTGTGTCAGGACAGAAGAGAAAAGATTTTCCTTTTCATCAGTAAAAGAAGTAGCTGTAAAGAGCACAACATTTATAACCCTGTAGAGAGACGTGGACCAGATCTAGGGCAACAAATCAATGAAAGTTAGAGAATGTTGTGCCAGGTTCTCCTGATCGAGTCTGAAGCCCAGTATTCAACAGGCAACAGGGAGGTTATCTATCTGTGTCATTGGAGATCTGAACAGATATGTGTTCTGTTGTTTCAAAATATTTCTCTCTACCTTCTGTCTTTCCCTCGACCCTTCTTCTACCCTGCCCATCTTTTACTCCTGATAAATGTATACAAGAGGATACACCAGTGATATTATATATTGAAAATACCTGGCTTTAAATTATATCCAGGATTATTCAGAACTCAGTTTTCTCACCATAATGTACTAGAGGTGTTGATCATGGACAAAACCATCTGTTTTGTAGGCCTCTATTTCTTTACCTATATGAATTCATTAAGTGTTTATACTGTGTTGAATCTGAGTTAAACTCTTGAAAGATATTTTCTGATTTAATCATTACAATGACTTCTGAATGGATTATTATGAATAATATGCCAGTATACAGAAGATAAAACTGAGGTTAAAATATTTATAAACTTTTTTACTGTAAATCAATTGATGTCAGAGTTGAGAGGTGGGCACATGTCTATCCAATGTATAAACCTACCCTCTTCCATGACTTATTATATTGCCTTACTTAAGATGGGTTATCCATATTCCATGTCATGATTATAATTAAATTTCATAATATATGCAAATAGTCTTCCATAATACATGTCACATAGTAAACACATAACTAGTGAAGCACCAAGCCAAAAAAATTGAAGAAAGCAGGCAGGGCCGGAAAGTAGGAAATGACTGAGCTGCTCATAGTAAATATTTTCAATGAGATGGAGCTCATAAAATTGACTTTTCTTTTTTCTTTTTAGCTTCTATATGAAAAATAATTTTTTAAAAGTTAGTGGAATTATTTTTTTAGTGTAGTTTCAGGTTTACTGAAAAACTGAACAGAGAGCTCCAATCGACTCCCACTATACCCACACACAGCGAAAAAAATTATTTTTACACTCTCACAGATCAAATGGAATACAGAAAGCTTGAATGTTTTGTTCTATCATATTCTATAATGTTTCTGACAATTAAATGAGATATCAACATGTGGTTTGTACTCAGATGTTATAATGAGATGAATTCAGTGAAAAGTAAGGAGAAAGGTGGGCACATTGCAATGGAGAAGGGCTGCATGCTCCCCATCCACTGCATTCTGTACTTATTGGCTCTTGGGAAGTTAGTCTTGCTAACGAATGGCCTAGCCTGAGTCACGGTTTACTCTCTCGTGGCTGTCCCTTCTAAGGCTGAGGGAAAGCCCAGTGGCATTGCTCCATTTAACAATTACTGATGTCCCACATTGTGAGAAAATATGTAGATTTGTTGTAAGGAACCCTAGAATGTCCTAGTGTAATTCATTATGTGCATAATAGCATTCATTTTGTGGCAGAATATCCTCATAACTATTAATTTTCTTTTTAAATGAGGGAATAAAGTTTTCCTGTACTCACTCTAAGATCATTACTATGACAAAAACGCTCATGACCTGCTCCAGAATTGTGGCATAAGACATGAATAGTTGCTCTCAATTGAATTTTTGAGCACAGGAAAGCAACATAAGTTGTAAAAAGCACAACTTTTTGTAGCTGGGGACCTGGTGCAGTAACAGCAGAAAATACTCATTTGCCTCATAGACCAGTGTTTAGTGGACAGTTAAGATTTTCTTTTTTATGTAGGACATCATCACCTGAGACACACTCAAGGAGGAGATGAGTTTACTGATTTGAGACTTTTTGCTTTTTCTAGTGTAAATATTTACTTTTATAAACGTCCTTCTAAGCATTGCTTTATGTGCTTTCTGTTGTTGTTTCGTGGAGTGTTTCATAAATATCAATAAGGTCAAAATGGTTCATAGTGTTGTACAAGTCTGCTATATTCTTCCTGAAGTCTGATTACTTATTCTATTATTTGTTGAGCACAAAGTTTTGAAATCTCCAAGCATAATGGTAGATTTTTCTAGTTTTTAAATTTCAGTTCTAACAGTTAACTTCAAGTAGTTTGAATTTCAGTTGCTAGATGCATGCACACTCACATGGTTATGTCTTCTTGGTAAATTGACACTTTTGTAATTATATAATCTCCCTCTTTATTTCTGGTCTGACATTAATAAAACTCTTCAATATTAGTGTTTGCATGGATATCATTTTCCATACTTTTATTTTTAATCTATGTCATTATATTTAAATTGGGTTTCATGGAGACATTATATAGACCAGTTTTTTAAAAATAAAAAATCATACTAATAATATCTGACTTCAAATTTGTGTGTTACCAGAGGGTAAAGGGGATCAAATATATGGTGATGGAAGGAGAACTGACTCTGGGTGGTGAACACACAATGGGATTTATAGATGACGTAATACAGAATTGTACACCTGAAATCTATGTAATTTTACTAACAATTGTCACCCCAATAAATTTTAAAAAAACATAAATTTGTGTGTTTTGACCATTTATAATTAATGTAATTATTGATCTAGTTAGAATTTGATCTATCATTTTTTTATTCTTTTTTTGTTTGTGCATTCTGTTTTGTTCCTCAGTATTAATTATAATTTATCTATTTGCTGCTTGACTATTTCTTTTTGTATTGTGTTTCTAGGGGCCTTTTAATGATTGCATTATGAATGTTACCTAAATAGTCACAGACCATTTAGAGTTATTATATCAGTGTTTCACGCAAAATTAGAAATCTTACAATTGTATAAGTTATTTTAGGCTCCCTACTTTACATTATAGTTCTAAGTGACTTTCTTCTTAAGATTTCAAAATTCCACCAGGCAATGTTATAATGATTGATTTCAACAATCATACATATTTTAAGAAGAGAAAACTAGTCTCTTGCATTTTACTATACATTTCCCATTTTTTGTTGTAATTCCTTCATTCTTGAAGTTATTAATTTTCCTCTGGTATCAGTTTTTTCAGCTGAAGAACTTTCCTCAGGATTTATTTTAGAACAGCTATGCTCACAATAAATTCTCTGTCTTCCTTCATTTTAAATTATCCTTATTTTAGTGTAACTTCTGTAGCAAACTTTCACTATAAGAGATTTCAGAGTTGAAAGTGTTGTTTTTCCTATGAATATTTTAAAAATATAATGGCAGATACATCATGTAGACTCCTGCAGGCCATTGTAAAGACTTTGACTTCTAGTCTGAGAAAAATAGGAATATATTCCAAGGATTTGAGTAGGGGAGTGACATAATGCGACCTATGTTTTAAAGGATCTCATTGGCTATTTGTTATAGAATGAACATTTGGGCCCTCCCCTCCAAATTCACATGTTGAAACCCCACCCCTCTATGGGATGGTATTAGGACATGAGGCCTTTGGGAGGTAATTAGGATTAGATGGGTCATGAGAGTGGAGCCCACATGCATGGGATGAGTGCTGTTAATAACTCCCAACAGAACTTGTTTTTTTTTTCTCCTGCTCTCTGTCACATGAAGATACAGAAATTGGCAGTCTGTAGCCTGGAAGCAGACTCTCACAAGAACCCAACCATGCCAGCACGTTGGTCTCATACTTCTAACATTCAAAACTGTGAGCAATAACTTTCTGTTGTTTATAAGCCACCCAGTCAATGGTACTTGTTATACCAGCCCAAACTGAGCAAGACACTGCTGCATTAAGAAGGGACTATAGGACAACAAGCAGGGAGACCATTAGAAGGCTCTCAGAGTAATTCATTTTAGAGATGAGGATGGCGTGACCAAAGAGGTAGCAGTGGAGATGGCAGCAGTGGTCATATTATGCTTTAATTTATAAAGGTAGGGCTGACTGATTTTCTTAATGGATTAGATGTAAGCAGAAAAATAAGAGTCAACGATAACACTGAGGTTATTACCAGAGATACTGAAAGAATGAAATTGCCCTCAATTGAAAAGCAAAAGTAGTGGGAGGATCACTCGTGGAGGTGAGTTCAGAAGGTGAAAGATCAGAAGTTCAGTACTGGTCACATTAAATAGAATCCTGACCCTCTAGCCCGCAGTACCTCCAAGGGGAAGGAGAATATCGTGACAGGTCTGTCTCTTCTGGATCTTTTCTAACATGACCCAGTAGTAAAAGAAGGAACATGCTAAAGTTCCTGTTTTATCCCAGGAGCCAAGCACTCCCTAGAGCTCTACGTCTCACCCTGCTTATATTCATCAAGTGAGAGACCTTGCTAAACAGGTCAGGCTGTGTCCTTGAGTCTCTGAAAACTCCAGTGTCTCAGGAGGTTTGTGTTCAGCTCCCCCTGCAGTTTCAGGCACTGTGTCACTCACAGCACAGAAGTAGACACCCGAGTCGCTCCAATGGGCTGATGATTTCCTCAGGTGGAAGGTGCTTTCACTTTTCTTAAATTCAGCCTGGAAATCTTTGATGCCATTAACCAGGGTATTCCCTCCTATGTACTTGAGAAGAAGCTGGAGGTTTTGATTGGGGTATTGGACGTACCAGAAGAGATAAACAGATGCACCATAGGTAGAGGTATAGTTGCATCTCAGCTCCAGAGAGGTTCTTTCAGAGACAGTGATGTGACCATCAGGCTGGCTCACTGAGTCGGCTCTGGTTCCTCCTGCAACATCAATGCATAGTTAGTGAGACTAGGACAGACCTACCTCTAATGAGACTGTGTCTCTGATCAGATTCCAATCAGAACCATGTTCCTTCCATGGAGGCAGAAGCAAGGAATACAGTATTACTTACTCACTGTGAAGAGCATTCCAAGCAGCAGAAACATCGCTGAGAACATGCCTAGGCAGTGAGAGAGCTGAGCTGTGTTCCGGAAGATCTCCCCTGAGGAGCAGGAAGGAATGTGGCCAAGTATGCTGAGTCCTTTTAAATGGGAAAATCTGAGATTCAAGAGATCCTCTTTAGGCAAGTTCTAGAGGCTGTTAGTAAAAGATGCTTCCTTGGCAATGACTGCTCCTGGTGTTGAGTCTGCTCAGAATGTGCACCTCAGTGAGCTTTGAGGTCAAATCGTTCGTAGGAGGGAGGTAAAACTTATTAACCGAGACATTTCCAGTTTATGCAACATCGCCCTCTGGCGGTCAAATATAGAAACAAGTACAATCTTAAAGCTTTTGTGCCCCACCTCTTTCTGCTCCAATCTAGGCTGGAATTTCTTAACATTATAATCTGTAAGAGTGTTTTCAGGTGTCTACTTCCTCAGAGATTATTTTAATTTTATGAATTAAATACGTTGTTTGATCCTATGAAATTAATTGTATTAGCATCATCATTTTATAAATAAGGAAACTGATAATAGAAAGAAAGATGTAATTTATCCAAGATCACAGTAAGTGACAACTGGAACATGTCCCATTAGTGTGATTCAAGGATTCACATTATTAACCACTGGTAATTTAGCACTATTTCCCTGTCGAGTAGATATTACCCTCACTTAACAGAAAGGTAATCAAGTCTATATGAAGCTAAATACTTTGTCCAAGGACACACAAGAATTAAAACCTAATTCTGTTAGACTCCAAACACACTTCCTCATCTTATCTATGATATCGTACTATTCTTTAGGAGTAGATGTAATTTCACTGAGACAAACACTTAGGGTTAAACTCAGAAGAGAATACAAACTAAAGAAAATCCCTAAGGAAACCAAATACTGGAGGTAAGGCAGTAAAGAAGGTATCAGAGAATCTTCAAATGTAGTCCAGAGAGGTAAGTGGCAAATCAGAAATAACTTGGGTCCTGAAAGAGAAGGGAAAGGAGTTTTAAGAAGAAAGGCTTGTCCAACAGAGCAAATGCTGAAGAAATATCCAGCAAGATGATCACTAGAAACATTGATTTTTTTAAAAAAAATTATTTTAAAGCTTTTTTTCATTTATTTATTTATTTATTTATTTATTTATTTATTTATTTATTTATTTATTTGGGAAGGGGAACAGGACTTTTTTGGGGAACAGTATGTACTTCCAGGACTTATTTCCAAGTCAAGTTGTTGTTCTTTCAATCTTAGTTGTGGAGGGTGCAGCTCAGCTCCAGGTCCAGTTGCCCTTACTAGTTGCAGGGGGCGCAGCCCACCATCCCTTGCGGGACTCGAGGCATTGAACTGACAACCTTGTGGTTGAGAGCCCACTGACCCATGTGGGAATCGAATCGGCAGCCTTCAGAGTTAGGAGTATGGAGCTCTAACTGCCTGAGCCACCGGGCCAGCCCGAAACATTGATTTTTAACAGCAGATAGATCATGATTTGGGTCTTCTCAGCAGAAGTTAAACTGCAGTGGGATAAAACATGAAGATGAGACAAGGAAGAACAAAATTTGGATATAGTAATCTCTTTCCAGAGGTTGAAATCCGAAGGGGAGGAAAGAGACTCGGTGTTAACTAGACAAAGACATTGAAGTGAGAATATTAGGGTTTTTAAAGATTGGGATATATTTATATGCTTTGGGAAGAATCTATAAGCAATGAATCTAAGTTCTGAGGAGACAGGTAAGATTGAAATATGGACAGAGGTAGAAGGACCAAATTTGGTAAGGGAAGGAACAGTTATTTCCAACTTAATTTGAATGAAAAAGGGAAGAATTGGTTTAGATTTCGATAACTATTCAAGGTATGAAGGCCGAAAGTTGCAACATCTATTAATTTGTAATGGATTCTTTTTTTGTTCTGTTATCATAAATAAGAGAAATTAAGTGCCTACTAGGGGAACGAACGAAGGAGATTCTGTGTTAGAAATTCTGAGAAGTGTGAGAAATTTTGAAATGGTCGCTGTAGGAAATGACAATGGGAGATGATTATAGAGAAAAGGATATTTTCTTAGCAACACTGTTGTTCCAGTTAGTGTTAAAAATGACAACAAATTTCAGTGACACCAGTCTGATTATCTGGAACTGTGCTTATTAGACAAGGTATATATTATAAGAAGGTGGATTTTGATTGGGAATCAATAAGATCACTGATATGACACATAATTAGGGCAAGAACAATGAGGTTAATGATTAGAGACCTACTGAAGTAATGGCTCATGGAGTTTAAGTGTTACAGATAAAAGTAAAGACAAAAAGCCTACGAGATATAAGACCACAATAAAAGGACAAGGAGACTAAATGGTCATATATAGTCAAAGAACAAGTGCAGCAGAAGTAACTGTGTGGGACTTTAAGGATGAGAGTTTTTAAACAGGATGTAAGATTTCAGACGTGGAGCAACATCTAACTGGAGAATTATCATCAGATCTTCCAGAGTGTGGCCATGGGTGTTAGTGACTAAAATGGATTCTAATTAACAGTCTTTAAAGTTGATGAGTTCACGCTGCTCTCTGAATTGTCCATGTGGACACATAAGTCATGTAGTACTTAAGAGCTGTGTTCAATATATAAGGGAGAGTGTTTGGTGTTTTATAGAGACAATAGTGACAAAAGGGGTAGGAAGAAGTCAGGATGAAAGGCATGGGCCTCAGAGGTGCAAAGACAATAGATAGTCTGGGTTCTTTTGGGTGGCTGCGTGAAGAGAATGATGTTCCTATCTCTAAATCTGAGGTGATGTGTTGTAGATGATGGAGATTAAGGAGCAACCACAAAAGAAAGAAATTGTATTCCAAACAGAGTCAGGTACCAGTTTAGGGCATGTGGAAGGAATTTTCACAGAGGCTATTGAACGTTTGTGTCATGCAGGGTGTCATGCGGGGTCTCTGGTCCTGCTCCCCACATAAGAATGCAGAATATGGTGAGGCCAAAAAGGAACACCAATGGAGCCATAGATAGGAGAGTCGTACCACTATATTGTCGCCGGCGGCCAGTGGAGACACACGAAGCAGGATCCACACGATCTGCAATTTGCCGTCCACTTTTCTGCCTGCCAACTAGCCAACCAACCAACGCAGTCACCGCAGTTACATCAGCAGCCAA
Source organism: Rhinolophus sinicus (assembly GCF_057876585.1). Classification (NCBI taxonomy): domain Eukaryota; kingdom Metazoa; phylum Chordata; class Mammalia; order Chiroptera; family Rhinolophidae; genus Rhinolophus; species Rhinolophus sinicus. The sequence continues at coordinate 129,286,359 of NC_142503.1, forward strand.
TTAGCCAAACGGCTATAGCCAACAGTAAACAACCACCCGAGCCAGCACACACCCACGTTAGGCCAAGAGCCTGGAAACTGCTCTCTGGGACTCTCTCCCCACAGTTTGTTTATAATAGAATGGAAATTTAGAGACGAAAATGGAAATATTCCCATAGGAAGTTCAGAGGCAGTTAGGACAGTTTAGAAAATGAGTCAAATTCCTTCGTAAGTCATTCCTCTCTATAAGGAGAACTCACAGGTAGGACTGAATGTGCTTCCAAAAGTCTTAGTACGGAGGAGTGTGAAGACAGCAAATTTAGTCAGTGTTCACGTCCCTCCGCAGGTGTCATAAATCAGTAAGTTGTGCCTATCCAGATGGATTCAGCTCTCATACACTACATTACATTACATTACATTACATTACATTACATTACATTACATTACATTACATTACATTACAATGTTACATTACATTACATTAAAAACTGTCCATGTGCTTCTATTTATAGATCGAAGCTTGTGGATGGAAAAAACGTTCTAAGGAAAGGACCCTCACAGTGTGATCTGATCCTAAATTCCTAACTGTGCAGGTCGTGGTGGGTGGTAATGCCCCGGACACATAACTTCTTCAGTAAAAGATATCTTTGCCTTCAGCAAGCCCTGTCCATTGCTCTTGTGCATCTAGGTTAATACATCTTTGAACTAAGAATAACCACTCTCAAGAGAGCACATCGTCATGTTAACTATCCTGAATCCGATCCCATCCCTGCTTTTTGAACACAGAGGAGCGTGAACACAGTAAAAATAGTTAGTGCTCAAGTCTCTCAGCAGGTGTCATAAATCAGTAAGTTGTGGCTATCCAGATGGATTCAGTTCTCATACACCACAGTACACTGTATTACATTCCATTACGTTACGTTACGTTACCGTTACATTAAAAAATCTCCATGTGCTTCTATTTGTAGATAGAAGCTTGCTGATGGAAAAGGGTTTCTATGGAAATGAACCTCACAGTGTGATCTGATCAAGAATTCCTAACTGGGCAGGTCATGGTGTGTGGTCATGCCCTGGACACATAACTTCTTCAGTAAAAGACATCTTTGCCTTCAGCAAGCCCTGTCCATTATTTTTGTACATTTGGGTTAATACACCTTTCAAATAAGAGTCACCACCCTAAAGAGAGCATATCATCTTATTAACTATCCTGAAATCTGACCCCGTCCTTGCTTTTTCCCACCTTCATGCAATCTTCCTTAATTCCAAATGCAAAAAAGAAGCTGCAAACTATCGTTTCTTCAAGCACTTATCTCAGTCTATTGAGATCTTCCTTCCAAGCATATCCTGCTTGGCTCAAATAAATTCTTATCAAAATTCTTAACAGGTTTGGACATTCTGACATTGACAAGCTCTGGAAAAGTGTATTCCTCCATCACATCCAAAGCCCATGTGCAGAGGGCACACCTGGAGCAGCATTCCTCAAGCCCTGGGATCACTGCACTCATTGCTTATAAATAATTGCCCGGGTCTCCGCAATGGAGGCTGTAATGTGCTGGAAGACTGTGCACTGTTTATTTAGGTTGACTGGGAATCTTCTTTCTTGCTTTTCTATGGATAATTTAAGTATGTGTCCCCTGTGCTGTCTTTCTGAGCATCATTCCTTTCTTATTTTCTCGTGCTTCCTTATCTGATATGGCACGTAAAGGTGAACGTTCTAAAGATGTTCTATAAATGCCATCAATCAGCACATTCCTCTCTCTCTTCCATTTAATCAGCCAGCCAAATCCAAAGGTTGCATGAACCCCGTACCCACTATCACAGCACATTGGCACCGTGCACTAGATTCTGGGGTAATGTTCGTTATGGCAAAGATGTTGGCCAACAAATCTTATTGACCACATACTATGCCACAGGCAATGGGAACCCTTAATGTTTACACTACAACAGGTACTGCTCATCACCCCCAAATAGTGCATTTACTTCTTCATTCCCACCTTCAGAATCCTGATGTTCTTTTAGTTGGCAATGTTCTTAGATAAAATACATGCCTTCCGCACACTTTCGCGGGCTGGAGTCACCATGGACTCTGGTGCGAGGTGTCACCAGTGCTGATGCGCTCACTCTCAGCTCATCCCCTGTGGTGCAGGGGCTGCACTTCAAATGGGATCTTGTTCCCCTTTCTAAGCTCAGAGGACCAGAAGGAGCTACTGATCCAATGAAGTCACCTACAATGGCTGAGGGTTGTTTGCCATGAATAGAAACTATTTTGATGAATTATTACATCTTTATATAATTAATAAAGATGTAAGTGTCCTAAGCAATTCATCATCCTTTTCTATTCAATAGACTTTTCTACTTTTTCTAATAATTCAAAATGTCAATAGCTAGGATCCTTGATACTACATATCAAGGATCAAAAGTCCTACATTTGTATCCCTGACAGAAGAAAAAGACATTTCTCAGATATGGCATTTTAAAAGAGGGCCAGAGTTTACACATGTCTGAGTAATGTCTGTTTTAACAAATGTGTGCTTAGTCAAATATTGCAGGCACTAAAAGAAAAACTAGAATGAAAATACCTGAAACTTTGGTTTCAGTTCACATATCACCTTATAATTAATGTGAGGCTATTAAATCATTTATAACTTTCTGTTGGAGTATACTATATGTAAAAGAAAGTATGAAGATTAGTATACAGCTTAATACATTTTCAGAAAATTGACACACTCTGATAACCAGTATCTAGATCAAGAAACAGAACATCACCAACACTTCCGAGCTCCCTTCATGATCTTTATGATTCTGTTCCACAGGTAGCACTGTTCTGACTTCCAACACTAGAGATTAATTATATCTGCCTTTGTACTTTATAGAAATGGCATATTCATTGGCCATTTGAATATCTTCTTTAGTAAACTACCTACTTCAGACTTTTGCCTTTTCTATCGGTTTGCTTGTCTTCTTGACCTGAAGGTCTTGTGGTTTATAATCAGAATGAGCCCTTTGACAATATTTGCTCCAAATATCTTCTATTACTGGCTATCCCTTTTAACTCTTGAAATAACTTAATTCTCATAGACACAGACAATGGTTTGGTGGTTGCCAGACGGTAAGGGGGGTGGGGTGTGGGGGGTGGGAGACGAGGGTAAGGGGGATCGAATATATGGTGATGGAAGGAGAACTGACTCTGGGTGATGAACACACAATGGGATTTATAGATGATGTAATACAGAATTGTACACCTGAAATCTATGTAATTTTACTAACAATTGTCACCCCAATAAATTTAATAAAATAAAAAAATAAAAAAGAAATAACTTAATTCTCAATGCAATTTTAATATAGTCCAATTTTCATGCTTAGGTTTTTTTTGTATCCTGTTTAAGAAATATTCATCTAACAGAAAGTAATGAACAAGTTCTGTATTTTCATCTACACACTTTACATTATTTTATTCTTATATTCAGATTTTTACTCTATCTGAACTGCTATTTACATGTGTTGTAAAGGACAAGATATATTTTTTCAAGATGACAAATTATTAAATGCCATTTATTGAAAAGACTATGTTTACCCATAACACATAGTACAAGTACTTTCCAATTTTTATTGTTTCAGTATTTATTATATCACCTATCTCCATATGCTCATTTCATTCTTCTCTTTCATTTCAGTTTTTCACTATTTTTGCTTCATGTTTTACAGCCACCATTTACTCATTACATTGATGATGCAATTTTTCTAAGCTTTTGTTCTAATTACTAAAATAAATTATTTTCAAAAAGTTTCTCCTCCTCTTTGTGCTCAGGATATTTCCTTTCCCATGTTCACGTGTGTATACCTTTAGTTTGTTTCTTACAAAATTCTTATGACTTATTTACTTGTGGTGGCAAATTAATTTGAAAATCATTTAGTGTGTTGAAATTCGTTTTTCTGCATAGATTAATATGATCAAGTACTTTTTCTTTTTTAGCCTGTTCATATAGTGGATTCCATCAATTAATTTTCACATATTTAAGCTGCCTGGCATCCCTGGAAAAAAAATACTTTTGTGTTTGTTGTATTATTCTTTGTATATATTGATGAATTCTACCTGCTAATATTTCGTTAAGAAATTTTGTGTCTCTATTCACGAGGGAAATTTCCCTGTAGTTTTCTTTCTTGTATGGTCTTTGATTTTTGTGTCAGGGCAATACAGGCTTTGTAAAATGAGTTTGAAATTATTTTCATCTTTGTATTTTTGGAAGCAATTATGTAGAATTCATGCTAATTCTCAAATATTTGGTAGAACTCTCCAAAGAAATCATCTGATCCTGGAGAATTTTTTTCATTAAAATTTAATTTCTTCATAGACATTGTGATTTCAGAATTTTCTGACTCCTGCTCTGAGGAGAGATAAGGAGCTGCTCCTGGAGCGCCACAGCAAGGTTTGGGGACAGGTTGCAGGTGTTTCGAGAACACTGTGCCCCTGCACAGAAATAGGTTCCTACATCTGCAGTCTGGGCCCCCACGATGTGCAGGGAACTGTCCTTTCTAGTCTCTCCAAACAGAGCTCTCAGTCTTTCTCGCTTCAACACGTCTCCAGCTGTGACCAATTTCATCAAGAGAACAGGACTTCCCCCAGGGCTTTGCTTATACCACTGCATGTTGTTAAAAATGGTTGAGGAATTGCAGTATGTGGTGAAGTTCTCTCCTTCTTGTAGGAGCAGGAACTGAGGAAATTGATTTAGTTCTCGTCCATTCACTTCTGTTCAGGGAAAAAAAATGGAGGCATCAGAAAATGTCTGATTTGGTCTATATTCTCTGAGTTACAATGGTCTCTTCTCAATCTTGTCTAATTTTCTTTTCCATGTTTTCCTTCCCAACCCCATTTATCTTCCTTCTTTTCCATTTCCCCCCCTCCCAAAATTCTTGCTCTTAACCAGAAAATCTTATCCCTGCCGATACCTGCAGATAATATTCCACTATGTGAAAATCTCTGGAAACCATCAGAGAAATCTCAAACTCACGTGACACGTGCATCCATAAGAACAACACTGGTACTATGAGTAGCATCTCCCTCTTCTTCCTCTTCAGAAAGAGTTGCCAAATCTGACTGCTCCTAAGTGGATTCCTTTGTACAAGCTTCTTCCAGACCCAGAGAAATGTGTTTTACCACTATCTTTTGGAAAGAAGGGGGAAAGGGGTGACTGCAATTTGAGACAACCAATCAGACTTCTCACTATTTTAGTCACTTTCAAAGGAGGGTCTATGTTTGCAGATGCTGCCCCCTAGTGACTGGACTGAAAAATACCTCAAATTATAACCCATTCCTCATACAGAGCTTTCTAAGTCAAGTGCTATAAATATATTTGTCAAGGTTTAGAAAGGAAGAATTTACTGATATTGTTGGGAGGGATCATTTGTCTTTTAAAACTGGATTCTGTTGTTTAAAATTAGGTTATCAAAAGGAAATAAAAAGTTCATTTGTCATTTCCAGTTTCATCCAGAATCACGTAGTGTGTGTTGGTGCTTGTGCTAACGGAACACATTAAGTCACAGACATTTTGAAAAATGTGGAAAAGATTCATAATTTATTGTTAGGCCACCCATAATCTCAAAATGGAAGATAAAATGTACGTGTTTCTCTGTTCTCAGACAGATTACCCTGGTTGTAAGTTATCCAATGTAGAGCTCATATATACTGACCCACTCTGTTACATTCTCACATATCAGGGTTTTTAAAAATCAATGTAATTTGAAAAGAAATCAAATTAATCCGATGTTAATTTCTCTAAGAAGTCTTCCTTAAAACAAAATACTTGGGTAGAATAGGTTTCTCTGGCTCCACAGAAATTCAGTCTCACTTATCACAGCACTTCCCACCAGTATTATTACCCCCTGCTAATTGTCTGGCCACATGTATCTTGAGGGCATGAACTGTATCCCACTCAAGAACTGTGCTGTCCCTTATTAGTCACATGACGCTACTTAAATTTAATTAAAATTAAATAAAATTTTTAATTTAATTTCTCTGTTACACTATCCACATTTCAAGTGCTCAGTACCCCATGTGGCTAGTGGCCATCGGACAGTGCAGATATTTCCAGTACCTGAGAAAGCTTTATCGAACAGCACTCCTATAAAATGTAGCATCTATGAAAACAAGGAGTTTGGTCTGCTGTGCTTCCTGATGTGTCACAGTAATGTCCCTGACATGTGGTAGGCACTCAATAAATATTTGTCTACTGCTTATCGTCATGTTCCCAGAAACTAATCTAATACCTGGTAAATAGTGGACACTGAAACACTTGCTGAATGATTTAAAAATAGGTGTGTTTGCACATAAAATATGTGAGAGTTGAACTTAAAATATTCCAAAGCCTAATTTAAATGCACCCTTCCATGAGTGTAAAAAACAAGGGGTGTTTGTAGCTATTTATAAATGTTACTTTTGGGAGATTATAGTAGTTTCCTGGGTCTACCATAACATATACCCACTAATTTGACGGCTGAAAACAACAAAACTTAATTTTTTTACAATGCTGGAGGTCAGAAGTCTGAAATCAAAGTGTCAGCAGGCCACACTCCCTGAGTGCCCTAGGGGAGAGTCCTTCTTTGCCTCTTCCAGGTTCTCGTGTGTCCAGGTGTTCCTTGGCTTATTGCTACATAAGTCCAATCAGTCTCTACCTCCATTGAGAAGGCCTCACAAGACATTCTCATCTGTATGTCTCTGAAGAGGATACTTCTCATTAGATTTAGGACCCACCTGGATAATCCAAGATGATTTTATCTTAATACGCTTAACTTAATTCCATTTGCAAAGTCTCTTCGTCCAAATAAATTTGCATTCACTGTTTCTGTGGGTTAAGGTGGACATACATTTTGGGGGCCCAGCATTCAACCCACTGTAGGAACTCTAATGTCTTTGAAGTGTTGCCATAAAATGTATTCCACAGGTTAAGGGTTCAGTTGACAAGATGGCCCCCTCAACTACCCACCCACCTCACCCCCACCCTATAAGTCAGATGCAAGCCCAACCCCATGTTGTTACCTGTACTTCTGACCAAATATATCAGAGTTTCCCAAGACCCCATCCTCAGGTTTGATTAATTTGCTAGAGTGGTTCACAGAACTCAGAGAAACATTTTACTTACAAGATTATCAGTTTAATATAAAATGATATAACTCAGGAAGTGCAGATGGAAGAGACGCATAGGTCAAAGTATGGGGAAAGGGTGTGAAGCTTCCATGTCCTTTCCAGGCATCACACTCCCCAAACCTCCACGTGTTCACCAACCTGGAATTTCTCTGAACCTGTTATTGAGCCAGAGTTAGTGTGCCCGATGATTCAAAAGGCTGAACCTGGAAATATCAGAGATTGGAGGGAGGAAAGTTGTATGATCGATAAAGTGCCAACCAAGAAGATGTGAGACCTAAAATGCCTGAAATCTATCTTGCTCGCTGGACCAGGTCAAGGGTTTTTAATGGAATAGTGGACCGTTTTGTGAAAGTGCTGGGAGGTCACATTTGAATTGGAGGACTTTGGAATAATTTGGCTATTTACGGTAAAGAGGTGTCAACACTAGGTCTTCCTGGACAATGAGCACTTGGCTTCTGAAAGGGTTCCATTGTTCAAGTTCGATTTCTGTCCTGGTCCTTTGAGTCTGCGATGGTGGGGCGGGGTAGACGGTTGTGTGTAAGACTTTGATTGTGGGTGCAGCTAGAATTCAAGGTTCTCTCCTCTGACCATGCTTCAGCTGCATGACTTTTGGTTTTCATCTGTTTTCTCTGAAACGCAGCTCAGTATCTCATTAAACAGGATAAGATTGTTCTGAGCTGGTTCTGGGGTTACAAACCCTGTTTTGTAGGTGTTTTATGGGGGGGTACATTTCACAGGCATTATTGATTAAGTCATTGTTAAATCATTGTCTGTTGTCAATTAAACTCAATCTCCAGTCCCTTTCCCTTCCTTGGGGGAGTAGGCTTGAAAGTTCCAACCCTCCAATGAGGTGACTGAGTATTCTGGCAATCAGCCCCCATCCTTAGGTAACCTAAGGGCTTTCCAAAAGTCACCTCATTAATATACAAAACTTACCTTTATTGTTCTTCTCACAGGAAATTCAAGGGGTTTTAGGAGCTGTGAACTAGGAGCCAGAAGAAGACCAAATATAAATGAGAATATATTTTGATCATCTGAATAATCAAGCATATATTTTTCTTATAAATCACAATGTCACAGGAGGCCATTGCAATCATCCAAGTGGGAGGTGTTCAATGGTTGAATTAGGAAAGCAGCAAGCATGGAGTAGAGAAATAAGGAAATAGATACGAATGCTCTTTGAGAGGTAAAAATGATAGGACTTTGAAAATTATTGAATGTGTTGTGCTTCATTAGCATCCCTGTACCCATCTGTCATAAGGAATGTGTTTATTCAACTAGCTCTAGTGGTAGTAGTGGCCAAAGATGCTTCCAATGCTCCAAACTTTCTGTATCCCATGCCCTTGTGTGCCCCTTCCACACTGAAACTGGGTTGGCACCATCACTAACTCTACTAAAGAGAATGTCTAAGAAGTAACATGTGGCAATTCTGAGACTAAATGTTAAGATGGCCTGGCAGCTTCCATTTTTATGATTTGGAAGTCTTGGGCCACCAGGTAAGATGTACAGCTTCCCTTCTAGAGAGATCACGTGCAGAGGGAAGGAACAGACCCTGAGAATACCTCAGGGGGAGGTGAGCCCAGCCATCTCAGTTCTCCAGCTGAGCCCAGACTTCCAGACATTCCCACTGAGGCTCTAGATATTTGAGGTTTCGGGGTGTTTCAGTCCAGTTGATCCACCAGACATCACATAGAGCAGAAATATTATGAGATAGTAAAGTGGACGTTGTGTAAAGCCATAGAGTTTTGCAGTGGTTTTTCATGCAACAAACCACAATGACACCGAAGTCCCCAGAAGATGAATCTTATTGAGGATTGGTGAAAAATTGGCAAAAATAAAATTGTATTTTCCCCATCTGTCTCTAATAATTCAACCTGACACATGTACCTATTTCACCAAACTTCTTTTCAAATACAGCCTTAGCCCTCCTGCTGTGGCACAGAAGATGTGGTAGCACTGCTCAGATGTAACGAGTCCCTGAGCTTCCACGGCACAGAAGCAGGTGGCTGTTGCTCATGTTGGGGCCCTGCAACAAACAGGGAGATGTAAGTTTTTCTTCTTCAAGTGATTTTTATATTTCACTCATTTTCTCATTCCATCTGACTAAACTCTAAAAAATAAAAATAAAAATCTGGGGCTGTTTACAAGGGCACGCCCGAATCTCTAAATAATCAAAATTTAGCAAACTTTTAAATTTCAGCTTAATTTGAGGACCAAAGAGACTGAGAATTTTGGTCTATATTCTTGGTTACACATGGCTTTTAAAAGATGTGGATGTTTTTTGTAGGACTCTGCGTTCCAGACTTGCAATTTTCCCATGTTCCCAATAGTAGATTTTCCGCATTATATGCCACTATAACCAGGAATTGGTTACATGTGTGGGAAGAGCTTTATCCTCACATCTTAAAGCAAGCAGGGGTCCCATGAGAGTTGGAGTCATGGGCTAGTTTCAAGTAGAAGTCTATATGGGAGCGCTGTATAAATGCAATCAATTTCTATATGTCCTATTGTAACCACAGAACAAGCTCAAAATGGTCCTATCGTGTTTAACAAGACAGTTTTGATTTTTTTCAGACACAACAGACCAACACTGCAAATCATGCAGCAGAAGCATGCTTAGAGGAGAGAACTTAGATCTCCAGCTTCATCCAGAACCAAAGTCTTGCCCTCCTCCCTCCCACACACACGTATACACACACAGAACCGAAGGACCAGGACAGAACCGGAACTTGAACACCGGAACCCTTTCAGAAGCCACGGGTCCTTTATTTAAGAAGATCCGGTGTTGATGCCCCCTTAACCTAATCAGCAAACAAGATGGATTTAAGGCACAATTAGGTCTCGCATTTTCTCAGTTGGCATCCTCTCCATCAATAAACTTTTCCTTACTCTAAACTCTGACACTTGTGTTTTGGTCTTTCAAAGCGTTAGGTACATAAATTTGGGTTTCCGTTACACTATGACATGAAAGGCTGTGCAACACTGTGTTGCGGCGATGCACAAATGAGTCAAACTTTGTCCTTGCTTTTGTTCTGTGACTTTAGTTTCTACCTGTTCAGCATTGGCTAAAGCCATGGGATCATTACAGGAAATATTAGAAATTCTCCCGTTGATCTTTCATCCAGTAGTGATTTGGGAAGTAGGCCAGCAGCAGGAACAGTCATGGCTCTTCTTTTGTGTTGTTTTACTTCACCAACACCAGTTTACAGTGAGACATAGGTTCTCCTCTCTCAGTTCTGTGCTATACACTTCTAATTCGACACATATTCCAATAATATAACAGATTCAATCATTCCAACTCTTACGGTCAAACAGATTCAATACTATCTTATGAATGATTTTTATTTTAAAAAATCATCCCATTTGTATCTCTTAAATGGGGTCCAGTCTAAGGGATTTGTATACAATTCAATATTGTTTTCAAAATATGTGCTATTCTTTCCTAAACATGTGATAATGACAATAGCATAATTTTTAATTCAAGAGAGAGACAGAGAGAGAGAGAGACAGAGAGACAGAGAGAGAGAGAGAGAGAGAGAGAGAGAGAGAGAGAGAGAGCCATAACAACATAATTTAGGAAAGCTGAACAGGAGCTGGATAAGTAGCTATTAATGTAGATGTCGGGAAATCTGCAACTCTGTCTATTAGATGAAGAGGACCAGAAGAAAGTTAAATCATGTTACCAAAACCCACAAAAGCCCCAGAATTAGCCCCAATGGGGTATTATAATGATAGATAGTTTGGAAATCTCAAAATGAACACAACACCAGATACTCAGCCAGCCTCATATACCTGGAAAAAACAAAAGAAGAAACTTAGATCATTCAGTTCAGTTACTTATTCAATATCACAATCACGGTAGAAACTGGAGGATAGATCATGTTTAGTAATGAATTTCTCCTATCAACGCTTCTTTCAGTATCACAAGTGATTTTTAAAAGTGCAAATAGCCACGTATAAGAAGAAATTAAATACAGACGTTCATGTAGGGTGCAGGTTGAACTAAACCAAAACCAAAATCCCCAATGAGTTAAATGAGGCAGCATTGCCTGTCCTGCTGTGAAACATGCAGGATTCCATGCCAGGTGTGTGAGAGGAGGCCATATCCACATGTTCTATTCCTGCATGTCAAGAAATATGTGAGAAAGATTAGCCTTAGAAAGTAGCAAAAGTGAGGGGTAAACACTACCCCAGTTTAACCAGAGTAGTTCGGGTAAGTTTGAGTTCCCATCTAGTTCATTGGGAATCCTGCCAAAGAGGAGGCAAGGGATCTGACTGTACGACTAATACATTGGTGGGAGTCGAGCTTAGGAGTGTTCACTAAGGGTCCAATTAGTTCAGGGACCTACAATGACTAGAATGCTTGTTTATCTGTGTTTGCAGTTCCTCCTTGATTATTGAAAACACTGTAGTTCATTGGATGTGCCTTTTCCACCCCACACATGGCTTTCCGTCCACACAGGTACCAGATCAGCACCAGCCACGGGTTTGCGTATGGGCTGCAGGTGCCTGAAGAGCACTGTGCCAACGGCGCAGAGGTATGTGGCTGAGTCTTCAGGCTGGGACCCTTTAATGTACAAGTAGCTGTAACCATTCTTAGTATCGAGAGTGGCTTTAACTCGTCCTTCCTGCTTTTCATCCCCATTTGAACTAATTACAAACAAGATCTTGGGGCTTTTTGCAGGTTCCCATCTGTACCAGTGCAAAGCACGAAAAGAACGGGGAGGAAAATGACAGGTGAAGTTGGTGCTCTTTCCTTCCTGAACATGCAGAAACTGAGGACCCTGTTCCACGTTCGATGCGCTGCTCACTCCTGTTGAGAAAGACAGTGTCAAACAGAGAAACTGGTCTCTCTACAGTTTTCATTTTCTTCACACATTCCCCAATAAAACCTAGAGTTGCCTGATTCCGCATCGTCCTCGTTCCCCATCAACCACCCCAGATGGTTCGGAATGTCTTCAGCAACCCAAGGACTTACTGTCAAGATGAAGCCATAGGATTAACAGTGAGGCTGGCAAAAGATGCTTCTCCATTTATCCTCCCCGAGTATCCTCAGCAGAATAACGTTCTGCAACCTAGATCTGCACAATATTCTGCTTCAGAAAACAGGATTCTGCACCTGGTTGCCCAGCCAATCAGAAAGACAAACTATGCAAATGTCCTAGAAACACACCAATCAATTCTGCCCTAGATTCAGTTACCTGTGGTTCGAAAGGATGAAATGCTGCTTTCTTGAGGCCAACTTCATAAACATTGAGGAAATCTCCCCATAAGTTCACAACACAAAGAGACATCACAATCTTTCTGAAGTGGGCTGCCTGATCGTGAACTACTATTAAGTTTAGAGAGTTGCAGGTGGGATGCAGGCTGTGATGGGAAAAGCACTTCGTTTAGGATCTTCTACATGAATTTGCAAAAGAAACGTTTTAAACTTTCAAATCACTCCAAATTATAAATGTGCACACATATTATGTGGTATGTGTATGTTATTCTTATACAAATTCATGCATTTTACAACCAGAAAACTAAAGATCAAAGACATGAATTAACTCAAGGTGAATTATCTGGTATACTAAGAAGTAGAACATACAAGATCTGACAATTAAGTTCGTGAACTCATCCTATAAAAAGTGCTACATACCTTAATGCTGAATATGACTATGGTGACCTTCGAAGCACTCCCCTTGGAAAGCTATGCACCAATGGCACCGCCTAGTTCACCCTTGAAAGCAATTTTAGAAGTCTTCCTGGAATGGCCATCAGAGTTGTCATTGTATTATCTTTGATGTCCTGAATGTCATCAAAATGTCTTCCTTTCAACATTTCCTTTATGGGGCCAGATCAGGTGAGTAGGGAGGGTGTTCCAATATAGTTATTTGTTTACTGGCTAAAAATTCCCTCACAGACAGTGCTGTGTGAGCGGCTGCATTGTCGTGATGCAAGAGCCATGAATTGTTGGTGAAAAGTTAAGATCGTCTAACTTTTTCATGCAGCCTTTTCAGCACTTCAAATAGTAAACTTGGTGAACTGTTTGTCCAGTTGGTACAAATTCCTAATGAATAATCCCTCTATTCACTGCAAATAAAAACTACTGTAGTTAATGTTTAAGACCTTTCAGAAACACCAAGTTGAGATATTGCTTTAGAATCACAGCTGCATTGTTACTGGGATATACATTGGTCATTTTTCTGTCAAAAAGAAGTAGTCGCTTTCTTCTAATTATTTTTAAATTTTTATTAAAGTATAGTTGACATATGATAGTGTATCAGTTGTACAATGCAGTGATTCTACATTTACATACCTTATGATGTGATCACCACCATATGTCTAATAACCATCTGTCACCATACAAATTTATTATGATATTATTCACTATATTCCCTGTCCCATACATTACATCCTCATGACTTATTTAATTTATAACAGGAAGTTTATACCTCTTATTTCCCTTCACCTTTCTCTCCCATTCCCCCAACTCACACCCCTGTGGCAACAGCAGTTTGTTCTCTGTATCTCTAATTGTTTTTTACTGTACCTTTGCCATTTACTTCAGTTTAATAAACTGGGGATGTAGCAGTTTCATCAACTCCAGAGTACTAGAATAAAGCTGCAAAATGATTTATGGATGTGCTCTTGTACTAACCATTCCTAGCTCTTGTCTTTAGGAAAACAGAATGACCAATGAGAACTATGATACCCTCAGTCTGATTTCTTCCATTTGTCCCTCCATATGGACTCTCTTCTTCCCCCCACTGCTTACCCTGGGGAGCTATAGACCCATATTTTTACCAGTTCAAATAGAGAGCTACAGTTCCAGAAGTTTGTCTTATAGCAGAGGAATCTTGTTCTCCAGTGCTTGTGGGACATGTTCTGGAAAGGCAGCAGAAGTGGTTCTGTGAAGGGGTGAGGTCGTAATCATTGTTCATGCCAAGAGGTATGTGAGGAGGAGCTGGAGGATGCCACAGCAGTGTGACTGGGGCCTGCAGCAGAGGCTTTGTGTGCAGGCAGCAGGTGCCCCCAAAGCACTGAGCCCCGCACAGAGGTAGGTGCCCACATCCCAGGCTGGGCTGCAGTGATGAGCAGGGACCTGTCCTTTCTTGCTTCACCAAACTGAGACCTCAGTCTGTTCTGTATCTTCTTCTCTCCACCTTTAGCTAATGTCATTAAGAGGACAGGACATTACCAGGCTCCTGTCTCTACCATTGAAAGGTGGTGAAAGTGCTTGAGGAGTTGCAGTACACAGTGACATTTTCTCCCTCCTGGGTGCTTAGAAACCGAGGCCTCTGCTCCAGCTGCTGGCTGCTCTGCCCTGTTTAGAAACAAAGCAGAAGACACTGGGAAGGGAATTAGGGACTTTTTCCCAACCTGAAATGGGTTTTCCTCCCTCCTTCCTCCCTTCTCCCTCATTCTCTCCTTTCGTCCTTCCTTCTTTAATTCTTGCTCTCACTCTACCATAAAATAAACTGTCCTCAAGGGTTTTCCATCCCCTAGGATTTCCTCTTAATTTAATTGGGAAGTTCTCAAACTCACATGCCAGTTGAATCCAAAAGATCAACACCAAGAATTTCAGGAATATCTTTTCTTCCTGTCACAAGGCAGCCCTGGACACTGACTCAGCTGCTCTTGACTCATCTCCTCCTGAAAATGGCTCATCTGGGCTAGAGTAACACTAGCCACCCAGGCTGATCTAGTTAAAAGGCAGAGGCCTCTGTGTGGCAGCCAATGGAATCATTCACTCTCTACCCTCCTCTTCCTCCAACCTCTAACTCTGCTTTGACTTGGGGAAAGATTTCACCTTTTGAAATACTACCCTCCTGTGGAGAGATAGAAAAGTGATTTCCTTGCTTTTTTTTTTTTTTTTCCTATTAGTCTCAGGTGTACAAAACAATGTAATAGTTAGACATTTATCATTTATATCCCTCACAAAGTGATAACCCCCTCCCACAATCTACTACCCCTCTGACATCACATACAACCATTACATTTCCACTGTCTCTATTCCTAATGCTGTACTCCACTTCTTGTAAAAAAAAAAAAAAATCTATATCTCTATCATCTATCTATCTATCTATCTATCTATCTATCTATCTATCTATCTAATTACAGTTGACCACAAGATTTCCTTTCAACAATGCTTCTGTCACTCTGACTCCTTCCCTGGCTACACACCAGTCCTGATGAGGATTGGTGGAAAGATACCAAGTTCAAAGTGCCAGTTCTGCCTGTGTGAGCCTCTTCTCAGAGCCACAAAGCTCTGCAAGGTAGCTTAGGACTCATCAGAAAAGATAGAATATTGAATATAAAACAACTTAACACAAAGTCATTCGGCGGAGGAATGATAAATTCTGACTACATGATTTGATGTTGGAATCACACGCTTAAATTAAAGCTGTATCATTTACCACCTAGGTCACTAAAAACCATTTATTTAACCCATTCACATAGTCGATTCCTATTCAGTAGAATGGGGTTTACATTTCTTATTCCGTGGGTTATGTCCTGAGGATGCACTGAGATTACATATATAAACCGGATTGTGTCTCCATCAACCTATTTAGATGATTTCTTGAAACTCATCACTATGCTCCATTTCCTCCGCAACAGGCACACAGCAAAAGGGCCCAGCTGGGTCCTTATCCAGAAAAATCCAAACACACTTCACCATCATCAATCCCATTTCCATATTTTTAATTCCCATGTTAAGATCTGCCAGGAAAGAGCCTGCTGCTATTGAAGGTGACAGTGGGAGAGATAAAAGTCTCGAGGAGCTGGTATAGGCTGAGGTTTTAATGAAGTGAAGCTCACACAACACAGGAGATATGGGCACAAAAGCTTCCAGTGTCCCACTTCACATAGTCTCACCCATTGAATAATGGAAAAAATCTACCTAGCTTCATTCCTCTCTTACCAACTGGCTTACATACAGTCTTGAGAATAAAGAGAAAACTTTGCATATAATTGGTATAGGAATAGAAGAAAAGATGTTGTGACCCCAATTAATAATCAGGCTGTGTCAGGACAGAAGAGAAAAGATTTTCCTTTTCATCAGTAAAAGAAGTAGCTGTAAAGAACACAATATTTATAACCCTGTAGAGAGATGTGGACCAGATCTAGGGCAGTAAATCAATGAAAGTTAGAGAATGTTGTGCCAGGTTCTCCTGATCGAGGCTGAAGCCCAGTATTCAACAGGCAACAGGGAGGTGATCTATCTGTGTCATTGGAGATCTGAACAGATATGTGTTCTGTTGTTTCAAAATATTTCTCTCTGCTTTCTGTCTTTCTTTTTACCCTTCCTCTACTCTGCCCATCTTTTACTCCTGATACATGTATACATGAGAATACATCAGTGATATTATAAATTGAAAATACCTGACTTAAAATTATAACCAGGAATATTCAGAACTCAGTTTACTCTCCATAATGTACTAGATGTGCTGATCATAGACAAAACCATCTGTTTTGTAGGCCTCTATTTCTTTACCTATATGAATTCATTAAGTGTTTATACTGTGTTGAATCTGAGTTAAACTCTTAAAAGATATTTTCTTATTTAATCATTACAATGACTTCTGAATGATTATTAGTATTAATATGCCAATATACAGATGATAAAACTGAGGTTAAAATATTGATAAACTTTTTTACTGTAACTCAGTTGATGTCAGAGTTGAGAGTTGCACATATGTTTATCTAATGCATAAACCTGCTCTCTTCCATGACTTATTACATAGCTTTACTTAGCATGATTAACCTAATTTCCATGTTATGATTATAATTAAATTGCATAATATATGCAAGCAGTCTTATATGATACATGCTGCATTGGGAAGCATCAAGACAAGAAAATTGAAGAGAGCAGGCGAAGCCAGAAAGTAGGAAATGATTGAGCTGCTCATAGTAATTATTTTCTATGAGATGGAGCTCATAAAATTGAATTTTCTTTTTTCTTTTTAGTTCCTATATGAAAATTAATTTTTTAAAAGTTAATAGACTTAAATTTAGAGCAGTTTCAGGTTTACAGAAAAACGGAACAGAGAATTCCAATCTACTCCCTCTATAGCCATCCACAGGAAAAAAATTGATTTTTACACTCTCATAGATCAAATAGAATACAGAAAGCCTGGGTGTTTTTGTTCTATCATATTCTGTAATGCTTCTGACAGATAAATGAGATATCAGCATGTGGTTTGTATTCAGATGTTACAATGAGATGAAGTCAGCGAAAAGTAAGAAGAAAGGTGACGCATTGCAATGGAGAAGGGCTACATTCTTCTCATCCACTGCATTCTGCACTCATTGGGTCCTGGGATGCTAGTCTGGCTAATGGATGGCCTAGCCTGAGTCACGGTTGACTTTCTTGTGGTTGTCCCTTCTAAGGCTGAGGGAAAGCCCAGTGGCATTGCTCCATTTAACTAATAGTGATGTCCCACCTTGTGAGAAAATATGTACATGTCTTGTAAGGAACCCTACAATGTCCTAGTGTTATTCATTATGTGTACAATAGCATTCATTTTGTGGCAGATCATCCTTATAACTGATAATTTTTTTAAATGAAGGAATAAAGTTTTCCTGTACTATTTCTAAGTTCATTATTATGACATAAGGCTCATGACCTGCTCCAGAATTGTGGCATATGATCTGAATAGCACTGCTCTCAATTGAATCTTTGAGCACAGGAAAGCAACATAAGTTCTATAAAGCACAACATTTTGCAGCTGGGGACCTGGTACAGTAACAGCAGAAAACACTTATTTGCGTCATAGACCAGTGTTTCCTGGATGGTTAACATTTTCTTTTTAATGTAGGTTGTCATCACCTGGGCTACACCCAAGGAGTAGATGAGTTTACTGATTTGAGACTTTATGCTTTTTCTAATGTAAATATTTACTGTTGTACACGTCATTCTAAGCATTGCTTTATGTCTTTTCTGTTGTCGTTTAGTGGAGTGTTCTATACATATCAATAAGATCAAAATGGTTCATAGTGTTGTACAAATCTGCTATATTCTTCCTGATGTCTGATTACTTATTCTATTATTTGTTGAGCATGAAACGTTGAGGTCTCCAAGCGTAATTGTAGATTTTTCTATTTTTTAAATTTCAGTTCTAACAGTTAACTTCAAGTAGTTTGAAGTTCTGTTGCTAGATGCATGCACACTCACATGGTTATGTCTTCTTGGTAAATTGACACTTTTGTAATTATATAATCTCCCTCTCAATTTCTGGTCTGACATCAATAAAACTCTTCAATATTAGTGTTTGCATGGATATCATTTTCCATACTTTTACTTTCATCTATGTCATTATATTTAAATTGGATTTCATGGAGACAGTATACAGACAAGTTTTCAAAAATAAAAAATCATACGAATAATCTCCGTCTTTAAATTTGTTTGTTTAGACCATTTATAATTGATGTAATATTGATATAGTTATATTTTGGTCTATCATTTATTAGTCTTTTTTTCTTTGTGTGCTCTGTTTTTGTTCACCAATATTCTATTATAATTTGTCTATTTGCTACTTGACTATTTCTTTTTGTGTTTTGTTTCTAGGGGCCTTTTAATGATTGCAGTATGACTATTACCTAAACATTCACAGTCTATTTAGAGTTATTATTTCAGTGTTTGAAGCAAAAGAAGAAATCTTACAATTGTATAGGTTATTTTAGGCTCCCTACTTTACGTTATAGTTGGAGGTGTCTTTCATCTTCACAATTGAAGACTCCACCAGACAATGTCATACTGATTGATTTCAATAATCATACATCTTTTAAGTAAGAAGAGAAAACTAGTCTCTTGTATTTTACCATATAGAAGAGCATTTGTTGCTCTTTTTTCATCTTGAAGTTCCTAATTTTCTTCTGGTGTCATTTTCCTTCAGCTGAAGAACTTTCTTCAGGATTTATTTTGGAGTAAGTCTGCTTACAATGAATTCTCTCCATTTTCCTTCATTTGAGATTATCTTTATTTTATCTATATATATTTCTGTAGCGAACTTTCACTATGAGAGAATTCAGAGTTGCCTGTTTGTTTTTTTCTATGAGTATTTTAAAAATATAATGGCAGATACATCACGTAGACTCTTGCAGGCCATTGTAAAGACTTTGCCTTCCATTATGAGAGAAATGGGAATCTATTGCAAAGACTTGAGTAGGGCAGTGACATAATGCGACATATGTTTAAAGGATCTCATTGGCTGCTGCTATAGATTGAACGTTTGAGCCCTCCCCTCTAAATTCATACGTTGAAACCCCACCCCTCTATGGGATGGTATTAGGACATGAGGCTTTGGGGAGAAAATTAGGATTAGATGGGGTCATGGGAGTGGAGCCCACATGAATGGGTTTAGTGCTCTTTTATAACTCCCAACAGAACTTGTTTTTTTTTTTTTCTCCTGTTCTCTGTCACATGAAGATACAGTGAGAAAGTGGCAGTCTGCAGCCTGGAAGCAGGCTCTCACAAGAACTCAACCATGCTGGCATCTGATCTCATACTTTTAACATCCAGAATTGTGAGAATTAAATTTCTGTTGTTTATAAGCCACCCAGTCAATGGTACTTGTTATACCAGCCCAAACTGAGGAAGACACTGCTGCATTAAGAAGGGACTATAGGAGAACAAGCCGGGCGACCATTAGAAGGCTCTCAGAGTAATTCATTTTAGAGATGAGGATGGCGTGACCAAAGAGGTGGCAGTGGAGATGGCAGCAGTGGTCAGATTATGGTTTAATTTATAAAGATAGGGCTGACTGATTTTCTTAATGGATTGATTAGATGTAAGCAGAAAACTAAGAGTCAAAGATATCTCTGAGGTTATTACTAGAGATACTGAAAGAATGAAGTTGCCCTCAATTGAAAAGTAAAAAGTAGTGGGAGGAGCATGTTGGAGGTGAGTTCAGAAGGTGAAAGATCAGAAGTTCAGTACTGGGCACATTAAATTAGAATCCTGACCCTCTAGACTGCAGTACCTCCAAGGGGAAGGAGAATATTGTGACAGGTCTGTCTGTTCTGGATCTTCACTGACATACCCAGTAGTAAAAGAAGGAACATGTTAAAGTTCCTGTTTTTTCTCAGGAGCCAAGCAATTCCTAGGGCTCTGGTCCTCCACCCTGCTCATTTTCACCGAATGGGAGCAGGTCAGGCTATGTCCTTGAGTCTCTGAAAACTCCAGTGTCTCAGGAGGTTTGTGTTCAGCTCCCCCTGCAGTCTCAGGCACTGTGTCACTCACAGCACAGAAGTAGACACCCGAGTCGCTCCAATGGGCTGATGATTTCCTCAGGTGGAAGGTGCTTTCACTTTTCTTAAATTCAGCCTGGAAATCGTTGATGCCATTAACCAGGGTATTCCCTGCTACGTACTTGAGAAGAAGCTGGAGGTTTTGATTGGGGTATTGGGCGTACCAGAAGAGATAAACAGATGCACCGTAGGTATAGTTGCATCTCAGCTCCAGAGAGGTTCTTTCAGAGACAGTGATGTGACCATCAGGCTGGCTCACTGACTGGGCTCTGGTTCCTCCTGCAACATCAATGCGGAGTTAGTGAGACTAGGTCAGACCTACCTCTAATGAGACTGTTTCTCTGGTCAGATTCCAATCAGAACCATGTTCCTTCCATGGAGGCAGAGGCATGCAATACAATATTACTTACTCACTGTGAAGAGCATTCCAAACAGCAGAAACGTCGCTGAGAACATGCCTAGGCAGTGAGAGAGCTGAGTTGTATTCTGGACGATCTCCCCTGAGGAGCAAGAAGGAATGTGACCAAGTATGCTGAGTCCTTTTAAATGGGAAACTCTGAGATTCAAGAGATCCCTGTTTAGGCAAGTTCTAGAGGCTGTTAGTAAAAGATGCTTCCTTGACAATGACTGCTCCTGGTGTTGAGTCTGCTCAGAATGTGCACCTCAGTGAGCTTTGAGGTAAAGACGTTCGTAGGAGGGAGGTAAAACTTTTATTTAATGACACATTTCCAGTTTATGCAACATCACCCTCTAGCGGTCAAATATAGAAACAAGTAGAGTCTTAAGATTTTTTGTGCCCCGTTTTCTTCCTGCTCCAATCTAGGCTGGAATTTCTTAGCATTATAATCTGTAAGAGTGTTTTCAGGTGTCTACTTCCTCACAGAATATTTTGATTTTATTAATTAAATAGCATTATATGACCTATGAAATAAATAGTATTAGCATCATCATTTTATAAAAGGAAACTGAGCATAGGAAGAAAGATGTAATTTGTCCAAGATCACAGTAAGTGACAACTGGAATTTGTCCCATTAGTGTGATTCAAAAATTCACATTATTAACCACTGGTAATTTAACACTGTTTCCCTGTCAAGTAGATATTATCCTCACTTAACAGAAAGGTAATCTATGATATTGTACTACTCTTTAAGAGTAAATGTAATTACCTGAAACAAACAAACACTCAGCGTAAAACTCAGAAGAGAATAAAAAAATCCCTAGGGAACCCAAACACTGGGGGTAAGGCAGTAAAGAAGAAATCAAAGAAACTTCAAAGGTAGTCCAGAGAGTTAATTGGCAAATCAGAAATGACTCGGGTCCTGAAAGAGAAGAGAAAGGAGATATAAGAAGAAAGGCTTGTCCAACAGATCAAATGCTGAAGAAACATCCAGTAAGATGATAACTAAAAACATTGATTTTTAAGAGCAGAAAGATCATGATTTGGGTCTTTTTAGCAGAAAAAGTTGGATAAGACATGAAGATAAGACAAGGAAGAACAAAATTTGGATATAGTAAGCTCTTTCCAGAGGTTGGTACCTGAAGGGGAAGAAAGAGACTTGGTATTAACTAGACAAGGACGCTGAAGAGGGAATAGAAGGGATTTTACAGATTGGGATATATTTACACACTTTGGGAAGGATCTATAAGCAGTGCATTAAAGTTCTGAGGAAAAAGGAAGGATTAGAATATGGACCACAGATAGAAGGACAAAGTTTGGTAGGAGAAAGAACATTATTTCCAACTTTATTGGAATGAAAACGGAAAGAATTGGTTTAGATTTCGATAACTATTCAGAATGTGAAGGCCGAAAGTTGCAACATCTATTAATTTGTAATGAAGTCTTTTTTGTTCTGTTATCATAAATAAGAGAAATTAAGTGTCTCCCAGGAGAATGACCGAAGGAGATTATGTGTAGAAATTCAGAGAAGTGTGAGAAATTTTGAAATAGTCACTGTAGGAAATGACAATGGCAGATGACTATAGAGAAAAAGAATACACTCTTAGCAACACTGTTGTTCTAGTTAGTGTTAAAAATGACAACAACTTTCAGGGACACCATCTGATTCTCTTGAACTCTGCTTATTAGACAAGGTATACATTACAAGAACGTAGATAATGATTGGGAATTAATAAGATCACTGATATGACACAGACTTGGGGTCAGAACAATGCGGTTAATGATTAGAGAGTGACTGAAATAATGGGCCATGGATTTAAGTGTTACAGATAAAAGTAAAGACAGAAAGCCTATGAGCTATAAGAGGACAACAAAGGAGCAAAGAGGCTAAATGGTCATATATAGTCAAAGAGCAAGTGCAGCAGAAGTAACTGTGTGGGACTTTAAGGATGAGAGTTTTTAAACAGGATGTAAGATTTCAGACGTGGAGCAACATCTAACTGGAGAATTATCATCAGATCTTTCCAGATTGTGGCCGTGGGTATCAATGGCTAAAGTGGATTCTAATTAACAGTCTTTAAAATTCATGAATTCAGGCTTCTCTCTCAATTGTCCATGTGAACCTTTAAGTCCTGTATATTTAAGAGTTGTGTGAAACTCTTCAATATATAAGGGAGAGTATTTGGTGTTGTATAGAGACAATAGTGACAAAAGGGGTAGGAAGAAGTCGGGATAAAAGGCATGGGCCTCAAAGGTGCAAAGACAATAGATAGTCTGGGTTCTTTTGGGCGGAGTGTGAAGAGAATGATGTCCCTATCTCTAAATCTGAGGTGACCTGTTGAAGATGATGGAGATTAAGTAGCAACCACAAGAGGAAGAAACTGTATTCCAGAGTCAGGTACCAGTTTAAGGCATGTGGAAGGAATTTTCACAGTGGCTATTGAATGTTTGTTTAGAATAGAATGGAGATTTAGAGACCAAAATGGAAAGCTTTCCATGGGAAGATCAGAAGCAGTTAGGTCAGTTTAGAAAATAAGAGTAAATTCCTTGGTGAGTCATTCCTCTCTAGAAGGAAACTCACAGGTAGGACTGAATGTGCTTCCAAAGGTCTTAGTACAGAGGAGCATGACCACAGCAAGATTAGTTAGTGCTCAAGTCTCCCAGGTGTCATAAATCAGTAACTTCTGGCTATACAGATGGATTCAGTTGTCTTACACTACATTACACTCTATTACATTACAATGTTACGTTACATGAAAAACTCTCCATATGTTTCTATTTATAGATAGAAGCTTGTGGATGCAAAAAGGGTTCTGTGGAAAGGACCCTCACAGTGTGATCTGACCATAAATTCCTACTGGGCAGGTCATGGTGGGTGGTCATGACCCCGGCACTTAACTTTTTCAGTGAAAGACATCTTTGCCTTCAGTAAGCCCTGTCCATTGCTCTTGTACATTTGGGTTAATACATCTTTCAAATAAGAATAACCACCCTCAGGAGAGCACATCATCTTGTTAACTTTCCTGTAATCCAATCCTCTCCTTCCTTTTTCCCACCTTCTTGTAATCTTCCTCAATGCCAAATGCATAAAAGAAGCTCCGAACTGCCATTTCTTCAAGCACTTATCTCAGTCTATTGAGATCTTCCTTCCAGGCATATCCAGTTTGCTAAAATAAATTCTTATCAAAATTCTTTACAGGTTTGGACATTTCTGACATTGACAAGCTCTGGAAAAGTGTATTGCTCCCTCACATCAAAGCCCAGGTGCAGAGGGCACACCTGGAGCAGCATTCCTCAAGCCCTGGGATCACTGCACTCATTGCTTATAAATAATTGCCTGGGTCTCCGCAATGGAGGCTGTAATGTGCTGGAAGACTGTGCAATGTTTATTTAGGTCGGCTGGGATCTTCTTTCTTGCTTTTCTATGGATAATTTAAGTATCTGACCCCTGTGCTTTCTTTCTGAGCATCATTCCTCTCTTCTCTTCTCTTGCTTCCTTATCTGATGTGGCACCTAAAGATGATCCTTCCAAAGATGTTTTAGAAATGCCATCAATCAGCACATTCCTCTCTCTCTTCCATTTCATCAACCTGCCTAATCCAAAGGCTAGATGAACCCCGAACCCACTGCTAGGCCTGGACGGAGGAATGAGTCGCGATAGGCCAAGATTGGTCTATTAGAATTTGTTTGGTGAGTTTGAGCTGCGGGAGGGCAGGCTAGAGCAGAGGGAAAAGATCATAACCTCCCTGAGCAAAGAGGGTTATGGAGTTTTATAGGTAAATCAGACTGTTCTTCCTTAAATGACAAAGGGTTTCAGAGCAAAACCAAGTCCTCCAGCTCCACACCCTGGCCCCAGGTCACCGTCCAGACCACACAGGCCACTGATCACAGGCCCCTAGGACATAAAGCAAGACAGGATCAGGACAAGGTGGCTCTAAGATTGGTTCTGCTCCTGGCCTAAGTATGGCTTAACACCCACTATCACAGCACATTCGCACCGTGCACTAGATTCTGGGGTAATGTTAGTTATGGCAAAGATGGTGGCTAACAAATCTTATTGACCACATACTATGCCACAGGCAGTGGGAACCCTTAATGTTTACACTACGACAGGTACTGCTCATCACCCCCAAATAGTGCATTTACTTCTTCATTCCTACTTAGAGAATCCTTATGTTCTTTTAGTTGGCAATGTTCTTAGATAAAATACATGCCTTCCCCAGACTTTCGCGGGCTGGAGTCACCATGGACTCTAGTGCGAGGTGTCACCAGTGCTGATGCGCTCACTCTCAGTTCATCCCCTGTGGTGTGGGGGCTGCACTTCAAACGGGATCTTGTTCCCCTTTCCGAGCTCAGAGGACCAGAAGGAGCTTACAGCTCCAATGAAGTCACCTACAATGGCTGAGGGTTGTTTGCCATGAATAGAAACTGTTTCGATGAATTATTACATCTTTATATAATTAATAAAGATGTAAGTATCCTAAGCAATTCATCATCCTTTTCTATTCAATAGACTTTTCTACTTTTTCTAATAATTCAAAATGTCAATAGCTAGGCTTCTTGATACTACATATCAAGGGTCCAAAGTCCTACATTTGTATCCCCGACAGAAGAAAAAGACATCTCTCATCTATGGCATTTTAAAAGACGGCCAGAGTTTACACATCTGAGTCATGTCTGTTTTATCAAACGTGTTCTTTGTCAAATATTTCAGGCACGAAATAGAAAAACTAGAATGAAAACACCTGAAACTTTGGTTTCAGTTCACATATCGCCTTATAATTAATATGACGCCATGGTATAATTTAAAACTTTTTATTGGAGTCTAATATACATAAAAGGAAGTATAAATATAAGTATACAGCTTGATAAATTTTCAAAATATTTACACAGCCTGATAACCAGTATCTAGATCAAGAAACAGGACATCACCAACACTTCCGAGCTCCCTTCATGGTCTTTATGATTCTGTTCCACAGGTAGCACTGTTCTGACTTCCAACACAGATTATTTATGGCTGCTTTTGTACTTTATAGAAATGGCATGTTCATTGGCCATTTGAATATGTTCTTTTGTAAACTACCTACTTCAGACTTTTGCCTTTTCTCTCTGTTTGCTTGTCTTCTTGACCTGAAGGTCTTGTGGTTTATAATCAGAATGAGCCCTTTGACAATATTTGCTCCAAATATCTTCTATTACTGGCTATCCCTTTTAACTCTTGAAATAACTTAATTCTCAATGCAATTTTAATATAGTCCAATTTTGATGCTTTGATTTTTTTTGTATCCTGTTTAAGAAATATTCATCTAACAGAAAGCAATGAACAAGTTCTGTGTTTTCTTCTACACACTTCATATTCTTTATTTTATTTAGTTCAGATTTTTACTCTACTTGCACTGCTATTGACATGTGATGTAAAGGCCAAGATACATTTTTTTCCATATGACAAATTATTAAATGCCATTTATTGAAAAGAAAATTTTTTTACCCTTTGTCGCGTCCTGCATGACAAGAGATTTGGGAAGCGAGAAGCGCGGCACAGGGTTAACAAAGGCAGTAGCCAAGAATAGATTGTGAATGGGGCCAAGGGTCTTAAGCCTCAAGGACTGAGAACCCTGAATCGAGCCACCTTGTGGCTTTTATTGATGTACACACAAGGAAGTAACATTGTTTTCTCCACGGTCTGTGAATTTCATGCATTATACTTGGAAACTGATTCAAACCAATCACCCTTGCCTGTAGGCGGCTGGAACCGAAAGTCCCAGGATGTCTTAGTAATTGTTATATGTACCTCCCCAAGGGACAAATCCTTTATGCTGAAACTTACTGATAAGATTAGATGGAGAACTGATGTTATCACATCATTGAATCTCTTCCCAAGCAGGTTATGGGAAGGAATATAGCCACAGAGGCAGAATCTTTCCTTAGTCAGGGGAAAGTGGGGGTCTATGTCCACCTCTATGAACACTGTGAGTTCCCCAGATGGCCCCTACATGACTGTGCCTGTCGTAGGTTGTTCCTCCCTTGAGGAAGCTTACCCGTCATTGACTAACCAGCCATGCTTTGGGGCCAAACAGGGAGACATAAGGTGTAAGCACAAAGGTGAAGCAAAGTCCCTGAAATGATCTGTGTCACAGACTCAGCTTTCTTTAGGGGTAGGGATGAGGGGACAGATGGGTAGGCTGCTGCGTGACAACAACCCTTCACACACAGTACAAGTATTTTCCAATTTTTTTTGTCCAGGTCTTCCTTGGCTTGTGGCTACATAAGTCCAATTAATCTCTACCTCCATTGAGAAGGCCTCACATGAACTTCTCCTCTGTGTGTCTCTCAAAAGGTACTTCTCATTGGATTTAGGACCCACCTGGATAATCCAAGGTGATTTTATCTTAATATCGTTAACTTAGTTCCACTTGCAAAGTCTCTTTGTCCAAATAGATTTGCATTCACAGCTTCCGTGGAATAAGGTGGACATACATTTTGGGGGCCCAGCATGCAACCCACTGTAGGAACTCTAATGTCTTTGAAGTATCGCCATGTAATGTATTCCACAGGTTAAGGGCTCAGTTTACAATATAACCCCCTCAACTCCCCAATAATTCAGATACAAGTCCAACCCCTTGTTGTTACCTGTACGTCTAACCAAATATATCAGAGGTTCTCAACACCCCATCCTCAGGATTGATTAATTTGCTAGAGTGGTTCAGCTCACAGAACTCAGAGAGACATTTTACTTACAAGATTATCAGCTTCTTATAAAATGATATAACTCAGGAACAACCAGATGGAAGAGATGCATAGGTCAAAGTATAGGGAAAAAGTATGAAGCTTCCATGCCCTTTCCAGTCCTCACACTCCCCAAACCTCCACGTGTTCACCAATGTGGATGTTCTCTGAATGTGTTATTGAGCCAGACTTAGTGTGTCACACGATTTGAAAGGCTGAAACTGAAAACATCAGAGACTGGAGTAAGGAAAGGTTTATGGATCGATAAAGTGCCAACCAAGAAGATGGGAGACCTAACGGTGCTTGAAGTCTATCTTGCTCTTTGGACCAGGCCAAGGGTTTTTAAGGGGATAGGGGAAACCGGTTTGCGGAAGTGCTGGTGGGCAAGTTTGAACAGGGGGACCTTGGAATAACTTGGCTATTTATGGTAAAGAAGTGTCAACACCAGATCTACCTGGACAGTGGACTCTTGACTTCTGAAAGGGTTCCATTGTTCAAGTTCTAATTCTGTCCTTGTCCTTTGGGTCTGTGTGGGTGCGGGACCGGGGGTAGTGTCCCAGTTTTTGGTTCTGCGTGCAGCTAGATGTCAAGATTCTCTCCTCTGACCATGCTTCAGCTGCATGACTTGCGGTTTTGGTCTGTTTTCTCTGAAAAGCAACTCAGTATCTCATTAAACAGGATAGGACCAGTCAGAGCTCGTTTTGAGGTAACAAAAGCGTTTTGGTGGGTTTATGGAGGGTATGTTAGATAGGCATGATTGATTAAATCATTGGCCATTGGCAACTAAACTCAATCTCCAGTCCCTTTCCATTCCTTGGGGGAGGGTGGGTTGAATGTTCCAACCCTCCAATCACATGACTGAGTCTTCTGGCAACAAGCCCCCATTCTCAGGTTACATAAGGGCTTTGCAAAAGTCACCTCATTAATATATAAAAGTTACTTTTATTGCTCTTGTCACAGGAAATTCAAGGGGCTTTAGGAGCGCTGAGTCAGGAGCCTTGGAATAAAACCAAATATATATGAGAAAAATATTTTGGTAATCTAAATAATCAAGCATATATTTTTCTTATAAATCACAATATGAAGGAGGTCATTGCAATTATCCAAGTGAGAGGGATTGAATGGTTGAATTAGGAACATAGCAAGCGTGGAGTAGAGAAATAAGTAAATAGATATGAATGCTCTTTGAGAGGTAAAAATGATAGGGCTTTGAAAATTATTGAATGTGTGTTGTGTTTCATTAGCATCCTGGCACCCATCTGTCATAAGGAATGTGTTTATTCAACTAGCTCTAGTGGTAGTAGTGGTCAAAGATGCTTCCAATGCTCCATACTTTCTGTATCACATGCCCTTGTGTGCCCCTTCCACACTGAAACTGGTTTGGCACCATCACTAACTTTAACAAAAAGAATGTCTAAGAAGTAACATGTGGCAATTCTGAGACTAAACGTAAGGTGGCCTGGCAGCTTCCATTTTTATGATTTGGAAGTCTTGGGCGCCCAGGTAAGATGTGCAGCTTCCCTTCTAGAGAGATCACAAGCAGAGGCCATGTGGGAATGAACAGACCCTGAGAATACCTCAGGTGGAGGTGAGCCCAGCCATCTCAGTTCTCCAGCTGAGCCCAGACTTCCAGACATTCCCACTGAGGCTCCAGATATTTGAGCTGATTAGGGTGTTTCAGTCCAGTTGAGCCCCCAGACATCACATGGAGCAGAAATAGCACCAGCAGCAGGAACAGTGATGGCTCTTCTTTTGTGTTGATTTACTTCACCAACACTAGAGTACAGTGAACCATAGGTTCTCCTCACTCAGTCCTCTGCTAACACTTCTACTTCTACACATATGCAAATAACATAACAGACTCAACCATTCCAAGTCTGATGGTCAAGCAGAGTCAATGCTATCTTATGAATGATTTTTTATTTAAAAAAATCATCCGATTTGTATCTCTTCTGGGGTCCAGTCTAAGGGATTTGCATGCAATTCAATATTGTTCTCAAAATATGTATTATTTTTTTCTTAAACATGTAATAATGACAGTAATCAAATTTTAAATTGAGAGAGAGAGAGCAATAACAACATAATTTAGCAAGCCGAACTGGAGCTGGATAAGCAGTTTAATGTAGATGTCAGGAAACCTGAAACTCTGTCTATTAAATGAAGAGGACCAGTCGTTGGTTAAATCATGTTGCCAAAACCCACAGAAGCTCCAGAATTAGTGGCGTTTAGAGTATTAATGGGGTATCAAACTGATAGATAGTTTTGCATTCTCAAAATGAGCACAGAACCAGATACTCGGCCTGCCTCATACACCTGGAAAATGCAAATGAAGACATTTAGATCATACAGTTCAGTTACTTATTCAATATGACAATCACAGTAGAAACTGGAGGATAGATCACTTTTAGTAATGAACTTCTCCTATCAATGCTTCATTCCGTATCACAAGTGATTTTTTAAAATGCAAATAGCCACATAAAAGAAGAAATAAAAGCCACATAAAAGATGTTCATGTAGGGAGCAGGTTGAACTAAACCAAAACCAAAATCCCCAATGAGTTAAATGAGGCAGCATTGCCTGTCCTGCTGTGAAACATGCAGGATTCCATGCCAGGTGTGTGAGAAGAGGCCATATCCACATGTTCCATTCCTGCATGTCAAGAAATATGTGAGAAAGATTAGCCTTAGAAAGTAGCAAAAGTGAGGGGTAAACACTACCCCAGTTTAACCAGAGTAGTTCGGATAAGTTTGAGTTCCCATCTAGTTCATTGGGAATCCTGCCAAAGAGGAGGCAAGGGATCTGACTGTATGGCTAATACATTGGTGGGAGTCGAGCTTAGTAGTGTTCACTAAGGGTCCAATTAGTTGAGGAACCTACAATAACTAGAATACATGTTTAAGTTTGCAGTTCCTCCTTGATTATTGAAAACACTGTAGTTCATTGGATGTGCCTTTTCCACCCCATACATGGTTTCCGTCCACACAGGTACCAGATCAGCACCAGCCACGGGTTTGCGTATGGGCTGCAGGTGCCTGAAGAGCACTGTGCCAACGGCGCAGAGGTATGTGGCTGAGTCTTCAGGCTGGGATCCTTTCATATACAAGTAGCTGTAACCATTCTTAGTATCGAGAGTGGCTTTAACTCGTCCTTCCTCCTTTTCATCTCCATTTAATCGAATTACAAACAGGATCTTGGGGCTTTTTGCAGGTTCCCATCTGTACCAGTGTAAAGCAGTAAAACCACTGGAAGGAAAATGGCAGGTGAAGTTGGTGCTCTTTCCTTCCTGAACGTGCAGTGACTGAGGACTCTGTTCCACGTTCGATGCGCTGCTCACTCCTGTTGAGAAAGACAGGGTCAAACAGAGAAACTGGTCTCTCTACAGTTTTCATTTTCTTCACACATTCCCCAATAAAACCTAGAGGTGCCGGATTCCCCATCGTCCTCCTTCCCCATCAACCACCTCAGACTGTTCGGAATGTCTTCAGCAACCCAAGGACTTACTGTCAAGATGAAGCCATAGGATTAACAACGAGGCTGGCAAAAGATACTTCTCCATTTATCCTCCCCGAGTATCCTCAGCAGAATAACGTTCTGCAACCTAGATCTGCACAATATTCTGCTTCAGAAAACAGGATTCTGCACCTGGTTGCCCAGCCAATCAGAGAGACAAACTATGCAAATGTCCTAGAAACACACCAATCAATTCTGCCCTAGATTCAGTCACCTGTGGTTCAAAAGGAAGGATCAAATGCTGATTTCTTGAGGCCAACTTCATAAACATTGAGGAAATTCCCCCATAGGTTCACAACACAAAGAGATGACAATCTTTCTGAAGTGGGCTGTCTAATCGTGGACTGCTATTAAGTTTAGAGAGTTGCAGGTGGGATGCAGTCTGTGATGGGAAAAGCACTTTGGTTAGGAATTTGTAAAACAAATTTTTTTTTTTTTTGGTATCTTCACATAATGCACTATTACATAGCAGTCAACATTAAATAACAGTAACAACAAAAGTTTCGATAAATCTTTAAAACATAATATTAAATGATAAAAATGAATTCCAGAATTATTTAAAACATAACACTTTTTACAAGTTAAAAGTAATTAAAACAAAAATATGCACAAATTTTGGGGAATATGAATTGATGTAACAAAATCAAATAAACAGGAATCTAGGCAAGAACATGATATTCAAGATGACGGTGAACTGAGTTGAAGGAAGCAGGGCAACAGGGAGAGGGAACAAAATATGGTTAAATGTAGTTTAAATTCAAAGGCAAAACAAATTTTTTAAGCTTTCAAATCACACCAAATTGTAAATATGTATACATACTATGTGCTAAACAATCTTTTGCTTTATGTACATTATTCTTATACAAAATTATGCAATTTAAAACAAGAAAACTAAAGCCCAAAGAGATTAAGTAATTAACTCAAGGTCCATTATCTGGTAGAGTAAGAATTGCATCTTACCAGTATATCATCTGGCTATGGAGTCTATTATGTTTGGAATCTGCCACGCCACCCACATTTGTGATGCAGAGTAAATGGTTTAAAGTTAGAGAAGGTATGTTCTAAAAAGAATTACAGTCTGCTTTGTGATTTTTCTTCCTAATAGCCAAAAAAAAGTGAGACCAGCTCAAATGTCCACGAGCTGGTGGATGGACAAACACAATGGGGGTATATCCATCAATGAACTACTATTTAGCAATAAAAAGAAGTTAAACACTAGTAAATGCTAAAATATAGATGAATCTCAAAAACATTTTTTAAGGAAAAGAAGGCAGACACAAGAAAGCACATATTAAATGATTCCATTTACATGACATGTTCAAAAAAGGAACATACATATATTTATATATACATATATATAAAGATATAAAGTGGCTGCCTTGGGCCAGGGGTAGAAATAAAGATTAACTGTATTGGGGCATGAAGGATCTTTTTGGGGTGATAAAAATATGTTAAAGCTGGATTTAGTAATGGTTTCATAACTCAATTATTTTACTAAAAAATTCATTGAACTGTAAATTCAAAGTGAATGAATTTTATGGAATGTAAATTATACCTCAATAAAGTTGTTTAGAAGTAAATGAGAATTATGCCTATTTCGCCTGTGTCACAGTCAAGGTATAATGTTAGTTTGATTCAATATACACTTGACTTGTTTGAATAGTGATTTTGGGTCTAGAGTTTGCCCAGTATCTCTGAAAACTATTAAAGTAATATTCTCTGTTCCCTGTGAGCTCAAACTATAGTTGGATGAATAAGACATATCCAGGGAAAATTTAATAGTGCAAGATAGCAGTAATTAAGATTGTTCAGGATATAAATGTAACTTCTGGGAAATTGATGGTATTAATTGACTTCAATATTTCTTTCCAGTGAACAACTGAAATAAACAAAGGAAACATCACGGGGTAGGTGCTAATAGTAGAGAACAGTGCTTTCCACATACGAAAACTTAAATCATGTTCTGAAAACTGGAACAGGATTGGATGGTGTCTTGGGGCTAACTTCTAGATTTCTTTCCCAAGAAAACAGATGGACTTATAGTTAAAAAAGAAAATCCTGAATCGCCTCATTAATGTCTCCTAATTTAGAAGTGTAAGAGCTAAGATTTGGGATGAGCTGTTAGACCAACAGAAGCTCCTCCAAGTCAAGCCCCTGTTTTCTCCAGATCACAGCAGTCAGATGACTCAGTGACAGAAGAGTAAGGGCATGACTGCACCGTTCAGAAAACCCACTTGGTGTGAAGCTTGTTTCTAATGAAAATGCTGATCCACTGATCAATTCACCCACCTACTGAGGAGCAGTGTCCAGAGCAAGGAAGGCATACCTCCCGCAGAGGGAGAATTCCTCCGATTTGTATGACAGAATCCTACAAGCTACAGCCACCCGCTGTACCTGAAATAGAGACCAAGCCAATTGACCACTAGGTATATTGCATAAATTAAATCTTACCTCAAGTGACTTGCAGGGTAGAGAATTCTAAATAAGTAACACAAAGACTAGTCCAGCTTCATGTTTTACATTAGTGTTTGAAATGCAAGGACTCTAGAAACAATTTTATTTTTTGCAGTTTCATTCAACAATACATATTGATTGTGCCGCCTGTGTGCTAGGCATTGTTCAGGCAGAGAAGATGCAGTCGTGAGGAGGATAGAAAAGTCCTCCAGTGCAGTGAGAGGAGAAAAAAAATAAATGGATTTAAAAAAAAAGAGACATTTTTAAATAGTGAGAAGCACGATACAGACAATGCAACATAAAGAGTTACTCTTGGGGTGAGGAAAGGCTCTGCCCTAAGCAGGGTATGGAGGGGAGGGTCCACTCTGACACTTACTCTGTGACGTCAGGTAAGGTAATGAACTCTTATATTCAATATCGTTTTCTCTAAGGAGCCAGCGTCTTTCTGTTCAGCACTGGGCTAAGCATTGGCATTTATCATCTCATTTAGTTCTCATAACAACCCTGGGTGGTAGATACTATCAACACCTACTTTGTAGAGAGGAGGAAACTGAAGGTAAAAATTATTAAGTAATTTGCACAACTAATCAGTGGTAGATCAAGAAATCCAACCCATAGCTATGGTCTCAAGCACTTTGCTACACTGCCTCCACAAAGGAAGATGAAACCAACCTTGAAGGATTCCAATAAAAATTAAATGAGAAGACACATGCAAATCACCCGGTACCATAACTTCCCTATCTTAGGCACTCAACCAGATACAGACAATGTGTAAAATACTGAGGGGCTGGGATACATAATCTGAAATTGCCGTGGAGACTATCCACAAGATAAAGCTCAATATTTTCCTGAGGTCTATTTTGTAATTTATATCAAATATTTCATTTATTATCTTAAGTATCCATGGTCTGTCATGTTTCCTACTATTAATAGGAAATCCATGCATTTAAATGTTATATTGAGAGATTGGGTGGTATATTCTAACATGGATGGTGTATGTAACAAGCAGTGTTCCCTGAAATGGTTTATTTTTTTCCATCATTGACTCTTTTCACACTTCTTAAGATATTTCTGTACTACATTAAAGGACAGAGCAGTAAACACAATTTCACTAAACTGCAAAAACACGTCCACCTCGTGCAAAACGCCAAGCTTTATTTCCAAGACATCCAATCACTCTACAACCCAAATCAGCCCATGTGTATAATGTTTGCCATTTTGAAGTCAATCACTTTCATATCTGGGCGGGCAAAAGATCAAAACCCAACCCGTCCTCCTGCATCCTCTCCCGCGTGATTACTGCAGTGGGAAGTTTACTGACTGATTCAGTGAGGGTAACTCCCATGCGACAAGGCTTCGCTGCAATTAACCATGAGCACTGGAGGGCAGCAGAGAAGACAGTGTAAGGGTCACAAAATATTTTCGCAGGACACCAGGTGGCATTGCTTCAGGAAAGAACTGTTTTGTTGACACTTGGAATATGCTAGAGTCAAGTTCTCAAGGAAGGAAAATAGAGGTTTAGATAAAGGCTTCACAAAGTGATGACACTTGAGTAAAGACATAAAGGAAATTCAAAGGTACAGCATGCAGATATCTGGGGGATTACATTACAGGCAGAGAGGGCAAAAGCAAGGGGCAAAGGCATTGACATGGCAACACGCTTGGGGTGTTTAGGGAATAATATCTATTGCCTCTGATGAGAAGTATGGCTTCATTCTTAATGATGTTTTGCTCAACACATGTATCAATTTTTTCTGTGTATTGCCAAGATTTCTCTTTCCAATTATGAAGATACTCTGAATATGGATTTACCTTTGATGCCTGCAGTGCTTCTGCCACACCCACAGTGGTGGACTTGCAGAATTCTTTATTCAACTCTATGGTGTTCCACGTAGCACTGACCCTAAATAAGGAGTTGTTTTATAGAAAGTCACAAATAGCGGTGAGTGGAGGTGCTTGCTATGAGCAAAGAGATCATGGAATGAGTAAAGAAAGAGATAGTTATAAATACCAGCTACAATCAGGTGACCTTTTGCAGAAACAAGGACTATAATAGTTATAAAAAATTCATTTTGATATGAATATATTTATGTGGTTATTAACCATGTTTAACTTCTCTCTCCTGTTTGCCTGCATGTAGTAACATAAGATGCACTAATAAAAGTTAATCTTATACTGTATCTCATTATATCATAGTAGTTAAGCTACAGGATATGAATGGGAGAGTGTGACTAGGCTAGAAGCAGAAATAGCATCACCCAGAGGTGGATAAATGAACTTGGTGTCCTCTTTGTAAAGAGGGTTAACTTCGTTTTGGTAGCATGTTGTGGTAAATCGGTACTGCACTAACTTAACCATCTGGAAACATATTTCCCAGAATTTGCTTTCTTGTATTGTTCTGGGTTAGGGTTGGCATGAAAGAGACTTGTGCAAGATTTCAAAGGTAGCAGTGATGCAGCAGCCATGTTTTTAAGTTCTGCAGGTTGGTGCAGGGCTCCAGGCACTGTGGCTACTGTCACATGTGGCTGCTGATCTGCTGGCTCATCTGACTGTTGACTCACGACTCCTCCACCCCCAGCACGATCTCTTCCTCCAGCGTCTCTTTGTCTTGGGCCAAGTGTGCATGTAGCACGATAGCAAATGACACCCACTTCTCCTGAAGGTCACCCATCACTTAAAAGATTAAAACAGATGAGACACAGACGAGTTTTAGTTTGTCTTTTTGGGTTCCAGTTGTACTCATGGGTTCTAGTCATTCCTTACAAAGCACAGTTTGTCCATGCTTTTGTCAACTTTCCTTCATAACTGTCCCTCTAGCTGACTTATAGTAAATCCAGGCTCAATACGTATGCAAAGACAACAGCTTTGTAGAGACTCCTCCACCAGCTCCAACAATTTCATGGGTTCTAATCCTTATGATTAATCTCTCATTCTACATCACTCGTGGTGGTTCTGCTTTTCTGACAGTACTCTGACACAATGCCTAAGAAAAAAAGTGCGAAGGAAATGATTTTCATGATAGTTGCAGATAACAAGACCCACATTGGTGATGTGAGCGTCTTTTCAAGACTGACAACATATTAAAGGAAAGTTACTCTGGACACCTGTTTCCAAATGACATAGAAGGAGGTTTTACTTAGAATTAAATCTTCTGATCCAGACCACAGATTAAGCAACCACAGTCAGAGCCATTTCTTGTCTGGGATCTGAGGTGTGTGTTTCAGCTTGGCTTCTGCAGCAGGGGGACGCTCTTATGGAGCTCTGGGGTTTTTGTTCAGCTTTTACCGTCATTTCAAACACTGTGAGTTCCAGAAGAGCACAGAGGTACTTTGCTGAATCTTCCAGCTTTAAAGGTGCAATGGTGAAGCTGAAAGAGTTAGCTGCATTCTCTACGTTTGTATGATAGCGGCCTTTCTTTTCATTCTGCCCGGAAGAACCCTGATAAAGAAGGAAACTGATCTCTCCACTTGCAAGCTGCTTGTACCAAAAAACAGTAAAGTAGTCGGTCTCACTTGATTCACACCGACAGTTTAGGGTGACTGCCGCCCCCTCTTGCATGGATACGGATGGTGGGTCTTGAGTAACTTTCTGGGCCACATTGGATCCTGTGGGAAAAATCAGGAAAAAGAGCTGATGTGGGGAATAAAATACTGTAAGAATTAGACTAAAGTAGGACCCAAAGACAAACCAGATGGAAATTATAAGCTGCTTGCTTTTCTCCACTCCTTTCCTCCTCGAGTCCATGTGAAGTACCATGTGCCTGTGTGCCATCCTTTCATCCTTCACATTCTTACCCACATTTGGAACCATCCCTACCAGAGAAGATGAAGGCCGCGGATGCCCACAGCAGGCTGGAGAGCAGCATGTGGCACTATATCCCTGCACAAACGTGTCTAGTTGTGCCCAAGCTGAGAGTTCGGTGTCTCTGAGTGCCTGGCAGCACATACATACGTAGTTCCTGGTTCTGATGCTACTCCCTCAAACAGGAAGTAGGGTTTCTTCTGTTCATCGACCACATGACCTATGCACAAATGAGAAAAGGGTCTGGCTCACCCCAAACCTTTGCTTTGTGTACTTGTCTTTCTCTAGTAATTACATTTGGCAATGAAAGGGGGTATGGAAAAAGCAATTAGTTGAAAGGCCAGAGCTGAGCAGAACTGAAGATTGAACCAGCTGACATACATTGATATTTTTTAGAGGAACAACTTCGGGGGCCCAGTTAAAGTAGAATTTATTATGGGCTGTGAACCTTTTTTATAATCTACTTACTGGTCGTTTATTTAGCCTATAGTTAACTTTTCTCCTTCCGGAATCAATGAAAAATTTTCACAATCTCACACATCTTTGGATCTCTTCATAAGAGGTGATCCTATCCAAAATAACTGCTGCATCTTTCTTCTTCCTTACGGGGTTCTAGGACTCTGCTTAAGTTTGCAATAAATGAAACTACTTCAAAACCATATGATCAGAAAAATCAGCCCTTGTGATTTCAAAATCTATTTAGTTATTTGTGTTTTTATGAACTTATAGCAGAAATAAAACCTATTCTTTTAAAATCTGACATTGGATTTTTTCTATCAGACTCTGAAGAGGATCGGGATCTTCAGTCTTGTTGTCTCCATGGCAGAATTACACTCATTCGATCATGTGTCTAGAATGGTCATGAGGGCACATTCTCTGTCTCATTGGTCTAAAGTATTCAGGCTCACTTGCTTTCTGTGCCTGGGGTGTTTTTTATTATGATTCTTATTTGTAAAGTAGACTGAAGATGAGCTTGCCAGCTCTGTCTGTGACACAGCACTGTAATCGGCCCCTACGGAATGTGTTAGCCACAGACTGCAAGCTCTTAGTGCATGTCTACACCACAAAAGTTAGTAGCTGAAGTTTTGTGTGCTGTGACATGATAATGGGGAATATAGCTGTCAAATCATCAATGAGTGGGACAGGGAAGAGAGTTTATAATGAGTGGAGACATGTACTCTTCTGTGCCGTTTCACCTCTCAGTGCTGACAGGAGGCCAATGATGCCCTGCTTTGCAATTATTTGTAACCAAGCAGAAGAGACCATGAATGCCCACAGCAGCCAGGGGAGCAGCATGAACCAGGATTTCCCTCTTGATGAAAGGGTCCTGCTCTGTGTTCCTGAGAGTACTGCCTCAGCTGCACATAGCAGCTGCCTCTGAAACGTGGATTGTGCCTGGGTCAAGTTTGAATATGTTGTGACCCCCAGGTTGGGAGATTTGGCCGATCTTAAATGTTATTTTGCCTTTCTTTGTGATTTAATGATAAGTGGTTCTCTCTGGTCAAGGACAAGCATAAAGCTTACTATTGAAGGAAGTATTGGAAGGAGATTCCCTACTGAAAATTTCCAAGTTTAGCAAATTCATCTGTGATAAGATCTGAGGAGTTTATCTGAAATAAATTTATTGCTAAGCCTGGCTGTTGATTGCAAATATTCATTCATGTTTTGATTGTTCCATTGCTTCCGACCTGATTCTAAGGTGAAATGTGCTCACTGACCCTTGGCTTCCCTACAATAGACAAACAAGAAGTGACCACCTCCTTTTCCTCCTACTTACCCACCAAACCGTGAAAAATGGTAACTTCACAACAAACATCACTCAGATAAATATCGAAATCAACTTCTGACTTTTATACTCTCTCTAGTGTGTGTTGAAATACCAAATGGTAACAGCAGTTAAACCATTTTTATTTATAATGTAACTCTATGCTTAATTTATTAGAAGTTCTAGGAAGGGAGAATCCATGGGTCCTCTAAATGCAAATATTTGGCCATGTTGTTGCCGTGAGTGTATGTATATTGCTTGGTGCAATACTACAATTCTCATTATAGTTATCGTAAAGATAAAATCTGTCCCCAAGTGCTGTTTTATCAATGAAAATCAAAACTACTAATAGTATAAATGTTTTCCCAAATAAAAATATTCACTCTGGACTTTGAAAGATTAAAGATTCTTTTCCATTTTATCCTGAAAATTCATCTAGTGAAGGAGTTTATTTCAAATTATCAAACTGAAATAATTTACTTTTGTTTGTCCACCTCCTAAAGAAAACTAAATGAAAAAACATTAAGTTATTCTACGGCTAACTGTCCTCCGATGTTCCTTGATTCCTTTATAGAAATCCCCAAACTCATGCACCATATAAAACCACAGAATCATAACTGAGGTTCCCAGATCTTTCCTATTCTTTCTCCCTTCTACATCCTTGACCATGGCTATCCTCTGATACTGACCACCACGCATTCCAACCTAGCATTATATTGTTTTAATCTTGAATATTTTAGCACAAAGAAAGCTACTCCAATCAGATATTCCTACTATTCCAAATTTCTTATCCAACTTTTCAAGCTACTAGGAGAAAAAAGCAAAACAAAATTTGAGAACCAGGGGAATTCATATACGTATATAATTTTTAAACTATTCTCACCGTGTTACACGTTACATCCCCAGAACTTACTTATCTTATAACTGTCAGTGTGTACTTTTATATCACCTTCACCCATTTCTCCCAATCCCCAAACTCCATTTCTGGCTAAATAAAATGAGGTTTATTTTTTTTCTCTTTATGTTCCACATTTAGGTAAGACCATACAATATTTGTCTTTCTCTATCTGACTTAATTCACGGCCCTCAAGGTCCATCCATGTTGTCAAAAATGTCAGGATTTCCTTCTTTTTCTGGCTAATATTCATATATATATATATATATATATATATATATATATATATATATATATCACATTACCTTGATTCATTCATTTGTTGGTGGACATTTAGGTTGATCCCATGTCTTGGCTATTGTTGTCACACAGCAGCCTAGCAGACTGTCTCCCCGTGTCTTTCCTTAAGGAAAGAATAGTCTGTGAGACTGTGCATCTCTGGGACTGTATATTTCTCTTTATTTAGTCTCCAAAAGAGGGTTTGTGGAAAAAGACGAGTAAGATCCCCCACGGGGGGAGGAGGGGAACAACTCAAGCCAGGCGGAACCCCATGGAGACCCCCCCATGAGCTGCCTTAGAAAGATGTGGGAAGGGGCCTTGTCTCCCCTGCCCCCTGCCTGGGAAAAGCAGCTGCTGGCTCTGACTTTTCCCTCTCACCTAATTGGGAAAAAAGTCTTGAGAGTGATAAGATTAAACTCTCTCTGCTCAGCTCTGTGAAATAATTTCAACATGTTGTGTATATCCCTTAAAAGAGTTGCATACCTCACCTCAAGGACTTTCTGCTTCGGCTGTTTGAAGATCAACATAATTGGTTTGGGTTGTTTCCACAAAGTGATAAGTGAGTTTCACAGACTGTGCCAAAAACACTGCTACTCCCCTGTATACTTATCAATAAAAACCTCCAGTCGGCTTTGTTCTGGGCTCCAGTCTTTCAGAACTGTGAGACCCCTGGCCTTCTGAGATTTAACTGCATTAAGTCTCTGGATGTTTCTTTCTTAAAACTTAATCCAAAGCTGCCCCTTCTCGCACCCTCACTGCCCATGTTGCGCTGGACACAACAGGCTATTATGAATAA
Organism: Rhinolophus sinicus; assembly: GCF_057876585.1. NCBI lineage: Eukaryota > Metazoa > Chordata > Mammalia > Chiroptera > Rhinolophidae > Rhinolophus > Rhinolophus sinicus. The sequence continues at coordinate 129,327,337 of NC_142503.1, forward strand.
TATTATAATGAATATGGGGGTGCAGATATATTTTCAAGACACCTTCTCATGTACCTGTTGTCTGTTTGTATGTCTTCTTTTTAGAAAAATGTCTGTTCAGATCCTTTGCTCATTTTTTAATCAGATTGTTTTTTTTAATTGAGTTCTGAGTTCTTTATGTATTTTGAATATTTGCCCCTTACAGACATATGATTTGCAAATATTTTCTCCCATTTTTTGGTTATATGGTTCACAAATACATCCTACTATGTATCTTATTTTTAATTTAAAAGTAGGATATATGTGTATGTTAAAAATTCACCTTCTATTACAAATTCTTTATGAATTTTTATTTCTAATAATCAAACTACTTTAGTGGTTATCTATCTAGTTTTTCTATTTCTTCTTGAGTTACTTTTGGTAATATATATTTTTCTATAAAATTGTGCTTTTTCCTAATGGTTTTACAATTCATTGGTTCAAGGATTAGTAACTTTTTATTAATAAATTTTAAATTGCTACTCTAACTCTAGTTATGTCTGCTTTTTAATCTTTCTTATGATTGTTTTTATTAGTTTCCTAGTAAATTACGACCAACTTGGTAGCTTGAAACAATATACATTTATTCTCTTACAATTTTGAAGGGCAGAAATCCAAAATCAGTTTCACAGTGATAAAATCAAGATGCCAGCTGGTCTGTTTCTTCTGAAAGCTGCAGAGAATAATCTATTTTCTTGTCTTTTCCAGCCTCTGGAGTCTGTCCTAACTTTTGTGTCATAAAGTCTTTTCTCCCCCTGGTTCTGTCATCACATTGCCTTCTCCCCTCTGACTCTACTGCCTCCCTCATAAGGACCTTTCTGATTATATTGGACCCACTTGAATAATCCAGAATAATCCTTTTGCCATATAAGATGATATATTCACATATTCCAAAAATTATGTGATGGGCATCTTTGAGAGTCATTGTTGAGTCTACTATATGAAGTATTTTCTATTATTTTATCAAATATTGGTCTATTTTTCAGCTCATCAAAAGTAGCATTGGATTTCCCCATATATTGCCTTGTTTTTATTATTGTTTAATTTTTGTACTTTATTTTTTATTAAAGTGTAATTATACAGTGTAATAAATGGATCATAAGTATAGAGTCAGAGGAGTTTGAAAATTGCAGACTTTTAAGCCACACCCCTTTCAAGCTATAGAATATTTCTTTCACTCCATCCAAATCCCTTGTGCCCACCCAAAAAGTTCGCAACTCACAGAGGTAATTATTGTTCTGCATTATTTCACTAGATTAGTTTGCTTATTTTAGAAGTTCATATAAATCTAATGAAACAGTATGTTTCATATCTGGAATCTTGCTAGGCATTATGTTACTGAGGTTTATCCATGCTGTTATGGGTATCGGTGGTCCTGTCCATTTCATAGCTAACTAACATTGCAGCGTGTGTGTGTGTGTGTGTTTGTGTGTGTCACTATTTGATCTGTCATTTGTAGATATTTTCTATAGTTTATTCCTATTATGAATAAAGCTGCTATGAATATTTTTTTTAAATGTTGTGGACATGTTTTCATTTCCCTTGAGTAAATGCTTAGAAGTAGAATCACTGGGTTATGTTAGATGTATGTTTAATTCTATGAGAAACTGCTGAAGGCGTTGTCCAGTTTATACTCCAATTAGCAGTGTTTAGGAATCTGGTTGCTTTACCTGCTTACTTTTTATTTTGAAATAATTTTAGACTCACATAGTCGTTGCAAAAACATGGCAGAATTTCTTGTACATTTCACCCAATTTACTCCAATGATAACATCTGTGATCCAGTGATCATACTAGAATGATCAAAACTAGGATTAATACAATGCTATTAAACTACAGATATTACTCTGATTCACCAGTTTGTACATGCACTGTTTTTGATGTATAACTCTAAGAAATTTTATCACATGTATAGTTTCACTACAATCAACATACTGTTCCATTATCCTAAAGAAACACACGTTGCACACTTTCCTCATTCTTACAACCCTGGTAAACTCTGGCAACCACTAATGGTTTTCCCATCCCTATTATTTTGTCCTTTTGAAAATGTATACATGGAATCATGTATTATGCATGGAATCATAATAATTTAATAAGTGTAATCATACGTTATATAACCTTCTGAAATTGATTTTTTCAGTCAGCATAATACCCTTGAGATCCATCCAAGTTGTTGCATGTATCAGTAGTTTATTCCTTTTTATTACTAAATAGTATTCCACTATATGAATGTACCCTAGTATATTTATCCATTCATCCAATGAAGAACATTTAGGTGGTTTCCATATTTGACCACCACAAATACAGCTGTCATGAATTTATTATAGCACCTTTATTCATTTTCTATAGTTGTAACAAAGTACTACAAATTAGAAACCTTAAATAACAGAAACTTATTGTCTCACAGTTCTGAAGGCCAGAAGTCCAAGATCAACGTATCAGAAAAGATGATTCCTTCTGAGGGCTCTGAGAAAGAATCTGTCCCATTCCTCGGCTTCCGATGGTTTGATAGCAATCTTCTGTGCACCTTGGCTGTAGAAACATCACTCCCATCTCTGCCTTCATCTTGATGTGATATTCTCCCAGTGTGTCTGTCTCTGTGTCTAAATTTCCTCTTTTTATAAGGACATCAGTCATATTGGATTAGGGCCCATCCTAATAACCTAATCTTAACTAATTACATTTGTAATGACCTTATTTCCAAAGATTGTCACATTCTAAAATGCTAGGGGTTAGGACTTCAACGTACAAATTGGGGTGGGAGAGGCACAATTCTACCCATAGCAGCATCCATAGGAAACTACAATATATTGTCTAAAATGTTCTGTTTTCAACAAAAATTATGAGACATGAAAAGAAACAGAAAGGGTGACCCTTACACAGGAAAAAAATTGGACAACAGAAACTGCTATGGAAAGGTTTCAGAGGGTGGACTTAGCAGAGAAAGTTTTCAATGTACCTAGTTTAAATATGTTTTTAAAAACTAAAGGAAATCATGCTTAAAGAAGAATGTATGTTGACAGCATCTCATCAAATAGAGAATATCCATAAAGAGGTAGAAATCGTTTTTGAAAGGAACGAAATGGAAGTTCTGGAGTTGGAAAGTATAATAACCAAAATGAAAAATTCACTAAACGGACTCAATTGTAGATCTGAGCTCCCAGAATAAGGACTCAGTGAACTTGAAGGCAGATCTACAAAGATTATGCAATCCGTAAAACAGAGAGAAAAAGGAGTGACGAAAAATGAACACAGACATAGAGACATATGGGACATCATTAAGAACACCAACAAATACATAATGGTAGTACCAGAAGGGAAGGAGAGAGAAAGTAACAGAAATAAATATTTGAAGAAATAATGGCTGAGAACTACCTCAAATTGACAAAAAGCAATCTATTCATTTCAGAAGCTCAATAAGTCTACATGGGATAAATTCAAACAGATTCACACTCAGACACATAGTAAAAATGTTAAAAGATAAACAGAAAATCTTGTAAGCAAAAGAGAAAAACAAATCTTTACATACAAGGTAATTCTAATAAAATTAAAAACGGAGTTCTCAACAAAAAACAGTGGACCCAGACTATTCGAAGGAAAACCCAAAAAGAAAAACTACCGTCAATGAGAAATCCTATACTTGACAAAAGTATCTCTGAAAAATTAAGGTAATAAAAGACATTCCCAGGTAAATCGAAACTGAGAACATTTATTGCTCTCAGATCTGCTTTACAAGAAATAATAAAGGAAGTTCTTCTGGCTAAAAGCAAATGACCCCAGACAGTAATCTGCATCCTCACTCACACACAAAAGTACATCATTAGAGGCAATTATTTACTTTAGGTAATTATAAAATACACTGTAATTGCATATTCATTCTCCTTTCTTCTCTTAACTGAATTAAAGAGCAATTATATAAAATGATTTTACACGCATTTTCGAAAACACATGAAGCAAAAATGGACAGAATTGAAGGGAGAAATAGATAATTCAACGATTATTGTTGGAGACTTCAATATCTCGCTTTCAATAATAAAACAAATAGGCAGAATATCAACAAGGAAACAGAAAAGTTGAACATTATAAACCAAGTAGTCCTAATAGACATCCATCCTATAGCAACAGGATACACATTCTTCTCAAGCATGGAGGCAACATTCTCCAGGATAGACCATACCCTAGAATATAAAACAAACTTTGAGAACACGAATGGGACTTCGTTGAATGGAATATACATTTTAAAGTTTTTCCAGAGATTTGTCAATATATATACAGTCAGCAAGTTTTCTTTGTTTGCTGTGCTGCTCTTGCAGTATGGGATATAAGTACCTGCAGTTGTCTTGGGACATATTGCGGTGAGGCTGACCTGAACATCGTGGAGACACCCACTAAGCTGGGTGATTGTGTAATAACATCTTTACTGGAGTAATTTTTCTGTTCTTTTTATTCCTTTCACCTTTTACTCTTTTGGGATCCAGCATACTGTGGCTTAAATATTTATATTAGTTCTGTCCTCTTATCAGCTACTCTGCTAGTTCCAAGTGAGAGGGATATAGTGCAGGAAGAGGAGTAGACTGAGAAGGAAAGATAAAGACCAAAGTCTCCAACCTGTAAGGCCCAAAAGTATCTGTGGTTAAAACCCTACCAGTGTGGGTCAGGGATATTAAGCTGTGTAAAGGCTGTGTGGGGATTTTGTGATGTGATTGTGGTTGGAGGCGGAGCTGAGCCCAGCTGAGGTTTGTGTACAGGCGGCAGGTGCCTGGGGAACACTGTGGCTCCACCGCACAGAAATAAACGGCTGAGTCTGTGGTCTGGGAGGAGGAAATATGCAATGAGCTGTTGCGTTCTTTAGGGTCTGTCGTAGCGCTTAATCTTCCCTTCACCTTTGTCCCTGATGAAATGTAAAACAGGTTGATGAGACCTCCCCCAGGATTTTGGCGAAACCACTGCACAGTGCTCGTAGAGGTGGAAAATTTGCACCGCAGCGTAGAACTGGCTCCCTCCTGGAGGCTCAGGGCTGTGGGACTCTGCTCCACCGGCGCCCCTCTCACACCTGATGAGAGACGGAGAAACAGTCACAGGCGATGGGCACTATCACACCCACAAAACCCAGAAAAGGCCCTCATAAATTAGGAAAAGGGTAGAAAGTCTGCAAGATTCATCAGCGACTTTTCCTCCCTCTCTCCTTCCCTCCCTCAATAATACTCCTTTCAGATGCCCAGCTGGGACAGCCCCAACTTACAGCAAACCTGGGTGCACAAAAGCGCCAGCACAGTGCCCAACAGCCTCTTCATGATGCTTCGCTTTGCCTCTCGGGACATTTTCACCCTCAGGTATGTTTAACTATACCCTGCGGTGGTGAGTGGCAGGAATGGGCTCTGGAACTGTTCCTGCTCCTGCGACCAAACAGTCTCACCCGACAAACCCTGCCAGGCTGTGACAGGAAGCCCCGCCCCCCAGCCTCACCCCCACTGAGAATGTGCTGGAGAGCAGTGAGAGAGAGTGGGGGGAAAGAAAGATCCTTATTCTATTACTTGAGGGACATTTTCTGATAATCCTGGATGTACTAGAGTGTGAGAAGGAAAGGGAGGCCTCCTCCCTTATCTATGCTAATTACAATCTGGGGAGGATCATGGAAAGAACATCCACAGTTTTTAATCCAAATAACTTGGTTAGTGTTCTAACAAAAGGATCTTTACTTACCCATGAATTAGTTCTATGAGTGTCATTCCAATCATACAAAATAATAAGAACAAAAATGTTATGTATTCTCTACTTAATGAATTCCTATTATTGGAATATATGAAATATATGGATTGGGACTTTCCTGGAATAACCAAGACTTGTGGGAAATATTGTTATAAGAAATGAACCTAATAAGCCTGTAAATTGTGAGAAGAAAATTAGGATCAATTTACACATTGCTTTTATGTATTTTCCTTGCTGCTATATAATATGTTTTGGTTTTCTCATTTTTATCTATAAAATCGTCCTGTGGTTCAGGTTTGCAGTTCAGTCAACCTGTTTTCTAATACCTCTGTCTTCCTCTTTTCCTCCCACTGTCCCTTCTCATTACATTTCTGCTTCCATATTCTCCTTTTTCCCTCTTACTTTCTCTCTCTTCATTTTGGTTTTCTAGTTACAGGAAAGAGACAGAAAGAATATTAAAGAAAAGGCGGCATTCAATGGTTTGGAAATAATTTTGAACCTGTGAAATGGAAGTTCACATTTCCTTTGATATCTAAAAAGTTTAGAAAATTCTGAAATCAATACTTCGGAATTCTCCATCTTCCCTTTTGCTTCATATGACTCTGTTTGCTCCAGGAGTCTTTTCTGATAGATAATGATAATGACGTAGATCAAGATAATGATAACAATGTAGATACAGACACAGGCATCACAGCTACCAACTGCTAGTACTTGCATCCAGGAATAAGGCAAAGCTGTTAATTGAAAACAATATTCAGCAAGAAGCATGTTTCTTATGTGCTGATAATGATTCCATTTTTCTTCACACACAAGTTTTTCCCTCTTTACTCTTACTGGCCCTCATTTGCACACTCATACAATTTCTCAAATCTTTCAATGACTATTTACAGCTAGGTGCCTCACAGTAGTCCTTGGTTTAAGAAAAGCCTAATTGACTAATACTTTGGCTCAGCCTCAGCCCAGCCTGCCTTTCTAGGGCTGTACCTGTGGACTGACTTGAAGCTCCAAAAGTGTCCACAAGGACAGAGATTACAATAGATAGGACAATGTGACCCCAGAGTGCCTTTTTATGGAAATAAATTATTTTATATAATGTAATTTTCTGTAATGATAGGAAAATAATTCATTTAATTCTTACCTCTGAACTTATGAAAAATCAGCCTTCCAATGTGATTTAATCCAGTTTAGCCATTATATTTAAGAGTATTCTAGACCTGGGAAAATACAAAAATAAATGAGACACTGTATCTTCCTTCAGAAAGTTTGTGATATAGTGGGAGAGACAAATGTCTCTGTAAATGTGGTAAAGGCGTAAAGGACACCATAATAAAAGCCATACATATATATGAACTACGGTAACAATTACTTCAGGCCTCTTACGGAGACAGTTTAATGAAAGACATGATCCTGCATGCCTTCTGTGGAGGTGACAAGAGAGGAAAATAACAAGCAAAGAGGAGTGATCTTTGAAAGGTGACTTTATTTTCAATACAAGGAACAGAAAAGACAAGCAAGTATGTGGACAGGGCCACTGACAACGCACACACCACAGAAACCTCACACGTAAAGAACATAGGGTGTGTCTGTCACTTGAATCTGGGCACAATGTGTAACCTTAAACAACTAACACTGACAACACACACCCTACAGAACACACACACGTACTAAAGAACACAGGTGTGTCTGTCACTTGAATCTGGCCACAATGTGTAACCTTAAACAACTAACACCGTCCAGGCTCAAGGAAAATGCTTCCTCACATACCTCAACATTTGTCCTTGAAATTGCATTTGCATATCAGAAAAATTTGTAAGTTGCACTGCTACTGACACAGAAGGCACACTGATTTGGAGTCTGGGGGATGTGAGGGAAGAGAAAAGAAAATTTAATTAACTGGACCAATCTTTCCTCTCAGATGGCATGGATGCAATAGATTCTTACATAATAAAATATTGTTTCCCAGGAGTGCTGCAGAGCCATTTCCTTGCATCTCTTACGTACTCATCTGTGGTTCTGAAAGGTGCTCATTACTCAGCATCATATTCACAACCGTTGCTCATGATGGCTGGAACACTTTGCAGTATTAAACAATATTACTTTTAAACTGTACATATTTATTCTAGTCTGAACGCACATAAAGTGTGATATTATTTAGCAACTAGATAGATGGCCACTGAAACAAGAATTGGAACAGTGAAATGCTCGAACTCTTGACTCCATCTTGTTCAAGCTTGTGTGGTGCCCATGGCCTTCAGGCTAATAGCTCCTGCTTAGTCTTGCATATATTCGTAGACATGCTAATCATTAGAGGAATTCTGCTGGCAGCTTGAGTTTTACAAAAACAGCCCCTCCCATTTCCCCTTCCCCTGACATAAAAGAAGCCTGAGTTCTGTACTTCCCTGAAATGGATTTGAGAAACCACTAGGGCTCTCATCTTCTCAGTTGGCAACTTCGCAATCAATAAACCTTTCCTTACTCCAAGCTCTGACGTTTTGAGTTTTGGCCTTTTGAAGCATTGGGCACACAGACTTTGCACTGGTAACATTGTGAATAGTTTTATTTTTATAAAAATATCTGTAATTAAATTTTAAAATACATTTTACATAAAACTTTAGTTTTAGATACTTAATGAAAACATTTGATGATTAGTATTTATTTGTATTCTGCTTGTTAGTTTTAGTAGATTATTTTTTTAAAAAATAAATGTTTTTTGAAAAACAAAAATAATTTTAGTTTGTGCTCTTGGCTCAGACACTATAAATAATACTAATCCTCTGTAGATGGATTTGGAGGCGAAAACGATGAAAATGAGAACCTCTATATTTTCACTGATGTAGAAAAGGAAGTGACCTACAGACACTGAAGAGCAGACGAACTGTTCAAGAATGTTGCAAATGTTTACTAATGGCACTGTAAGAAATAGTGTAGAAAAGTAAGTAAAGCTGATTAAGGAATAACTATTATGGGCACTTGGCAAATATTAGAGAAGTGGAATTGGAAGGGAGAAAGAGGAGAGAGTCTGGATGGGTCTGATAAAGGATGGGTCGGTCACGCGTGCAACAACCAACCCCAGGATTCCACATGGACATTTTGGCATGCTATTGTGTTTCATTTAGAATGACTATTACTGGAAACCACTTGGTTACCGTGTTTCCCCGAAAATAAGACCTAGCCTGACAATCAGCTCTAATGAGCCTTTGGAGCAAAAATTATTATGAGCCGGTCTTACATTATATTATACCATATAAGACCGGGTATTATATTATATTATACCCGGTATTATATTATGTTAATTATATTAGATTACATTACACCAGGTCTTATAGTAAAATAAGACCGGGTCTTATATTAATTTTTGCTCCAAAAGGCGCATTAGAGCTGATTGTCTGGCTAAGGTCTTATTTTCCGGGGAACACAGTAGGAAACACGGTAGGGAAATTCTCTGTGTTGTTTGCCTTCGTAGAACATGCAAGGTTCCTGGAAATAACCGAGGCTGAGAACCAGAGTCTTTTAAGCTGGAATGTCTCTAGAGGTTTGTGTTCAGCTCCCCTACAGTCTCAGTCATTGCGTCACTCACAACACAGAAGTACTCAGACAAGTCACTCCAATGAGCTGAAGGTTTCCTGAGGTGGAAGGTCTCATTCTTTCTAAATTCAGCCTCAAATCCTCTGGCCTGAAACAAGGCAGTTTCCAGATGTGTACGTCAGGAGAACTGGAGTCCTTGGTGGGGGTATTGCACATACCAGAAGAGATACGATGAAAATGAAGAAAAATAGTTGCACCTCAGCTCCAGAGGGGCTCCTTCAGAGATGTTGATGTGACAATCAGGTTGGGTCACCGACTGGGCTCCTTTTCCTCCTGAGACATCAATGCTATAGCAATGAACTCAGCGAAGACAAAGAGTCTCTATTCAGAGTCAAAGCAGAACAGTGTTCTATAATGGAGTTATTCACTCAGGAACAGGTGCACCCCAATCATCAAGGTGAACATTAAGGTCATGGCCCAGCAGTAAAGCAGCAACAAGCTCCTTTCTGAGCGATTCCCCACAAACAAGCAAACAAAATCTGATGACTGGGAGACTTGAACCCAGGTTGCTCTGAGGTTGAGGAGGAAATGACAGGGGATTTAAATACGTAACTTCTTTTCAGAGACGTTGTAGGAATAGTTAGGAAGAGACGCTCTCTTGACAAAACTGCCTACCTCTGGCATCTGAGATTCTTTATATATCCTTATCTAAAAACTGCAGTCAGAACATCTCTATTAGCTGTAGGGAAGAAAGGTTTTTGTGAGCTTATTATGATCCGTTACAGAAAAGCCATTTCCAATTTGGGCAACATCGCACTCTAGGGGCCAAATAGAGAACTAAGGAGATAATTCACAATTTTTGTGAACCTTCCCTACCAGCTTGCTTCCCTCCTATAGTTGAAATGTAAAGCATTATGATTATATACAGAGGAGGATTTATGTTTCATAGGCCCTGAAACTTATAAAATGGGGGATTTTTGAAAGAACACAAAAGTGTGAATAAAAATTGGATACAAAATAATTTTTAGAATGAGAAATAAAATCACTACAAATTACAAACCATTTTTAAAAATCAAATACCACAAACGTCATACAATCTAGAAAGTGACATGACATTTTATTATTCATTTCCCTACACATTTCTATAATACTTTTTGTTTCTATGTTTTTTGGCTCCATGCTTTTAAATTGTCTCTTCATATGACAATACATTTGTAGCATATGTTAGGAATAGTTTAAAAATTTTTTTTAATTCACAGTGAATCTTGATTATGGCATGTAAATTTTTAGAATTATAGTCATAAGTTGGGAAATATTTATTAAGTTACTATGTGTTGTAAAAGTTCATTACATTTCAAGTTTTCTCATGCTGTAACAAATTCTAAATATTATAAACTGATGACATGCATTAACCAGTTCATTAAGTCTGTATTAGTGTCCTATTGCTGTGTAACAAATTACCACAAACTTGGTGACTTGGAACAACACCCATTTATCTCACAGTTTCTGGAGGGCAGGAGTCCGGGCACAGCTGAGCTGGATCTCACAAGGCTGCAATCAAGGAGTCAACTAAGACTGCTGTTTGGTCTGAAGCATGGGGGCCGCTTCCAAACTCATGTGGTTCTTGGCAGAGTTTATTTCCTTGTACTGGTAGAATTCATGGCAGCTTGCTTCCTCAAGACTAGAAGGAGAATGCCTCCAATCTCAGGAAAAGCTCTCTTTATAAAGAGCCCACCTGACTAGATCAGGCCTACCAACCTCTCTTTAATTAACTCAAAGTCAAACTGATTAGGGATTTTAATTACAGCAGCAAATCCCTTCATCTTTGCCTATAACATAACTCACTCACAGGAGTGTCGTCTATCATCTTCTAGGTTCTGCCCACACTCAAGGGGATAAGAGTATACATATGGCATGTACACCAGGGGGCAGAAATCTTGGGTACCATCTTAGAATTCTGCCCATTGTGCAGTTGTATTACAATTTTTATATTACTCCCATTAATGTAAAAATTTTGTAACTGATCAGCAAGAAGTTCATAAAAACTTAATAGATATGATCAGGCAAGGCCATTTCTTACCAAAGGAAGAACATAAGGAAAGGCACCCGCCAGCAAAGGTAAGGAATACAGTTTATATAGGATTGAGTGCACAGACGTGGCAACAGTGGGCAATGTAACTACAAAAGAGTATTGGAACCAGCAGGTGGAATAAATCCCTAGAGACAAAGCAGACTGGTGGTTGCCAGGGGCTGGGGGAGGGGAGAATGGCGAGCAACTGCTTAATGAGAGGGGGTTTTGAAACTAGAGAGAGGTGATGGTTGCACAACATTGTGAGTGTACTGGATGCCACTTAACTGTTCACTTTAAAAGAGTAAACTGTATGGCATGCATATTGATCTCAGTAAAGGTATTATTTAATTTGATGTTGATAAAAATCTAAGCATCAAAGAATTCACAATTTAACGTCAGATCATTACATCAGGTTTTGTAGTTTTAATTGTTTCTGTCTATGAGTATGGACAATAAAACTACAAAAGAGTATTGGAACCAGTTAGACAGGCAGCATATAGTTTTAAATACTGGAAAGTTGCTGACAATAGGCCATCTCCGATCTAATATTCTCATTCTTGCTGAAGGTCCAATGTGAATTTCATAAGTTGAAATTTATTCCTCTGAGAAATGTCATAGAGAGACAATTTTGAAAACCCCTTAATGGAGAAAGGTTCCTCAGCTTCAAGGATAGGACATGTGGTTGGAGCCTCAGCTGCAGAGTTTGGGTATTGGTGACAGGTGGCTGCTGTGCACTGTGCCTCACAGCACAGAGGTAGGTGGCTGAGTCGCTGAGCTGAGCAGACGCAATGTGTAAAGCACTATGTCTTGACGTTTTATCAAAGAAGGCTTTAATTCTTCCAGTTTCTTGCACTCCTGGGCTTGACTGAAATAACAGAAATGTCAGCCCTTTTCCAGGGTCTTGCCTATACCACTGAAGAGCATAAAAGTTGCTATCGGTGTAACTGCAGTTGAGAAACAAGCCATCTCCCTCTTTGACAGTCAGAACTTCAGGACTCTGATTCACCTCCTGTTTGCTGCTCACGCCTATTCAGAAAGAGAACATAGGGAGGGACTGGTTAGTGGCTAATTTTCTTTGGAAATTACTTTTACATTTATTATTTGTTAAAAATTTCACAGGAACTCTCAGAAAACCATACTGGTACAAGTCCCTGTCTTTCTCTCTCTTCCCTGGGAAGCAATGTCCCGGGTCTGCCTGTTCTTTGCCCATTTCCAGATCCCTCTAACTCACAGTCCAGTTGCAGCCAAAAGATGAGCAGACTCAGGAATTTGTCCATTCCTTCTGTCACTTATACTCACTGAGAACTGCTCCTGTGTCTGTAGTATTGACAAGGGTCACAAGATAAAGGATCTGCTTTGCTATCTCATAGGTTCAAACATTTCTACAGAATCTGCCCAGTCAGAGAAAAGTCACACACAAACAGCACACTGATTCGCAGAGTGGGAGGCAGAAATGGAAACACTGCCATCTAGGGACCCAGCCCAGCATCACCAGAGACAGGCTTATCTCTCCTGAATGAAAACAATTTTTAAAAATATGAAATTTTAAGTGACAGAGCTGGGCTTCAAACCCAGGTAGTCGGACTCCGGAGCTGAGCTTTTGGCGGCTTCTCCACATGTTGCCATGGTTGGAGATTCTAACTTGCCTATTTAGTGTTGTTTTTTTTAATTGATTAACAACCAATTATATTTGGACACGTATGAGTTATGAGTTAAATTGAATTGTAGGATATTAATGACACAACCATTTGCTGTATTCAGACAGTACATCTAAGATGGAGTTGTAAATTCCATAAGAAATAATATTTGTTATGATCATGATGACTTCTGAGAACAGTCATCCATCTTTTTGTATGGTGCTTTTTGTTTGTTTATTTGTTTTGTTTTTGTTTCCAGCCAAAATCCACAGTAAAATGTGTTCACAGATTTCTTTTCAGATGAGTAGATAAAACTATTCTCTCTCAATCAGCATAACTTTTCTCCCTACACTTGAAGCATTGGTTTCTGGGGGAAATTACACTGGATAAAGCTCCTTGTCTGCTTAATGCTGTCACAGCAAGTTTCCTGATTGATGAACTTCATCCAGCTCCATGTGTCTAACAGCTATCAGTAAAAAGTCTGTGCTAGAACAATCTTGCCTTCCAATATTGCATCCTACAGCCAAAATGAGTGCAAACTCACCAGACCACGCATTCTTATTTTCTTATATCTAATATGTAGCCATTAAAAAATTGCCGGTCCGGCCCGGTGGCTCAGGCAGTTGGAGCTCTGTGCTCCTAACTCCAAAGGCTGCCAGTTCAATTCCCACATGGGCCAGTGAGCTCTCAACCACAAGGTTGCCAGTTCAACTCCTCGAGTCCCACAAGGAATTAATTTAAATTAATTAATGGTGGGCTCTGCCCCCTGCAACTAAAATTGAACAGGGCACCTTGAGCTGAGCTGCCTCCCAGATGGCTCAGTTGGTTGGAGCGTGTCCTCTCAACCACAAGGTTGCCGGTTCGACTCCCGCAAGGGATGGTGGGCTGGGCCCCCTGCAACTAGCAACTGCAACTGGACCTGGAACTGAGCTGTGCCCTCCACAACTAAGATTGAAAGAACAACAACTTGACTTGGAAAAAAGTCCTGGAAGTACACACTGTTCCCCAATAAAGCCCTATTCCCCTTCCCCAATAAAATCTTTAAAAAGAAAAAAAAAAATTGCCAATATGTCTTCATCCCACTGCTGCAGCAACTGCAGCTCCAAGGCTTTCAGCACCTCAATAGCTTCATGTTTCAGCAGCACGGAATTTGGTGTCCTATTTGCTTGGTGTCAGTGTGCTGATTTATAAGCGTGATTCAATTGACTACAGGCTTTTAATCATCTATTTGTCTCATCCAAATGAATATATTAATTTAGTGACATCTAACATCCTTGATACATTATGAGAAAATGGAATTTTTTTAAAGCCCAGGATGATGAAACATCAGTGATAAAAATACAGGAAAATGGTTGTCTGTAGGAGGAGAGATTTGACTGCAAAGGGGCACTAGGGGCCTTCTGAGGTGAAGGAAATGATTTATATGTTGTTTTAACAGTGTATAATTCACAAGACACATTGAACTGAGCATTTAAGATCTGTGCATTTCATTGTGGAAAAAAAAATAGACCTCAATACAAAAGTGAACCAAAATAAAATAAAATGCACACAAAGAAAATCTGTTTGCCCAGCATTCTGTGGTTATTGCAGAAATTTATTTATACTTTTCCAATTGTTGCAGAACAGCTATATTTTGGTACAATTACAACATACTCCCAATCCCTCTGACAAAAGCTTGAGACATGGAATCAACAAAGACTAGCTGGACCTTACTATGCTCTGCGAGGCTAAATACACACAAATAAAATGATTAAAGGAAACGGAAGATCATATAGCTCTGAATATAAAGATCAACAGCTATCCATAATAATAAGAATAAATCTCACAGAGGTAAAATTGTTTAAAAAAATAAATAAAAGCCAGATACAAGAGAACATGCTAAGTGGTTCTATTTATATAAAGTACAAAAACAGAGAAATCTAATCTGTGCAGTGAGATGTCAGGATAGTGGTGACTTGGGGGTGGTCGAGACAGGAGTGGCCTGGCATGTAGGCGCTGTTTACCTGGGTTGTTCCAATCTGTGACAATTCATCTAGCTCTGTAATTATGCAGGTGCACATTTCTCCATGTATAGGTTACTTTGTTTGATTTTGGTTCCTTTTTATTGAAGTAAAATTTAATCACAATAAAATGCACAGTTCCTATATGTTAATTTCAATGTTTGAGAATTTCATATCCTTATATACTCACCACCCAAACAAAATAGAGGACATTTTCATAATCCCAGAAAGTCCCCCATGCTTCTCTCCAGTCAAACCCTCCTTCCCAGAGGAGACCACCTTTTGATTTCTATAGCCATGGTTCAATTTTTTCTGTGCTTGAACTTCATACAAATGGAACCATACAGTATTTGGGGGGAAGGGTCTGCTTACTGTTGCTCAACATAAGGTTTTGGAGACTCATTTTGTGTTGTGTGTATCAGTCAGTGGTCCATTATTTTATTGCTGAGTGATATTCCTTATACATAGTTATTTACACATTCTGCTGCTGATAGAAATTTGCATTGTTTTCAGTTTCTGGCAAATATGAACAAGGCTGCTACAAACATTTTTGTATGGGTCATTTGTGGGTCCGTATTTCACTTTTCTTGAGTCAGTACCTATGAATGGACTTGCTGGGCCACAGCAAATCCCCAAAGTGATTGCATCATTTGACATTCCCATCAGCAGCTCACCAAGTGTCCCCTTGGTCTGAGGGTTTGTTTTCAGCCCTCCTAGAGGGGATGAATGGAATCTGAATGTGGATTTAATTTGCATCTCCCTGATGACTAATGATGTGGAGCATATTTACAGTACTTATTAGCCATCCTATTTATGTATTTTGCTATTCTGTTATCTTTTTTATTATTGATTTATGAAAGTTCTTTATATATTCTGAAAGTAAACCTTTTCCAGATACATCCTTCTGGAATATTTTTTCCAAACTCCAGATTGCTTATTGATTTTCTTAATATTGTGTTTTGATGAGCAGAAATTTTAAATTTTGTTTGTGCCTTACTTAGCATATTTCTTTTATGACTAGTATATTTTGTACCCTGCCAAAAATAATCTCTGCTTACTTGATATCTCAAAGATAACCTCTACTTGTTTTGTGCTATTTTTAGTAGTAGCTTTTGAGATTAAAATACGCACTTAATTTATTTTTGTCTTTCAAATAACATCATTTCCCTTCATGAATAAAACATGTTCTTGTTCCATCTGACTATGCTATATAAACACTCACAACACATTATTTTTAGTTTGATTTAAAGAGACAACAGCTTTTTTTTTTTTTTTTTTTTTTTTTTTTTTAGATTTTATTGGGGAAGGGGAACAGGACTTTATTGGGGAACAGTGTGTACTTCCAGGACTTTTTTTTTTTTCCAAGTCAAGTTGTTGTCCTTTCAATCTTAGTTGTGGAGGGTGTGGTTTAACTTCAAGTTGTTGTCCTTTCAGTCTTAATTGTGGAGGGCACAGCTCAGCTCCAGGTCCAATAGCCGTGGCTAGTTGCAGGCGGGTGCAGCCCACCATCCTTCGTGGGAGTCGAACCAGCAACCTTGTGGTTGAGAGCCCACTGGCCCCTGTGGGAATTGAACCGGCAGCCTTCAGAGTTAAGAGCACGGAGCTCCAACCACCTGAGCCACCAGGCCAGCCCCGAGACAACAGCTTTTTAAAGTAAATAGTTATTAAAATGACCAATAAGCCTTTAAGATTTTTACCCAGATATCTACCTTTTCTGGTATTCTTTGTTTCTTTTTGTGAAGTGGAATTTCCATGCGATGCCATTTTCTTATAACATGAAGACCTTTCTTTAGCATTTCTTGTACCTCAGGTCAGCTGGAGACAAGTGATCTTCGCTTTCATCTCTTTGAAAATATACTTTGCTTTATTTTTAAAGGATATTTTTGCTGGCCATAGAGTTCTAGGTCATTGATTTTCTTTCTAACAGTACTTTAAATATGTTGGTTCACTGTCTTTTGGTTTCCATTTTTGGGGTAAAAAAATCGTCATTATGTGTGTTATTGTTCCTGCATGCATGTAATGTATCTGTCTTTTTCCTCTGCCTGTTTTTAAGATCTGAGCTTTATCATTGTTTTCATGATTTTGATTGTGATGTGCTTCGGTGTGGCCTTCTTTGTTCTTATCATACTTGGGATCATACTGATCTAAAAAAAAAAGTCTTAACAAAATAAGGACACTAATTCCATCATGGGGGTTCATCCTCATGATATCATCTAAACCTAATTACCGCTCAAAAGTGCTACCTCCAAACACCATAACATTGGGAGTTAGCAATCCAGCATATGAATTGAGGGGTGCTGGGGCACAAACATTTAGTCCACAAGGGAGAGAGAGGCAATCGGTGTCAGAACCACCACATCCTAGCAGGCAAGGGGCAAAAGAAGAAATATTGATTGAATACTTGAAGAAATACTCTTCCCACCCCCAGATCTTGCAAGTTTTTACCAGTGGCTGAATACAGTAAGATACCAAAAAGCAAGAAAAGCCTGGATGATGCCGATTACAGGGGTTGGACGACCAGGGCACAGAACAGGACAGATAGATGGGGAGGAAGCCTGGACATGGGTGAAAGGGCAAATGAAGAATAACTAACAAATGACGCAAGGAGGGAATGAATCCTGGGTATCCTTGCTCCCATCTCAATAAACTCAACTTACACCTCAGCTGAACTCATGAGGTCAGTAGAAAGAATCCAAGAGAATTCTCCATTGTTTCGTAATAGAATTGAGAGTTCATTCTAAGGTTTGATGTTTAACTAATGTTCAGGTGACTCTGTTCTCCTATGTAATGCTATTATAGCTCAAATTTGGAATCCAGAAACATGGGATTACATTATCCATTTAGCATCCTAGTTAATAATAAACATTGTATGTCCTTCTCCTATGGACTGAATTGTATCTGCCTACAATTCCTATGCTAAAGCCCTAACCCCTAATGTGACTATATAGGGCCTCTAAGGAGGTAATTAAATGAAGTGAGGTCATAATGGAGGAGCCCTAATCCAACAGGACTGGTGACGTCATAAGAAGAGACAGTGACACTACCTTTCTCTATCTCTCTCTCTGTGTCTCTGTCTCTCTCTGTCTCTCTGTCTCTCTGTCTCTCTGTCTCTCTCTCTCTCTCTCTCTCTCTCTCTCTCTCTCTGTATATGTACAGAGGAAAGGCCATGTGAGGACAATGAAAGAGGCAGCTGTCTGCCAGTCAGAAAGAAATGCTCAGCAGGAACCAACCTTGCTAGCACTTTGATCTTGGACTTCCAGCCTGTGTGAGAATAAATTTCTGTTGTTTAAGACACACACTCTGTGGTATCGTGTTATGGCAGCCCAAGCGGACTAATCTACTTTCCTATTCTTTATGCTCTATATTTCCTACTCTATAGACAAACATGGGTCCTTCTTGTGAGAGGTACACATGGATCTTTCTTGTTTTACAGTGAAACACATAAGAATATTGAAATATTTTCGTTTAATACTTAAAGAGCTGAGATCGGTCAAAATTCTGGCATCTTTTCAAATGAAAATTATCTTAGAACCTAAAGCCCAAACCCAGGTGACTGACAGATCACATACTTGGGATTTAAAGATCTCGGTGATGGTAGAGGAGACTGAACGTGCAGAGTGAGCGCTCACTGGATGGAGCATTTCCTGACTGGGGCCCCTCACCTAGTGTGTAGTGTCACAGGAAGAGGGGGCATCCTTAGGTGCTTTGACCTGCGAGTCCCTCCACAGCACTTTCCTGAAGAGCAATATGGAATAAAATGTTAATGGGAAGTTGGTTTGAACTTTCTGCAGCAAGAACTGAGCCAGAGTCGGGCAAAGCTTGTCTTAGTTGTGGAGACTTATGCAGGACACTAAAGACCAGATTCTGTGTCCCTTGTTTGTTTTGTGAATGTTTGTATGAAAATCACAAGATTACTGGAGATTTTAAATAGTTAAGTGGTTAAAATACCTTGGTTGGGAGTAATCCCATGACACTTTTTCTGGAAATGTTTCCTATGAGACGTTTGCAGTCTGGAGAAGAGAGGCGTCTTTCTGGCTGAGCCCAGGCACTGGTGGGGATCAAAGCTGGGGTTCTCATTAGCACTGACACTCCCCCTTATCCTACCCGCAGAGCAATCCCCAACCGCCTGGTTTCTAGGAATTACCTGGGCTTGGTTCATTTTCCTGAGGAAATGCTAAATAAACTCAACCCTGCTTAGGGAGCGAATACAACTCTGTCTCCCAGGGCTGCCCACAGCCAGGCAGCACCTGCGCCCCTCTGGGTTTGTGCTCAGCTCCCCCTGCAGTCCCCCTCACTGTGTCACTCAGAGCACAGTAATACACAGCAGAGTCTGCCATTCGGAGTGAGGATTTCTGCAGGTGGAAGGAGCTGTCACGCTTCACAAGCTTGGCCTCAAAACCCTGATGCTCTGTCCTCTGGTTTTCTGTCATGCTCTTCAGAAGGAGCTGGGGAGCTTTATTCAGATACCGGACATACCAGAAAAGGAAAGGACTTGAATAGGTGGTCTGGTAATTGCAGTTCAGGATCATAGATGCCCCCTCGGGGAGGATAACAGAGCCTTCTGTCTGGTTCACTGAGTCTCCATTAGACCCTCCTAAAAAAAATTATGTTTTTATGTTACAAATGTGCCTGAAGAGAGTTTTCAACCAAAGAAGAAAAGTAAAGGTTGTCTAAGATTATAGGAAAATTAAAAATCATTTAGATTTAGAATAAAATGTTACTTACTGAATATTAAGATCACAAGAACTGAACAGGTGGCAGAAAGCATGTTGGCAGAAGAAAATGATCCTTGCTCTTTGGAACACATCAAATGCATAAATGAGGAGACTCGTTCTGCACAGCAACAGTCTGTCTTGTGGCTACAAAGGTATGGGAGTCAAACCACCACCTGAATACGAACGCGAACCACATGTGAGGGAAGCAGCGCCATCTGGTGGCTGTATTTCGAATTGCACCACGGTCATCTCGGACTCTATTTCTCCAAATAGCAGCTTGAGGGGTAAATACAGGAGAACGAGCTAGGATTCTAAGAAGAAAGCACTAAACATTCGCTGTACAGTTTCACTAGTATGCTTGGGGAAATGTTTAAAATTATTATTTCCATCATTTTCTGCGTGGTACAGAGATCTATAACTTTCCAAATAATCTTAGGCACAAATTTTAAGTGGCATAGTCTAAGATATCTTCCTTGCATTATGTCCCCATGTTTCCCATGGGTCAGCACTTTGCCTAGAAAGTGCTGCATTGTCTCCACCAATCCTTTACCTGAATTAGTTCTATTCATCCCCCAAAATTCAAGCAACATGCCGTAGAAGAAACATTATCTAATGCAGTTGTCAATCTGTGGTTGAAGGACCAGTTTTTTCCCAGTCCATCATGGGCTGATACATTTGTAGAATACAATTGAAATAAATTACCGTGACTTCTGCTTCACCAATAAAGGTAGAGTACTATAGGAATTGACTTTCTAACTAGAATACTGGACAAAATAAAAGAAACCCTAATTTTGGACGTTGGACTACAAGTAGCACAGAGATGGGGAACACAAATGATATGAGCCCTAACATTGCCACAGCCCGCTTTCTGCAGCCAGTTCCTAGGCGTCAGTGCAGGGAGGACTTACCAAAAATAGCCCAGTTCTCTCACTGTGCTGATGATACAGAATAGGAGTTCGGGGATGCAGAGGCACCTAGAATTTGTGGAGCAGTGTACCAGAGAGGAGAGATTTGCAGGGAGAGAGAGAGAGAGAGAGAGAGAGAGAGAGAGAGAGAGAGAGAGAGAGAGAGACAGACAGAGAGAGACAGAGAGAGACAGAGACAGAGACAGAGAGAGAGAGAGAGAGACAGAGAGAGACAGAGAGAGAGAGAGAGAGAGAGAGAGAGAGAGAGAGAGAGAGAGAGAGAGAGAGACCTGCAGGGGCAGTCACTTTGAAACTTTGAATCTTTGGCTGGGTACTGATCTGCACGCACAAGAGAGGACACTCACTGAATTTGGTATCCTGTCCCTGAAAGTGTCTTTCAGGGGTCCCTGGACCACACTTGGATGGCAGTAGCTTTACACCCATAGCCTTTTGGGGGATATGTAACCTCACTTAGTAACTTGGATCTTGAAATGCTATATTTTTACTTCTTGTCGTGTCATTGTTTTAATCCAACTAAGAATTTGCTTTTAGAAAGCCAGGTTTAGATGCTTAATATTATTAGCCTGGTTCTCTTCATTCCAGAGGCATGTATGTGGTAGTTATCTGTCTCCTGTTTATTTATTTTATTAGGGAATTCAGGAATCTCAATTAAAGGTACTGCTTGTTCAGTGTCTGTCGGCTTGTTTGTCTAGTTTCCTTTGTAATTATTTGTGCTAGTGAAACAAACCCAGCAGAAAATGTAAAAGGGCCATTTTCATAGCTTGTTACTTCTCTAGGATTGGGTTGGTTTTATGCATGTTATGACAGTATTATAGCGAGAAGTGAAAACAGTGCTCCCTGCTTACAGAAACCATTTTAAGGCATTGGGACCTTGTTATTGCAGACTGCTGTGAGGTATTCTTCCCCAGGCTGTCAGAGGCAGTGCCGGCAATATAGTAACAATGGCTATGACTAAATCAGATGAACACAAGAATGATCTTCTTCAAATGATAACTATTCACCCTAAATGGATTTTCTCACCAACTAAAATTAGCTTGGTTTAATTCTTATAGAATCAGGGTCTTGAGTAGAGTTATCATGCTAGTGAGAGTCTCTGGCTAAGCAGATCACCTAGCTGTGCTTCTCTGTTGTGCACATTCAGGAACCCTACACTCAAGCATTCTTTCTGGAAATTTAAAGACTCATCTACAATGTGTAAAGATCCATAAAAAACACAGGAACCCTAACAAGACGTGATTCCTATCTTAAATTGCTTTCAGTTGAGTGAGGAGCAGATAAGTAAAACAGACCCTATCCCTAATCCTGCCTATCCTCCCAGTAGCCCAGGCCCAGGCATGTGGAACGAGGGACCAGACGGGAAACAGATAGCGGATGCATTTATCACTAGGTGAGTGATACCTGTTTGAATATCTCATCTCCAGGATTTCGACTTATTTTTGTATTTTCATCTTCCTCTCCCTTTCTTAGGCCTGTTTGTCAAGACATTTAACCTCCATGCTCACGTGTCTAACACCCAGTGTGTAAGGGTCCAGAATGTTGGGAAAGAAGACAGCATTTGCCTTCAGGTTTGGGTGGCCAGACACATGCCTATTGCTTTCTTTCTCCCTTCTCCTCATTTCATCACGTTAGTTCTCTGATGAGCTTCCAGAAAGATTCAGTATCATCTAGGATTTGGAATAAAATTAAGTTTCATATTACTATATGTTAAATTTTATAAAACTGAGTTTCAGAATCAAAAGGTTCTCTGTGCTGCCTAAAAGCTGAATTCTTTGAGGAGTGGTCTCTGGAATTATATTGATTGGAAACTCACTTAATTGTGATTCAATTGCGGTTCTTGAAGCCCATTGCCACCACCTCGGCTGGCCTCCTTTGAACCTTTTCTTAATTTGGAGGCTAGGATATGGAGGTAAAATTAAGGCTGCTCTGACCTTAGAAGGGTTCTTTCCTCCTCTCTATTCCCCAAAGGTAAATATTTTGGACACGCAGTGATGTGTTTTTCCAACAATTTAGCTTTTGCTACAAAGTGCCACAATCCTCCTTTCATCACCATATATTTGACCCCCCTTTAACTTTTTCTCCCTCCCCATTCCCCCATTTCCCTCTGATAACCAGTAAAACTGTTGTCTTTGTTTTGATTGTTTGTCTTGTTCATTTATTTTATAAGTTTTAATGTGCTACATATTCTATCTTAATCCATTCTAAAGAATAGAAGATACACTTGCAGGGTGGAAAGTTCACAAATTTAATTCTCCGACCTCATATGCTTTTAATGAATGATGTATCTAGACATTAAACATGAACTGAACTAAGGTTTCCTTGCCAAACCCCCACCTGTGCTGACACAGCCCCTGCTTCATCCTGTCTGTGAGAGAGTCTCTCCCCTGGGGCCCTATCTCATGTTGATGATTTTGTGGGGACTCCCATAGGTACCCACATCACTGTGGTCTCTCAGAGCACAGAAGTACATTGCTGAGTCTCCAACCTGTGAGGCTGTGATGGTGAGGTTGATGGAATTGGCTGATTTCTGGAAGGTCAGAGAATATCGACCCTCTGTTTTCTTTTGCTCATTGAAAGACTCCTGATGAATTAGGAAGGTCATTTCCCCACTTGGTGGTTGTTTGTACCAAAATAAATAATAAGAGTAACTTTTAGCTTCATATACACAGCCCAAAGTTGCAGCCGCCTTCTCCACCACAGAAATTGCAGACTGGGTTTGATTTACACTCTGGGTCATGCTGGATCCTGCAGTAAAGAGAAAAAGAAATAAACTGACCCCTTATTTGTACTCATGAGGGTGTAAGTGATAAAGTGGCTTAGGACTCAGCACTCCCGTTCTATTGCCCATTCTTCTCCCTTTTAAGCCTCATCAGACAACAATTATCTGCTTCTCCCCACAACCTTTGGGACTGAGAGGAGCTTAAGTCCTGTGTTTGTGGCCATCCTTACCAAGACAGATAAAGGCTATGACTGTCCTCAGCACGTTGGCAATCAGCATATTGGTAGCTCTGCCCTTGAGTGAAATGTCCTCCGTTCTATCTCAAATCCAGATCTTAATTCTGTCCCCTGTGCTCAAGAGGTATGAGCTTTGTGATGCTCTGCCCCCATACAGGAAATAGAGTGAGCAGATATAGGACAAGTTTGCCTGTCATGTCACATGCTTCCTCTATAGATAAGGTAGGGAATGCTAGACTTCTGAACACCTATTTTGTCTAGCTATAACTTATGGTACTAGAAATAAACAGTGGGGAAAATGGAATTCTCTTCAGTTAATTCCTCTTTGATGGAAAATGTGGGATTTTATAGAATACAATTTATTACGCACTAGGGCAAATATATGGGATAACATAGTTATGCACCTTTTGATCTTATATATGCCTCCTTTTCTCCCAAGAGAATCAAGGTGAAAAGTATTCATCGGGTTGTAACTTTCTAATGGGAAGGCAAAACTTTTAGTCTCAATCTTTGTACCTAACTTGCATGGAATCCAGTAAAGTTACATGAGAAGTATTTTGTTGTTAATGAATGATTTCACATCGTGCCACCTGAGTCACAAAATCTGTCAAATGCCTGTGCCATGTTAAGTAACAGTGGGGAGAAAACATACACATTAAATGTGTGTGTGTGACAACAAAAAATTCTACTCAGTGCCTAAAAACAGGAATTTCTGTTATAACTAAATACGTGTATTTCTGAAAATCCGCCTGCTCTTCCAAACCACATACATTAATTATGGTAGAAATTGGGGAAGGGAACACCCTTAAAATATACAACTTTGTAACCAGAGCATTATCAAAACCAGCACAATTCTTATTAAAAATACCAGCAGAGTTCAATCTCCATTGGCATTTGTCCCTTACATCATAGGCAGTAAACTCTTTGCAGCCTTAAACATTGGGTTTTGTGTTTCACCTCTCTACATATAGGTCCATGAATACATGTATTTCCAATAAGACCACATTCATCAAACCTGTAAATGTAATTTTCCTTCATAAATCAATATTTTTTAAGACTAGAGATGGGAATGGCCCTACAGTGTTTTTATCCTTGCTCTCAACTTCACCAGGCAGCTTACCTTGAAAACCCTGGAAATTCTTGAAGCCAAAAACAAACTCTCCTTACACTAAAATAGAGCTGAGGCTTTTTTTTTTTTTTTTCAATGAGAAACTCGCCCCTGGCAGTTCTTTGATTTGACACAAATTATTAATGTGCTTAGAAAAATCACAGAGAATCAATGAAACTTCCACATCATGTTGACATCATACCTGTATTTACTAATTGTGCAAAAACAGAATTTGTTTTAATGAGATATACACTGTAACAGAACAGAAAATGCTGTATCCTACGCTCTCAATGAGTAGACATATTTGACCTATCAAGTACTTTTATTTGTATTGGGAACATATAGTCCCTACTTCCTTGGCAAATTCTACTTGTATGTCTCCTGATAACAGCCACTGAGGCTCAGCTATGGCCCCTAATACAGCCAGGCTGCTCCCCTTCCGCCCCACTGAGCCCCTCTGGGTTTGTGCTCAGCTCCCCCTGCAGCTTCCCTCACTGTGTCTCTCAGGGCACAGTAGTACACAGCTGAGTCCGTCGTTTCCACTGCGGGTTTCTGCAGGTGAAAAGAGCTGTCTTTCTTAACAAGATCGGCGTGAAAACCATTGCTGTTCACCTTCTTATCCGATGAGCTTTTCAGGAGGAGCTTAGGCTCTTTGTTTTGATACTGGACATACCAGTAAAGAAAGGCTGAATAGCTGGTCTGGTAAGTGCAATTCAGGGTCAGAAATGCCCCCTCGGGGAGGATAACGGGGCCTTCTGTCTGGTTCACTGAATCCCCACAGGTGTCCCCTAAAAAACAGAGCGGGGTAGCAGGGATTAAAAGTCATCCGAAAGCCAAGGAATAAAACACCTTAGAAATCTTCCATAAATGTTACTTACTCAATATCAACAAGATCACAAGTCCCAAGCAGGAAGCAGACAGCATGGCTGGCGGAGAAGCAGCAGCAGGTTTTGGTTGGGAATAACCAAAGCTGAGAGCACTGTTCCTCTGCTTTCTTGATCCTTTGGTGGAATCTTCTAGAAAATCTTGGCTCACGTGCTAAGCAAGACAAACTACCCCGCAAGATTATATCACAGGCTGCAAAAAAGAGAGATGTGTTCAGAAATGGAAGATAAATGTGTGTCAAACCACCACACAAAGATAGCAGCGCCCTCTTGTGGTTTCTCCTCTGTCCTGCAGCCTGTTTTACATCTGAATTTGATACTTACCCTGGAATGGAGCTTAAATTATAGACGTAGAAAGGAAATAGGTGTCTGGGATGAGGAGTAGAGCTCCAGGAAGGAAGCATCAAACATCTGCTGCAGACTTCACAATGGTGTTTGGGGCTGAGACAGTGGGCAATTTCTCCGCCACCCTCTGTGAGATCCGGCGCAGTATGGCTCCCTTAGGTCTCCCGAGTCCCAGCATCTAATGTCTGTTCATACTAAGTATTAAGTTAGGGTATACTGAGAGTGTAAAAAAGCACGGTCTGCGTTCTCTTTTTGACATATTCCCCCATTGGTCCACTGGAACCAGAGAATGAGCCTCTCTGCTTAGAATGTTCTCCCTTTTTGCATAGGTAACTTCTATTCATTCTTGAAGAACCAATTTACATGCCACTTCCTTGTGAAAGCACTCACTCAGCTCTTCAGGCTGAGTTAGTGCCCATTTATTTTCCCACTACACCTGCATACATAGCATCTCTATCGCTACTACATCATATTAGAGTCAACTGTATCCTGTTTGTCAAACTAGAGTCGGTGCCCCAGAGATCAGGAACTTAATCTCATGAGTCTCTGTAGCCAACTTCTGAAAATACTTGTATATAGTCCCTGAGTTCATAGTAAATGTTCAAAAAATATCTGAAGACTGAATGAGTAAATGAGTGAGTGGACAAGTCAGGTAGGTACAGTTATCTTTTTAAGAAGTATAGTCTGAATGAGAGCAGACGTCCTAGGCCCCTGGCATCACCAGTTTCTTCCAGAGGCAGATCCAGGGCCTGGATAACAGGTGCATTCAGTGTTTCTCAACATACAGATGTTCATATAAGGGACAATTCTCATTGTGACTGTTTTTTAAAATATGGTGCCTTACAAACACAAAAAATAGGTTAAATATAAACTGTTTAGGCTCACGTAATTACCAAATCAAACAGAAATGCAAGCAAAACATAAAATCAATAAAATTCAAATTAAAATATTCACGTAAGGGATGATCTTTTGCAGAAACTAGAAAGTCAGTGTAGGTTTATTAGAAGAAAGCTATAGTGGGATGGTGATAGCGACAGCGAGCGCAAAGAAAAGGACCTAACCGTCACCGTGTCGAGCAAAAGAGCAAAGACCAAGACCACCAAGAAGCGCCCCCAGCACGCAACATCCAATGTGTTCACCGTTGTTTGACCAGTCACAAATTCAGGAGTTCAAAGAGGCCTTTCACATGATTGATCAAAACAGAGATGGTTTCATTAACAAGGAAGATTTGTATGATACGCTTGCTTCCGTGGGGAAAAATCCAACCGATGTGTATTAGACGCCATGATGAATGAGGCTCCGGGTCTCATCAATTTCACCATGTTCCTCACGATGTTGGTGAGACGTTAAATGGCACAGATCCAGAAGATGTCATCAGAAATGCTTTTGCTTCCTTTGATGAAGAAGCAACTGGCCCCATTCAGGAAGATTACCTGAGAGAGAGCTGCTGACAACAGTGGGAGATCTATTTACAGACGAGGAAGTGGATGAGCTGTATAGAGAAGGACCTACTGACATTGCAATTACCTTGAGTTCATGTGCATCCTTAAACATGAAGCAAGACAAAGATGACTGAAAAGAACTCCAAATTCCGGCCAAACGTTCCTTGTCGCCACTTTGGGAATTTCTGAGACTTTCCCTTAGAGCTTATAGCATGCCCTAGCTTTGCTGCTTTTGCCTTTCTTGTATTTATTCTCAGATGCATATTTTGGGCACATGCATCTCTATAATCAGACTGGAAATGGGACTTTTTGTCATTTTCAGAATAGAAAATGGGGTAATTTAACTTACAAGCTTCCCCCCAAAATAACTGCAGTCTTCACAGTCAATATATTTTTTTCAGAGAAAGTTATTCACTCAATTTTTTCTGAACCACAATTAAACTTTATGATAAAAAATAAGAAAGCTATAGATGTGTGTAGTTCAATAATTCACTTGATTGAGATGATTTGGAGCTTAAAGCATTACTGTCTGAATTATTGTAACTAGTGGTTACTGGTATTTTTAATTTCCTATTAAAAAATACCCATTTAAGTCACCATTATACAATTGTATTATTTGATGAAGTTCATATATATATATATGAAGTTCATATATAAAATATATATATATATATATATATATATATATATATATATATATATTACATTCACTGCTGCTCTTACATCGACTGAATTGCATGTAGATACAATGAAACAATAACTATGATTAATACACCTTCTTCCAATGGAAACATGGTTTCCATTTATTGTTTTATTTTCTTGTCATCAAATCTAAAACTCCAAATCTAAAAATTCTCATGTAATTCTTATCCCCCGAGGGTTGGCAGACTTTTTTCTATAAAGGGTCAAATAGTAAATAGTTTAGGTTTTGAAGTCTGTTGATCTCCATTGAAACTACTCAACTCTGCTCTTACATCACAAAGCATCCATAGTTAATGCATAAATACATGGACATGGATGTTTTCCAGTAAAACTTTATTTACAAAAACAGGTGACAGGCAGCTTTGACCTGTGGGTCATAGTTTGCCAACGCCTGCAATACCCCAAAAATGTATCCATAAACCTCCAAAGATCCATGGACTACACTCTGAGAAACTCAGTTATATTTTCTTTTTGCTCTTTCCACAATATTATCATAGCTCTTTAAGGAGGTTTAAAATATAGGGAGTATATCGAATCAATTAATGGATAAAAAGGAGGAAGAAGATTGGATTATTCTAATGCCTACGATACTTTGATGTGAGGATTCAAGGCTGAGAAACACAGATTTGTTTCCTGCCATTAAGGAGCTCACAGAGCAGTCGTGAAAACAGATGATGTTAAGCACTTAAGCATGCCATTGAACTTCCTTTAGTTACTGACTCTTGGTCACATGTACAGAATGAGCAGGCATTTACTGGTTTTTACTCTTTTGAAGGGAGGAGAAGAATCGTAGGAAAAGGAAAAAGTGAGAAAATCACCTAAAATTGCTATGCTGCAATGACATTATATACAAGTCATTGTTCTCACCGGTGAACAACAGACACTGACTCTGGTTGAATTAAGCAGAAAAGGAATAAATTAATTAATATTGGTTTGCCTCAGATTTTCCAATAGGATCAGAGAACTGGACTCAAAAGCTATTGAGTCACGAACAATTCAGAAAACTACTCTTCTGAGCTCCAGATGCTGCAGGATGTGCCTTCAAGGCTGCTAGTATAAGGCACTGTAAACAGCTGCAAATCCACTGCCCATGCTGCCCTGGAAACTGTAATCTTCAGCTTGTTGCAATTACCACCGCTCCCAAAATGGAAACTGTTAAGCTGTCCTTTTTGTGTAAGTAACTCCTGAGTCAACGTTTGGGAAGGCTATATCTAATTGGTAGAGTCCAAATCATGTGTCCCACTAATATGCACAATAGGATGGATATATGAGTGTATTAGTTTTCTACAGCTGCCGTGACTAAACATCACAGACTAGGTAGGTCAAATAACAAAAATTTATTTTCTCACTCACAATTCTGGAGTCTAGACGTACAAGATGAAAATGATGGCAAATTTAATTTCTTCTGAGGCCTCTCTCTGTGGCTTACAGAGGGCCATTTTCTTGCCAAGTCCTCACATGGTTGTCTCTGTGAATGTGTGTGCTGCCTATATCCCAATCTCCTCCTGTTACAAGAGCACCAGTCATATTGCATTAGGCCCCACCCTAATGACCCCATTATAACTTAATTACCTCTGTAAAGGCCCTACTATCTCCAAATACAGCCACATTCTGAGGTACTGGGAGATAGGACTGCCACATATAAGTTTGGAGGAACTTATATGTGGAAACACAATTTATCCCCTAACAATGAGTGTCTGATATTTCCAGTTTCTATGGCAGGAGAAAGGAAGGTACAGGGAGAGAACAAACTTTGCAGTCAGGCCATCAATCAAGTTTAGATCTACCCATTCAGTAGCTGTTTGTGTCCTCTGTGCTTGTACTCCCTAGATTGTAAAATATGGATGATGAGTAATAATAATACTACCTTTCTAGAGTTGTTGAAGTTATAGGTAAGACAATAAAATGCTAGTTAGGGCCTGACATTTACTAATGACTCAAAAATTATTATTGTTACAAGAAAATGCACCCTGATGCTGAGCAGTCAAACTGAATGGCAAATATCCTCTAGGGTATTTTATAAGGGTCTTCAAAAATTGATTTTAAGATATTTTGTGCATAAAATAGGGCGAGAGGTGGGTAAGCAAGGAAGAAACTTTTGCTTCTTCCTTTGACAAAAAGAAAAAGGGAATAGATTGTAGGCTGGAGCAATGTAAGGATTAGAGAGCGCTAGGAGATAAGTCTAGAAGAAGATTTTGTTTGGATGTATGCAAAAATAAATCTGGATATTGTCAGTAAGAAACTGAAAAATATTAAAGCTTTTCTGAGTAAGGAACAGATGTTATTTTTAAACACTATTTGAGAAGTTTACATTTTAATCTGTCTGTTCTCTGCAAGACAAGTTTGAAAAGTTTGCAAGGAAATTTAGAATAGTAGTTAAAAGATATCATCCAGGTCTAAGAGATTAAGGGACATGTCCACTGTCTCACAGCAAAGAGGGCAAGAATCTAGTTCCATTAATATTTGCACGTAATTGGCTATATATGCAAAAAGTATATCTAGAAACAGAAACATTGAAGCAGAAACATTGCTGTCCTCTGGAAAAGGAAAGTGTGAGGTTAGCTAACTGGGGTGAAAGGGAAACCTTTTCTCATTCAAAAATGAAATAATTAAAAAGAAAATATCTAATCCTGTTACAAGATAAAGAATATGTTTTCAAAATTATCAGCAGATGCTATACTCAATAGTCAGAAACAAACATCATTTCTTTTAAAGGATAAGACTACTCGCAAATACTCATTAAACAATTTCCCAACAGTAACAGTATAATATAAAAGGAAAATTCTATTTATAATAACAAAAATATTAAAATTTTTGGTGTAGGAAGAAACTTAAGCAAATAAAGAAAACTAAAAAGCTGACCATATCAAAATTACAACCACAAAAGAGCCATCATTGAGAATCACCTCAAGTCTAGCTGAACTGAAGTCCTACAACTAAGGACATACAGAAGAAGCCACCTTGAGACTGGGAGGAGGGGCAGAGACATGGAATGGGCTGATCCCACACCCACGTGTGACCATTAAAAATTGGGAGGGATATCTGAGTTGCTGAGGTTCCCCACCACCACCCTGAGGAGCAAAGGGTCCTGACCCCACATCGGGCTCCCCAGCCCAGGGCTCAGGTGCCAGAAATAGAACTCCCCATAGTTTCTGGTTGTGAAAACCTGCAGAGATTGTGGCTGAGTGAGACTGAGGCAGCTAGAGTCATAGGCATTCCTCTTAAAAGGCCTGAGCACAGACTTACTTGCTGACAGACTCACTTGCTCTGAGCTCCAGCACTGGGGCAGCAGCTCAAAGGCCCCAGGGACATAGGAGGAAGTGATTTGTCTGCCTTCAGGGAGAGGGCTAGAGGGGCAGCTTTCTCCCAGACAGAGGAGATGGCAGAAGCCATTGTTTATTTGTTGAGTGCTCCCCACTCCCAGCATGTAGATGCAGGCAGACACCATATCTGAGTCTCCATCAACCTGGCTAACACTGTTCATCCACCCCACCCTGGACATTCCCTAAGACACTGCCTACCCAACTGCTGGGCCCACGCAAGCTGCTTCCAGTGGCTTTTCCATATAAACTGCCTGCCTTGGCTCATGCTGCAGACTTTCCTAAAATCTCTCAAAGTTTCACAAAACTCAAACAAGAAGCATCTGGCTTCATCATGTCCCATACCTTTTGCTGGGCAGCTCTAAGCCTGGCAACAGCAGCAGCCGGTCTTGATTCATGGCTTGGCCTCTCCCAGGCACTCCAAGCCCAGCATGGGTGGCTGCCATCTGTGGAATTTTTTATAGCTCACGCCAAGTGGCCCTGGGCAGAGCACAAGCTGTGGCTGAACTTGGCCTGTGACAAGGCATCTCCCAGGAAGCCCCAAGATTAACACGCCCACTGGCCAGCTTCAGACCAAAATGGAATATCACCTGGATGCCTCCAAGTATGATACACCCAAAGGACAGGATTGGCAGGCACCAGAGCCCTGCTAAAGCAAATCCTGCTCTATGCAGTCAGCTCCTGCACAACAGCTTCTCCACAGAGGTCATGGCCAGGGCTCACAACCAATAAGCCTGAAGGTCAATCCCTCCCATTGATGTGCCGACAGTAACCAAGGCTTAGCTACAATAGGAGGACACACACAACTCACATAAGGGACACACCAGAGCACCTGGCTTAGGTGGCCAGGAATACTTTGCCACTGGGTCCCATAGGACACCTAATACATAAGGCCACTCTACTAAGACAGGAAGACATAGCAGCCCTACCTAATACATAGACACAGACACAGGGAGACAGCCAAAATGGGGAGACAAAGAAACATGTACCAAATGAAAGAACAGAACAAAGCTTGAAAAAAAAAACTAAACAAAATGGAGTCAAGTGATCTACCAGATGCAGAGTTCAAAACACTGGTTATAAAGATGCTCAGCGATCTGAACTTCAACAAAGAGATAGGACCATAAAATGGAGATAGAAACATAAAATGAACCAATCAGAAATGAAGAATATAGTAACTGAAATGAAGACTACATTAGAGGGAATCGACAAAAAACTAGATGAAGCAGAGGATCCAATCAGTGATTTAGAAGATAATGTAGCAGAAAACACCCAATCAGAACAGCAAAATAATCAAAATAATAATAATAATAATAATAATAATAATAATAATGAGGAGAGTTTAAGGGGCCTCTGGGACAATGTCAAGCATACCAACATTTGCAGTGTAGGAGTAACAGAAGGAGAAGAGAAAGAGCAGGGAATTGAAAACCTATTTGAAGAAATTATGACTGAAAACTTCCCTGACCTGGCAAAGGAAACGGACATACAAGCCCAGGAAGCACAGCCCCAAACAAGATGACTTCTAAGAGGCCCCCACCAAGACACGTCATACTTAAAATGGCAAGAGTGATGTCAGAAACATGGCGGTGGGAGGGGCCCCCTTGATCTCTCCCCTTGAAGTGACAACAGTTGAACAGCTTTAATTTAACAAAGGATTCCCTGCACAATCTGAGACATCTGCACATTGAAACATCTGAAGGTGGGCAAACTGGGGCAAACAGAGAAGGAGGGAAGGAAGAACAACAGAGACGGGTACATGGACACAGCCTGGAGCTCACTGCTGTTGACTCAGCTCAGAGCTCACTAGGTCCCAGGAAAGGGGAGGATACAGGCTGCAGGTGCACTATCTGTGACCCCAAGCGTTCCTGCCAGCGCAATCTGCATACGAGGTCGGACAATTATGTTTGCAAACTTGTTGCAACAACGTTGCTAACCTTTTTTGATATCAGAGGGATTGTTCATTATGAATTTGAACCACCTGGACAAATAGTTAACCAAATTTACTATTTGAAAATGCAGAAAAGGCTGTGTAAAAAAAAATGAAGAAACAGCAATACTTTCTAACTCATTTAATGAGGCCAACATTACCCTGATACAAAAACCTGGTAAGGATAAGACAAAAAAAGAAAACTGCAGGCCAATATCTCTGATGAATACAGATGGCAAAATCCCAAACAAAATACTAGCAAATAGCATAAAACAATACATTAAAAAGATTATACATCATGATCAAGGGGGGTTCATTCCAGGAGTGCAAGATTAGTTCAACATATGCAAATCAATCAATGTGATACACAACATAAAAAAACAAAGGCTAAAAATCATATGATCATGTCAACTGATGCAGAAAAGCATTTGATAATATAGAACATCACTTTATGGTTAAAATACTTAATAAAATGGGTACCTCAACATCATAAAGTCCATATACAACAAACCCTCAGCTAACATCATGCTTAATGGTGAAACACTGAAAGCGTTCCCTCTACCATTAGGAACAAGACAGGATGCCCTTCCACCAAGGGACACAACAATGGTTCCTACTGAATTGGAAGATGAGACTTCATGTGGCCATCTTGGGCCACATATGTCACTGAACCAGTGAATAGAAGAAAGGTTACTCTACTGGCTGGGTAATTGATATCAATTACCAAGGGGGAATTGGGTTGCTGCTGTATGACAGATCTAAAGAGGACTATGTCTGGAATCCAGGGGGTTTCCTGGAGAACCTGTGGGTATTTTGATGCCCAATAGTAAAGATCAATGGAAAACTATAACAACAAATAGAAAGGCAGAATCACTGAGGACTCAGACCCTTTGAGAATGAAGATTTGGGTCACTCTGTGAGGCAAATAACCCCAAGCCATCGAGCTTATGGCTGAGGGCAGGAGAAATATAAAATATGTAATAAGAGATGGAAGCTGTCTATGTCAACTGCAGCCTCATGACCAAATCAGGAATCAAGGGATGTAGTAACTTTCTAGATTTTCTCTTTGCTCTTTATATGTATGTGTTTTTCTCTATGTGCTGCCATTTTCTTCTCTCTTGTTCTCATCATAGTTATTTTATATACAAATCATTGGAGATTAACTTTACAATTTAGTCTGTATGTAACAGAATATTCCATGGAATTTCATCTGTATTTTAGAAGAGATTAATATAGCCAGAAATGCATAGAGACTGTTGGGACTATAGGTTTCCTCATTTGGGGGAAAGGGTGAGAACATTTTCAGTTCAAAGGACAGCGTAAGCTTGTTAGATGGAAACAGAGTCATTTCACTGTTATTTGGAAGTTCAGATGTGTGTGGAGGGGAGCATATGAAAGTTCAGTAACCAGAAGTATGGAGTGTGCCAGTCATCAACGCCTTGCCTTTTAACACCAAATCCACCCTTGGCCTATTTGTGATTCTGGACCTGGATCTTGTAAACATTTCTCCTGTGCCAGCTGGCATGATATGAAGCTTTGCCAGTACAGGGAACTGGAAGGACACTGGAGGAAGAAGAGGCTTCTTTTCCTAGGTCTGGCATGTTTGTCACTCTTGTTCCTACAGCGCTTGGCCAGCCTGTGGGACACCAGTGACACTCACCTCCAGCAAAGTTCAGTGTCAGCCCCACAGGTGGTTTCCTAGCAAGTTGCACGAGCACCCCAACCAAGTTCAGCAGCACGCTTTTACCAGCTTCCTATAAATTTTGTTGGAACCTTGGTAGGTGTTTCCCTGCTTGCCAGCCTTTTTCTCTGGCACATCAGGAAACTTCTCCACCATTCACAGGCTACCACCACACGCTGCCCAGTGAGTCTAATTCAAAGCCTTGGTGGTGGGGCAGAGGGGTGAGGGAAGGGGTATGTGTTTTAATGTGTTACTTACTTTGGAACTCTGGCTTAGTCCTAACGATGATGGCCTCTCTCTACATGTGCTATTTCTCTGTTCTTTAAAATTCTTTTTACTCATTAGTAATTGATTCTCTATTATTAGTTAATACTTCTTTACATTAAATTTTCCTTATTCAAATTACTGTGGGTTTTTTCCCTCCTGATTGGACTCTGCTTGAGATAGTAGGAGTCCATGAAGTGCATGATAGGAAAGGCATTAGAGGCAGAGAGACCAGCAGTCATATTACATGAGACAGTATCATGCTTTTAGGGAACTGTGCTTAGATATGTGGTGACGGACACAAGTGGGGGTGGATGGGGTGGCAGAGGGGTTGGAGAGGTGGGACTGCAGCACTTAAACCTGGAGAGTCCCTCTGGGCCCAGAAAAGAATGCTTTCTTATGCTGTGCTAGTTTTTTATTTCAAAAGTATTTTTCCAGGGACTACTAGACAGAATAAATACACTTACAGGTTTAATAATTAATTTAGGCAAAATAGGTTATGCAAATTTTCTTGGACAAATTTTTGAGGTTAATCTCTAGCTACTTGACAATTGATGATATTGCACCTAAGAGGCAAACCCAATGTCTAGAGAGAGAATGCCCCCCTGTGGGCCACAGAGAACTTACAATGAAGTATTTGCTCTAACTCCCAAGGGGTTTGTGCTCTGCTTCCTTTGTAAAACCAGTTACTGTGGCCCTCAGAACACAGTAATACATGGCTGAGTCTTCTTCTTGAGCTGCTGGTTTCTTTAGATGGAAGGACGCCCCACTCTTGTCAAGGTTAGCCGTGAAACCTTTGGAGCTCTCTTTTGAGAAGTGTTTCAGGAGTAACTGGAGGCCTTGTTTGGGGTACTGGACATACCAGAAGAGGTCAGGACTCCCAGAATATGAGTAGTTGCACTTCACCTGCACTGGGGCTCCTTCGATGACCGAGATGTGGTCTTCAGGCTGAGTCACTGTCTGGGCTCTCGTTCCTCCTGTAACAGCAATTCTGGATCAGGGATCGTCTTGCACACAGAGGAGAATATTTCTTTAAAGTGATTCTAAGTCAGAAAACCATAGAAAAAAGTAAAAAGAGACTTTACTCACTGAGTGTGAATATCATCACAAGCACAGAAGTGAGAATGGGCTGCATGTCTGAGCTGTGAGGAAACAAGAGGCTCTTTTCTGGAAGCAGTTCAGCCACACGGACACGGACAGAATGCTGAGGGAGTTTACCCAGCATGTAAAGCAAAAACATTTCCTCAAAGGGCTGGTTGCTTTCTGGCTTTTCACTAAATTCAATTCATGGCTTATCTTCCTCTAGAGGCCAAATCTGATATTGCAGATAATCTCGGGCTTCAGGAAACCTTTAAATTCTGAACCAGAATCGAGAGGCGTTTCCTCCACAGTTAATAAGACAAAGACAAATACCATACGATCTCACTTACATGTGGAATCTAAAGAACAAAATAAATGAACAAACAAAACAGAAACAGACTCAGAGATACAGAGAACAAACTGATGGTTGCCAGAAGGAAGGGGAACTGGGGAGCTGGGTGTAAAAGATACAAGGTTTAAGAAATACAATTTGGTAGTTACAAAATAATCATGGGTATGTAAAGCACAGCATGGAGAATATTGTCAATAATCCAACAACTATGTATAGTGTCAGGTGGGTACTAGATTAATCAGGGAGATCACTGCATAAATGATATAAATGTCTAACCACTATGTTGTACACCTGAAACTAATATTAAAATAATATTGAATGTCAACTGTAACTGAAAAAAACAATTAATTTTTTAAAAAAGACAAAGGGTAATTCTATATTAGGTGAAAAAGCGTGTTACTGGAAAGGTCCAGATAGAAAGGTCCATGGAACAGAATATAAAGTCAAAACATACAAATTACTAATGGAAATTGAGTTATAATAAAAATGGGAAAAAGAAGATATATTCAATAAAATGTGACTTCATAAATGGAGAGTCATTTATAGATTAACAATAAATTTGGATGTTTAGTATTCTGTTTGTAACCTTAATATCTGCTAAGGTTACAAACAGATATTTGTAACCTTAATATCTGTTACAAAATAAATTCCAAACGAAGATAATATTTAATACCTTTAAATAAAATAAAATAAAACTTTAAAAAATAAATTTAGGATGTTACGGATTTTCTAAAAAGAACAGTTAAAAAGCATAAGGGAAAATATTGATAGATCAGACTTCTTAGAAATTTCAACTACTATACAGGTATGTTAATGGAATATTTAAACATTACCAGATCAAGTTACTTTCCAAAATCATCAGGAGTGACCCTTTAGAATTTTAGTTCTACAAGTTTTTTAAAAAACAGGCCATAAGCAAAGGAACAATCATTTAGCCTAGAAAGAAGACAATTCTCAAAAGATGGTAGATTCAAAATATCCCTGATCCCTTGTGCTTAGCCAAGGAGATTCCGTGGTGGCCACCCAGGCTAGGCCAAGAGAGCTCAAGGAACGTGTTCCATTTGGTGCTCAGGTAGCAGAGAACAAAGAGCAGGATGAAGATCAGAAAACTATGGATCATGGAGAGAGCTTGATTTGCAGAGATCTCTAAGAAGGACCTCTAAGAAGGAAACATTCTCTTTGGAAAGCCTTTCCAAATAGCTGAGAAGAAAGTAGACTAAGTCCCATCTGTGCTTAATGAAGAGGACAAGGAGATCAAAGAGCCAAGAGATTTCCTTCTAGTTTTTTAGCTATTAACACTGCTGCTGATATCAGTGCCCTGCTGGCTGCTACATTGCTGACCTCAGGCAGAGAAACGCCTAGGCTTTTCACCCTCACAGGATTGCCTCCACTTAAAGTGCCCCAGTAATCAGACGGGTCAGGAGTGGAGTAAAGACAGGGAGAGGACAGCTCAGAGAGAAACAAGGGCCTTCTCTGGGTCACGTGTAGTCTGAAAAACATTATCAGGGTCAGTGATCCAATTTCCTTAACCAATAATCAGGATGCATACTTTAAAAAGTGATTCATTTACAAAATTCATTTACAAAAAGCTCTCACGAAGACAGAATATCTTACTGGCTGCATTGTTTATTTAATCTGCATAATGAAGTAAACACAATTAATGAAATTAGGAGAATTCTCTAAACCTCAGACTTACAGTCATCATTAACAAATGCAATGTTTCCCACAATACTTTGGTTGATGGAGAGAGAAACAGGACATGTATATGATGACCACCCTGACCTCATTTCTATCTCCCTTCTCCTCCTGTCCAACAGTTCACCCCATACACCATGCAGGTTTACCTGACTGATTCTGCTCTGTGACTATGATATAAGCCACATATTGAAATTTAAGTTATTTCCTTCTCCCCAATCTCTCTTTTCTTTTTTCTTGTCCCTCCTCTCCCTCTACATATGTTCATTATTTTTCTTGCATTTCATCTTCTCATTCATTTCTTGTCCCCTGTTTTTCTAGACTCAGAAGAGGTATAAGAGAAGGCAGATATCACTGGAATAATTTTGAAGTGAGAGAAAAGGATCATATTTTAGACTATTTAATCATGAAAACCAAAACTGTAAATAAGTAACGTAGCTCTTTTCCACTGGAGCTTCCAGCTTTACCATGGCCCTCGCTGATGCTCTCCCCTCGGGGAGTCATCTCTCATACACCCATCACCCCAGCAGACCTTCCTCACAGATGAATGTGGAGATTCCCCCTGTTCTTACAGTATATGACTAGTTCTGATGTTCTCCTAACTGCTAACCCTCATTCAAATTTTAACTATCAAAGATTCACCTATCTCAGAACTTGAGGAAAAAGTCTCTCACTTAAGAGTAAAGTCTAGAATGCCTCCTAGTGGTTGAAAACCATCAGGCCAACTAACTCATCAGCAATCACTGGAACCCCAGAGCTCTCATTCCATTCTCTCCTGAGGCCCACCTACAGATTATTAGGAGCTAAAGAACTGTCAGGCTGGATGGGAGTTTTGTTTTGTTTTGTTTTAAAGTAAACTGATTTCTTCTTCAAAATGCCATTTAATGGAGGTTACCATCTTCAACTATTTCGTCAAATTGCATCTTCAGGATTAAATGTGATTTCTCCAATTTATTTCAAAATAACTCCACAGCAATTTATTGGAGGGAGGTCTTCTGTAAGCTGGATCTTGTGCTATTTCTTAATTAATTTAAAAAGAGAATGAAACTTTGTTCCTACTCACAAGACATTGCAGTATGTATAGTAGGAAAGACAAACATGCATGTATATATGTGTTCATACACCAAGTAGCACTCCCCCAAAGTACAAAATGAACCCAGAAATAAGGAGACATTTCTTATAAAGAGGATATTTAGACAAAGACTTAATGAGAACATGCACATTTTGTCTTTTTCTTAGAAAAGATAGGAATGTTACCAAGAGATTAAGCAGAGATATCAGCTTGGGAGTGGAATAGAGATGCTTCATAGATGAAAACAAAAGAGGAGGAGAGGGACAAAATTGTAGAAAAAAGTTGGGGGGTATGAAATATAAAAGTTTAATCTTTCTCATTAATTTATTATTTTTAAAGGACATATGAATACATCCTTAAAATAAATATTATATATATGTACATAAATTTTTCTCTAACTACACTGTCCAAATGCATAGTAGTTGTAATTTGAATTATGGTACTCAAGTATGTGACCTGATAACCTACTGATGTTAACACACCTGCTTCACAATATTCCATAGAATGGATTTATCATAGTTTTGTACCCCTTCTCTGAGAAACACAGTGTTTACAGTGTTTCTCCCCCCTCCGCTGCTACCCCCCTTTAAATGCTGCAATAAATATGATTTGAGCATGTCTCCTTAGCAGAGGCCACAACGAAGTGAAGGATTACTATGTTACTACCGGGGGTAAAAGCACTCAAGGTAGAGGAGTAAGCAACTGCAAAGGCTGTGGGGCAGGAAAATGACTGACATGTTAGAACAGCAAGTGCAGGGAAGGTGAGGAGAGACAGCAGCTGATGTCAAGGAGGTGGCAGGGAGCCAGATGGAGTAGAGCCATGTAGGTTATAGTACAGAGTTTAGTTTTAATCTGGGCATGATGGGAAATCACGAGGGGGGGGGGGTAAGCACAGAAACCCATGACGTTACGTGAATTGTGTTTTAGAAGGTCACTCTGCTGTGTAGAGAGGCACAAGGATAAAAAAAGGAAGATCAGTTAGGATGACTGCCATCAACCAAGAAGAGATGAGAGTGGCTTGGATTGGAGTGGCTTGGATTGGCGCGTGGACAATGGAGGTCATGAAAAGTGGTTGACCCTGGGCATACTTTGAAGAAATCGCGGAATAGATTTCAGCTATCGAATCAAGTAGGGGTATGAAAAAAATTGAGAAGATTTATTATATCATGAATTAATGTGACTTTTATAAAATGCC
The DNA here is from genome assembly GCF_057876585.1 of Rhinolophus sinicus. Taxonomy (NCBI): domain Eukaryota; kingdom Metazoa; phylum Chordata; class Mammalia; order Chiroptera; family Rhinolophidae; genus Rhinolophus; species Rhinolophus sinicus. Next base: position 129,367,962 of record NC_142503.1, read on the forward strand.
TAAGAGTTTTTCAGTAGTTTAATCTACTCTATTTGATATATTTTCATGTATTAGTGGCCTCAAATTTTTAATTTGGAAATCACTGGAATAACTGTTTCAAAAAAACAATTACAACTGGGTGGCTTTTAGATTTTCAATATGTGTTGCATTAAGAATTATGTTCAGTTGGTCCACTGGTTTGTGTAATGCTCACAAGATTAGATATCTAGGTATTATGACGTCTAATTTACTTTAAAATATGTCAATATTTTGCAGTGGGAAATTATGTATGCACTAGAAGTTAAGCTTCAAATCTAGGTTGAGAATCTATGCTGTATTGATTAAGAATCTATGCTGTACAGGTTGTCCTAATTGAGAATTTATTCAAAACAGCTTGTCAGCTATCATTATAACCAAGTACTTCAGTTTTTTACATATTGATCAACATCTAAGTCAGTGATAATTATCAATAATAAATGCTAGAAAGGTTATATATATATACATATGTATATGTATATATATATAAATGCTCTTGCTTTTTCACTTCAGAACTCTGACACCTTATGATGTACTTTCTTCAGTGTGGGAGTGGGGTGGGGAGTTAGGGGGGTTGTTTCTCCTGGAGAAATTCACCAGAAGACCTTCATCTAGCACAAAGTCTATCCGAATGTGACATGGCGTTGGTGTTGAACCACTCCCTGGAGCTCAGCCCACCCTGCCTTATTTGCCTTCACAGGAAAAAAGACCTTCTTAAAAACTCCCCAGGTTCAGTTCTTGAGTCACAGCAAGTCCTGGTGTCTCAGGAGGTTTGTGCTCTGCTCCCCCTGCAGTCTCAGTCACTGTGTCACTTATCGCACAGAAGTACACAGCTGAGTCGCTCCAACGAGCTGAAGATTTCTTTAGGTGGAAGGAAGTTTCATCCTTCCTAAATTCAGCCTCAAAATCTTTGATGCCTTTAACCAGGGTGTTCCCTGAAAAGTAGTTGAGGAGAAACTGGAGTCCTTGGTTGGGGTACTGCACGTACCAGAAGAGATATGGTGAACTAGAATATGTATAGTTGCACTTCAGCTCTAGTGAGGCTCCTTCAGCGACAGTGACATGGCGGTCATGCTGGGTCACTGACTGGGCGTTGGCTCCTCCTGAAACATCAATGATGGAGAAATAAAAAGCAGGGTAGACTTGGCTATGAAGAAAACAATGTCTATTCAGGTTGCAATTAGAACACGGTCACTTTTCTGAAGGTAGGCAAGGGAACGGAGTGTTACTTACTCAGGGCAAAAATCGTTCCAAGCGCTGGGATGAGCAGCAGGAGCATGGCTGAGCAGTGAAAGGGCTGCAGGCCCCTGAGCAGGTAGCACAGTAGCTGAGGTCACTGAGCCTTTGCAGCTGTAGGACCGGGGGAGAGGCTGGGCTGGATAAGCCCCTTGCTTTCACCAGTTTCAGTAACTGTTAGAAAGAGGCTTTCTCTCAATGAGTTTGGATCTCTTCTGGCCTCTTGTCCTCACTGCAGGTCCACATCTGCACAGACAGCAGTGAGGACATGTCAGCCAGCTGCAGGGAGGAGGAGCTAAGTGGATGGTGATGATTTGCAACAAAAACAAATACCTCACTTGTGCATCATCGCCCTCTGGAGGCCAGAAGCAAGACCAACATCCAAGAGAGCTGTGTCCTTATTTCAGAGATATGATGTCAAGACTGCAACACAATGTGTTTCTTCCATCCTGAATCTATGATGATGTCACCTTCTGTAGTACTTGGTGTTAGTCCTAAAACAAATGAGAAATGGGAGTTAAGTAAAAACAGAAGAATAACTTACTTTGTTGACAAATTAGTCACAAAAGACAATGTTCCAGACTTTGGAATACTGTTGAGAAAACATATTATTTTTTAAAACCATTCATCAGGTAGAAAGGCTATGATCAGCTGCCTCACCAGAGCTGAGCTTCATATGGCCTCGTGGTACTAAATGTGAACATCAACGCGGTGAAAAGAGATTATTCCTTCATTTGGTGTTAAGAGGAAAAAGTAAATTAGATCAGAGGCTCATACTTAAAATCAACCTGGAATAGCTGTCATTAGCTATTTAATCAATGCAAACTAATAAGGGCAATCATTTTCTTTGTCAAGCAGGAAGTGTGAAGAAGACTCCTTGGTTTCAGGTGAAGAAACTTGATATTTGTTTAGGCTATGAATAAATAACTTGGGCACCACATGTTTCATGGAGAAAGTGAGAGTCATGTCCCACTTATCAATGGTCAGAACAGGCTGTGAGACTTAAGAGCAAAGGCAACTGAAACAAGCATGGCAGTGTTCATGACCCTTGCTATGCCGTAAGTAATAAAGTCCTTTGTCTCTGACCTAGTGGTCTTGCGTCTTCACTGACAGATCAAAGAAACAACAAGCTTATTAGCTTATGAGAAAGGTAACATCCAAGTCCTAACCAAAACCTTTTCTGCCACATTTATAGATACTATAGTAAGGACTTTAATTACTTTTGAGAAGTATAAGTTTTCTAAAACTGGTTTAGAATGAATCTTTTTGAAAAATGTAACATCTAGCCTCATATGAAATTTAACTATCATTGCTAATCAAATGTTTGGGGAATTTTGTGATATTCGTTAATGAAATAAAGATTCCTTCTGGGAAATTAGTCTTACACACTCAAATGACATTAATTGTGTGAGGAACCTAATAGCCAGTAGATGCAGTCAAAAGTAGAACAATTTTGAACCAGTCATCTGACATTAATAATGGTCTTTAATCCAAATTTTTGAAAAATCTGGTCTCCTATAAAATATTTCTACCAAGGCTAATTATTTGAACATGTTTCCTGAGGGGTTTTTCTTTTACCATAATTTGAAATAAAACTTTGGCATGTACTCATAATTATATGATTTGAAGTTACTTTTATACTTCCCAAAGTCTTTTATTTTTCTTTTAACTATTTCACCATGGGGTTACTAGCCTTCAAGTTTACTCAGTTAATTCCGGTTACACCTAATAAAGTGAGGTCAGTTGAGTGAGGACAGGCTGAGATCCTGAATGGACACAATTATTTGACAGAGCTCACTGAGCAAAGGAAGGCTGGCATCTGAGTCTGGGGGTAAGGGCCAGAGAGAACTGAATTGTACCACTTAACCAAGCGAGGAAAACATACACAAAGTTGAGAGTTGCTAGGATGAGAATGAGAGGAAGGGAAATGGGGAAGAGAGAGAGAAGGCCAAACAACATTCATTCAGTAGCTATTTCTCAGCTGACTACTATGGGCCAGTCACCATTCTGGGTACTAAGGATAAAGCCGTGAACCAAACAAACAATAACACTGACCTCGTAGAGTTTATATCTAATTGAAAGTATAAGCGGTGAACACATTGACACATAAGTCAACAATATAACTGAAGGCTATAATTACCACCAAAAGGGAAAGAACCGGGGTGTTGTGGTAGGGAGTTTAGAGAAAGTCTATAGATGGCTACATTTATCAAGATCAGCATAGGTCTGAAGCCTTTCTCTGCAGTCAGGATGTTTGATCTGAGACCTGAAAGATGAAAATGAGTCAGGTTCACCAAGATTTGGGGGAAGAAAATTTCAGAGGAATGAAAGATTAAGACCACATGTGGGAAGGAACATGGCAAGCTCAGAAGATGGAAAGGAGATTAGTACTATTGCTGCGGAGAGAGCCAGGGAAAGAGAGTTAAGAGTTGAGATTGAGGAGTCAGGCAAGATTCAAATAATACAGTAGTACCTTGTATATCACAGCCTGGGGTTGGTATTTTATTCTAGGAGTAATAGAAAACCATTGAAGCATTTTAGTTATGGAGAGGCAGCTTTTGATTTACACTTTAAAAAAAAATCACTCTGGTTAGCAGTTAGATCTGTGCTTCTCAGACTTTGAAGTGATAGAATCATCTGAGGATGTTGTTAAACGCAGATTCAAATTTAGTCAACCTGGAGTGAAGCCCGAGATTATGCGCAGGTTGCGATACTGCTGGTCCACATTTTGGGTATCAGAGATGTGGAGAATGCATTGCCTTGAGAGAAAAGAGATCAGTTAGAAGGCAACTTGGACCACAACTGTGCTTTTCAAACTTTGTTTAATATATCTTACTTTACGAAATTTTATTCTTATTCTGTGTGATGTACTCTGATGTTTTGTAATCTTATTTTATTTTAATTCTTTTAATGACAAAATATGTAACCTCACACATTAAAAGAAAAGACAACTAAAACACTGGAATTTTCACTTAGTGTAAGGGAAACTACTTTCAAACAATAATATCCATAACTGGTAAAGTGTTGGAAAATCAGCTGCCTCATATACTCCTACTGAAGTCATAGCTTGATGAATAATTTCTTCATGGAAATCAGACGTTCATTCTCATGTGTTTTCCCTTAAGCAATTCCTTTTCCATTAAAACATCTTCTACAATACTAGAAAATTGGAAACCATACCAGAAAGTGATGAACTCTTTTAAAAATTACATCTATATAACAGAAATTAGACATTTAAAATTGTGCCTTTGATATATGTTTCCAGGCATGGAAATACCTACAATATACTGTTGAAAAAACAAATATGTTAGTAAACACTGGGTACATTATAAACCCCTTTCATAGAAAAATGTAGTTGTATATGTGCACGAAAAAATTTGAAAATTGGCAATAGTCAATACCAGGTCATGAAATTATGGGAGTGTTCTATTTTTTCTGGGTATTTTATATCTTCTAATTTACCTCAAATTAACATGTATAATAAAGTAATAAAAACGTTAATTTAATTTAAATTTAAAACACACTCAACTCCTTTATTCAAACTCTGGATCCTATTTTGCATCTTTAGTGAAAGAAGCAATTGACAAGGGGTCAGAATGTGTGGATTCTACTCTTAGCTTCCCTTTTGCTAGGTCCTTGCTTTGAGGCATGAAATGCCTGTAGATCCTAATTCTTTCATCTGTTAAATGAAGGGCATGTGCTGAGTCAGTATATCCTAAAGTGTGATTGATAGAGGAGGTCACGTGAGGTAATACAAAGATGCATTTTTAAATTGTTACAGGTATAATGTTATTTTAATTTGTAATAAAAAATATATAACCAGTACATCAAATATATGGTTTCACAGACAGTATTGGTTAAAAACAAGGATAATTTTTACATAGTTATTTTTTAAGTCTATTGAATTTATACTTCAATTTGATATTAAATTAGTAAAATAATGGTATACGTGGTACACAGCTATAGAAAATATTATGAAGATTATGAACAAATGAGTAACATGCTGCTAGTGAGGGTAACACTTGCTTCATGAACTGGGAGTCTGAGCCACAAAGGGGTCTGCCTTCTTACAGTGAAGGGTACAGCAGTTGAAGGGAATCTATGGGCAAACAGGCCCAGGTGCAATACAATCTGCACTGAGGAATGAAAAATAGTAACAAGAGGAAATTTAATTCAATATAAATTCAAATTCATCACATAAGGAAGCGGTGTATCACCCTTAACTTCTGTTTGGAGACAGAGATTATAAAGAAAATTCCCTCTATAAAGAAAGACAACACCTTCACTGCCACCCACAAGGCTAGATAAGCTGCAGGGTCCTGGTGAGACCGCAGGTGCTTGGAGAGCCCTGTGCCGCACAGCACAACAGTAGGTGGCCGAATCTCCAGCATGAGAGGCTGGGATATGGAAAACGCTATATACTCGTAACTACCTCACTTGAGTTCTTATTGTTAGAAAGACAACAGATCTAGCTACAGGCCAGGAATAACAGGAGAGGCATTCATGACTTACACGTGAGTCATTTCTTCAATTACGTTTTTGCCTCTTCCCCTTCTTTGTGACTATCAACCTGTGTCTAGCACGTGATTTACTAGAAAAGAAACCAACATAAATGTCCCTTTCCTGAGTTCTTTTCATTGCTGAGTTAAACATCAGATTCTGTTCCTCCTCCTTTGTGCTCTTCCCTTCTTTGTCTATTAAACCATGTCTTTCTGTGATTGTAGCTCTCCTACCACCTCTCCTGCCCAACCCTGTCAGAAAGTCATTATGTAGATGCCACTTTCTCTGGCACACGTTGGCTCTCTAAAAGCATAAGACATATCAATACCAACTAGGGTGCCTGGAACAACTTTGGGGCAGGGCTTTGACTGAAAGAATGAGCAAGAGACCGTTTTATTGTGTATATGGTTTACTTTAAAATCAATTTGAATGTAGATGAGGAACTATTGGTGTCAGATTCTGTTTTCAATTTCACTAATGAAGAGTTCGGAATGGGGAATGTTCACTTGTGCTTATGCACTAGCCATTAGAATTATTTTTATATCATCCGGAAACTGAGGCACAAACAACGATAGATTGTGCTGAAACCACAGTGAATAAATCAGAGACACTCAGCAGCAAGGCCCCTAGTTCTGCTCAGAGTTTGTGCTCAGCTCCCCCTGCAGTTTGTGTCACTGTGTCACTCAGAGCACAGTAGTAAATAGCTGAATCTGACTCGTGGACGGAGGCTTTCTCCAGGTGGAATGATTTTGATTCTTTGCGGTAGGTGGCTTCAAAACCTTTGTTGTGTCCCTTCTCACCATCCACGAAGGCTTTCAGGAGGAGCTGTGGACCTTCTCCGGGATACTGAACATACCAGAAGAGAGTTGGGTTCCCTGAGGCTTCATAAGAGCAGCTCACATTCAGGGAACTCTCTTCTGAGAGAGTCACTGGGCCTTCCGTCTGGGACACTGAGGCTCCATGGGTTCGTCCTGGGGAAAAATAAAACAGATCTGTGATACTTGGGCATAAAGCTCTTCAATTAAATTATGGTTAAAAGATTTGCTGACGTAATAGAAGAAAGAATCCATATTTTAAGAGGCATGTTACTTACCAAGCACTAAGAGTACCACAGTCACTAAGGCTGGAGAAGATTTCATGTCCAGAGTGTCCCCTAAATAATGTTCTTGATTCTTAACATGAGGAACTCTGGAGGAAACAGTGAAATGAGAACTCTAAGCCTGCATTTCATACAGGAAATGCGTTTGTGTTAGGAAGTTGCATCCCCTGGTGGACAGGGTCTGAAATGAGATGTAGGTTTCTTAAGCTCCTCCCAAAGTCAGCAATATGTTCTTACCTATGACTTCATTTTTGAGACAAATGTCAGTTTTCAGGTGCTGCTTGGAAATCTGAACAATGGCTATCATAAGTTCTCAGGTCTGTTTTTTTCTAGGGACAATACCTGACATGCAAGTTCTTTAACAGAGCATTCCAGGGTATTTCTGTAGCTGGAAAAGATCGATTTTCTTGGGCATTTTAATACAGGGCTTTATATTCTCACGTACCCATTGTGGGCCTGCCTACAATCCCTTGAATGTCAGAAAAGGTTTTGGGATTGAAATCAGAGGCAGTAATAAGAAGTCAAGTCGTTATTGAGAGATTCTTCTCTTTTCAACACTGTAACCCAGTATAGAACAATGACTGATATTTGTTAGGCACCTACTAAATATTTGTTAAATATAGCAAAAATAAACAGTCTTTCATGGAAGATTCACTACAACATGGAATACAATATTTCCTTGGTCCTAAAATGAGGAATGTTACTTTCTAATAAAACTTTTTAGGGGGCAAATTCATACTACCTTATCAACAGCCAAATATTTCAGAATTTCAGAATCATTTTCTAAAAGTAGAAATCCTACACAGAAGAAACATCATACCTGAAGTTACCAAATCACTATAGAATGATTTGAGATCAATATCTTATTCTCCCTCTATTGCATTCACTGCAAGATAAGGTAGCAAACCTATGTGAATCAGGCAATGAGTACGAATCTTATACACTTAATGTAGATTTACCGTAAAAAATGATTTCAAGTACCATCCATCTGCCACATTTTACTGCCAAACTTTAATGAAATAGTTTTCCACTGTGGGGTAAGGAACCCAAAATATGTGGGTTTTCATTAAAAGACTGGTACATAAGTTAGGACTCTTATCTTTCCCAGCTTCTCAAATTGTTCTAGTATCTTTTCTGTAGATTCCTTGGATTTTCTCCTTTGACCATTATGCTGTCTACGAAAAAAGATAGATTCACTTCTTCCATTCTAAACTCGATGTTTTTTGTTTCTTTCTTTTGCATTATTCCACAGGCTAGGCCTCTAGTATAATATGAAATACAAGAGGTGAGAGCCAAAATTCTTCCCTTATTCCTGATCTTCGGGGGACAGCACTCAGTCTTTCACCATCAAGTATGACTCTTGACATAGATTTTTGCACAGGCCCTTTGTTAAGTTGAGGAAATTCCCTTTCATTACTAAGTTGTTGGGATTTTTCATCAGGAATGGATGCTGCATTTGTCAAATGCATTTTCTGTGTCCACTGAGGTTACTATCTTTAACTGATAATCTGCTGCTGGTCAATTTCTTTGAATGCATTATTGATAAATTGTCCCAACAAAATATTAAAGAAGATATCACTCTCCCATTTAACAAATGATGAAACAAAGCTCACAAGTGTCTACAAAGCACGTGGCAGAGCTGATGGTTGTGAACACAGTTCTCTCTGATAGCAAAAACCCTGGATTTTTCACTATAGATTATTTTCAGAGAAAATTTGAGAGAAAGACTACAAGGTAACAAAACTACTTCTTGAGCCTTTGAAATACCTTAAGACAGTTTGTTAACAGGTTCTTTATTTATGCAAATGGCAGTAATAAAATAATTAAATAATCATGTTGCTGAAAAGCCAGTTCTTGGTATCATCACAGAAAATAATTAAAAAACAAACCAATAAACCAAGCAAGCAGTGGCCTTATTGAAAGAAAAGATAGTACACTCCCAAAATAGTGGGAACGGGCAGCCCAGGAGAAGAGCAACTGCACCAAAGAACGAAGGGGTTTAGGAATTTATTACCCTCAAAATGAGGGCAAGATATCTTCTAAATGTAGGGATGGCATTATCGGCGTTCCTAGGTAGGTCCTTACTCACTACTCCTTCCCGGCGGGGGAGGGATTCTCTCATCGGTATTTGGCTCCAGTTGGAACTGTCATGGCAGCACAAGGGTTGGAGACTTTCCCTCTCCTGGTGCTAATAATATTATGATCCATTATAAGTAGCTAGAGTTCACCTTGAGGGGCAAGATAGCATCCTGGGTCTGTTCTTGGTCACTGAAATCTAGTTCTGGCTGGTCCAGTATAGCTGCATTTCTTCTTAAGGATGATCTTATCTCTTCCCTCCTTTGTCTCCCCTTACTTTTTCCTTCCTTTCCTCCCCCTTCTTTCCCCGCCGGCCTATTCTTTCCTCATACAATAACATTTGCAGGTTTAGTTCTTTCACAAAAGAGTAAAGAAAATATATTATAAAGGATACACAAACTGCAGTTCAAGAGCTGACAATGAGTTAGAGGCTTGACCATTCTTTTCAGAATAGTTAATAGATACCTGTGTAGAACAATACATTGTAGCAAGTGTGACAAACTCTTCTGGGCTTTGAGAATCACCAAGAAAATGAAGATTCATTCATGGCTAGTGATCACTCTTTCAATGATCTCTGAAATTTGCTTGTGATAAAGCAGTCTAGAGTGTAGTTCTTCAAGTTAATCACTATAAAGTTTCTCAGAATTTTAAAATAGAATTGCCATATGATCCAGCAATTCTACTTCTGATACATACTCAAAACAAAAATTAAAAGACACTGCGTCTATACCCAAAATAATGATATTTTTATATACATGTTTCCACCAAAAGGTGGAAGCAACCCAAATGTCTATCAAGAGCTGAATGGATAAACATAGTATGGTATCTACATACACTGGAATGTTACTCAACCTTAAAAAGTTAAGAAATTCTGACACACTAAAACATGGGTGAATCGTGAGGACATTATGCTAGGGGAATTTGTCACAATGATAGGGGCCGAACGAGTTTCTTAGCTCCCTAGTTCCTGATCTTAATCACCTTTCAAATCAGCTTTTTAATCTTAAACAGAAGATTGTTTCTAGCCTGAATCATAGGAAGTCCCCTGTCCCTGCTCCAGGCCATTCCAGGCCCAGCTCCTGGGGTGAACACCGCCACCTGAATGACTGGATTAACCAGAGGAAAAGACCACAGGCTCCATGAAGCTAAACGGAATTTCTATCACACAGCAACTTTGCATTGATGGCTTTGGTCTTGCTTCTTGGGCCAACACTTTTAACTGTTTAACCAAAATCTATTTTTCCTCATTTGCGGGCCTTAGGGATACAGATGATACCCCAACAAGATTGCCGGTCCCAACCAAAGAAGTCAGCACGGTCTTCCAGGCAAATCTCGAGACCCCTTCCTCTCATCTAAGATTCAGATAGGGGAAGAGTTACGTGAATCCCCCAATAGGTAGGGACAGCTCTATGCCTCTGCCCAGCAGGAAGCAGATACAGAAGAAAAGACCTCCTGTCCCTCAACTTCCCATAGAGATTTTATGGGTATCACGTCTCTCAAGGAGAAACCAAGGCAGGCAGCTAGAGACAGGCATCGGGTTTCTTCATTCCTGCACATCCAACACAACCCACAGAATGTGACCACGCAGAAGACCTCCCTCTCTGCCCAAAACTTCCCCATCTCTCTATAATTATCTACCCTGTGAGGAAACAAATGGGTACAAAATACCCAACTAGATTAGACCAGTCACTCACACCTGCGCAGTAAAGGCCACAACGACCTTCATTTCACCTGGGCCTCATTATACCATCATTATAATATTACACATATCCTGGAAGTTCATTAATATCATTATAACAGACTGAATTCTGGGAAGGAACATGCACAGTCTGAAGAGGGGAGGTAATAAATAGCCTCTTGTCTATCACAGGTGTCAATCAAGTGGTCCCACAACTGGAAAGGAACAGCCCATTCTAGAGAAAAAAAGGGATAAACACTCCAAGTCCTCGCCAGTCAGATTCTTTGATCTTTTGAGCCTTTTGAGCCCAATCTTCTGCTCAGGTCTGCTCCAATCCCTTTGGAGTGTTCTTTCTCTTCTAATAATGGCCTTGAGCCACTGTTTTCAGATCGGGCCTGCTTCTACCTCTTTGAAGTGTACTTTTTCTTCTAGTAACTGCTTTTTCACTACTTTCCCTGGGTATCTCGTTCAATTCTTTGCTCCAGACGCCTAGAACCTGGACACGGCGCTGAGAGGGGCCCACTCTCCAGTAACAACAATATGACCAATATTGCATGATTCCACTAATACGTGGTATCTGAAATAGTCAAACTCTAGAAAAAGAAAATAGAATGACAGTGGCCAGGGGCTACAGCGACTGGAAAATGGGGAGTTATTGTTCAATGAGTACAAATTCTCAGTTTTTCAAGATGAAAAGAGATATAGAGATACATGGTGAACAACAATGAAAATGAAGTTAATACCAGTGGATTAGACACTTAAAAATTGTTAAAATGGTAAAAAAAAAATTATGTTAAATGTAACATTTTAAAAACTTAAAACATTTTTAAAAGACACACCTTTTCAGGTTTTTACTCTACACATCTGCTTTTCAAATGCAAATATAAGAATGAGTTACAAGGTTACTTAGCAACCAAACATTACCACTCAGATTTTAAGGTACTGAGGAAATGGGGTTAGAAGGGGAAGGTAGGAAATAGGAGAGAATGCAGATTTGGGTTGTGGAACATTGATTGAACGCAAAGGGCCTGCAGGTATGCAAATGAGTCACAAGATGGCAAAAATGCTTTGTAGGAGTGGTGAAATGAAAGGCAAGAGCATAGAAAAAATAATAATCCACACTCTACTTCTTCAAAATGTCCCTCTAGAGGCGCTAATTATTGATCATTCCATGAATAAAGTTGGAGGGAGCAGGATAATCCACAGTGTGGAACTGAGCTCTTCCATGATAGAGGGTTAAAAAGAGAGAAAGAGAGTCAGCATTAAGTTTGTCACATAGTAGGCACCTTAGAAAATAAATTGAGAGTACTCTTAGCTCACCATAACAAACTTAAATTACATTAATTCATTACACAGTATAATATACAACAGCATAATATACAAGAGAGAAAACACAGACAAATTTCATCGTTTTCCTTATTCAAACCAATACCTATAACATAAAATATATTCCCTAAATATTTATGGAAAAATTGATCAAAAAATCCAACAATTCACACATATTTTTACTGATTTTTGAGTGGGGATGGAAAAGGGGCCACATATTAAACCTGACAAGCTCCGGGGCCTGAAAATAACCACATACAATGGAGAGAGAATAAACGATTTCATAACTTAAGTGGGCTATGGCGGGAAGTCATATCTTTAGCAAAAAGCTTCCTTTAATCTGTGCCTTTCAGTGGGCCTGTCTATTGTCTGTTTGCACCTAAAATGACATTTTTGTAATGTCAGTAATCCCTTTTTCCAGACCAGAGCAGGAAAGTACAGAATCCTTCATTATTATTCTTGTCCCTTAATTAACATCTCTATGTGAACTATTAACTATCCTGTACCCACTTATGTGAAAGAAGTACCTGTCTCTCCAATTAACTTTTATCCAATCCCAGAGATTTCCCCCATTTTACTCACTTCCACCCCCTTAATCTATCACCAATAGATTTAATCTAACCCTCCTCCTTTGATTCTATGTATAAAATAAGATGCAAACTGCCATTTCACGGAGCATTTTCTCAATCTGTTGAGATTTTGCTTCCTGGCAATTGTCATCACTTTGGCTCAAATAAACTCTACAAGCTTTCTCTTAGGCTGGATGTTTTTCATCAACATGAGTCAGATGTTTCAGAATGTCCGTAGACAATTCTTCTAACTTAATCTATCACGAAACGGCAAATTGTTTATTGTGGCTGCTCCATGTCTTTAACAAACAATCACAAACCAAATTTTCAATTTTTTGATGAGTGATAACTCTACACATGTAATATGCTGCCACAGACCTCACCACTTCCTGTCTCTGATGGCAATTCCTGGCCTTGGTCTCTACAACAGGTGGATGCATCAAGCAGAGCCCTGGGGGTTTGATACACCTTCTTCCAACAAGTCTCTCACTGTGGACTCTCTAAGGGCACAGATATACAATGCGGAGTCCTCCAGCTGTGAGGCTGAGATGACAAGGTTGACAGACTTCTTTTCTTTCTGAAAGTTCAAGGAGTAGCGACCTTCTGTGGCATTTGGCTGGCTATAAGACTCATGGCGAATAAGGAAAATTATTGCCCCACTGCTGAGCTGCTTGTACCAGATTAGGCTATAAGTTTTAGCAGTGGTGTCATAGGTGCAGTCCAGGGTCACAGCCTCCTTCTCCTGCACTAACAACGCTGACTGGCTTTGAGTAACATTCTGGGCAATATTGGATCCTGAAAGAAAAAAGGCACAATCACAAGGTTTGGGGATAAATGGTGTGGAACGAAGAAATTATTTTTGACACCCTGCTACCTTTCCTTCCCTAGATACACAAGAAATGCTGCCTGGCCCTCCAAATCTAGGGTCATAGAGGAGGCCCTTTGCCACAGGGGCTTTCCTTACCCAGCCACATGGAAGCCATGACCACCTTCAGAAGGATGGAAAGCAACATCTTTGATTTCTTCTACTAGACTGACAATGTCTTGCTCTTCTTCATGTCAGGGCTCTGCAAGGAGAGATGACTCTGAAGCGGGAGAGAAGAAATGCTGGGCTGTGTCTGCTGCTGCCCTAGAACAGGAAACAGGGGTTTCCCTGTGTAGCAAGTTGCTGTGGGTGATGTCAAACTTCTCTATGTTCTGGCTGAGAGTCTCACCTCATGCAAAGTTCTTTTCAGATTAGCCAATTCTTAATTTAAAAACAATACAACTGAAAATAAACAACAGTACAATTATTTATTGAAAAGAACACCAACGGCTAGCTTAAGTCATTGTATCTGTGATAGAAATAGGTGATAGCAGTTATTTGAAAATAATACGTGTAATGGAACATGAAAACAACATGAGATATAATAGTCATGTATCCGCACACATATGCCTGCTCTTATTTCACCAAAGATTGAAGTACTTCACGTTCTGATAAGAAGGCTAAGCCGTTTGGAGTAATCACTATAGCTCTTTAAATCTACTGATTATTATAGCAACAAACCTCCTCACTACCAGTGACTGTCCAGTTACCTATCTTATGCCAAATAGCAGGAAAAAGAAAAAATGATCTCCCTCTGCTTAAGACTAGAATGAAACCTTCAGGCATGGAGCCACATGACAGAGGTCCCCTTCTCTTCTCCATTTAGTGTGATAGCTCAGCTCTGTTCAGAAAGGCCAGATAAGACACCACAGTTTGGTCATTAGGTTATCAAGACTTTAAATTTACATTTTTCCCATTATCCCAACTAGGACCTAAATGGGCCACAACAAGCCTCTATATTCTGTATGCCCAATTCTAAAGAGAATATATCTTAGGTGACCCCATACACCTGCACAGGAGAGCTGATCATGAAATCACTGCAATTAACTACTATGTATGGATATGAAGAAAAGCCAAGCCTAGGGATATGACTCAACAATATGCCAAACCGCAAATACCCATTGCCTATCACTGCCGGTCTCTTGATACAATAACCAAAAGTTATCCTCCTCGTCTCAAAGTAATTGAAGGTTCAGCTCAGTTGGTTGAAGAATCTTCAGATCTTGCACTGGAATCACCATAAAATCTTACGGTACCACATACAATACAAATTGTTTTTCTATCTAAGAACGCCCAACATTCTTCTACCAGTTTGTTGAATAACTATAAACTAGTATTAATTTTTCCTTATATTGTTCAATTCTGTCATACTTCTCAATTAAAAGAATTGCATGATTATAATTCTGTCTTTCAGAAATTGTCCATGTCCAAAACAGATCACTTGGACGCTCTCTTACCAAGTTCTGAATTTATAAGTTCTTAAACGACATATATGAAAAATTAAAGATTATTGTATAACCAAAAGATTGGTTATACAATAGCTACTTCAGACTCCTGTATCATTCCAATCCCTTGACAGAAGCAAAATTAAATCTAATGGCTGAACTTGTAGACTTCTCCTGGTCATATTTAATTACAAATATACGTAGCGGTAATCATAAATTTTAAGGTGGTTCAGAACTTTCAAATGCTATGAGAACAATGGGGTTTGTTAGCCACCTTCACATTTTCTTAACTCTCTTTATATCTCACATATTCCTATTATGAATGACACCAACACATGAACTATTTGAGAGCAGCAAAGGGAATTTGGGGAGCAATGAAATTTTTTGAATCCTAATCAACTGTCGGTTATATGATCTATACAATGTATTCAAAATTCACAGAACTATACATTAAAAATAGGAAATTTTTCTATGTGATTATTTCAAAATAAAATTAAAAACTCTGAGACCAAAATGACAAAACAGGAATTATCTGCCATCTTCCCACCTCAAAACATACTAACATTCACGATCATACACTAAATAGAGTACCTTTGGGGAAGTCCACGAGCCCAGCAGAGAAGTTAGACTGTGAGAGAAGCACACTGTGTGGGATAAAAATATCAGAGACTGCAAGTATTGAAAAGGGTGGAGGAACTATTTAACTGTACCCTAGTCATCTATACCCCGCAATACGCACAGTCAGGGCCAAGAGAAATTCTCTAGTCCTTTGATATTTTTTCCATAAGGGAAAGTAAGAGCATGTGAGTGAGTACCTCCTGCCCAGCTTTGGGGGACGCTGCCTGAGAGAATAGTGAGGTGTGCTGGCCAATTGGGAGTTGGGTACACCAGAGAAAACAGCTGCCAGGGCCTCAGCGGGAATTAAAGGGACACAGAGCCTACTAACCACAGACTCCACAGACTCCATCAAGAACCTGCCCACGAGCTGCTGGGGATGCACTGCCAGAGGATCGTAATAATGACCCACAGGCATCCCCATGGCTCAGCGCCTCATCTACACACCATTCCATCCTGTGGACGGCTATCACTGCACACTGAGGGCAACAAGAGTGAGCTTTGACCACAAAGAGATCCCAATCTCACACTTGTTACAATGGCTATTGTCAACGAGACAAGATAATAACAAGTATTGGAGAGGTTGTAGAAAATACACTGCTGGTGGGAATGTAAATTGGTACAGCTGATATGGAAAACAGTATGGATGCTCCTCAAAAAATTGAGAATAGAGCTCCCATAGAACCCAGCAATGCCTCTTCTGGGTATCTACCAAAGAAATCTAAAAACATTTATCCATAAAGATATATGTACGCTATGTTCTTTCAGCATTATTTACAGTGGCTGAGACGTGGAAACAACCAAAGTGTCCTTTGATAGATGATTGGTGGAAGATGATGTGGTACATACGAGTATATGTATAATGGAATATTACTCAGCCATGAGAAAAAATGAAATACTGCCTTTCAGTAACCTGATGAATATCATGGTAACTTGAGAATTTCATGGGAAGCAAAATAAATGAGACAAAAAATGTCAAGAACCATGATTTCACTCACACGCAAGATATACAACTGAAAGCAACAAACAAGACAAACAAACACACAAAAACTCATAGGCACAGACATCAGCATGGGAAAGGAAAGGTGGTTCAGAGAAAGGAGTGTGGGAGAAGTAGAAGAGGTACAGAGGGTAGAATATATGGTGATAGAAGGAGACTTGACTTTGGGTAGTGAACACACAATACGTATACAGATGATGCATTATAGAATTGTACGCTTGAAATCTATACAATTTTGTTAGCCAATGTCACCACAAGAAATTTAATAAATTTAAAAGAAAAACGGTGAGCTTTTGCACGTATGCTCTAGTGAGCATGTGCAGAAAGGGCCCACTTTTCTGTACTGGAAGAAACCACACAAATGTGAGCAGTCAGCACCACCGCAGGGAGGTAAGCAAAATGCAGGCTGTTAACACCCAGTCTGGATTTGTGGGATCAAGAGAAGGCCAAAAAGTTTGTAGTAAATTGTGCAGAAACAAGAGGAAACCTATCCAGTAAAGGTAGTGAAGATTTAAAGCTTGAATGTGTCTAAGTATGTACTGATTCTGCACACTCTGACTAGAACATTTATTTTTCTTCCATTAAATAAATTCTTATCTCAGGGTGATAAACACTTAAGTCCATTGTAATTGCACCCGATCTGTCTTCTAAGTTGGTTTAAGAAGAATAAACCAATAAAATAGAAGCCATGCATTCTTCTCATCCCATCACACTTGTAGGAAATGGACCAATCAAGAGCCACCTTGCTTTTACTGCACAGGAGCTAGTGGTCTAGTGAGGGAAATAATATAATCATTGGGAAGTTGGACCTTTCTTCTTCAGATGTTATAAACCTAATTTAATTTGATGACTTCCATTATGGGAACAAACCGGTTAGCTAATAACCAACAACCATAACTCAGCCAACAGGATCATGTCACCATATCAATCAATAATTATATCCATCCTCAGCAAGAGTATAAGCAATCTTGGAAATAGCCTAACCTTCACCAGGGGTGGAAAATTAGAGAATTAATTACATATGCAACTTTCATTCCATTGATTATCTATAACAATAAAAGTAGTGACTTTTTTTAAAAAAGGTTGTGGTTAGCACTGTTTAATTCATTCAAAGCATGAAGATAAGGCAGAGAGCTGGGTAACAAGGTATCTCTAAATTAACCATTAGTCTAATACCTTTGTGCAATTCACTAACAATAGTACAGTGGCTAATAAATACTTATAAAAATGTTCCCATATACCTCAGAAAAAAGGATTTTGCACTCATGGTAACAAAAAAAATCACAAGTCAAGAAATAATTTTAATTCTCTTAAAACATAGCTTTATTGAGAAAAAAAGATATACAAATTGAAAAAAATGGTACATTCTTAAACGATCAAATAATTTAATATACACAATAGCAGTTTTGTTGCTCATAAATCAATTTATAAATTGAATTCTATAACAAAGTTTAATTTAAAATTGTGAATAAAAAGCAGAAGTCACCTTTTGTTTTTCGTTTGACAAACATCTACTGATTATCAATATGTGAAAAAGTTTGTGGTAGGTACTGCAGCTATGGCAGTGAATAATACAAACTCTGTTCTAAATTCTATGAGAGAGTAACTGTGAACAGATGAGTATATAATTTTGTCAAAAGGAATACATTAGTGAGTTTAAACAGAAATCACATTGTTAAATCACTTCCTATGCTAATTTCCTCAAACACAAATAATATACACCATCACTGGAATCGAAAGGAAAACCAAAGATCACATTTACTTAAAAAGAAAGTGACCAGTGCACATAGAAAGGGCTGTCAAATGTGCCACAAATATAGAAGAAAAAAATTAATATAAAACTGAAATTTATTAAAATCTTACAGAACTATTAAGACGCAGGTACTTGAAGAAAAGAATGATGAAATGGAGAATGGTCAATTCAAGATACTACATTGGGTGAAAATAATCATGATCCTAATTAAAATAAAAATTGATAGAAAGGGTAACCTAAATATTAGCAATATTATCTGATTACAGAATTATCAATTTCTTATTTTTGTATTCTGCATATTTTATATATTTGGTATATAATGGTTTATAATCAGAACAATAATAAATACTAATTTCAAAACACAAGATTTAAAAGCCCATCCCTATTTAGGACGGGGGTATTGATACTAAGCATTTTTTAGAGGCAAGCAGTGTGAATAAAAAATGTATAGTCATCTTTAAAGCCTAAATTTCAAAATAAAACACGACTAACTCCCATCAAGAATCCACTAAGCAACAGTCATCCAATATACTGTTCTAACCCTTCCTGGGTCATCTTGACCCTAACCTACTTATTATGTGTTTTTAACATACGACACATTAGTTTCCACTGGCAGACAAAATTTGACAAGTACTAATACTATCTATGTTTGAAGGTCGTTCCAAAGGAGAGCGGTGGCTCCACTCGCAGGTTTGCGTACAGGTTGCAGGTGCCTGAGAAGCAATGTGTACTCGCTGCACAGAAGTAGACAGCTGAGTCTCCAGGTTGGGTGGCCTCGATGTGCAGGGAGAGCTGTTTGGCTGCCTTATTCAATGAAACAGTGAATCTTCCAACTTTGGTTTTGTCCTGATTTGAACGAATGTATATAATGAGCTGGGGACCTTTTCCAGCTTCCTGCTTATACCAAGGGAAGTACTCAGAGGCGCTGTCTGTATAAGAACAATTCATATCACAGCTGTTTTCCTCCTGGACACTCAGGGTGGGAGGACTCTGAACCACATTCTCTCCTCCGCTGACCCCTATGCAGAAAGAAAAAGTCAGAGGAAGGAGAAGAGTTACCACATCATTATGCCTCAGAATTTTCTTTTTCTACAGCAGCTAGAGGACACCTGAATTAGGCAACCTTAACTCTACAGAATATCCACTAATATACTCTGTTTCCCACAAGCCTCAACTCACATTCCAGCTGCAGCCACAAGAACATGAATAAAGCACCAACAGATGTCTTCAGCATTCTTCCCATTTAGGATCAACCATGGACCTGCAAACTACAGCCAGGGGAGCTACTTCTAGTTTCAGGTTATCCTATCGTTTCTCTGACAAACACAGGGGTTTCTAACACTGTCTACCCAGCCAATAAGAAAAAGGCTCCGCCTCTGCCTTAGCCCATTCATTCGGAATCCACTGAAATGAGCCTCCACATGTTCTGTATCAGCAGAGGTGCACTACCACCTTGTGGTCACATCCCTAACGACTGAACGCACTGGTTAAATGTTCTCTTACCCTGTGTCTCTGAGACTCAGACACATAAGTAAAGGCAGCAATAAGTCAAACGAATTAGGTCTTAAAACAGAGATGAAGTAAGAATGTAGATGTCAAGGTTTATATCACTGCACAATACTGAGTTGTTATTGATATACATGACAGAGGCAGATGCTATTGGTATTTATCCAATGATGGCCTGGGTTTACATGTTTGAGATCAGGATAGCACCGCCATTCACTGTATTAAAAACAAAATATAAAACCTTCGTGTTCAGCTAAATCCACCATCTTCATCTGTCTGCTATGGGGAAAAACTCTTTGTAAAGGCCAGATATAAGTCAAAGATCAGAATAAGAGAGAGAAGATCTTTCAATATTTCCAGTGCCCATTATCTCAGACTCTGCCCCTCTCAGCTGGCCTTGCCTGTAACCTTGCTTTTCCCAGAGAACGGACAGTACCAACAGTTAAAATGAGGAAACTTCCCTCAGTTAAGATGACTGTGATAAAAAGTAAAAGAGCAAACCTTACTGTTAAAGGAGCAGGGGGATATCTTCCACAACTTATTAATACTTCAGCCACAGGAAACCATTTGACCGATTGATTGATTCTGACAGGCTTGAAACACCTATTCCAATGCTCTGTGTCTTCCATGCTTCAAAATACTGAAAGAGTACAGCTTCCGAGAAAACATCAAGCTGCAGATTCAGAAAATGTAACCACATGTTAGTGTATTCTAGAGGTGGTTTCATTTTCTCATGTGAACATGGATGGCATGTCCTAAAATTATTGACTCATATACTCAGTGGAATCTCTTCTAACATATAAGCCACCTCTCCTGGCATGTGTTCCTGTTTCCCTGACCGTTGCTGGCTCATATTTCATACTCAATCACTTTTCTTCCAAGCTCCCCTACACTGCACTTTCCCTAAGACATTGATAAAGTCCTCCAGTCCTCAAAGTATTCAGAATTAATTTTCCTGCCCAAATCCTTTCTCATCCTCTTTAACTTCTTGGAATTTTCTGATTACCTCTGTGAGAATAAATCTACGGAAGCCCAAATATTACCTGTGTCTGCCACGGTCATCTTACAAGTAGAAATGGATGCTAAAAAGCTGACCATGAGAAATGGTCCCTGGGAAACCGAGACTGCCTCATTTTCAGAAGTGGGAGCTCCTTTTCTATGATACAAACTCAGTGGTCCTCTGAAATTACAAGAAGAATTCTACTCTCTCTTCCGCATCTTACTCCCTTGACAATTTAAAGACAATGATGGTGAAGACTATCAACTCACTATATAAATATACGTGTATGTGTAACATGTTTGTTTCTATGTAGGTAAAACTTCCTGATTTTGAGGAATTTCCATTCTCTCCCGTTCCTCATAAGATTTCTCAAATCCTTCCCTGTATTGGTTTCCCTTTTTGGGGAGATAGATGTTTAGGTTGATAACTGCCCTTTTGAGGTATGCATACAGAACTGAATGTAATTGTGTGAGTGTTTATATGAAAATCAGTGTATCATATATTAACTACAGCACAGATATAGCCATACCGTGGACAAAATTCACAGCTAGAAGTATCTAGAAGTACTGGGTGAGCTTTCTCATCAGCAAAGCAAGAAGCACTTTATAAAACCACCCAATTACACTCTGCCTTCTTTCCTTTCTTTTTCAAGGTTAGTTTGGGGGTTCAAAATTCCCAGCCAGGGCTAGCTATATAATTTTTGAGATCAAGTAGGAAACGAAAATTTGGGGTCTCTTATTCAAAAAAGCAGAGGAAATTACATAACATTTCCAGTGGAACCACTTTTTAAAAATACTTAACTTTTCATACAAATCACTTTCATGTAAGTCTGAGATTAATTTCTAAGACTTTTTTTTTCCATCATTTTAGAGTCATAGAAAAATGAAGAATGTACAGAGAGTTCCAATATTGCTCCTGCCCTCAAACATGAATTTCCCCCATGAGAGTGATATATTTCTTACAATTGATAAATGTACATTAACACATTACAATCACCCAAAGTCAATAGTTTACTTTATGGTTTACTGTTACTGTTCTACATTCTATGGGTTTACACGAATGTATAATGGCATCCATCCATCATTATAGTATCAAGAAACTAGTTTCATCACCCAAAATTTCCTCTTTACTCAGCCTAGTCACCCCTCATGCTCCCCTCAACACTGGCTACCACTGGTCTTTTTACTGTCTCCATAGTTTTGCCTTTTGCAGAATGTCACATGCTTAGAATCATACAGTATGTATGTAACCTTTTCAGATTGGCTTCTTTCACTTGGTAATATATGTTTAATTTTCCCCTATCTTTTCATGGCTTGATAGCTCATTTCTATTTAATACTGAATAATATTCCATTCTTTGGATGTACCACTATTTATTGATCCACCCACCTATTGAAAGACATCTTTGTTGTCTCCAACATTTAACAATTATGAATAAAGCTGCAAGAAACACACCCGTGGACAGGATTTTGTGTGCAGATAATTTTTCAATTCTTTTGGGTAAATACCCAGGAACACCATTACTGGACCGTATAGTAAGAGAAAGTTTAATTTTTAAGAAACTGTCAAACTGCTTTATTGAAGTATCCATGTATGCACATTCATTTTGTAATAATTACAGACAAAGTTTACTGCACCCCTTTGCCACATGTCAGAACCCCAGAGAATGAAAGCCTGCAGAGGTACAACAGGTGACCGTGAAAACTGCTTCAGTCACATACTCCCTCCTGTGACTGTGAACCTGAGCCTGAATGTGTACCTATCCCGTTTCTACAACCCCATGTATCTCCTCTGCTCACACATATTTCCCATCTGCTTATGAAACTTCCCTTAAAAATCACAAGTAAAAGATAAAATTATTAGGAATTTCAAACAGAGACCAAAGAGCATTAAATCAAGGACAACTTCCGAGCCCGTCTTCTGCAACCTCTGAGCTCTGTCATTCACTTACAGAAAATTCCACCCACCCAAACATTGGCCCAGGCAAATGTTTTCTTACAGTCAATATGTTCTACCACATTCACTGAACAAAATTCGTATCTGAGCTCCGTCATTCATGTAACAGGAACTTAGCTCACAGTGGCTCAGTCCGATGGCACAGTCATCTCTCCAAAACTGTATCTGCAAACACAGCAGGGAAGGTAAGAGGCAATATTTCCAATGTATGAAGGTAAAAAGGTTTTATTTTTTAAACACCTTATGTAAGAGATGTTTGTGGGATCGAGTGTGAGGAAGGGTGTATGATCTTTCTAAGAGAATCAATGTCTCACATGGTAACATAGAATCTTGAACATACAATCCTAGGCAGAGTAACCCCACTTCCCAAATTCCATAGTTTGACAGAGAATTTGAGAATATGATAATTCTGATAACGGAAACACTATTTGATAACATCGATTGCATACTGTAGAAATAAATAGATTTTCTTGAAATCAGGAGAGTTCTATGACCAAGACATACAACCACGATCTGAACAGAAAATGATTTCAACAAAATTTGAGTAGTGAAAAATAAAATATGTGTACAATGCCCACTCTGACTTAATTTCCACCTCTCTCCCTCTGCTGTCCAACACTTGGGCACACTGCTGACTCACATGGATAATTCTGACCACACTTTGCTCGTCCAAATAATTTTTGCCCTCTCCCTTTCCTTCAATTTTTTTCTGTCTGTTTTATTCTGTACCTTCTTCTCTTTATTCTCATTCCTTCATTTTCAGGGAGACAAATGAAAAGTTAGGGATATCTGAGGTATTGAAATAACTTCTAGGTCATTGAGTTTGGAGAATTTCAGTCATAACTATTAAAAATATGGAGATGTTTTCTGTTGCGTTTTATTGCTCACAGTGACCAGTAACATTTTTACTCCTGTACTTCTTCTCAGAGAATCATCCTCACAGTGGGTTTATAGATTATGGACTCCAGCTTTTTGAATTTTATGTAGAATGGCAAAGCTGAAAAAATGAGACTAGCTTTATACCAATACTGTTACTCTCTCTTCATCTTTGCTGAGTCAATTTATTGGTTTATATGCTCACTGTTCTCCTCTTTTAAAGATCAACCAATTGGGACCACCAGAAAAAGTCACTTCTTGTAAAGGCCTACAGTAGCCCTAGTGGTCCGAAACCATCAATAAAGACCGCTTAAGACAGACTAACTCAGCTGTCACACTACCCCAGCCCCAATTACTCCATGTTTCCTGAGGAAGGAAATGAAGACAGTCAGAAAACAACTAACTGCCCAGAGTGAATGGTGATTAAAAATGAATCAAATCCTATTTTTAAAATGTCATTTCATGAGAACTATTATTTTGAAATAATTTGAGAAATCTCATCTTGTGCTGTTTATCTGATTTTTTTACCTTAGTTCAAAATAAATGCATAAACACTTCTAGAAGTTTTAGTGTAAATAGGGTAATTTACTAGATCTTAAGAATATATTAGAGATGATAACGTACTAATGTACAGTCCACTGGGGAAGATGAAAATATATATAATGATAATACAGTTAAAGAGTAAGACCCAAAAAGGAATGAAAACTAAAAATTATATGATCCCAGAGGAAAAAAAACCACATATACATGGGGTAGCTGAATAAAGTCCTATGAAGAAGATGTCATTTTTCTACTTTCCCCATTTATAGGTGAGAAGAAGAGAACATGGATAATCCCTTATAATGGCTTGTGACTTTTATTAGTTTTAATAATAGAATGAATTCATGAATACATGAATTATTAAAAGTAGTAAAACATTACATATAGACTAAAACACCCTTTGAATACCATTCCCAATTCTCATTCTCTATCACTTAATACCCTGATTCTTTCTTCACCTTGATTAGTTTGTATGGATGCTTTCAGGTTTTTTACTGTAGACTTAAATCAACAGAAAATATATAGTATTTCATTTATACTTTATTATAATACATATACATGGAGTATTCCATACTTTAACTGAATTTTATAAACTTAACAATAAATTTGTAGGTCTTGTTATGTTAGCACACACAGGTCCTCTGCAACATTATATCCTATACAATGGATATAATACCATTTATACAGCCCCTACTATATTGACAAACACTTAGGATATTCATGTATTTTTGTCTATGCAATGCAACACTACTATAAACCTTTCAGTGATTTATCTTTATTCACATGTGCACATGTTTGTCTAAGAGCAGAGAATAGAAGAAATGAGGGTACATTGTGAGGCTACAAGGTGAAAGTCACTCCAGGCGGAGGGAAGATCAGCGGCAAAGGCTCTGAAGGAGAAAGGGGTGAATTCATGTACTGACTATTGTGTTAAATGGTTTTTCCATTTTATTCCTCTTAATGTGCATTAGAACTGAAGTTTTTGAGCTCATTTGATAAACTCTCTCTGAAATTACTGTCCTAATATATAGCTGGAGTGTAGTTTGCTACGACAGCCACTGAGTTCATTCTAAAGACAGTAAATCACAGTAAATCAACAAGACAAAAAGTATCCCCAATGAGAAGGAGTAGCGTATACAAGGGTGGAAATGGTATAAAATAACACACACACATAATTTATGGATACTTGTCTAGGAAAAAGAAAGACACTCAATATTTCCTAAATCAACAGAGAGAGAAAAAATTTATAAATGCAGCAGAAGACAGACTAGAAAAGAAAACAACAAGAGCATGTGGAGCTAAACAAAAACTTTTAGAAATTAGTTTAAATATATCAGAAAACAAAACATATGTAATAAGAGATTATTTGATGCAATCAAAATTTACAAAATTGCTACATATTGCTTAAGAGAAAAAATGAAGAAAGCTGTGCACATTAGATGGGATTCTTCCTGCTTCCACTCTGTCACACACTAATCCCACCATACTCACCACAGGAAGGCCCATTCTGCCAAAGGGCAGTCAAAGAGGACTCCAAGGAAACACCAAGTTAGTGAACTAAGTTAACTCCTACCTAGGTGAGATCTAAGAAAAAAGAAAAAAGACAAAGGTTTAAAAAATTAATATTTAGATAAAAAAGAGGACAGAAAAAAAAAAGGAAAACTTGTAGAGTCGAAACACCAGGAAGAAATTAAGGTTTACAAGGAACCAGGAAACTGAAATTAAGGAAATCTGTATCTTGATATAGCAGAGAAGGAAAAAGCCAAGTGTTGATAACAGGTTTTACACTGTTATCGGTTATCCCTCTGCCTTCATTCTTTTACAATATGGACTCTTTTATGAACTACTTATAAAAGCACATTTCTAAATCTCCTTACAATCCATTAAGAGAAGGTGGAAAACTGCCTTCATGAAAATAACGTACAATTGTTCTGTGCACAAATAATTAGCGGAAAGTTGAATTAAGGGGGTTTTAACAGTTTAATTTATAAACTTCATATTTATTTACTAGGAAGATTGATTTTTATATCTTATTATATAAAACATACTACAAAAATATTTTGATAGAACTAAGGAGCTTCTGCACAGCAAAAGAAACCATCAACAAAACAAGAAGGCAACCAACCGAATGAAAGAAAATATTTGCAAACAATACCTCCGGTAAGGGGCTAATATCCAAAATATATAAAGAACTGATACAACTGAACAAAAGAACAAACAATCCAATTAAAAAATGGGCAGAGGACCTGAAAGACACTTATCCCAAGAACACATACAAATGACCAACAGATATATTAAAAATGTGCAACTTCACTAGCTTTAGGGAAATGCAAATCAAAAACACAATGGGATACCACATTACACCTGTTAGTATTATCAACAAGACAAGTAATAACAAGTGCTGGAGAGGCTGTGGAGAAAAAGGAACCCTCATACACTGCTGGTGGGAATGTAAATTGGCACAGCCACTGTGGAAAACAATATGGAGGGTTCTCAAAAAATTAGGAACGGAATTACCATTTGACCCTGTGATCCTTGTTCTGGTTATCTACCCACAAATCTGAAAACATTTATCAGTAAAGAGATATGTACCCTTGTGTTCACTGCAGCATTATTATGGTACCTAAGGCAAGGAAAGCAAAGTGTCCTTTAATAGATGATTGAATAAAGAAGATCGGTGCATATATAAAATGGACTATTACAGAGCTATAACAATAAAGATGAAATACTGCCATTTGTGACAACATGGAAGGAACTTGAGATTATCAGGCTAAGAGAAATAAATCGGACCAAAAAAGTCGAGAACCATATGACTTCACTCATATATGGGATATAAAACTGAAGCAACAAATGAACAAAACAAACAAACAAAAACTCATAAGCACTGACAACAGTTTAGTGGTTACCAGAGGGTAAGCGGGGAGAGGGTAGGAGAACAGGGTAAAGGGGTCAAATACATGGTGATGGAAAGAGAACTGACCCTGGGTGGTGAACACTTAACGCTATATATGGATGACGTTCTAAAGAATTGTACACTTAAAACATACATAATTTTACTAACAAATGTAACCTTCACAAATTTAATAAAATTTTCTTAAAAAGAAATTATGAGTCATACTTATAATATAAAATACATTCAAAACTTTAACAATTGATTAGTTTGATATACATGTTTTAGTGCACTGTTTCCAGGCAAAAACAGTATCTCTTTGTGTTAGATACCACTCATAGGTATTGTGTACAGAAGTCTAATTATCCTAACAACTCTATTAATGTGATAAAGGGTTGGAAATGTGTAGGAAAGGTACTGTGTATTTGATATTAAATAACGAAATCAGCTAGAATGGATCAAACAGTCAGAGACACTCAGCAGCCAGGCTCCAGTTCTTCTCAGAGTTTGTGCTCAGCTCCCCCTGCAGTTTCTGTCACTGTGTCACTCAGAGCACAGTAGTACATAGCCGAATCTGACTCCTGGGCTGAGGCTTTCTCCAAGTGGAAGGATTTTGACTCTTTGCGGTAGGTGGCTTCAAAACCTTTGTTGCGTCCCTTCTCACCATCCATGAAGGCTTGCAGGAGTAGCTGTGGACCTTCTCCGGGATACTGAACATACCAGAAGAGACGGGGGTACCCTGAGGCTTCATAAGAGCAGCTCACATTCAGGGACCTCCCTTCTGAGAGAGTCACTGGGCCTTCCATCTGGGACACTGACTCTCCATGGGTTTGTCCTGGGGAAAAATAAAACAGATCTATGATACCTGGGCATAAAGCTCTTCAATAAAATTATGGTTAAAGGATTTGCTGACATAATAGAAGAAAGAATCCATATTTTAAGAGGCATGGTACTTACCAAGCACTAAGAGTACCACAGTCACTAAGGCTGGAGAAGACTTCATCTCCAGAGTGTCACGTAAATAATGTTCTTGATTCTTAACATGAGGAACTCTGGAGGAAACAGTGAAATGAGTAATCTAAGCCTGCATTTCATACAGGAAATGCATTTGTGTTAGGAAGTTGCATCCCCTGGTGGACAGGGACTGAAATGGGCACCCATTTCCTAGGCTCCTCCCAAAGTCAGTTCTCATCTCTGACTGTACCTACCAAGTACAGCAGAGTTTTCTGAACAATGGCTGTCATGTACTTTAAGGTCTACAGGTATTTTCTTCTTAGGCCATCGCCTCACAGGGAGTTGTGAAAGCAGAGAAAATAACAAATCGAGCATTTTAATCCTTTTTTTATATTTTTATGTAACCATAGTGGGCCAGGCTATATGATACATTGAATATCAGAAAAGACTTTGGGTGGCAATGACAGGAAGGATTAACAAGTAGAGTTATTATTGAATGATTCTCTGTCATTCAGCACTGTAATCCAGCATATAGAACAACAACTGACATTTATTATGCGTTCACTAAATATTTGTTAAATTAAAAAATAATAAAAATAATCATTCTTTGATACTGGAATCACTACTACCTGAAATACAGATTTCCTCAGTCCTAAATTATTTCAATTGTAACTCTGCTCTCTTTTAAATAGGAGCGCTTTAGGAGAGTAGTCATACTACTTATCGGTAGGCAAATGTTCCTGAATTTCACAATCATTAAAATGTGATACTATGAATGTTAGAGAGAAAAAAAAAAAAACAACAACACCATGATGGAAGTTACTGATTTCCTGTAAAATAAACTGAGATCACTATCTCTTTCTCCCACTGTGTCGTTCACTCTGAGATAGTGGCTAGACTATGAGAATCAGACTAGTACTAATCCTATAGTGCTAATGCAGAGCTAGCTTCAGGAATGGTTTCCCTTTTGTCTCCCTTCAACATTTTGTTGCAAAACAAAATCGATTAATTTTCCTCCATAGGGCAGGGAACACAGAAAAATGTGAATTTGCATCATAACTCAGGATTCTCTTCCTTCCCAGCTTTTCATATTGTTAAACAGACCAGCTGATATTCATACAACAGTGATAGTAGAATCAATGTGTGAGAGATTTAACATTACAGATTCTGGAATTTCACCACTATTTGCTGAATCATTGTTTCCAGGATTGAGACCCACTAATGAGTAAGTTTTGAAAGCTCCCCCAGGTGGCTTTGGGGCAGCCAGCCTGATACCACTTTACAAGATCTCATTTGTGATACTGTACTTGACCAAGTTAGTCCTCAAAGATCAGGGAGAAACTTTGGGATCAGCCTGAAAAATATCTCTATGACTACACAAGTTTTTGAAAGCGAGTCTTTTTCTTTGAAGTGCCTCTAACAAAAGCAAGTACTTCCTTAGCTCCCTTTTTATGACCAGTCTTTAAAAAAAAAAAAAAAAAAAAAAAAAAAAAAAAAAAACTTCTGAGGGTGTCTGGATGAAGTTCTGGAGAAGGACACCTCTTTCTGTAAGGCCCTGTGAACATCTACCCATAGACATGCACATGGAAGCTTAGCTCAGTGCGTCCCTGGAGCTCTCTCCACAGATTCAGGTCAAGGGGCTTCATGAGTCCACAGGCAATGTGTGAATAGTCTCCCAGATGTGGCTCTAGTAGGAAATTCAGGCTCAGGTACTGTTTGGGTTCACGTATCCCTTCTCCTTCTTCTCCACCTTCCAAATCACATTGTCAGAACCTGACATAAACCTATGCTAGACAGGAACTCTGGAAAAGCAGCAACAAACATCTGTTC
This sequence comes from Rhinolophus sinicus, assembly GCF_057876585.1. NCBI lineage: Eukaryota > Metazoa > Chordata > Mammalia > Chiroptera > Rhinolophidae > Rhinolophus > Rhinolophus sinicus. The sequence goes on from NC_142503.1 coordinate 129,397,690, forward strand.
TGACAAACAGAGAGAGTGCAAACTAGGTAGGGATGACGGTGGGTTGCAAATCAACTGTATAGCCTTGGATGCAGAAAGTTGTATCTACACCTTAAACAAAACAAAACAGTTTTCAGACAACACCTCTGTCATAATATAATTTGCATATTTTAAAATTTTATATGAAGAGAATCACATGTATTCTTTTGTCTGGCTTCTTTCTCTCAGCATAATTATTTTGAGATTCTTCTATGGTCTCATAAGTATCAATGATCCATTCGTTTTTGTTACTCAGTGATATTCCATCATAGAGACATAAAACAATTCGTTTATCTATTCACCTGGTGATGTACATTTCAGCTGCTCCCAGATTGGGGCTATTACAGATAAAGCTGCTGTGAACATTTCTCTTTAAGATATTTTATAGACATTTGCTTTCATTTCTCTTTGGTTAATGCCTGAGAGTGCAATGGCTCGATCATATGATAAATACACATTGAACTTTGCTTTTTCTAGTAACTTTTCTGTAGATACCTTGGATTTTCTACTTAGACAATGAGGCTGTCTGTGAATAAAGATAGGTTCACTTCTTCCATTCCAAACTCGATGTCTTTTGTTTCTTTCTTGCCTTATTTGACAGGCTAGACCTGTAGAATAATATGAAATACAAGTATAATATGAAATATAAGAGGTAAGAGTCAAAATATTTGCCTTATTCCTGATCTGAGGGGGAAAGCATTCAGTCCTTCACCATCAAGTATGACACTTGATGTAGGTTTTTCGTACAGGCCCTTTGTTTAGTCGAGGAAATTCCCTTTGATTACTAATTTGCTGGGGATTTTAATTTATGAATAGATGCTGGATTTGTCCAATGCATTTTCTGTGTCCACTGAGGTTACTGTCATTAACTGATCTTGTGCTGCTTGTCAATTTCTTTGGAAGTATTATTGATAAGTTGTCACAACAAAATATTAAAGAAGATGTCATTCTCCCATTTAACAAATGATGAAACAAAGCTCACAAGTGTCTACAAAGCACATGGCAGAGCTGATAGCTGTGAACACAGCTCCCTCTGATAGTAAAAACTTGTTGCCTGGATTTTTCACTACAGATTATTTTTGAGAAAATTTCAGAGAAAGAGTACACTGTAGCAAAATTAATACTTGAGCCTTTGAAATATCTTAAGACAGTTTGTTAACAGGTTATTTATGCAAATAGCACTAATAAAATTACTAAATAATTGTGTTGCAGAAAAGGGGGTTCTTGGTATCATAACATGAAATAATTGAAGGACACACAAAATAAGCCAAGAAAGCAGTGGCCTTACTGAAAGAAGATAAGATAGTACACTCCCAAAATAGTGGGGAAGGGCAGGCCAGGAGAAGGGCAACTACATCAAAGAACAAAGGAAGTTAGGAATTTATTACCCTCAAAGTGAGGGCAGAAAATATCAAAATTTAGTGGTGGTACAATAGGTATTCCTAGGTGGGCCTTATGACCCTCCTTCCTGGCAGAAGGAGAGATTCTCTTCCTTATTTGGCTCTAGAGGAACTGTCATGGCAGTACAGTGGGTGAAGACCTTCCCTGCTTCTACCATATTTCCCCCAAAATAAGACAGGATCTTATATTAATGTTTGCTCCAAAAGACGCATTAGGGCTTATTTTCAGGGTGTGTCTTAATTTTTCATGTAAAACAATCTAGAATTATTCATTTCTTCATGTATAAAAATCTACATTTATACAAATACAGCCATGCCATCTTCTTCTGGAACATTGTCATAACTCTCCAAACCCTGAATTCCAGCTTGAATTTCTTGCAACTCCATTTCCTATAGAACCATCAGCCCCAGTCTTTCACTTCCAGCAACAGAGCTTTCCTTAAATGAACACTTCTTGTCCATGTAGCCTGCTCGTAGTGCATTGGCAACACAGCTGTCAGTGATTTTATCCCGTGAATTCTTTACCCAAGTCACGACCTCTTGCAGGCTAGGCTTCACAAAGTTTCCACACTGATTTCTCTTCATTCTATTTTCAATGTAGTCATTGATTTCCATGCACAAATGGTCCTTGAATGGCTTGTTTATTGCAATATCAAGGGTCTGGAGATAGGCAGTCATTCCTGTGGGAATCATTATTTGATCTATTCTTCTCTCTGCAAGGAAGTTCTTCATGTCTTCAGCGCGGTGAGTGCTGGCTGAATCCCAGACTAGCAGACCGCTTTGGCCACCTTGCAAAACAAGTGGCAGCATTAAATCAATCCACTTCCTTATAACCTCTTGTGTGCAACAGGCTTTTTCAGTTTCAAGAACATAAATGCCTGAAACACGTTCGATCTTATCTTTCTTGCCCTTAGTGATGATTAGAGGTGGGGCTTTCATTCCATCTGGACGAATTGCCAAAATACAGGTAACACGCGCACTTTTGTAACCAATGGAGGGATTGTAGATTGGCGAGACACCCCTCTGATCAATTGTCATTTGAGATTCTTGATCCATAAAGACTGCAATTTCATCCATAGCAATCATGTTGGAGAATTGGTATTTAGAAAAGTTGATGCCATTAATAAAGGACTTGAATGCAAGTGCACGTTTAATAACTTCAGTATCTTCCAGCTTGAACAGTGTTGTTGATCATAGAGACAGTTCATATCGCTGAAGGAAGCCATCCAGCCAGTGTTGTGATGCTTTGAATCTTCTGGGGATATGTCTAACTGTGGTGCCACTGCAAGGGCAAATGCTTGAATATCAGCCCTGCACACAACCAAAGCCTTTGCTCTCCTGTCAGCAATCCATTCACAGATGATGTCTTCCAGCTCAGGAAATAATGGTTGCCACCTGATCCACACTTGTGTTTCTTAGCATTTCCCTTGTCCAGCTGTTGGCTGAGGTTATCATACTCTGCTGCCACTATTATCTCCATTTTCAGACCATTCTGAGATCTGACTTCTTCTGTTTGCAGAAAACTGTAAGATTCTTGCCCCGGGATTCCTCCACGATTCCTTTCTTGTACTCTACGGAATAGCTCTTTCTTTTTGCACTCATCTTGTCGTTGGGTCCAAATATTATTCCCTTTAAATCTACCATTATGTCAAGTGTTAATTGAGGACTTATGAGACAGGAGTGGCAACAAAAATGATGACAGTTAATAATGATGATCCACACAAAAGCGACGAAAACTTGCAGCGACCAAAATTCAGAAAACATTTCTTTATTTCATACGAGTGCATTAAGTACATCTGTTACAATTCATGTTAGACACAACCATGTCCGTTTATTATCAAGTTCACATGTTATTTATGCATTGTGTCTGTTCTCCGATTGGACATTCAGCAATAAGTCTCAAGTTTATCTATTTACATAGGCGTTTACCTTTCGTCCAAAGGCGCCGACTTGGGTATTTACAAACACTTGATTATAATTTTTATTATCGTTTATTTTAAGTATTAATGTCAATAATATTATTTATTTACATTTAACTATGTATTAATATTATGATTTTATAATTCAATATGTCCATGGTCCGTTGCAATGGATGTATTAAATGCGCCCCTTTGGTTGACAATATTAACTGGGGCTTATTTTTGGGGTAGGGCTTATATTATAAGAATCCTGAAATATGCTAGTGCATATTTTCCTGTTAGGTCTTATATTCAGGGAAATACGGTAGTGCTAATCATATTATGACCTATTATAATTAGCTAAAATTCACCTTAAGAGGTAAGATGGCATCCTGGGTCTGCTCTTGGCCACTGACATTTAGTTCTATCTCACCTGGTAACTGCACTTTTTCTTAAGGATGATCTCATCTCCTTCCCCCTCTGTCTTCCCTTACTTTCTTCTTCCTTTCCTCCGACCTATCTCCCTGGGGCCCTATTCTTTCTTCATGCAGCAACATTTGCTAGTTTGGTTCTTTCACCAAAGAGGAAAGAAACATATTATTTTATAAAGAACATGCAAACTTCAGTTCAAGAGCTGATAATCAGTTAGAGGCTTGACCATTCCTTTCAGAATAATTGTGAGATACATGACTTGAGCAATGCATTGTAGCAAGGGTGATAAACTAGGTTTTGTGAATCACCTTCCTCTTCTAACCCCATTTCCATTCATAGCTAATAATCACTTTTTCAACGATCATTGAAATTTGCTTGTGATAAAGCCATCTAGAGCATAGTTTTTCAAATTAGTCACTATAGTTTCTCAAAATTTAAAAAATACAATTGCCATATGTACCAGCAATTCTACTTCTGAATACATACTCAAAAAAATGGAAAGAAGCTGTGTATATACCAACAATATTGGTACATTTACAAAATACAAAAATATTGGTATATTTATATACATTTTCCACCAAAAGGTGGTAGCAGCCCAAATGTCCAAAACACCTGAGTGGATAAACATAATGTGGTGTATACATACACTGGAATGTTATTCAACCTGAAAGAAGACAGAAATTCTAACACACACTGAAACATGGGTGAACAGTGAGGACATTATGCTAGGTGATTCCTTTTATTCGTGGTATCTGAAATAGTCAAATTCTTGAAAGAGAAAGAAGAATGATCATTGCCAGGTGTTATAGGTACAGGAAAATGGGGAGTTATTGTTCAATGAGTACAAATTTTCCTTTTTCAAGATGAAAAGAGATATAGAGATAGATGGTGAACAATAATGCATAAGAAGTTAATTCCAGTGGATTAGACACTTAAAATTGTTAAAGTGGTAAACTTTTACGGTAAATTTTAAAAACTTAAAACATTTTTTAAAGACACACCTTTTCAGATTTCTGTGTATCTGCTTTCCAAATGCAAATATAAAAATGGGTTACAAGTGTACACCTGAAAATTTTGTAACTTTATGACCGTTGTCACCCAATAAATTTTAATTTTAAAAAACTGAGTGACAAGATTACTTAGAAAGCAAACATTACTATTCAAATTTTAAGGCACTGAGAAAATGGGTTAAAAGAGGGAGGTAAGAAATAGGAGAGAATGCAGGGTTTGGATTGTAGAACATTCATTGAACACAGAGAGCCTGAAGGTGTACAAATGAGTCACAGATGGTAAAAATGCTTTGGGAGGAGTGGTGAAATGAAAGGCAAGAGCAGAGAAAAAAAGATATTTCACATTTTGCTTCTTCACAATGTCTCCTATTAGAAATAATAATTAGAAACACCAATTATTGATCATTTTATGAGTAAGGTTGGGGAGAGTTAATTCTACATTATGGAACTGAGTTCTTCTGTGCTAGAGTTAGTAAGACAGAAAGAGGATCAGCACAAAGCTTGTCACATAGTAGGCATCTTAGACAATAAATGAGAGTATCCTTAACTCAGCTAACAAATATGAAGAAAACTAATTCATTAAACAGTATAAATACAACAGCATAATATACAACAAGAGGAAAAACAGATAGATTTATTCACTTTTTAAAATTTAAAACAATGCCTATAACATGAAATATATTCCCTAAATATTTATGGAAATATTAATCTGAAAAATCCAATCATTCACACATAGTCTTACTGAATTTTGAGTCAGATGTTTCTGAATGTCCTTAGTCAATTCTTCTAGGTGAACCTATCACCAAACAGCAAATTATTTATTTTAGCTGATCCGTGTCTTTAATAAACAATTTCAAACCAAATTTCCATCTTTTGATAAATGATAACTCTACACATGGTATATGAACCTAGAGAGGTAGTTTCTTAGAGTGTTTGCCTCTAACACTACCTACACCTGTGCTACCATAACCCTTGCCACTTCCTGTCTCTGATAGCAAGTCCTGGCCTTGCTCTCTACAGCAGGTGGAGACATCAAGCAGAGCCCTGGCATCCTCCAACAGGCCTCTCACTGTGGACTCTCTCAGGGCAAAGAAATACAATGCAGAGTCCTCCAGCTGTGAGGCTGAGATGACAAGCTTGACAGAATTCTGTGCTTTCTGAAAATTCAAGAAGTAGTGACCTTCTGTGGCCTTTTGCTTGTTGTAAGAGTCCTGACGAATAAGGAAAATCATTGCTCCACTGCTGAGCTGCTTGTACCAGAATAGACTATAAATACTAGTAGCAGTGGTGTCATATGTGCAGTCTGGGGTCACAGCCTCCTTCTCCTGCACTAACAATGCTGGTTGGCCTTCTAGGCAATATTAGCTCCTAAAAGAAAAAAGATACAATCACAGGGCTTTGGGATAAGTGTTATAGGGCAAAGAAATTATTTTTCACACCCCACTACCTTTCCTTCCCAGGATACCCATAAAATTCTGCCAGGACCCCCAATCTTAGGGTCATAGAGGAGGCCCATTCCCATTCGTGCCATCCATACCCAGCCACATGGAAGCCAGGACCACCTTCAGAAGGATGGAAAGCAACATCTTTGATTTATGCCACTAGACTGACAATATCTTGTTCTTCCTCATGTCAGGGCTCTACAAAGAGAGATAACTCGAAGGGAGAAAGAAGAAATGCTGGACTGTGTCTGCTGCTTCCCTAAAACCCCTTAAATAGAGTTTCCTGGTGTAGCAAGTTGTTGTGGTGAGGCCAAACTTATCTGTGTTCTGGCTGAGAGTCGCACTCAATCCAAAGTTCCTTTTGGATTAATCAGCTAACTCTTCGTTTAAAAAGAATTACAAGTGAGAATCAACATTAGTAAAATTGTATATTGAAAAGAAGACTGATGACTTCACCAACTGCTGGGTTCAGTCATTGTATCTGCGACGGAACTAGGTGATAGCACTTATTTGAAAATACTCCATGTAATGGAACATGGAAACAACACAATGTGCAATAATCAAGTATCCTCACACCTTTGTCTGCTGTTATTTCACCAAAGGTTGGAATCACTTTCTGATAAGGATAAGCTGTTTGGACAAATCACTATAGCTTTTCCGATGTACCGATTATTATGGCGATATACCTCCTCACTACCAACGACTGTCCAGTTAGCACCCTTGTGCCAAATGGAAGGGGAAAAAAAAAATCTTCCTTTGCTGAAGACTAGAATGAAGCCCTCAGACATGGAGCCCTGTCATAGAGGTCCCCTCCTCTATTCCATTTAATGTGATAGCTCAGCTCTGTTCGGAAAGGCCAGATAAGGGGCGGATGGGAGGCTCAGTTGGTTAGAGGCAAGCTCTCGGCAGCGGGGCTGCTGGTTCGATTCCCATATGGACCAGCGGGCAGGGCCCTCTGCAGCTGGAGTGAGGTCAATGAGTTGCCACTCAGCTCCTGGGTGGCCAGATGGCTCAGTTTGTTGGAGAGAGGGCTCTCAATCACAAGGTTGCCGGTTCAAGTCCTCCCCTCCCGCAGGGGCTGGTGGGCTGCGCCCCTTGCAACTAACAAGAGTGACTGGACCTGGAGCTGAGCTGCGCCCTCTACAACTAAGACTGAAAGGACAACAAGATGAGTTGGAAAAGTCCTGGAAGTACACACTGTTCCCCAATAAAGTCCTGTTCCCCTTCCAACTAAAATCTAAAAACAAACAAAAAAAATTTAAAAAAAAAGGAAGAAAGGCCAAATATGACACAAGAGTTTGGTCATTAGGTTATCAAGACTTTAAATTTACATTTTCCTATTACCTCAGTTAGGATCCTAAATGGGCCACAACAAGCCTCCATATTCTGTATGCCCAATTCTAAAGGGAATATATCTTAGGTGACCCCATACACCTGCACAGGAGAACTGATCATAAAATAAATGATTGCAATAAACCTTTTTATATGGATATAAAAGGAAAGCCAAGCCAAGGGATATTACTCAAGAATATGCCAAACCACAAATACCCATTGCCTATCACTGCCGGTCTCTTGATACAGTAACCAAAAGGTATCCTCCTTGTCTCAAAGTAATTGAAGGCTCAGCTCAATTGGTTGAAGAATCTTCAGATCTTGCACTGGAATCACCATAAAATCTTATGGTACCACATACAGTACAAAATGTTTTTCTATTTATGAACACCCAACATTTTTTTTACTAATTTTTTAATAGCTAGGAAACAGTATTAATTTTTCTTTATATTACTCAATCTGTCATACTTCTCAATTAAAAGAATCTCATGATTATACTTCTGTCTTTCAGGAAGTGTCCATGTCCAGTACAAATCATTTCGACACTCTCTTACCAAATTCTGCATTAATCAGTTTATAATGTCTTAAATTAAAAATTAAAAGGGCAATAGCAGACTGGTTATACCATAACTACTTCAGATTTTTATATAATTCCAATCCCTTAACAGAAGCAAAATTAAATCTAATGGCTGAACTTTTAGACTTCTCATGGGCATATTTAATTACAAATATATTAGGTGGTAGTCATAAATTTTAATGTTGTTCAAAGCTTTCAAATACTACAAGAACAATGGGGTTTCTTAACCATCTTCCCCCTTTTTAAACCCCATTGTATAGCTCATGTATTCCAGCTAAGAACAACATGAAATACATGAATTATTTGATGTCTTCAAGCTACTCAAAGAAATTTTTGTCATCAAGACAAAATATCACATTATAAAAGTCAATGGAGAAGCTGGGAAAAAATTTCTGAGCAAAATATGCTAAGCTTGCATTTCTCACTCAAGTCCTTATTCAAGATACTCTTTGAGAACATAAAGACTAACCCATGGAAAAGAAAGCTGGGCCCCCAATTTCATAAAGCATCAATAGGAATTATTGATTTGTTTGATCCATGAGGACAAGATAAGTCAAAGCCAGAACAGCTGCCTTGCGAAGCCAAATGATCTCCAATGATCATTTGCTAAAACACTCCAGAGACAACACATCACAGTAGGGACACAGAGTTTGTCATCATCAATAAACAAACTCTGGTGGGGAAACTTTTCTAGCATGGCGAAGAATTGGGCCAGTTTTTGCCTTCCTTGGAACCAACAAATCCCATAAATACTATAAATTTGGGATATCAACCAGAATACTGTCCCAAAGAAACACTTGAATATCTTCAAAAGGATCATACACAATTGTATGCCCTCCATGGGTCATAATATCAACTAAATAAAGTATTTTACATTCTATGTGAGATGAAGTACTGTCGTGTCAGAAAACCATGACCCACAGAGTAGTTAAAAATCAACCTGATAGTGTGTTTACTACCTGAGCCAGTTCAGTCTATATATAGGGGAACAAATTTCTCAGGGACAAATGTGTAAGGTTTTGCCTCACCCAGAATCTTCACTTTTCTTATCAACACCCCGTCCCCTGAAAATATGGGTAAAACAAGAGGAATATTAAAACTGAAATGAATTACTGTTGCAGACACTCCTGAACTCCTGTGGCTTAATGTGTTGTTAGACTTAGCTCTCATGGCCCGGCATACTTTCTCTTACAAAGTCATACTGTGTCGTGCTATAAATTGGTCACTGACAGACCCATGTAACTCAGCATGTTCCAAACCATACACCTTTTAATCTTTCACAAACGTAACTAGAAAAATAAACCCATGAAACTTGGTCCTTTCATCAACAACCATAGGTTGCTTTCCTTTAATCAACCTTTGCATGGCCTATGCCTTTTGACTGGGTGCTCTGAAAATTTTCTAGAGACAGACTGCCACTGGAACGTGGAAATAACCTGATTAGGTACTATTTACTACCAGTTCAGCAGATGAAGTATAAGAAATTGATCCTTCGTTACATGTTTACCAACTGGAATAACGTCACACATCCTTAAAAGACAAGAAATGAAAAGTCAGAGACCATCAGAAGCAAACAGTCCACACAACATGAGTACCGACACAGCATCACTAAAGCAAACATATAATTGCATAAAGAAGACATCGGTTAGAAGAGAGTTCTCCTAGGTGGTTAGAACCACTCATTGTCATACTCTTCTTTGCATTCTTTCATTTCTCAGACGTTCAGAGGTACTGTGTTTCCCTGAAAATAAGACCTAACTGGACAATCACCTCTAATGTGTCTTTCGGAGCAAAAATTAATATAAGATCTGGTCTTATTTTGCTATAAGACCTAGTATTAGAATAGAATAGAATAGAATAGAATAGAATAGAATAGAATAGAATAGAATAGAATAGAATAGAATAGAATAGAATAGAATAGAATACCAGGTCTTATGTTAATTTTTGCTCCAAGAGATGCATTAGAGCTGATTGTCCGGCTAGGTCTTATTTTCGGAAACATGGTACATTCCATGTTAATAGTAGAATATTTGATATTTCTAATATTCCTGATTTTGCTCTCTTGCTAATACAATAACTTCTTACATACAGCCTTTGTTTGAGATAATTCCAACACTAGTGCTATAGTTCAGCTCTACAAAGGCATTGCTAGTGCAACAAAATAAAGAATTGTTGGATATGTCATTAAATGCCAAGTCCTGGAAAAGTCAAATAATAACTATACCCCAATAGGTACTGCTAGAGTGAATCTTCATCAATAGGAATTCAAACACTTAAAATGAAGAACTATGCCTTTAAAGTTTACTGAAAAGTTCAAAACAGCAAGCTAAGAAAAAACTGAGAGTGGTGGCAGAGACGGAAATCATACATGTACCCGTTGGCATGTGCTTCCTCCCCCCAAGATTCAGACATCTCAAAGGGTTTTGTACTATTTGGTTCCATTCATATAACAGTCTTAGAAGGATAAAAATATAGAAGAACAGACGAATGCTTGCAAGACAGGAATAAGGAGGTGTAGAATTGGAAAAGTGCAACAAAAGGGAATTCGGAAAGCAATGAAATTTTTTGAATCCTGATCATGTGTTGGCTATATGATCTGTACAATGTACTCAAAATTCACAGACCAGTACACCAAAAATATGCAATTTTTCTATGTGATTATTTAAAAATAAAATTTGGACATCCTGAGATCAAAATGACAGAACAGGAAATTATCTGCCATCACACCCATCCCCCCAAAATTCCAACATTCACAATCATACACTACATAGAGTACCTTTGGGGAAGTCCAGGAGCCCAACAAAGAAGTTACACTGTGGGAGAAGCACACTGTGTGGGGCAAAAATATCAGAGACTGAAAGTATGGAAAAGGGTGGAAGAACTATTTCACTTTACCCTAGTCATCTGAGCCCACAATGTGCACAGCTCAGTGCCCGAGAAATCCTCTAGTCCTTTGATTTTTCCCATATGGAAAGTGACAGCATGTGAGTGAGTACCTGCCTACCCAGCTTTGGGGGACGCTGCCTAAGAGACCCATCTCTTTCTTGCTTCCTCCAGAATAGCAAGGTGTGCTGACCGACTGGGAATTGGGTGCACCTGAGAGAACAGCTGCCAGGGCCACAGTGGGTATTAAAGGGACACAGAGCCTACTAACCACAGACTCCATCAGGAACCTGCCCACGAGCTGCTGGGGATGCAGTGCCAGAGGATAGTAACAATGGCCCACAGACATCCCAAGGCTCAGTGTTCGTCTATACACCATTCCACCCTGTGGACGGCTATCAGTGCACACTGAGGGCAACAAGAGTGAGCTTTGACCACAAAGAGACCCCGACCTCACACCTGTAAGAACGGTTATTACCAATCTATGAGACAAGATAATAACAAGTGTTGGAGAGGTTCTAGAAAAAGATGAACTCTCATACACTGTTGGTCGGAATGTAAATTGGTGCAGCCACTGTGGAAAATAGTATGGATGCTCCTCAAAAAATTAAAAATAAAGCACTCATATCACCCTGCAATTCCTCTCCTGGGTATCTACACCAAAAAATCTGAAAACATTTATCTGTAAAGATATATGATCACGATGTTCATTGCAGCATTATTCATGGTGGCCAAGTCATGGAAACAACCAAAGTGTCTTTCTATAGGAGATTAGATAAAGAAGGTGGGGTACATACAAAGTCAGACAATTAAGTTCGTAAATTCATCCTAGAAAAAGTGCTACATACCTCATTGCTGAATATCACTATGGTCACCTTCAAAGTACTCCCCTTGGGAAGCTATGCACGATGCCAGCACCTAGTCCACACTTAAAAGCAATTTTGGAACTCATTTTTTTCTGGAATGGCCATCAGAACTGTCGCTGTATTATACTTGATGTCATGAATGTCATCAAAATGTCTTCCCTTCAATATTTCCTTTATCTTTGGTAAAGAAAGAAGTCATTGGGGGCCAGATTAGGTGAGTAGGGAGGGTGTCCCAATACAGTTATTTGTTTACTGGTTAAAAACTCCCTCACAGACAGTGCTGTGTGAGCTGGTGCATTGTCGTGATGCAAGAGCCATGAATTGTTGGCGAAAAGTCCAGGTCGTCTAACTTTTTCATGCAACCTATTCAGCACTTCTAAAGAGTAAAGTTGGTTAACTGTTTGTCCAATTGGTACAAACTCATAATGAATAAGCCCTTTGATATCAAAAAAAGGTTAGCAACATCATTGCAACGAGTTCGCGAACTTCAATGTCAGACCTCATATATACAATGGAATATCACTCAGCTATTAGAAAAATGAGTCACTGCCTTTTGCAAGAACATGGATGGAATTTGAGAATATCATGATCCGTGAAATAAGTCTGACAGAAAATGTCAAGAATCCTATGATTTCACTCATATGTGGCATATAAAACTGAAAGCAACAAACAAACGGACAAGACAAGCAAACACACAAAAACTCATAGACACAGACAGTATGGTGGTTATCAGAGGGCAAGGAGTGTGGAGAGAGGCAGAAGAGGTATAGGGGGTGGAAAATATGATGATAGAAGCAGGCTTGACTTTGGGGGCATATACAGAATGCATTATAGAATTGTACACATGAAATCTATATAATTTGTTAACCAATATTACCACAAGAAATTTAATAAATTTAAAAGAAAAACAGTGAGCCTTTCCACATGTGCTCCAGTGAGCATGTACAGAAAGTGTCCCACTTTGCAGACGTGATGGAAACCACACAAATTTGAGCAGTCTGCACCACTGTAGGCAGGCAAGCAAAAGGCAGGCTGTTAACACCCAGTCTGGCTTTGTGGGACCAACGGAAGGCCATAAAGCTTGTAGTAAATTGTCCAGAAACAATAGAAAACCAATTCACTAAAGGTGGTGAAGATTTAAAGTTTGACTGTGTCTAAGTATGTACTGATTCTGTACACTCTGACAAGAACATTAATTTTTTTCTTTCATTAAAAAAATTCTCATCTAAGTGGGCTAAAGCACTTAAGTCCATAATAATTGCACCCTCTCTCTGTCGTAGCTTGGTTTTAGAAGAATAAACCAATAAAATAGATGCCATGCATCCTTCTCACCCCATCAGACTTGTAGGAAATGGACCAATCAAGAGTCACCTTGCTTTTACTGCACAGGAAATAGTGATTATAGTGACAGAATAAATATAAGCCATTAGGGAGATGGGCCTTTCTTGTTCAAATGTTATAAACCTAATTTAACCCGATGACTTTCCTCACAAAAACAAACCAGTTAGTTAATAATCACAAACATAACTCAGCCAGGAGAGATCATCTAACCCCATTAACACGGACAGTATAAGGGTTCTTGAAAATAGCCTCACCTTGACCAGGGGTGGCAGAAATAGGCAATGAAGTATTTACCCAGTATCTTTCATTCCATTGATTCTCTATAACACTAAAGTAGTAACTTTACCAAATATTGTGCTTAGCACTGTTTAATTCAGTCAAAGCATGAAGATGAGGCAGACAGATTGGCAACAAACTGTCTCTAAATTAACCATTATTCTAATATCTTTCTGCAATCTACTAACAATAGTCAGGTAGCAGATAAATACATATAAAAATTTACCCACCCACACCAGAGAGAAGGATTTCATTCATAGCAACAAAAATCACAAGTCAGGGAATAAATTTAATTACCTTTGAACAACACAACTTTATTGAAAAAGACAGTTAGAAACGGAAAAATTACTGCATTCTAGAACAATCAAATAATTTAATATACATGGTAGCAGTTTTGTTTTTCATAAATCAATTTCTAAATTTAATTCTATCACAAAGCTTTATTTAAAATTATGAATAAATAGAAAAAGTAACCTTTCCTTCTTCCTTTAACAAACATCTACTGATTATCAACTACGTGAAAAAGTTTGTGTAGGTGCCGCATCTACAGCAGTGACTAATACAAAACTCTGGTCTAAAATCTATCAGAGAGTAACTACGAACAGACACGTATAGGATTTGGTAAAAAGAACAGATTGGTGAGTTTAAATGAAAATCACATTCTGAAATCACTACTTATCCTGTTTCTTCAAACACACAAATAATATATACCATAACTGGGCTCTAAAAACAAACTGGTCAGAGCACATGGAAAGAACTGTCAAATGAGCCACATATATAAAAGCAAAAAATTAATATAAAACTGAAATTTATTAAAATCTCACAAAACTATTAAGAAGCAATTATTTGGAGAGAAAAATGATGAACTGAGTAATGTTCAATTCAAGACAGAACACTGAGTGAAAATAACTATGACACTAAGTATAATAAAAATTGATAGAACAAATAATATGAATATTAGCAATATATGATTACAGAATTACAGATTTCATTATTTTATATTGTACATCATTTCTATACATGATATATAACGGTAAATAACCAAAAAAATAATAAATACTGTTTTCAAAGCACAATGATTAAGACTTCATTACTAATAAAGATTGTGATATCGAGGCTAAGGTTTTATTTATCAGACCAGAGTCTGAATAGCAAATATAGACTCATCATTATAGCTTAAATATCAATAAAATATAACTAACTCCCATCAAGAATTCACAAAGCAACAGTTACCCAACACAACGTTCTAACCCTTCCTGGGTCATCTTGAACCCAACCTACCTACTATGTGTTTTTAACAATTAGTTTTCACTTGCAGGCAAAAATATGACAAATGCTATCTATGCTTGAACCATGTCCCAAAGGAGAGCGGTGGCTCCACTCGCAGGTTTGTGTACAGGTTGCAGGTGCCTGGGAAGCAATGTGTACTTGCTGCACAGAAGTAGACAGCTGAGTCTCCAGGTTGGGTGGCCTCGATGTGCAGGGAGAACTGTTTGGCTGCCTTATTCAATAAAACAGTGAATCTTCTATCTTTGATATTTTCCTGATGTGAACGAATGTATATAATGAGCTGGGGACCTTTTCCAGCTTCTTGCTTATACCAAGGAAAGTAGTCTAAGGCACTGTTTGAATAAGAACAGTTCATGGCACAGCTGTTTCCCTCCTGGACACTCAGGGAAGGAGGACTCTGATCCACATTGTCAGCACCGCTGACCCCTGTGCAGAAAGAAAAAGTCAGAGGAAGAGTTACCACATCATTATGCTTCAGAATTTTCTTTTTCTACAGCAACTAGAGGACACCCGAATTAAGCCACTCTTGGCTACTAAACAATATCCACTAATATCAACTGTTTCCCAAAAGCTTCAACTTACAGTCCAGCTGCAGATAAAAGAACATAAATAAAGCACCAATTGATGTCTTCAGCATTCTTCCCATTTAGGATCAACCATGGACCTGCAAACTACAGCCAGGGGAGCTACTTCTAGTATCAGGTTATCTCTTCTTTCCTCTAACAAACACAGGGGTTTCTAACACTGTCTACCCAGCCAATAAGGAAAAGGCCCCCGCTTCTACCTTAGCCCCTTCATTCAGAATCCACTGAAATGAGCCTCCACATGTTCTGTATCAGCAGAGGTGCACTACCACCTTGTGGTCACATCCATAACGACTGAACGCACTGGTTAAATGTTCTCTTACCCTGTGCTTCTGAGACTCAGACACGTAAGTAAAGGCAGCATTAGGTCAAACGAATTAGGTCTTAAATCAATGATGAAGTAAGAATGTAGAGATCAAGGTTTAGATCAGTGCACACTACTGAGTCTTTTTTAATATATAGGAAAGAGACCGATGCTGGTGGTAGTTATTCAATGATGGCCTGGATTTAAGTGCTTGAAAACAGGAAAATGCCAAGATTCACTCTCTTAAACATAGAAATTACAAAACCTTCCTTTACAGCTCTATCTACCATCCTCATTTGTCTATTATGGAGAAAAACTCTTTCTAAAAGTAACGTGTAAGTCAAAGATCAGAATAAGAGAGAGAATCATTCGATATTTCCACTGTCCATTATCTCAGACTCTGCCCCTCTCAGCTGGCCTTGCCTGTGACCTTGCTTCTCCCGGAGAATGGACAGTACCAACAGTCAAAATGAGGAATCTGACCGCAGTTAGATGACTGTGATAAAAAGTAAAAGAGCAAACCTTACTGTTAAAGGAGCAGGGGGATATCTTCCACAAGTTATTAACACTTCAGCCATAGGAAACCATTTAACCGATTGATTGATTCTGACAGGCTTGAAACACCTATTCCAATGCTCTGTGTCGTCCATGCTTCAAAGTACTGAAAGAGTACAGCTTCTGAGAAAACATCATTTCTGCAGATTCAGAAAATGTGACCACATGTCAGTTTATTCTACAGGTGGCTTCATTTTCTCATGTGAACATGGATGGCATGTCCTAAAATTATTGACTCGTATACTCAGTGGAATTACTTCTAACATATAAGCCACCTCTCCTGGCATGTGTTCCTGTTTCCCTGACCGTTGCTGGCTCATATTTCATATTCAATCACTTTTCTCCCAAGCTCCACTACAGTGTACTTTCCCTAAGACAATGATAAAGTCCTCCAGTCCTCAGAGTATTCAGAATTAAGTTTCCCGCCCAAAAAATTTATAAATGCAGCAGAAGACAGACTAGAAAAGAAAACAACAAGAGCATGTGGAGCAAAACAAAAACTTTTAGAAATGAGTTTAAATATATCAGGAATCAAAACATACACAATAAGAGATTATTTGATGCAATCAAAATTTACAAAATTGCTACATATTGCTTAAGAGAAAAAATGAAGGAAAACAACCAAGAAAGCTGTGCACATTGGATAGGATTCTTCCTGCTTCCACTCTGTCACACACTAGTCCCACCATACTCACCACAGGAAGGCCCATTCTGCCGAAGGGCAGTCAAAGAGGACTCCAAGGAAACACCAAGTTAGTGAACTAAGTTAACTCCTACCTAGGTGAGAGCTAAGAAAAAAGAAAAAAGATAAAGGTTTAAAAAATTAACATTTAGATAAAAAAGAGAACAGGAGAAAAAGGAAAACTTGTAGAGTGGAAACACCAGCAAGATATTAAGATTTACAAGAAAGCAGGAAAGTAAAATTAAGGAAATCTATACCTTGATTTACAGGAATGCAGAGAAGAAAAAAGCCAAGTGTTGGTAACAGCTTTTACACTGTTATGAGTTATCCCTCCACCTTCATTCTTTTACAATATGGAATCTTTATGAACTACTTATAAAAGCACATTTCTAAATCTCCTTAAAATCCATTAAGAGAAGGTGGAAAACGCCCTTCATGAAAATAACGTACAATTATTCTGCACACAAACAATTAGCGGAAAGTTGAATTAAGAGGGTTTTAACCGTTTAATTTATAAACTTCATATTTATTTACTAGGAGGATTGATTTTAATATCTTATATAAATCATACCACAAAAAGATTTTGATCAAACTAAAAAGCTTCTGCGCAGCAAATGAAACCATCCACAAAACAAGAAGGCCACCAACCGAATGAAAAAAAATATTTGCAAACAACACCTCCAATAAGGGGCTAATATCCAAAATATATGAAGAACTCATACAACTCAACAACAAAAGAACAAACAAACTAAATTAAAAATGGGCCGAGGAACTAAAAGACACATATCCCAAGAAGACATACAAATGGCCGAAAAATATACTGAAAATGTGCAACTTCACTAGGTTTTAGGGAAATGCAAATCAAACCCACAATGAGATACCACCTCACACCTGTTAGAATGACTATTATCAACAAGACAAGTAATAACAAGTGTTGGAGAGGCTATGGAGAAAAAGGAACCCTCATACACTGTTGGTGGGAATGTAAATTGGCACAGACACTATGGAAAACAGTATGGAGGGTCCACAAAAAATTAGGAATGGAATTACCATTTGATCCAGCGATCCCTCTTCTGATTATCTACTCACAAAATCTGTAAACATTTATTGGTAAGGCTATATGTACCCCTGTGTTCATTGCAGCATTTCTCATGGTACCCAAGACAAGGAAAGTAAAGTGTCCTTTAATAGATGATTGGATAAAGCAGTTTGGTACATATATACAATGGACTATTACTGAGCCATAAGAATAAAGATGCAATACTGCCATTTGGGACAACTTGGAAGGAACTTGAGATTATCAGACTAAGAGAATTAAGTCAGACAAAACAAATCAAGAACCATATGACTTGACTCATATGTGGGATATAAAACTGAAGCAACAGATGCAAAACAAACAAACAAAAACTCATAAGTACTGACAACAGTTTAGTGGTTATCAGAGGATAAGGTAGAGGGGGTAGGAGAACAGGGTAAAGGTGTCAAATACATGGTGATGGAAAGAGAACTGACCCTGGGTGAACACTTAACGCTATCTATGGATGACATTCTATAGATTTGTACACTTAAAACATATATAATTTTACTAACCAATGTCACCCCCACAAATTTAATAAAATTTTCTTAAAAAGAAAGTATGAGTCACACCTATAATACAAAATATATTCATAATTTTAACAATTAATTATTTTAATATACATGTTTTAGTGCATTGTTTCCTAGCAAAAAAATGTTCCTTTGTGTTAGGTACCACACATAGGTATTGTGTACGGAAGTCTAATTATCCTAACAACACTATTAATGTGAAAAAGGATTGATAATGTGTAGGAAAGGTATTGTGTATTTGATATAAAATAACGAAATCCACTAGAGTGGATCAAACAGTCAGAGACACTCAGCAGCCAGGCTCTAGTTCTGCTCAGAGTTTGTGCTCAGCTCCCCCTGCAGTTTGTGTCACTGTGTCACTCAGAGCACAGTAGTACATAGCCGAATCTGACTCCTGGGCTGAGGCTTTCTCCAGGTGGAATGATTTTGATTCTTTGCGGTAGGTGGCTTCAAAACCTTTGTTGCGTCCCTTCTCACCATCTGCCACGGCTTTCAGGAGGAGCTGCGGACCTTCTCCAGGATACTGTACATACCATAAGAGAGTGGAGTACCCTGAATCTTCATAAGAGCAGTTCACATTCAGGGAACTCCCTTCTGAGAGAGTCACTGGGCCTTCCATCTGGGACACTGAGGCTCCATGGGTTCGTCCTGGGGAAAAATAAAACAGATCTATGATACCTGGGCATAAGCTCTTCAATAAAATTATGGTTAAAGGATTTGCTGACATAATAGAAGAAAGAATCCGTATTTTAAGAGGCATGTTACTTACCAAGCACTAAGAGTACCACAGTCACTAAGGCTGGAGAAGACTTCATCTCCAGAGTGCCCCCTAAATAATGTGCTTGATTCTTAACATGAGGAACTCTGGAGGAAACAGTGAAATGAGAAATCAAAGCCTGCATTTCACACAGGAAATGCGTTTGTTTTAGGAAGTTGCACCCCCTGGTGGACAGGGACTGAAATGGGCACCCATTTCCTAGGCTCCTCCCAAAGTCAGTTCTCATCTCTGACTGTACTTACCAAGTACAGGACAGTTTTCTGAACAATGGCTGTCATGTACTCTAAAGTCTACAGGTGTTTTCTTCTTAGGCCATCGCCTCACAGGGAATTGTCTAACAAAGCAGAGAAAATAACGAATTGAGCATTTTAACACTTTTTTAATATTTTTATGTAACCATAGTGGGCCAGGCTATATATCAGAAAAGACTTTGGGTGGCAATGACAGGAAGGATTAAGAAGTAGAGTTATTATTGAATGATTCTCTGTCATTCAGCACTGTAATCCAGCATATAGAAAAGCAACTGACATTTATTATGTGTTCACTAAATATTTGTTAAATTAAAAAATAATAAAAATAATCAATTTTTGATACTGGAATCACTACTATCTGAAATACAGTATTTCCTCAGTCCTACATTATATGAATTGTAACTGCTGTCTTTTAAACAGGAGCGCTTTAGGAGAGTAGTCACACTACTTATCAGTAGGTAAATGTTCCTGAATTTCACAATCATTAAAATGTGATACTTTGAATGTCAGATAGAAAAAAACAAACACCATGATGGAAGTTACTGATTCCTGTAGAATAAACTGCGATCACTATCTCTTTCTCCCACTAGGTGGTTCACTCTGAGATGAGATGGCTAACCTATGTGAGTCACAACGAATACTAATCCTATAGTACTAATGCAGAGCTACCTTCAGGAATGGGTTCCACTGTTGTCTCTCTTCAACATTTTGTTGCCGAAGCTTAATCAACTAATTTTCCTCCATAGGGCAGGGAACCCAGAAAAATGTGAATTTGCATCAAAAGCCTGGTACGTAAGTCAGGATTCTCTTCCTTTCCAGTGTTTCATGTTGTTAAACAGACCAGCTGATATTCATACAACAGTGATAGTAGAATCAATGTGTGAGAGATTTAACATTACAGATTCTGGGATTCCACCACTAATTGGTGAATCATTGTTTCCAGGATTGAGATCCACTGATGTGCAATTTTTGAAAGCTCCCCCAGGTGGCTTTGGTGCAGCCAGTCTGATACCACTTTACAAGATCTCATTTGTGATACTGTCCTAGACCAAGATAGTCCTCAAAGATCAGGGAGAACCTTTGAGATCAGCCTGAAAAATGTCACTATGACTACACAAGTTTTTGAAAGCAAGTATTTTTCTATGATTTTTCTTACTGAAAAAAAATTAAGATAGTACACTCCCAAAATAGTGGGAAAGGGAAGGGCAACTACATCAAAGAACAAAGGGAGTTAGGAATTTATTACCCTCAAAGTGAGGGCAGAAAATATCAAAATTTAGTGGTGGTACAATAGGTTTTCCTAGGTGGGCCTTATGACCACTCCTTCCTGGCAGAAGGAGAGATTCTCTTCCTTATTTGACTCTAGTGGAACTGTCATGGCAGTACAGGGGGTGCAGACCTTCCCTGCTTCTACCATATTTCCTCGAAAATAAGACCGGATCTTATATTAATGTTTGCTCCAAAAGTTGCATTTGGGCTTATTTCAGGGGATGTCTTATTTTTTAATGTAGAAAAATCTACATTCATTTTTATATAGCCATGTCATCTTCTTCTGGAACATCATCATAACTTTCCAAACCCAAATTCTGTCTTCAATTTCTTGCGACTCCATTTCTGTAGAAACATTGGCCCCAATCTCTCATGTCCAGCAATCAAGCTCTCCTTAAATGATCCCTTCTTGTCCATGTAGCCTGCTCGTAGTGCATTGGCAACACAGCTGTCAGTGATTTTATCCCACAAATTCTTCACCCAAGTCACAACCTCTTGCAGGCTAGGCTTCACAAAGTTTCCACGCTGATTTCTCTCCATTCTATTTTCAATGTAGTCATTGATTTCCATGTGCAAATAGTCCTTGAATGGCTTGTTTATTGCAATATCAAGAGTCTGGAGATAGTCAGTCATTCCTGTGGGAATCATTATTTGATCTATTCTCTCTGCAAGGAAGTTCTTCATGTCTTTAGCATGGTGAGTGTTGGCTGAATCCCAGACTAGCAGACCTTCTTGGCCATCTCGTAAAACAAGTGGCAGCATTAAATCGACCCACTTCCTTATAACCTCTTGTGTGCAACAGGCTTTTTCAGTTTCAAGAACATAAAAGCCTGAAACACGTTCGATCTTATCTTTCTTGCCCTTAGTGATGATTAGAGATGGGGCTTTCATTCCATCCGGACGAATTGCCAAAATACAGGTAACACGTAACCAGTGGAGGGAATGTAGATTGAAGAGACACCCCTCTGATCATTTGTTGCTTGAGATCCTTTACCGATAAACACTGCAGTTTCATACACAGCAATCATGTTGGAGAGTTGGTATTTAGAAAAGTTGATGCCATCAACAAAGGACTTGAATGCAAGTGCACGTTTAATAACTTCAGTATCTTCCAGCTTGAACAGTGTTGTTGATCATAGAGACAGTTCGTATCACTGAAGGAAGCCATCCAGCCAGTGTTGTGATGCTTTGAATTCTTCTGGGGATATGTCTAACTGTGGTGCCACTGCAAGGGCAAATGCTTGAATATCAACCTTGCGCACAACCAAAGCCTTTGCTCTCCTGTCAGCAATCCATTCACAGATGATGTCTTCCAGCTCAGGAAATAATGGTTGCCAACATGATCCTCACTTGTGTTTCTTAGCATTTCCCTCGTCCACCTGTTGGCTGAGGTTATCGTACTCTGCTTCCAGCATTATCTCCATTTTCAGACCATTCAGAGATTCGACTTCTGCTCGTTGTAGTAGGCTGTAAGATTCTTGCCCTGAGAATCCTCCATGATACCTTTCTTATACTTGACAGAATAGCTCTTTCTTTTTGCACTCATCTTGTCTGGGGTCAAAATATCATTCCCTTTTAATCTACCATTATGTCAAGTGTTAATTGAGGACTTACGAGACAGGAGTGGCAACAAAAATGATGATAGTTAAGAGTGATGGTCCACACAAAAGCGACGAAAAATTGCAGGCACCAAATTTCAGAAAATGTTTCTTTATTTCACATGAGTGCATTAAGTATGTCCATTACAATACACGACGTATTGAATTACGAAGGTTCATATTAGATACAACCACGTCTGTTTGTTATCAAGTGCACACGTTATTCGTGCATTGTCTGTACTCTGATTGCTCATTTGGCAATAAGTCTGGAGTTCATCTGTTTACATAGACATTTAGCTCTCATCCAAACGCGCCCAGTTGGGTATTTACAAATAATTACTTTAATTATCATTTACTTTAAGTATTAATGTTAATAATATTATTTATTTATTTATTTATATTAATCATGTATTAATATTATTATTTTGTAATTTAATATGTCCATCCTGTGTTGCAACGGATGTGTTAAATGCGTCCAACAGGCTGATGACCTTAACTGGGGCTTATTTTGGGGGTAGGGCTTATATTATGAGCATCCTGAAATATCATGCTAGGACATATTTTCCTGTTAGGTCTTATTTTCTGGGAAATATGGTAGTGCTAATCATATTATGATCTGTTATAATGAGCTAAAGTTGACTTTGAGAGGTAAGATGGCATCCTGGGTCTGCTCTTGGCCACTGACATTTAGTTCTAGCTCATCTGGTAGCTGCACTTTTTCTTAAGGGTGATCTCATCTCCTTCCCCCTCTTCCCTTACTTTCTTCTTCCTTTCCTCTGAACTATCTCCCTGGTACCCTTTTCTTTCTTCCTACAGCAACATTTGCTAGTCTGGTTCTTTCACTAAAGAGGAAAGAAAACATATTATAGTATAATGAACACACAAATTTCAGTTGAAGAGTTGACAATCAGAGGCTTGACCATTCCTTTCAGAATAATTGTGAGACACCCGACGTGAGCAATGCATTGTAGCAAGGGTGATAAACTAGGTTTTGTGAATCACCTTCCTCTTCTAACACCTATATTATTCATATCTAAAATCACTTTTTCAATGATCGTTGAAATTTGCTTTTAATAAAGCAGTTTAGAGCATAGTTTTTCAAATTAAGCACTACAAAGATTCTCAAACTTTTTCAAATAGAATTACCATATGTACCAGCAATTCTACTTCTGAATACATACTCAAAAAAATGGAAAGAAGTTGTGTATATACCAAAAATATTGGTATATTTATATACATTTTCCACCAAAAGCTGCAAGCAGCCCAAATGTCCAAAACACCTGAGTGGATAAACATAATGTGGTGTATACATACACTGGAATGTTATTCAACCTGAAAGAAGACAGAAATTCTAACACACACTAAAACATCGGTGAACGGTGAGGACATTATGCTAGGTGATTCCTCTTATAGGTGGTATCTGAAATAGTCAAAGTCTAGAAAGAGAAAGAAGAATGATCATTGCCAGGTGTTATAGGTACAGGAAAATGGGGAGTTATTGTTCAATGAGTACAAATTTTCACTTTTTGAAGATGAAAAGAGATATAATGATAGATGGTGAACAACAATGAATATGAAGTTAATACCAGTGGATAATACACTTAAAATTGTTAAAGTGGTAAACTTTTATGGTAAATTTTAAAAAGTTAAAACATTTTTTAAAGACACGCCTTTTCAGGTTTTTGTGTATCTGCTTTCCAAATGCAAATATAAAAATGGGTTACAAGTGTACACCTGAAACTTTTGTAACTTTACTAACCATTGTCACCCAATAAACTTTAATTTTAAAAAACTGAGTGACAAGATTACTTAGAAAGCAAACATTACTATTCAAATTTTAAGGCACTGAGAAAATGGGTTAGAAGAGGAAGGTAAGAAATAGGAGAGAATGCAGGGTTTGGATTGTAGAACATTGATTGAACACAGAGAGCCTGAAGGTGTACAAATGAGTCACAGATGGTAAAAATGCTTTGGGAGGAGTGACGAAATGAAAGGCAAGAGCAGAGAAAAAAAGATGCTTCACACTTTGCTTTTTTACAATGTCTCCTATTAGAAATAATAATTAGAAACACTAACTATTGATCATTTTATGAATAAAGTTGGGGAGGGAGAGTTGATTCTACATTATGGAACTGAGCTCTTCTGTGCTAGAGTTAATAAGACAGAAAGAGGATCAGCACAAAGTTTGTCACATAGTAGGCATCTTAGACAATAAATGAGAGTATCCTTACCTCAGCTAACAAATCTGAAGAAAACTAATTCATTAAACAGTACAATATACAACAACATAATATACAACAAGAGGAAAAACACAGATTTCATCGCTTTTTTAAATTCAAAACAATGCCTATAACATAAAATATATCCCCTAAATATATATGGAAATATCGATCTGCAAAATCCAACGATTCACACATATTCATACGAAATTTTTAGTCAGATGTTTCTGAGTGTCCTTAGTCAATTCTTCTAGGTGAACCTATCACCAAACAGCAAATTATTTATTTTAGCTGATCCGTGTCTTTAATAAACAATTTCAAACCAAATTTTCCATCTTTTGATAAATGATAACTCTGCACATGGTATATGAACCTAGGGAGGTATTTTCTTAGATTGTTTGCCCTCTAACACTACCTACACCTGTGCTACCATAACCCTTGCCACTTCCTGTCTCTGATGGCAAGTCCTGGCCTTGCTCTCTACAGCAGGTGGAGACATCAAGCAGAGCCCTGGCATCCTCCAACAGGCCTCTCACTGTGGGCTCTCTCAGGGCACAGAAATACAATGCAGAGTCCTCCAGCTGTGAGGCTGAGATGACAAGCTTGACAGAATTCTTTGCTTTCTGA
Organism: Rhinolophus sinicus; assembly: GCF_057876585.1. Classification (NCBI taxonomy): domain Eukaryota; kingdom Metazoa; phylum Chordata; class Mammalia; order Chiroptera; family Rhinolophidae; genus Rhinolophus; species Rhinolophus sinicus. Next base: position 129,422,927 of record NC_142503.1, read on the forward strand.
AAATTGAAGGAGTAGTGACCTTCTGTGGCCTTTTGCTTGTTGTAAGAGTCCTGACGAATAAGGAAAATCATTGCTCCACTGCTGAGCTGCTTGTACCAGAATAGACTATAAATACTAGTAGCAGTGGTGTCATATGTGCAGTCTGGGGTCACAGCCTCCATCTCCTGCACTAACAATGCTGGTTGGCCTTCTAGGTAATATTAGCTGTTAAAAGAAAAAAGATACAATCACAAGGCTTTGGGATAAGTGTTATAGGGCAAAGAAATTATTTTTCACACCCCACTACCTTTCCTTCCCAGGATACCCATAAAATTCTGCCTGGACCCCCAACCAAAGGGTCGCAGGGGAGGCCCATTCTCACTGGTACCATCCTTACCCAGCCACATGGAAGCCATGACCACCTTCAGAAGGATGGAAAGCAACGTCTTTGATTTATGCCACTAGACTGGCAATGTTTTGTTCTTCCTTATGTCAGTGATCTGCAAGGAGAGATGACTCTGAAGGGGGAGAGAAGAAATGCTGGGCTGTGTGCTGCTGCTGCCCTAGAACAGGAAACAGGGGTTTCCTGGTGTAGCAAGTTGCTGTGGGTGATGTCAAACTTCTCTATGTTCTGGCTGAGAGTCTCACCCAACCCAAAGTTCCTTTTGGATTAATTAGCTAACTCTTCATTTAAAAACAATTACAACTGAAAATAAACATTAGTAAAATTGTATATTGAAAAGAAGACTGATGACTTCACCAACTGCTGGGTTCAGTCATTGTATCTGCGATGGAACTAGGTGATAGCACTTATTTGAATATACTCCATGTAATGGACCATGGAAACAACACAATGTGCAATAATCATGTATCCTCACACTGTCTGCTGTTATTTCACCAAAGATTGTAATCACTTTCTGATAAGAAGTGTAAACTGTTTGGACTAATTACTATAGCTTTTCTGATCTACTGATTATTAGGCGATATACCTCCTCACTACCAACAACTCTCCAGTTAGCTACCCTTTCCAAATGGAAGGAAAAAAAATCATCTTCCTTTGCTGAAGACTAGAGTGAAGCCCTCAGACATGCAGTCCTGTCATGGAGGTCCCCTTTCTCTATTCCATTTAATGTGATAGCTCAGCTCTGTTCAGGAAGGTCAGATAAGACCAGAATTTGGTCATTAGGTTATCAAGACTTTAAATTTACATTTTTCCCATTACCTCAATTAGGACCCTAAATGGGCCACAACAAGTCTCTATATTCTGTATGCCCAATTCTAAAGGGAATATATCTTAGGTGACCCCATACACCTGCACAGGAGAGCTGATCATAAAAATCACTGATTGCAATAGTCCTTTTTATACGGATATAAAAGGAAAGCCAAGCTGAAAAACATTACTCAACAATATGCCAAACCACAAATAACCATTACCTATCACTGCCGGTCTCTTGATACAGTAACCAAAAGTTATCTTCCTTGTCTCGAAGTAATTGAAGGCTCAGCTCAATTGGTTGAAGAATCTTCAGATCTTGCACTGGAATCACCATAAAATCTTATGGTACCACATACAGTACAAAATGTTTTTCTATTTATGAACACCCCAAAATTTTTTTACCAATTTTTTTAATAATTAGAAAACAGTCTTAATTTTTCTTTATATTACTCAATCTGTTGTACTTCTCAATTAAAATAATCTCATGATTATACTTCTGCCTTTCAGGAAGTGTCCATGTCCAGTACAAATCATTTTGACACTCTCTTACCAAATTCTGCATTAATCAGTTTTTAATGTCTTAAATTAAAATTTAAAAGGGCAATACCAGATTGATTATACCATAACTACTTCAGATTCTTGTATAATTCCAATCCCTTAACAGAAGCAAAATTAAATCTAATGGCTGAACTTTTAGACTTCTCCTGGGTGTATTTAATTACAAATATATTAGGTGGTAATCATAAATTTTAATGTTGTTCAAAGCTTTCAAATACTACAAGAACAATGGGGTTTCTTAACCATCTTCCCCCTTTTTAAACTGTCTCATATACCTCATGAATTCCTGTTAAGAATAACATGAAATACATGAATTATTTGATGTCTTCAAGCTACTCAAAGAAATTTTTGTCATCAAGAAAAAATATCATGTTATAAAAGTCAATGGAGAAGCTAGGAACAAATTCCTGAGCAAAATATCATGCTAAGCATGCATTTATCACTCAAATCCTTGTTCAAGATACTCTTTGAGAACATGAAGACTAACCCATGGAAAAGAAAGCTGGGCCCCCAAATTCATAAAGCATCAATAGGAATTATTGATTTGTTTGATCTATGAGGACAAGATAAGTCAAAGCCAGAACAGCTGCCTTGCGAAGCCAAATGATCTCCAATGATCATTTGCTAAAACACTCCAGAGACAACACATCACAGTAAGGACATACTGTCTTCAATAATAGACATACTCCCGTGGGGAAACTTTTCTAGAGTGGCAAAGAAATGGGCCAGTTTTTGCCTTCCTTGGAACCAACAAATCCCATAAATACTATAAATTTGGGATATCAAATGGAATACTGTCCCAAAGAAACACTTGAATATCTCCAAAAGGATCATACACAATTGCATGACCTCCATGGGTCATAATATCAACTAAATAAAGTATTTTATATCCTATGTGAGTGGAAGCACTGTCATTCAGAAAACCATGACCCACAGAGTAGTTAAAAATCAACCTGATATTGTGTTTGCTACCTGAGCCAGTTCAATCTATATATAGGGGGGAAAACTTCTCAGGGACACATATGTAAGGTTTTGCCCCCACCCAGAATCTTCACTTTTCTTATCAACACCTCGTACCCTGAAAACATGGGTAAAACAAGAGGACTGTTAAAACAAATGAATTACTGTTGCAGACACTCCTGAACTGTGGCTTAATGCATTGTTAGCCTTAGCTCCCATGACCCTGCATATACCTTCCCTCACAAAGTCATATGTTGTCGCACTGTGAATTGGTCACTGACAGACCCATGTAGCTCAGTATGTTCAAAACCATACATCTTTTAATCTTTCACAAACTTAACTAGAAAAATAAACCCATGAAACTTGGTCCTTTCATCAACAACCATAGGTTGCTTTTCTTTAATCAGCCTTTGCATGGCCTATGCCTTTTGACTGGGTGCTCTGAAAAAATTCTAGAGACCGACTGCCACTGGGACATGGAAATAACCTGATTAGATACTATTTACCACCAGTTCAGCAGATGAAGTATAAGAAATTGATCCTTCGTTACATGTTTACCAACTGGAATAACGTCACACATCCTTAAAAGACAAGAAATGAAAAGTCAGAGACCATCAGAAGCAAACAGTCCACACAACATCAGTACCGACACAGCATCACTAAAGCAAACATATAATTGCATAAAGAAGACATCGGTTAGAAGAGAGTTCTCCTAGGTGGTTAGAACCACTCATTGTCATGCTCTTCTTTGCATTCTTTCATTTCTCAGACGTTCAGAGGTATTGTGTTTCCCTGAAAATAAAACCTAACTGGACAATCACCTCTAATGTGTGTTTCAGAGCAAAAATTAATATAAGATCTGGTCTTATTTTACTATAAGACCCGCTATTATAATATAATATAGTATAGTATAGTATAGTATAGTATAGTATAGTATAGTATAGTATAGTATAGTATAGTATAATGTAATATAATATAATAATAGGTCTTATGTTAATTTTTGCTCCAAAAAACACATTACAGCTGATTGTCCTGCTAGGTCTTATTTTCGGGAAATACGGAATATTCCACGTTAATAGTAGAATATTTGATATTTCTAATATTCCTGATTTTGCACTCTTGCTAATACAATAACTTCTTACATACAGCCTTGGTTTGAGATAATTCCAACGCTAGTGCTATAGTTCAGCTCTACAAAGGCATTGCTAGTACAACAATGTAAAGAATTGTTGGATACATCATTCAATACTAAGTTCTGGAAAAGTCAAATAATAACTATACCCCAATAGGTACTGCTAGAGTGAATCTTCATCAATAGGAATTCAAACACTTAAAATGATGAACTATGCATTTAAAGTTTACTGAAAAGTTCAAAACACCAACCTAGAAAAACTGAGAGTGGTGGCAGAGACGGAAATCATACATGTACCCGTTGGCATGTGCTTCCTCTCACCAAGATTCAGACATCTCAAAGGGTTTTGTACTATATGGTTCCATTCATATAACAGTCTTAGAAGGATACAAATATAGAAGAACAGACGAATGCTTACAAGACAGGAATAAGGAAGTGTGGAATTGCAAAAGTACAACAAAAGGGAATTCAGAAAGCAATGAAATGCTTTGAATCCTGATCATGTGTTGGCTATATGACCTATACAATGTACTCAGAATTCACAGACCAGTACACCAAAAGTATGCAATTTTTCTATGTGATTATTTAAAAGTAAAAATTGGCAATCCTGAGATCAAAATGACAGAACAAGAAATTATCTGCCATCACCCCCGCCCCCCAAAAAAATTACAATATTCACAATCATACACTAAATAGAGTACCTTTGGGGAAGTCCAGGAGCCCAGCAGAGAAGTTACACTGTGGGAGAAGCACACTGTGTGGGACAAAACTATCAGAGACTGGAAGTATTGAAAAGGGTGGAAGAACTATTTCAATTTACCCTAGTCATCTGAGCCCACAATGTGCACAGCTCAGTGCCAAGACAAATCTTCTAGTCCTTTGATTTTCCCATAGTGGAAAGTGACAGCATGTGAGTGAGTGCCTGCCTGCTCATCTTTGGGGGACGCTACCAAAGAGACCCATCTCTTTCTTGCTTCATCCAGAATAGTGAAGTGTGCTGAAAAACTGGGAGTTGGCCACACCTGAAAGAACAGCTGCCAGGGCCTCAGTTGGCATTAAAGGGACACAGAGCCTACTAACCACAGACTCCATCAGAAACCTGCCCATGAGCTGCTGGGAATGCAAGGCCAGCGGATCATAACAATGGCCCACAGGCATCCCAAGGCTCAGCGCTCGTCTACACACCATTCCACCAAGTGGACGGCTATCAGTGCACACTGAGGGCAACAAGAGTGAGCTTTGACCGCAAAGAGATCCCAACCTCACACCTGTAAGAACAGTTATTACCAATCAATGAGACAAGATAATAACAAGTGTTGGAGAGGTTCTAGAAAAAGATGAACTCTCATACACTGTTGGTCGGAATGTAAATTGGTACAGCCACTGTGGAAAATAGTATGGATGCTCCTCGAAAACTTAAAAATAAAGCACTCATATCACCCTGCAATTCCTCTCCTGGGGACCTACCCCAAAAATGTGAAAACATTTATCTGTAAAGATATATGATCATGATGTTCATTGCAGCATTATTCGTGGTGGCCAAGTCATGGAAACAACCAAAGTGTCTTTCTATAGGAGATTAGATAAAGAAGGTGGGGTACATACAAGGTCACACAATTAATTCGTAAACTCATCCTAGAAAAAGTGCTACATACCTCATTACTGAATATCCCTATGGTCACCTTCAAAGTACTCCCTTTGGGGAGCTCTGCACCGACACCACACCTAGCCCAACCCTTCAAAGCAATTTTGGAACTCACTTTTTTCTGGAATGGCCATCAGAGCTGTCGCTGTATTACACTTGATGGCCTGAATGTCATCAAAATGTCTTCCTTTCAATATATCCTTTATCATTGGTAAAGGAAGAAGTCATTGGGTGCCAGATCAGCTGTGTAGGGAGGGTGTTCCAATACAGTTATTTGTTTACTGGCTAAAAACTCCCGCACAGACAGTGCCATGTGAGCTGGTGCATTGTCGTGATGCAAGAGCCATGAATTGTTGGTGAAAATCCAGGTCGTCTAACTTTTTCATGTAGCCTTTTCAGCAATTCTAAAGAGTAAAGTTGGTTAACTGTTTGTCTAATTGGTACAAACTCATAATTAGTAAGCCCTTTGATATGGAAAAAAGGTTAGGAACATCATTGAAACGAGTTCGCGAACTTAATTGTCAGAGCTCATGTATAGAATGGAATATCACTCAACTATAAGAAAAATGAGTCACTGCCTTTTGCAACAACATGGATGGAATTTGAGAATATCATGATAACTGAAATAAGTCTGACAGAAAATGTCAAGAATCGTATGATTTCACTCATATGTGGCATATAAAACTGAAAGCAATAAACAAACGGACAAGACAAACAAACAAACAAAAACTTACAGACAAAGACAGTATGGTGGTTATCAGAGGGAAAGGAGTGTGGAGAGAGGCAGAAGAGGTATAGGGGGTGGAAAATATGTTGATGGAAGCAGACTTGACTTTGGGGGCATATACAGAATGCGTTATAGAATTATAAACATGAAATCTATATAATTGTGTTAACCAATATTACCACAAGAAATTTAATAAATTTAAAAGAAAAACAGCGAACCTTTACACATGTGCTCCAGTGAGCATGTGCAGAAAGGGTCCCACTTTGCAGACGTGGAAGAAACCACACAAATTTGAGCAGTCTGTACCACTGTAGGAAGGCAAGCAAAAGGCAGGCTGTTAACACCCAGTTTGGCTTTGTGGGACCAAGAGAAGGCCATAAAGTTTGTAGTAAATTGCCCAGAGACAATAGAAAACCAATTCACTAAAGGTGGTGAAGATTTAAAGTTTGACTGTGTCTAAGTATGTACTGATTCCGCACACTCTGACAAGAACATTGATATTTTTTTTCACTAAAAAAAACTCTCATCTAAGTGGGATAAAGCACTTAAGTCCATAATAATTGCACCCTCTCTCTGTCGTAGCTTGGTTTTAGAAGAATAAACCAATAAAATAGAAGCCATGCATCCTTCTCACCCCATCAGACTTGTAGGAAATGGACCAATCAAGAGTCACCTTGCTTTTACTGCACAGGAAATAGTGATTATAGTGACGGAATAAATATAAGCCATTAGGGAGATGGGCCTTTCTTGTTCAGATGTTATAAACCTAATTTAACCCGATGACTTTCCTCACAAAAACAAACCAGTTAGTTAATAACTACAAACATAACTCACCCAGGAGAGATCATCTCACCTTATTCTCACGGACAGTATAAGGGATCTTGAAAATAGCCTCACCTTGACCAGGGGTGGCAGAAATAGGCAATGAAGTATTTATGCAGCATCTTTCGTTCCATTGATTCTCTATAGCACTAAAGTAGTAACTTTACCAAATATTGTGCTTAGCACTGTTTAATTCAGTCAAAGCATGAAGATGAGGCAGACAGATTGGCAACAAACTGTCTCTAAATTAACCATTATTCTAATATCTTTCTGCAATCTACTAATAATAGTCAGGTAGCAGATAAATACATATAAAAATTTACCCACCCACCCCAGAGAGAAGGATTTCATTCATAGTAACAAAAATCACAAGTCAGGGTATAAATTTAATTACCTTAGAACAACACAACTTTATTAAAAAAAGAAAGACAGTTACAAACAGCGAAAATTACTGCATTCTAGAACAATCAAATAATTTAATATACATGGTAGCAGTTTTGTTTTTCATAAATCAATTTCTAAATTTAATTCTATCACAAAGCTTTATTTAAAATTATGAATAAATAGAAAAAGTAACCTTTCCTTCTTCCTTTAACAAACATCTACTGATTATCAACTATGTGAAAAAGTTTGTGTAGGTACCGCAGCTACAGCAGTGACTAATACAAAACTCTGGTCTAAAATCTATCAGAGAGTAACTGTGAACAGACACGTATAGGATTTGGTAAAAAAGAACAGATTAGTGAGTTCAAATGAAAATCACATTCTGAAATCACTACTTATCCTGTTTCTTCAAACACACAAATAATATATACCATAACTGGCATATATTGGGCTCTAAACACAAAGTGGTCAGAGCACATGGAAAGAACTGTCAAATGAGCCACAAATATAAAAGCAAAAAAATAATATAAAACTAAAATTTATTAAAATCTCACAAAACTATTAAGAAGCAATTATTTGGAGAGAAAAATGATGAACTGAGGAATGTTCAATTCAAGACAGAACACTGAGTGAAAATAACTATGACACTAAGTATAATAAAAATTGATAGAACAAATAATATGAATATTAGCAATATTATATGATTACAGAATTACAGATTTCATTATTTTATATTGTACATCATTTCTATACATGGTATATAACGGTTAATAACCAAAAAAACAATAAATACTGTTTTCAAACCACAATGATTAAGACTTCATTACTAATAAAGATTGTGATATCGAGGCTAAGGTTTTATTTATCAGACCAGAGTCTGAATAACAAATATAGACTCATCGTTATAGCTTAAATATCAATAAAATATAACTAACTCCCATCAAGAATTCACAAAGCAACAGTTACCCAACACAACGTTCTAACACTCCTGGGTCATCTTGAACCCAACCTACCTACTATGTGTTTTTAACATGCAACACATTAGTTTTCACTTACAGGAAAAAATATGATCAAAGACTATCTATGCTTGAACATTGTCCCAAAGGAAAGCGGTGGCTCCACTTGCAGGTTTGCGTACAGGTTGCAGGTGCCTGAGAAGCAATGTGTACTCGCTGCACAGAAGTAGACAGCTGAGTCTCCAGGTTGGGTGGCCTCGATGTGCAGGGAGAACTGTTTGACCGTCTTATTCAATAAAACAGTGAATCTTCCATCTTCGGTTTTGTCCTGATATGAACGAATGTATATAATGAGCTGGGGACCTTTTCCAGCTTCTTGCTTATACCAAGGAAAGTAGTCTGAGTTACTGTCTGTATAAGAACAATTCATATCACAGCTGTTCCCCTCCTGGACACTCAGGGTGTGAGGACTCTGATCCACATTGTTAGCACCGCTGACCCCTGTGCAGAAAGAAAAAGTAGAGGAAGAGTTACCACATCATTATGCTTCAGAATTTTCTTTTTCTACAGCAACTAGGGGACACCCGAATTAAGCCACTCTTGGCTACTAAACAATATCCACTAATATGAACTGTTTCCCAAAAGCCTCAACCTACAGTCCAGCTGCAGATAAAAGAACATGAATAAAGCACCAATTGATGTCTTCAGCATTCTTCCCATTTAGGATCAACCGTGGACCTGCAAACTACAGCCAGGCGAGCTACTTCTAGTATCAGGTTATCTCTTCTTTGCTCTAAAAAACACAGGGGTTTCTAACACTGTCTACCCAGCCAATAAGAAAAAGGCCCCGCCTCTGCTTTAGCCCATTCATTCAGAATCCACTGAGATGAGCCTCCACATGTTCTGTATCAGCAGAGGTGCACTACCACCTTGTGGTCACATCTGTAACGACTGAACGCACTGATTAAATGTTCTCTTACCCTGTGCCTCTGAGACTCAGACACGTAAGTAAAGGCAGCAATAGGTAAAACGAATTAGGTCTTAAATCAATGATGAAGTAAGAATGTAGAGAGCAAGGTTTATATCAGTGCACAGTACTGAGTCATTTTTAATATATAGGAAAGAGACCGATGCTGGTGCTAGTTATTTAACGATGGCCTGGATTTAAGTGCTTGAAAATAGGAAAATGCCAAGATTCACTCTCTTAAACATAGAAATTACAAAACCTTCCTTTTACAGCTATATCTACCATCCTCATTTGTCTATTATGGAGAAAAACTCTTTCTAAAAGTAACGTGTAAGTCAAGATCAGAATAAGAGAGAGAATCATTCGATATTTCCACTGTCCATTATCTCAGAGTCTGCCCCTCTCAGCTGGTCTTGCCTGTGACATTGCTTTTCCCAGAGAATGGACAGTACCAACAATCAAAATGAGGAACCTGACCGCAGTTAGATGACTGTGATAAAAAGTAAAAGAGCAAATCTTATTGTTAAAGGAGCAGGGGGAATTTTTCCACAAGTTATTAACACTTCAGCCATAGGAAACCATTTGACCGATTGATTAATTCTGACAGGCTTGAAACACCTATTCCAATGCTCTGTGTCTTACATGCTTCAAAGTACTGAAAGAGTACAGCTTCCGAGAAAACATCAAGCTGCAGATTCAGAAAATGTAACCACATGTCAGTTTATTCTAGAGGTGGCTTCATTTTCTCATGTGAACATGGATGGCATGTCCTAAAATTACTGACTCATATACTCAGTGGAATCTCTTCTAACATATAAGGCACCTCTCCTGGCATGTGTTCCTGTTTCCCTGACCGTCGCTGACTCGGGTGTCATACTCAATCACTTTTCTCCCAAGCTCCACTACAGTGTACTTTCCCTAAGACAATGATAAAGTCCTCCAGTCCTCAGAGTATTCAGAATTAAATTTCCGGCCCAAATTCCTTTCTCATCCAGTTTAATTGCTTCGAATTTTCTGATTACCTCTGTGAGAATAAATCTATGGAAGCCCACATATTGCCTGAGTCTGCCAGGGTCATCTTAAAAATAGAATCGGGCGCTAAAAACCTGACCTTGAGAAATGGTCCCTGGGAAACCAAGACTACCCCATTTCCAGAAGTGGGAGCTCCTTTCCTGTGATTTGAACTCAGTGGTCCTCTGAAATTACAAAAAGAATTCTACTCTCTCTTCCACATCTTACTCCCTTGACAATTTAAAGACAGTGATGGTGAAGACTATCAACTTACTCTGTAAATATATGTGTATGTGTAAAATGTGTGTTTTTATGTATGTAAAACATCCTGATTTTGAGGAATTTCTATTCTCTCCCATTCCTAATAATATAAGCTTTCTCAAATCCTTCCCCATATTAGTTTCCCTTTTTGGGGAGATAGATGCTTAGGTCGATAACTGCCCTTTTGAGGTATGCATACAGAACTGAATGTAATTGTGTGAATGTTTATATGAAAATCACTGTGTCATATATTAACTACAGCACAGATATAGCCATACCTTGGACAAAATTCACAGCTCCATGATGATTTCACAGAATATTGCTTTACTTGCTGTCAAAGTTTTGGCCTAGAAAACCTTCATGTAGCATCTCCATGGACTGCCAGCTGCATGAGTCTTCCAATTCCAATTGTCGTTTTTGCTGACAGTGTGTGAGTTATGCTCAATATACTCATGTCCTGCCTTTAAGGAATGTCCACCTGTGATAATGAATATATTTTCTATTTCCAGGCAAGTCTTTAGAAATGCATCTGGGCGTTGAGGATGGCCTCATCATCTTTGGCTTACGGAGGCCAGTGAATGGTGCACTGGTTTCCTGGTGGAAGTAAGTGGCTCAGCATGAGTTTCCTTTCCTGTTCAGTATGTCAAACATTTACTCCAATTGGAATTCTCATTCAGGTGGTCAAAATGATTGAGCGTGGCTTTGCTGGATCATATTGCAGATATCTAAGTACCTGGACGTGAATTAGACAGTTTTTCTTTGCTCATCAGTATGACCCTGCAAGAAGGAAGCAGGGGAAAGACTGCTAAAGAGGAAGTAAAAAAAGTCCAGTATCTTTCTTCCCCCAGTTCATTGTTTCATTGATTGTTTCATATTGGCATTTTATTTTAGTCTGTTTTTGTAAAGTAAGGTTGGACTAAAGGTTTTTTGGAGCTCTAAAATTATTTTTATTGAAGACTGGTAGTGTGCAATGTAGAGTTGTGTGACAGTGGGGAGAAATTGTCCTGCATCATAGAACCCCAAAATCATTTTCACGTGCACACATGCAATCTAGTCGGTCTGAGGTGCCCCTAAGCAATCCTGGGGCCTCTTCACTGGCACAGAAGGATCCTCAGGATGAGTTCCTATCTAAGTTTACCTTTTTCCTATATGATCGCTGATGGATCAGGGAGAACCTAAGTCCACAGTAACATGGAATAAAATGGGATTTTACCACTGAGTAAAAAGGTCATTACACACACGTGGTTCGGGTGGCTCCATGATTGAGCCATGGGTAAGCAGGATGTTCTTTTGGAGACATATTTCTGATCTGTGTATCTATACCTTATCATTCAGATCTTGTGGGGAAAAGAAGATACTCTCCACAACTGGGAGAACCTAGAAGTACTGGGTGAGCTTTCTCATTTGCAAAGCAAGATGCACTTTGTAAAACCACCTAATTACACTCTGCCTTCTTGTCTTTCTTCTTGCAAGGTTAGCTTGGGGTTCAAATTCCCAGCCAGGGCTAGATATATAATTTTTGAGATCAAGTGGAAAATGAAAATTTGTGGTCTCTTATTCAAAAAAGCAGGGGAAATTCCATAACATTTCTAGTGGAACCACTTTTTAAAAATACTTAACTCTTCATACAAATCACTTTCATGTATGTCTGAGATTAATTTTTAAGACTTTTTTTTTCAGTCCTTTTAGAGTCACAGAAAAATGAAGACTGTACAGAGAGTTCCAATATTCCTCCTGCCCTCACACATGAAATTCCCTCATGAGAGTGATATATTTCTTACAATTGATAGTGTACATTGGCACATTATACTCACCCAAAGTAAATAGTTTATTTTAGGGTTTACTGTTGCTGTTGTACACACGAATGTATAATGGCATATATCCATCATTATACTATCAAGAGACTAGTTTCATCACCCAAAATTTCCTCTTTGCTCAGCCTAGTCCCCCCTCCCACTCCCCTCAACACTGGCTACCACTGGTCTTTTTACTGTCTCCATTGTTTTGCCTTTTGCAGAATATCACATGCTTAGCATCATACAGTATGTACGTAACCTTTTCAGATTGGCTTCTTGCTCTAAAAGGAACGAAAACTAAAAACTATATGATCGCCGAGGAAGAAAAACTATATGTATGTGGGGTAGCTGAATAAAATCCTATGAAGAAGATGTGATTTTCTACTTTCCCTATTTATTGGTAAGAAGAAGAAACATGGATAATCCTTTATAATGGCTTATGACTTTTATTGTTTTTAATAATAGGAGGAATTCATGAATATATGAATTATTAAAATTAATAAAACATTACACACAGACTACAATACCTTTTGAAAACCATTCCCAACTCTCATTCTCCATCACTTATTATGCTTATTCTTTCTTCATCTTGATTACTTTGTATGGATACTTTCAGATTTTTTACTGTAGATTTAAATCAACAGAAAAAATATAATATTTCATTTATACTTTATTATAATACATATACATTGAGTATTCCATACTTTAACTGATTTTATAACTATAATAAACTTGCAGGTCTTGTTATGTTAGCACACACAGGTCCTTTGCAATCTTATATCCTATGTTATGAATATAATACCATTTATACAATCCTTCCTATATTGACAAACACTTAGGATATTCATGTATTTTTGTCTATGCAATGCAACACTACAATAAACCTTTTTGAGATTCATCTTTATTCACATGTGCACATGTTTCTCTAGGAGCAGTGACTCGAAGAAATGAAGGTACATTGTGAGGCTACAAGGTGAAAGTCACTCCAGGCAAAGGGAAGATCAGGCAAAAAGGAGGGAATTCATGTTCTGATTATTGTGTTAAATGGTTTTTCTATTTTATTCCTCTTAATGTGCATTAGAACTGAAGTTTTTGAGCTCATTTGATAAACTCTCTCTGAAATTACTGTCCTAATATATAGCTGGAGTGTAGTTTGCTACGACAGCCACTGAGTTCATTCTAAAGGCAGTAAATCAACAAGAGAAAAAGCATCCTCAATGAGAAGGAGTAACATATACAAGGGTGGAAATAGTATAAAATAACACACACACACATAATTTATGGATACTTGTTTAGAAAAAGAAAGACACTCAATATTTCCTAAATCAACAGAGAGAGAAAAAATTTATAAATGCAGCAGAAGACAGACTAGAAAAGAAAACAACAAGAGCATGTGGAGCTAAACAAAAACTTTTAGAAATTAGTTTAAATATATCAGAAAACAAAGCATACACAATATGAGATTATTTGATGCAATCAAATTTTACAAAATTGCTACATATTGCTTAAGAGAAAAAATTAAGAAAAACAACCAAGAAAGCTGTGCACATTGGATGGGATTCTTCCTGCTTCCACTCTGTCACACACTAGTCCCACCATACTCACCACAGGATGGCCCATTCTGCCGAAGGGCAGTCAAAGAGGACTCCAAGGAAACACCAAGTTAGTGAACTAAGTTAACTCCTACCTAGGTGAGAGCTAAGGAAAAAGAAAAAAGACAAAGGTTTAAAAAATTAATATTTAGATAAAAAAGAGAACAGGAGAAAAAGGAAAAGTTGTAGAGTGGAAACACCAGCAAGATATTAAGATTTACTGGAAAGCAGGAAAGTAAAATTAAGGAAATCTATACCTTGGTTTATAGGAATGCAGAGAATATAAAAGCCAAGTGTTGGTAACAGCTTTTACACTGTTATGAGTTATCCCTCCACCTTCATTCTTTTACAATATGGAATCTTTTACGAACTCCTTATAAAAGCACATTTCTAAATCTCCTTAAAATCCATTAAGATAAGGTGGAAAACTGCCTTCATGAAAATAACGTACAATTATTCTGTGCTCAGATAATCAGTGAAAAGTTGAATTAAGAGGGTTTTAACCGTTTAATTTATAAACTTCCTATTTATTTATTAGGTGGATTGATTTTAATGTCTTATATAAAACATACCACAAAAAGATTTTGATCAAACTAAAGAGCTTCTGCGCAGCAAACGAAACCATCCACAAAACAAGAAGGCAACCAAGCGAATGAAAGAAAATATTTGCAAGCAACACCTCCGATAAGGGGCTAATATCCAAAATATATAAAGAACTCATACAACTCAACAACAAAAGAACAAACAAACTAAATTAAAAATGGGCCGAGGACCTGAAAGACACTTATCCCAAGAAGACATACAAATGGCCGAAAAATACACTAAAAATGTGCAACTTCACTAGCTTTTAGGGAAATGCAAATCAAACCCACAATGAGATACTACCTCACACCTGTTAGAATGACTATTATCAACAAGACAAGTAATAACAAGTGCTGGAGAGGCTGTGTAGAAAAAGGAACCCTCATACACTGCTGGTGGGAATGTAAATTGGCACAGCCACTGTGGAAAACAGTATGAAGGGTCCTCAAATAATTAGGAACGGAATTACCATTTGATCCAGCGATCCCTCTTCTGATTATCTACCCACAAAATCTGTAAACATTTATCAGTAAGGCTATATGTACCCCTGTGTTCATTGCAGCATTTCTCATGGTACCCAAGACAAGGAATGCAAAGTGTCCTTTAATAGATGATTAGATAAAGAAGTTTGGTACATATATACAATGGACTATTACTGAGCCATAAGAATAAAGATGAAATACTGCCATTTGTGACAACATGGAAGGAACTTGAGATTATCAGACTAAGAGAAATAAGTCAGACAAAACAAATCAAGAACCATATGACTTCACTCATACGTGGGATATAAAACTGAAGCAACAAATGAATAAAACAAACAAACAAAAACTCATAAGCACTGACAACAGTTTAGTGGTTATCAGAGGATAAGGGAGAGAGGATAGGAGAACAGGGTAAAGGGATCAAACATATGGTGATGGAAAGAGAACTGACCCTGGGTGGTGAACACTTAACACTATATATAGATGACGTTCTATAGACTTGTACATTTAAAACATATACAATTTTACTAACCAATGTAACCTTCACAAATTTAATAAAATTTTCTTAAAAGTAATTAGATTTACACCTATAATATAAAATACATTCAAAACTTTAACAATTGACTGTTTTAAAATACATGTTTTAGTGCACTGTTTCCTAGCAAAAAAATGTTCCTTTGTGTTAGGTACCACTCATAGGTATTGTGTACAGAAATCTCATTATCCTAACAACTCTATTAATGTGATAAAGGATGGAAGTGTGTAGGAAAGGTACTGTGTATTTGATATTAAATAACGAAATCTGCTAGAGTGGATCAAAGAGTCAGAGACACTCAGCAGCCAGGCTCTAGTTCTGCTCAGAGTTTGTGCTCAGCTCCCCCTGCAGTTTGTGTCACTGTGTCACTCAGAGCACAGTAGTACATAGCCGAATCTGACTCCTGGGCTGAGGCTTTCTCCAGGTGGAATGATTTTGATTCTTTGCGGTAGGTGGCTTCAAAACCTTTGTTGCGTCCCTTCTCACCATCTGCCACGGCTTTCAGGAGGAGCTGCGGACCTTCTCCAGGATACTGAACATACCAGAAGAGAGTGGGGTACCCTGAATCTTCATAAGAGCAGCTCACATTCAGGGAACTCCCTTCTGAGAGAGTCACTGGGCCTTCCATCTGGGACACTGACTCTCCATGGGTTCGTCCTGGGGAAAATAAAACAGATCTGTGATACCTGGGCATAAAGCTCTTCAATAAAATTATGGTTAAAGGATTTGCTGACGTAATAGTAGAAAGAATCCATATTTTAAGAGGCATGTTACTTACCAAGCACTAAGAGTACCACAGTCACTAAGGCTGGAGAAGACTTCATCTCCAGAGTGTCACCTAAATAATGTTCTTGATTCTTAATATGAGGAACTCTGGAGGAAACAGTGAAATGAGAAATCAAAGCCTGCATTTCTCATAAAACAAACAGAAAATGCGTTTGTTTTAGGAAGTTGCATCCCCTGGTGGACAGGGACTGAAATGGGCGCCCATTTCCTAGGCTCCTCCCAAAGTCAGTTCTCATCTCTGACTGTACTTACCAAGTGCAGAACAGTTTTCTGAACAACGGCTGTCATGTAATTTAAGGTACTTTTTAAGGTCTACAGGTATTTTTTTCTTAAGCTATCGTCTCACAGGAAGTTGTCTAACAAAGCAGAGAAAATAACAAATCGAGCATTTTAATCCTTTTTTTATATTTTTATGTAACCATAGTGGGCCAGGCTATATGATACATTGAATATCAGAAAAGACTTTGGGTGGCAATGACAGGAAGGATTGAGAAGTACAGTTATTATTGAATGATTCTCTGTTATTCAGCACTGTAATCCAGCATGTAGAACAACAACTGACATTTATTATGCGTTCACTAAATATTTGTTAAATTAAAAAATAATAAAAATAATCAATCTTTGATACAGGAATCACTACTACCTGAAATACAATATTTTGTCAGTTCTAAATTATGTCAATTGTAAGTCTGCTCTCTTTTAAATAGGAACGCTTTAGGAGAGTAGTCACACTATCTTATCAGTAAGGAAATGTTCCTGAATTTCACAAACATGAAAATGTGATACTTTGAATGCCAGATAGGAGGGGGAAAAAAACATCAAGATAGAAGTTACTGATTTCCTATAAAATAAGATGAGATCACTGTCTCTTTCTCCCACTGTGTCGTTCACTCTGAGATGAGTGGCTAACCTATGTGAATCAGACGAGTAACAATCCTATAGTACTAATGCAGGGCTAGGTCAGGCATGGTTTCCCTTTTGTCTCTCTTCAAAATTTTGTTGCCAAAACTCAATCAATTAATTTTCAGGAGGGAACACAGAAAAATGTGAATTTGCATCGGAAGTCAGGATTCTCTTCCTTCCCAGCTTTTCATACTGTTAAACAGACCAGCTGATATTCATACAACAGTGATAGTAGAATCAATGTGTGAGAGACATTACAGATTCTGGAATTTCACCACTAATTGTTGAATCATTGTTTCCAGGATTCAGACCCACTAATGTGTAAGTTTTGAAAGCTCCCCCATGTGGCTTTGGTGCAGCCAGCCTGATACCACTTTACAGGATCTCATTTGTGATACTGTCCTAGACCAAGATAGTCCTCAATGATCAGGGAGAAACTTTGAGATCAGCCTGAAAAATATCCCTATGACTACACAATTTTTTGAAAGCAAGACTTTTTCTTTGACGTGCCTCTAACAAAAGCAAGTTCTTCCTTAGCTCCCTTTTTATGACCAGTCTTTTAAAAACAAACAAACAACAACAAAAAAACTTCTGAGGGTGTCTGGATGAAGTTCTGGAGAAGGACACCTCTTTCTGTAAGGCCCTGTGAGCATCTACCCATAGACATGCACGTGAAAGCTTAGCTCAGTGTGTCTCTGGAGCTCTCTCCACAGATTCAGGTCAAGGGGCTTCATGAGTCCACAGGCAATGTGTGAATAGTCTCCCAGATGTGGCTCTAAGTAGGAAATTCAGGCTCAGGTACTGTTTGGGTTCACACATCCCTTCTCCTTTTCTCCATCATCCAAATCACCTTGTCAGAATCTGAAACAAAACTAATCTAGAAAGAAACTCTGGAAAAGGAGCTACAAACATCTGTTCTGACAAATAGAGAGAGTGCAAACTAGGTAGAGATGACGGTGGGTTGCAAATCAACAGTATAGCCATGGATGCAGAAAGTTGTGTCTATACCTTAAACAAAACAAAACAGTTTCAGCCAATGATCATCAGCAGTGGGATCATTTTGCACTTAGGGTCACACAAAAGGACTTGTACACATTTGGATTTTTAATGGTTTTGTAAATGCATAATTTTCACAGAAATAAATGGCACCTATTTAAAGTAAACAATTTTATAAATTGGACATTTGTATACATTTGTGAAGCCACCCCCACACACAGGATAATAGACGTATGCATCCCACCAAAAGGATCCCCATGTCTCTTTGAATCCTCTCTCGAAATGCTCCCCACCCCATTTTCAGAAAATACCTCTGTCATAACATAATTTGCATATTTTAAAATTTTATATAAAGAGATTCATATGTATTTTTTTGTCTGGCTTCTTTCTCTCAGCATAATTATTTTGAGATTCTTCTATGGTCTCATAAGTATCAATGGTCCATTCGTTTTTGTTACTCAATAGCATTCCATCACAGAGACATAAAACAATTTGTTTATCTATTCACCTGGTGATGTACATTTCAGCTGTTCCCAGATTGGGGCTGTTACAGATAAGGCTGCTATGAACATTTGTCTTTAAGATATTTTATAGACATTTGCTTTCATTTCTCTTTGGTTAATGCCTGAGAGTGCAATGGCTCGATCACATGATAGGTACACATTGAACTTTGTTTCTTCTTATAGATTTTCAATAGATACCTTGGATTTTCTATTTAGACAATGAGGCTGTTTGTGAATAAATAAAGGTTCACTTCTTCCATTCCAAACTCTATGTCTTTTGTTTCTTTCTTTCATTATTTGACAGGCTAGACCTGTCGAACAATATAAAATACAAGTATAATATGAAATACAACAGGTAAGAGCCAGAATTTTTGCCTTATTTCTGATTATAGGGGGAAAGCATTCAGTCCTTCACCATCAAGTATGACACTTGATATAGGTGTTTGTACAGGCCCCTTGTTATTCAAGGAAATTCCCTTTGATTGCTAATTTGCTTAGAATTTTTAATCATGAATAGATGCTGGATATGTCCAATGCATTTTCTGTGTCCACTGAGGTTACTGTCATTAACTGATCATGTGCTGCTTGTCAATTTCTTTGGCAGCATTATTGATACATTGTCACAACAAAATATTAAAGAAGATATTCTCCCATTTAACAAATGATGAAACAAAGCTCACAAGTGTCTACAAAGCACATGGCAGAACTGATAGCTGTGAACACAGCTTCTTCTAATAGTAAAAACTTGTTTCTTGGGTTTTTCAGTATAAATTATTTTTGAGAAAATTTCAGAGAAAGACTACAGGGTAGCAAAATTAGTACTTGAGTCTTTGAAATATCTTAAGACAGTTTGTTAAAGGTTATTTTTGCAAATATCACTAATAAACTAATTAAATAATTGTGTTGCTGAAAAGAGGATTCTTGGTATCATCACACGAAATAATTCAAGGACACACCAAATAAGCCAAGAAAGCAGTGGCCTTACTGAAAGAAAATAAGATAGTACACCCCCAAAATAGTGGGGAAGGGCAGGCCAGGAGAAGGGCAACTACATCAAAGCGCAATGGGAGTTAGGAATTTATTACCCTCAAAGTGAGGGCAGAAAATATCTAAATTTAGTGGTGGTACAATGGGTTTTCCTAGGTTGGGACTTATGACCACTCCTTCCTGGCAGACAGAGAGATTCTCTTCCTTATTTGGCTCCAGTGGAACTGTCATGGCAGTACAGGGGGTGCAGACTTTCCCTGCTTCTACCATATTTCCCTGAAAATAAGACCGGATCTTATATTAATGTATGCTCCAAAAGACGTATTAGGGCTTGTTTTCAGGGGATGTCTTATTTTTTCATGTACAAAAGTCTACATTTATTTTTACACAGTCATGTCATCTTCTTCTGGAACATCGTCATAACTCTCCAAACCCAAATTTTGTCTTCAATTTCTTGCGATTCCATTTCCTGTAGAACCATTGGCCCCAATCTCTCATGTCCAGCAATCAAGTTCTCCTTAAATAAGCCCTTTTTGTCCATGTAGCTGCTTGTAGTGCATCGGCAACACAGCTGTCAGTGATTTTATCTCACAAATTCTTTACCCAAGTCAAGACCTCTCACAGGCTGGGCTTCACAAGTTTCCACACTGATTTCTCTCCATCCTATTCTCAATGAGGTCATTGATTTCCATATGCAAATGTTCCTTTGAATGGCTTGTTTATCGCAATATCAAGAGTCTGGAGATAGGCAGTCATTCCTGCAGGAATCATTATTTGATCTGTTCTTCTCTCTGCAAGGAAGTTCTTCATGTCTTTAGCATGGTGAGTGCTGGCTGAATCCCAGACTAGCAGCCTCTTTGGCCAACTCGTGAAACAAGTGGCAGCATTAAATCGACCCACTTCCTTATAACTGCTTGTGTGCACCAGGCTTTTTCAGTTTTAAGAACGTAGATGCCTGAACACGTTCAACCTTATCTTTCTTGCCCTTAGTGATGATTAGAGGTGGGGCTTTCTTTCCATCCAGACGAATTGCCAAAATACAGGCAACACATAACCAGTGGAGGGTATGTAGGTTGAAGAGACACCCCTCTGATCATTTGTCACTTGAGATCCTTGACCGATGAACACTGCAGTTTCATACACAGCAATCATGTTGGAGAGTTGGTATTTAGAAACGTCGATGCCGTCAACAAAGGACTTGAATGCAAGTGCACATTTAATAACTTCAGTATTTTCCAGCATGAACAGTGTTGTTGATCACAGAGACAGTTCATATCGCTGAAGGAAGCCATCCAGCCAGTGTTGTGATGCTTTGAATTGTTCGGGATATTTCTGACTGTGGTGCCACTGCAAGGGCAAATGCTTGAATATCAACCTTGCGCACAACCAAAGCCTTTGCTCTCCTGTCAGCAATCCATTCACGGATGATGTCTTCCAGTTCAGGAAATAATGGTTGCCAACCTGATCCTCACTTGTGTTTCTTAGCATTTCCCTCGTCCACCTGTTGGCTGAGGTTATCGTACTCTGCTTCCAGCATTATCTCCATTTTCAGACCATTCAGAGATTCAACTTCTGCTCTTTGCAGTAAGCTGTAAGATTCTTGCCTATACTTTACGGAATAGCTCTTTCTTTTTGCACTCATCTTGTCTGGGGTCAAAATATTATTCCCTTTAAATCTACCATCATGTCAACTGTTAATTGAAGACTTACGAGACAGGAGTGGCAACAAAAATGATGATAGTTAAGAGTGATGGTCCACACAAAAGCGACAAAAAATTGCAGGCACCAAAATTCAGAAAATGTTTCTTTATTTCTCATGAGTGCATTAAGCACGTCCATTACAATACACGATGTATTGAATTATGAAGGTTCATATTAGACACAACCACGTCCGTTCGTTATCAAGTGCACACGTTATTCGTGCGTTGTGTCTGTACTCTAATTGGTCATTTGGCAATAAGTCTGGAGTTCATCTGTTTACATAGGCATTTACCTCTCGTCAAAAGGTGTCCACTTGGGTATTTACAAATACCTAATTATAATTTTTATTATCATTTATTTTAAGTATTAATGTCAATAATATTATTTATTTATATTTAATAATGTATTAATATTATCATTTTATAATTGAATACGTCCACCCTGTGTTGCAACAAATGCGTTAAATGCATCCATCTGGCTGATGATCTTAACTGGGGCTTATTTTTGGGGTAGGGCTTATATTACGAGTATCCTGAAAAATTAGGCTAGGACATATTTTCCTGTTAGGTCTTATTTTCAGGGAAATGCAGTAGTGCTAATCATATTATGATCTATTATAATTAGCTAATGTTCACTTTGAGAGGTAAGATGGCATCCTGGGTCTGTTCTTGGCCACAGAAAGTTAGTTCTAGCTCATCTGGTAGCTGCACTTTTTCTTAAGGATGATCTCATCTCCTTCCCCCTCTGTCTCCCCTTACTTTCTTCTTCCTTTCCTCCGACCTATCTCCCTGGGGCCCTTTTCTTTCTTTGTGCAGCAACATTTGCTAGTTTGGTTCTTTCACCAAAGAGGAAAGAAAACTTATTATATTATAATGAACACACAAACTTCAGTTCAAGAGCTGACAATCAGAGACTTGACCATTCCTTTCAGAATAATTGTGAGACACCCGACTTGAGCAATGCATTGTAGCAAGGGTGATAAACTAGGTTTTGTGAATCACCTTCCTCTTCTAACACCATTTTCATTCATATCTAAAATGATCGTTGAAATTTGCTTTTAATAAAGCAGTTTAGAGCATAGTTTTTCAAATCAATCACTACGAAGTTTCTCAAACTTTTTCAAATAGAATTGCCATATGTACCAGCAATTCTACTTCTGAATACATACTCAAAAAAATTGAAAGACATTGTATGTATACCAAAAATATTGGAATATTTGTATACATTTTCCACCAAAAGGTGGAAGCAGTCCAAATGTCCAAAACACCTTAGTGGATAAACGTAATGTGGTGTATACATACACTGAAATGTTATTCAACCTGAAAGAAGACAGAAATTCTAACACACACTAAAACATGGGTGAATGGTGAGGACATTATGCTAGGTGAATGTATCACAGTATGACCAACATTGTAGATTCCTCTTATAAGTGGTATTGAAATAGTCAAAGTCTAGAAAGAGAAAGAAGAATGATCATTGCCAGGGTTTATAGGTACAGGAAAATGGGGAGTTATTGTTCAATGAGTACAAAATTTTCACTTTTTCAAGATGAAAAGAGATATAGAGATAGATGGTGAATAACAATGAAAATGAAGTCAATAACAGTGGATTATACACTTAAAATTGTTAAAGTGGTAAACTTTTATGGTAAAGTTGTAAAAACTTAAAACATTTTTTAAAGACACGCCTTTTCAGGTTTCTGTGTATCTGCTTTCCAAATGCATATATAAAAATGGGTTTACAAGTGTACACCTGAAAATTTGGAACTATACTAACCATTGTCACCCAATAAATTTTAATTTTAAAAAACTGAGTGACAAGATTACTTAGAAAGCAAACATTACTATTCAAATTTTAAGACACTGAGAAAATGGGTTAGAAGAGGGAGGTAAGAAATAGGAGAGAATTCAGGGTTTGGATTGTAGAGCATTGATTGAACAAAGAGAGCCTGAAGGTGTGCAAATGAGTCACAGATGATAAAAATGCTTTGGGAGGAGTGGTGAAATGCAAGGTAAGAGTAGAGAAAAAAAGATACTTCACACTTTGCTTCTTTACAATGTCTCCTATTAGAAATAATAATAATTAGAGAAACTAATTATTGATCATTTTATGAATAAGGTTGGGGAGGGGGAGTTGATTCTACATTATGGAACTGAGCTCTTCTGTGCGAGAGTTAATAAGACAGAAAGAGGATCGGCACAAAGTTTGTCACATAGTAGGCATCTTAGACAATAAATGAGAGTATCCTTAACTCAGCTAACAAATCTGAAGAAAACTAATTCATTAAACAGTATAATGTACAACATCATAATATACAACAAGAGGAAAAACAGACAGATGTATTCACTTTTTAAAATTCAAAACAATACCTATAACATAAAATATATTCCCTAAATATTTATGGAAATATTGATCTGAAAAATCCAATGATTCACACATATTCATACTGAATTTTGAGTCAGATGTTTCTGAATGTCCTTAATCAATTCTTCTAGGTGAACCTATCACCAAACAGCAAATTATTTATTTTAGCTGATCCGTGTCTTTAATAAACAATTTCAAACCAAATTTTTCATCTTTTGATAAATGATAACTCTACACATGGTATATGAACCTAGATTTTCTTAGATTGTTTGCCTCTAACACTACCTACCCCTGTGCTACCATAACCCTTGCCACTTCTTGTCTCTGATGGCAAGTCCTGGCCTCGCTCTCTACAGCAGGTGGAGACATCAAGCAGAGCCCTGGCATCCTCCAACAGGCCTCTCACTGTGGGCTCTCTCAGGGCACAGAAATACAATGTGGAGTCCTCCGGCTGTGAGGCTGAGATGACAAGCTTGACAGAATTCTGTGCTTTCTGAAAATTGAAGGAGTAGTGACCTTCTGTGGCCTTTTGCTTGTTGTAAGAGTCCTGACGAATAAGGAAAATCATTGCCCCCTGCTGAGCTGCTTGTACCAGAATAGACTATAAATACTAGTAGCAGTGGTGTCATATGTGTAGTCCGGGGTCACAGCCTCCTTCTCCTGCACTAAAATGCTGGTTGGCCTTCTGGGCAATATTAGCTCCTAAAAGAAAAAAGATACAATCACACGGCTTTGGGATAAGTGGTATAGGGCAAAGAAATTATTTTTCACACCCCACTACCTTTCCTTCCCAGGATACCCATAACATTCTGCTTGGACCCCCATTCCTAGGGTCGTAGAGGAGGCCCATTCCCACTCGTGCCATCCATACCCAGCCACATGGAAGCCATGACCACCTTAAGAAGGATGGAAAGCAACATCGTTGATTTATGCTACTCGACTGAGAATGTCTTGTCCTTCCTCATGTCAGGGCTCTACAAGGAGAGATGACTCTGAAGGGGGAGAGAAGAAATGCTGGGCTGTGTGCTGCTGCCCTACAATAGGAAACAGGGGTTTCCTGGTGTAGCAAGTTGCTGTGATGAGGTCAAACTTATCTACGTTCTGGCTGAGAGTCTCACCCAACCCAAAGTTCCTTTTGGATTAATTAGCTAACTCTTCATTTAAAAACAATTACAACTGAAAATAAACATTAGTAAAATTGTATATTGAAAAGAAGACTGATGACCTCACCAACTGCTGGATTCAGTCATTATATCTGCGACGGAACTAGGTGATAGTACTTATTTGAAAATACTCCATGTAATGGACCATGGAAACAACACAATGTGCAATAATCAAGTATCCTCACACCTATGTCTGCTGATATTTCACCAAAGGTTGGAATCACTTTCTGATAAGAATGATAAGCTGTTTGGACAAATCACTATAGCTTTTCCGATGTACCGATTATTATGGCGATATACCTCCTCACTACCAACGATTGTCCAGTTAGCTACCTTGTGCCAAATGGAAGGAAAAAAAAAAGATCTTCCTTTGCTGAAGACTAGAATGAAGCCCTCAGACATGGAGCCCTGTCATAGAGGTCCCCTCCTCTATTCCATTTAATGTGATAGCTCAGCTCTGTTCAGAAAGGCCAGATAATACACCAGAGTGTGGTCATTAGATTATCAAGACTTTTAATTTACATTTTTCCCATTATCTCAACTAGGACCCTAAATGGGCCACAACAAGCCTCTATATTCTGTATGCCCAATTCTAAAGGGAATATATCTTAGGTGACCCCATACACCTGCATAGGAGAGCTGATCATAAAGACACTGATTGAAATAAACCTTTTTATATGGATATGAAAGGAAAGCCAAGCCAAGAGATATTATTCAACAATATGCCAAACCTCAAATACCCATTGCCTATCACTGCCGGTCTCTTGATACAATAACCAAAAGTTATCCTCGTCTCAAACTAATTGAAGGCTCAGCGCAATTAGTTGAAGAATCTTCAGATCTTGCACTGGAATCACCATGAAATCTATGGTACCACATACAGTACAAAATATTTTTCTATTTATGAACACTCAACATTTTTTTACCAATTGTTTTAACAACTAGAAAGTAGTATTAATTTTTCTTTATATTATTCAATCTGTAATACTTCTCAATTAAAAGAATCTTATGATTAAACTTCTGTATTTCAGGAAGTCTCCATGTCCAGTACAAATCATTTGGACACTCTCTTACCAAATTCTGCATTAATCAGTTTGTAATGTCTTAAACTAAAAATTAAAAGGGCAATACCAGATTGATTATACCATAACTACTTCATATTCTTATATAATTCCAATCTCTTAACAGAAGCAAAGTTAAAATTAAATCTAATGGCTGTCTTCTCCTGGGCATATTTAATTACAAATATATTTATTGATAATCATAAATTTTAATGTTGTTCAGAGTTTCCAAATACTAGGAGAACAATGGGGTTTGTTAACCATCTTTCCCCTTTTTAAATCCTCTCATATGGCTCATGTATTCCTGTTAAGAACAACATTAAATACATGAATTATTTGATGTCTTCAAGCTACTCAAAGAAATTTTTGTCATCAAGAAAAAATATCATGTTATAAAAGTCAATGAAGAAGCTAGGAAAAAATTCCTGAGCAAACAATCATGGTAAGCATGCATTTCTCACTCAAGTCCTTAGTCAAGCTCCTCTTTGAAAACATAAAAGCTAACCCATAGAAAAGATTGCTGGGACCTCAATTTTATAAAGCATCAATAAGAATTATTGATTTGTTTGATCCATGAGGACAAGATAAGTCAAAGCCAGAACAGCTGCCTTGGGAAGCCAAATGATCTCCAATGATCATTTGCTAAAACACTCCAGAGACAACACATCACAGTAAGGACATATTGTCTTCAACAATAAACAAACTCCGGTGGGGAAACTTTTCTAGAATGGCAAAGAATTGGACCAGTTTGTGCCTTCCTGGGAACCAACAAATCCCATAAATACTATAAATTTGGGATACCAAATGGAATACTGTCCGAAAGAAACATTTAAATATCTCCAAAAGGATCGTACACAGTTGCATTCCCTCCATGGGTCATAATACCAACTAAATAAAGTATTTTATATTCTATGTGAGTGGAAGCACTGTCATTCAGAAAACCATGACCCACAGAGTAGTTAAAAATCAACCTGATATTGTGTTTGCTACCTGAGCCAGTTCAATCTATATACAGGGGAACAAATTTCTCAGGGACACATATGTAAGCTTTTGCCCTCACCCAGAATCTTCACTTTTTTAATCAACACCCCGTGTCCTGAAAACATGGGCTAAACAAGAGGAATATTAAAACTGAAATGAATTATTATTGCAGCCACTCCTGAACTCCAGTGGCTTAATGCATTGTTAGCCTTAGCTCTCATGGCCCGGCATATTTTCTCTCACAAAGTCATATGTTGTCGCACTATGAATTGGTCACTGACAGACCCATATAACTCAGCATTTTCCAAACCATACATCTTTTAATCTTTCACAAACGTAACTAGAAAAATAAACCCATGAAACTTGGTCCTTTCATCAACAACTATAGGCTGCTTTTCTTTAATCAGCCTTTGTGTGGCCTATGCTGTTTGGGTGCTCTGAAAAAAATTCTAGAGACAGACTGCCACTGGAACGTGGAAATAACCTGATTAGGTACTATTTACTACCAGTTCAGCAGATGAAATACAAGGAATTAACCCTTTGTTACATGTTTACCAACTGGAATAACATCACACAACCTTAAAAGACAAGAAATGAAAAGTTAGAGACCATCAGAAGCAAACAGTCCACACAACATCAGTACCGACACAGCATCACTAAGGCAAACATATAATTGCATAAAGAAGACATCGGTTAGAAGAGAGTTCTCCTAGGTGGTTAGAACCACTCATTGTCATACTCTTCTTTGCATTCTTTCATTTCTCAGACATTCAGAGGTACTGTGTTTCCCTGAAAATAAGATCTAGCCGGACAATCACCTCTAATGTGTCTTTCGGAGCAAAAATTAATATAAGATCTGGTCTTATTTTATGATAAAACCCAGTATTATAATATAATATAATATAATATAATATAATATAATATAATATAATATAATATAATATAATATAATATAATATGTGGGTCTTATGTTAATTTTTCCTCCAAATGACGCATTAGAGCTGATTGTCCTGCTAGGTTTCATTTTTGGGAAACACGGTACATTCCATGTCAATAGTAGATATTTGATATTTCTAATATTCCTGATTTTTCTCACTTGCTAATACAACAACTTCTTAGATGTACAGCCTTTGTTTGCAATCATTCCAACGCTATTGCTATAGTTCAGCTCTAAAAGGCATTGCTAGTGGAACAAAGTAAAGAATTGTTGGATATGTCATTAAATGCCAAGTTCTGGAAAAATCAAATAATAACTATACCCCAATAGGTACTGCTAGAGTGAATCTTCATCAGTAGGAATTCAAACACTTAAAATGAAGAACTATGCCTTTAAAGTTTACTGAAAAGTTCAAAACACCAAGCTAGAAAAAACTGAGAGTGGTGGCAGAGACAGAAATTATGCATGAGCCCAGTGGCATGTGCTTCCTCCCCCAAGATTCAGACATCTCAAAGGGTTTTGTACTATATGGTTCCATTCATATAACAGTCTTAGAAGGATAAAAATATAGAAGAACAGACGAATGTTTGCAAGACAGGAGTAAGGAAGTATGGAATTGCAAAAGTGCAACAAAAGGGAATTCGGAAAGCAATGAAATGTTTTGAATCCTGATCATGTTTTGGCTATATGACCTATACAATGTACACAAAACTCACAGACCAGTACACCAAAAATATGCAATTTTTCTATGTGATTATTTAAAAATACAAATTGGAAACTCTGAGATCAAAATGACAGAACAGGAAATTTCTGCCATCACCACCCCCCAAAAAAAATTCCAACATTCACAATCATATATTAAATAGAGTACCTTTGGGGAAGACCAGGAGCCCAGCAGAGAAGTTACACTGTGGGAGAAGCACACTGTGGGTGACAAAAATATCAGAGACTGGAAGTATTGAAAACGGTGGAGGAACTGTTTCACTGTACCCTAGTCATCTATACCCCGCAATGTGCACAGCTCAGTGCCAAGAGAAATCTTCTAGTCCTTTGATTTTCCCATAGTGGAAAGTGACAGCATGTGAATGAGTGCCTGCCTGCCCATCTTTGGGGGACGCTACCTGAGAGACCCATCTCTTTCTTGCTTCATCCAGAACAGCGAGGTGTGCTGACCAACTGGGAGTTGAGTGCACCTGAGAGAACAGCTGCCAGGGCCTCAGTGGGTATTAAAGGGACACAGAGCCTACTAACCACAGACTCCATCAAGAACCTGCCCACAAGCTGCTGGGGATGCAGTGCCAGAGGATAGTAACAATGGCCCACAGGCATCCAAAGGCTCAGTGCTCGTCTATACACCATTCCACCCTGTGGATGGCTATCACTGCACACTGAGGGCAACAAGAGTGAGCTTTGACCACAAAGAGATCCCAATCTCACACTTGTTAAAAAGGCAATTACCAATCAATGAGACAAGATAACAGGTGTTGGAGAGGTTGTAGAAAAAGAGGAACTCTCGTACACTGCTGGTCGGAATGTAAATTGGTACAGCTACTATGGAAAATAGAAACTATCTCTAAATTAACCATTACTCTAATGCCTTTCTGCAGTCTACTAACAATAGTCAGGTAGCAGATAAATACGTATAAAAATTTACCCACCCACACCAGAGAGAAGGATTTCATTCATAGTAACAAAAATCACAAATCAGGGAATAAATTTAATTACCTTAGAACAACACAACTTTATTGGAAAAGAAACACAGATACAAATGGAAAAAAATAGTACATTCTAAAACAATCAAATAATTTAATATACATGGTAGCAGTTTTGTTTTTCATAAATCAACTTCTAAATTTAATTCTATCACAAAGCTTTTTTAAAATTATGAATAAATAGAAAAAGTAACCTTTCCTTCTTCCTTTAACAAACATCTACTGATTATCAACTACTTGAAAAAGTTTGTGTAGGTACCGCAGCTACAGCAGTGACTAATACAAAACTGTGGTCTAAAATCTATCAGAGAGTAACTGTGAACAGACATGTATAGGATTTGGTAAAAAGGAATAGATCAGTGAGTTTAAATGAAAATCGCATTCTGAAATCACTACTTATCCTGTTTCTTCAAACACACAAATAATATATACCATAACTGGGCTCCAAAAGAAAACAAGGTCATTTTCTTAAAAACAAAGTGGTCAGAAAACATAGGAAGAACTGTCAAATGAGCCACAAATATAAAAGAAAAAAATTAATATAAAACTGAAATTTATTAAAATCTCACAGAACTATTAAGAAGCAGTTATTTAGAGAGAGAAATTATGAAATGAGGAATGTTCAATTCAAGATGTAACACCAAGTGATAATAACTATGATACAAACTACAATAAAAATTGATAGAACAAGTGATATGAATATTAGCAATATTATATGAATACAGAATTATAGATTCATTACTTTATATTGTACATCATTTCTATACATGGTATATAATGGTTAAAAAACAGAAAAAAATGGAGTCCATTACTAATAAAGATTGTGATATCGAGGCTAAGGTTTTATTTATCAGACCAGAGTCTGAATAACAAATATGAAGTCTTCGTTAAAGCTTAAATATCAAAATAAAACATAACTAACTCCCATCAAGAATTCACAAAGCAACAGTTATCCAACACAATGTTCTAACTCTTCCTGGGTCATCTTGAACCCAACCTACCTACTATGTGTTTTTAGCATCCAACACATTAGTTTTCACTTGCAGGCAAAATATGATAAATACTATCTATGATTGAAGGTAGTCAAAGGAGAGCGGTGGCTCCACTCTCAGGTTTGCGTACAGGTTGCAGGTGCCTGGGAAGCAATGTGTACTCGCTGCACAGAAGTAGACAGCTGAGTCTCCAGGTTGGGTGGTCTCAATGTGCAGGGAGAACTGTTTGGCTGTCTTATTCAATAAAAGAGTGAATCTTCCGTCTTTGATTTTGTCCTGATTTGAACGAATGTATTTAAAGAGTTGGGGACCTGTTCCAGCTTCTTGCTTATACCAAGGGAAGTAGTCTGAGCCACTGTCTGAATAAGAACAGTTCATATCACAGCTGTTCCCCTCCTGGACACTCAGGGAAGGAGGACGCTGAACCACATTCTCTCCTCCGCTGACCCCTGTGCAGAAAGGAAAAGTGAGAGGAAGGAGAAGAGTTACCACATCATTATGCTTAGAAATTTCTTTTTCTACAACAACTAGGACACCCGAATTAAACCACTCTTGGCTTCTAAAGAATATCCACTAATATAAACCGTTTCCCATAAGCCTCAACTTACAGCCCAGCTGCAGCCACAAGAATATGAATAAAGCTCCAACGGATGTCTTCCACATTCTTCCCATTTAGGATCAACTGCGGACCTGCAAACGACAGCCAGGGGAGCTACTTCTGGTATCAGGTTATCTCTTCTTTCCTCTGAAAAACACAGGGGTTTCTCACACTGTCTACCCAGCCAATAAGAAAAAGGCCCCGCCTCTCCCTTAGCCCCTTCATCCAGAACCCACTGAAATGAGCCTCCACATGTTCTGTATCAGCAGAGGTGCACTGCCACCTTGTGGTCACATCCGTAACGACTGAACGCACTGGTTAAATGTTCTCTTACCCTGTGCCTCTGAGACTCAGACACCTAAGTAAAGGCAGCAATAGGTAAAACAAATTAGGTCTTAAATCAGAGATTAAGTAAGAATGTAGATGTCAAGGTTTATATCACTGCACACTACTGAGTCATTATTAACATGTAGGAAACAGGCAGATGCTATTGGTATTTATCCAACGATGGCCTGGGTTTACATGTTTGAGATAGGATAGCACCATCATTCACTTTCTTAAAAAAAAATTACAAAACCTTCCTTTTCAACTAAATCTACCATCCTCATCTGTCTATTATGGAGAAAAACTCCTTCTGAAAGCAACACGTCAGTCGAAGATCAGAATAAGAGAGAATTATTCAATATTTCCACTGTCCGTTATCTCAGACTCTACCCCTGTCAGCTGGCCTTGCCTGTGACCTTGCTTCTCCCAGAGAACTGACAGTACCAACAGTCAAAATGAGGAATCTTCCCGCAGCTAGATGACTATGATAAAAGGTAAAAGAGCGAACTTTACTGTTAAAGGAGCAGGGGAATTTGTTCCACAAGTTATTAGCACTTCAGCCATAGGAAACCATTTATCCATGGTTGGATCTGACAGGCTTGAAGACATCTATTCCAATGCTCTGTGTCTCACATGTTTCAAAGTACTGAAAGAGTACAGCTTCTGAGAAAACATCAAGCTGCAGATTCAGAAAGTGTAACCACATGTCAGTTTATTCTAGAGGTGGCTTCATTTTCTCATATGAACACGGATGGCATGTCCTAAAATTACAGAATCATATCCTCTGTGGAATTACTTCTAACACATAAGTCATCTCTCCTGGCATGTGTTCCTGTTTCTCTGACCATTGCTGGCTCAGATGTCATACTCAGTTACTTTTCTCCCAAACTCCACGACAGTGTACTTTTCCCCCAACATTGACAAAGTCCTCTCCAGTCCTCAGAGTACTCAGAATTAAATTTCCTGCTGAACAAGCTTTCTATACCACTTTAACTTCTTGGAATTTTCTGGTTACCTCTGCGAGCATAAATCTACAGAAGCTCAAATATTGCCTGTCAGCTAGGGTAGTTTTACAAATACAAACGGACACTAAAAAGGTGATCATGGGACATGGTCCCTGGGAAACCAAGACTATTTCCAGAAGTGGAAGCTCCTTTCCTGTGATTTGAACGCAGCGGTCCTCTGGAATTACAAAGAATAATTCTAACCTCTCTTCCACTTCTGACTTGACAATTTAAAGACACCAATGGATAATACTACCAACTCACTATATAAATATAAGTGTTACTATAAAATGTGTGTTTTTACATATGTAGAACATACTGATTTTGAGGAAATTCCATTCTCTTTCCCATTCCCTGTAAGACAGGCTTTCTCAAACCCTTCCCTGGGCAGTTTTCCCTCTTTTGGGAGACAGATACTCAAGTCAGTGTTTGCCCTTTTGAGGTACGCATACAGATCTGAATGTAATGACATAAATCTGATCACTCACATGAAAACCAGCAGATCATATTTTAACTATAGCAAAGACATAGCCATCCATTGGACAAAATTCCCTGCTCCGTGATGATTCCATAGAATATTTCTTAGCTAACTGTCAAAATTTTGGCCTAGAAAACCTTTACATAGCATCTCCATGTGCTGCTTTCTGCATGAGTCTTCCAATTCCAATTATCGTTTTTGCTGACAATGTGTGAGTTTTGCTCAATATACTCATATCGTGCCTTCAAGGAATGTCCATCTGGGATAATGAATATATTTGCTATTTCTAAGCAAGTCTTTAGAAATACGTTTGGGTGTTGAGGATGGTCCCATCATCTTCGGCTTATTCCTACAGAGGCCAGATGGACTAGCTTCCTGGTAGAAATAAGTGTCTCAGCACGGACCATACTGCTGATATCTAAGTACCTAGACGTGCACTGGACAGTTTCTCTTTGCTCAGCAATATGACCCTGCTAGAAGGAAGCAGGAAAAGGAATATAAGAGGAAGTAAGGAAGTGCCGTATCTTTCTACTCTCAGCTCACATACTTCCTAATTGTTTCATATTTGCGTCTTAGTTTTAGTTTGTTTTCATAAATTAAGGTTGGACTAAAGGGTTTCTTGAAGTTGTAAAGCTATTTTTATTGAGGACTGGTTGTGTGCAACGTAGAGCTGTGTGAGAGTGGGGAGAACTGTCCTGCATCATGGAACCCCAAGCCCATTTTCACATCCACGTGCAACCTAGTGGGTCTGAGCTGTACCTGAGCAAATCTGGGGCTTCTTAACCTGCAAAACTATGGATGCTCAGGATAACTTCCTCTCTTAGTTTTCATTTCTCCTACAAGAGCACTGATGTATCAAAGAGAACCTAAGTCCCTAGTAAAATGGAATAAAATGGGATTTTAACACTGAGTGTAAATGGCATCACAGATAGTGTGATCAGGGTGGCTCCGTGTGGGATGTCCTTCTGGAGACATATTTCTGATATGTGTATCTAGAACTTATCATTCAGATCTTGTAGGAGAAAAGAAAAATACTGTCCACAACTGGGAAAACCTAGGGGTAGTGGGTGAGCTTACTCAACTGCAAAGCAAAAAGAACTTTCTGAAACAACCTAATTTCCTCTTCCTTCTGGCATTTCTCCTTGTGAGGTTAGTTAGGAGATTCAAATTCCCAGCCAGGGATAGCTATTTAATTTTTTGAGATCAAATGCAAAGTGAAAATTTGGGGTCTCCTATTCAAAAAAGCAGGAGAAATTAAATAACGTTTTTAGTGGAACCACTTTTCTAAAGTGCTTTCATTCTTCATACAAATCCGTTCCATGGAAGTCTGAGGTTAATTTGTTTAAGGAATTTATTTTTTTCAATCTTTTAGGGTCACAGAAAAAGGAAAAAGAAGGTACAAACAATTCCAGGATTCCTCCTGCCCCACACACGAACTTCACTACAAGAGTGATATGTTTCTTACAACTGACAAAGGAATATTGACACATCATAATCACCCAAAGTCCATAGTTTATACTCTGGTTATTCGGGGTGGTGTATATTCTGTGGGTTTACGCAAATGTAATGACATTTAGCCATCATTATAGTATTCTAGAAACAAGATTCACCAACTCAAAAGTCCTCTGTGTTCTGCCTGCTCATCCCTCCCTGTCCCTTCAACCCTGACTACCCCTGGTTTTTTCACTGTCTCCATAGTTTTGCCTTTTTCACAGTGTCATATAGTTGGAATTATACAATGTATAGCCTTTTCAGGATGGTTCTTTTCACTTAGTAATATGTTTTCTCCCTGTCTTTCCATGGCTTGATAGGTCATTTATTTTTAGCATGGAATAGTATGCCATTGTCTTTATGTACCACCATTTATTTATCCATTCACATATTGAACGACATCTTTGTTGCCTCCAAGTTTAACAGTTATGAATAAACCTGTAATAAACATCTGTGGAAAGGATTATGTGTGAACACAACTTTTCAGCTCCTTTAGGTAAATACCCAGGAATTCCATTACTGGATCATATGGTAAGACTGTGTTTAGTTTTGTAAGAAACTGCCAAACTGCATTATTGAATTGTCCATCTATGCACTTTCATTTTGTATTAATTTACAGACAAAGTTTACTGCACCCTTTTCTGCATGTCAGAGTCCCAGAGAGGGAAAACACGCACAGGCACAACAGGTGACCCTGACAACTGCTTCACTCTCACACTCCCTCCTGTGACAGAGAACCTGAGCCTGCATGTGTCCCTGTCCCATGTCCTCCTGCCCCATGTATCTCCTCTGCTCACATTCATGTTCCAGCCGCTTATGGAACTTCCATTAAAAAACACAAATAAAAGATAAAATTATTAAGAATTCAAGACAGCAATCAACAGAGCATTGAACCAAGAGCAGTGTTTCTTCTGCAACTGCACAGGTCACATGCCCGGGAAGCTGCCCTGCTCCCAGCTGCACTGGACTCTGCCCATTTGTCCTCATCTTAATTTTCAGGGTCACAGTCCTTCCTATCAATGCCCTGACATTAACATAAAAGACAGAGTGTGTTGGTATTCAGTTTGCATCGTAGTTATTCCACATGCAACTTTAACTTTCAGGTTTGGTTGCCAAAAGTCTTAGTGCCTGGCTAAAATAGATAAAGGTTTTTTTAGGGTAGTTCTGGAAGCTATCTGCTGTCTTTCCCAAACTTTGAATAATGTTACAGAATCTTAACTAATAGATTCACTCAAAATGCAAGGAAGAACAATGGATTAGAATGAAAATTACCATGAGCTCCTCCATGCAAGTGCTATTTAGAAGTGGCCTAAGGTGAACCCTTGTACATTGCTGGTGGAAAAGTGAAATGGTGCAGCTTCTATGGATAACAGTATGAAAGTTACCCCAAAATATTAAGATTAGAGCTCCCATATGACCCAGCTATACATATTCTGGTTATCTACCTGGAAAATTTGAAAACGCTTATTTGTCATGATGTATGTGTTCCTATGATCATTTCAGCATTATTCACAATAGCCAAGACATGGAAACAACCTAATGTCCTTCGATAGATGACTGGATAAAGTAGATGTGGTACATACATACAATGGAATACTACTCAGCCGCGAGAAAAGATGAAATATTGCCATTTGCAAAAACATCGATGGATCTTAAGAGTATCATGCTAAAGGAAATAAGTTAGAAGGAAAAGGACAAGAACCACATGACTTCACACACTCATATGTGGGATATTAAACATAAAGCAACAAATTAACAAACAAACTCATAGACACAGAGAACACTGTGGTGGTTACCAGAAGGGAAAGAGTTTAGGGGAGATTGAAGAGGGTAGAGGGGGTCAAATACATAGTGATGGAAGGAGACTAGACTTTTGGTGGTGAGCACACAATGCAATATACATGTGATGTATTATAGAATTGTACATCTGAAACTCGTATAATGTTATTAACCCAATAAACATATTTTTTTTAAAAAGCCCAAAATGGATAATTCTGGTACTGATATAAGTAAACACATTGTACGAATTTATCAATAGAATTCATTCAAGTTAGATGATTCTAAGGAGTCTTCTGTATCAGGTAGCTCAGGGTTTAAGATCTCATGTCACCCCGGCTTCACTAATTTAGTTGTAATGTAAGTTCAGGCAACTCACTCATGCTCTATACTCCTTAACTCACTCATGTGTAAAACAACAGAGTTTATATTTACAGTGTTGTATCAGTAATGAAATAGAATATATATATTCTAGAGAGAAAGGGGGGGAAGGGAGTGCATTATCCTCAATACAATTATTTTTATTATATTTGTTATTTCCAGAAATGAATCCATTTAATACAAACTTAAAATAAAAATTACCACGTTCTCTTCCCTTTACTTGAAAGTAGAACCATCTGCAGTTAACTGAAGAACTGAGTCATCTCTTTCTATTTCTTGACCACCATGTATTTCACTAAGACTTTTCCAGCAGAATAATTTACATGTCATTTATCAGCTACCAACAAGGTATCTGTTTTAACAGGATGTTGTATATTGACGTCTTTATCGTTGTTTTAATGGTTCCATATTAGACCTTCTTACCTGCCAAGTTATTACTGGAAAGAAAAAGGGCAAAAAAAAAGTGAAGTAGTCCAGAAGAGTCTTATTTTAGGAGGGAAAACAATACTGAAACAAAAATTTGAAAACCCGCAGGTGTTTAAGGGCTCCTGGGGGGCAAATGCCTGTCCCATGGAAGGGGTGGGACTGCAGGCCCAGCTGCAGTTTTGCTACAGGCTTCAGATCACTCTGCATCCACGGCACAGAGGTAGGTGGTTGAATCCTCTAGTTGGGAGGTCATGATGTGCAGGGTAGTGTACAATTTCTTAAAATTCAATGTGGAGCCTAACCTTCCATTCCACTTTGGTGCTGAAGTCGTGAAAAATAGACTGATGAGGCCACCTCCAGGATTCTGTCAGAACCACTGCACATAGGTCACAGCGATAGAAAAATTGCACCGAGAGTAGAGTTGGTTCCTTCCTGGAGGTTCAGGGATGAAGGATTCTGCTCCACCTTCAATCCTCTCACCCCTGTTTGGAAAGAGCACAATAAACACTAATGATGTCATTGGGCAGGGGTGATGCAGTTTCCAAACCTATAAATACCCTAAGAAATACCCATGAGGATGAAGGAGCATCTAGGAGCTCTGATGGGCCCACATCCTTACCTTCCTCCCACTGCTAGCTGTGCATCACTCCCCAATTTCCCATGTGGGACAGCCCCAGCTCACAGCAAACCTGGACCCACGGAAGCCCCAGCAGAGCTCCCCAGTGTCTCTTCATGACGCTTTGCCCAGTTGCTGTGGTGCCTTTGCCCCTGCTCAGGAGTGTGTAGAGTCCTAGACCAGGAAAATGTTGTCTAACAGTCAATATGTTCCGCCAGACTCACTGAGCATAATCCACATCTGAGCTCCATCATTCACTGAACAGGAAACTCCACCCACATTGGCTCAGTCAGATGGCACTGTCATCTCTTCAAAATTGTGAGTGCAAACATTGCAGGAGGGTAAGAGGCAATATTTCCGATGTATGAAGATACTTATATAGGTTTTTATTTTTAAAAAATACTTTAGGTAAGAGAAATCTGTTGAATAGTGTGTGAGGAAGTGTGTATGATGTTTCTAAAAGAATCAGTGTCTCAGAGGGTAACCCACAAGCTTGAAGAATCTTAAGAGAGTGACTCCAACTTCCGAAATTGCATAGTTTGACAGAGAATTTGACAATTCGGTTATATGAAAATTCTGATTAACGAAAACTATCTGACAACATCAATTGTGTACTGTAGAAATAAATATATTTTCATGAAATCAGGAGAGTTCTATAAACCAAGACATACAACCACAATCTGAACAGAAAATGATTCCAACAAAATTTGGGTGGTGAAAAATAAAATATGTGTGTAATATCCACTCTGATTTAATTTTCACCTCCCTCTGGCCCTTGTCGAACCCTTGGGAATCCTGCTGACCCACATAGCTCTTTCTAATCTGACTGCACTTTGCTAGTCAAATTACATATTGTCCTCTCCCTCTCCTTCTACCTTTTGTCTGCCTATTTCCTCTGTCTTCTTCTCCTCTCTTTATTCTTGTTCCTTCTACTTTAGGGAGATTTATGAAAAGGTAGAATAGCTGTAGTATTGTCATCATTTCTAGGTCAGTGGGTTTGGGGAATTTTAGTCATAAGAATTACAAAATTAAAAACAAGTTATGGAGATGTTTTCAGTTGAGCTTCCACATTGACAATGAACTATAACATTCTAACCCCTGTACCTCTGCTCAGAGAATCATCCTCACAATGGGTTTATGGAGTGTGGACTCCAGCTTTCCGAAGTTTACATAGAGCGGCAGAGCTGAAAATCTGACGTGAACATTACACCAACAGTGTTACCCCACTCCTCATCTTTGCTGTCCATAATTTATTGGCTCACATGCTCACTGTTCTCCTCCCTTAACTGTTCAACAACTCTGACACCACCAGAAAAATTTGTTTCTTGTAAAGCCTACAGTAATGCCTAGTGGGCTGAAACCATCAATAAAGTCCACTTCAGACACACTAACTCAGCTGTCACACTACCTCAGCCCCAATTATTCCATGTATCCTGATGAAGAAAATGCAGGCGGTCAGAAAACAAAGTAACTACCGAGATTGAATGGGGATTACGAATGAAAAAAATCCTACTTTTAAAATTTCGTCTGATGAAAACTATTATCTTGAAATAATTTGATGAATCTCATCTTGTGCTATTTACCTGATTTCTTTACTTTAGTTCAAGATAAATCCATGAACATTTATTGAAGTTTTAGTGTAAATGGGGCAATTTACTAGATCTTAAGAATATATAAAAGATGATAACACACTAATGTACGGTCCACTGGGGAATACAAAAATATGTATAACTGTAATACAGTTAAAGAGTAGGACCCTAAGAGGAATGAAAACTAAAAGCTATATGATCCCAGAGGAAGAAAAATTACGTATCTGTGGAGTAGTCGAATAAAATTTTATAAAGAAGATGTCATTTTCCACTGCCTCCCTTTATTGGTGAGAAGGAGAGGATGTGAATAAACCTCTATAATGCCTTATGATTTTTTATTATTGTATAATAGGAGGAATTCATGAATATATGAATTATTAAAAGTATTATGACATTACATAGAGACTAAAATACCCTTTAAATACCAACCTCAATTCTCATTCTTCCATCACTTATTACCCTCATTCTTTCTTCATCTTCATTACTTTGAATTGATGTTTCCAGGTTTTTTACTATAGATTTAAATCAACAGAAAACATGTAATATTTTATTTATACATTATTATAATACCTAGGTAGAGACAGAGTATTCCATTCTGTAACTAGTTTTATAAAATCAGTAATAAATTTGTAGGTCTTGTTATGTTAACACACACAGGTCCTCTGCAATATTATATCCCATATTATAGATATAATACCATTTATACAGCCCTTTCCAAATTGACAAACAATTAGGATATGCATTTATTTTGTCTGTGAAATATAACACTACAAAAACATTTTTCCCCCTTCTTCCACCTCCTCCCCCGCCCCACTCCGGTTCAAGCCATTGTGTAGGACACAGCTCACTGGTCCATGTAGGAATCAAACCAGCAACCTTGGTGTTAGGAGCATGGCACTCCAACCACCTGAGCCACTGGGCCCGCCTCTATGAAAACATTTTAAAAATTAATCTTTACTCACATGTGCACATGTTTGCCTAGGAGCAGAGACTAGAAGAAGTGAAGGAATATCTTGAGGCTACAAATGAAAGTCACTCCAGGCAGAGGGAAAATTGGAACAAAGGCTCTAAGGAAGAAGGCAATGAATTCCTCTTCTCATTATTGTGTTAGATGGTTTTCTATTTTATTCTTCTAAATGAGCATTGGAATTGTAGTTTTTGAGCTCATTTGAATTTACTGTCAAATGAATTTACTCATTTGAATATAGCTGGAATGTAATTTGCTATAACAAGTACTGAGGTCATTCTAAAGACAGTAAATCAGCAAGACAAAAAGTATTCCCAATGAGAATGAGTAGCATATACAAAATGGCAAATGGTATAAAACAACACACACATAATTTATGAACACTTGTATAAGAAAAGAAAGACACTCTACATTTTCTAAATCAGCAGAGAGAAAAATATTATAAATGGAGCAGAAGACAGATAAAAAAAAGAAAAGAAAAAATAAAAGCATGTGAAGCAAAACAAAATATTAGAAATGAGCCCAAATATATCAGGAATCAAAACATATATAAAAAGAGACTATTTGATGGAATCAAAATTTACAAAATTGCTACATACGGCTTAAGAGACAAAACTGAAGAACACAACCAAGAAGGCTGTGCACATAAGATGGGCCTCTTCCTGCTGCCCTCCCTCACGTGCTTATCCCACCATACCCACCAAAGTGATATTAATATCCCAAAGGAAGGACAATTCTGCTGAAGGACAGACCAAGAGAACTCCACGGGAACATCAAAAGTGAACTAAGTTAACTCCTACCTAGGTGGGATCTAAGGAAAAGAGAAAAAAGACAGAGGTTTACAAAATGAATATTCAGATAAAAAAAACAACAAGGGAAAAAAAAGGAACACTTGCAGAGAGGAAACAGCAGGAAGGAATTAAGATTCCAGGAAAGCAGGAAACTAAAATTAAGAAAATTTACATCTTGATATAGCAGAGAATAAAAAAACCAAATGTTGATCACAGCTCTTACATTGTTAATAGTGGTCCCTCAAATTTCATTTATTTACAATAAGGAATCTTTTATGGACTACTTATAAAACACATTTCTAAATCCCCTAAAAACTGATTAAGAGAAAGTAGAACATGCCCCTCATCAAAATAACATATAATTATTCTGTGCACAAGTAATTAGTGGAAAGTTAATAAAGTTAGGCTTTACCTGTCATATTTATAAACTGCACATTTATTTACTAGGAGGGTTGTTTTTAATATCTTATTGTATAAAACATACCACAAAAAGAAGTTTTGATCAAACTAAACAGCTTCTGCACAGCAAAAGAAACCATCAACAAAACAAGGAGGCATCCAACCTAATGAGAGAAGATATTTGCAAACAACACCTCCGATAAGGGGATAATATTCAAAATATATAAAGAACTCATACAACTCAACAACAAAAGAACAAACTATCCACTTTAAAAATGTGCAGAGGCATTTCCTACTTTTTCGGTCGCTGTGCCTTTCGCAGGCCTCCCAACAACCCTATGTTGGGACAGGGCATCCGGGGGTTCACAACCTCTTTGGTCTGGAGAAGCCACTATGAGGAGGGCCCAGGGAAGAATGCGCCATTTTCAGTGGGAAACAAGTGGTGATTATCATGATGATTCTGTCCTTTCTGGATCTGGATTTGCCACATGTTTTCTTTATCGCAAGACACCAGCTGCTTAAGAAATAAGGATATTTTACTGCATGAAAAAGATATGAAGAGGAGCATTTTAAGAGATGCACTCACCTTGAAAAATGGATCAAACCCTTGAACTCAACATACTAGATATGTCTGTAAATAAACTAATGGCCTGAATCTTAAATCCCCCTATCTGAAATACAAAATGTGACCATTGAGAAACCAAAACCAAACAACACAAATGGGCAGAAGATCTAACAGACACTTAATCCCAAGAAGAGCTACAAATAGCCAACAGATATATGAAAAATGCACAACTTCCCTAGCTATTAGAGAAATGGAAATCAAAACCACAATGAGACACTACCTCACACCTATTAGAATGCCTATTGTCAACAAGACAAGTAATAACAAGTGTTGGAGAGGCTGTGGAGAAAAAGGAACCCTCATACAGTGCTGGTGGGAACGTAAATTGACACGGCCACTATGGAAAACAGTATGGAAGTTCCTCAAAAAATTAGGAACAGAATTGCCATATGACCCTGCGATCCCTCTTCTGATTATCTACCCACAAAATCTGAAAACATTTATTGGTAAAGATATATGTACCTTGTGTTCATTGCAGTAATGTTCATGTTAGCCAAGTCATGGGGAAAAAAACCAAAGTGTCCTTTAATAGATGATTTGATAAAGAAGATTGGTACATATATACAATGGAATATCACTGAGCCATAAGAATAAAGATGAAATACTGCCATTTGTGACAACATGGAAGGAACTTGAGATGGAAGTTTGGAAGGAACTTGAGATTATCATGCTAAGCCGAATAAGTCAGATAAAAAATGTCAAGAACCATATGACTTCACTCATATGTGGGATATAAAATTGAAAGCAACAAAAGAACAAAACAAAAAAAACAAACAAAAACTCATAAACACCGACAACAGTTTAGCAGTTACCAGAGGATAAGTAGGAGAGGGTAGGAGAACAGGGTAAAGGGGTCAATATATGGTGATGGAAAGAGAACTGATCCTGGGTGGTGAACACTTAATTCTATATATAGGTGACGTTCTATAGATTTGTACACTTAAAACCTATATAATATTACTAACCAATGTCGTACCCACATATTTAATAAAAATTTTTTAAAAATAAATTAGGAGTCAAACCTATAATATAAAATATATTCAAAATTTTAACAATTAATTATTTTTATATACATTTTCTAGTGCATTATTTCCTAGCAAAAGTGTTCCTTTGTGTTAGCTACCCCTTGCAAATATTGTGTATGCATGTCTAATTATCCTAACAACTCTATTAATGTGATAAAAGATTGGAAATGTGTAGGAAAGGTATTGTGTATTTGATATTAAATAACGAAATCCACTAGAGTGGATCAAACAGTCAGACACACTCAGCAGCCAGGCTCTAGTTCTGCTCAGAGTTTGTGCTCAGCTCCCCCTGCAGTTTCTGTCACTGTGTCACTCAGAGCACAGTAGTACATAGCCGAATCTGACTCCTGGACTGAGGCTTTCTCCAAGTGGAAGGAATTTGGTTCTTTGTGGTAGGTGGCTTCAAAACCTTTGTTGCGTCCCTTCTCACCATCCGTCATGGCTTTCAGGAGGAGCTGTGGACCTTCTCCGGGATACTGAACATACCAGAAGAGAGTGGGGTACCCTGAGGTTTCATAGGAGCAGGTCACATTCAGGGAACTCCCTTCTGAGAGAGTCACTGGGCCTTCCATCTGGGACACTGACTCTCCATGGGTTCGTCCTGGGGAAAATAAAACAGATCTGTGATACCTGGGCATAAAGCTCTTCAATAAAATTATGATTAAAGGATTTTTGACGTAATAGAGGAAAAAAAACATATTTTAAGAGGCACATTACTTACCAAGCACTAAGAGTACCACAGTCACTAAGGCTGAAGAAGACTTCATCTCCAGAGTGTCCCCTAAATAATGTTCTTGATTCTTAGCATGAAGAACTGTGGAGGAAGCATTGAAATGAGAAATCTAAGCCTGCATTTCACACAGGAAATGCGTTTGTGTTAGGAAGTTGCACCCCCTGGTGGACAGCGACTGAAATGGGCTCCCATTTCCTAGGCTCCTCCCAAAGTCAGTTCTCATCTCTGACTGTATTTCCCAAGTACATGACAGTTTTCTGAACAATGGCTGTCATGTACTCTAAGGTCTACAGGTATTTTCTTCTTAGGCCACTGCCTTACAGGGAATTGTCTAACAAAGCAGAGAAAATAACAAATTGAGCATTTTAACACTTTTTTTTATATTTTTATGTAACCATTGTGGGCCAGGCTATAAAGTACATTGAATATCAGTGGCAATGACAGGAAAGATTAAGAAGTAGAGTTATTATTGAGTGATTCTCTGTTATTCAGCCTTGTAACTCATCATATAGAACAACAACTGACATTATGCAGTCACTAAATATTTGTTAAATTAAAAAATAATCAATCTTTGATACAGGAATCACTACTACCTGAAATACAATATTTCCCCAGTCTTAAATTATATCACATGTAATTCTCTGCTCTCTTTTAATAGGAACGCTTTAGGAGAGTAGTCACACTATATTATCAGTAGTCAAATATTCCTGAATTTCAGAATCATTAAAATGTGATACTATGAATGCTAGACCGAAAA
Source organism: Rhinolophus sinicus (assembly GCF_057876585.1). NCBI lineage: Eukaryota > Metazoa > Chordata > Mammalia > Chiroptera > Rhinolophidae > Rhinolophus > Rhinolophus sinicus. Next base: position 129,467,598 of record NC_142503.1, read on the forward strand.
AAAAAAAACCATGACTGAAGTTACTGATTTCCCATAAAATCCACTGAGATCACTCTTGCATCTCCCGCTATGTCTGAGATGAGACAGCTAAGCAATGTGGATGAGGTGATATGTACTAATGCTGTACTGCTAATGGAGAGCTAGTTTCAGGAATGGTTTCCACTGTTGTCTCTCTTCAATATTTTGTTGCCCAAGGTTAATAATTAATTTTCCACCACAGAGTAGTGAACCCAGAGAAATGTGAATTTGCTCAAAAGTCTGGTGCATAACTCAGGATTCTCTTCTTTCCCAGCTTTTCATAATGTTAAATAGACCAGCTGATAGTTGTACAGCACTAATAGTAGAATCAATGTGTGAGAGATTTAACATTACAGATTCTGGAATTTCACTACTAATTGCTGAATCATTGTTTCCAAGATTGAGACCCAATGATGTGCAATTTTTCAAAGCTCCCCCAGGTAACTTTGGTGCAGCCAGCCTGATACCACTTTATAAGATCTCTTTTGTGATCACTGTCCTAGACCAAGACGGTCCTCAAAGATCAGGGAGAAAGCTCTGGAATCAGCCTGAAAAAGGTCCCTATGACTACACAACTTTTTGAAAGCGAGTCCATTTGTATGGAGTGCCACCAGCAAAAGCAAGCACTTCTTTAACTCTTTTTATGATCAGTCCCTTATAAAACAAAACAAATCAAAACCTCTGAGGGTGTCTGGATAAATGTCTGGAGAAGGACACCTCTTTCTGTAAGGCCCTGTGAACATCTACCCATAGACATGTATGTGAAAGCTTAGCTAAGTGCGTCCCCAGAGCTCTCTCCACAGATTCAGGTCAAGGGGCTTCATGAGTCCACAGGCAATGTGTGAATAGTCTCCCAGATGTGGCTCTAGTAGGAAATTCAGGCTCAGGTACTGTTTGGGTTCACGTATCCCTTCTCCTTCTCCACTTTCCAAATCACAAGGTCAGAACCTGACATAAACCTATGCTAGAAAGGAACTCTGGAAAAGCAGCAACAAACATCTGTTCTGACACACAGGGAGAGTGCAAACTAGGTAGGACGATTGAGGGTTGCAAATCAACAGTATAGCCTTGGATGCAGAAAGTTGTATCTACACCTTAAACAAAACAAAACAGTTTAAGCCAATGACCATCAGCAGTGGGATCCTTTTGCATTTTGAGTCACACAAAAGGACTTGTACACATTCAGGGAAGATATTTCTTAAATTTGGATTTTTAATGGCTTTATAAATGCATAATTTTCACCCCAAAAAATGGCACCTATTTGAAGTAAACTATTTTATAAGATTGGACATTTCTACGCACTTGTGAATCCACCCCCACAAACAAGAAAATGGACATATGCATCCCACCTAAAGGATCCCCACGTCTCTGTAATCTTTCTATCACCTTTCTCCCCACCTCCCACTCCCATTTTCAGACATCATCTCTGTCATAACTTAGCTTGCATACTTTAAAATTTTATATAAAGAGAATCATATGTATTCTTTTGTCTGGCTTCTTTCTCTCAGCATAATTATTTTGAAATTCTTCTATGGTCTCATAAGTATCAATGGTCCATTCGTTTTTGTTATCAGTAGTATTCCAGCATAGAGACATAAAACAATTTGTTTATCTATTCACCTGGTGATCTACATTTCAGCTGCTCCCAGTTTGGGGCTGTTACAGATAAGGCTGCTATGAACATTTGTCTTTAACAAATTTTACAGACATTTGCTTTCATTTCTCTTTGGTTAATACCTGAGAGTGCAATGGCTCAATCGTATGATAGGTACACATTGAACTTTGTTTCTTCTTGTAGATTTTCAATAGATACCTTGGATTTTCTATTTAGACAATGAGGCTGTCTGTGAATAAAGATAGATTCACTTCTTCCATTCCAAACTCGATGTCTTTTGTTTCTTTCTTTTGCATTATTCCATAGGCTAGGCCTCTAGTATAATACGAAATACAAGAGGTGAGAGCCAAAATTTTTCCCTTATTCCTGATCTTTGGGGACAGCATTCAGTCTTTCACCATCAAGTATGACTCTTGACATAGGTTTTTTTATACAGTCCCTTCATTAAGTTGAGGAAATTCCCTTAGATTACTAATTTGCTGGAAATTTTTTTTATCAGGAATGGATGCTAGATTGTCAAATGCGTTTTCTGTCCCCACTGAGGTTACTATCAATAACTGATCATCTGTTGCTTGTCAGTTTCTTTGGATGCATTATTGATAAATTATCACAACAAAATATTAAAGAAGATATCACGCTCTCATTTAACAAATGATGAAACAAAGCTCACAAGTGTCTGCAAAGGACATGTTCAAGGTAATAGTTTTGAACACAGTTCTTTCTGATAGTAAAAACTTGTTCCCCGGTTTTTTCACTACAGATTATTTTCAGAGAAAATTTGAGAGAAAGATTACAGGGTAGCAAAATTAGTTCTTGAACTTTGAAATATCTTAAGACAGTTTGTTAACGGGCTATTTATGCAAATTGCAGTAACAAAATAATTAACTAACTGTGTTGTGGCAAAATGGATTCTTGGTATCATCACCAGAAATAATTCAAGGACATACCAATGAGCCAAGCAAGCAGAGGTCTTACCAATAGAAAATAAGATAGTACACTTCCAGAATAGTGGGTTCGGCAGACCAGGAGAAGGACAACTGCACCAAAGAACAAAGGGGCCTTAGGAATTATTACCCTCAAAATGAGGGCAAGATATAATCAAACTTTAGTGGTGGGTTTATAGGTGTTCTTAGGCTGATCCCTATGACCTCTCCTGCTTGGAAGGAGGAGAGATTCTGTTGTTTTTATTTGGTTCTAGTAGAACTGTCATGGAGGTACAGGGGTAAAGGTTTTCCCTATTTGTAGTACTAATAATCTTATGATCTAATAATAATATAGCTAAATAATATTTACCTAATTATGATTATAATTAGCTAAAGTTCACCTTGCAAGGCAAGATGGCATCCTGGATTTGTCCATGGCCACTGAAATTTAGCTCTGGCTCATTTGGTAGCTGCACTTTTTCTTAAGGATGATCTCATCTATTCCCTCCTTTGTCTCCCCTTACTTTCTTCTTCTCTTGCTCCCACTTCTTTTCCCGCTGCCCCATTCTTTCTGTCTATGGTAACATTTGCAGGTTTGGCTCCTTCACCAGAGAGGAAAAAAAACATATTATAAAGGAACACAAACTGCAGTTCAAGAGCTGACAATAAGTTAGAGGCTTGACCATTCTTTTCAGAACAACTATTAGTCACAGACTTGACAAATACATTGTAGGAAGGGTGACAAACTCTTCTAGGCTTAAAAAATCACCAGGAAACTGAAACTTCATCTGTGGCTGACAATCACTCTTTCAACGATCCTTGAAATCTGCTTGTGATTAAGCAGTCTAGAGCGTATTTCTTCAAATTAATCACTATGAAGTTTCACAAAACTTTTAAATAGAATTGCTGTATGATCCAGCAATCTACTTCTGAGTACATACTCAAGAAAAAAATTTGAAAGAAAATGTGTATATACCCAAAATATTGATATATTTATACACATGTTTCTACTGAAAGGTGGAAGCAACCCAAACATCCATCAACAGCTGAATGGATAGACAAAGTGTGATATATACGGACACTGGAATATCATACAACGTTAAAAGGAAAAAAATTCTAATACACACTAAAACACGGGTGAAACTTGAGGACATGATGCTAGGTGAATGAGTCACAATATGACCAATGCTGCATGATTCCATTTATCTGTGCTATTTAAAACAGCCAACCCTAGAAAGAGAAAGTAGAATGATAGTTGCCAGGGGCTACAAGGACAGGAAAATGGGGAGTCATTGTTTAATGAGTACATATTTTCAGTTTTTCAAGATGAAAAAAGATATACAGAGAGATGGTGAACAACAATGTAAGTGGATTTAATGTCAGTAGATTATATACTTAAAAATTGTTAAAATGATAAAAGAAAAATTATGTTAAAATGATAAAATTTCAAAAACCTGAAATATTTATAGAAGACACTCCTTTTCAGTTTCTGTCCTACAAATCTACTTCCAAATGCAAATACATTTAGGAACAAAACATTACCATTCCAAATTTAGGGCACTAAGGACATGGGTTAGAGGGAGCATGGTAGGAAATAGGAGAGAATGCAGAGTTCGGATTGCAGAACATTGTTCTAAGAAAGAGGACCCATGTGTATGCAATGAGCCAAGTGATTGCAAAAATGTTTTGGGAGGAGCAGTGAAATGAAAAGCAAGAGCAGAGAAAAAAGATAATTCACACTCTGCTTCTTCAAAATGTTTCCCTAGAGCACTAACTATTGATCATTTTATGGATAAGTTTGGTGGGAGGAAGGGAAATCTACATTATGGAACTGAGCTCTTCCATGCTAGAGTGTTAATAAGACAGAATAGCATCAGAACAAAGTTTGTTACATGTAGGGTCCTTAGAAAATAAATGAGAGTACCCTTAACTCAGCTAACAAATCTAAATTAAACTAATTCATTAAACAGTATATAAGAGCATAATATACAGCAAGAGGAAAAACACGGACAAATTTCATGGCCTTCCTTAATCACAACAATGCCTGCAACAAAAAAATATACTCCATAAATATTTATAGAATATTGATATGAAAATCCAACAATTCACACATATTTTTACTAATGTTTGAGTCAGATGTTTCTGAAGGTTTTCAGTCAATTCTTCTAGCCCAATTTATCACCAAATAGCAAATTGTTTATTGTGGCTTCTCTTTCTCTTTAATAAACAATTTCAAACCAAATTGTCAAACATTTTCATGAATGATAACTCTTGTCATGGTATATGAACCTAGAGAAGTATTTTCTTAGATTGTTTGTCCTCTACCACTACCTACACCTACACTGCCACAGACCTCACCACTTCCTGTCTCTGATGGCAATTCCTGGCCTTGGCCTCTACAGCAGGTGGATGCATCAAGCAGAGCCCTAGGGTTTTGATACATCTCCTTCCAACAAGCTTCTCACTGTGGGCTCTCTCAGGGCACAGAAATACAATGCGGAGTCCTCCAGCTGTGAAGCTGAGATGACAAGGTTGACAGAATTCTTTGTTTTCTCAAAATTCAAGGAGTAGCGACCTTCTGTGGCATTTTGCTGGTTATAAGAGTCCTGACGAATAAGGAAAATCATTGTTCCACTGCTGAGCTGCTTGTACCAGAATAGACTATAAGACGAATCACTGGTGCTATATTTGCATTCCAAGGTAACGGATTCCTTCTCCTGCACTAATATTGCTGGTTGGCCTTGAGTAACCTTCTGGGCGATATTAGATCCTAAAAGAAAAAAGATATAATCACATGGTTTTTGGATAAGTGGTGTGGGATAAAGAAATTATTTATCACACCCTGCTACCTTTCCTCCCCAGGATACCCATAAAATGCTGTCTGGACCTCCAAGCGTAGGGTCATAGAGGAGGCCTATTCCCACGGGTGCCATCCTTACCCAGCCACATGGAAGCCATGACCAACTTCAGAAGGATGGAAAGCAACATCTTTGATTTCTTCTACTAGACTGACAATGTTTTGTTCTTCCTTATGTCAAGGCTCTGCAAGGAGAGACGACTCCGAAGGGGGAGAGAAGAAATGCTGGGCTGTGTGCTGCTGCTGCCCTAGAACAGGAAACGGGTTTCCTGGTGTAGCAAGTTGCTGTGGGTGATGTCAAACTTCTCTCTGCACTGGCTGAGAGTCTCACCCAAGCCAAAGTTCCTTTTGGATTAATTAACTAACTCTTCATTTAAAAACAATTACAAATAAAAAATAAACATCAGTAAAATAGTATATTGAAAAGAAGACCAATGACTTCATCAACTGCTAGGCTCAGTCATTGTATCTGCAATGGAACTAGGTGATAGCACTTATTTGCAATACTACATGTAATGGAACATGGAAACATCAGATGTAATAATCATGTATCCTCTCAAGTATGTATGCTGTTCTTTCACCTAAAGTAGAAATAAGTCACTTTCTGATAAGAAGGCTAAGCTCTTTGGACCAATCACTATAGCTCTTTGAATATACCTATTATTATGGCGATATTCCTCCTCATTTCGATATCTGCTCAGTTACCTATCTTATGCCAAATAGCAGGGGGGAAAAATTGACCTTCCTCTGCTAAAGACTAGAATGAAGTCTTCAGGCATGGAGTTCTGTTACAGAGATCCCTTCTCTTCTCCACTTAGTGTGATAGCTCAGCTCTGCTCAGAAAGGCCAGATAGGCACCAGAGTTTGGTCATTAGGTTATCAAGACTTTAAATTTACATTTTTCCCATTACTTCAATTAGGACCCTAAATGGGCCACAACAAGCTTCTATATTCTGTATGCCCAATTCTAAAGAGAATGTATCTTAGGTGACCCAGTATACCTCCACAGGAGACTGATCATAAGATCACTGGTTGCAATAAACCACTGTGTATGGATATAACATGAAAGCTATGCCTAGGGATATGACTCAACAATATGTCAAACAGCAAACACCCATTGCCTCTCACTGCTGGTCTCTGGATACAGTAGCCAAAGCTTACTCCTTGTCTCAAAAAATTGAAGCCTCAGCTAACATGGTGGAAGAATCTGCAGATCTTGCCCTGGAATCACCATGAAATCTTATAGTACCACACACAATCCAAATTCTTGTCTATCTAAAAACACCCAACGTTTTTCTACCACGTGGTTGAATAACTAGAAAACAGTATTAATTTTTCTTTATATTGTTCAAATCTGTGATACTTCTCAATTAAAAGAATCTCATGATTATACTTCTGCTTTTCAGGAAGTATCCATGTCCAGAACAAATCATTTGGACACTCTCTTACCAAATTCTGCATTAATAAGTTTTTTAATGTCTTATATTAAAAATTAGAAGAGCAAAACCAGATTGATTATACAGTATCTGCTTCAGACTCCTATATAATTCCAACCCCTTAAGAGAAACAAAATTAAATCTAACAGCTAAACTTATAGATTTCTCCTGGTCATGTTAATTACCAATATGTACAGTGGTAATCATAAATTTTAGTTTCATTGTTTTCAAATACTATTAGAACAATGGGGTTTGTTAATCATCTTCACCTTTTCTTAACCCTCTCATATATCTATATGTTCCTATTAAGAATGACACCGGGGCCGGCCCGGTGGCTCAGGCGGTTAGAGTTCCGTGCCCCTAACTCCGAAGGCGATTCCCACATGGACCAGTGGGCTCTCAACCACAAGGTTGCCAGTTCAATTCCTCGACTCCCACAAGGGATGGTGGGCAGCGCCCCCTGAAACTAAAAATTGAACACGGCACCTTGAGCTGAGCTGCCGCTGAGCTCCCGGATGGCTCAGTTGGTTGGAGCGTGTTCTCTCAACCACAAGGTTGCTGGTTCTGGACCTGGAGCTGAGCTGCGCCCTCCTCAACTAAGATTGAAAGGACAAAAACTTGACTTGGAAAAAAAAAAAAGTCCTGGAAGTACACACTGTTCCCCAATAAAGTCCTGTTCCCCTTCCCCAATAAAATCTTAAAAAAAAAAAAAAAAAAAAAGAATGATACCAACACATGAATTGTTTGATGTCTTCAAACTACTCAAAGAAATTTATGTTATCAAGACAAAATACCACATTATAAAAGACAATGGAGAAGGTAACAAAAATTTTTGAGCAAAATATCATGCAAAACATGCCTTTCAGAAAACATTTATCTGTAAACGTATGTGTACCCCTACGTTCATTGCAGCATTATTTATGGTGGCAAAGACATGGAAAAAACCGAAGTGTCTTTCTAAAGATAATTGGATAAAGAAGATGTGGTACATAGATACAATGGAATATTACTGAGCCATAAGAAAAGATAAAATACTGCCTTTTGCGACTACATTGATGAAATTTGAGAATATATTGGTAAGTGAAATAAGTCAAATGGAAAATATCTTATATGGGGAATAAAACTGAAACAATAAATAAACAAGACAAACAAACTGACAAAAACTCATAACACAGACAACAGTATGGTGGTTATCAGAGGGAAAGGAGTGTGGAGAGAGGTAGAAGAGGTATAGGGGATAGAATACATGGTGATGGAAGCAGACTTGACTTTGGGTAGTGAATACACAATGCATATAAAGATGTTCATTATAGAATTATACACTTGAAATCTATATGATTTTGTTAACCAATGTCACCACAAAAAAATTAATAAATTTAAAAGAAAAACAAAGTGCCTTTGCGCATGTGCACTAATGAGCATGTACAGAAAGGGGTCAGCTTTGCAGAACTGGAAAAACCACACAAATTTGAGCAGTCTGAACCACCCTAGGGAAAGCAAGTGAAAAGAAGGCTGTTAACACCCAGTCTGGCTTTGTAGTATCAAGAGAAGGCCATAAAGATTATAGTGAATTGCCCAGAAGCAACAGGAAATTAATCCCTAATAGTGGAGAAGATTTAAAGCTGGAATGTGTCTAAGTATATACTGATTCTGTACACTCTGACCACAGCATTTTTTTTCCCATTAAATAAATTCTCAGCTAAGTGTGCTAAAGCACTTAAGTCCATAGTAATTGCACACGCTCTCTCTTCTAAGTTGATTTAAGAATAATAAACCAATAAAATAGAAGACATGCATCCTTCTCACCCCATCAGACTTGTAGGAAATGGACTAATCAAGAGTCACCTTGCTTTTGCTGCACAGGAGATAGTTGTTATAGTGACAGAATTAATATAAGCCATTGGGGTGATGGGCCTTTCTTGTTCAGATGTTATAAACCTAATTTAATCTGATGATTTTCCTTATAAAAACAAACCAGTTAGCTAATAACCAACAACCATAACTAAGCCAAGAGGAATGATTTTACCCTAAAAATCACCAATATATTCATCCTCAGGAAGACTATAAGCAATCTTGATAATAGCCTATCCTTGAGCAGGGGTGGCAGAAATAGGGAATAAAGTATTTATGCAACATCTTTCATTCCATTGATTATCTATAACACTAAAAGTAGTAACTTTACCAAAAAAAAAAATGTGGTTAGCACTGTTTAATTCAGTCATATGAAGATGAGGTAGAGGGATTGGCAATAAGCTCTCTCTAAATTACCCATTATTCTAATGTTTTTGTGCAACCCATTAACAATAGTAAGGTGGCAGGTAAATACGTATAAAAATTTTGTCACACACTCCAGAGAAAGTATTTCACTCATGACCAAATTTAATTACCTTAAACCAACAGAATTTTACTGAGAATGAAAGATAGATACAAATGGAAACAAACAGCACATTCTTAAACAACCAAATAATTTAATATACCTGGTAGCAGTTTTCTTGTCCACAAATCAATTTATAAATTTAACTCTATCACAAAGCTTAATTTAAAATTGTGAAAAAATAGTAGAAGTCACCTTTCCTTCTTCCTTTAACAGACATCTACTGATTATCAAAGACATGAAAAAGTTTGTGGTAGGTACTGCAGCTATGGCAGTGAATAATACAAACTCTGGTCTAAATTCTATGAGAGAGTAACTGTGAACAGATCCGTATAGAATTTGGTTAAAAGGAACGATTAGTGAGTTTAAATAGAAATCACATTCTCAAATTACTTCCAACCTCTTTCCTCAAAAACACAAATAATATATACCATAACTAGCACTTAAAACAAAGGTCACAATTTCTTAAAACAAACAAACAAACAAAAAACAGTGGTCAGAGCACATACAAAGGGCTGTCAAATGTACCATAAATATAGAAGAAAAAAATTAATGTAAAACTGAAATTTATTAAAATCTCACAGAGCTATTAAAAAGCAGATATTTGAAGAGATGATGAAATGGAGACTCCTCAATTCAAGGTATAACACTGAGTGAAAATAATCATGATCCTAATTACAATTATAAGTGATGGAATGAGTAATATAAGTATTAGTAATATCATGTGATTACAGAATGATCAATTTCATACTTGTATCTTGTACGTCATTTCTATTTACGGCTTATAATCAGAAAAACAATAAATGCTGTTTTCAAAACACTGTGATTAAGAGCCCAACCTAATGTGCGTTGTGATATTGATGCTAAAGTTTAACTTACAGGACTGGAGTCTAAATAACAAACGTAAAGTCATCTTTCAAGCCTAAATTTCAAAATAAAGTATAACAAACGCCGATCAAGAATCAACTAACTAACAGTGAACCAACAAAATGTTCTAACCCATTCTGGGTCAGCTTGAACCTAACTGACTTATGAGTTCTTACATCCAAAACATTAGTTTCCATTTTCAGATAAAACATGACAAATACTATCTATGTTTGAAGGTCAGTCCTAAAGAAGAGCGGTGGCTCCACTCGCAGGTTTGCGTGCAGGTTGCAGGTGCCTGGGAAGCAATGTGTACTCGCTGCACAGAAGTAGACAGCTGAGTCTCCAGGTTGGGTGGCCACGATGTGCAGGGAGAACTGTTTGACCTTCTTATTCAATAAAACAGTGAATCTTCTATCTTCGGTTTTGTCCTGATATGAACGAATGTATGTAATGAGCTGGGGACCTTTTCCAGCTTCTTGCTTATACCAAGAGAAGTACTGTGAGGCGCTGTCTGAATAAGAACAGTCCATGTCACAGCCGTTACCCTCCTGGACACTCAGGGAAGGAGGACGCTGAACCACATTCTCTCCTCCGCTGACCCCTGTGTAGAAAGGAAAAGTTAGAGGAAGGAGAAGAGTTACCACGTCATTATGCTTAGAAATATCTTTTTCTACAGCAACTAGAGGACACCCGAATTAAACCACGTTTAATTCTTCTAAAGAGTATCCGCTAATATAAACCGTTTCCCATAAGCCTCAACTTACAGTCCAGCTGCAGCCACAAGAACATGAATAAAGCACCAATGGATGTCTTCAACATTCTTCCCATTTAGGATCAACCTTAGACCTGCAAACTACAGCCAGGGGAGCTACTTCTAGTATCAGGTTATCTCTTCTGTCCTCTGAAAAACACAGGGTTTCTAACACTGTCTACCCAGCCAATAAGAAAAAGGCCCCGCTTCTGCCTTAGCCCATTCATTCAGAATCCACTGAAATGAGCCTCCACATGTTCTGTATCAGCAGAGGTGCACTACCACCTTGTGGTCACATCTGTAAAGACTGAACGCACTGGTTAGATGTTCTCTTAACCTGTGCCTCTGAGACTCAGACACGTAAGTAAAGGTAGCAATAGGTCAAACGAATTAGGTCTTGAATCAGAGATGAAGTAAGAATGTAGAGATCAAGGTTTATATCAGTGCACACTGGTGAGTCATTATTGATATATAGGAAAGAGACCGATGCTGGTGGTAGTTATTCAACGATGGCCTGGATCTAAGTGCTTGAAAACAGGAAAATGCCAAGATTCACTCTCATAAACATAGAAATTACAAAATCTTCCTTTTCAACTAAATCTACCATCCTCATCTGTCTATTATGGAGAAAGACTCTTTCTAAAAGCAATGTGTAAGTCAAAGATCAGAATAAGAGAGAGAAAATCTTTCAATATTTCCAGTGCCCATTATCTCACACTCTGCCCCTCTCAGCTGGCCTTGCCTGTGACCTGGCTTTTCCCAGAGAACGGACAGTACCAACAGTCAAAATGAGGAATCTTCCCTCAGTTAAGATGACTGATAAAAAGTGAAAGAGCAAATCTTACTGTTAAAGGAGCAGGGGGATATCTTCCACAAGTTATTAACACTTCAGCCATAGGAAACCATTTGACCCATGGTTGGATCTGACAGGCTTGAAGACATCTGTTCCAATGCTCTGTGTCTTACATGCTTCAAAGTACTGAAAGAGTACAGCTTCTGAGAAAATATCAAGCTGCAGATCAGGAAATGGACCACATGTCAGATTGTTCTTGAGGGGGTTTCATTTTCTCATATTTTCATGGATGGCATGTCCTAAACTTAGTGTCTCATATCCTTGACGGACTTTCTTCCGATGAATAAGTCAACTCTCCTGGCATGTGTTCCTGTTTCCCTGACCGTTGCTGGCTCAGATTTCATACTCAATCACTTTTCTCCCAAACTCCACTACAGTGTACTTTCCCTAAGACATTGATAAAGTCCTCCAGTCCTGAGAGTATTCAAAAGTAAGTTTCCTGCCCCAAATCCTTTCTCATCCACTTTATCTTCTTGGAGTTTTCTGATTACCTCTGTGAGAATAAATCTACAGAAGCCCAATATTGCCTGTGTCTGCTAGGGTCATCTTCCAAATAGAAACGGATGCTGAAAAGCTGACCAGGTAGAAATGGTCCCTGGGAAACTGAGACTGCCTCATTTCCAGAAGTGGGAGCTCCTTTCCTGTGATTTGAACTCAGTGGTCCTCTGAAATTACAAGAAGAATTCTACTCTCTCTTCCACATCTCACTCCCTTGACAATTTAAAGACAGTGATGGTGAAGACTATCAACTCACTATATAACTATATATGTGTATGTGTAAAATGTTTGCTTTTATATGTGTAAAACTTCCTGATATTGAGGAACTTCCATTATCTCACCCATTCCCCATAAGATAACATTTCTAACGTACTTCTCTGGGCAGATTTCCCTCTTTTGGGAAACAGATACTTAGTCATTATTTGCCCTTTTGAAGTATGCATACAGAATTGAATTAATGGTTGGAATGTAATCATTCATATGAAAACCAGTGTTTCGTATATTAACTACAGCACAGACATAGCCACTCTTGGACAAAATTCCCTGCTCCATGATGATTTCATAGAATATTACTTTACTTATTGTCAAAGTTTTGGCCCTGAAAACCTTTATGTAGCATCTCCATGGACGGCCAGCTGCATGAGTCTCCCAATTCCAATTATCGTTTTTGCTGACAATGTGTGAGTTATGCTCAATAGACTCATACCCTGCCTTCAAAGATTGTCCACATGAGATAATGAATATGTTTACTATTTTCAGCAAGGCTTTAAAATACATGTGGGTGTTGGGGATGGCCCCATCATCTTTGGCTTATTCGTACAGAAGCCAGTGAATGATGCATGGGTTTCCTGGTAGAAGCAAGTGGCTCAGCACAAGTCTACTTTCCTGCAAAAGATTTCAAACATTTATACCAATTGGAATTCTCATTCATGTGTTCAAAATGATTGACCATGGCTTTCCGAGATACATACAACAGATATCTAAGTACCTGGATATGCATTAGACAGTTTCTCTTTGGTCAGCAGTATGACCCTGCAAGAAGGAAGCAGGGGAAAGAATGCTAGAGAGAAAGTGAGGAAGTTTTGTTTCTTTCTACTCCCAGCTCATATACTATCTAATTGTTTCATACTTGTATCTTCATTTTTAGTTTGTTTTCATAAATTAAGTTGGACTAAAGGTTTTCTTGGAGCTCCAAAATTATTTTTACTGAGGACTGTCTGTGTGCAATGTAGAGTTGTGTGAGAGTGGGGAGAAATTGTCCTGCATCACGGAACCCCAAACCCATTTTCACATCAACATGCAACCTAGTGGGTCTGAGGTACCCCTGAGCAATCCAAGGGCCTCTTCACTGGCACAGAAGGATCCTCAGGATGAGTTCCTATCTAAGTTTTCATTTCTCCTATAAGATCACTGATAGATCAGGGAGAACCTAAACCATAGTAAAATGGAATAAAATGGGATTTTACCACTGAGTGTAAAGGTCATCACAGGCAGTGTGATCAGGGTGGCTCCATGGCTGAGCCATGGGTAAGCAGGATGTGCTTCTGGAGACACATTTCTGATATGTGTATCTATAACTTATCATTCAGATCTCATAGGAAGAAAGAAAAAAACTCTCCTCTATTGGGAGAACCTAGACGTGGTGGGTGACCTTACTCATCTGCAAAGCAAGAACAACTTTCTAAAACCACCTACTTGCATTCTGCCTTCTGGCCTTTCTGCTTGCAAGGTTAGTTTGGAGGTTCAAAATCACCAGCCAGGTATGGCTATATAATTTTTGAGATTGACTACAAAATGAAAATTTGCGGTCTCTTATGCAAGGGAACAGGTGAAATTAGGTAATGTTTATAGTGGAATCACCTTTTTCAAATGCTTTAACTCTCCATACAAATCAGTTTCATGTAAGTATGAGTTTAATTTTTTAAGACTTTGTTAATTTCTGTCAATTTACAGTCACAGAAAAATGAAGAAGTACAGAGAGTTCCAATATACCTCCTGCCCCCACACATGAAATTCCCTATGATAGTGGTACATTTGTTACAATTTATAAAAGTACATTGACACATCATAATCACCCAAAGGCCATAGTTTAGCATAATTTACTATGTTGGGCATTTTATGACTTTACACAAATGTAAAATGGCATATGTCCATCATTATGGTATCATAGAGACTAGTTTCATCAACCTAAAAAACCTTGGTGCTCTGCCTACTGATTCCATCCTCTTTGTTCAACTCTGGCTACCACAGGTCATTTTATTGTCTCCATAGGTTTGCCTTTTCCAGAATGTCATTTATTTAGAATCATATTACGGTATGTACGAGGCCTGACAATTAAGTTCACAAACTTGTTGCAACAATCTTGCTGTCCTTTTTTGATATCAGAAGGATTATTCATTATGAATTTGTAGCAACTGAACAGTTAACCAAGTTTGCTATTTGGAAGTGCAGAAAAGGCTGTATGAAAAAGTTAAATTACTTCAACTTTTAGCCAACAATTCATGGCTCTTGCATCACGGCAATGCACCAGCTCACACAGCAGTTACTATGTGGGAGTTTTTAGCCAGTCAACAAATAACGGTATTGGAACACCCTCTCTACTCACCTGATCTGGCCCCCAATTACTTCTATCTTTATGTGACCATAGAAGAAATATCGAAAGGAAGACATTTTGATGACATTCAGGATATCAAGGGTAATACAATGACAACCCTGATGGCCATTCCAGAAAAAGAGTTCCAAAATTGCTTTAAAGGGTAGACTTGGTGCTGGCGTCGGTGCACAGCTTCCCAAGGGGAGTACTTCAAAGATGATGGTAGTGATATTCAGCGATGAGGTATGTAGCACTTTTTCGAAGAAGAGTTTGTGAACTTGATTGTCTGCCTTCATATAGAACATTTTCAGATTGGCTTCTTTCATTTAGTAATATATGTTTCATTTTCCCTTTCTTTTCACAGCTTGATAGCTGATTTCTATTTAATACTGAATAATATTTCATTTTTTGGATGAACCACCATTTATTTACCTATTCACCACTGAACAACTCTTGGTTGCCTCCAAGTTTTGACAATTATGAATAAAGCTGCTATAAACACCTGTGGACAGGATTTTGTGCACAGATAATTTTTCAACTCTTGTGGGTAAATACCCAGGAGCACCATTACTGGATTACATAGTAAGAGGATGTTTAGTTTTTAAGAGACCGCCAAACTGCTCCATTGAAATTTCCATGTATGCACATTCATTTTGTAATAATTACCGACAAAGTTTATAGCACCCTTTTGCTGTATGTCAGAACACCATACAATGAAAGCCTGCAGAGGTACAACAGGTGACCCTGACAACTGCTTCACTCACACACTCCCTCCTGTGACCGTGAACCTGAGCCTGCACGTGTACCTATCCCGTTTCTACTACCCCATGTACCTCCTCTGCTCACACACACACATGTTCCAGATGCTTATGGGACTTCCCTTAAAAATCACAAGTAGAAGATAAAATTATTAAGAATTTCAAGACAGTGATCAAAGAGCATTAAACCAAGGTCAGGGTTTCTTCTGCATCTTCTCAGCTCTGTCATTCATTGTGGAAAATTCCACCCACAGTCGTCCAGGCAAATGTACTCTTACGGTCAATGTGTCCACCACATTCACAGAGGAGCACTCACATCTGAGCTCCTTCATTCACGTAATAGGAAACTTCACTCACAGTGGCCCAATCCGACAGCACGGTAATCTCTCCAAAACTGTATCTGCGAACACAGCAGGAAGGTAAGAGGCAATATTGCCAATGTATGAAGATAGAAGGGTTTTATTTTTTTAAGAACCTTACGTAAGAGATTGTTGGATAGAGAGTGAGGAATGCTTTATAATGTTTCTAAGAAATGATCAGTGTCTCACTGGGTAACACAGAATCTTGACCAATCCTAGGAAAAGTGACCCCATTTCCCAAATTCCATAGTTTGACAGAGAATTTGAGAATTCAGGTATATGAAAATTCTGATAATGGAAAAACTACGTGATAACATCGATAGTGTACTATAGAAATAAATGTATTTTCTTGAAATCAGGAGAGTTTTATAAACCAAGACGTATAACCACCATCTGAACAGAAAATGATTCCAACAAAATTTGGGTAGTGAAAAATAAAATATGTGTATAATGCCCAATCTGACTTAATTTCCACCTCTCCCCTTCTATTGTACAACCCTTGGGCACCCTGCTGACCCAAATAGAACATTCTGACCTGCCCACATTTTGCTTGTCCAATTAAATATTGTCTTCTCCCTGTCCCTCTATTTCTTTTCTGTTTTTTTTTTCCCTCTACCTGTTTCTCTTTATTTTGTTTTCTTCTATATTCAGGGAGATATATGAAAAGGTAGGCTATTTGGGGTATGGGAATAATTTCTAGGTCATTGGGTTTGGGGAATTTTAGTTATAAAAATTAAAAATATGGAGATGTTTTCTGTTAAGCCTCCATGCTCACAATGACCAGTAGCATTCTTACTCCTGTAACTCTGCTCAGAGAATCATCCTCACAGTGGGTTTATGGAGTATAGACTCCAGCTTTATAAAGTTTACGTAGATAGGCAGAACTGAAAAACTGAGACCAGCTTTACACAAACGCTGTTACCCTCTCCTCATCTTTGCTGAGCCAACTCATTGTCTCACATGGTCACTGGTCTCCTCTCTTAAAGGTCAACCTGTTGGGAACACCAGAAAGAGTCGTTCTTTATAAGGCCTACGGTAACCCTTAGTAGGCCAAAACCATCAACAAAGACTACTTAAGACAGACTAACTCAGCTGTCACTGTACCCCACACCCAATTACTCCATGTTTCCTGAGGAAGGAAATGCAGATGGTCAGAAAACAAAGTCACTGCCTAGACTGAATAGGGATTACAGATGAACCAAATCCTACTTTTAAAATGTCATTTCATGAAAACCATTATTTTGAAATAATTTAGTGAATCTTATCTTGTGCTATTTACCTGATTTCTTCCCATTAGTTAACAATAAATCCATAAACACTTGCAGAAGTTTAGGTGTAAATGGTGTAGTTTACTAGATCTTAAGGATACATAAAAGAGGATATCATACTAATGTACAGTACTCTGGGGAAGATGAAAATATACATAACTGTAATACAGTTAAAGAGTAGGACCCTAAGAGGAATGAAAACTAAAAGCCATATGATCCCAGAGGAAGAAAACTTACATATATGTGGGGAAGTTGAATAAAATCTTAGGAAGAAGATGTCATATTCTACTTTCCTCCTTTATTAATGAGAAGAAGAGCAAATGGATAATCCTTTATAATGGCTTATGCCTTTTATTAATTTTAACAATAGAAGGAATTCATGAATATATAAATTACTAAAAGTAATAAAACATTACGTATAGTCCAAAGTCCCCTTTGAATACCACTCTCAATTCTCATTCTTCCGTAACTTGCTACCCTCATTCTTTCATCATCTTCATTACTTTGGATTGATGTTTCCATATTTTTTACTATACTCTTAAATCAACAGAAAATATATAATATTTCATTTATGCTTCATTATAATACATATACGATGTCTGACAATTAGATTCATGAACTCATCCCAGAAAAAGTCTTACATAACTCATCACTACGGTCACCTTTGAGGTACTCCCCTTCAGAAGCTATGCACCACCAACAGCACCTAGTCCACCCTTCAAAGCAATATTGAAACTCTTTTTCTGGTATGGCCATCATAGCTGTTGTCCCGTAAGATAAAGGAAATATTGAAGGGAAGACAGAATGTCATCAAAATGTCTTCCTTTCAATATTTCCTTTATCTTACGGGAAAAGAAAGAAGTCATTGGGGGCCAGATCAGGTGAGTAGGGAGGGTGTTCCAATACAGTTATTTGTTTACTGGCTAAAAACTCCCTCACAGACAGTGCCGTGTCAACAGGTGCATTGTCGTGATGCAAGAGCCATGAATTGTTAGCAAAAAGTTCAGATCATTTAAATTTTTCATGTAGCCTTTTCAGAACTTCCAAATAGTAAACTTAGTTAACTCTATCCAGTTCATACAAATTCATAACGAATAATCCCTCTGATGTCAAAAAAGTTTAACAACATCGTTGCAACAAGTTGGCGAACTTCATTTTCTGAACTCATATATTGAATATTCCATTCTGTAACTGGTTTTATAAAATCAATAATAAATTTGTACATTTTGTTATGTTAACATACAGGTCCTCTGCAAAGTTATATCCCAAATTATCTGTAAAATACATTTTATACAGTCCTTCCCATGTAGACGAACATTTAGGATATTCACTAATTTCATTTCTTAAATACAACACTAAATTAAACCTTTTTGAGATTCATCTTTATTCACATTGTGCAAAAGCTTGTCTAGGAGCAGAGACTAGAAGAAGTGAAGGAACATCACAAGTTTACAAGGTGAAAGTCACTCCAGGCGGAGGACACATCAGGGGCAAAGGCTCTGAGGCAGAAGGCAATGAATTCATGTTCTCATTATTGTCTGAAATGGTTTTCTATTTTATTCTTCTAAATGAGCATTGGAACTCTAATTTAGAGCTCATTTGATAAACTCTCTCTGAAATTACTATTCTAACATATAGCCGGAGGGTAGTTTGATTCGACTGCCACTGAGTTCATTCTGAAGATAGTAAACCAGCAAGTCAAAAAGTATTCCCATAGAGAAGGAGTAGTATATACAAGGAGGGAAATGGTATAAAATAACACACACACATAATTTCTGGATACTTGCCTAAGAAAAGAAAGACTCTACATTTTCTAAATCATCAGAGAGAAAAAAATCGTAAATGCAGCAGAAGACAGATGAAAAAAGAAAAGAAAAAATAAAAGCATGTGAAGCAAAACAAAATATTAGAAATGAGCCCAAATATATCATGAATCAAAACATATATAAAAAGAGACTATTTGATGGAATCAAAATTTACAAAATTGCTACATATGGCTTAAGAGACAAAACTGAAGAACACAACCAAGAAGGCTGTGCACATAAGATGGGCGTCTTCCTGCTGCCCTCCCTCACGTGCTTATCCCACCATACCCACCAAAGTGATATTAATATCCCAAAGGAAGGACAATTCTGCTGAAGGACAGACCAAGAGAACTCCACGGAACATCAAAAGTGAACTAAGTTAACTCCTACCTAGGTGAGATCTAAGAAAAAAGAAAAAAGACAGAGGTTTACAAAATTAATATTCAGATAAAAAAGACAACAGAAAAAAAGGGAAAACTTGCAGAGAGGAAACACCAGGAGGAAATTCAGATTCACAGGAAAGCGGGAAACTAAAATTAGCAAATCTGTATCTTGATATAGCAGAGAATAAAAAAGCCAAGTGTTGATAACAGCTCTTATATTGTTATCAGTGGTCCCTCAACCTTAATTCTTTAATAATTTTTAATCTTTTATGAACTACTTTTAAAACACATTTCTAAATCTCCTAAAAACCCTTTAACAGAAGGTAGATAACCCCCCCCACCAAAATAGCATACAATTACTCTGTGCACAAGTAATCAGTAGAAAGTTGAATCAAGGGTGGCTTTACCTGTCTTGTTTATAAACTGCAAATTTATGTACTAGGAGGGTTGATTTTAATATCTTATTGTATAAATCATACCACAAAAAGAAATTTTGATCAATCTAAACAGCGTCTGCACAGCAAAAGAAACCATCAACAAAACAAGGAGGCACCCAACCTAATGGGAGAAGTTATTTGCAAAAAACACCTCTGATGAGGGGATAATATCCAAACTATATAAGGAACTCATACAACTCAACAACAAAAGAACAAACAATCGAGTTGAAAAATGGGCAGAGGCATTTCCTACTTTTTCGGTCTCTGACTTTCGCAGGCCTCCCAACAGCCCTATGTTGGGACAGGGCATCCGGGGGTTCACAACCTCTGTGGTCCGGAGGAGCCACTATGAGAAGGGCCCAGGGAAGAATGCGCCATTTTCAGTGGGAAACAAGTGGTGATTATCATGATGATTCTGTCCTTTCTGGATCTGGATTTGCTACATCTTTTCTTTATAGCAAGACACCAACTGCTTAAGAAATAAGGATGTTTTACTGCATGAAACAGATATGAAGAGGAGCATTTTAAGAGGTACACTCACCTTGAAAAATGGATCAAACCTCTGAACTCAACATACTAGATATGTTTATAAATAAACTGATGGCACGGATCTTTAATGCCTCTTCTCTGAAATACAAAATGTGATCATTGAAAAACAAAAACAACAACAAAATGGGCAGAGGAACTGAATAGACACTTCATCCCAAGAAGACATACAAACAGCCAACAGATATATGAAAAATGCACAACTTTCCTAGCTATTAGGGAAATATAAATCAAAACCACAATGAATACCACCACACACCTTTTATAATGGCTACTATCAATAAGACAAGTAATAACAAGTGTTGGAGAGGCTGTGGAGGAAAAGGAACCCTCATACACTGCTGGTGGGAATGTAAACTAGCACAGCTATGGAAAACAGTATTAGGAACAGAATTGCCGTATGACCATGCGATCCCTCTTCTGGTTATCTACCCACAAAATCTGAAAACACTTATCAGTAAAGATATATGTACCCTTGTGTTCATTGCAGTATTATTCACAGTAGCCAAGTCAATGAAACAACCAAAGTGTCCTTTAATAGATGATTGGATAAAGAAGATTGGTACATATATACAATGGACTATTACTGAGCCATAAGAATAAAGATGAAACACTGCCATTTGTGACAACATGGAAGGAACTTGAGATTATTAGGCTAAGAGAAGTAAGTCAGACCAAAAAAGTCAAGAACCATATGACTTCACTCATATATGGGATATAAAACTGAAGCAACAAATGAACAAAACAAACAAACAAAAACTCATAAGCACCGACAACAGTTTAGTGGTTACCAGAGGGTAAGCGGGGAGAGGGTAGGAGACAGGGTAAAGGGGTCAAATATATGGTGATGGAAGGAGAACTGACCTTGGGTGGTGAACACTTAATGCTATATATAGATGTCCTATAGAATTGTACACTTAAAAAATATATAATTTTACTAAGTAACCAATGTCACCCCCACAAATTTAACAAAATTTTCTTAAAAAGAAATTACGAGGCAAAAATATAATATAAAATATATTCAAAATATTAACAATTGATTATTTTAATATACATTTTTTAGTGCGCTATTTCCTACCAAAAGTATTCCGTTGTGTTAGATACCACTCATAGGTATTGTGTATGGAAGTCTAATTATCCTAATAACTCTATTAATGTGATAAAAGATTGGAAATGTGTAGGAAAGGTATTGTGTATTTGATATTAAATAACGAAATCCACTAGAGTGGATCAAACAGTCAGACACACTCAGCAGCCAGGCTCTAGTTCTGCTCAGAGTTTGTGCTCAGCTCCCCCTGCAGTTTCTGTCACTGTGTCACTCAGAGCACAGTAGTACATAGCCGAATCTGACTCCTGGGCTGAGGCTTTCTCCAGGTGGAATGATTTTGATTCTTTGCGGTAGGTGGCTTCAAAACCTTTGTTGCGTCCCTTCTCACCATCTGCCACGGCTTTCAGGAGGAGCTGCGGACCTTCTCCGGGATACTGAACATACCAGAAGAGACGGGGATACCCTGAGGCTTCATAAGAGCAGTTCACATTCAGGGAACTCCCTTCTGAGAGAGTCACTGGGCCTTCCATCTGGGACACTGACTCTCCATGGGTTCGTCCTGGGGAAAATAAAACAGATCTGTGATACCTGGGCATAAAGCTCTTCAATAAAATTACGGTTAAAGGATTTGCTGACATAATAGAAGGAAGAATCCATATTTTACGAGGCATGTTACTTACCAAGCACTAAGAGTACCACAGTCACTAAGGCTGGAGAAGACTTCATCTCCAGAGTGTCACCTAAATAATGTTCTTGATTCTTAGCATGAGGGACTCTGGAGGAAACAGTGAAATGAGAAATCAAAGCCTGCATTTCATACAGGAAATGCGTTTGTGTTAGGAAGTTGCACCCCCTGGTGGACAGGGACTGAAATGGGCGCCCATTTCCTAGGCTCCTCCCAAAGTCAGTTCTGATCTCTGACTGTATTTCCCAAGCACATGACAGTTTTCTGAACAACGGCTGTGATGATCTTTAAGGTTTGTTTTCTTCTTAGGCCACCACCTCACATGGGAGTTTATTAACAAACAGAGAAAACAACAAATTGAGTATTTCAATACTTTCCTCATATATATATATATATATAAAACCATAGAGGGCCAGGCTACATAATAAACTGAATATCAGAGAAGACCTTGGGTGGCAATCACAGGAAGGATTAAGAAGTAGAGTCATTATTGAATTACTCATTATTGAATTACATATTGAATATTCAACACTGTAATCCATCATATAGAACAACTGACATTTATTATGCATTCACTAAATATTTGTTAAATTAAAAAATAATAATAGTAATCAATCTTTGATACAGGAATTACTACCACCTGAAATACAATATTTCCTCAACCTAAATTATATCACATGTAACTTTGCTCTCTTTTTTCTTTAATTAAATTTATTGGGGTGACAATTGTTAGTAAAGTTACATAGATTTCAGGTGTACAATTCTGTATTACATCATCTATAAATCACATTGTGTGTTCACCGCACAGACTCAGTTCTCCTTCCATCACCATATATTTGATCCCCTTTACCCTCATCTACCACCCTTCTCCCCCCTTACCTTCTGGTAACCACTAAACTACTGTCTGTGTCTATGAGTTTTTGTTTCTCATTTATTTGTCTTGTTCTTTTGTTGTTTTTGGTTCATATACCACATATCAGTGAAATCATATGGTTCTCTGCTTTTTCTGTCTGACTTATTTCGCTTAGCATTATAATCTCAAGATCCATCCATGTTGTCACAAATGGTCCTATTTCATCTTTTCTTACTGCTGAATAGTATTCCATTGTGTATATATACCACAACTTCTTTATCCATTCATCTATGGTTGTTTCCATATCTTGGCCACCGTAAATAAAGCTGCAATGAACATCGGAACACTTTTCTTTATGGATAAATGTTTTCGGATTTTTTGGGGTAGATACCCAGAGAGGGATTGCTGGGTCATATGGTAATTCTATTCGTAATAGAAGCTGCACCAGTCTGCATTCCCACCAACAGTGTGTGAGGGTTCCTTTTTCTCCACAGCCTCTCCAACACTTGTTACTATTTGTCTTGTTGATGATAGCCATTCTGACTGGGGTGAGGTGATATCACATTGTGGTTTTTATTTGCATTTCTCTGATAATTAGTGATGTTGAACATTTTTTCATATGTCTATTTGCCATTTGTATGTCCTCTTTGGAGAAATGTCCCTTCAGGTCCTCTGCCTATTTTTCAATTGGGTTGTTTGTTTTTTTGTTGTTGAGTTGCATGAGTTCCTTGTATATTTTGGATATTAGCCCCTTATCGGAGGCACTGTTTGCAAAAATCTTCTCCCATTCAGTTGGTTGCTTCTTTATTTTGTCGATGGTTTCTTTTGCTGTGCAGAAGCTTTTAAGTTTGATATAGTCCCATTCATTTATTTTAGTTTTTATTTCCCTTGCCTTTGGAGTCAAATTCATGATATGCTCTTTGAACACAACGTCCATAAGTTTAGTACCTATGTTTTCTTCTATGCAGTTTATTGTGTCAGGTCTTATGCTTAAGTCTTTGATCCATTTTGAATTAACTTTGGTACATGGTGACAAATAGCAGTCCAGTTTCATTCTTTTGCACGTGGCTATCCAATTCTCCCAGCACCATTTATTGAAGAGGCTGTCTTTCCTCCATTGTATGTTTTTAGCTTCTTTGTCAAAAATTATCTGTCCATATTTATGTGGTTTTATTTCTGGGTTCTCAATTCTATTCCATTGGTCAATGTGTTTGTTTTTCTGCCAGTACCATGCTGTTTTGATTATTGTTGTCCTGTAGTACAAGCTAAAGTCAGGGAGTATGATACCTCCAGCATTGTTCTTTTTTCTTAAGATTGCTTTGGCTATTCGGGGTCTTTTGTGGTTCCAAACAAATCTGATGATTTTTTGTTCTATTTCTTTAAAAAATGCCATTGAGATTCTGATGGGGATTGCATTAAATCTGTATATTGCTTTGAGTAATATGGCCATGTTAACTATGTTGATTCTTCCAATCCATGAGCACGGAATGTCTTTCAATTTCTTGGTGTCTTCTTCAATTTCTTTTAAAAATGTCTTATAGTTTTCAGCATACAGTTCTTTCACATCCTTGGTTAAGTTTATTCCTAGGTCTTTTATTCTTTTTGCTGCAATTGCAAAAGGAATTGTTTTGTGTGTGTGTGTGTGTGTGTGTGTGTGTGTGTGTGTGTTTTTCTGAGTTTCGTTGTTAGTATATAGTAATGCAATGGACTTTTGTAAGTTGATTTTATGTCTCTTTTAATAGGAGCACTTTAGGAGAGTAGTCACACTATCTTATCAGTATGCAAATATTCCTGAATTTCAGAATCATTAAAATGTGATACTATGAATGCATGCCAGAGAGAGAAAAAAAACACCATGATTGAAGTTACTGATTTCCTAGAAAATAAACTGAGATCATTATTTCTTTCTCCCACTATCTCATTCACTCTGAGATGAGTGGCTAACCTATGTGAATCAGACAACCAGTACCAATCCTATAGTGCTAATGCAGAGCTACCTTCAGGAATGGTTTCCACTGTTGTCTCTCTTCAACATTTTGTGGCCAAAGTTTAATCAATTAGTTTTATAATTGATTAAAATTATAGGTCAGGGAACTCTGAAAAATGTGAATTTGCATCAAAAATCTGGTACATAAGTCAGGATTCTCTTCCTTCCCAGCTTTTCATAATGTTAAATAGACAAGCTGATAGTCATACAACAATGATAGTAGAATCAATGTGTGAGAGATTTAACATTACAGATTCTGGGATTCCACGACTAATTCGTGAATTATTGTTTCCAAGATTCAGACCCACTAATGTGTAAGCTTTGAAAGCTCCCCCGGGTGGCCTTGGTGCAGCCAGCCTGATACCAGTTTACAAGATCTCATTTGTGATACGGTCCTAGACCAAGTTAGTCCTCAATGATCAGGGAGAAAGCTCTGGGATTAGCATGGGAAAATGTCCCTATGACTACACAACTTTTTGAAAGTGAGTCTTTTTCTATGAAGTGCCAGGAGCAAAAGCAAGTACTTCCTTAACTCCGTTTTTATGGCTAGTCCTTTATAAAACAAAACAAAACAATAACCGCTGAGGGTGTGTGAATGAAATTCTGGAGAAGGACACCTCTTTCTGTAAGGCCCTGTGAACATCTACCGTAGACATGCACATGAAAGCTTAACTCAGTGCGTCCCCGGAGCTCTCTCCACAGATTCAGGTCAAGGGGCTTCATGAGTCCAAAGGCAATGTGTGAATAATCTCCCATACGTGGACCTAAGCAGAAAATTCAGGCTCAGGAACTGTTTGGGTTCATGTATCCCTTCTCCTTCTTCTCCACTTTCCAAATCACATTTTCAGAACCTGACACAAAACTATGCTAGACAGGAACTCTTGAAAAGCAGCTACAAACACTTGTTCTGACAAACAGAGAGAGTGCAAACTAGGTAGGGATGATGTTGGTTTGAAAATCAACAGTATAGCATGTGGAGACTGAAAGTTGTATCTACACCTTAAACAAAACAAAACAGTTTAAGCCAATGACCATCAGCAGTGGGATCCTTTTGCATTTTGAGTCACACAAAAGGACTTGTACACATTCAGGGAAGATATTTCTTAAATTTGGATTTTTAATGGCTTTATAAATGCATAATTTTCACAAAAATAAATGGCACCTATTTGAAGTAAACAATTTATAAGATTGGACATTTCTACGCACTTGTGAAGCCACCCCCACAAACAAGATAATGAGCATATGCATCCCACCTAAAGGATCCCCACGTCTCTGTAATCCTTCTCTCACCTTTCTCCCCACTTCCCACCCCATTTTCAGACATCATCTCTGTCATAACTTAGTTTGCATACTTTAAAATTTTATATGAAGAGAATCATATGTATTCTTTTGTCTGGCTTCTTTCTCTCAGCATAATTATTTTGAGATTGTTCTATGGTCTCATAAGTATCAATGGTACATTCGTTTTTGTTCCTCAGTGGTATTCCATCATAGAGACGTAAAACAATTTGTTTATCTATTCACCTGGTGATCTACATTTCAGCTGCTCCCAGTTGGGGCTGTTACAGATAAAGTTGCTACGAACATTTGTCTTTAACAAATTTTATAAACATTTGCTTTCATTTCTCTCTGGTTAATGCCTCAGAGTGCAACGGCTCGATCATGATAGGTGCATGTTGAACTTTGTTTCTTCTAGTAACTTTTCTGTAGATACCTTGGATTTTCTACTTAGATAATGAGGCTGTCTGTGAATAAAGACAGGTTCACTTCTTCCATTCCAAACTTGATGTCTTTTGTTTCCTTCTTTTGCATTATTCCACAGGCTAGACATCTAGTATAATACGAAATACAAGAGGTGAGAGACAAAATTCTTCCCTTATTCTTGATCTTAAGGGGAAAACATTCAATCTTTCACCATCAAGTATGACACTTGACATAGGGTTTTTTTGTACATTCCCTTTGTTAATTTGAAGAAATTCCCTTTGATTACTAATTTGCTGGGAATTTTTTTATCAGGAATGGATGCTAGATTGTCAAATGCGTTTTCTGTCCCCACTGAGGTTACTGTCAATAACTGATCATCTGTTGCCTGTCAGTTTCTTTGGATGCATTATTGATAAATTGTCAAAACAAAACATTAAAGAAGATATCACTCTCCCATTTAACAAATGATGAAACAAAGCTCACAAGTGTCTAGAAAGCACATGTCAGAGCTAATAGTTTTGAACACAGTTCTTTCTGGTAGTAAAAAATTGCTCCCTGGTTTTCTCACTACAAATTATTTTCAGAGAAAATTTGAGAGAAAGACTACAGAGTAGTAAAATAGTTCTTGAGCCTTTGAAATATCTTAAGACAGTTTGTTAACAGGTTTTTTATTTATGCAAATGGAGTAATAAAATAATTAAATAATTGTGTTGCTTCAAAACGAGGTCTTGATATCGTTACCGGAAATAATTCAAGGACACACCAAATAAGCCAAGCAAGCAGAGGCCTTACTGAAAGAAAATAAGATAGTACACTCCCAAAATAGTGGGAGTGCACAGGCCAGGAGAAGGGCAACTGCACCAAAGAACAAAGAGGCTTAGAAATTTTTTACCCTCAAAATGAGGGCAAGATATATTCAAAATTTAGTGGTGGCATTATAGGTGTTCTTAGGCTGGTCCTTATGACCTCTCCTCTCTGGCAAGAGGAGAGACTCTCTTTGTCTTTATTTGGCTCTAGTGGAACTGTCACGGAGGTAGTTAGTAAAGAGTTTTCCTACCTGTAGTACTAATATTATGATCTTTTATAATTAGCTAAAAGTTCCCCTTGAGAGGCAAGATGGCATCCTGGATTTGTCCATGGCCACTGAAATTTAGCTCTGGCTCATTTGGTAGCTGCACTATTTCTTAAGGATGAGCTCACCTATTCCCTCCTTTGTCTCCCCTTACTTTCTTCTTCTCTTGCTCCCACTTCTTTTCCCGCTGCCCCATTCTTTCTGTCTATGGTAACATTTGCAGGTTTGGCTCCTTCACCAGAGAGGAAAAAAAACATATTATAAAGGAACACAAACTGCAGTTCAAGAGCTGACAATAAGTTAGAGGCTTGACCATTCTTTTCAGAACAATTAGTCACAGACTTGACAAATACATTGTAGGAAGGGTGACAAACTCTTCTAGGCTTTAAAAATCACCAGGAAACTGAAACTTCATCCATGGCTAAGAATCACTCTTTCAATGATCCTTGAAATCTGCTTGTGATTAAGCAGTCTAGAGCGTATTTCTTCAAATTAATCACTATGAAGTTTCACAAAACTTTTAAATAGAATTGCTGTATGATCCAGCAATCTACTTCTGAGTATATACTCAAGAAAAGAAATTGAAAGAAAATGTGTATATACCCAAAATATTGATATATTTATACACATGTTTCCACTGAAAGATGGAAGCAACCCAAACATCCATCAACAGTTGAATGGATAGACAAAGTGTGATATATACGTACACTGGAATATCATACAACATTAAAAGGAAAAAAATTCTAACACACACTAAAACACGGGTGAAACTTGAGGACATTATGCTAGGTGAATGAGTCACAAAATGACCAATGTTGCATGATTCCATTTATCTGTGCTGTTTAAAACAGTCAACCCTAGAAAAAGAAAGTAAAATGATAGTTACTAGGGGCTACAAGGACAGGAAAATGGGGAGTTTTTGTTTAATGAGTACATATTTTCAGTTTTTCAAGATGAAAAAGATATAGAGAGAAACAGTGAACAACAATGTAAGTGGACTTAATGCCAGTAGATTATACACTTAAAAATTGTTAAAATGGTAAAAAAAGAAAATGTTTGTTAAAATGATAATATAAAATTAAAATATTTATAGAAGACCCACCTTTCGGTTTCTACTCTACAAATCTGCTTCCAAATGAAAATACACTTAGGAACAAAACATTACCATTCCAAATTTAGGGCACTGAGGACATGGGTTAGAGGAAAGGTGGTAAGAAATAGGAGAGAATGCAGATTTTGGATTGCAGAACATTGGTATGCAAATGAGCCACGTGAAGGCAAAAATGCTTTGGGAGGAGCAGTGAAATGAAAAGCAAGAGCAGAGAAAGAAGATAATGCGCACTCTGCTTCTTCAAATTGTCCCCCTAGAGCACTAACTATTGATCATTTTATGAATAAGGTTGGTGGGAGGAAGGTAAATCTACATTATTGAATTGAGCTCTTCCGTGCTAGAGTGTTAAGAAGACAGAATAGCATCAGAACAAAATTTGTCACAAAGTAGGCTCCTTAGAAAATAAATGAGAGTACCCTTAACTCAGCTAACAAATCTAAAATAAACTAAGTCAGTAAACAGTATATAAGAGCATAATATACAAGAGAAAAAGCACAGGCAGATTTCATGGCCTTCCTTAATCACAACAATGCCTGCAACAAAAAATATACTCCGTAAGTATTTATAGAATATTGATCTGAAAAATCCAACAATTCACACGTTTTACTGATGTTTGAGTTAGATGTTTCTGAATGTCCTTACTAAATTCTTCTAGCTCAAACTATCACCAATAGGCAAATTGTTTATCGTGGCTGCTCTTTTCTTTAATAAAAAATTTCAAACCAAATTGTCAAACTTTTTCATGAATGAAATCTCCTTTTTTTTTTAATTGGAGAATGTTGGGGAACAGTGTGTTTCTCCAGGGTCCATCAGCTCCAAGTCAAGTCCTTGTCCTTCTATCTAGTTGCGGGAGACACAACTCAATTCCAACTCCAGTCGCCATTTTCAACCTTAGTTGCAGGGGGCACAGCCCACCATCCCCTGCGGGAATTGAACCCACAACCTTGTTTAGAGCTCATGCTCTAACCAACTTAACCCTCCGGCTGCCCCCAGGAAGGATAACTCTTGACATAGTATATGAAACTACAGAGGTATTTTTTCTTAGACTCTTTGCCATTAACACTACCTGCCTATGCTGCCACAGACCTCACCACTTCCTGTCTGTGATGGCAATTCCTGGCCTTGGTCTTTATAGCAGGTGGATGCATCAAGCAGAGCCCTGAGGTTTTGATACACCTCCTTCCAACACACCTCTCACTGTGGGCTCTCTCAGGGCACAGAAATACAATGCGGAGTCCTCCAGCTGTGAAGCTGAGATGACAAGGTTGACAGACTTCTTTGCTTTCTCAAAATTCAAGGAGTAGCGACCTTCTGTGGCATTTTGTTGGTTATAAGAGTCCTGACGAATAAGGAAAATCATTGCCCCACTGCTGAGCTGCTTGTACCAAAATAGATTATAAGTACTATCAGTGGTGTCATATGTGCAGTCCAGGGTCACAGCCTCCTTCTCCTGCACTAACATTGACGGTTGGCCTTGAGTAACCTTCTCGGCAATATTAGATCCTGAAAGAGAAAAGATACAGTCACATGGTTTTAGGATAAGTAGCGTGGGACAAAGAAATTATTTATCACACCCTGCTACCTTTCCTTCCTAGGATACCCATAAAATACTGTCTGAACCCCAAAACCTAGGGTCGTAGAGGAAGCCCATTCCCATGGGTGCCATCCTTACCCAGCCACATGGAAGCCATGACCAATTTCAGAAGGATGGAAAGCAACATCTTTGATTTCTTCTACTAGATTAACAATGTCTTGCTCTTCCTCATGTCAGGGCTGTGCAAGGAGAGACGACTCTGAAGGGGGAGAGAAGAAATGCTGGGCTGTGTCTGCTGCTGCCCTAGAACAGGAAACGGGTTTCCTGGTGTAGCAAGTTGCTGTGGGTGACATCAAACTTCTCTATGTTCTGGCTGAGAGTGTCACCCAACCCAAAGTTCCTTTTGGATTAATCAACCAACTCTTAATTTAAACACAATTAGAACTAAAAATAACATCAGTAAAATTGTTTATTGAAAAGAAGATCGAAGAATTGACCAATTGCTAGGTTCAGTCATTGCATCTGTGATGGAACTGGGTGGCAGCATTTATTTGAAAATACTACATTCAATAGAACATGGCAACAGCATCAGATGTAATAATCATATATCCTCACACATATGGGTGCTGTTATTTCATCTATAATAGGAATAAATCACTTTCTGATAAAAAGGATAAGCTGTTTGTACTTATCAATACAGGTCTTTTGATCTACCAATTATTATGGCAATCTACTTCCTCACTACCAATGTCTGTTCAGTTACCCGTCTTATGACAAATAGCAGGAGAAAAACTGATCTCCTACTCTGAAGACTAGGATGAAGCCCTCAGGCATGGAGTCCTGTCACAGAGGTCCCCTTCTCTTCTTCATTTAGTGTTATAGCTAAGCCCTATTCAGAAAGGCCAGATAAGACACCAGAGTTTGGTCATTAGGTTATCAACACTTTAAATTTACCTTCTTGCCATTACCTTAATTAGGACCCTAAATGGGCTACGACAAATCTCTATATTCTTTATGCCCAATTCTAAAGAGAATGCATCTTAGGTGACCCCATATAGCTCTACCGGAGACTGATCATAAGATTGCAATATACTGTTGTTATGGATTTAAAATGAAAGCTATGCTGAAAGATATTACTCAACAATATGCCAAACTGCAAACACTCATTGCCTATCACTGCCAGTCTCTTGATACACTAGCCAAAACTTATCCTCCCTATCTCAAAGTAATTGGAGCTTCAACTAAATTGTTTGAAGCATCTTCAGATCTTGCACTGGAATCACAATGAAATCTTATGGTACCACATACAATACAAAATGTTTTTTCTATTTATGAACACCCAAGATTTTTTTACCAACTTTTTTAATAACTAGAAAATAATATTAATTTTTCTTTATATTATTCAAATCTGTGATACTTCTCAATTAAAAGAATCTCATGATCATACTTCTGCCTTTCAGGAAGTATCCATGTCCAGAACAAATCATTTGGACACTCTCTTACCAATTCTGCATTAATAAGTTTTTTAATGTCTTATATTAACAATTAGAAGAGCAAAACCAGATTGATTATACCATAACTACTTCAGAGCCCTATATAATTCCAATCTCTTAACATAAGCAAAATCAAATTTAATGGCTGAACTTGTAGGTTTCTTCTGTGCATATTAATTACCAATAAATACAGTGGTAATCATAAATTTTAATGTTTCACTACTTTCAAATACTATGAGAAAAATGGGGTTTGTTTACCATCTTCACCTTTCCTTAACTCTGTCATATATCTACATATTCCTATTAAGAATGACACCGGCACATGAATTATTTGATGTCTTCTAGCTACTCAAAGAAATTGTTGTCATCAAGACAAACTATCATCTTATAAAATACACTGGAGATGGTAGAAAAAATTATTGAGCAAAATATAATGCTACACAGATGGCAAATAGACATATGAAAAAATGCTCAACCTCACTAATCATTAGAGAAATGCAAATAAAAACCACAATGAGATACCACCTCACCCCAGCCAAAATGGCTATCATTGATAAATCAACAAACAACAAGTGCTGGTGAGGATGTGGAGAAAAGGGAACCCTTGTGCACTGTTGGTGGGATTGCAGATTGGTGCAGCCGCTATGGAAAACAGTATGGAGGTATCTCAACAATCTGAAAATGGAACAACCTTATGACCCAGCAATTCCACTCCTAGGTATCTATTCGGAGAAATCCAAAACTCTAACTCAAAAAAAATGTATGCACCCCTATGTTTATTGCAGCATTATACACAACAGCCAAGACATGGAAACAACCAAAATGCCCATCGGTAGATGACTGGATTAAGAAGCTGTGGTACATTTATACAATGGAGTATTACGCAGCCATAAAGAAGAAGGAAATATTACTATTTGCAACAATATGCACGGACCTGGAGAACATTATGTTAAGTGAAATAAGTCAGACAGAGAAAGACAAATACCATAGGATCTCACTTATATGTGGAATCTAAAGAAAAGAATAAATGAGTGAACTAATCAGAAACAGTCTCAGAGACATGGAGGAAAACCTGAGCGTTGCTAGATGGGGGGGGGATAGGGGGAAGGTGAGGGATTAGAAAGCACAGTCGGTAATCACAAGATTGCCATGGGGAAACGAAAGTCAATTTGGGGAATGTAATCAATAATGTTGTAAAGATTTTGTAGGGTATCCAATGGACACTTGTCTCATTAGGAGACCACCTCAGGGAAGATGTAGATGCCTGATCACTGCACTGTACACCTGAAGCTGAAGGTGAACAATAACGAAGGTCAACTACAATTATATATATATATATATATATATATATATATATATATGAATGAAGTGGAGTACAGCATTAGGAATAGAGACAGTGGAAATGTAATGGCTGTGTGCGATGTCAGAGAGGTAGTGGATGGGAGAGGGGGGTTGTCACTGTGTGAGGGATATAAATGATAAATGTCTAACTATTACATTGTCTTGTGCACCTGAAACTAATTTTAAAAAATGAAAAAATAAATAAATTAAAAATATATATATATATCATGCTAAACATGCCTTTCTGAAAACATTTATCAGTAAAGATACATGTACCCATCTGTTCATTGCAACACTATTCACGGTGGCAAAGACATAGAAACAACTAAAGCGTCCTTCAACAGATGTTTGGATAAAGAGGATGTGGTACATACATATACAATGGAACATTACTCAGCCATAAGAAAAGATAAAAGACTGCCTTTTGTGACAACCTTGATGAAATTTGAGAATAGTATGGTAAGTGAAATAAGTCAGGTAGATAATGTCTAGAACCATATGAGTTCACTCAGATGCAGGATATAAAACTGAAAGCAACAAACAAACAAGACAAACACACAAAAACTGACAGGTACAGACAACAGTATGGCGGTTATCAGAGGCAAAGGAGTGTGGAGGGAGGTAGAAGTATAGGGGATGGAATATGGTGATGGAAGGAGACTTGATTTTGGGTAGTGAACACACAGTGCATATACAGATGATACATTACAGAATTCTACACTTGAAATCTATATAACTTTGTTAACCAATGTCACCACAAGAAATTTAATAAATTTAAAAGAAAAACAATGAGACTTTGCACATGTCTAGTGAGCATGTGCAGAAAGGGCCCCACTCTGCAGAACTGGAAAAAAACACAAATGTGAGCAGCCTGCACCACCCTAGGAAATGCAAGCAAAATGCAGGCTGTTAACACCCAGTCTGGCTTTGTAGGATCAAGTGAAGGCCATAAAGATTGTAGTAAATTGCCCAGAAGCAGTAGGAAATTAAACAAGTAATAGTGGTGAAGATTTAAAGCTGGAATGTGTCTAAGTATGTACTGATTCTGCACACTCTAACTAGAGCATTTATTTTTCTTCCATTAAATAAATTCTCATCTAAGTGTGATAACGCACTTAAGTCCATAGTAATTGCACCGGCTCTCTCTTCTAAGTTGGTTTAAGAAGAATAAACCAATAAAATAGAACATATGCATCCTTCTCACCCCATCAGATTTGTAGGAAATGGACCAATCAAGAGTCACCTTGCTTTTCCTGCACAGGAGCTAGTGATTATAGTGACAGAATTAATATAAGCCATTGGGTGATGGGCCTTCTTGTTCAAATGTTATAAACCTAATTTAATAAATGGCTTTTCTCATGAATACAAACCCATTAGCTAATAACCAACAACCATAACTCAGCCAAGAGGGATCATCTCACCCTATCAATCAGCAATTATATCCATCCTCAGGGAACGTATAAGTGATCTTGAAAATAGCCTAACCTTGACCAGAGGTGGAAGAAATAGGGAATAAAGTTTTAATATTGATGCAACATCTTTCATTCCATTGATTATCTATAACACTAAAAGTAGTAACTTTACAAAAATTTGTGGTTAGCACTCTTTAATTCAATCAAAATGTGAAGATGAGGCAGAGAGATTGGCAACAAGCTATCTCTAAATTAACCATTATTCTAATGCCTTTCTGCAATACACGAACAATAGTAAGGTGGCAGATAAATATATATAAAAATTTTGCCAAACACCCCAAAGAGAAGGTTTTCACTCATGGTAACAAAAAAATCACATGTCTAGGAATAAATTTAATTACTTAAACCAACAGAGCTTTATTGAGAATGAAAGATAGATACAAATGGCAACAAGTAGTACATTCTAAACAATCGAATAATTTAATATACCCAGTAGCAGTTTTCTTGTCCACAAATCAATTTATAAATTTATTCCCTCACAAGTCTTAATTTTAAATTGTGAATAAATAGTAGAAGTCACCTTTCCTTCTTCCTTTAATAGACATCTACTGATTATCAACGACGTGAAAAAGTTTGTGATAGTTACTGCAGCTATGGCAGTGAATAATACAAACTCTGGTCTAAATTCTATGAGAGAGTAACTGTAAACAGATACATATAGAATTTTGGAGAAAAAGAACAGATCAGTGAGTTTAAATGGAAACCACATTCTCAAATCAATTCCTATCCTGTTTACTCAAACACACAAATAATATATACCATAACTAGGGCCTAAAAGAAAATAAAGTTCACATTATCTTTTTAAAAAGGTAAGTGGTCAGAGATCATAGAAAGGACTATCAAATGTGCCATAAATACAGAGGAAAATTAATATAAAACTGAAAATTATTAAAATCTCACAGAGCTATTAAGAAGCAGGTATTTGAAGGGATGATGATGAAATGGAGACTCCTCCATCCAAGATATAACACTGAGTGAAAATAATCATGATCCTAATTACAATAAAAATTGATGGAATGAGTAATATAAATATTAGCAATATTATCTGATTACAGAATGTTCAACTTCATACTTTTATATTATAGATCATTTCTACATACGGCATGTAATGGCTTATAATCAGAAAAATAATGAATGCTGTTTTAAAAACACAGTGATTAAGAGCTCGTTCCTAATAAGCACCGTGATATTGACGCTAAGGTTTTAGTAACAGGTCTAGAGTCTAACTAACAAATGTACAGTCAACTTTAAAGCCTAAATTTCAAAATAAAATATAACAAACTCCCATCAAAATCAACTAACTGTCAGCCAACAAAATGTTCTAACCCTTTCTGGGTCATCTCGAACTTAACTTACTTATGTGTTTTTAACATCCAACACATTAGTTTCCATTTTCAGATAAAATATGACAAGTACTATCTATGATTGAAGGTAGTCAAAGGAGAGCGGTGGCTCCACTCGCAGGTTTGCGTACAGGTTGCAGGTGCCTGGGAAGCAATGTGTACTCGCTGCACAGAAGTAGACAGCTGAGTCTCCAGGTTGGGTGGCCTCGATGTGCAGGGAGAACTGTTTGGCTGCCTTATTCAATAAAACAGTAAATCTTCCAACTTCGGTTTTGTCCTGATTTGAACGAATGTATATAATGAGCTGGGGACCTTTTCCAGCTTCTTGCTTATACCAAGGAAAGTATTCTAAAGCACTGTTTGAATAAGAACAGTTCATGGCACAGCTGTTTCCCTCCTGGACACTCAGGGAAGGAGGACTCTGATCCACATTGTCAGCACCGCTGACCCCTGTGCAGAAAGAAAAAGTCAGAGGAAGAGTTACCACATCATTATGCTTCAGAATTTTCTTTTTCTACAGCAACTAGAGGACACCCGAATTAAGCCACTCTTGGCTACTAAACAATATCCACTAATATCAACTGTTTCCCAAAAGCTTCAACTTACAGTCCAGCTGCAGATAAAAGAACATAAATAAAGCACCAATTGATGTCTTCAGCATTCTTCCCATTTAGGATCAACCATGGACCTGCAAACTACAGCCAGGGGAGCTACTTCTAGTATCAGGTTATGTCTTCTTTCCTCTAAAAAACACAGGGTTTCTAACACTGTCTACCCAGCCAATAAGAAAAAGGCCCCGCTTCTGTCTTAGCCCCTTCATTCAGAACCCACTGAAATGAGCCTCCACATGTTCTGTATCAGCAGAGGTGCACTACCACCTTGTGGTCACATCTGTAATGACTGAACGCACTGGTTAAATGTTCTCTTTCCCTGTGCCTCTGAGACTCAGACACCTAAGTAAAGGCAGCAATAGGTAAAACGAATTAGGTCTTAAATCAATGATGAAGTAAGAATGTAGAGAGCACGGTTTATATCACTGCACACTACTGAGTTATTACTGATATACAGGACAGAGGCAGATGCTATTGGTATTTATCCAATGATGGCCTGGGTTTACACGTTTGAGATCAGGATAGCACCGTCATTCACTGTATTAAAGACAAAATATAAAACCTTCCTCTTCAGCTAAATCCACCATGAGAAATGGTCCCTGTGAAATCAAGACTACGTCACTTACAGAAGTGGGAGCTCCTTTCCTGTGATTTGAACTCAGTGGTCCTCTGGAATTACAAGAAGAATTCTACTCTCTCTTCCACATCTCACTCCATTGACAATTTAAAGACAGTGATGGTGAAGACTATCAACTCATTATATCAATATATGTGTAGTTGTAAAACGTATGTTTTTATGTATGTAAAACTTCCTGATTTTGAGGAACTTCCATTAGCTCACCCATTCCCCATAAGATAAGATTTCGTAAACCCTTCTGTGGGCAGAATTCCCTCTTTTGGGAGACACATGCTTAGGTCATTATTTGCCCTTTTGAGGTACGCATACAGAACTGAAAGTCATGTTGTGAATGTCATCATTCATATGAAACCCAGTGAGTCATATATTACCTACAGTACAGATATACCCACCCTTGGACAAACTTCCCAGCTCCATAATTATTTCATAGAATATTGCTACTTATTGTCAAAGTTTGGGCCTAAAAATCCTTTATGTAGAATGTCAATGGACTGCCAGCTGCATGAGCCTTCCAATTCCAATTATCTTTTTTGCTGACAATGTGTGTTATGCTCAATAGACTCATATCCTACCTTCGAGAAATGTCCACCTGTGATAATGAATATATTTTCTATTTCCAGGCAAGTCTTTAGAAATACATCTGGGCATTGAGAATGGCCCCATCATCTTTGGCTTATTCTTACAGAGGCCAGTGAATGATGCACTGGTTTCCTGGTAGAAGTAAGTGGCTCAGCATGAGTCTCCTTTCCTGCCCTAGATGTCAAACATTTACACCAATTAGAATTCTTATTCAAGTGTTCAAAATTATTGACCCTGGCTTTCCCAGACACATACAACAGATATCTAAGTACCTGGACGTGCACTAGACAGTTTCTCTCTGCCCAGCAGTATGACCCTGCAAGAAGAAGCAGGGGAAAGAATGCTAAAGAGGAAGTGAAAAAGTCCAGTATCCTTATACTCTTAGCTCACATATTATCTAATTGTTTCATACTGGCATCTTAATTCTAGCTTGTTTTTGTAAATTAAGGTTGGACTAAAATTATTTTTATTGAGGACTAGCGTGCAATGTAGAGTTGAGTGAGAGTGGGGAGAAATTATCCTGCATCATGGAACCCCAAAACCATTTTCACATCCACATGTAACCTAGGGGGTCTCAGGTTGCCCCTAAGCAATCTCAGGGCCTGTTCACTGGCACACAGGATCCTCAGGATGAGTTCTTATCTTAGTTTCCATTTCTTCTCTAAGATCACTGATGGATCCGGGAAAACCTAAGTCCCTAGTAAAAAGGAATAAAATGGGATTTTACCACTGAGTGTAAAGGTCATCACAGGCAGTGTGATCAGGGTAGCTCCATGGCTGAGCCATGGGTAAGCAGGATGTTCTTCTGGAGACACATTTCTGATATGTGTATCTATACCTTATCATTCAGATCTTGTAGGAAAAAAGAAAAAAACTCTCCTCTATTGTGAGAACTTAGAGGCGGTGGGTGAGCTTACTCATCTGCAAAGCAAGAAGCACTTTTTAAAACAATCTAATTGTATTCTGCCCTTCTGCCCTTTCTCTTTGCAAGGTTAGTTTGGGGGTTCAAAATCCCCAGCCTATGATAGCTATATAATCTTTTGAGATTGAATGCAAAATGAAAATTTGGGGTCTCTTATTCAAAACCACAGGTGAAATTAGGTAATATTTATAGTGGAACCACTTTTCTAAAATGTTTTAACTCTTCATACAAATCAGTTTCCTGTATGCTTGAATTTAGTTTTTTAACACTTTATTTCTTCTGTCATTTTAGGTTCACAGAAAAATAAAGAAGGTACAGAGAGTTTCAATATACCTCCTGCCCCCACACATGAACTTCCCCACAAGAGTGGTATATTTCTTACAATTGATAAAAGTACATTGACACATCATAATCACCCAAAGGCTGTAGTTTAACATAATTTACTATGTTGTGCATTTTATCGCTTTACACAACTGTTTAATGGCATATATCCATCATTATAGTATCATAGAGACTAGTTTCACCAACTTAAAAATCCTTTGTCCTCTGCCTACTCTTCCCTTCCTCTTTCCTCAACCCTGGCTACCATTGGTCTTTTTACTGTCTCCATAGTTTTGCCTTTTCCAGAATGTGATATACTTAGAATCATACTACAGCATGTATGAGGTAGACAATTAAGTTCGTGAAATTGTTACAACAATGTTGCTAAACTTTTTTTGATATTAGAGGGACTATTCATTATGAATTTCTATCAATTGGACAAGCAGTTAACCATGTTTACTATTTGGAAGTGCTGAAAAGGCTGCATGAAAATGTTAGATGAAAATGACCTGAAATTTTCTCCAACAATTCCTGGCTCTTGCATCACGACAATGCACCAGCTGACACAGCACTGTTTGTGAGGGAGCTTTTAGCCAGTAAACAGAAAACTGTATTGTAACACCCTCCCTACTGACCTGATCCTGCCCCCAATGACTTCTTTCTTTACCCAAAGATAAACGAAATATTGAAAGGAAGACATTTTGATGACATTCAGGACATCAAGGGTAACACGACAACAGCTCTGATGGCCATTCCAGAAAAGAGTTCCAAAATTGCTTTGAAGGGTGGACATTGCTCTGGCATGGGTGCATAGCTTCCCAAGAGGAGTTACTTGAAAGGTGACTGTAGTGATATTCAGCAATGAGGTATGTAGTATTTCTTCTAGGATGAGTTCGCGAACTTAATTGTCTGATGTCGTACATAATATTTTCAGATTGGATTCTTTCATTTAATAATCTACATTTAATTTTCCCCTATCTTTTCATGGTTTGATAGTTCATTTCTATTAAACACTGAATAAAATTCCATTGTTTGAATGTACCATCATTTATTTATCTATGCACCTACTAAATGATATCTTGGTTGCCTCAATGTTTTGACAATTATGAATAAAGCTGCTATAAACACCTGTGGACAGGATTTTGTGCACAGATAATTTTTCAACGCTGTGGGTAAATACCCAGGAATTCCATTACTGGATCTTATAGTAAGAGTGTGTTTAGATTTTAAGAAATTACCAAACTGCTTTATTGAAATGTCCATGTATGCACATTCATTTTATAATAATTTACCAACAAAGTTTACTGCACCCCTTTGCTGCATGTCAGAACCCCAGAGAGTGAAAGCATGCAGAGACACAACAGGTGACCCTGACAACTGCTTCACTCACACACTTCCTCCTGTGACCGTGAACCTGAGCCTGAATGTGTCCCTGTCCTGTATCCTCCTGCCCCATATGTCTCCTCTGCTCACACATGTTCCAGCTGTGTATGGGACTTCCCTTTAAAAACACAAGTAAAAGATAAAATCATTAAGAATTTCAAGACAGTGATCACAGAGCATTAAGCCAAGGGCAGGGTTTCTTCTGTAACTTCTGAGATCTGTCATTCACTTAATAGAAAATTCCACCCACAGAGGCCCAGGTAAGTGCTTTTTTACAGTCATTATGTTCCACAATATTCACTGAGCAAAATTCAAATCTGAGCTTCATCATTCACGCCATGGGAATCTTCATTTACAGTGGGTCAGTCCAATGGCACAGTCATCTCTCCAAAATTGTATCTGAGAACAGCGAAGGAAGGTAAGAGGCAATATTTCCAATGTATGAAGATAGAAGAGTTTCATTTTTTAAGAACCTTATGTAAGAGATGTTTGTGGGATAGAGTGTGAGGTAGGGTGTATGATGTTTCTAAGAGAATCAGTGTCTCATTGGGTAACATAGAACCTTGAAAAATC
The DNA here is from genome assembly GCF_057876585.1 of Rhinolophus sinicus. Classification (NCBI taxonomy): domain Eukaryota; kingdom Metazoa; phylum Chordata; class Mammalia; order Chiroptera; family Rhinolophidae; genus Rhinolophus; species Rhinolophus sinicus. The sequence continues at coordinate 129,508,608 of NC_142503.1, forward strand.
CTAGGAAGAGTGACCCCATTTCCAAAATTCCATAGTTTGACAGAGAATTTGAAAATTCAAGTATATAAAAATTCTGATAAAGGAAAAACTACCTGATAACATCAATTGTGTATTGTAGAAATAAATAGAGTTTCTTGAAATCAGGAGAGTTCTATAAACCAAGATGTACAACCACCATCTGAACAGAAAACAATTCCAACAAAATCTGGGTAGTGAAAAAATAAAATATGTGTATAATGCCCACTCTGAATTAATTTCTACCTCTCCCCTTCTACTGTCCAACCTTGGGCACTCTGCTGACCCACATAGATCATTCTGATCTGCTCACACTTTCCTCGTCCAATTAAATATTGTCCTCTCCCTTCCCCTCTATTTTTTCTGTGTTTTTTTTTCTCTACCATTTTCGCTTTATTTTGGTTCCTTCTATTTTTCAGGGAGCTATATGAAAAGGTACGATATTTGGGTTATTGAAGTAATTCTAGTTCAGATGGTTTGAGGAATTTTAGTCATAACGATTAAAAATATGGAAATGTTTTCTGTTAAGCCTCCATGCTCACAATGACCAGTAACATTCTTACTCCTGTACCTCTGCTCAGAGAATCAGCCTCACAGTGTGTTTATGGAGTATGGACTCTATCTTTCTAAAGTTTACATAGAGAAGCAGAACTGAAAAAACTGAGACCAGCTTTACACGAACACTGTTACCCTCTCCTCATCTTTGCTGAGCCAACTCATTGGCTCACAGGCTTGCTGGTCTCTGCTCTTGAAGATCAAACCTGTGGGAACTACAGAAAAAGTCATTTCTTTTTTTTTTTTTTTAATTGGGGAAGGGGAACAGGACTTTATTGGGGAACAGTGTGTACTTTCAGAACTTTTTTCCAAGTCAAGTTGTTGTCCTTTCAATCTTACTTGTGGAGGGTGCCGTTCAGCTTCAAGTTGTCCTTTCAATCTTAGTTGTGGAAGGCGCAGCTCAGCTCCAGGTCCAGTTGCTGTTTTCTAGTTGCAGGGGGCACAGCCCACCATCCCTTGTGGGAGTCGAACCAGCAACCTTGTGGTTGAAAGGACACGCTCCAGGGAGCTCAGCTCAAGGTGCTGTGTTCAATTTTAGTTGCAGGGGGCGCTGCCCACCATCCCTTGCAGGACTCGAGAAATTAAACTGGCAACCTTGTGGTTGAGAGCCCACTGGCCCATGTGGGAATCGAACCGGCAACCTTTGGAGTTAGGAGCACGGAGCTCTAACCTCCTGAGCCACCGGGCCGGCCCCAAAAAAGTCATTTCTTGTAAGGCCTACAGTACCTCCTACAAGGCCGAAACCATCAATAAAGACCATTTCAGACAGAATAACACAGCTGTCACACTACCCCAGCCCCAATTACTCCATGTCTTCTGAGGAAGGAAATGCAGATGGTCAGAAAATACAGTTACTGCCTAGATGAAATGGGGATTACAAATGAACCAAATCCTACTTTGAAAATGTCATTTCATAAAAACTATTATCTAGAAATAATTTTGGGAACTCTCATCTTGTGCTATTTACCTGATTTCTTACCTCAGTTCAAAATAAATCTATCAACACTTGTGGAATTTTAGTATAAGTGTGGTAATTTACTAGATCTTAAGACTATATAAAAGATAACATACTAATGTACAGTCCACTGGGGAAGACAAAAATATGCATAAGTATAATACAGTTAAAGAGTAGGACCCTAAGAGGAATGAAAACTAAAAGCTATATGATCCCAGAGGAAGAAAAACTACATATACACGGGGTAGTTGAATAAAATCTTATGAAGATGTCATTTTCTACTTTCCCCCTTTATTGGTGAGTGAAAAGAACATGGATAAATGTCTATAATGCCTATGACTGTTATTAATTTTAACAATAAGAGGAATTCATAAACATATTAATTATTAAAAATAATAAAACATTACAGATAGACTAAAGTCCCCTTTGAATACCACTCCCAATTCTCATTTTTCCATCACTTATTACCCTCACTCTTTTTCATCTTGATTACTTTGGACTGAAGTTTCCAGGTTTTTCACTATAGACGTCAATTGACAGAAAATATATATTTCATTTATACTTTATTATAATACATATATGAGGTCTGACAATTAAATTTGCGAACTCATCCTAGAAAAAGTGCTACATACCTCATTGCTGAATATCACTATGGTCACCTTCGAAGTAGTTCCGTGGGAAGCTATGCACCGACGCCAGTGCCTAGTCCACCCTTCCAAGCAGTTTTGGAACTCTTTTTCTGGAATGGCCATCAGAGCTCTCGTCGCATTACCCTTGATGTCCTGAATGTCATCAAAATGTCCTTTAATCCCAGGTAAATAATATTTCCTTTATCCTTGGGTAAAGAAAGAAGTCATTGGGGGCCAGATCAGATGAGTAGGGAGGGCGTCCCAATACAGTTATTTGTTTACTGGCTAAATATTCCCTCACAGACAGTGCTGTCTCAGTTGGTGCATTGTCATGATGCCAGAGCCATGAATTTTTGAGGAAAACTTCAGGTCATCTACATTTGTCATGCAGCCTTTTCAGCACTTCCAAATAGTAAACTCGGTTAACTGTTTGTCCAGTTGGTACAAATTCATAATGAATAATTCTTCTGATATCTATAAAGACAAGCAACATCTTTGCAACAAGTTTGTGAACTTCATTGTCTAACCTCGTATATTGAGTATTCCATTCTGTAACCGATTTTATAAACTCAGTGATAAATTTGTATGTCTTGTTACGTTAACACACAGATCCTCTGCAACATTATGTCCCATATTATGGACATAATACCTTTTATACAGCCGTTCCTTGTATTCATTTATTTTTGTCTATGAAATACAACACTGCAATACACCTTTCTGAGATTCATCTTTATTCACATGTGCACATGTTTGTCTAGGAGCAGAGACTAGAAGAAGTGAAGGAACATCACGAGGTTACAAGGTGAAAGTCACTCCAGGCGGAGGACACATCAGGGGCAAAGGCTCTGAGGCAGAAGGCAATGAATTCATGTTCTCATTATTGTATTAAATGGTTTTCTATTATAGTCTTCTAAATGAGCATTGGAACTGTAATTTTTGAGCTCATTTAATAAACTCTGAGTTTACTGTCCTAATGTATAGCTGGAGGGTAGTTTGATTCAACTGCCACTGAGTTCATTCTGAAGATAGTAAACCAGCAAGTCAAAAAGTATTCCCATAGAGAAGGAGTAGTACATACAAGGAGGGAAATGGTATAAAATAACACACACACATAATTTCTCGATATTTGCCTAAGAAAAGGAAGACACTCTACATTTTCTAAATCAGCAGAGAGAAAAAAATTATAAATGCAGCAGAAGACAGATGAAAATAGAAAAGAAAAAAACAAGAGCACGTGGAGCAAAACAAAATATGAGAAATGAGTCCAAATATATCAGGACTCAAAACGTATATAAAAAGAGATTATTTGATGGAATCAAAATTTACAAAATTGCTACATATGGCTTAAGAGACAAAACTGAAGAACACAACCAAGAAGGCTGTGCACATAAGATGGGCGTCTTCCTGCTGCCCTCCCTCACGTGCTTATCCCACCATACCCACCAAAGTGATATTAATATCCCAAAGGAAGGACAATTCTGCTGAAGGACAGACCAAGAGAACTCCACGGGAACATCAAAAGTGAACTAAGTTAACTCCTACCTAGGTGAGATCTAAGAAAAAAGACAGGTTTACAAAATTAATATTCAGATAAAAAAGATAATAGAAAAAAAGGGAAAACTTGCAGAGAGGAAACACCAGGAAGAAATTAAGATTCACAGGAAAGCAGGAAACTGAAATTAAGGAATTTGTATCTTGGTATAGCAGAGAATAAAAAAGCCAAGTGTTCATAAAAACTCTTACAGAGTTATTAGTAGTCCCTCAACCTTCATTCTTTTACATAAGGAATGTTTATGAGCTACTTATAAACAAATTTCTTTTTTTAATAAAAGTTTATTGGGATGACAATTGTCAGTAAAGTTGCATAGGTTTCAGGTGTACAATTCTGTAATACATCATCTATATATCACATTGTGTGTTCACCACCCAGAGGCATTTCTCTTTCCATCATCATATATTTGATCCCCCTTACACTCATCTACCATCCCCTCCCCACTACCCTCTGATAACCACTAAACTATTGTCTGTGTCTAAGAGTCTTTTTTCTTCGTTTGTTTGTCTTGTTCTTTTGTTGTTTTCAGTTTTATATACCCTATATCAGTGAAACCATATGATTCTCTACACTTCTGTCTGACTTAGCATAATGATTAGCATAATAATCAGAAGATCCATCAATGTTGTCACAAATGGTACTATTTCATCTCTTCTTATGGCAGAATAGTATTCTATTGTGTATATATACCACATCTTTTTTATCCAATCATCTATCAAAGGACACTTTGGTTGTTTCCATGTCTTAGCAACCATGGATAAAGTGGCAATGAACATCAGACAACATATATCACATTTCTAAATCCCCTAAAAACCCTTTAAGACAAAGTAGAAAATGCCCCTCATCAAAATAGCATATAATTATTCTGTGCACAAGCAATTAGTGGAAAGTTGAATCGAGGGAGTTTTTAACTGCCTTATTTATAAACTGCACATTTATTTACTAGGAGGGTTGCTTTTAATATCTTATTGTATAAAACATACCACAAAAAGAAGTTTTGATCAAACTAAACAGCTTCTGCACAACAAAAGAAACCATCAACAAAACAAGGAGGCACCCAACCAAATGGGAGAAGATATTTGCAAACAACACCTCCGATAAGGGGATAATATCCAAACTATATAAAGAACTCATACAACTCAACAACAAAAGAACAAACAATCCAGTTTAAAAATGGGCAGAAGCATTTCCTACTTTTTTGGTCTCTGTGCCTTTCACAGGCCTCCCAACAGCCACATGTTGGGACAGGGCATCCAGTGGTTCACAACCTCTGTGGTCCGGAGGAGCCACTATGAGGAGGGCCCAGGGAAGAATGCGCCGTTTTCAGTGGGAAACAAGTGGCAGTTGCTAGTGATGATGATTCTGTCCTTTGGATCTGGATTTGCCGCACCTTTTCTTTATAGCAAGACAACAACTGCTTAAGAAATAAAGATGTTTTACTGCATGAAGAAGATATGAAGAGGAGCATTTTAAGAGGTGCAGTCACTTTGAAAAATGGATCAAACTCAAACTCAATATACTAGATATGTTTGTAAATAAACTAATGGCATGAATCCTTAATGCCTCTTCTCTGAAATACAAAATGCGATCATTGAAAAACAAAAGCAAAACAATAAAATGGGCAGAGGAAATGAACAGACACTTCATCCCAAGAAGAGATACAAACAGCCAACTGATATATGAAAAATGCATAACTTCACTAGCTATTAGGGAAATGAAAATCAAAACCACAATAAGAGACCTCCTCACACGTTAGGATGCCTATTGTCAACAAAACAAGTAATAACAGGTGTTGGAGAGGCTGTGGAGGAAAGGAACCCTCATACACTGCTGGTGGGAATGTAAATGATACAGCCACTATGGAAACAGTATGGAGTTTTCTCAAAAAATTAGGAACAGAATTACCATATGACCCAGGAATCCCTCTTCTGAGTATCTACTCAAAATATCTGAAAACATTAATCAGTAAAGATATATGTACCTCTATGTTCATTCCAGCACAATTCACAGTAGCCAAGACATGAAACAACCAAAGTGTCTTTTGATAGATCATTGGATAAAGATGTGATACATATATACAATGGAATATTACTGAGCAATAAGAATAAAGATAAAACACTGCGTTTTATGACAACATGAAAGGAATTTGAAAATATCATGTAAGTGAAGTAAGTCAGACTAAAAATGTCAAGAATTATATGATTTCACTCATATTTGGAATATAAAACTGAAAGCAATAAAGAAACAAGACAAACACACAAAAACAAAGACACAGACAACAGTATGGTGGTGGAGAGAAAGGGATGTGGGGGAGTAGAAGAGGTATAGGGTGTGAAATATATGGTGATGGAAGGAGACTTGACTTTGGGTAGTGAACACACAGTGCATATACAGATGATGCATTATAGAATTGTATGCTTGAAGTCTATATAATTTTGTTAACCAATGTCACCACAAGAAATTTAATAAATTTAAAAGAAATACAGTGAGTCTTTGCAAATGTCTAGTGAGCAAGCGCAGAATGGGCCCCACTCTGCAGGATTGGAAGAAAGCACACAAATCTGAGCAGTCTCGAACTCCCGAGGTAATGCAAGGAAAAAGCAGGCTGCTAACACCTAGTCTGGCTTTGTGGGATCAAGAGAAGACCAAAAATATGTAGTAAATTGCCCAGATTCCGAAGGAATCAATCCACTAATGATGGTAAAGATTTAAAGCTGGAATGTGTCTAAGTATGTCCAGATTCTACACACTCTGACTATAGCATTTATTGTTCTTCCATTAAATAAATTCTCATTTAAGTGTGATAAAGCACTTAAGCCCATAGTAATTGCACCCTCTCTCTCGTCTAACTTGGTTTAAGGGGAATAAACCAATAAAAATAGAAGCCATGCATCCTTCTCAGTCCATCAGACTTGTAGAAAATGGACCAATCAATAGTCACCTTGCTTTTACTGCACAGGAGCTAGTGGTTATAATGATGGAATTAATATAAACCATTGAGGTCCTGGGCCTTTCTTATTCAGATATTATAAACCTAATTTAATCTGATGAGTTTCCCTATGTAAACAAACCAGTTAGCTAATAAACAAAACCAAAACTCAGCCAAGAGGGATCATCTCACCATATCAATTGCCAAATATAATCCATCCTCAGGAAGACTATAAGTGATCTTGAAAATAGCCTCACCTTGACCAGGGGTGGGAGAATTAGGGAATTAATTATTTATGCAATGTCTTTCATTTTGTTGATTCTCTATAACACTAAGAATACTGACTTTAAAAAAAAATACTTTGTGGTTAGCAATGTTTAATTCAGTCAAAGCATGAAAATGAGGCAGAGAGATGGGTAACAAGCTATCTCTAAATAAATCATCAATCTAATGCCTTTGTGCAATCCACTACAAATAGTCAGATGACTGATAAATGTGTACAAAAATTTTTCCATATACCCTAGAAAGAAGTATTTCACTCACGGTAACGAAAAACAAAATCACAATTCAGGGTAGCTGGATGGCTCAGTTGGTTAGCGCATGAGCTCTGAACGACAGTTGCCAGTTCAATTCCCACATGGGCCAGTGAGCTGAGCCCTCCATAACTAGATTGACAGACAATGACTCAGAACTAATGGGCCCTAGAGAAGCACACTGTTCCCCAGTATTCCCCAATAAGATTATCACAAATCAATGAATAAATTTAATTATCTTAAAACAACAGAGCTTTATTGAGAAAGAATGACATATACAAATGGAAACAAATAGTATATTCTTAAACAATCAAATAATTTAATATACCCGGTATCAGTTTTCTTGTTCACATATCAATTTATAAATTTAATTCTATCACAAAGCTTAATTTAAAATTGTAAATAAATAGTAGAAGTCACCTTGCCTTCTTCCTTTAACAAACATCTACTGATTATCAACCATGTGAAAAAGTTTGTGGTAGGTACCACAGCCATAGCAGTGAATAATACAAACTCTGGTCTAAATTCTATGAGAGAGTAACTGTGAAAAGATACATATAGAATTTTGTAAAAAGGAATGGATTAGTGAGTTTAAACAGAAATCACATTCTCAAATCATTTGCTAGCCTAATTTCCTCAAACACACAAATAATATATACCATTACTGGGTTCTAAAGGAAAACAAAAGTCACATTTTCTTAAAAAGAAAGAGCTCAGAGCACATAGAGAGGACTGTCAAATGTGCCACAAATATAGAAGAAACCTGAAATTTACAGTGGAACCTCGGTTTTCTAACATAACCTGTTCCGAAGACAGTTCGAGTTCTGAAACGTTCAAAAACTGAGGCACGGTTTCCCCATAGAAAGTAATGCAAAATGCATATAATCCGTCCCAGACCTTTAAAATCAACCCCTAAAACTGCAAATTTAGCATGAATTTTACTATGTAATGATACCATAGATCCATAAAATTTACTGTGTTCATAAACCGAAATGTTTGTCAACAGAGACGTTCGAAAACCAAGGTACCACTGTATTAAAATCTCACAGCGCTACTAAGAAGCAGGTAATTGAAGAGACTAATGATGAAATGGAGAATGTTCTTTCAAGATATAACACTGAATAAAAATAATCATGATTCTAATTACAATAAAAATAGGAGGAAAGAATAATTCAAGTATTAGCAATATTATCTGATTACAGAATTATCAATTTCATATGTTTCTATTGTACATATTTTCTATATTTGGCATATAATGACTTATATTCAGAAAAATTTTTAATGCTATTTTCAACACACAATATTTAAAAGCCCATCCCTATTTAGGACTGGGGTATTGATACTAAGGGTTTTTATAGGAAAGGAGGATAACAAATGTAAAGTCATTTTTAAAACCTAAATTTCAAAATAAAACATAAGTAACTCCCATCAAGAATTCACAAAGCAACAGTTATCCAATAAAATGTTCTAACCCTTCCTGAATCATTTTGAACCTAACCTACTTACTCTGTGGTTTTAACAATCCAACACATAAGTTGTCACTTGCAGACAAAATATGACAGATACTATCTATGCTTGAAGGTTGTCCTAAAGAATAGCGGTGGCTCCACTCGCAGGTTTGTGTACAGGTTGCAGGTGCCTGGGAAGCAATGTGCACTTGCTGCGCAGAAGTAGACAGCTGAGTCTCCAGGTTGGGTGGCCTCGATGTGCAGGGAGAGCTGTTTGGCCGCCTTATTCAATGAAACAGTGAATCTTCCATCTTCGGTTTTGTCCTGATATGAACGAATGTATATAATGAACTGGGGACCTTTTCCAGCTTCTTGCTTATACCAAGGAAAGTAATCTGAGTTACTGTCTGTATAAGAACAATTCATATCACAGCTGTTTCCCTCCTGGACACTCAGGGAAGGAGGACGCTGAACCACATTCTCTCCTCCACTGACCCCTACGCAGAAAGAAAAAGTCAGAGGAGGAAGAAGAGTTACCACATCATTAACTTCCAAATTTTCTTTTTGTACCACAACTAGAGGACACCCGAATTAAACCACTCTTGGCTTCTAAAGAATATCCACTAATATACTCTGTTTCCCACAAAACCTCAACTCACATTCCAGCTGCAGCCACAAGAATATGAATAAAGCACCAATGGATGTCTTCAGCATTCTTCCCATTCAAGATCAACTGTGGACCTGCAAACGACAGCCAGGGGAGCTACTTCTAGTATCAGGTTATCTCTTCTGTCCTCTAAAAAACACAGGGGTTTCTAACACTGTCTACCCAGCCAATAAGAAAAAGGCCCCGCTTCTGCCTTAGCCCCTTCATTCAGAATCCACTGAAATGAGCCTCCACATGTTCTGTATCAGCAGAGGTGCACTACCACCTTGTGGTCACATCTGTAACGACTGAACACACTGGTTAGATGTTCTCTTACCCTGTGCCTCTGAGACTCAGACACCTAAGTAAAGGCAGCAATAAGTCAAACGAATTAGGTCTTAAATCACAGATTAAGTGAGAATGTAGATGTCAAGGTTTATATCACTGTATACTACTGAGTCATTATTAACATGTAGGAAACAGGCAGATGCTATTGGTATTTATCCAACGATGGCCTGGGTTTACATGTTTGAAATCAGATTGCACTGTCATTCACTCTCTTAAAAAAAAAAAAAATTACAAAACCTTCCTTTTCAACTAAATCTACCATCCTCATGTGTCTCTTATGGAGAAAAACTCCTTCTAAAAGCAACATGTCAGTCGGAGATCAGAATAAGAGAGAATCATTCGATATTTCCAGTGCCTATTATCTCAGACTCTGATCCCTCAGCTGGCCTTGCCTGTGACCTTGCTTCTCCCAAAGAACTGACAGTACCAACAGTCAAAATGAGCAATCTTCCCGCAGTTAGATGACTGTGATAAAAGGTAAAAGAGCGAACTTTACTGTTAAAGGAGCAGGGGAATATGTTCCACAAGCTATTAACACTTCAACCATAGGAAACCATTTGACCCATGGTTGTATCTGACAGGCTTGAAGACATCTATTCCAATGCTCTGTGTCTTCCATGCTTCAAAGTACTGAAAGAGTACAGCTTCTGAGAAAGCATCAAGCTGCAGATTCAGAAAATGTAACCACATGTCAGTTTATTCTAGAGGTGGCTTCATTTTCTCATGTGAACATGGATGGCATGTCCTAAGATTACAGACTCATATCCTCCGTGGAATTACTTCTAACATATAAGTCATCTCTCCTGGCATGTGTTCCTGTTTCTCTGACCATTGCTGGCTCAGATGTCATACTCAGTTACTTTTCTCCCAAACTCCATGACAGTGTACTTTTCCCCCAACATTGATAAAGTCCTCCAGTCCTCAGAGTACTCAGAATTAAATTTCCTGCTGAACAAGCTTTCTATACCACTTTAACTTCTTGGAATTTTCTGGTTACCTCTGCGAGCGTAAATCTACAGAAGCTCAAATATTGCCTGTGTCAGCTAGGGTAGTTTTACAAATAGAAACGGACACTAAAAAGGTGATCATGGGACGTGGTCCCTGGGAAACCAAGACTATTTCCAGAAGTGGAAGCTCCTTTCCTGTGATTTGAACGCAGCGGTCTTCTGGAATTACAAAGAATAATTCTAATCTCTCTTCCACATCTGACTTGACAATTTAAAGACACCAATGGAGAATACTATCAACTCACTATATAAATATACGTATTACTGTAAAATGTATGTTTTTATGTATGTAGAACATACTGATTTTGAGGAAATTCCATTCTCTTTCCCATTCCCCATAAGATAAGCTTTCTCAAACACTTCCCTGGGCAGTTTTCCCTCTTTTGGGAGACAGATACTCAAGTCAGTGTTTGCCCTTTTGAGGTACGCATACAGATCTGAATGTAATGACATAAATCTGATCACTCACATGAAAACCAGCAGATCATATTTTAACTATAGCAAAGACATAGCCATCCATTGGACAAAATTCCCAGCTCTGTGATGAGTCCATAGAATATTTCTTAGCTTACTGTCAAAATTTTGGCCTAGAAAACCTTTACATAGCATCTCCATGTGCTGCTTTCTGCATGAGTCTTCCAATTCCAATTATCGTTTTTGCTGACAATGTGTGAGTTTTGCTCAATATACTCATATCCTGCCTTCAAGGAATGTCCATCTGGGATAATAAATATATTTGCTATTTCCAGGCAAGTCTTTAGAAACACATTTGGGTGTTGAGGATGGTCCCATCATCTTTGGCTTACTCCTACAGAGACCGATGGACTAGTTTCCTGGTAGAAATAAGTGTCTCAGCACGGACCATATTGCTGATATCTAAGTACCTAGACGTGCACTAGGCAATTTCTCTTTGCTCTGCAATATGACCCTGCTAGAAGGAAGCAGGAAAAGGAATATAAGAGGAAGTAAGGAAGTGCCGTATCTTTCTACTCTCAGCTCATATACTTCCTAATTGTTTCATATTTGCATCTTAATTTTAGTTTGTTTTCATAAATTAAGGTTGGACTAAAGGGTTTCTTGAAGCTGTAAAGCTATTTTTATTGAGGACTGGTTGTGTGCAACGTAGAGCTTTGTGAGAGTGGGGAGAACTGTCCTGCATCACGGAACCCCAAGCCCATTTTCACATCCACATGCAACCTAGTGGGTCTGAGCTGCACCTGAGCAAATCTGGGGCCACTTCATCTGCAAAACTATGGATACTCAGGATAACTTCCTCTCTTAGTTTTCATTTCTCCTACAAAAGCACTGGTGTATCAAGGAAAACCTAAGTCCCTAAGAAAATGGAATAAAATGGGATTTTATCACTGAGTGTAAAGGGCATCACAGATAGTGTGATCAGGGTGGCTCCGTGTGGGATGCCCTTCTGGAGACATATTTCTGATACGTGTATCTAGAACTTATCATTCAGATCTTGTAGGAGAAAAGAAAAATACTGTCCACAACTGGGAAAACCTAAAGGTGGTGGGTGAGCTTACTCTTCTGCAAAGCAAAAAGAACTTTCTGAAACAACCTAATTGCCTCTTCCTTCTGGCATTTCTCCTTGTGAGGTTAGTTAGGAGATTCAAATTCCAGCCGGGATAGCTATTTAATTTTTTGAGTCAAATGCAAAGTGAAAATTTGGGGTCTCCTATTCAAAAAAGCAGGAGAAATTAAATAACGTTTTTAGTGGAACCACTTTTCTAAAGTGCTTTCATTCTTCATACAAATCCGTTCCATGGAAGTCTGAGGTTAATTTGTTTAAGGAATTTATTTTTTTCAATCATTTTAGGGTCACAGAAAAAGGAAAAAGAAGGTACAAACAATTCCAGGATTCCTCCTGCCCCCACACATGAACTTCACTACAAGAGTGATATGTTTCTTACAACTGACAAAGGAATATTGACACATCATAATCACCCAAAGTCCATAGTTTACATTGGGGTTACTTGGGGTGGTGTATATTCTGTGGGTTTACACAAATGTAATGACATTTAGCCATCATTATAGTATTCTAGAAACAAGATTCACCAACTCAAAAGTCCTCTGTGTTCTGCCTGCTCATCCTTCCCTGTCCCCTCAACCCTGACTACCCCTGGTTTTTTCACTGTCTCCATAGTTTTGCCTTTTCCACAGTGTCATATAGTTGGAATTATACAATGTACAGCCTTTTCAGGATGGTTCCTTTCACTTAGTAATATGCATTAGTTTTCTCCATGTTTTTCTATGGCTTGATAGGTCATTTCTTTTTACATGGAATAGTATACCATTGTCTTTATTTACCACCATTTATTTATGCATTCACCTATTGAACGACGTCTTGGTTGCCTCCAAGTTTATAAGTCATGAAGAAACTTGCTATAAACACCTGTGGACAGGATTTTGTGTGGACACAACTTTTCAACTCCTTTGGGTAAATACCCAGGATTCCCTTACTGGATCGTATGGTAAAACTATGTTTAGTTTTCTAAGAAACTGCCCAACTGCTTTATTGAATTGTTCATCTATGCACTTTCATTTTGTATTAATTTACCGACAAAGTTTACTGCACCCTTTTCTGCATGTCAGAGTCCCAGAGAGGGAAAACACACACAGGCACAACAGGTGACCCTGACAACTGCTTCACTCTCACACTCCCTCCTGTGACAGAGAACCTGAGCCTGCATGTGTCCCTGTCCCATGTCCTCCTGCCCCATGTATCTCCTGTGCTCACATTCATGTTCCAGCCGCTTATGGGACTTCCCTTAAAAAACACAAGTAAAAGGTAAAATTATTAAGAATTTCAAGACAGCAATCACAGAGCATTGAACCAAGAGCAGTGTTTCTTCTGCAACTGCACAGCTCACATGCCCAGGAAGCTGCCCTGCTCCCAGTTGCACTGGACTCTGCCCATTTGTCCTTATCTTAATTTCAGGGTCACAGTCCTTCCTATCAATGCCCTGACATTAACATAAAAGACAGAGTGTGTTGGAATTCAGTTTGCATTGCAGTTATTCCACATGCAAGTATAAACTTCGCATATGGTTGTGAAAAGTCTTAGTGCCTGGCTAAAATAGATAAAGGTTTTTTCAGGGTATTCCTGGAAGCTATATGCTGTCATTCCCAAACTGTGATTGATGGTACAAAATCATAAGTAATAGATTCACTCAAAAGACAAGGAAGAGCAAAGAATTAGAATGAAAATTACCATGAGCTCCTCCATTCAAGGTGCTATTTAGACGTGAACTAAGTGAAATCCTCGTACATTGCTGGTAGAAAAGTAAATTGGTGCAGTCTCTACAGAGAACAGTATGAAAGTTCCCCCAAAAAATTAAGATTAGAGCTCCCATATGACTTAGCTATCCGTATCTGGTTATCTACCTTAAAAATGTGAAAACATTTATTTCTCAAGATGTATGTGTTCCTATGTTCATTTCAGCATTATTCATAATAGCCAAGACATGGAAACAACCTACATGTCCTTTGACAGATGAATGGATAACGAAGTTGTGGTATATATATACAATGGAATACTACTCAGCCATAAGAAAAGATGAAATAGTACCATTTGTGACAATATGCATGTATCTTATAAGACTATCATGCTAAAGGAAATAAGTCAGAAGGAAAAGGACAAGAACCACATGACTTCACTCCTATGTGGAATATTAAACATAAAACAACAAATGAGCAAACAAAACAAACTCATAGACACAGACAACAGTATGATGGTTACCAGAGGAAACGAGGTTTAAGAGAGGTTGAAGAGAGTAAAGGGGGTCAAATATATGGTGACAGAAGGAGACTAGAATTTTGGTGGTGAGCACACAATGCCATATACATGTGACGTATTATAGAATTGTACATCTGAAACTCATATTATTTATATCAGTAACCAATGTTACCCAGTAAATTTAATTTTAAAAGAAACCCTACATGGATATTTCTGGTAGTGATATATGTAAACACATTGTACAAATTCATCAATAGAAATCATTCAAGTTACATGATTCTAAAGAGTCTGCTGTGTCAGATAGCTCAGAGTTTAAGCTCATATCACCCACACTTCACTAATTTAATAGTAATGTAAGTTCAGGCAACTCACTCATCCTCTAGAATCCTCACTTTATTCATTTATTTACTAGGAGGGTTGATTTTAATATCTTATTGTATAAAACATATCACAAAAAGAAATTTGTATCAAACTAAAGAGCTTCTGCACAGCAAAAGAAACCATCAACAAAACAAGGAGGTAACGAACCGAATGGGAAAAGATATTTGCAAACAACTCCAATAAGGGGATAATCTCCGAAATACATAAAGAACTCATACAACTCAACAATAAAAGAGCAAATGATCCCATTAAAAAAAAAAATAGACCAAAATGTCCTTCGATGAATGGATAAGGAAGTTGTGGTTATATATATATACAATGGAATACTATTCGGCGGTAAGAAAAGATGATATAGGAACATTTGTGACAACATGGATGGATCTTGAGAGTGTAATGCTGAGCAAAATAAGTCAGACAGAAAAAGCAGAGAACCATGTGATTTCACTGATATGTGGTATATAAACCAAAAGCAACAAAAGAACAAGACAAACAAATGAGAAACAGAAACTCATAGACACAGACAATGGTTTGGTGGTTGCCAGAGGGTAAGGGGGATGGGGAGTGGGGGGGTGGGAGATGAGGGTAAGGGGGATCGAATATATGGTGATGGAAGAAGAACTGACTCTGGGTGATGAACACACAATGGGATTTATAGATGATGTAATACAGAATTGTACACCTGAAATCTATGTAATTTTACTAACAATTGTCACCCCAATAAATTTAATAAAATAAAATTTAAAAAAAAAAATAGGCAGAGGAACTGAACATGAAACAGTGACACTATATCTTCTATTTTGAGATTTAAACCTCTATTGTAATTCGATTTAACAGTAGTTTAGCTTGGGACTTTTTGAAAGATTTCTTTGCTTTGCTTCTCTCTTCTCCCACCAAACCAGCATGACTCTATTTACTATACATTTACTACACATACCAGTTTCAATGGTTCTGTTTACTCCAGACCATATGCACACCAGGCTCAATCACCCTGGTTCCTCAAGGAAACCTCCAGGACACTAACTTGAAAGAAGCTTTTACATCTGCATAAGATCCACTCCGATCCCTGAAACAAACCAGCCTCTGGGACACACCCTTTTCCAGGAACTGCCTGGCCAACGTCTCCTTTTTTGTTGTTCTGCTTCTCCTTACCTGCCTGTAAAACCTTTTGGCCATGCAGGAAGGAGGGTGATGGCTTTGGACAGAAGTCCACCATCCTCCCAGAATGTTGGTATTTTGAATAAACCTGGTTTTCTTCCCGCCAACTTCACCTCTCGAGTTCTGGCTTTCCTGCACGAGCAGGACCTTGAGCACGGTAACAATCACACTTCTCCCAAGAAGGCATGCAAACAGCCAACACACATATGAAAATGCTCAACTTCACCAGCTGTTAGGGAAATGTAAATCAAAACCACAATGAGATACCACCTCACACTTGTTAGAATGGATATTATCAACAAGACAAGTAATGACAAGTGTTGGAAGAGGAACCCTCATACTCGTACACTGCTGGTGGGAACGTAAATTGGCACGGCCACTATGGAAAACAGTGTGAAGCTTTCTCAAAAAAATTAAGAATAGAATTACCATATGACCCAACAATTCCTCTTTTGGTTATCTACCAAAAAAATTCTGAAAACATTTATCAGTAAAAGTATATGTACCCCTATGTTCGTTGCAGCATTATCCACAGTGGCCAAGACATAGAAACAACCAAAGTGTCCTTCGATGGATAATTGGATAAAAAAGATGTGGGATGTGCTATAGTATATGTAAGTACAGCTCACATTCAGGGAAGCCCCTTCTTGAGAGGGTCACTGGGCCTTCCATCTGGGACACTGAGGCTCCATGGGTTTGCCCTGGGGGAAAATAAAACAGATCTGATAACTTGGGCATAAACTCTTCAACAAAATTATGGTTAAAGGAGTTGCTGACATAATAGAAGAAAGAATCCATATTTTAAGAGGCACGTTACTTACAAAGCACTAAGAGTACAACAGTCACTAAGCCTGGAGAAGAACTTCATCTCCAGAGTGTCACCTAAATAATGTTCTTGATTCTTAGCATGAAGAAATGTGGAGGTCACAGTAAAATTATAAATTGAAGCCTACATTTCACGCAGGAAATGTGTTTGTGTCAGAAGTTGCATCCCCTGGTGGACAGGGTCTGAAATGGGCGCCCATTTCCTAGGCTCCTCCCAAAGTCAGTTCTCATCTCTGACTGTGTTTCCCAAGCACATGACAGTTTTCTGAACAACAGCTGTTATGATCTTTAAGGCCTATTTTCTTCATAGGCCACTGCCTCACAAAGTTCTTTAACAAAGCAGAGTATTTCTGTTGCTGAGAAAATAGCAATTTGAGCATTTTAATACACTTCTTTATATTCTTATATAACCATTGTGGACCAGGTTATAATGCATTACATGTCAGAAAAGTCCTTGGGTTGTAAAGAGAGGCAGGATTAAGAAATAGAATCATTATTGAATGGTTCTCTGTTTTTCAGAACTGTAATCCATCATATAGAACAGCAGTTGACATTTATTATGTGTTCACTAAATACTTGTTAAATTAAAAAATAATAATAAACAGTCTTTGATAGAGGAATCACTACTACCTGAAATACAATATTTCCTCAATCCTAAATTATATCAATTGTAATACTGCTATCTTTTAAATAAAAGCTCTTTAGGAGAGTAGTCAGGTTATTTTATTAGTAGTCAAATATTCCTGACTTTCAGAATCATTAAAAAGTGATAATATGAATGCTAGATTTAAAAACACACACACCAAAATTGAAGTTACTGATTTTCTGTAAAATAAACTGAGATCACTATCATATTCTCCTACTATGTCGTAGACTCTGAGATGAGATGGCTAACCTACGTGAGTCAGGCAACGAGTACTAATCCTATAGTGCTAATGCAGATGTTAGCTTCAGGAATGCTTTCCACTGTTGTCTCTCTTCAACATTTCGTTGCCAAAGCTCAATGGATTAATTTTTCTCCACTGGGTAGGGAACCCATAAAATGTGAATTTGCATCAGAAGCCTGGTACATAAGTTACAACTCTCTTCTTTCCCAGCTTTTCATATTATAAACATACCAGCTGATATTCATACTGTTGTTGGGAAATGATGTTGTACCTCAGCTCTTCATCTTCTTGAAAAAAGAATTCAGTCAAGAGACAGTATTTGGTGCAGAATTAAGTAGCCAGAAATTTATTAGTAAAACAGACTCTGAGACATGGAGTGGGCTGACCCAAGAGAGGAGGGCAGCCTCGTTTTACATTGTATAAAGGCTTTTATTTCTATGGGTAGAATTGTTCCTCCCTCTCCCTTCTCTTTTCTGTCTTTCTCCCCCTGAGGTACCTAGTCCTCCCTTCTCTAGCACTTAGCAATGCATTTCTTTGATGCAGGGGCATGTGCAAACATATCCCCTTGGTTTATGTGTAAACAAATCCCTTAAGGGTATGTGAAAACCTGGAATACTGTTGGGCTGGTAAGGTATTGATTGTCCTGACAAGCAGGATGTGTTTCTCCCTTCTCTGACTTTTAATAACATACCTCTTTGTTTCCCAGGTATGTGTAAGCCTGGAATACTGCTGGGCAGCTGCAAAAGGTCTTGACTCAAGTGGGAGCTGCAGCAAGGGACTTTCTGACTAGAGTTGCTTCTTCTGCTCCTGCTCAAGTCTATCTATCTACCTACCCTATCAATACAACAACTGATAGTAGAATCGACGTGTGAGAGATTTAAAATTAGATTCTGGGAGTTCACCACTAATTGCATGAATCACATTTTCCAGGATTGAGGCCCACTAATCTGTAATCTTTGAAAGCACCCCACCCCGAGGTGGCTTTGGTGCAGCCAGCCTGATACCAATTTACAAGATCTCATTTGTGATAACTGTCCTAGATCAAGATGGTCCTCAAAGATCAGGGAGAAATCTCTGGATTAGCATGGGAAAATGTCCCTATGACTACACAACTTTTTGAAAGCGAGTCTTTTTCTATGCAAGCACTTCTTTGTCTCCCTTTTTATGACCAGTCCTTTATAAAACAAAACAAAACCAAAACCTCTGAGGGTGTCTAGATAAAGTTCTAGAGAAGGACACCTCTTTCTGTAAGGCCCTGTGAACATCTACCATAGACATGCACATGGAAGCTTAGCTCAGTGCGTCCCAGGAGCTCTCTCCACAGATTCAGGTCAAGGGGCTTCATGAGTCCACAGGCAATGTGTGAATAGTCTCCCAGATGTGGCTCTAGTAGGAAATTCAGGCTCAGGTACTGTTTGGGTTCACATATCCCTTCTTCTTCTTCTCCACCTTCCAAATCACATTGTCAGAACCTGACACAAAACTATGCTAGACAGGAACTCTGGAAAAGCTGCTACAAACATTTGTTCTGACACACAGGGAGAGTGCAAACTGGGTTGGGATGACGGTGGGTTGAAAATGAACAGTATAGCATGTGGATGCAGAAAGTTGTTATCTACACCTTAAACAAAAGAATACAGTTTTAAGCCAATGGTCATCTGCAGTGGAAATAATTTGCAATTTGGGTCACACAAAAGGACTTACACAACATTGAAGGAAGGTATTTCTTACATTTGGATTTTTATTGGCTTTATTGCATAATTTTCATAAAAATAAATGGCACCTATTTGAAGTAAACAATTTTATAAGATTGGACATTTGTATATGTTTCTGAAGCCATCCCCACAAACAAGATAATGGACATATGTGTCGGGTCCTGCATGACAAGAGCTGTGAGAAGCAAGAAGGGCGGCACAGGGTTAAGAAAGACAGTAGCCAAGAGTAAAGTGCAAGCGGGGCAAAGGGACTCAAGCTTCAAGGACTGAGCCCCCGAACTGGGCCAACGCATAGCTTTTATTAGTAATCAGACAAGGAAGTAAAGTTTGATTTTTCCATGGTCCATGAGTTACATGCCTGACTGGCTGTTTTTCCCGAAAGTCCCCATTGTGCTCCAACACGTACTGTGCCTTCACACACACGCATAACACCAGGGGATACAATTACTGTACTGAAACCATCAGACAAGGGCGCCTCACCGATATTATTCCATCAGTTCCCAGCGTTCTGGGACATTCCCTCAAGGACGCTTTACCAATATCATTCCATCAGATCTCAGCTTTCCAGACACTTCCTTGTGACGTCATGGGGAAGGCGCGGGGAACAGACGGTTCAGCGGCTGTAAGGCAACACATATGCATCCCGCCAAAAGGATCCCCACATCTCTTTGTAATCCTTCTCTCAACCTTATCCCCATCTCCCACCCCCATTTTCTGGCAACACCTCTGTCATAAATCAGTTTGCATATTTTAAAATTTTATATAAATAGAATCATAGGTATTCTTTAGTCTGGCTTCTTTCTCTCAGTATAATTATTTTGAGATTCTTCTATGGTCTCATAAGAATCAATTGCCCATTCATTTTTGTTGCTAAGTGGTATTCCATCATAGCGATATAAAACAATTCGTTTATCTATTCACCTGGTGATGTACATTTCAGCTGCTTCCAAGTTGGGGCTGTTACAGATAAAGCTGCTATGAACATTTGTGTATAAGATATTTTACAGACATTTGCTTTCATTTCTCTTTGTTTAATACCTGAGAGTGGAATGGCTGGATCATATGATAGGTATATATTGAACTTTGTTGTTAAACTTACTTGTTTGTTCCAATAGCTTTTCTGTAGATACCTTGGTTTTTCTACATAGACACTTATGCTGTCTATGAATAAATATAGGTTCACTCCTTCCATTCCAAACTCTATGTCTTTTGTTTCTTTCTTTTCATTATTCCACAGGCTAGGCCTCTAATATAATATGAAATATAAGAGGTGAGAGCCAAAATTCTTCCCTTATTCCTGATCTTAGGGGGACAGCATTCAGTCCTTCACCATCAAATTTGACACTTGACATAGGTTTTTTTGTATAGGCCCTTTGTTAAGTCAAGGAAATTCCCTTTGATTACTAATTTGCTGGGGATTTTTAATCAGGAATAGATACTGGATTTGTCAAATGTGTTCTCTGTACCTATTGAGGTTACTGTCAATAACTGATCATCTGTTGCTTATCAATTTCTTTGGATGCATTATTGATAAATTTTCATACATAATATTAAAGAAGATATCACTCTCCCATTTAACAAATGATGAAACAAAGCTCACAAGTGTCTACAAAGAACATGTCAGAGCTAATAGTTTTGAACACAGCTGTCTCTGATAGTAAAAACTTGTTCACTATAGATTATTTTTAGAGGAACTTTGAAAGACTAGAGGGTGGTCGCGAAATTATTTCTTGCGGCTTAAAATATCTCAGACAGTTTGTTTGCAGGTTCTTTATTTATGCAAATGGCACTAATAAAATAATTGTGTTGCTGAAAAGCAGGTTCTTGGTATCATCACAGGAAATAATTCAAGGACACACCAAATAAGCCAAGCAAGCTGTGGCCCTATTAAAAGAAAATAAGATAGTACACTCCCAAAATAGTGGGAGCTGGCAGGCTGGAAGAAAAACAACGGCACTGAAGAACAAAGGGGCTTAGGAATTTATTACCCTCAAAAGGAGGGTAAGAAATGTTTGAAATTTAGTGGTGACATTATAGGTGTTCCTAAGCTGGTCATTACTGACCGCTCGTCTCCGGCGGGAGGAGGGATTTTCTTGTCCTTATTCGGCTCTAGTCGGAATAGTCATGGTGGTACAGGGGGTAAAGATTTTCCCTGCCCATAATACTAATAACACTATGATCTATTACAATTAGCTAAATTTCACCTTGAGGGGCAAGATGACATCCTGGATCTGTTCTTGGCCACCAAAATCTAGATCTGGCTGATCTGGTAGCTGCACTTTTTCTTAAAGATCGTCTCATCTCCTCCCTCCTTTGTCTCCCCTTAATTTCTCTTTCCCTTCCTCCCCCTACTCTTTCTATGGCCACATTCTTTCTGCCTACAGTTACATTTGCAGGTTTGATTCTTTCACCAAAGAGGAAAGAGAACATTTTATAAAGAATACATAAACTGCAGTTCAGGAGCTGACAACTAGTTAGAGGTTGGACCAATATTTTCAGAACAATTACTAGGCCCCAACATGAGCAATGCGTGTAGGAAGGGTGACAAACTCTTCTAACTTTGTATATCACCAGGAAACTGGAACTTCACTCATGGCTACTGATCACTCTTTCAATGATCCTTGAAATCTGCTTGTGATTAAGCAATCCAGAGCATAGGTCTTCAAATTAATCACTGTAAAGTTTCTCAAAATTTTTCAAATAGAATTACCATATGATTCAGCAATTCTACTTCTGAGTACATAATCAAAAATTTTTTGGAAACTAAAACTGTATATATACCTAAAATATTTATATACGTGTTTCCACTGAAAGGTGCAAGCAACCCAAATATCCATCAACAGCTGAATGGATAAGCATAGTGTGGTACATACATATGCTGGAATATTAATCAGCCTTAAAAAGGAAAAAAGTTCTGTCATACACTAAAACATGGATTAACCATGAGGATATTATGCCAGGTGAATGAGTCACAGTATTGTAAGGGTGAAATTCAGGGAATCAATAACGCAGTTAGGCTTAGCTAGTGTGCAGTTTTACTCACTGCATAGCTCACTATCTAGCCACCTGTAATTAGAATTAGTTTGTTTGCAGTTTGACCCATCCTGATATTCATCTGTTTTCTCTTTGTTTCTCCCCTCACTAATTAAGTAAAGAACTCTGTCCCCTTTCTCAAGTAAATCCATACCTCACTAGTTAACAACATCCTAACCTGAAAAAGAGCAATTTCTTAGTTCTCAGGCACCCAGACACCGGACCCCAGAATCCAGTTTACAACTTCTTGCAGTATTTACTGGTAGTGCATTAAAGTTCCAGGCCTTGATGGCCAAGCCCGAGTCCAGAGTCTGGAGATAACATTGTCTTCAGACAGACCAGACCCCAGGAAGGGATGTCAGCCCCCAGACCTGCCTGACTGACTCCCCCTTTCCTATATAAGAAACAGTTAACCTGAAGTTAGTGCAGCTGTCCACTCTCAGACTTGAGTTCTGCCCCAGCAATACACCCTCACCCACCGCCAGTGTTTCTCTCCTTACTACCCACGGCAGCCATCTTCTTTAAACACTGCCATGGGCGTTCTCTCTGCCTACCTTTTCTCACTCTCCCACTTTGTAGAGTCTGTGAATGCTTTCACATTTTGCAAACCACCAGTGGTTAATTTTATGCCATGACAAATATAACCAATAGTGCATGAATACACTATACTTGGTGTATCTAAAATAGTCAAACCCTAGAAATAGAAAGTAGAATGATAGTTGCCAGGGGCTACAGGGACAGGAAGATGGGGAGTTATTGTTTAATGACTACAAATTTTCAGTTTTTCAAGATGAAAACAGACAGAGAGATAGATGGTGAACAACAATGTAAATGGACTTAATACCAATGGATTATACACCTAAAATTGTGAAAGTGGTAAAAATTTATGGTAAAATTTTAAAAACTTAAAACATTTTTAAAAGACATGCCTTTTCAGGTTTCTACTCTACACATCTGTTTTCCAAATGCAAATATACTTAGCAACCAAACATTACCATTCCAAATTTAAAGCAGTGAGGAAGTGGGGTTAGATGAGGAAGGTAGGAAACAGGACAGAATGCAGATTTTGGATTGTGGAACATTGACTAAACAAAGAGGGCTCTCGGGTATGCAAATGAGCCATTTGATGACAAAAAAACATTTTGGGAAGAGTGTTTAAATGAAAGGCAAGAGCAGAATGCCTTTTTGTGTTAATGATGGTTTCCTTTGCTGTGAAAAAACTTTGTAGTTTGATGTAGTCCGACATGTTTAATTTTCTTTTTCTTCCCTTGCCTGAGGAGATATATCAGTAAAAATATTACTAAGGGTAATGTCTGCACAGTTACTTCCTATATTTTCTTCTAGGAATTTTATGGTTTCAGGTCTTACGTTTAATAAATCCATTTTGAATTTTTTCTTGTATATGGCATAAGAATGTGGTCCGGTTTCATTTTTTTGCCTGTATCTGTCTAGTTTTCCCAACACCATTTATTAAATAGACTGTCTTTACCCCAATGTAAATTCTTGCTTCCATTGACATAGATTAAATGACCATATAGGCATGGATTTATTTCTGGGTTCTCTATTCTGTTCCATTGATCTATGTGTCTGTTTTATGCCAATACCATGCTGTTTTGATTACTATAGGCTTGTAGTATGATTTGATGTCATGTAGCATGATATCTCCCACTTTCTTTTTATTCCTTAAGGTTGCTGTAGATATTCAGGGTCTTTTATGGTTCCATATAAATTTTAGGATTATTTGTTCCAGTACTGTGAAAAAAAGGCATCCTACTGAGTGGGAGAAGATATTTGCAATGATACTCTGATAAGGCGTTAATATCCAAAATTTATAAAGAACGCATACAACTCAACACACACACAAAAAAACCTTATTAAAAAGTGGGCAGGACATGAAGAGACATTTCTCTAAACAGGACATACAGGTTGCCAGACATATGAAATAATGCTCAATGTCATTAATTATTAGAGAAATGCAAATAAAAACCACAATGAGATACCACCTCACTCCTGTCAGAATGGCTATCATCAATAAATCAACAAACACCAAGTGTTGGCGAGGATGTCGAGAAAAGGGATTGCAGCTTGAAGCAGCCACTATAGAAAACAGTATGAAAGTACCTCAAAATATTGAAAATGGAACTACCTTGTGACCCAGAAATTACGCTCTTGGGTATCTATCCAAGATACCCAAGATGTCCAAGATATCCAAAGATATCCTAAACACTAATTTGAAAAAATATGTGCACCCCTACATTTACTGCAGTGCTATTCACAATAGCCAATATATGGAAAGAACTGAAAAGACCATCGATAGACAATTGAATGAAGAAACTATGGCACATTTATACAATGGAATACTACTCTGCCATAAAATATAATGAAATCTTACCATTTGCAACAACATGGATGGACCTTGAGAATATTATACTAAGTGAAATAAGTCAGACGGAGAAAGACAAATACCATATGATCTCACTTATATGTGGAATCTAAAGAACAGAATAAATGAGCAAACAAAACAGAAATAGACTCAGAGATATAGAAAAAATAACTGTTGGGTTGCTAGATGGGAGCGGGGTGGGGATGGGGAAGAAGGTGACGGGATTAGAAAGTGCAAATTAGTAGACACAATATAGTCATGTGGATATGAAATACAGTATGGGGAATATAATCAACAATGTTATAAAAATTATGTGAGGTACCAGATGGGCACGGGACTTATCAGGGGAATGATTTCATAGACTGTGTAGATGCATGACCAATGCTCTGTATGCCAGAAGCTGAAGCAGAATAATACTGTACATCAACTATAATTACATATATATACATATCTATATATTCACGAGATGTGGAGTATAGCATAAAAAAGATAGTCAATGGTATTGTAACAGCTATATAAGATGTCAGAAGGGTAGTAGTTCGGGGTAGGGGGGTTATCACATTGTGAGGGGTGTAAATATCTAACTATTAACTTGCTTTGTACACCTGAAACTAATAAAAATTTTAAAAAATTAAAAATTTTTAAAAGAAAGGCAAGAGCAGAGAAAGAAGATAATTTACACGCTGCTTCTTCACAATGACCCCTAAAGCACTAATTCTTGATCATTTTATGAGTAAAGTTGGTGGGAAGCAGGTAAATGTACGCAGAGAAACTGAGCTTTTCCATGTTAATAAGACAGAAATAGTATCAGAACAAAGTTTGTCATATAGTAGGCACCTAAAAAATAAATTAGAGCACACTTAACTCAGCTAACAAATCTAAATTAAACTAATTCAATAAACAGTATATAAGAGCATAATATACGACAAGAGGAAAAATACAGACAGATTTCATGGCCTTCCTTAATCACAACAATGCCTGTAACAAAAATATACTTCATAAATCTTTACAGAAAAATTGATCTGAAAATCCAACAATTCACACATATTTTTACGGGTGTTTGAGTCAGATGTTTCTGAATTTCCCTAGTCAATTATTCTCAGTTCTGCTCAATCTATCACCAAATGACGAAATGATTATTGTGGCTATTCTTTGTCTTTAATAAACAATTTCAAACCTAATTTTCAATATTTATGATGAATGATAACTCTAGAGATAGTATATACCTTGGGAGGTATTTTCTTAGATTGTTTGCCCTCTAAGACTACCTACGCCTATGCTGCCACAGACCTCACCACTTCCTGTCTGTGATGGCAATTCCTGGCCTTGGTCTTTATAGCAGGTGGATGCATCAAGCAGAGCCCTGAGGTTTTGATACACCTCCTTCCAACACACCTCTCACTGTGGGCTCTCTCAGGGCACAGAAATACAATGCGGAGTCCTCCAGCTGTGAAGCTGAGATGACAAGGTTGACAGACTTCTTTGCTTTCTGAAAGTTCAAGGAGTAGCGACCTTCTGTGGCATTTTGTGGGCTGTAAGAGTCCTGACGAATAAGGAAAATCATTGCCCCACTGCTGAGCTGCTTGTACCAAAATAGATTATAAGTACTATCAGTGGTGTCATATGTGCAGTCCAGGGTCACAGCCTCCTTCTCCTGCACTAACATTGATGGTTGGCCTTGAGTAACCTTCTCGGCAATATTAGATCCTGAAAGAAAAAGGGTGCAAACACATGGTTTTAGGATAAGTAGTGTGGGACAAAGAAATTATTTATCACACGCTACTACCTTTCCTTCCTAGGATACCCAAAAAATACTGTCTGAACCCCAAAACCTAGGGTCGTAGAGGAAGCCCATTCCCATGGGTGCCATCCTTACCCAGCCACATGGAAGCCATGACCAATTTCAGAAGGATGGAAAGCAACATCTTTGATTTCTTCTACTAGATTAACAATGTCTTGCTCTTCCTCATGTCAGGACTCTGCAAGAAGAGATGACTCTGAAGGGGGAGAGAAGAAATGCTGGGCTGTGTCTGCTGTTACCCTAGAACAGGAAACAGGGGTTTCCTGGTGTAGCAAGTTGCTGTGGGTGACGTCAAACTTCTCTGTGTTCTGGATGAGAGTCTCACCCAGCCCAAAGTTCCTTTTGGATCAACCAACTGTTAACTTAAAAACAATTACAACTAAAAATAAACATCCATAAAATTATATATTGAAAAAAGATCGAAGAACTAACCAATTGCTAGGTTCAATCATTGTATCTGTGATGGAACTGGGTGGCAGCACTTATTTAAAAGCATGACATGTAATGAATTTGAAAACAACATAAAATGTCATAATCATGCATCCTCACGCCTATATTTGCTGTTATTTCACCAAAGGTAGAACTAAATCACTTTCTGATAAGAAGTCTAAGCTGTTTAAACTAATCACTACAGCTCTTTCGATCTAGCGATTATTGTTGCAATATACCTTATTATTACCAACGACTGTCCAGTTATCTATTTTGTGCCAAACAACAGGAAAATAAAAAAAAAACTGATCTCCCTCTGCTGAAGACTAAGATGAAACCCTCAGGTAGGTAGTCATATCACAGAGGTCTGCTTCTCTTCTCTATTTAGTGTGATAGTTCAACTCTTTTCAGAAAAGCCAGATAAGACACTAGAGTTTGGTCATTAGGTTTTCAAGACTCTTAATTTACCTTTTTCCCATTACTTCAGTTAGGACCCTAAATGGGCCACAACAAGCCTCTGTATTCTATATGCCTAATTCTAAAGGGAATATATCTTAGGTGACCCCATACACTTTCACAGGAGAGTTAATCATAAAATCACTGAATAAACCATTATACTATATGGATATAAAAGGAAAGCCAAGCCTAGGGATATTATTCAACAATGTGCCAAACAACAAACACCCATTGCCTATCACTGCCGGTCTCTTGATACAGTAGCCAAAACTTGTCCTCTTTGTCTCAAAGTAATTGAAGACTCAGCTAAGTTGGTTGAAGCATCTTCGGATATTGCACTGGAATCACCATGAAATCTTATTCTATCACATACAATATAAATTATTTTCCTATCTAAAAACACCCAGCATTTTCCTACCAGTTGGTTGAATAACTAGAAAATAGTATTACAGATATATCAAAGCTAGGACAGCTGCCTGGAGAAGCCAAATGATCTCCAATGAATATTTGCTGAAACACGCCAGAGACCACACTTCACAGTAGGGATGTATTGTCTGCAAAATAAACAAACTCTGGTGGGGAATCTTATTCAGGATGGCAGAAAATGGAGTCAGGTCATGCCTTTCTTGGAACCAACAAATCCTATAAATACTATAAATGTGGGATATGAACTGCAATATTGCCCTAAGGAAACATTTGAGTATCTCCAAAAGGATCGTACACAGTTGCATTCCATCCATAGGTCATGATATCAAGTAGATAAAGTATTTTATATTGTGGGTGAATTGAAGTACTGTCCTGTCAGAAAACCATGGCCCTCAGAGTAGTTAAATATCCACTTGATATTGTGTTTACCACCTGTGCCAGTTCAGTATGTATATAAGGGAACAAATTCCTCAGGGACACCTATGTTAGGTTTTGCCCTCACCCCAAATTGTCATTTTTCTTATCAACACTCCATCCTTTGGAAAAGTTAAAAAAAAACAAGTGGAATATTAAAACTGAAATGAATTACTGTAGCAGACACTCCTAAACTCCTATGACCTAATGCGTTGTTAGCCTTAGCTCTCATGGCCCGGCGTACCTTCCCTCATAAGTCATATGTTGTCACACTGTGAATTCGTCTTGATAGGCCCATGTAGCTCAGAATGTTCCAAACCATACATATTTTAATGTTTCAAAAACTTAATGAGAAAAATAAACCCATGAATCTCAGTCCTTTCATCAACAGCCATAGGTTGTTTTTCTTTAATCAGCCTCTGCGTGACCTATGCCATTTGACTGAGTGCTCTGAAAAAAATTCTAGAGACAGATTTCCAGTGGGACTTATGCAATGACTTATAAGGTATTATTTGCTACAGGTTCAGCAGACAAAGTACGAGAGATTGAACCTTGGTTACATGTTTATCAACTAGAATGACATCTTGCATCCTTAAATAACAAGAATTCAAGTTACTTACATTAAAGATCTTAAACTGAGGTTCTCCGAGATCTTCAGAAGCCAACAGTCCACAGAACATGAGTACCTACATATCACTGAAACAAACATACCCTTTCATGTGGTAGACATCTGTATTAGATACCATTAGAAGAGAATTCTCCTAGATGATTAGAACTCCTCATTGTCATACTCTTCTTTCCATTCTTTTATTTTTCATACTTTTAGAGGTATATTCCCACTTTAATACTAGAGTTTTATATTTCTGATTTACCTGACTTTATTCTCTTACAAATAAAAGAACTTCTTTACATACAGCCTTCATTTGAGATACAGTGGTACCTCAGTTTTCGAACGTAATCTGTTCCAGAAAACAGTTCGAGTTCTGAAACATTCAAAAACAGCCAACAGCTAGGCCTCAGGATCTTGCACTCAGCGGAAGCTGTGTGACATGTTCAACTTACGAAGCATGTTCAAAAACTGAAGCATTTACTTCCAGGTTTACGGCGTTCATAAACCGAAATGTTTGTCAATGGAGACGTTTGAAAACTAAGGTACGACTGTAATTCCAACGCTGGTGCTATAGTTCAGCTCTACAAAGACATTGCTAGTGCAACAAAGTAAAGAATTGTTGGATATGTCATTCAATGCCAAGTCCTAGAAAACACAAATAATATTTATACTCTAATTGGTACTGCAACAGTGAATCTTCATCAACAGGAATTTGAACACTTGAAATGATGAACTATGCCTATAAAATTTACTTAAATGTTCAAAACACCAAGTGTAGAAAAAACTGAGTGGTGGTACAGGATCTAGTGGTTTAGTGAGGGAAATAATATAAGCAACTGGGGTGTTGGTCCTTTCTTCTTCAGATGTTATAAACCTAACTTAATCTGATGGCTTTCCTTATGAGAACAAGCCAGTTAGCTAATAGCCAACAACCATAACTCATGCAAGAGGTCATCTCACCCTACCAATCCATCTTCAGGAAGAGTATAAACGATCTTGATAATAACCTATCCTTGACCAGGGGTGGGAGAATTAGAGAATTAACTACTTATGCAACATCTTTCATTTCATTGATTTATCCATAACACTAAAATAAATAAGTTAAAAAAAAGGTGTGATTAGTAATGTTTAATTCAGTCAGAACATGAATATGAGGCAGGGAGTTTTGTAACAAGCTATTGCTGAATTAACCATTAGTGCAACGTTTTTGTGCAATCTACTAATAATAGTAAGGTGGCTGACAAATATATATATATATATAATTTTCCCATATACCCCAGAAAGAAAGATTTTATCATAATGGCAGAAAAAATTACAAATCTAGGAATAAATTTAATTATTTTTTTAAATGAAGCTTTATCTAGAAAGAAAAACACATAAATGGAAATAAATAGTATGTTCTTAAACAATAAATAATCAAATATACACATTAAAGAGATGTGTTGCTGACAAATCAATTTACAAATTTAATTGTATCACAAAGCTTAAATTAAAATTATGAATAAAGGGCAGACTCCCCTTTCTTTCTTTCTTTCTTTCTTTCTTTCTTTCTTTCTTTCTTTCTTTCTTTCTTTCTTTCTTTCTTTCACAACTGATTTCAACTATGTGAACATTTTGTTGTAGGTACTGCCGCTATGGCAGTGAATAATACACAACTCTGTTCTAAATTCTATGATAGAGTAAATGTGAACAGATATGCATAGAATTTGGTAAAGAAGAATAGATTTGTGAGTTTAATCAGTAGCTCACACTCTCAATTCACTTCCTATCCTAATTTCCTCAAACACATAAATAATATACACCATCACTGGTTTAGAAAGAAAAACCCAAGTCACATTTTCTTAACAAGAAAGTGGTCAGAGCACATAGAAAGGACTGTCACATTATGTCACAAATAGAGAAAAAGAAAATTAATATAAAACTAATTTATTAAAATCCCTCACAGAGCTATTAAAAAGCAGATGTTTGAAGAGAATTCTGGATGAAATGAGACATGTTCAAGTCAAGACATAATATTCAATAAGAATAACAATTTCAAGTTTACAAAGTAGTCACTGTGAGGTAAAAGTACAGCATAGGGAACAGAGTCAATAATATTGTAATAACAATGTATGGTGCCAGGTGTATACTAGATTTACACACGGGATCACTTTGTAAATTATATGAACATCTAACCATTATGCTATACATTTGAAACTAATATAATACTGAATGAAAACTGTAATTGAAAAGTAAAATTTAAAAATAATATTAAGTGAAAATAATTATCTAAATTACAATAAAAATTAGTGTAATTCAAATATTAGCAGTATTTCTGATTACACTATTATCGATTTCATAATTTTGTATTTTTCATAATTTCTATATTTGTCTTACAATGTTTTATAATCAGAAAAATAATAAATGCTGTTTCAAAACACAATGATTAAAAGCCCATCCCTAATAAGGATTCTGATATTGATGCTAAGGGTTTTTTTTATAGGACAGGAGTCTGAATAACAAATGTGAAGTCATGTTTAAAGACTAAATTTCAAAATAAACTTAATTTTCACAGAAAATCCATTAAGCAGCAGTCATCCAATAAGATGTTTGAAACAATTCTGGGTCCTCCTGAACCTAACCTACTTATTATGTGTCATTAACAATCAACACATTAATTTCCACTTGCAGACAAAATACAACAAACACTATCTATGCTTGAAAGTTGTCCCAAAGGAGAGCGGTGGCTCCACTCGCAGGTTTGCATACAGATTGCAGGTGCCTGGGAAGCAATGTGTACTCGCTGCACAGAAGTAGACAGCTGAGTCTCCAGGTTGGGTGGTCTCAATGTGCAGGGAGAACTGTTTGGCTGTCTTATTCAATAAAAGAGTGAATCTTCCGTTTTTGATTTTGTCCTGATTTGAACGAATGTATTTAAAGAGTTGGGGACCTGTTCCAGCTTCTTGCTTATACCAAGGGAAGTAGTTTGAGGCACTGTCTGAATAAGAACAGTTTATATCACAGCTGTTTCCCTCCTGGACACTCAGGGAAGGAGGACGCTGAACCACATTCTCTCCTCCGCTGACCCCTGTGCAGAAAGAAAAAGTCAGAGGAAAAAGAAGAGTTACCACATCATTAACTTCCAAATTTTCTTTTTGTACCACAACTAGAGGACCCCCGAATTAAACCACTCTTGGCTTCTAAAGAATATCCACTAATATACTCTGTTTCCCACAAGCCTCAACTCACATTCCAGCTGCAGCCACAAGAATATGAATAAAGCTCCAACGGATGTCTTCAGCATTCTTCCCATTTAGGATCAACCGGGGACCTGCAAACTACAGCCAGGGGAGCTACTTCTAGTATCAGGTTATCTCTTCTTTCCTCTGAAAAACACAGCGGTTTCTAACACTGTCTACCCAGCCAATAAGGAAAAGGCCCTGCTTCTGCCTTAGCCCATTCATTCAGAATCCACTGAAATGAGCCTCCACATGTTCTGTATCAGCAGAGGTGCACTACCACCTTGTGGTCACATCCGTAACGACTGAACGCACTGGTTAAATGTTCTCTTACCCTGTGCCTCTGAGACTCAGACACGTAAGTAAAGGCAGCAGTAGGTCAAACGAATTAGGTCTTAAATCAGAGATTAAGTAAGAATGTACATGTCAAGGTTTATATCACTGCACAGTACTGAGTCATTATTAACATGTAGGAAAGAGGCTGACACAGAGCATTGGTATTTATTCAATGATGGACTGGGTTTACATGTTTGAAATGAGGAAAATGCCACGATTCACTGTTTTAAACAAAGAAAATATAAAACCTTCCTATTCAGCTAAATATACCATCCTTATTTGTCTCTTATGGAGACATCTCTAAAAGCAATATGTAAGTCAAAGATTAGAATAAGCGAAAGAAGATCTTTCAATATTTCTTGTGCATATTATCTCAGACTCTGCCCCTCTAAGCTGGTCTTGCCTGTGACCTTGCTTCCCTCGGTGAATGGACAGTACCAACGGTCAAAATGAGGAATCTTCCCACAGTTAAGATGACTGTGATAAAAAGTAAAAGAGCAAACCTTACTGTTAAAGGAGCAGGGGGATATCTTCCACAAGTTATTAACACTTCAGCCATAGGAAACAAGCTTGACAATATCTATTCCAAAGCTCTGTGTCACACATCCTTCAAAGTACTGAAAGAGTACAGCTTCTGAGAAAACATCAAGCTGCAGATTCAGAAAATGTAACCACATACCAGTTAATTCTAGAGGTGGTTTCATTTTCTCATGTGAACATGGATGGCATGTCCTAAAATTACTGACTCATATACTCAGTGGAATCTCTTCTAACATATAAGCCACCTCTCCTGGCATGTGTTCCTGTTTCCCTGACCATTGCTGGCTCATATTTCATACTCAATCACTTTTCTCCCAAGCTCCACTACATTATACTTTTCCCCCGACATTGGTCAAGTCCTCCAGTCCTGAGAATATTCAGAATTAAGTTTCCTGCCCAAAATCCCTTTTCATCCACTTACATTTCTTGGAATTTTCTGATTACTTTTGTAGAATAAATTCAGGGAATCTTAATATTGCCTATGACTGCCAGGGTCATCTTACTAATAGGAATGGAGACTGAAAACTGACCATGTAGAAATGGTCCCTGGGAAACCGAGACTACCTCATTTCCAGAAGTGGGAGCTCCTTTCCTGTGATTTGAACTCAGTGGTCCTCTGGAATTACAAGAATTCTACTCTTTCTTCCACATCTCACTCCCTTGACAATTTAAAGACAGCAATGTGAAGACTATCGACTTACTCTATAAATATATGTGTATGTGTAAAATGTGTGTTTTCATGTGTGTAAAATTTCCTGATTTTGAGAATCTTTCATTCTCTCACCCATTCCCCATAAGATTTCTCAAACCCTTTTCTGAACAGTTTTCCCTCTTTTGGGAGACAGAGAACTGAATGTCATGGTGTGAATGTAACCATTCAAATGAAAGCCACTGCTTCATGTATTAACTATAACATAAATATAGCCACTCTTAGTGATAATTCCCAGCTCCATGATAATTTCATAGAATATTGCTTTACTTATTGTCAAAGTTTTAGCCTAGAAAATCTTTATGTGGCATCTCCACGGATAGCCAGCTGCATGAGTCTTCCAATTCCAATTATCGTTTTTGCTGACAATGTGTGAGTTATGCTCAATAGACTCATATCCTGCCTTCAAAGAGTGTCTCTTTGGGATAATGAATATATTGGCTATTTCCAGGCAAGTCTTTAGAAATACATGTGGGTGTTAAGGATGTCCCTCCCCATCATCTTTGGCTTATTCCTACAGAAGCCAGTGAATGATACACTGGTTTCCTGGTAGAAGTAAGTGGCTCAGCATAAGTCCCCTTTCCTGCCCAAGATGTCAAACATTTACACCAATTGGAATTCTCATCACGTGTACAAAATGACTGACCATGGTTTTCCCAGACACATACAACAAATATCTAAGTACCTCGAATTTCACTAGACAGTTTCTCTTTGTTCAGCAATATGACCCTGCAAGAAGGAAGCAGGGGAAAGTATGCTAAAGAGGAAATGAGGAAATCCAGTTTCTTTCTACTCTCAGCTTATATATTACCTTATTCTTTCATAGTGGCATCTTGTATTTAGTTTCTGTCTTTGTATTGTAAGGATGAACTCGAAGATTTATAAGGCTCTTGGACCTCAAAATTTGTTCTTATACTATTTAGCAAAGAAATATTTATTGAGGACTGGTTGTGTACAATGTAGAATTGTGTGAGAGTGGGGAGAAATTGTCCTGCGTCATGGAACCCCAAGACCATGTTTACATCCTAAGTAATCCTAAGGCCTCTTCACTGGTACAGACAGTATCCTCAGGATGAGTTCCTATCTTCATTTTCATTGCTTCTATAAGATCGCTGATGGATCAAGGAGAACCTAAATCCATAGTAAAATGGAATAAAATGGGATTTTACCACTGAGTATAAAGGTCATTACACACATGTGGTCAAGGTGGTTCCATGGCTGAGCCATGGGTAAGCAGGATGTGCTTCTGGAGACATTTCTGATATGTGTATCTATAACTTATCATTCAGATATTGTAAGAAAAAAGAAAAAACTCTCCTCAACTGGTGGAACCTAGAGGTGCTGGGTGAGCTTTCTCATCCGCAAAGCAAGAAGCACTTTCTAAAACAACCTAATTGCATTCTGCCTTCTGGCCTTTCTCCTTGCAAGGTTAGTTTGGGATTCAAAATTTATTCCCAGACAGGACTGGCTATATTACATTTCAGATATAGTGCAAAATGAAAATTTGGAATCTCTGATTCAACAAAGCAGGGTAAATTGTCATTAGGTAATATTTCTACTGCCATCACTTTTCAAAACTATTGTAACTCTTTATGCCAATCAGCTTCATGGAAGTCTGAGATTAATTTTTTAAGACTTTATTTCTTTCTGTCACTTTAGGGTCACAGAAAAATGAAGAAGGTACAGACTGTTCCAGTATGCCTCCTGACTCCACAAGTAATTAGTCATTGTGATGCTGTAACTTGTCAGAACTTACCACCATCCCACTGACCTCTAATAGTGGGAGCCTTGTTGCCATCTAAACAGGAATAACTTAATTCCAGCACCTCATTCTATTTGTTTGCTTGCTAGGACCACTTCTGTATCAGTACTCTTAAACTGGGTTTCTCCAGAAGCCAACCTTAAAAAAAGGGATTTGAGTATAAGCAGTTTTTTTGGAAAATACAAGAAATACAGGTAGGGTAGAGGGGATGTGATACAGGGAATATCAAGTACACGGATGTGAGGAAATAGGAGTTCTTTAATGCTGATTATGAGGGTGAAAACTGGTAAGAAAATTTTGGAGTAATTTGGCAATAACAAGTAAGTTTTTTAAAGTGTGAATCATATAATCCAGCAATCCTCCTTTAAGATGTATAACACATAACGTTCTGCACCTATATATGGAAACATAATTATATTCCTTGTAGAATTTTTATAATAAAAACCTCAAAACACCCCGAGTAAAGGATTAACAAAACCCTTTCTCTTATATGAAAAAAATTAGGTTAACTTTCTACCTCTGTTTGGAAATTTGATAAAGGTGGAATGTCAGCTGTGTTGCTAGGTAACATTGTTACAGTCATATGATCTCTCATTGGTAAATTGCATCTAGACAGTAAATGAACTGTGAGTAGTTGGTAGGAAGCCATAGCTTTGGGGCAGTGATTTTGTAACTGTTGCAGGAGATATTGGTTCTTTTTGGGACATGGAGCTTCCAAATCTGAGTGGCCTATTTGGTTCTGTTCCCTCACACCTGAGCCTTTGATATGGGAAAAGGGCAGGGGGAGTTACAAAAAGGATAATCCCTGAACTTCTATGTAGACAGCTAAGGTGACTCTCCTTAAAAACACTCCAGGCATGAGGGAAGCCAAAACTTATGTGGCCTACTGAGTTTTGTACATGATTGTCTAGTTGAGCCTAAGACCATCATTGATGATGCTGTATGATACAAATGTCCATCAAAAAGGGACATATGATGTATTCCTAAGATAGGATACTACATTCAGTTAAAGTAATGAAATATATCTATATGTATAAATTTTTCTACATCTCAAAAACATTTTTTAATGAAAAAAGCGGGTTTTGCAATTACATACACAGTGGGATAGCATTCATTTTTAAATTTTAAAAATACACCACCACACATTGTTTAGAGATAAATATATATGTATCGGCAATATAAAAACATAGACTTGAGAAACAAAGTTGATAAGTTCCTCTTCAGAAAGAGAAAGACTGAGGAGAAAAATAAAGAGATAGCCCTTTTATTTGTAATATTTTATTTATTTTTTTTAAATTGAAACTTTAAATTTGTGTATAACTATATTAATATTGAAAGATATACATAATATTTAAATATGTTACAATTTTTTATATAGCAAATGTAATTATGTTAAAATAATTGGGGATTTCTTCTTTCTCCTTAATATATTGTGTAAAGTTTTTCATGTTTATAAAATAATTATGTAAATAAACGAACTGTGATATCTCAGGGAGGGTTGCTGGTGTCAGGATGGAAAATGTTTTCCCAGTTGCTTGAGGTTCTTGGTGCCAGGAGTTATATTTCCTCAGTACTCAGCTTCAGTTTGGAATTGAAAGAAACTGGCATTTCTTTTTCTTATACATACTGAGAAAATACCTACTTGTTGTCATTTTGGATCATGGATTTGAGCTGGTAACTGTCGTGGCTACTTGAGAGTTGTGAAAGAATTCACAGGGCAAAAAGGAATAAAAGTTAGAAAGTTTATTCAAGAAGAAAAGCGCCTGCAGAGAAGCTGCCAGGAGTAGAGTCTAGAGCAGACAACTGTGCCGATCTTCCAGTAAGCTTTTCTTATATAGGAAAGTGTAGGTGATTTTCTTATAGCAGAGGGTGTGACATACAAATTCAGGACATTTGATGTATACTCTGAGGCTATTTGATTGACATGCGCAGTTTATATAACTGGTTTCTTTCTGCACATGCTTACAGAAAACCCACGGTGGGAGCCAAGCCATAATGTACATTTTATTCTAATTGTATAATAATGATGCCAGAGTTCAGGCTACGAGCAGGCTCCAGCAGTCTGCACAGGCGCTAAAAACTGGAACATTCTGGTCAGGGTCTTATCTCCTTTTTCTAGGGATGTTTGGACAGAAAAATTTATCTCTAGGGGCTGAGCCTGGGCAGTCCCTGAAGAATGGACCCAGCCTGAGTACTGATCAAACCACTTTCTGTTAATCCCCCTCCGGCTGATTTTTTGTTAACCCTTTTTCTGTCTCATCAGTAATCATAAGTTTTATAAAGACCATCAACCACTCAAAACAATACATATCAATTCAGCACAAATTTCTTATGCTGAATTGGGGGGCCTATAATACAGAGAAGTAATTTACTTTACAGAGAAACTGATTATACAGTAAGTCTATCAGAATTTGGAGTCCATTAGAGCCTCTATGTAAAAGCAATGGTGCCATTCTTTAAGCAGAAATAATCAGATCAACCTCCCTACACCAAGCTTTGGATGGCCTTGCTGGCAATAAGCATCAACTGAGAGGAGGACATGGTAAGATGTTAAGAGAATTGCATTCACTGATAAAATTAAAAATAAGATCAGACGTACAAAATAACAGACTAGAACACAAGCAAGCCCTCACCTATGAAAATTAAGATTATCTTTGTCTAACTCAAGAAAAATTATGCAGATTAAGTGGCTTTAGATCAACAATAACAATACAAAATTCAGATAAAAAAGTAAAATCTCATTGGCATCGGCTTAGAACACGACTGGAATATTACACCCAACTTTGGGTTCCACATCATCAAGAGACAATTGATAGACTTGAATGTTGTGGCTGCTCACTAGTGGGTCATTAAGGAATTCTCAAGGCAGGTAGAAATAGAGAAAAGAGCTTTATTAACTCTTTCGCTGCATTAATTGATTTCAGGTTTTTTTTCCAAAGTGTATCAGAAAGCTACACACACACAAAAAAAAAGTTGGCATTTTGACTAATTTATGCATTTTATAAGAACAATTTGAGCTGCTTTGTATATAAATGATGTTATTGTTATGCATAAAAATTTCCTATTATTATTCATTCTTAAAAAACACAAAAATATAGAAAAATACACATCCGCTTTCCTAAACTTCCTTTTTGGAAGTTTCCATCTGCAGTCAGTGGATGGAAATATTCATTTGGATATATCCTGCCATCGCAGCAAAATGGTTAAAGAGATAGGTCAGCAGGGCAGAGTCTGCCGGAAACTGCTGCAAACTATTGTGTTGAGCCTTTGTTTGGTCTCAAGTTTTATATTTTCTAACTAGGATGTAAATTGCTTCAGCTTGTAATAGAATTTTCTATTGAGTTTAAGTCGGTGTAGGGGGAAAGCAGTTAAACTGGTTATCCTTTACATATGTTATGTAGATTTAAGTTGGAGCTAGGAGTGCATCCCATACAGATGCAAAACCTCTCCCAAGTCACAGGGCCTGCATGGCCAAAGTAAACAGAACCATTGAAACTGCATAGTAAATGTACAGGAAGCAGAAGTAGACCCCTAGAGCTAAAAGAGTAACCATCACACCAGGAGATCAATTTCAGGGAAAATGAGTGTGGTGAAAGAAAAATAATTTTCCCTCTACCCTTTCAGGTTCTTGGCTGAGACCCCTGTAATAAAAGATGGATTAACAGAAGAAAAACAAACAAAAGTTTAATAACATGTATACATCCTGTATACATGAGGGAGACCCAAGAAAACCAAGTAATACAAGAAATGGCCCAAGTTACCACCTTAAATACCATCATCAGCTCAAGACAAAGAGGAAAAAAAAGATGTTGTGCAGAGAGAAGCCAGTTATGGGAGGTTTTCGGGCAAAACACAGTAAACAGGGTATGGCTGTTATGCAGATTTAAGTCATGGCCTTCTCCATTCATGAGTTTCTAGAGATTTAGAATGATCCTCCTCTTCCTGGTACACTTATAAATGAAGATTTCCCTTATAAATTCAATGTCTCTTACAAAAGGTTAACTTCTACTCAGTTTTCAGAGTTTCTACTGTGTCTGCTGTTTCATAAAAATAATCAGCTCAAACTAATCCTTATGCCAAAGAGGCATATTTGGGGGTGGCATATTCTGCTCCCCTTCAATAGAAATGACACTGCGGTGTTAAAAAAAAAAAAAAAAAATGCAGAAGTCCTCAACTCGGTACCTAGGTCTAGCATGAGAAGGTGCAAGTTCCATCTTTTAAAAAGAATTATATGTAGACACAGTCAACTGATATCACACACACAGTAAATATAGGCTCTAAATCTGTCTTTGTGATGTTCCAGACTTATGGCCTGTTGCTCAATACAGCATGCTCAGCTGTTCAAGATGAGTAATAAAAAACAGGTCAATTTTTTATCCTCTTCCTCATCATCATTTGGTGTTCAATTTGATATGGGCCGAACGAGTAGCCCCTTCACTGAAAAACTGTTAAATTTTCTTTCCTGTAGGGATTTTAACTTTCCTTTTCCTTAAGTTTCCTTTCCCCAGTTTCTTAGCTCCCTAGTTCCTGATTTTAATCACATTTCAAATCAGCTTTTTAATCTTACTCAGAAGATTGTTTCTAGCCTGATCCTGGGAAGTCCCCTGCCCCCTGCTCCAGGCCATTCCAGGCCCAGCTCCTGGGTGAACACCACCACCTGAATGACTGGATTAATCAGGTTAGAGGATTAATCTAACCCGGCTCCATGAAGACCACCGGCTCCATGAAGCTAAACAATTTCTATCACACAGCCACCTTGTGTTGATGGCTTTGGGTCCTGCTTCTTGGGCCAACACTTTTAACTCTGTTTAACCAAAATCTATTTTTTCTCATTCAGGGGCTTTGGGGATACAGATGATACCCCAGCAAGATTACCAGTCCCAACCAAAGAAGCCAACACGGTCTTCCAGGCAGATATCGAGACCCCTTCCTCTCATCTAAGATCAGATAGGGGAAGAGTTATGTGAATCCCCCAATAGGTAGGGACAGCTCTGTGTCTCTGCCCAGCAGGAAGCAGATACAGAAGAAAAGACCTCCTGTCCCTCAACTTCCCATAGAGATTTTATGGGGATCACGCCTCTCAAGGGGAAAACAAGGCAGGCAGTTAGAGATAGGCATCGGGTCTCTGCATTCCTGCATGT
This sequence comes from Rhinolophus sinicus, assembly GCF_057876585.1. Classification (NCBI taxonomy): domain Eukaryota; kingdom Metazoa; phylum Chordata; class Mammalia; order Chiroptera; family Rhinolophidae; genus Rhinolophus; species Rhinolophus sinicus. The sequence goes on from NC_142503.1 coordinate 129,549,194, forward strand.
CCAACACAATCCACAGAATGCCATCTCCCAAAAGATCTCCCCTCTCCGCTCAAAACTTCCCCTTCTTACTGTAATTATCTACCCCTATGAGGAAACAAATGAGTACAAAATTCCCAGCCAGATTAGATCAGTCACTCAGCTGTGTGGTAAAGGCCACAATGACTTTCATTTCACCTGGGCCTCATTATACCATCATTATAATATTATACATATGCCCAGAAGTTCATTACTATCATTATAACAGACTGAATTCTGGGAAGGAACATGCGCAGTTTAAAAAGATGAGGTAATAGCCTCTCGTGGATCACAGGTGTCACAATCAAGTGGTCCCACCCCTGGAAAGGAGCAGCCCATTCTAGAGAGAAAAGGGGGTTAAAAACTCCAAGTCCTCACCAGTCAGCGCCTCCTGAGCCTTGCCTTTGCTTGGGGCCCATTCCAAACCCTTTGGAGTGTACTTTCTCTCCTAATAATGGCCTTGAGCCACTGCTTTCTGCTCGCCCACTTCTACCTCTTTGAAGTGGACTTTTTCTTCTAACAAACTGCTTTTTCACTACTTTACCTCGGTATCTCATTCAGTTCTTTTCTGTCCAAGAGAGGAACATGTTTAATCCTGTATATTTCTCATGTTGTTCTGGCCTCGTCACAAAAACTGAGCAGAATTAACTGTCTTGAAAAATAATGATAGTAAAGCAAATCCGCTGTCCTTGCTCTCAGGCATTCTTCAGGGCGTTTTTGTTTTGTTTTTGGAAAATTATATTGTTTGAATTTCAGAGCTGACAGAAGCTTAAGAACCACACGTTTAAGCCCATCATTTTTAGATGAGGAAATGAGACTTGCAAATCTCTGGAGTTGCTCCAAGTAATCTAGTCAGTAACAGCAGGACTCCGACTTTAAAATGGATCCCTTCTCCCTGTCAGTCTAGTGCTGTCTGACACCTTTACCCCTTTCAAATAGTCCCCACTTTATTTTGCCAAGAACTGTGGTAAGCTTTTGAGGGACAGCACAGCCAGCAGTTCTATTGACTGTGAACGGTTAACAGGGTTTGGGAGCAGGAAGTGGATGGCAGGGCCCTGCCGTGTGTCTGCAGCACAGAGGTAGGTAGCTGAGTCTGCAGGCTGGGAGGCAGTGATATGAAATGAGCTCTGTTTGAGAGCGGTATCAAAGGTGGCCCTCAGTCTTCCGGTCTGTTTCTGGCGCTCATTTTCACGTATTCGTAGCAAGAAGACGAGGCCTCTTCCCAGATCTTGTCGGTACCACTGTAAGACCTCTGGAGAATAATTTGTAAAATTACATGTCAGAATGGCCTCTTCACCCTCCTGGATGCTCAGGTGCTGAGGATTCTGTTCAATCCTTTGGCTGCTCACCCCTAAGCAGAAACACAATGACAGAAACAGGAGTTTTAGTCACTACACTGACACTCTTAACACTCATATTTTCTTTCCACAACCCCAGACATAACCAAAGATGCAGCAGAATGGATCCTGGCCCTTCCTCCTCTATCCAGTGGGCTATGCCCCTGGACCTCTTTGTCCTCATCATCTCCAACTCACAATCCACTGGAAGCCACAAAATCACCAAAACAACTCGCAGGGACAGCTCCATTCTTTTTCCCAGATGAGATCTGAAATACTCGAATGGACTAAGTCCCTCAATCAAAAAATCATTCTCTTTCATTTGGTGGGTGTTACTAGGATGGTTCTTCTAGGGGAGGAAATATCTGCTCTCTACCCAGCCAACCAGTGACAAGCCTGCTCAGCCTTTTACACACACACACACACACACACACACACACACACACACACACACACGCACGCACTGGCCTAATTCAACTTTAAAGTGAACTTTGTATCAAATCTGAGAAAGTATCCGAAGGAATAGGAAACACTGCCATCTTGTGTTCAGAAGGTTTTTATAAAGCGCTAATGGCATGCCATGTAGAACAGTGCTTCGCAGACTTAAGGTGCTCCAAATCACCCAGGGATTTTGGTAAAATGCAGATTCTGTTTCACTGGGCCTGGGGTGGGGCTGGATAGTCAATATTTCTAACCATCTGACTGCTGATGTTGGTTCTCAGATCACACTTTAAGTAGCAATAGTGTAGGAATGTTTGTTGAGACTCAGTTGTACATAAAGTTTGATACAGGACAAGTGATCAAGTATTCCAAGGTCTCCATTCCAATGCCCAGTCAAACTATTCTGTTGTTCCCACAACTGTTGCCTGAGGATATCATGAGCTCTAGATAATGTAAAGCAGAGGAGCACTATTGGCTGAATCCGAGGAAACTTTTCCCAGATCCAGGCAGTGCACCTCCTCTCTTCAGCTCTATTGGCCTCCCCACAAGTAGGAAAATTATACTTCAAAAGGCTTCTTGCCTGATCTTGTTGGGCTAGCATAAGTAAATACTGTTAAAATACAGCAAGGACTCAAATCAGTGAAGTTTCCCACTTCATGAAGAATGCTTTCTAAGATTCCCTGTACATTGTTTTTAAAATATAACAGTTCTCTGATTGCATGTATCAGAATTTCTTTCTTTTCTACTTTGCTAATGCCAAGATAAATATATTGTAGTCATTTCCTCAAATACTTTTAGGCCATTCTGTGACCTAAACGATAGATGAATGGATAAATAGATAGAAAAATGGGCAGGCAGAAGGATGACTGCATGGAAGAAAGAAAGAATGGGCTAGAGTATGAGAAATAAAGCTGGAAGGAGATTTGGGGTTTATAAAACATATTTTGAATGCTTGAATTTTTTTGTAGGTTACTTATTAGCAAAGAACTACTGAGGCTTTTGAGCAGATAATATTATTAAAATGGAATTCTACACATTTAATTGGGCTGTTTATCTACAAGACTAATTTGCAGGAGTAGGTTGGTAGACATTGTGGAGTAATCTTTAAGAGATCGTGTTCCAATCGCAAGCTGATTTAACTTTGAAACCCAGTTCTTCCATTTAATATCTCTGAATGAGCTGCAGCAAGCTACTTAATTATCTATTTCCTTGTCTGTAAAATAGTAATACCCTCAGGATGTTATTAAGAGGAATAGATGGACTAATTATATAAAATGCTTTGTAGGTAAACTACACATAGTAAGGACTCAATAAATATGAACAATTAATATAGGAAAGGGAATACAATAGAGACTGACTGCACAACCAGTCAGGAGATCATTGCAGCCTTCTCGTTGTGAGTAATAGGTGACTGAACCAGGATCACTGAACTTCAGAGCTAAAAGGAATTTACAGAAAATGATGGATTAGAGAGACTTTAAATCAAACAAGGTTCATATTTTGGAAAATATAGAAAAGAGAATCAAAAGAGAAAAATCACTACTTATCCTATTAAGCAAAGGTATATACATTATTGTAGAGGCAGAAACATTTCCCTTATAGGTTCTTTCACTGGCCTAATAATTAAATTGACATAAAACAGATTAACAAGAAAAAACAAATTTCATACACACAGGAGCTTCATTAAAATATGAGATTCCCTGCTAATCAGGTAATTGAGGCTTATATACCATTCTGAGCTAAGGAGAAGGGGGTAGGGATCTGGGGCTTCAAAAAAGGAGTAAAAGAATTCAAAGGAAGATGAAAAGTGAAAATGTTTGGTAAACAAATGATTGCCCATGCCAGGCAGATAAGTCTTTCTGATAAAGTTGCCTCTGGCAATAGCTCTCTTCTTGGTACAGACCCCCCCTATCTAAATTCTTTTAGGCAGTTAATGGGGAGGCAAAAAGCTCTTCCTGATTCTGCTGGGCCCTGATTGTCTTCAGCTTGAAATAATCCACAGGACAAAGTAGAACATTCTGGGGTGGCATATTCTGCTCCCCTCCATTATCAATATCTTGGTGTATTACTTTCCATCCTTTATACTGTTCATATTTTTACTAAGTCGCAATCACACCAGTTAATATCTTGATTCTTTTCAATTATTATTTTAAAATAATCATTATAGATTCTCTTTATAAATATTATTAATTTGCTATAATGCTCCATTTGGATTATTAAGTCTCTCCCTTTAAGATTAGACATTTTGGTTTTCATGTAAATAACTTACTGAATATCTTTGTAAATAATTATTTTTTTATGCATTGAGAGCTTTCCTGAAGACAAGTTCCCTAGAGAAAATGACAAGAAAGAAAATTAATGTTTTCAGATTACTAAATCATGTTTTTTAATTACTTTCCAAAATAGCTTACAAATTTACTCTCCCACTAGAGTATCTCTATTTCACTACATCCTGTTCAAGTTCTCTTTTTAAAAATTGTTATTAAATTATTCCTATAATTCCCTAACGGGTTTTTTAAAGTTATTCACATTTTTATGACTACCAGTAGGTTTAAACATTTTCCATGTGTTTGTGAACCATGTTGTTTTTTTCTTGTGTAAATTGCCTAATCATATCTTCTGCATATTTATCAATTTGAATATTAATGTTTTTATTTTATGCATATAAAAATTAGAAAAATTCTTAATCTGTTGTCAAAATAACAGTAAATTAACAGTAAACTGCAGTTTGAAAGTAATTTGGGTCATTTTTTTCATAAAATAAATTAGCTTGTAATATTTATGTAATAAAATCTATTTTTCCCTTGATTTCTTCCATTATTTTTATTTATTAATTTATTTTATTAATTAATTTATTTTTTATTGGGGAATATTGGGGAACAGTGTGTTTCTCCAGGGCCCATCAGTTCCAAGTCGTTATCCTTCTATCTAGTTGTAGAGGGCGCAGCTCAGCTCCAAGTCCAGTTGCCGTTTTCAGTCTTAGTTGCAGGGGGCGCAGCCCACCATCCCATGTGAATTGAACCAACAACCTTGTTAAGAGCTCACCTCTAACCAACTGAGCCATCCAGCTGCCCCTCCAGAAGCTCAGCGGCAGCTCATTGTCTTCAATCTACTTGTGGAGGGCGCAGTTCACTGGCCCATGTGGGAATTGAACCGGGAACCCTGATGTTCAGAGCTAGTGCTCTGACCAACTGAGCCATCCAGCTGCCCTTCTTCCATTATTTTTAAGTTTAAAAAGTTCTTCCCCATTCAGTTACTTGATTAATGTACATTTTATACTTTTTACTAAATTTTGTGATTTAATTACTTTAATTTTGCTGGGATTTACTTCATCATGTAAGGTACTTTGTTTATTTAATCAGCCAATATTTATTGCTTGTCTAGTGATTCTGAAACACTTTTTTATTTTTTTACAAATATTCAACTTTGTGCTTCTCAAATTAGAGTATTCGTGCCCTCAAGACAAAATTTTTTATGTTTATGAAATAAACGTAATGCATCATCTGAGAATACTATTATTACTGAAAAATTAGAGAATGGGTCAATTGGTAAATTATTTAAAAGATTAGGTTGCACCAGAATTAATATGGAAATATTATACAGTAAAAAAAAGGATTTCTCAATTTTTTTAAAGTAAACATGAGACTGTTTATACTTACAGCAAACTACTGTGGACTACTGTGCCCTCATCATCCAGATTTCAGGAAGGAAACGGTCATGTTCATTCTCCCTGCTCTGTAGGGAGACTTCAGGAGAAAGTGTGGGAATCTCTGACCTAAACAATTGATGCAACACAATTTGAGAAATAATCCTGTTCTTCCCCATAATTTAGAACTCTTTTGTTTTATTCAAATTCTTTCTTATTCTAGTCCTTTCCTTGCTTTTTCACTGTTTTTGTACTAATATTATTATTACTATTATTGTCCACCACATTTTAAAAACTATTTAAAGGGTAACATCTGTTGGGAAGTGGGAAAAAAATTCTCTCTACCTTTCTTTAGTTTTTATGTCTGGACTACTTATAAAATAATTATATTGACAAAAAAATAGATTCACAGGACAAAAAAAAACCAATTTACTAGGTGTGCACGGGAGAATCACGATATGATGCTCAGATCACAAAACAGGGCTCAAAAAAGTGATCAAACTAGGCACCTTCTATACCTTTTAGACAAAGAAACAATAAAAATATGAGAAATTGACCGGACAAAGAAAGTTAATGATCATTAGAAAGGAATTTAAGCAGGTTTGGGTATTCATTAGTGAGAATTCTAAACAAAGTTTGGACTTGGGTAGTACATTAGTAAAGGCGTTATAAGGTTTGTTTATACATGCTCTCAACTCTGGATTTTACAACTCTTGTGATAAATTTGTCTCTCTGTCTTTCAGGATCAGGGAGGGCACCAATCATGGAGATTTATTTCCTGCTTTTAGCAGAGAGTCAGAGAGCTCTTCCTGCCCTTGCTGCTTCTCAGGTGGTTTTAGTTCAAAATAATCAATACGACATTGTGGGATATCTTGGGGCAGCCTGCCCTGGACCCTGACACATCTGAGTTCAGAAAAACATTGCCTTTCACCACAAATATAAAGGATTCAGGGAGGGCAGAATAAGAGCTAATGCTCTAAAATTATTTGTTTTTCCATAATATTACTTCCCCACCAAACGCTAACATGAGCTAGATGGTAACACTCTTCCATCCCATGGGGTAGGCCTATTATTCTCAATAGAAAATATCAAATATTGCTTTCCCTGTTGCCAAAATCAGAGATAACTGCCCCCCACCCCCTCAAAAATAAGAATACTCTCACAGTCCTGATAAAGTCGCAGGCCTACTAGTAAAATTCCCAGAAACTTTGCCATTTTTCCTGTCTTCCTTTGGCCCCCTACAAAGGACCCAACTTTGAAAAGCGACAATCACCTAAAATCTCTATGTTTTTGCTTCAGACATTGCAAAAAAAAAAAGTCTATCATACCAATCAGAAACAAAAAACTGCTCCCCACTCCACCCCCTCCTCTATGTTATCTCCATTCTTCTTGCCATGCCATCCACAACAAGGGGAGTGGGACAAAAGAGAAGAGAAAGAGGAGCAACAAAGAGAGTGAGAGATCAAAACTCAGAAGAGACTTGGAAACCATTCTCATAGATGCTCAAATGACCAAAAACCATTGTTCAGAATTTGTGTGACAATAAATGATAATCTGACACAAATTAAATTTCTCAAAAGCTGAGAAGCAAGTTGTCCACTTTGTGTGCAGTGTACATGTAAGGGTGTTTAGTATGTGTGTGAATAGTGTGTGTGTGTCTGTGTGTGTGCGTATACACATGAACTGAGGAGCACCAGTGAGCTAAGCAACAATAACTTCGCTATCATAGATTGTCTCATGTTGCATCATTGAGCAGCTCAGGGACAATGGTAGAATGAAGACATTGCATTTTTTGTACTTTTTTAATTTCAGAGCATGAAAATGGAATACCTATTTTAAAAATAAACAAGATCAAAAATTTTTAAGTAGTAAAATAATATATGGATATGCTAACACTTTCTGAAAATAATAAAATAAAACACAAGTTTTAGAAAGCATTATTTTGGGGCTTCTTCCTGGGCTTGACTCCCAGGCCACGGGGATACTATACAGGTGCAGTCCTGTCTGTCTCACTGTGTGGCACTCACGATACAATAGTACACAGCAGTGTCTCTCAGGGAAGCGTAGGGCATGCTCAGCATGCTAGACTTCCTATCAGCAGGGATAAACAGAGATGCCACTTCATTTGTTGTGTTTGTCTTATATCCTTGAATAATAAATTGTGGTCCCTGGTTGGGAAACTGTCGGTACCAGAAGATATACTCATTTGCAACAATGTTGGTGTGGTTACAGGCTATGTTCACTTCTTGTCCTTCATATGAGTCAATGAAGCTGGGTTGGTTGGTCTTGGCAAGGCTCAAAGTACCTGTGGGAGTAAAACAATAACACTAGCTCCTATCCTGAAAACAAGGTGAATTGAAGGTCCAACTCAGCACCCGCTAGGTTCTCTCTTACAATAAAATCCAGCCCCATCCCTATTTTCCCACCATATACAGACACATACAATTTACTCTCACTGTGTCCCAGGGTAAACTTTTTAAATATCTATTCTGAGGACTCCCAGGGAAACATGTACAGAGGTGGTAGGTCTAATTTTTTCTCTGCCTCATGGATGGGCCTGGGGCTCAATAACTCAGAATATATTTATTGCCCTGAGATACCCCTCACATGAAAGCTAAGGAACTGCCTGGAGAAAAATAGGACCCCAAAACCATCCCTCCACATCTTGAGTGAACAGCAATGGTAGCAGGCAGATTTGTAGATCCCTGTCCAGACCCAGATCCCAATGCCTCTTAATCCCAAAATAACTCACCCAAGATCAGGAGTATAGTCACTCTTGTCACCTGCCTCATATTCTAGGTATAAACCACGACCCAGGGTCTAAGCTCTGCTGCTGAGTCTGAGCCCAGACTGAGACACGAATCAGAACAGGCACAGCAGCAATTGCCAGAGCACACACCAGCACACTAGTAGCTGTCACCCAGGGCTGTCCCCAGTAGCAGGGTGACAGCTCCTGAGAATGAGCTCCCCCTCAAGGTTCAACTGAGCACTCAGGAAGAAGAATGGGGGTAAAACCTTCTAGCACAACAGCATAGCAGGCTGGATTTCCTTTTAGATCTTTGCTAATAGGTTTGGTCCGAATGAAGCAAATACGTCAGAGGGTAGATTTCATTGGACTCATTATTCCCCGTCATTTTCCACAGTCCCAGAAGGTGGTCATCTATTGTAGTTAGTCTGACATTCATAGAGCTCAGAGAATAACCCCTCTGACCTGGTACTCTGTGCCCAAAAATCTCCCATTGATCCCTATGCAACCAGATGAAACAGGGAATCCTAATTTCAACAAAAGAGCATATGAGGCAGTCTGAACTGGACCTTCCATCTCCTGACACTTCCTCTTATTATCTCACTAAGTGCACATTTAACATATGCTTTTCAGATCTCACTTAACAAATGTTGAACAGGGGAGCAGACCCCACTAGTCCCTAGTCCTACCAGCTAGGGTAGGACATCTGAAGTGGGATCATTCAACTAACTAGAAAGGAAGTGAGGTGAAGAAGAAAAGGCACAAATTCAGAGTCAGACATACCTACATCCAAACCCCAGCTCTGCCACCTTGTGACCTTGGGCAATTCACACCTTTGAACCTTTGTTTCTTCATGTGTAAAATAAAGGCAATAATACCTACTTCAGAGTCAGTGTAAGGCATATAGTCAACTGTAAATTGTAGTTCCTTTCCAACCCCTTCCTTTTCATCTGAATGACATGCAAAGTACCATCCATGGCCAGTAGGATTATATATATGACCATATATATATATATATATATATATATATATATATATATATATATATATATATATATATATATATATTCACTCTGTCAGAAATATTCAATATAAACTCATTAAGTGTAACACAAAAATATTTTTTTAAAAACAGCCATTCAAGAAGAGTCAAATCCAAAAGACATCATAATGTTAAGAGTATCAGCTAATCAGTAATTGAAACATGTTAGATACTCACATTAATATGGAAAAGATAGTTCTTTGCTCATATAATATTGAGACAGGTTAGTTAGCATGTTGTTAGGAAGACAGGAAGGTCCCTGGTAAAATAAACTAAGACAGCCATATCCTGAAGCTTCAGGTTCTGAAATAACTCCTTCAGTCCAGGACAAAATGTAACAGCACCTTGAGGTTAATAAATTCTGTCATAAATCCCTTTTGGCAGGACAAACTGAGCAGATCTGATAGATAGGAATGGGTTCGTTAATCCCTTTGGGGGGGCAAACAGGACAAACCTGACAGACGAATTCCATCCGAAGGCGCTCCCTTCTCCACGCAGGCAAGGGAAGGTATAAACCAGAGCCTTTGCTCCACGTTGGGCAACCCGGTCGGGACCCCCTCTCATTCTGAGAGCGGTGACTCATTACTTTAAATAAACTATCCTCTTTTACAGCTCCTCACTTCTCCTTGGTCCGTGCTTCCATTCTTCGGTTTCGCGAGACATGATCCCAGCACACTCATGAAAATATTCCTACATCAATATGGAAAAGGAAAATCACTAGAAAATATTTGGGAGGCGCTTCCTCTAGGTCTAGAATTGCCCAATGTATTCTGAATGAGCATTTTTTTCCGTTTCCCCATGCAAAAGGTGAGTGCTGATGACTTCTAGTAGCGTTTTAACAGAGTAGGTATCACAAGGCATGGACTAAATAACCAGCTTACCCTTAGTACCAAGTGGAGGAGAAAGGAAGTATTTATGAGGAAGCTAAAGACACTAGGACACCTTGTACAAAAATAAAACAAAAGAGTTACAGGTTACAGTTTAGAATCAATTCTTTGCAACAGTGACCCCGTGTGGTAAATATGCGTATATAGAAGGAATGTTTCACAAAAGTCAGTACCATGTTTCCCTGAAAATAAAACCTAGCCAGACCATCAGCTCTAATGCATCTTTTGGAGCAAAAATTAATATAAGACCCAGCCTTATTTTAATATAAGGCCAGGTATAATATAATATAATATAATATAATATAATATAATATAATATAATATAATATAATATAATATATAATACCAGGTCTTATATTAATTTTTGCTCTAAAAGATGCATTAGAGCTGATGGTCCAGCTAGGTCTTATTTTCGAGGAAACACCGTGGTAGATCTCAGTCCCATGCAACTTATAGAGCATCATATTCCTTTGTTACATGCAGTAGGCAGGAGCTTGGCTTGATCAAGTGGACCATGGAGTCTATTTTTTGCAATGGAAGAAACACTGAACAAGGATCTAGTCTAACTAATTATAAGCAATTCTCTGGATTTACTAATTTTGTGCAAATCATTCTTCATCTCCATAAGAAAGATTATAGGGATTAAATAAGCATAAGAAAGTTCTTTCTCAACTATAGTGTTCTATACAAATGCAAACTGTTTTACATATATTTAACATAGCAAACAGTTAATCACAAGACCCAAATGATCTTACCTTTCCAGGCCAATGTTTCAAACTTAATATTTCTGTGTTGCCATCTACCATTTCACATAGGAAAATATCACTGGGTATCAAGCAACTAGAGGAAGAAACACTAGAAGTTTTTCTGTTGCAGTCTTTGGAATGAAAATAATCATTAATGCTTCTGGTGTGTTACGGGTTGAATTTTGTCCCTCTCCCTCCAATAATAAGAAGGAGAAGTTGGAGTCCTAACCCTTAGTGTTACCAGCGAGCAGGCCCTTCTTGGCGTGGTGTCTGGGTTCTTGGCATCCCAGGCAAAGAATTGAACAAGACATAGAAATAAAGTGGTGAAAGAGTAGCTTATTAGAAGAAAAACCACACTCCAAAGAGATAGGAGTAGGTCTGAGCAGAAGGCAGTGGCTCTAGGGCCCCAATTATCGAGGCCTTGGTAGTCTTTATTTTCTTTCTTTCTAGGATGGGCTGTTTCTCTCTGGGTGTGGGACCACTTGACTGACACCTGTGATTGACATGAGGCTATTACCTCATCTTTTTAGACTATGCATGTTCCTTCCAGAATTCAGTCTGTTATAATGATATTAATGAACTTATATATGTAATATCATACATATGCTATTATAATGATGGTATAATGAGACCCAGGTGAAATGAAGGTCATTATGGCCTTTACTGCGCAGGTGTGAGTGACTGGTCTAATCTAGCTGGGTATTTTGTACCCATTTGTTTCCTCATAGGTGTAGATAATTATAGTAAGAAGAGGCAGTTTTGAGCAGAGAGGGGAGGTCTTTTGGGTGGTCGCATTCTGTGGGTTGTGTTGGACATGCAGGAATGCAGAGACCTGATATCTATCTCTAACTGCCTGCCTTGTTTTCCCCTTGAGCGACGTGATCTCCATAAAATCTCTATGGGAAGTTGAGGGACAGGAGGTCTTTTCTTCTGTATCTGCTTCCTGCTCGGCAGGGGCGTAGAGCTGTCCCTATTGGGGATTCACGTAACTCTTCCCCTATCTGATCTTAGATGAGAGGAAGGGGTCTTGCGATCTGCCTGGAAGACGGTGTTGGCTTCTTTGGTTGGGACTGGTAATCTTGCTGGGGTATCTTCTGTATCCCCAAGGCCCCCAAATGAGGAAAAATAGATTTTAATTAATAAATTTTAAAGTATTGGCTTAAAGAGCAGAGCTCAAAGCTATTGATGCAGGGTGGCCACGTGATGGAAAGTCCATCAGCTCTATGGAGTCCCTGGCCATTCAACCGGTCATTCAGATGGTGTCAATTGTCTAGGAGCTGGGCCCAGGATGGGTTGTAAAGTACATTAGGCTTCAATGATTATAATCAACATGTATAAATCACAAGTTTCAGGATAATTATCTAAAGCAGGAGGTAAAAACACTTCTTATGATTCAGGCTAAAAACAATCTGTTGCTTAAAATTAAAAAACTGAGTTACAAAATAATTAAGAAGCAGGGGGGTAGGAGCTAAGAAACTGGGGAAAAGGAAACTTAAAATCCCTATAGGAAAGAAAAGTTAAAGTTTTTCAGGGGGGCGGGGGAGACTACTCACTTGGCTCATATCGTTTGTACCTCAAAATGTGACCTTACTTAGAGATAGCTCTTTGCAGAAGTAATCAAGTTAAAATGAGATTATTTGGGTGGACTCTAATCCAAGAAGACTACTGTCCTTATAAAAAGGGGAAACTTTGACACAGAAACAGATATGAATAAAAGGGAAACAATGTTTAGACAGGCAGAGAGTAGATGGCCATCTATAAGCCACAGAGAGAGGCCTGGAACAGATCTTTCCTGAAACAGATCCTTCCTTCACAGCCCTCAGAAGGAACCAGCCCCGCTGACACCTTGAGCTTGGACTTTGAACCTCCAGAACTGAGACAATAGTTTGTTGTTTAAGCCATAGAGTTTGTAGTACTTTGTTATGACAGCCCTAGAAAATAAATACATGCTGCTAATAATTATGTTATGTATCATATATAATGAGAAAAGTAAAGAGTTAACAGGAGAGGGCTCGTGAGTTAGCAGGAATGAACTAAACATTAACCACTTGGCTCTGACTCCCCTGGCTGGCACTGCACTTGCAGGCTGACAAGCACCTTACATCCATCATAGGTGGGAACAGAACAGCTCTCAATCGCAATGGCAACCCCGTGCAAACTAACAAACACCCATCACGGATGGGAACAGAACTGTTCCCAATTGCAACAGCAACTCCTTGCAAGCTAACATCCATCACAGATGGGAACAGGACAGTTCCCAGGAGAAGACGATTGTAATGGCATCCCCCCTGCAAGCTGACATCCTACATCCTGCATGGAAAAATATAAAACCCCAGCACTCCTCATCAGGGCAGCTGACCCTATCAGGTTCTGCCCTGGCACAGCTCCATTTGCCAGTATCTCTCTAACCCCTCTGTCTCGACAGCTCTTTCTTTTGGGTATTTCTTTTCAGTCCTTCATCTATAAATAAATAATTTTAATGATATTAAATTGCATGTGCGTTCACATGCACACACACACACACACACACACACACACACATTTGGGTACCCCAGGGTTTTTCTATTTACGTTATTTTCCAAATAGTTTTGCCTGTCAATAAATACATAAAATTTCAATTATAATAGCCTCAAAATATTCCATGATAGAGATGTACTATAATTTATTTACCAGTTTTCCTAGTACTAAATATTTGGATTTTAGAAAAAAATACTGTGATAAACACCTTTGTACATATATCTTTATTTAAACTTCCAAATATTTCTTTAGATTAGCTCTACAAAGGGGATTCCAGATTAAAGAGTAAAAATCTTTTAAGACTCTTAGCAAGTATTAATTTACTCAATCAAACAATATTTATGGAGTTCCTACTTGGGTTGAAACCAAACAGGCACCCCTCTGGGACTCACTCCCACCTCCATCCCAGCTCCTCCACAATAGAAGTTGAGTCCTTAAGGCAGGCAACGCTTGGCAGGTACTAATTTAAAAATAGGGACATGCAGAAACACAACAAAGGAACCAATTAAGCAGTAAGTAATGGTGGGTTAAACACTCATCTGATACATGAGGCAGGGTCACAGGACTCATAGTTCTTCCTTCCTACTAGCTATGGATAGTATCTTAATGCATGTCTCCAGGTGTTTTTCTGGAACTAAGACCCCCGACCAGAGGGAAGCTGATGATAACAAAGTAAGGAACATTTTTATTAGCAGATTCAGATGTATCTTTTAGTTTTTCTGTAATAAGAAGTCAAAAGTAGATACACTTAGATTAATAAAACAATGTTTCAGTATTTTATCTTGTATGGTAATGATGTAGATACCCAATGAATTTCATTAAAAGACCAACTATACTCGAATTTAGCGTTTAGTCAAACTTGTTCAATTAGCCCTCTTAAGAGTCCTAGTTCCCCTGTAAAGGGAAGCAGTGTGCCACCGCAATATATGCCTTTTGGGATATTGATTTAAGCTGGCTATTAAGGAACAAATACTCAGGAAAAGCCTTTCCCTTCCTTCCCTTATCTGCCTGAAAAGAATTTAGATGGAGGACCTTCTCCAGGAAGGGAGCTATCGTCACAGATAACTACAGTTGAATATAAACTAGTGTGTGATAGAGAGAAACTTAGCAAGGCCAATTTGTTCCAAGTCCTCTCGGTATCTCATTGCTACAGGTGGCCCAGCTGAACATTTATTTACCAAACACTTGCTTGTCCATCTCCATGTGAATGGCCTTCCTGCCCTTTGAAGTCCCAAACCAGAATACCTTTTGTTCCTTAGCTTCAGAATGGCATATAAACCTTAACTGCCCAACATTTCTTTGGGTCTCTAGTCTATGGCACCCCCAAATGTACATTCATATAAAAAACTTTGGCCATTTTCTCCTATTAATCTGTCTCTGTCAATTTGATTTTTAGCCCAGCTAGAAGAACTTAAAAGGTAGGTGGAAAAACATTTTTTAGCCCCCACAGTTGGCTGTCATTATTTCTAGTTAAAGATTAGGGAAACAATGTATCCAGGTCCAGGAACATGAAGACCTGCCTGTAAAGCAGATTTTAGGGACTATATCGCTTGAGATAATAGAGGAATGTAGTCTGTTAAGCACAAGATGGATTGATCTGTTCTTCTGCTCTTAACGTAGCATCACTGACTCACAATCCCGAAGATGTGTTTCAGAACTTTGGCTTGTTTGCGAGAAAGAAGACCTCTCCACCACAGTAACAAAGACCCAGACAGGATAATGCCAGGGGATAAATAAATCAGATTAAGAAAATCACTGAAGTTCGTACAAAAACTGACCAATCAACACAGTCCATGACCCTAAACCCCTTACTCATGATTTTTACCTTTAAAAGACCCTGATTGTAAGTCATTGAGGAGTCCGGGTCTTTCAACATTAACTGCCCATCCTCCCTCATTGGTGCCTTTGAAAAAAGCACCTACTTTCTTTCACTGCATCCAGGCAGGGGGAAGTTCTCTCATGCATGGTGCAGGTGTCAGTACAATTGGCTGTTTGCACATTAGGCAAGGTAACCCCACTTCAGGTTCTCCGTGTACTGAGCTAGACACTAGACATCCAATGAGAAAGACCCAGTAGTCTAGTGCGAAGGAAGAGAATTTAAAAGCAATGATAGTTCTCATGATACCTGGTGTGATAGGGAAAGTACAGAGTACTACAGAAACACACCAGAAATGAAACTGCTTTGGTTGTGGGTTTCCAGCAGGACTTCCCAGCAGTAGTGACACTCGAACTCAAACATAAGGGAAGAAGAGGAACGAACCTGGTAAAGACTAGACCAAGTAGGAAGAAGGCAGAAGGAACATCTGGACAACAAGAGAAGATGGCATTTGGGTAGATGGTGGTGCCATTGTTTGATATAGAAAAAAACAAGGGGGAAAAAGGAGCAAGTTTGTCTTGTTTTCTTTCATTTTGTTTGGGGAAGTGGAGAAGAGCTAAGCTTTGTACCATTTAATCTGAGTTACTTGTAGATTCTTGCAGAGAAGCCGGTGAAATTCACTATACAATCAGAAAAAGATCAGAAGAGGGAGGACTGAATATACCATAGATGATTCTAGAGAGGGGGGTTCCTCTTGGGGAGAGGTGCCCCCAGCATCCAGGCAGGGCAAGTTCTCTCATGCATGGAGCAGGTGGCTATCTACATCTAGTATTCTCAGGAAAACCAGGACATTGTTTCTGCCCCCCAAAATATTTCTCTACCCCTACTTTCTCTAAGATGATTAAAATTATATTTCTGGGACAAAAACTGTGATTCCTCAAGTAATAATAATAATAAAAAAGTTGTTGCTTACATGCAATTTACCACAATGTAAATAGATAATTTTTCCTCCTTTCCTAAAACCAGGCTTTCAGGTATAGAATATAGTATTAGAATACAGATCAGACTGATATGACAATGGCCAAAGTAACTTTTCAAAGATAGAAGTGTATTCCCTTCTCATGTTACAGTCCAAATACAAGCAATTCTGGGCAGATATAGGAGTTCCACAGGATTGGTGGCTGTCTTAGTCCATTCAAGCTGCTATAACAAAAATACCATAGACTGGGTGGCTTAAACAAAAAAACTGGTTCACAGACCACCATCTTAACATGATCTCACAGAAAGGAAGGGGAAAAGGACCTCTGAAGTCTGTTTTATAAGGACACTAATCTCTTTCATGAGAGCTCTACCTCATGACCTAATAACCTCCCACAGACCCCACTTCCAAATACCATCACACTGGGGATGAGGATTCAACATACAGATTTAAGAGCGGGGGAGGACACCAAGATTCAGTCTATAACAGTGACCTAAAGATCCGATTGCTATGCCTCCCTCAAAACCCACTTTTATTTGGGGTCTAAGACATATTTTTACATGTACAGCAATCCTTCCAATTATCTCAATTAGGAGAGTAAAAATGGCTTATCCAATAATAGTTACCTAGAAGAATCAGAAAATACTACCTACACTTCCTAATTCTTAGTTAATCTTTGTTCCACAAAATCCTTTAAGTGAGAAAACAGAGTGTATTTTTTTAAAAAGGATATTATGAAGACAAATTGTATTGAATTGCTAGTTTTGCCTAAAAGTTACCTGGTTATGTTTAAGGAACATTTTCCAATGAGCATAGGAAAAAAGAGAATACTAGGCTAACTTTCCTCCTCAAAGTAAAATGGGCCAATTACCAGGACCAAAGGAAAAAAACAGAGCTTCTAAGGAAACATAGTTGCTCACTCCCAGCTACCTCAAAAAATGGTGAAAATATAGATTTCCATTTCTCTACATGACTCCCTGCCCATCACCACCACATGGTGAAAACAAATGTAAGAGAGCTAGTCTGACCTTGGAGAGTCTTCCTGAGAAGGAAATAATTCCTCTGCGCTTTGACTAAGAAATAGTTCCATTTGGGCAAAGAAACAGTATCAATAATTTTCAAGTCTGGGTAATGAGTAGATAGGAACCTTTTATTCACCATTATATTCCCAATGACTAGAACAATGCCTGGTACATAGTAGGAATGCTACAAATAAGCACTGAATGAACAGGTAAATGAATGAATGAGTTGTAATTGTGTAAACATCCTTCCTTCTTTTGTAGGACTTGCATAAAACCTACTTAAATGTATCCAAGGCAGGAAGAGACCACGGAGCCAGGTCAATGGCGTAGTGTGCTGAGAATATCCTTCTGGGATGAACTCTCTTTGGAGCGAAACAGTGATGGGAGCTGAGGGCTTACCTAGAGAGAAGTATGAAAATACATATGTACATATTAAATCTAAAATAGGGACCATGGTTATATGAATACAAATGTATTTGGGGCAATAATGGTACATAACACCGCCACTGTTAGACACGAACAAGCAATGTCTCCGTGTCCTCCACTCCTCTCACCCTATTACCTGTGAAAAGTCCACAGCACCAAGGGGATCTGGCCCCTATGGATTCTAAATACCACTTGTAGACAATGCTCTGGATACCCAGAATCCCAGAATTCCCTGCACACATCTCCCCAGATCAACTTTTAGGGTGTGCATGGGCTTCTTCCAAGGACCATCTTCCCAGATGCAGACATGCCAACAGTGTCCACAACCCTAGGCCAAAGGGGTGATCAAGGGATTGTTGTTTGCAGGACTGTAGGCATGTAGGTTAAGGTATCCACACATTTGTATTTAAAACCCCTCAAAGTATGTGATGGAGTTAGATATCGAAAAATAAGAGTAGATCACAAGGGACACAAGAGGCTGCAAGGTGATGCTCCTTGAAGCAGCACAATCGACACAGAACTACTGGAATAGAGAGACCAAAAACACAAATCCATCACTGAAATCAGTCTCATGACTCAAGGAGCTGGCAGAGAAGTGGGGTGGTGAAACCATGCACCCCACTGGCAGACGGCTTCTATTTCAATTTGCTGTTTTACGAGTTTTGTGCCTTCATTCCTTCATCAGTAAAGTGAAGCTTCAGGTAACAGTTGTGAGAATGAAATGGGTCGTAAATGGGTGGGATCATACCTGGTACATGAGGATCAAGAATAACTTTTTCACCTCTTTATGATCGGTACCAAGCCTGTAAGCGTTCAGGAAATATTTCTCAAATGAACAAATCCTGTGGCTTTACATTGTAATTGAGTTACAATGAGTGACAGAAGCTGGGACCACACCACCCTCTTGTGGAGGGACTCAAAGTCTTCAGGAAAATGGTTCTTACTGTATTTGGGGGTTTGTGTTCAGCTCTTCCTGCAGCCCCACCACTGTGTCACTCCCAGCACAGAAGTACACAGCAGAGTCACTCCCAAGGGCAGACGGTTTCTTCAAGTGGAAAGACGTTTGGCTCTTATTAAATTCAGCCACAAACCCAAAGCTGCCTTTGACCAGGTTGTCCCCCGCGAAGTATTTCAGAAGGATCTGGAGTCCTTGGTTGGGATACTGGACATACCAAAACATGTAAGGGCTCAGAGAAAATGAATAGGTGCATTTCACAGTCAGTGGATCCCCTTCGGTGACAGTGACCTGATCATCCGGCTGACTCACCGACTCTGCTCTCAGTCCACCTGTAAAGTAATCCACACTGCATCAGTAGAAGAGCCGAAAAGAATGTCAGTGGATAATACAAGTGGAAAATAGGAAGGAAATATTACTCACTCAGTGTGAAGAGAATTGCAAGTGTGGAGATCCATGCAGAGGCCATGGCTTAAGCTCAGCTGGCTGGAGGCACCTTTTCAGCTCACCTCAGCTGGACATATGGCCCCACCCAGACACTGGCTCTTGATCAGGGCCCAGCAACCCTGTGTCAGCACAGCGTTTTTAGAAATGACCCTTCCTCAGGCACCTGCTGCTTCCTGGCACCTGCGCCTTCTCTCTCTTGAGCAAGCTCTTGGTTCAGGCTCCTCAGACCTCTGTGGGGAGCAAGACTGTCCCACACCTTGTCCAGGAGGAATCCTCACACTGCAGCACCCCCTAGAGCCCACCCGCAGAACTGACTGGCTGACTGGATGACTACTGTCAAGCAGACACAGGTCCTGTGCATCCAGGTCTTACCACAGGACCAGGCTATGGATGTTTACACTGTGCAGAGGAACAGAGGAGGAATTGGATATTCTAGGAGAAGACACAGGACTTTGTGAATCAAAGTGGAAAAATGAATGCTCAGTTGGTCAAGCTTTAAATGATTTATGCTCTTAAGATACTAGAGAGGTAGAATTAGGGAAATAAAAAGATTTTAATAAAATGGGGGAATAAATAGAAAGAAGAAGGTAAAGTGTAGCCTTGAGTGATGAAGAAAAGAAAAATAAACAAGAAAGATAAGGAAGGCAAAATAGTAAAAAAGAATAAGGCAAGAGAAGAGAAACGATAAGGAAGAATGAGAACCTTGTTATTTTCTTTAGAAAGAATTCAGATATTACTTCTGTATAAACCTTTTACCAAAAGATACCTCAGGTTTTTCTCTATTGGGGATCTTTTCCTTAATGATCTCTGGTTAAAGATTCATATAAAAATAAATTCGAAACTTCTCTTGAAACACTTTTACAAAAAGAAAAAAAAGGCATGGTGTTACGAACACTTTCTGCCACATTGGACCTAGTAAACAGTAGATTATAAAGCAAAAAAAAAAAAAAAACCCTCTACGCAGGATTATAAAATATCGATTTTCCACATGGAGAGGCTACTTAAGACAAATCAAATAAAAGGCATAAAGGCCAAAAACTGAAGGTTAACTAAGCTCAAGTTATGATGATGATAATAAACAACTCAATTTAAGGGGAGAACAGGCTAAAGTTTTGTACAAAAAATACCACAACCTCAGCACAGTCATTATTTAATAGATTCGACTTAAAGGAAACAGGTATCAGTATAAAGACATTGTTCATTCATTTCCCTGATTTTTCTTTAAATAATATCCCAATGTACCAAATATTTTACAAAGGGACAGAAAATCTCTTTGCTTGGAATTAGAAAAAGAAGTGGAAATTAGCTCTTTCTGAAAGCTCTGCTAAAGATCCCTTACGTGAATCGTTGAAACCTTCAACCTATGATAACTGCCTTAATTTGGAATGTGTGAATTACCTTTAAACAATAACCTTCATGCCCCAGAGAGGCCTGTGGTCAATGGGAACATGTAATAAATTTCTTCTCTCCACCTAGAGCCTAAGATGAGTGTTGATGTTGTATCTTTGAGGGTCCTGGCAATCACCTCAGGGGGACGATTGGAAAAAAGTTTAATGGAAGGAATGTTTTTAGATGTGGGAGCAGAATCCAGGGAAACACCAGGAGTGGGTGAAGCACCCTGGAGCTAGCAACAGCCAGAAGGTTTCAGCAGCCCTGGGCCTGAAGAGACAGAGGAGGAAGAATTTACCCAGCCTGGGGACCTGTAACTCAGGGAGAAGACCCAGACAGGACCTGTGGATTTCCATACAGCAAAGGAAGGAACTTAAGGAGAAATATCCTGACCACGCTCTCCTGCTGATGCCTCCAAACCCAACAAGAAGTGAGACGACCAGGAAGCCCACTCGATGCAGAGCATAGAAGTCAGCCTGCTGGGCACAGAACAGGCTGGAGAATAGACCTGGAGACGACACAGAACATGAAAACCCTGACACTGGGGTTCATAGCAACCTGGCCACTCAGGCAAACATGTATGTGTGTCCTAAATACATGTATGGGAACACTCATACTGCATTTTGATCTACGTGGGAAGATAAATAAAACAATATAGACTTTAGTAGTGCCTTAACTTAATTTTCCAGATAATTGTCCAGTCACTACTTCTATTCACCACAAAAACAGTACAGACTACACACAAATTATGCCTAGAAGTGCAAGTGGATCAAATATTGTCAGCCTCCAGCCATTTAATAATTAATCCCAAGAGCCATATATGAACCAACTCTTTAGAGGGCTTATATCTTTACTTCTCCATTAGAAATATGTCTGATTGTTTAGTGGCTCCCCTCAAAGGGTGCTATGGGAGGAAGTGACCGTATTTAATAATTAAGTGTGCTCAGAGTTACAAGGAGGGAAGTTTTAAGCTATGCAAATTTATGCTGTGGTTAGAACTTATGGGCATCCACTTGCAATGGCAAGACTGATGAAGAACCCTTAACGCTCTCAGTCTTGAAAGGTAGAAAACCTTAGTCTTCACATTAGCTTCCAGTTAAGGAAATGCTCCTTAACTGCTACATAGGTAGGAAAGGATTCAGGGACCTTCACACAATATCCTGCACACCCCATGGATTTCTAAGGTATTGACTCAGCTTTCAAAATTGAAGAAAATATCCTCAATAACTATTCTGCTTATGTGCTTTGATTCACGACATTAATGAGGAATTATGCATCAATTGAGTTCTGTGAGTATAATGTTAAGTCATTTACATTCCTTGTCACACTTATTCTTCCTAATATTTCACATTTTAAATGTAAGGACACTAGAGTTTAAGAAATGTAGGTAATTTACTCGATTCACCCCTAAAGAAATAGAACACAGGTTTTAATCCATAGTTTTCTGAAATCAAAGGCATTCTTTACACTAAATTATACTCAGAATATCAACTTTCATCATTGCTTTTAGAAAACCTTTCATATTGGAAAGTACCCCCATTGTCATAATAAAATTATATAATATAGACTTCAATGGGCCAAGCAGAACTTTACAGGACAGGTCATCTTGTCACTCGAGTATATAGGAAATGCTGACCCCACAAGTATGCGCCACTTAACTAAAACAGCCCCTAGATAATTCCTTCCAAACCCTGATAACACGCGATGATCATCCACCTTCTCCAGGGCCTCCTCCTCATTTCTATGCCCTTACAGATTTATGTGCACATACTCTGGGGAGAACTTCACGTTTTTCCTTATCAATTTACCAGTTTACTCCCCATCTGGACCACATTCTGACTGTTCTGCCCAACTCTCTGATTTCTATAGAAAGAACCTTCCAGTTCACACTAAATAGACGTGAACTGTTTCCCCAAACCATTGTAAGCTAGGTCTATTTGGAGATCTGTCTTATGCAAGACGTGTGAGTTAACGGAGAACATTCCCCCAAATGCTGCAGGTGGGTCTCTGCCATCCTCCAGGGTTCCTGCCTCCAAAAGGTACCTCTCTTCATTCCTTATTTGACGACTACTGAGACATGCACATCACAACACAAGGGCACCAAAGGGCCCTCAATCTGAGACTCCAGGTATTTCTCCCAGAGTGCCTACTGCCTTTCTCAAGAAACTATTTATAAACATCAGAACTCTGTAAATGTTACTGATTTCCCAGAAGACAACAGGAATGACTCATGTAAACTAATAAGAAAGCCCTTTCTGAACATCAGACTCTGAAATGTAAATTGTATTTATTTCAGATGCAAGAGAGAAAAATCATCACAAAATAAAATGTTGGAGCAAGGAAGAAAATCAGTGCTTTTTCTGTGAAACTTTAACAAAGAATAAAACTCAACTAAAAAAACGATTTTTTTTTCATATAAATTATGGAATTCTCAACAAATCATGGGGAAAATCCATTATTTGACCTCCTGCTCTCCTAACTCCGAATAAAACGGACCATAAATCAATGGCCCTCTTATCTCAGTGGACTGAAGAGATTTTTTAGTTTCTCAGGGTTTAATACTTTCCCTCACCCACATTCAGATTCTCATTGTTTCCAGAATAAAAGGGACCATAAATCAATGGCCCTCTTATCTCAGTGGACTGAAGAGATTTTTTAGTTTCTCAGGGTCTAATACTTTCCCTCATCCACATTCAGATTCTCATTGTTTCCACGTTGTTTAGTATGAGCTCAACCTACATCTCAGGTGTGTTGTTACGTTCTAGGAATTATATTTCTAGAGAAATATAAGACAATGGGAACTGTTCAAAGTGCACACTAGAGACGGGAATCTATACAGACATATAAACTCCAAGGACTAGAGAGTGAGGGGAATTTTACTCTCCTGAGGATTTTCCTTTCTTTGTCACCGATGAACTGAGAGGTTCATGATATAGAGAGTCTGGACACAAAATTTTTCTGATAGTGGAGCCAAGTGGAAAAGCTTGGGGAACACTAAATTAGCAGGGGAAAGCAGTTACTACTCCTGGGTTTGATGCTCTTTGATATTGTTCAAATTCCTCATTCGTATTCAGTTTCCATAGGGATGTGAAGGCAATCCAGAGGAAATAACTGCCTTCCTGGAAAGCTTTTCAATATGTTCTTCATTCAGGGGAGTGGTTATTTGAACACATACTTCCATGTAGTTAAATATTCCTTTCTCGTTTTAAAGATGGTTGCTTGATCATTTCCTTCTCTTTTTCTTTTTTCCTTTTGGAGTCTTCTGGGTCAGAAGAAATTAGTTTTTTCCCTCATCTTTTCACTGTGTGTCCTGGGATATTTTTAATTATAAGATGATTGTTTAAGTCCAACAGAGACCTTTTATTTATATTTGTGACCCCAAAACCTTCAAAATAAAAAACAAAATTCCACCATGGCTGTAAAACTAGGATGGAAAAAAATGAAAACAAATGGGCACTGATTCTCTTAGTGGAAGGACTAATATAGTAACTGATTATTTTGAGCTCTGAAATCTGACAACTGAACATTAAAGGAATCACAAACGGAATACAATAATACAAATAAGCTGATTAAGTATGCAAGCCACTTCTTTCTGAAGCCAAGTGGTATATAGCTATAGGTAACTTAAAACTCGTTTTAGATTACTGGTTATGTACATCTGGTTCAAAGTTTCCCACGACTGCAAAATATTTTAGCATGTGCTTCCTCCACATTTACTTTCAGTCTCCTTATGGTGAACTCATAGGCTGCCTCTAACCCCTCCAACACAGCAATGACCATATTCTTATATTTCCCCTTATTAATTATTTGAGAATTTCTTTGGGGTATGTACCCACTAAGGATATAGTTATAGGCATACTGTATTTTACTAATGGAGCCAAGTGGAAAACTTGGGGAACTCTAAATTAGGGGGGGAAAGCAGTTACTACTCCTCTCTAGTCTGCCTCCTGCAAAGGCTGTGATCTCCCTGTTTCTGTTCAGCTCCTCATGGGTTCTGTGCCTCTGTGTCCCACAGAGCACAGTAGTAAGTGGCAGCATCTGCCACCTGCACCTGGAGGATGAGCAGTGAAGAGGAGAATCGCTCATATGTCATGTGGTAGCGCCCCTGCTGAGATGGCCTCGAGCCCTTTACAAGGAGTCTTGGTGCAAGTCCTGGGAAGTGAAGGTACCAGGAGAACTCATAAGCATTGGATATGGAGTGATTGCAGGAGATTTCCGTCACAGCTCCCTCTGAAGATACCACGGAGGAAGGCTGAAATACTTGGTCCTTGCTCTCTGCAACTGCAGGAAACAAAGAAGGCTGTGAGCTTCATGCTGCTATTTGCTTGCTGATGACCTTTTAGGTACAGTGATTATTAATTAATCTGGCTTTTTAAAAATTAGTCCAAACTTAAAGATAATGGCATATGCTTTTCTAATACCAGAAAGAGCCTACTTACCCTTCCAGAGGGAGCTGAGGAGAAGCCCCAACCACACCGCTTCCAGAGTGCTCTGCAAAGCCATAGCCACACCTCAGCTGGCCTCAGGCCTCAGCAGTAAGTGTGATGCTCACCAGGAAGCTCACGTAAGGCCCGTTTTGCTTCTTTTTTTTCCCTTTTGTCAATGACATCATCAGCCAGAATCTGCAGACTATAGAAGAGTGACTGCAGCTGTGAGGCTGCTTAACAGTGGCTTCAACTGTCCTTTGTTCTGAGAAGGTTTTCTTACAGGAAGGGATGTAGCCTTTCAGAGGTCACTGCACTTGTGAAAATTTAATCACTGGAGAAGCTTGTTTCCTTCCCTAACATTGTCAGAAGAAGTCATGTAATTGATGGGAGACTGCTTCATTATTCATATTAAAGTGAAATATTCACACACAAAAATATGCTGAATTTATCATATGTGATAATAATGAAATGCTGACATGTAAGAAATAATGATCATGAAATTTAGTAACTGCACTGGGGATAGACAGTTTGGTTTTTTAAGGCACAAAAATTGTGATGAAAACATATTCATCAGAATTTTTGACTCCTTGTATCCAAGGAGTCATTAAAGACATCTGGAACAACTAGAGAAAGAAAAAGTCTGTTATACTTTTCTGTAAACACAAGAAGCTGGGTCAAAGAAGACCAAACAGCTGCATTTGGAGATGATCTATTTTGGATGGTACCTATCCTCATTTTGTAGCCTGAGACTGTCCCCTCTTACTTAATGCAGGACTTAATAGTTCGCCCTCTCGCTTTCATTGCTTTATACAGGTTTTTATGAGATTTTATTTGAAAAAGAAGAATTAAACAGGCTTGTGGCAATTCTAGGTTTATACATTAAGGAGCTTGTATGTGCACCACCTAGTGGACCACATGGGAACTGACGCAAAATTATTTCCCCAGCCTCCTCTGAGACAGTCTTCCCAGCTTCCCATAGCTTGAAGAGGTTTGATGCTTTTGCTTTTGTTCAAATTCCGCATTCTTATTCAGTTCACATAGGGATGTGAAGGCGATCCAGAGGAAAAAACTGCCTTCTTGGAAAGCCTGCTGGTTACTGAAAGATGTTCTTCAATCAGAGGAGTGGTTATTTGAACACATACGTCCATGGAGTTAAGTCTCTTTCTCATTTTAAGATGATTGCTTGATTCATTTCCTCATCTTTTCCTTTATTTAATAGTCTTCCAGGTCAGGAGAAATTAGCTTTTTCCCCTCATCCTTTCTCTTTTTTCCTGGGTTATTCTTTAATTATGGTAAGACGATTGTTTAAGTCCAACAGAACATTTTATTTAGATTTGTGACCCCAAAATCTGCTAAATAAAATACAAAATTCCAACACAGCTGAAAAATTAGGATGGAAATCATCAAAACAAATGGATACAGATTCTTTTAGGGAAGGACTAATATAGTAACTGTGATTAATCTGAGCTCTGAAATTTCTGACACTGAAACATAAAAGGAATCACAAATGGAATACAATAATATAAATAAGTCAATTAAGTGTGTAAGCCACTTCTTTCTGAAGCCAAGTGGTATATACCTGTAAGTAACTTAAAACTCTTTTTAGATTGCTGACTATGTACATCTGGTTCAAAGTTTCTAACTACTGCAAAATGTTTTAGCATGTGCTTCCCCCACATTTACTTTCAGTCTCCTAGTGGTGGACTCATAGGCTGCTTCTAACCCGACCAGCACAGCAATGACCATATTCTTATATTTCCCCTTAGTAATTATTTGAGAATTTCTTTGGGGTATGTATCCACCAAGGGTTATCCATTCATAGTATATATGTATACTCTATTTTACTAATTAATCATTCAAAATGGTGACAGTCACATACACTCTACCAGCAGTGCATGAGCATTCCATTCCCTCCAAATCCTCAATGTTTGGTATTAGAAAAAATATAAAAATGCCTAAATTTTAGTAATATGCTGAGTGTGTAGTCTCATTTTAATTTGTATTACTCTGACTATAAGTGAAATTGAGCCACTTATATTTTCTTTTCCAACATTACCTATTTAAATGATTTGTCCACCTAAGGAGTTCTAAAACCTTCACCTAGGGCTTGCCTGGAAGTTATGAAAGATAGAAGTGAAGGCTAAGGCAGAGTTATAGACTTCATGGATAAATATTGAAGGAGTGTTCAAACGTGCACACAAAGCTCATTGAGCAAAGGGTAGGAGGTCTACTGGTTCCAGGAATTTTAGGAAATTTCTGTCCAATCACTTGCTGACCAGAGAGCTCATCAAGCAGAAAGTCCAGTAGCCACATGACAAAAATACAGACTTCCAAATTAATTCAGGAAAGTCACTAAACAAACTGACACTACCACAACAAAGAACAGCAAACCTCAAAATGATAGGAGATGTGCATGCCAGTGTGGTCATATTATATTATTTAAAACATTGAGTTTTAGAAACAATAACAACAACAAATGATACTACATGAAACAAAACAAGAAGAAATGGTCCTTACAGAGGAAAAGAAGAGTCAAGAAAAAAAAACAAAAAATGAAGAGACTGAAGAGGCTACAAATTGCACTTAATAGACAAAGACTTTAAATCAAATTTTAAAAATATGTTCAAAGAACTAAAGAAAATTATGTATAAAGACATAAAGTCTAATTTCAGAATTTTGCCACACCAAATAGAGAATATCAATAAGGAGATGAAATTACTTGAAAACCACCAAAAAATTAATACATTTCAAAGGACTGAAACCATACAAGCAATTTTCTCCTACCCTGATGGAATGAAACTAGCAACCAATTAAAGAAGGAAATTTGACACATTCACCAATTTGTGGAAATTAAATAACTCAGTCCTAGAAGAATCAAAAGAGAAAATAGACAATAATTTAAGATGAATGAAAACAAAAACACAATAAGGTCCTACAAAACAATTTATGGGATGCAGCTAATGCACTGCATAAAAAAATTATACCTATAAACACCTATCTAATAAAGAGAAAAATGTCAAAACAATAATCTGATTTTACACCGTAAGAAAGTAGAAGAGAGCAAACTAAACTCAAAAGAAAGTTATGGAAGGAAATAAAGATTAGAGTACAAGAAATAAATGAAATGGAGATTATAAAGAAATAGAGAATAACAAATGAAATGAAAAGTCAGTTCTTCTAAAAGATCAAAAAAAGTGACAAACTTTTAGCTACTGGCCAAAAAAAAGGAGAGAAAGTTAAAGGTATTAAAGTCAGGAATACGAGCATTACTACCAACCTTACAGAAGTAGAAAGGATTATAAAGGGAATACTATGAACAATTATATGCCAGCAAATTGGATAACCTAGATCAAATGGCCAAAGTCCTAGAAAGACAAAAACAACCATAAATCATTCAAGAAGAAATAGAAAATGTGAATAGACTTATAACAAATAAAAAGATCAAATCAGTAATAAAAAAAAATCTCAGAAGGAAAAGCTCTGGGCCAGATGGCTTCACTGGTGAATTGTACTGAAGGCTTAAAAAATTCCACCAGATTTCTCAGCAAGATGACAGAGTAAGGAAATGCTGGGCTCGCCTCATTTCATCACCATGTAAAAATTACAACTTCATGATTAAACAATCACCCCAGAGGACCACCTGAACACTAGGTGTACTGAAGAGGCTACAAATTGCAGACTTCCAAATTAATTCTTCTTATATCTCAATATTTAAACAAGCAGCTACATTAAGACTGGTAGGAGGGCAGGTCCCACACTAACATGTAGCAGCTAAAAATCCAGAGGAATATCTTGGCTGTAGAGATCCCCACTAATAAATTGAGAGTGTTCCAACCACACACTAGGCTACTAGCAAGGACCACAAGAGCTGGGAAGAGAAAGTTCACACAACATCAGGCTGTGAATATCATCAAGCTTTCTGTTACAGTGAGATGGAGGGCTGCTTCATGGACTCTCTTAAAGGCATTCCTCTTAAAGTTCCCAGAGAGAGAGGTGCTTGCTGAAGGTCTTACTTGCTCTGACCTCCAAAAATGGGCTGCAGCTCAAAGATCACCAGGGACACACAGGTAGGATGTACACTGTCTGGCCTCAAGGCGAGGGCTGGAGGGGCAGTTCTATCCACCATTTTGCTATTAATGGACCCTTACCACACAGAATTGGCAGGCAGGCACCATCGTTCTTTGCTAAGCCTTCCCCAAGCCCAGCATGCAAACAAAGGTGGGCACCAAATCTGAGTCTCCATCAAACTCACCCTACCCTAATGATTCCTTGAGAAACCCCCTCCCCTCATCCAATGCATACACAGGCAAGACCTATTGCAGTGGGTTTTGCTCACAAGTAGATAACCTCAACCCACACTGTGGAATTCCATAAAATCTCTGAAAGATCTATAAACCCCAAAGAAGCAGAAACTGGCCTTGGCATGCCTTATACCACTTGATAAGTGACCCTCAGTCCGGCACTAGTGGCAGGCAGCCTCTGTTCACAACATAGACTATGCCAGAAACCTGCACACTCAGCACACACTGCTATCAACTACAGATCAATTTGTAGGTCTTATCAGGTGTCTCCGGGCCAGGAACAGGCAACAGCTTACCAGGGCCTGCACTACAGCCACCCCCCCCCCGAAGGGACCCAGGAAAAAATACACCCCATGAAAATCATCAGACCACAACAGAGTTCCTCCCAACTACCTTCACAAAGGACACACCCAAAAAAGGAACACAGCAAACACTAGAGCCCAGCTACAGTGAATCCCACTCCACGCAGTTAGATCCCATACAACAGTTCATCTGCTGTAGTCACAGCCAGTCCTCACAGCCAGTCAGCGTGAGGTTCAATCCTACCCACTGACGTGTCAACAGTAATCACTCAACTGCAAAAGGAGGGTACATACAATCCACACACAGGATATCCCTAGAACACTTGGATCAGGTGACTAGGGAAACTCTGCCACTCACACCCTAGGACATCTACTAACTAAGGCCACTCTGCCAGGATTGGGACACATAGCAGATCTAACATTAGAAACAAACAAAGGGAGGAATCCAAAATGAGGAGACAAAGAAATATGTCCCAAACAAAAGAGCAGAAAAATATTTCAGAAAATGAACTAAGCAAAATGGAGGCAAACAATCTACTAGATACAGAGTTCAAAACATTGGTCAAAACGCTGCTCAATAAACTTAGGGAAAGAATAGATTAACTCAGTGAGAACTTCAGCAAATAGAGAGTTAACATAAAGAAAAACAGAACCATAGAAAAGAATCAGCCACACATGAAGAATACAGTAACTGAAATGAAGAATGCAATGGAAGAAATCAACAGCAGATTAGATGAAGCAGAGTATTGAAACAGCTATTTGGAAGATAAAGCAGCAGAAAACATCCAATTGGAACAGAAAAATGAAAAAAGAATTTTAAAAAATGAGAATAGTTTAAGGGGACTATGGGACAACAGCAAGTTACTAACATTCCCATCCATGGGATACCAGAAGGAGAAGATAGAGAGAGAGGAATTGAAAACTCACTTTAAGATATAATGACTAAAAAGTTACCTCACCTGGCAAAGGAAATAGACATACAAGGCCAGGAAGGACAGAAATCCCAAACAAGGTGAACTCAAAGTAGCCCACACCAAGGCACATCATAATAAAAAGCCAAATGTTGGGCCAGCCCGGTGGCTCAGGTGGTTAGAGCTCCATGCTCCTAACTCCGAAGGCTGCCAATTTGATTCCCACATGGGCCAGGGGACTCTCAACCAGAAGGTTGAAGTTCAATTCCTCAAGTCCCGCAAGGGATGGATGGTGGGCAGCGCCCCCTGCAACTAAGATGGAACACGGCACCTTGAGCTGAGCTGCCGCTGAGCTCCCAGATGGCTCAGTTGGTTGGAGCGCATCCTCTCAACCACAAGGTTGCCAGTTCGACTCCCACAAGGGATGGTGGGCTGTGCCCCCTGTAACTAGAAACAACAACTGAACCTGGATCTGAGCTGCGCCCTCCACAACTATGATTGAAAGGACAACAACTTGACTTGGATAAAAGGCCTGGAAGTACACGCTGTTCCCCAATAAAGTCCTGTTCCCCTTCCCCAATAAAATCTTTAAAAAAAAAAGAAAAGCCAAATGTTAAAAACAAAGAGAGTTGTAAAAGCAGCAAGAGAAAAGCAGTTAGTTACACAAACGAGCTCCCGCAAGACTGTCAGCTAATTTCTAAACAGAAACTTTGCAGGCCACAAGGGATTGCCATGAAATATTCAAAGTGATAAATCTCAGTGGTCTCCAACCACCATTACTCTATCCAGCAAGGTTATCATTTAGAATTGAAGAACAGATAAAGAGTTTCCCAGACAAGAAAATGCTAAATGAGTGTATCAACACCAAACCAGTATTACAAGAAATGTCACAGGGACTTCTTGGAGAAGGAAAAGAGAAGTAGTAGTAAGAGAATGGGAATGAGAAGGAGGAGGAGGATGAGAACAAGAAGAATGAGGAGAAGAAGAAAAAGAAGAAGAGGAATCAAAAATATGAATAATAAAATAGTAATAACTACTTACTTATAAATAATTACTATACATATAAACGGATTAAATGCTCCAATCAAAAGACATAGGGTGGCTGAATGGATAAGAAAACAAAACCCATATCTAAGCTACCGACAAAACACTGACTTCAGATCAAAAGACAGGCACAACTGCAAATAAAGGAATGGAAAAAGATGCAAAAGGATATGAAAAAAATAAACTGGGGTAGCAGTACTTATACCAGACAAAATAGACTTTAAAACAACGGTAGATCATCAGACAAAGTGGGGCATTGCATAATGATAAAAGGATCAATCTAATAAGAGGATATAACCCTTGTAAACATTTCAGTACCCAATGTAGAAGCACCTAACTATACAAAGCTAATATTGACAAACATAAAGGGACAGGTTGACATTAATACAAGCGGGCATTAACTCCCCATTGAAATCAATGGATACATCATCTGGAAAGAAAAATGAACAAGGAAACAGAGGCCTTAAAAGACACAGTAAACCAGATGTATTTAATTGACAGTTTTAGAACATTTTACCCCAAAGCAGTAGAATACATATTCTTTCCAAGTACACATGAAACATTGCCCAGAATAGACGGCATCATAGACCACGAAATAAGGCTCAACAAATACAAAAGGTCTGAAATGAGAGCAAGTATCTTCTCCTTTTACAATGGTATGAAACAAGAAGTCAATTACAATAAGGAAAGTGAAAAACACACTAACATATGGAGGCTAAATAACATGCTACTAACCAAAGAACAGGTTAACAATGAGATCAAGGGAGAAATTAAATGATACCTCGAGACAAATGATAATGAAAACACACAGATCTCAAACCTGTGAGACACAGCCAAAGCTGTTCTAAGAGGGAAATTCATAGCAATCAAGGCCTACTTCTACAACCAAAACCCTGACATATACAATATAAACTTACACCTAAAGGACTAGAAAACAAAAACAATCAAAACCTAAGTGTTAAAAGGAATAAAATAATAAACATCAGAGTGAAATTAAACAAAATAGACTCTAATAATACAATACAAATAAATTAATGCAACCAATAGCTGGTTCTTTGAAAAGATAAACAAAATTGATAGGGCCAACCCAGTGGTTCAGGTGGTTGGAGCACCGTGGTCCTAACGCCAAGGTCACAGGTTCGATTCTCAGATGGGCCAGCAAGCTGTACCCTCTACAGCTAAGATTGTGAACAACAGCTCTCCCTGGAGTTAGGCTGCCATGAGCTGCTGGAAGTTGGCGTGGGCTGCTGTGTACTGTCGCAGGCTGCTGTGAGCTGCCATGAGCTGCCGATGGCCAGCGTGAGTGTCCGGCAGCCAGCCTGACTGGCCTACACCAGCAAGAGCTTCTGTGAGCTGCTGTGAGAGGCCAGCCAACGACTGGCGACAATCTGCCTCAGCCAGCATGGGGGTGGGGGGGACACAAACTCATAATAACACCAGCATGAGCCAGAGAATTGTGTCCTACACAACCAGACTGAGAAACAACAGCTTGAACCAGAGTAGCTGGAGAGGTGGAAGAAAGTTGAGAAAAACAAAATAAAATAAAATTGATAAACCTTTAACCAGGATCATCACGAAACAAAGACAGAGAACTCAAATAAATGAAATCAGAAATGAAAGAGGAGAAGTGACAAGTGGTACCAAGGATTACAAGAATATACTATGAACAATTGTATGCCAACAGATTGGACAACCTGGAAGAAATAAATAAATCCCACAAATATACACTCTTGCAAAGACTGAATCAAGAAGAAACAGAAAATCTGACCAGACTGATAACTAGTAATGAAATCAAATCAATAATAAAAAATTCCAAGAAACAAAAGTCCTGAATCAGATGACTTCACAGTTGAATTTTACCAAACACTCCAAGAATTTATACCTATCCACCTCTAACTATTCCAAATAATGGAAGAAGAGGGAAGGCTCTCAAATTCATTTTATGAGGCCAGCATTATCTAATTCCAAAACCAGACAAAGATATTATGAAAAGAATTATAGGCCAATATCCCTGATGAACATAGATGCAAAAATCCTCAACAAAATATTAGCAAACAGAAATCACCAATAAATGAACAGGGTCAAACACCATGATCGAATCAGATTTATTCCTGAGAAGCAAAGCTGTTTCAATATCCTTAACGCGATACACCACATAAACAAAATGAAGGTTAAAAAAATCACAGGATCACATCAATGCATGATCATATAGATGCAGAAAAAGGATTTGACAACATCCAGCATTGTTTATGATAAAAACTCTCAGCAAAGTAGGAACGGAGAGAACATATCTCAAAATAATAAAGGCCATATAATCCACAGCTAACATCACCCTAACAGGGAAAAGATAAAAGTGTTTTTCTTAAGATTAGGAACAAGAAAAAAATGTCCACTTTCACCACTTTTATTTGACATAATATCGGAAGTCCTAGCCACAATGACCAGACAAGAAAAAGAATAAAAGGCATCCAAATTGGAAAGGAAGAAGAAAACATGTCATTATTTGCAGATGACATGATGCTGTATATGGAGAACTTTAAACAGTCTACCAACAAACTATTAGAACTGATCAATGTATTCAATAAAGTAGCAGGATACAAAATTAATATTCAGAAATGGGTTGCATTTCTATACACCAATAGTGAACTATCAGAAAGCGAAATTAAGAAACCAATCCCATTTACAATTGCATTAAAAACAAAACAACAACAAAAAAAAAAAACACCTTGGAATAAATTTAACCAAGGAGATAAAAAAAAACCTGTACTTGGAAAATTATAAGATACTGAAGAAAGAAATTGAAGAAGATATAAATATATGGAAGCATACACAGTGTTTATGGGTAGGAAGAATAAACATCGTTAAAATGTCCATACTACCCAAAGCAGTCTACAGACTCAATGCAATCTCTATCAAAATACCAATGGCATTTTCAGAGAATTGGAAAAATAATCCTAAAATGTATGTGGAAACTCAAAAGACCCTGAAGAGCCACAGCAATCTTGAGAGAGAACAAAGTTGGTGGTATCACGTTACCTGACATCAAACTGTACTACGAGGCTATAGTGCTCAAAACAGCATGATAGTGGCACAAAAAGAGGCACATAGAGCAATGGAACAGAATAGAGAGAAAGAAATCCAAGCCTATATGGTCAATTAATCTATGATAAAGGAGACAAATATATAAAGTGGGGTAAGGGCAGTCACTTCAATAATTGGTGTTTGGAAAAAAGGACAGTTGCATGTAAAAACATGAAAGTAGACCACTTTCATACACCATGTACAAGATAAACTCAAAATGCATTAAAGACTTAAATGTAGGATCTGAAACCATTGAACTCAGTTGAAAACATAGGGAGTAAACTCTTTGACTTTGCTCTTAAAAATATTTCTTTGAATATATTTCCACAGACAAGAAAACAAACAAACAAACAAATAAATAATAAACAAACAAGTGGGACTACATGTAACTTAAAAGGTGTTGCATAGCAAAGGAAACCATCAACAAAAACAAGACAACCTACGGGAGAATATATATGTGAATGATACATTTCATAAGGGGTTAATACTCAAAATATATAAAGAACTCATGCAACTAAACACCAAAAAGCCCAACAATCCAATTTCAAAAATGGGTAGAGGACCTGAATAGACACTTCCCCAAAGAGGACATACAGAGGGCCAATGATATATGAAAAGATGCTCAACATCAGTAATTATTAGAAAAATGCAAATTAAAATCACAATGAAATATCACCTCACATCTGTCAGAATGGCTATCATCAATAAATCAAAAAATAACAAGTATTGGTGAGGGTGTGGAGAAAAGGGAGCCCTCGTGCACTGATTGTGGGACTGCAAATTGTTGCAGCCAGTATGATAAGCAGTATAGAGTTTCCTCAAAACAATAAAAAAACAACTACTTTATGAAACAGCAATTCCACTTCTGGGTATATATCCCGAGAAATCTAAAACATAGATTCAAAATGATATATGCCACCATATGTTCATTGCAGTGTTATTTACAATAGCCAAGATTGGAAGCAACCTAAGTGCCCAACAATATTCAATTGAATAAAGAAGAAGTGATACATATATACAATGGAATATTACTTGCCCATAAAAAGAATGAAATCTTACTGTTTATGACAACGTGAATGAACCTGGATGATATTATGCCAAGTGAAGTAAGTCAGACAGAGAATGACAAATACCATATGATTTCACTTACATGTGGAATGTAAAACAACAAAATAACTCACAAACAAAACAGAAACTCATTCGTAGGTACAGAGAACAAACTGATCATTGGAGATGGTGTGGGGCTCAGGGTGCTGAGTGGAAAAGGTGAAAGCATTAAGAGGTACACAATGGCAGTTACAAAATAGTCACAACAATGTAAAGTACAGCATAGGGAATATAGTCAACAACATTGTAATAACTATGTATGGTACCAAAGGGGTACCAGATTAATCAGGGGGAATCACTTCATAAGTCACATAAATGTCTAATCGCTATGCTATATGCCTGAAACTCCTGTAATATTAAATGTCAACTGTAATTGAAAAATAAACATAAAAATGTACCTGGGTATATTTCGCAATTTATCATACTATAAATGTAGTATTTCAAATCTATGGGGCAAGAGTACATTTTTGTTTTCCACCCCTATTGCATGCTTGGACCTTGGGGAGTATATTCAAATGTTAAGGTTCCGAAGTGGCAATCAGCACAGACGGTTCTCTGCAACTTGCACTTATCTGTGAAGAGCACATTTTTTAATACATGGCTTTCCTACTATTTGCTGTCCATTTGGAAAAAATAAACAAATGCAGGTACCTAAGTACAACTTAATTTGTTTGGGGGCATACTTTTTAAACCTAAATAGAGCTGTAACTTTGTGTAGAACCATCCCCTAGCCACCATTAATTGGCCAAATGTGCAAGCCTAGCAGAGCTAATCCTACCAGCTGACTCCCACAGCCACCACTTAGTCAAGGGATGGGCACCTGACTCAGGAATCAGCCAGAACCCCTCCCAGAATATTCTAAACGGAAGACAGAAGAAGCTGAGGAAAAAGAGTGGGAGAGAGAGAGAGAGAGAGAGAGAGAGAGAGAGAGAGAGAGAGAGATATCAAGTCCAGTCCCGGTCATGGGTGTACATAAGATGCGAGTCTAGGACCTATAAGCAGCCTACATGTTTAAAGTACATGTTTAAATCCTCCCTTGATTCGAATTCTGCTCCCATTATTCGTTCTCTCTCTTTCTTTCTCTCTCTCTCCCTCCTTCTCTCTCTTTCATTCTCCCTCACCTTCCTTCACAGCTAAGTTACCTCTACACTAGCACTTACCAAACTGATTTGTTTGTTACTATTTATTCTTACCACTGACAATTTTTTTGACAGTGACTGACTTGGAAATCAGGGCTACAAAACTGCTGAAATCAGTCTCAAGCCTCAAGGAGCCTATAGTCCGGCAGAGAAGTGAAGTGGTGAGACCACGCACCCCAGAGGCAGACAGCATGTATTTCAATTTGCTGTTTTACCAGTTTTGTGACTTGAGTGAGATACTTAAATTCCCAGTGCCTTCGTTCCTTCACCAGAAAAGTGAAGCTCCTGGTAACAGTTGTGAGAATGAGATGGGTCATAAATGGGAGGGATCACACTTGGTACATGAGGATCAAGGATAACATTTTTCACCTCTTTATAACCAGTACCAAGCATGTAAGGATTCAAGAAATATTTCTCGAATGAACAAATCCTGTGGCTTTACATTGTAATTGAGTTACAATGAGTGACAGAAGCTGGGACCACACCACCCTCTTGTGGAGGGACACAAAGTCTTCAGGAAAATGGTTCTTACTGTACTTGGGGGTTTGTGTTCAGCTCTCCCTGCAGCCCCACCACTGTGTCTCTCCCAGCACAGAAGTACACAGCAGAGTCACTCCCAAGGGCAGACCGTTTCTTCAAGTGGAAAGACGTTTGGCTCCGATTAAATTCAGCCACAAACCCAAAGCTGCCTTTGACCAGGTTGTCCCCTGAGAAGTATTTCAAAAGGAACCGGAGACCTTGGTTGGGATACCGGACATACCAAAACATGTAAGGCGTCCCAGAAAACGAATAGGTGCATTTCACAGTCAGTGGATCCCCTTCGGTGACAGTGACCTGATCATCCGGCTGACTCACCGACTCTGCTCTCAGTCCACCTGTAAAGTAATCCACACTGCATCAGTAGAGCAGCCAAGAAGAATGTCAGTGGATAATGCAATTGGTAAATGGGAAGGGAATATTACTCACTCAGTGAGAAGAGAATTGCAAGTGTGGAGATCCATGCAGAGGCCATGGCTTAAGCTCAGCTGGCTGGAGGCACCTTTTCAGCTCACCTCAGCTGGACATATGGCCCCACCCAGACACTGGCTCTAGATCAGGGCCCAGCAACCCTGTGTCAGCACTGTGTTTTCAGAAATGACCCTTCCTCAGGGACCCTTCGTGGCACCTGCGATTTCTCTCTCTTGAGCAAGAGACAGAAGAGTTCAGGCTCCTCAGACCTCTGTGGGGAGCAAGACTGTCCCACACCTTATCCAGGAGGAATCCTCACACTGCAGCACCCCCTAGAGCCCACCCGCAGAACCTACTGGCTGACTAGCTGACTACTGTCAAGTAGACACAGGTCCTGTGCATCGAGGTCTTACCACAGGACCAGAATATGGATGTTTACGCTGTGCACAAGGAATTGAGGGGGAATTGCTTATTCTAGGAGAAGACACAGGAGTTTATGAATCAAAGTGGAAAAATGAATGGTCAGGGCATTAAGCTTTAATTGGTTTATGCTCTTAAGATACAAAGATAGAAAGAAGGGAAATAAAAAATAGTTAATAGGATTAGGAAATAAATAGAAAGAAAAAGAGAAAATGTAGCTTTGGATGAAGAGGAAAAGAAAAGAAAAAAGAAAGATAAGGAAGGCAAAATATTAAAAAGAATGAGGCAAGAGAAGAGAAACGATAAGGAAAAATGAGAACCTTGTTATTCTCTTTAGAAAGAATTCAGATATTACTTCTGTATAAACTTTTTTGACCAAAAGATACCTCAGGTTTCCCCTATTGGGGATCCTCTCTTTAATGATCTCTAGTTAAAGATTCATATAAAAATAAGTTTGAACCTTCTCTTGAAACACTTTTAGAAAAAGAAAAAAAGGCATGGTGTTATGTACACTTCCTGCCACTTGGTCCTAGGAAACAGTAGATCATAAAGAAAAGAAAAAAATACACCCCTATGCAGGATTATTAAATGTCGATTTTCCACATGGAGAGGCTACTTAAGACAAATCAAATAAAATGCATAAGGGCCAAAAACTGAAGGTTAACTAAGCTCAAGTTATGATGATGATAATAAACAACTCAATTTAAGGGGAGAACAAGCTAAAGTTTTGTACAAAAAATACCACAAGATCAGCACAGTCATTATTTAATAGATTTGATTTAAAGGAAAAAGGTATCAGTATAAAGACATTGTTCATTTATTTCCTTTATTTTTCTTTAAATAATATCCAAATATACCAAAAATTTTATAAAGGGGTAGAAAATCTCTTTGCTAGGAGTTAGAAAAAGAAGTGGAAATTAGCTCTTTCTGAAAGCTCTGCTAAAGATCCCTTCCGTGAATCATTGAAACCTTCAACTTATGATAACTGTCTTAATTTGGAATATGTGCATTACCTTTAAACAATAACCTTCAAGTCCCAAAGAGGCCTGTGGTCAATGGGAACATGTAATAAATATCTTCTCTCCAGCTAGAGCCTAAGATGAGTGTTAGTGTTCTATCTTTGAGGGTCCTGGCAATCACCTCAGGGGGATGATTGGAAAAAAGTTTAATGGAAGGAATGTTTTTAGATGTGTGAGCAGAATCCAGGGAAACACCAGGAGAGTGTGAAGCACCCTGGGGCTAGCAACAGCCAGAAGGCTTCAGCAGCCCTGGGCCTGAAGAGACAGAGGAGGAAGAATTTACCCAGCCTGGGGACCTGTAACTCAGGGAGAAGACCCAGACAGGACCTGTGGATTTCCATACAGCAAAGGAAGGAATTAAGGAGAAATATCCTGACCACGCTCTCCTGCCGATGCCTCCAAACAACGAGAAGCGAGAGGACCAGGAAGCCCACTCGATGCAGAGCATAGAAGTCAGCCTGCTAGGCACAGAGAAGGCTGGAGACTAGACCTGGAGACGAAACAGAACATGAAAACCCTGACACTGGGGTCTATAGCAGCCCGGCCACTCAGGTAAACATGAATGTGTGTCCTAAATACATCTAAGGGAACACTCATACTGCATTTTGATCAATATGGAAAGAAAAATAAAACAAATAAAACAATATAGACTTGGGTAGTGCCTTAATTAAATTTTCCAGGTAATGGTCCCGTCTCTACTTCTCTATTCCCCACAGAAACAGTACAGACTACACACAAATTATGCCTAGAAGTACAAATGGATCAAATATTGTCAGCCTCCAGCCATTTAATAATTAATCCCAAGAGCCATAAATGAACCAACTCTTTAGAAGGCTTATATCTTTACTTCTCCATTAGAAATATGTCTGATTGTTTAGTGGCTCCCCTCAAAGGGTGCTATGGGAGGAAGTGACCGTATTTAATAATCAAGTGTGCTCAGAGTTACAAGGAGGGAAGTTTTAAGCTATGCAAATTTATGCTGTAGTTAGAACTTATGGGCATCCACTTGCAATGGCAAGACTGATGAAGAACCCTTAACGCTCTCAGTCTTGAAAGGTAGAAAACCTTAGTCTTCACATTAGCTTCCAGTTAAGGAAATGTTCCTTAACTGCTACATAAGTAGGAAAGGATTCAGGGACCTTCACACAATATCCTGTTCACCCCATGGATTTCTAAGGTATTGACTCAGCTTTCAAAATTGAATAAAATATCCTCAATATCTTTTCTGTTTATGTGCTTTGATTCACGACATTAATGAGGAATTATGCATCAATTGACTACTGTGACTATAATGTTAAGTCATTTAGATTCCTTGTCACACTTATTCTTCCTAATATTTCACATTTTAAATGTAAGGACACTAGAGTTTAAGAAATGTAGGTAATTTACTCAAGTCACCCCTAAAAAAATAGAACATAGATATTAACCCACACTTTTCTGAAATCAAAGGCATTCTTTACACTAAATTACACTCAGAATATCAACTTTCATCATTGCTTTTAGAAAACCTTTCAATATTGGAAAGTACCTCCATTGTCATAATAAAATTATATAATATAGACTTCAATGGGCCAAGCAGAACTTTACAGGACAGGTCATCTTGTCACTCGAGTATATAGGAAATGCTGACCCCACAAGTATGCGCCACTTAACTAAAACAGCCCCTAGATAATTCCTTCCAAACCCTGATAACACGCGATGATCATCCACCTTCTCCAGGGCCTCCTCCTCATTTCTATGCCCTTACAGATTTATGTGCACATACTCTGGGGAGAACTTCACGTTTTTCCTTATCAATTTACCAGTTTACTCCCCATCTGCCCAACTCTCCGATTTCTATAGAAAGAACCTTCCAGTTCACGCTAAATAGACGTGAACTGTTTCCCCAAACCATTGTAAGCTAGATGTAGTGATGTCTAGTTGGAGATCTGTCTTATGCAAGACGTGTGAGTTAACAGGGAATGTTCCCCAAATGCTGCAGGTGGGTCTCTACCATCCTCCAGGGTTCCTGCCTCCAAAAGGTACCTCTCTTCATTCCTTATTTGATGACCATTGAGACATGCACATCGCAACACAAGGGCACCAAAGGGCCCTCAATCTGAGACTCCAGGTATTTCTCCCAGAGTGCCTACTGCCTTTCTCAAGAAACTATTTATAAACATCAGAACTCTGTAAATGTTACTGATTTCCCAGAAGACAACAGGAATGACTCATGTAAACTAATAAGAAAGCCCTTTCTGAATATCAGACTCTGAAATGTAAATTGTATTTATTTCAGATGCAAGAGAGAAAAATCAACACAAAATAAAGTGTTGGAGCAAGGGGGAAAATCAGTGCTTTTTCTGTGAAACTAACATAGAATAAAATCCAACTAAAAAAAAACTGATTTTTTTCATATAAATTATGGAATTTTCAACAAAATGGGGAAAATCCATTATTTGACCTTCTGCTCTCCTAACTCCAAATAAAAGGGACTATAAATCAATGGCCCTCTTATCTCAGTGGACTGAAGAGATTTTTTAGTTTCTCAGGGTCTAATACTTTCCCTCACCCACATTCAGATTCTCGTTGTTTCCATGTAGTTTAGTACAAACTTAAGCTACATCTCAGGTGTGTTGTTACATTCTAGGAATTATATTTGTAGAGAAATATAAGCCAATAGGAACTGTTCAAAGTACACACTAGAGACAGGAGTCTATACACACATATAGACTCCAAGGACTTGAAAGTGAGGGAAATTTTATATCCTGTGGATTTTCCTCCTCTTGTCACCGAAGAACTAAGAGCTTCATGATCTATAGTCTGGACTCAAAATTTTTCTGATACTAGAGCCAAGTGGAAAAGCTTGGGGAACACTAAATTAGGAGGGAGAAACTGTTGAGCTCCTCTCTAGGTCGCCTCCTCAAACGCTGTGATCTCCCTGTTTCTGTTCAGCTCCTAATGGGTTCTGTGCCTCTGTGTCCCACAGAGCACAGTAGTAAGTGGCAGCATCTGCCACCTGCACCTGGAGGATGAGCAGTGAAGAGGAGAATCGCTCATATGTCATGTTGTAGCGCCCCTGCTGAGACGGCCTTGAGCCCTTTACAAGGAGTCTTGGTGCAAGTCCTGGGAAGTGAAGGTACCAGAAGAAGTCATAAGCAGTGGATATGGAGTGATTGCAGGAGATTTCCGCCACAGCTCCCTCTGAAGATACCACGGAGGAAGGCTGAAATACTTGGTCCTTGTTCTCTGCAACTGCAGGAAACAAACAAAGAAGGTCTGAATTTCATGATGCTATTTCCTTGCTGATGACCTTTTAGGTACAGTGATTATTAATTAAAAAGGCTTCTTTTAAATTAGCCCAAACTGTAAGATAATGGCATATGCTTTTCTAATACCAGAAAGAGCCTACTTACCCTTCCAGAGGGAGCTGAGGAGAAGCCCCAACCACACCGCTTCCAGAGTGCTCTGCAAAGCCATAGCCACACCTCAGCTGGCCTCAGGCCTCAGCTGTAAGTGTGATGCTCACCAGGAAGCTCACTTAAGGCCCGTTTTGCTTCTTTTTTTTTCCTTTTGTCAATGACATCATCAGCCAGAATCTGCAGACTATAGAAGAGTGACTGCAGCTGTGAGGCTGCTTATTAGTGGCTTCAACTGTCCTTTGTTCTGAGAAGGAATGTAGCCTTTCAGAGGTCACTGCACTTGTGCAAATTTAATCAATGAAGAAGTTTCCATCTCTACTGTCGTCAGAAGAAGTCATGCAATTGATGGGAGACTGCTACATTATTCATATTAAAGTGATATATTCACACAAAAAAGTATGCTGAGTTTGTTATATATGTTGATAATGAAATGCTAGTATGTGAGAAATAATGATCATGAAATTTAGTAACTGCACTAGAAGAGAGATGGTTCGGTTTTATTAAGGCATAAAAATTACTGTGTAAACATATGCATCAAAATTTGACTCCTTGTATCCAACGTTGTCTCTGGAATAAGTAGGAAAAAAAATCTCAGATATACTTTTCTGTAAACACAAGAAGCTGGGTCAAGGAAGACACAAAAGCTGCATTTGGAGATGATCTATTTTGGATGGTACCTATTCTCCTTTTGTAGCCTTACACTGTCCCCTCTTTCTTAATGCAGGGCTTAATAGTTGTCCCACTTTCTTTGATTGCTTTGTACAGGTTTTCATGGGATTTTATCTGAAAAAGAACTAAACAGGTTTGTGGCAATTCTAGGTTTATACATTAAGGAGCTTGTATGTGCACCACCTAGTGGACCACATGGGAACTAACGCAAAATTATTTCCCCAGCCTCCTCTGAGACAGTCTTCACAGCTTCCCACAGCTTGAAGAGGTTTGATGTTTTTTGCTTTTGTTCAAATTCCTCATTCTTATTCAGTTCACATAGGGATGTGAAGGCGATCCAGAGGAAAAAACTGCCTTCTTGGAAAGCCTGCTGGTTACTGAAAGATGTTCTTCATTCAGGGGATTGGTTATTTGAACACATACTACCATGGAGTTAAATATTTCTCTTTCTCACTTTAAGATGATTGCTTGATTCATTTCCTCATCTTTTCCTTTATTTAATAGTCTTCCAGGTCAGGAGAAATTAGCTTTTTCCCTCATCTTTTCTCTTTTTTTCCTGGGATAGTCTTTAATTATGATAAGATGATTGTTTAAATCCCACAGAATATTTTATTTAGATTTGTGACCCCAAAGCCTTTCAAATAAAATACCAACTTACAACATGGCAGTAAAATTAGGATGGAAAACATCAAAACAAATGGGTACAGATTCTTTTAGCGGAAGGACTAATATAGTAACTGTGATTATTTTGAGCTCGGAAATTTCTGACAACTGAAACATAAAAGGAATCACAAATGGAATACAATAATATAAATAAACTGATTAAGTGTGCAAGCCTCTTCTTTCTGAAGCCAAGTGGTATATAGCTATAGGTAACTTAAAATTCATTTTAGATTACTGGTTATGTACATCTGGTTCAAAGTTTCTAACTACTGCAAAATATTTTATCATGTGCTTCCTCCACATTTACTTTCAGTCCCCTAGTGGTGGACTCATAACTCCGCTGCACAGCAATGACCATATTCTTCTATTTCCCCTTATTAACTATTTTAGAATTTCTTTGGGGTATGTATCTACCAAGGATCATCCATTCATAGTATATATAAATACTTTATTTTTAATTAAACATTCAAAGTAGTGACAGTCACATACACTTCTACCAGTAGTGTATGAGCATTCCACCCTCTCCAAATCCTCAACATTTGGTATTAGAAAAAATATGAAACTGTCTAAATTTTAGTAATATGCTGGGTGTACAGTCTTGTTTTAATTTGTATTACTCTGACAATAAGTAAAATAGAGCCACTTATGTTTTCTTTTCCAACATTACCTATTTAAATATTTTGCCCACCTAAGAAAAAGGCCCTAAACCTTTACCTACGGGTTACCTGGAAGTTGTGAAACATAAGAGCGAAGGCTAAGGCAGAATTGTAGACTTCATGGCTAAATATTGAAGGGGTGTTGAAATGTGCACATAAAACTCATTGCACAAAGGGTAGGAGGCCAACTGGTTCCAGACATTTAAGAAAATTTCTGTCCGATCACTTGATGATCACAGAGCTCATCAAGCAGAAAGTCCA
Source organism: Rhinolophus sinicus (assembly GCF_057876585.1). NCBI lineage: Eukaryota > Metazoa > Chordata > Mammalia > Chiroptera > Rhinolophidae > Rhinolophus > Rhinolophus sinicus. The sequence goes on from NC_142503.1 coordinate 129,593,954, forward strand.
GTAGCCACATGACAAAACTATAGGCTTCCAAAAGCTAACACAATAAAAAACAGAAAACCTCAAAATGACAGGAGATGTGCTTGCCAGTTGTCATATTATATTATTTAAACCATTGAGTTTTCGGAAAAACAACAACAAATAATAATAATAATATTACATGAAACGAAACAAGAAGCAATGGTCCATACAGAAGAAAAGAGAGTCAAGGAAAAAAAAATTGACGAGATTGAAGAACCTACAAATTACACTTACTAGACAAAGACTTTAAATCAAGTATTTTAAATATGTTCAAAGAACTAAAGAAAACCATGTATAAAAAAATAAAGGCTAGCGTAAGAATTTTCCCACACCAAATAGAGAATATCAATAAGAAGATGAAATTATTTGAAAAGAGCCAAAAACTTAACACATTTTAATGGATTAAACCATAAAAACAATTTTCTCCTACCATGATGGAATGATACCAGTAATCAATTAAAGAAGAATCACAAGGGAAAATAGAGAATAATTTAAGATGAATGAAAACAAGAACACAGTAAGATCCTACAAAACAACTTATGGAATGCAGATAATGCAGTGTATGGAAAAAATTTATAGCTGTAAACACCTATCTAATAAAAAGAGAAAAATCTCAAATCAATCATCTGACTTTCCACCATAAGAAACTAGGAAAGGAGAGCAAACTAAACTCAAAACCAGGTTATGGAAGGAAATAAAGATGAGAGCACAAGAAATAAATGAATTAGAGACTGTAAAGAAATACACAATAAAAAGCGAAATGAAAAGTCAGTTCTTCTAAAAGTTCAACAAAAATGACCAACTATTAGCTACTGGCCAAGAAAAAAAGAGAGAACACTAAAATTATTAAATCAGGAATGGGAGCATTACTACCAAACTTACAGAAATAGAAAGGATTATAAAGGGAATACTATGAACAATTACATGCCAGCAAATTGGATAACCTAAATCAAATGGACAAATTCCTAGAAAGACATAAACTACCATAACCCACTCAAGAAGACATAGAAAATATGAATAGACTTATAACAAATAAAAAGATCAAATCAGTAATAAAAATAATCTCAGAAGTAAAAGCTCTGGGCTTCAATGGCGAATTGTACTGAAGGCTTAAAGAATGACCTCCCACACACTTCTGGGCAAAACGACAGAGTAAGTAAATGCTGTGCTCACCTCTTTCCATTACCATGTAAAAACCACAACTACATTATTAAAAAATCACCCTGAAGAACCACCTGAACACTAGGTGAACAGAACTCTTATACCTCAAAATTTAAAGAAGCATCCATGTCAAGACTGGTAGGAGGACTGGTCCCACACTTAGGTGTGGCAGTTAAGAATCTAGAGGAATATCTTGGATGCTGAGGTCGCCCATAAGGATTCAGCGAGTCCCAACCCCACACTAGGCTCCTAGTCAGGACCACGAGAGCTGGGAAGAGATGTCCACACAACATCAAGATGTGAAAATCACCAAACATTCTGTCCTTGGAAGATGGAGGGCTGCTTAAAGGACTCTCCTAAATGCCTTCCTCTTAAAAGTCCCATGCGGAGAGTTGACCAGTGACAGACTCACTTGCTCTAACCTCCAGCAATCAGCTGTAGCTCAAAGAGCACCAGGGACACACACATAGGATGGACACTGTCTAGCTTTAAGGCGAGGGCTGGAGGGGCAGCTCTATCCAACATTTTGCTCTTTGACGGACCCTCACCACACAGAACTGGCAGGCAGGCGCCATTGTTCCTTTGCTAAGATTTTCAAGCCCAGAGAGCAAATGAAGGTGGGCACCATCTGTGCCAGTGAGCTGCACCATTCACAACTAGAGTGAAAACGAGTTGACTTGAAGCTGTGACTTGGACTGGAGCTGATGGGTCCTGGGAAAACACTGTACCCAATATTCCCTAATAAAAAAAAGTGGAAAAAGAAAAACATAGAACTATAGAAAAGAATCAGTGAAAAATACAATAACTGAAATGAAGAATACACTATAAGAAATCCACAGCAGATTAGATGAAGCAGAAGATTGAATCAGCAATTTGGAAGATGAGGTAGCAGAAAACATCCAATTGGAACAGAAAAATGGAAAAAGAATTTTTTAAAATAAGGATAGTTTAAGGGGACTCTGGGACAACAGCAAGTATACTAAAATTTGCAGCAGTGGGGTACCAGAAGGAGAAGAGAGAGACAAAGGAATTGAAAACACATTTTAAGATATAATGACTAAAAACTTACCTAAACTGGCAAAGGAAATAGACATTCAAAGCCAGGAAGGACAGAGATCCGAAACAAGGTGAATCCAAAATAGCTCACACCAAGACACATAATAATTAAAAAGCCAAAGTTTACAGACAAAGAGAGTTGTAAAAGCAGCAAGGGAAAAGCAGTTAGTTACATACAAAGGAGCTCTCACAAGACTGTCAGCTAATTTCTAAACAGAAACTTTGCAGACCACAAGGGATTGGCATGAACTATTCAAGTGATAAATCGCAGTGGTCTCCAACCACCATTACTCTACCCAGCAAGGATATCATTTAGAATTGAAGAATAGATAAACAGTTTCCCAGACAAGAAAAAGCTAAATGAGTGCATCAACACCAAACCAGTATTATAAGAAATGTCAGAAGGACTTCTTGGAGAATGAGAAGGAGAAGTAGGAGGAGAACTGAAATGAGAAGGAGGAAGAGGAGGAGATTAAGAAGAAGGACAAGGAAGAGGAGGAGGAGGAGGAGGAGAAAGAGAATTAAAAAAGAGAAGGAGGAGAAGAAGAAGAAGAAAAAAATATGAATAAAATGGCAATAACTACATACCTATCCATAATTATCATAAATATAAATGGATTAAATATTCCAATCAAAAGACATAGTGTGGCTGAATGGATAAGAAAACAAAACCCATACCTATGCTATTGACAAAAGACTGACTTCAGATCAAAAGACATATACAAGTGTAAGGAAAGGGATGGAAAAAGATATTTCATACAAAAGGATATGAAAAAAAAACAGGGTTAGCAATACTTCTACCAGACAAAATAGACTTTAAACAAGGGTAGAACAGGAGACAAAGTGGGACATTGCATAATGATAAAAGGATCGATTCAATAAGAGGGTATAACCCTTATAAACATTTCAGTACCCAATGTAGAAGCACCTAACTATATAAAGTAAATATTGACAAACATAAAGGGGCAGGTTGACAGTTATATGACCAGGCATTAACACCCCCTTGAAATCAATGGACAGATTATCCAGTAAGAAAAATCAACAAGGAACAGAGGCCTTAAAAGACACATTAAACAAGAAGTATTTAGTTGATATTTTTAGAACATTTGACTCCAAAGCAGCAGAATACACATTCTTTTCAAGTACACATGAAACATTTCCAGAATAGACCACATCATAGGCCTCAAAACAAGGCTCAATAAATACAAAAAGTCTGAAATGAGAGCAAGCATCTTCTCCTTTCACACTGATACAAAACAGGAAATCAATTACAACCAGAAAACTGAAAAACACATAAACAAATTGAGGCTAAATAACATGCTACTAACCAAAGAACAGGTTAACAATGACATCAAGGGAGAAATTAAACAATGCCTTGAGACAAATGATAATGAAAACACAGAGATCCCAAACCTGTGAGACACAGCCAAAGCTGTTCTAAGAGGGAAATTCATAGAAATAAAAGCCTACCTCAAGAAACAAAATAGCTGAAATATATAATCTAAACTTACACCTAAAGGAACTTGAAACAGAAAAACAATCACAACCCAAGTGAGTAAAAAGAATAAAATAATAAACATCAGATTGAAATTAAACAAAATGGACTCTAAAAGTACAATACAAAAAATTAATGCAACCAAGAGCTGGTCCTTTGAAAAGATAAATAAAATTGATAAACCTTTAACCAGGATCATGAAGAAACAAAGAGAGAGAACCCAAATAATACAATCAGAAATGAAAAAGGAGAAGTAACAACTGGCACCAGAGAAACACAATGGATTATGAGAATATACTATGAACAATTATATGCCAACATAATTGAACAACCTGGATGAAATAAATATATTCCTACCAATATACAATCTTGCAAAGACTGAATCAAGAAGAAACAGAAAATCGGAACAGACAGGTAACTACTGAGGAAATGCAATTAGTAATCAAAAACTCCGGAGAAACAAAAGTCTTGAACCAGAAATCTTCAATATTGAAATTTACCAAACACTCAAAGAAGAATTCACACATATCCTTCTCAAACTTCCAAAAAATGGAGGAGGAGGGAAGGCTCAAATAGATTTTACAAGGCAAACAGTATGTGACTCCAAAACCAGACAAAGATACTAAAAAAAAAACCAAACCATAGGCCAATCGTACTGATGAACACAGATGCAAAAATCCTCAATAAATATTAGCAAACAGAATTCAGCAATAAATTAAAAGGGTCAAACACCATGACCACCTAATATTTATTCCTGAGAAGCAAAGCTGTTTCAATATCCTTATCATGATACACCACATAAACAAAATGAAGGTTAAAAAAAATCACATGATCATGTCAATGTATGATCATATAGATGCAGAAAAAGGATTTTATTATTGTTTTATGATAATAACTCTCAGAAAAGTGGGAATGGAAAGAACATATCTCAAAACAATAAAGGCCATATATGACAAACCCACAGCTAACATAATACTAATAGGGAAAAGATAAGACTGTTTTTGTTAAGTTTAGGAACAAGAAAAAAACTGTCCACTTTCACCACTTTTATTCGACAATATTGGAAGACCATACCACAACAACCTGACAAGAAAAAGAAATAAAAGGCATCCAAATTGAAAAGGAAGAAGTAAAAGTGTCACTATTTGCAGATGATACAATGCTGTACATACAGAACTTTAGAGTCCACCAAAAAACTATTAGAACTGATCAAAGTATTCAGTAAGGTAACAGTATACAAAAATCAATATGCAGAAATCGATTGCATTTCTATACACCAATAATGAAGTATCAGAAAGAGAAATTAAGAAAACATTCCCATTTACAATTGCATCAGAAAAACAAAACAACCTAGGAATAAATTTAACCAAGGGGTAAAAGACCTGTACTTCGAAAAGTATTAGACATTAAAGAAGATATAAATATTGAAGCACATACCATACTTATGGGTAGGAATGGGCCACTGTGACTACACCCTCCACAACTAGATTGAAACAACTACTTCACTTGGAGCTGATAGGTCCTACAAAAACACACTTAAAATAAATTTTAAGAGTTAAAAATAATAAATTTCTTTGAACATACCTCCTCAGACAAGAGAAACAAAGAAAAAATAAATAAGTGGGACTATATCCAACTAAAAAGTTTTTGCACAGAATAGGAAACCATCAACAAAAACAAATTACAACCTATGGGAGAAGATATTTGCCAATGATATATCATATAAGGGGTTAACATCCAAAATATATAAAGAACTCATGAAACTTAAAACCAAAAATTCCCAACATCCAATTTTAAAAATGGGCAGAGAACTTGAATGGACATTTCTCCAAAGAGGACATACAGATAGCTGATGATATATGGTAAGATGCTCAACATCACTAATTATCAGAAAAATGAAAATTAAAACAACAATGAGATATCACCTCCCACCTGTTACAATGACCATCATCAATAAATCAAAAAACCAGTTTGGTGATGATGTGGAGAAAAGGGAGCCCTCGTGTACTGATTGTGAGACTGCAAATTGCTACAGCCAGTATGGAAAACAGTATAGAGTTTCCTCAAAACATTACAAATACAACTACCTTATGAACCAGCAATTCCACTTCTTAGTATGTATCCCAAGAAATCCAAAACACTGATATGAAAAGATATATGCAGCACTATGTTCATTGCAGTGTTATTTACAATAGTCAAGATGGGAAACAACCGAAGTGCCCAACAATATTCGATTGGATAAAGAAGTGATACATATATACAATGGATTAATACTAGGCCATAAAAGAGAATGAAGGAGTGGCCGGTTAGCTCAGGTGGTTAGAGCATGCTGCCCTTAAGAACAAGTTTGCCAATTTGATCCCCAAATGGGCCACTGTGAGCTGCGCCCTTCACAACTAGATCAAAATGACCACTTGACTTGAAGTTGATGGGTCCTGGAAAAACACACTTAAAATAAATGAAAGGTTTTTTTTTAAAAGATTCAGCATACGTTTTTAAAAAGAGAGAGAGAATGAAATCTTACCACTTAAACAATGTGGATGAACCTGGAGGGTGTTACACTTAGTGAAATAAATCAGATAGAGAATGACAAATACCATATGATTTCACTTATATGTGGAAGCTAAAAAACAAAATAAATGCACAAACAAAACAGAAACACCCTCATAGATACAGAGCATAAACTAATGGCTGGAGATGGGAGGGGGCTCAGGGGGCTGAGTGAAAAAGGTGAAAGAATTAAGAGGTACCCACTGGCAGTTATAAAAATAGTCACAAAAATGAAAAGTACAGCACAGGGAATGTATTCAACATATTGTAGTAACTATCTATAGTGTCAGGTGGGTACTATTAGGTTGGTGCAAATGTAATTGCGGTTTTTGCAATTATTAACCTTTTAAACCGCAATTACCTTTGCACCAACTTAATAAATGAATGAGAGCCATCACTTCCTAAGTTACATAAGTGTCTAACCGTTATTGTATATGCCTGAAATTAATATAATATTGAATAGCAAATGTAATTGAAAAATAAACAAGAAAAATGTATCTGGGTATACATGGCTATTGTTATACTGTATATGTACTATTTTAAATCTGTGGGGCAAGAGCACATTTTCTAGTACATGGTATTCCTCCTATTGGCTCTCCATTTGGAAAAAATAAACACACATAAGTACTTGTGTAAATATTTATTTCTTTAGGACATATATTTTTAAACCAAAATAGAGCTGCTAACTTTTTGTAGAATCGTCCCCTAGCCACCATTAACTGGCCAAATGTGGAAGTCACGCAGAGCTAATCCTACCAGCTGACTCGCACAGCCACCAGTTAGTCCGGGGATAAGCACCTGACTCAGAGGAATCAACCAGAACCCTTCCCAGAATATTCTAAACTGGAGAGAGAGAAAGAGAGAGAGAGAAAGAGAGGAAGAGAGACATCAAGTCAGTCTCTCTCATGGGTGTACGTAAGATGTGAGCTTAGGAGCTACAAGCAAGCTACATGTTTAAATCCTCCCTTGATTTAAATTCTCCTTACATTATTTTCTCTCTCTCTCTCTCTCTCTCTCTCTCTCTCTCTCTCTCTCTCTCTCTCTCTCCCTCTCTCCCTGTCTCTCTCTCTCTTTCCCCCTCTCCCTCTCTCTCTCCCTACCTCTCTCCTCACCTTCCTTCTCAGCATAGTTACCTCTACACCCTTGTCTCACAATGCATTTTGTGTAATTCACTATCTTAGCACATACCAACTGATCTGAGTTACTAGTTTATTCCTACCAACGACAATTTTTTTTTACATTGACTGATTTGGAAATTGAGGCTACATAACCGCTGAAATCAGTCTCAAGCCTCATGGAGCCTATAGTCTGGCAGAGAAGTGGAGTGGTGAGACCACGCACCCCAGAGGCAGACAGCGTGTATTTCAATTTGCTGTTTTACCAGTTTTGTGACTTGAGTGAGATACTTAAACACCCAGTGCCTTTGTTCCTTCATCAGTAAAGTGAAGCTCCTGGTAATAGTTGTGAGAATCAAATGGGTCATAAATGGGTGGATTCACACCTGGTACATGAGGATCAAGGATAACATTTTTCACCTCTTTATAACCAGTACCAAGCATGTAAGGATTCAAGAAATATTTCTCGAATGAACAAATCCTGTGGCTTTACATTGTAATTGAGTTACAATGAGTGACAGAAGCTGGGACCACACCACCCTCTTGTGGAGGGACACAAAGTCTTCAGGAAAATGGTTCTTACTGTACCTGGGGGTTTGTGTTCAGCTCTCCCTGCAGCCCCACCACTGTGTCTCTCCCAGCACAGAAGTACACAGCAGAGTCACTCCCAAGGGCAGAACGTTTCTCCAAGTGGAAAGACATTTGGCTCCGATTAAATTCAGCCACAAACCCAAAGCTGCCTTTGACCAGGTTGTCCCCCAGGATGTGTTTCAGAAGGACCTGGAGACCTTTGTTGGGATACTGGACATACCAAAACATGTAAGAGGTCCAAGAAAACGAATAGATGCATTTCACAGTCAGTGGATCCCCTTCGGTGACAGTGACCTGATCATCTGGCTGACTCACCGACTCTGCTCTCAGTCCACCTGTAAAGTAATCCACACTGCATCAGTAGAAGAGCCAAGAAGAATGTCAGTGGATAATGCAATTGGTAAATGGGAAGGGAATATTACTCACTCAGTGTGAAGAGAATTGCAAGTGTGGAGATGCATGCAGAGGCCATGGCTTAAGCTCAGCTGGCTGGAGGCACCTTTTCAGCTCACCTCAGCTGGACATGTGGCCCCACCCAGACACTGGCTCTCGATCAGGGCCCAGCAACCCTGTGTCAGCGCAGTGTTTTTAGAAATGACCCTTCCTCAGGCACCTGCTGCTTCCTGGCACCTGTGCCTTCTCTCTCTTGAGCAAGCTCTTGGTTCAGGCTCCTCAGACCTCTGTGGGGAGCAAGACTGTCCCACACCTTGTCCAGGAGGAATCCTCACACTGCAGCACCCCCTAGAGCCCACCCGCAGAACTGACTGGCTGACTACTGTCAGGTAACCGACTCAGGTCCTGTGCATCCAGGTCTTACCACAGGATCAGACTATGGACGTTTATGCTGTGCACGGGGAATTGAGGGGGAATTGGATATTCTAGAAGACACAAGAGTTTGTGAATCAAAGTGGAAAAATGAATGCTCAGTGGGTCAAGCTTTAAATGGTTTATGCTCTTAAGATACAAAGATAGAAAGAGGGAAATAAAAAATAGTTAATAGGATGAGGAAATAAATAGAAAGAAAAAGAAAAAGTGTAGCTTTGGATGAAGAGGAAAAGAAAAGAAAAAAGAAAGATAAGAAAAGGTGAAATAGGAGAAAAGAGTGAGGCAAGAGAAGAGAAATGATAAGGAAGAATGAGAACCGTGTTATTCTCTTTAGAAAGAATTCAGACATGCCTTTTTGATCAAACCTTTTTGACCAAATGATAGCTAACTTTTTCTCTAGATTAGATCTATTCAGGCTACTCTCCACAATGATCTTTAAATTCATATAAAAAGAATTTGAACCTTCTCTTGAAACATTTTTAAGGAGACAAAAAGGAAGGTATGGTTTTATGAACATTTCCTTGCACATCTGTCCTTTTACAGTGGATTATAATGCAAAAACAAAAACAAAACAAAAAGCTCTATGCAGGAGTTGCAAGATACAGTTTTCCACATGGAGAGGCTACTTAAGATAGAGTTCAATAAAGTGCGTAAGGGGCAAAACCTGATGTTTAAGCTCAAGTTATTCTGATGATGATAGAGGGCTCATTTTAAGGAGAGGACAGGTTAAAGTTATGTTTTTTAAGATTGTTATTGAAAATATGGTTAGCATACAATATTATATTAGTTTCACGTGTACACATTAGTTATTCAAAAATTATATACATAAAGAAGTGATCACCATAACTCCAGCAACCATCTGACACCATATGACACTATCACAATATTATTGACTATATTCCCTACATTGTACATTACATCTCCATGAGTTATTTGCTCTATACTTGGAAATTTGGACCACTGACAGCTCTTCACCTTTCCTTCCCTTTTTAAATTTTTCAGTAACAGTTAACATTCAATATTATTTCATATTAATTTCAGGTGTACCAGGCTAAAGTTTTATATAAAAAATGCCATAAGACTCACCCAGTAAATATTCAATAGATTTGATTTAAGGAAAGACACTGTTCATTCATTTCCCTTATTTTTCCTTAAATAATATTCAAACATAACATATATTTTGCAAAAAGGATAGAAAATCTCTTTGCTTGGAATCAAAAAAGAAGTGGAAAGCAGCTCTTTCTGAAAGCTCTGCTAAACATCTCTTACGTTAATCATTGAAACCTTGGACCTATCATAATTGTCTTTCATTGAAATATATAAATTACCTTTAAACAATAACCTTCACGTCCCAAAGAGGCCTGTGGTCAATGGGAACATGTAATAAATTTCTTCTCTCCACCTAGAGCCGAAGATGAGTGTTACTGTTCTATCTTTGAGGGTCCTGGCAATCACCTCAGGGGGACGATTGGAAAAAAGTTTAATGGAAGGAATATTTTCAGATGTGTGAGCAGAATCAAGGGAAACACCAGGAGAGTGTGAAGCACCCTGGGGCTAGCAACAGCCAGAAGGCTCCAGCAGTCCTGGGCCTGAAGAGACAGAGGAGGAAGAATTTACCCAGCCTGGGGACCTGTAACTCAGGGAGAAGACCCAGACAGGACCTGTGGATTTCCATACAGGAAAGGAAGGAACTTAAGGAGAAATATCCTGACCACGCTCTCCTGCCGATGCCTCCAAACAACGAGAAGCGAGAGGACCAGGAAGCCCACTCAATGCAGAGCATAGAAGTCAGCCTGCTGGGCACAGAGCAGGGTGGAGAATAGACCTGGAGACGACACAGAACTTGAAAACCCTGACACTGGGGTTCATAGCAGCCTGACCACTCAGGCAAACATGTATGTGTGTCCTAAATACATGTATGGGCACATCAATACTGCATTTTGATCAATGTGGAAAGACAAATAAAACAATATAGACTTTAGTAGTGCCTTATTTAAATTTTCCAGATAATTGTCCAGTCTCTACTTCTATTCCCCAGAAAAACAGTACAGACTACACACAAATTATGCCTAGAAGTGCAAGTGGATCAAATATTGTCAGTCTTCAACCATTTAATAATTAATCCAAGAGTCATAAATGAACCAACTCTTTAGGAGGTTTATATCTTTACTTCTGTGTTAGAAATATGTCTGATTGTTTAGTGGTTCCCCTCAAAGGTGCTATGGGAGGAAATGACCATATTTATTAATCACGTGTGCTCCATGTTGCAAGGAGGAATGTTTTATGATATGCTTAGAACTTCTGGGCATTCACTTGCAATGAAAAGACTGATATAGAATCCTTAACGCTCTCAGTCTTGAAAGGTAGAAAACCTTAGTCTTCACATTAGTTTCCAGTTAAGGAAATGCTCCTTAATTGCTACATAGATAGGAAAGGATTCAGGGACCTTCACACAATATCCTGCACACCCCAAGGATTTCTGGGGTCTTGATTGAGCTTTCAAAATTGAACAACATAACATCAATAGCTATTCTGCTTCTGTGCTTTTATTCACAACATTAATGAGGAATTATTCATCAATTGACTACTGTGAGTATAATGTTAAGTCATTTGCATTCCTTGTCACACTTATTCTTCTTAATATTTCACATTTTAAATGTAAGGACAGTGGAGTTTAAGAAATTTAAGTAATTTACTCAAGTCACCCCTAAAGAAATAGAACAAAGGTTTTTGGGGGTTTTTTTGGTTTTGTTTTTTTTTGTTGGTTTGTTTTTAATTAAAGTTTTTAGGGGTGACAATTGTTAGTAAAGTTACATAGATTTCGGGTGTACAACAAAGGTTTTAACTCATACTTTTCTGAAATCAAAGGCATTCTTCCCACTAAATTACACTCAGAATATCAACTTTCATCATTGCTTTTAGAAAACCTTTCAGTATTGGAAAGTACCCCTATTGCCATAATAAAATTGTTTAATATATACTTCAATGGGCCAAGCAGAACTTTACAGGTCATCTTGTCACTCGAGTATATAGGAAATGCTGACCCCACAAGTATGCATCACTTAACTAAAACAGCCCCTAGATAATTCCTTCAAAACCCTGATAACACGCGATGATCATCCACCTTCTCTAGCGCCTCCCGCTCATTTCCATGGCCTTACAGATTTATGTGCACATACTCTGGGGAAACTTCACGTTTTTCCTTATCAATTCACCAATTTACTCCCGATCCGGACCACATTCTGACTGTTCTGCCCAAATCTCCAATTTCTATAGACAGAACCTTCAAGTTCACAGTAAATACACATGAACTGTTTCCCCAAACCATTGTAAGCTAGGTGTAGTGATGTCTAGTTGGAGATCTGTCTTATGCAAGACGTGTGAGTTAATGGGCAACGTTTCCCAAATGCTGCAGGTGGGTCTCTGCCATCCTCCAGGGTTCCTGCCTCCAAAAGGTACCTCTCTTCATTCCTTATTTGATGACCATTGAGACATGCACATCGCAACACAAGGGCACCAAAGGGCCCTCAATCTGAGACTCCAGGTATTTCTCCCAGAGTGCCTACTGCCTTTCTCAAGAAACTATTTATAAACATCAGAACTCTGTAATGTTACTGATTTCCCAGAAGACAACAGGTATGACTCATAACAAGAAAGCCCTTCTGAACATCAGACTCTGAAAATAGATTGTATTTATTTTAGATGCAGGAAAGAAAAATCAACACAAAATAAAAGTGTTGGAGCAACGAGAAATATCAGTGCTTTTTCTGTGAACTTTAACAAAGAATAAAATCCAACTAAAAAACATTTTTTTCATACAAATTATGGAATTCTCAACAAAAGGGGGAAAATCCATGATTTGACCTTTTGCTCTTCTAACTCTGAATAAAAGGGATCATAAATCAATGGCCCTCTTATCTCAGTGAACTGTAGAGAATTTTTCAGTTTCTCAGGGTGTAATACTTTCACTCACACACACTGAGTTTTCTCATCGTTTCCTTGTAGTTTACTACGAGTTCAAGCTACATCTCAGGTGTGTTGTTACGTTCTAGGAATTATATTTCTAGAGAAATATAAGCCAATGGGAACTGTTCAAAGTACACATTAGAGACGGGAATCTACACAAACATATAGATTCCAGGGACTTGAGAGTGAGGGGAATTTTACTCTCCTGTGGATTTTCTTCTCCTTGTCACCGAAGAACTGAGAGCTTCATGATATAGAGTCTGGACTCAAAATTCTTCTGATACTAGAGACAAGTGGGAAGTTGGAGAACACTAAATTAGAAAGGAGAAGCAGTTGCTATTCCTCTCTAGGTCACCTCCTCAAAGGCTGTGATCTCCCTGTTTCTGTTCAGCTCCTCATGGGTTCTGTGCCTCTGTGTCCCGCAGAGCACAGTAGTAAGTGGCAGCATCTGCCACCTGCACCTGGAGGATGAGCAGTGAAGAGGAGAATCGCTCATATGTCATGTGGTAGCGGCCCTGCTGAGATGGCCTTGAGCCCTTTACAAGGAGTCTTGGTGCAAGTCCTGGGAAGTGAAGGTACCAGAAGAAGTCATAAGCAGTGGATATGGAGTGATTGCAGGAGATTTCCGCTACAGCTCCCTCTGAAGATACCACGGAGGAAGGCTGAAATACTTGGTCCTTGTTCTCTGCAACTGCAGGAAACAAAGAAGGCTGTGAGCTTCATGCTGCTATTTGCTTGTTAATGACATTTTAGGTACAGTGACTATTAATTAATCTGTTTTTTTTAATTAGCCCAAACTTTAAGATAATGGCATATGCTTTTCTAATACCAGAAAGAGCCTACTTACCCTTCCAGAGGGAGCTGAGGAGAAGCCCCAACCACACCGCTTCCAGAGTGCTCTGCAAAGCCATAGCCACACCTCAGCTGGCCTCAGGCCTCAGCTGTAAGTGTGATGCTCACCAGGAAGCTCACGTAAGGCCCGTTTTGCTTCTTTTTTTTTCCTTTTGTCAATGACATCATCAGCCAGAATCTGCAGACTATAGAAGAGTGACTGCAGCTGTGAGGCTGCTTAACAGTGGCTTCAACTGTCCTTTGTTCTGAGAAGGTTTTCTTACAAGGAAGGAATGTAGCCTTTCAGAGGTCACTGCACTTGTGAAAATTTAATCACTGGAGAAGCTTGTTTCCTTCCCTAACATTGTCAGAAGAAGTCATGTAATTGATGGGAGACTGCTACATTATTCATATTAAAGTGATATATTCACACAAAAATATGCTGAATTTATCACATGTGATCATAATGAAATACTAACGTGAAAAATAATGATCATGAAATTTTAGTAACTTCTCTAGAAGAGAGAAAGGGTGTTTTTTTAAGGTACCAAAGTTGCTATATAAATATATTCATTAAAATTTGACCCTTTACTATATCAAACTTAAAAGCTTCTGCACAGCAAAAGAAACCATCAACAAAATAAAGAGACAACCAACTGAATGGGAGAAGATTTTTGCAAACAGTGCCTCCGATAAGGGGCTAATATATAAGGAACTCATGCAACTCAACAACAAAAAAACAAACAACACAATTGAAAAATGGGCAGAGGACCTCAAGAGATATTTCTCCAAAGAGAAATACAAATGGCAAATAGACGTATGAAAAAATGCTCAACATCACTAATAATCAGAAATGCAAATAAAAACCACCATGAGATGTCACCTCACCCCAGTTAGAATGGCTATCATCAACAAGACAAATAGTAACAAGTGTTGGAGAGGCTGTGGAGAAAAAGGAACCCTCATACACTGTTGGTGGGAATGCAGACTGGTATAGCCGCTGTGGAAGGCAGTGTGGAGGTTCCTCAAACAATTACGAATAGAATTACCATATGACCCAGCAATCCCTCTCCTGGGTATTTACCCCAAAAATCTGAAAACATTTATACATAAAGACACGTGTGCACCGATGTTCATTGCAGCTTTATTTACGGTGGCCAACACATGGAAACAACCAAAATGTCCTTCGATAAATGAATGGATAAAGAAGTTGTGGTATATATACACAATGGAATACTGTTCGGCGGTAAGAAAAAATGAAATAGGACCATTTGTGACAACATGGATGGATCTTGAGAGTATAATGCTAAGCAAAATAAGTCACACAGAAAAAGCAGAGAACCATAAGATTTCATTGATATGTGGTATATAAAACAAAAACAACAGAAGAACAAGACAAGCAAATGAGAA
The DNA here is from genome assembly GCF_057876585.1 of Rhinolophus sinicus. Lineage (NCBI taxonomy): Eukaryota > Metazoa > Chordata > Mammalia > Chiroptera > Rhinolophidae > Rhinolophus > Rhinolophus sinicus. The sequence goes on from NC_142503.1 coordinate 129,608,972, forward strand.
ACAAAAACACATAGACACAGAAAATAGTTTAGTGGTTACCAAAGGGTAAGGGAGAGGTAGCAGATGAGGGTAAAGGGGATCAAATATATGGTGATGAAAGGAGAACTGACTCTGGGTGGGGAACACACAATGTGATTTATAGATGATTTGATACAGAATTGTACACCTGAAATCTATGTAACTTTCCTAACAATTGTTACCCCAATAAACTTTAATTTAAAAAAAATTGATCCTTTGCATCCAAGGTTGTCTCTAGACAAGTAGAAAAAGAAAATCTTTATAGTTTTCTGTATCCAAAAGAAGTTGGGTCAAGGAAGACCCAAAAGCTGCATTTGGAGATGATCTCTTTTGGATGGAACCTATCCTCATTTTCTAGCCTGACACTATCCACTCTTTATTAATGCAGGGCTTAATAGTTCTCCTTCTTGCTTGATTGCTTTACACAGGTTTTCATGAGATTTTATTTGAAAAGAAGAATTAAACAGGTGTGTGGCAATTCTAAGTTTATACATTAAGGAGCTTGTTTGTGCACCACCTAGTGGACCATACAGGAACTGACGCAAAATTACTTCCCCAAGCAGCCTCTTCAGGCGATCTTCACAGCTACCCACAGGTTGAAGAGACTTAATGCGCTTTGCTTGTTGAAATTTCTCATTCTTAAGCAGTTCACATAGACTGCGAAGGCAATCCAGAGGAAATAACTGCAGTCTTGGAAAGCCTTCTCGTTACTGAAAGATGTTCTTCATTCCGGGGTGTGGTTATTTGAACACATACTTCCAACGAGTTAAGTATTTTTCTTTCTCATTTTAAGATGATTGCTTGAATCATTTCCTTATCTTTTTCTTTTTTAAATAGTCTTCCAGGTGAGAAGAAATTAAGTTTTTCCCTTATCTTTTCTCTGTGTGTCCTGGGATATTTTTAATTGTGATGATTGTTTAAGTCCAACAGAGACATTTTATTTATATTTGTGACCCCAAAAGCTTCCAAATAAAATACTAAATTCCAACACGGCTAGAAAATTAGCATGGAAAAAAAATCAAAACAAATGGGAACAGTTTATTTTAGTGGCAGTACTAATATAGTAACTGTGATTATTTTGAGCTCGGAAATTTCTGACAACTGAAACATAAAAAGAATCACAAGCGGAATACAATAATACAATTAAGCTGATTAAGTGTACAAGCCATTTCTTTCTGAAGCCAAGTGATATGTAGATATAGGTAACTTAAAACTCTTCTTAGATTATTGATTATGTACATCTGGTTCAAAGTTTCTAACGACTGCAAAATATTTTAGCATGTGCTTCCTCCACATTTATTTTCAGTCTCTTAATGGTAGACTTATAACCCCACCAATACAGCAATGACCATATTCTTATATTTCCCATTATTAATTATTTGAGAATTTCTTTGAGTTATATATCCACCAAGGGTCATCCATTCATAATATATATTTGTACTCTATTTTACTAATTAAACATTCAAACTGGTGACAGTCACATACACTCTACCAGCACAGCATGAGCATTCCATTCCCTCCAAATCCTCAACAACATTTAGTATTAGAAAAAATATAAAAATATCTAAATCCTAGTAATATACTGAGAGCGGAATCTCATTTTAAGTTGTATTAGTCTGACTATAAGTGAAATTGAGCCACTTATGTTTTCCTTTCCAGTATTATCTATTTAAATGATTTGTCCACCTACAAAGGTCCAAAACCTTCACCTAGGGCTTGCTTGGAAGTTATAAAAGATAGAGGTGAAGGCTAGGCAGAGTTCTAAACTTCTGAGGTAAATGTTGAAGGAGTGTTCAAGCCTGTACACAAAGCCCATTGGGCAAAGGGTAGGAGGCCTACTGGTTCCAGGATTTAAGGAAATTTCTGTCCGATCACTTGCTGACCACAGAGCTCATCACAGAAAGTCTAGTAGCCATATCACAAAAATACAGACTTTCCAAATTAATTCAAGAAACATACTAACCAAACCAAGAGCTAACGCAATCAAAAACAGCAACCTCAAAACAATAGGAGACGCACCTGCCAGTGTTGTCATATTATTTTATTTAAATGTCGAGTTTTCAAAACAAGACAAAAAGGATAATACATGCAACAAAACAAGAAGAAATGGTCCAAACAGAGGAAAAGAGTAGAGAAAAAAAACAAAGAGCATGAAGAGGCTACCAATTGCACTTACCAGAAAAAGACTCTAAATCAAATTTTTAAAATATGTTCAGAGAACTAAAGAAAACCAAGTATAAAGAAATAAAGGACCAGAGGGTAAGAGGGTGGGGGGTGGGAAGGTGGGAGATGAGGGTAAAGGGGATCAAATATATGGTGATAGAAGGAGAACTGACTCTGGGTGGTGAACACACAATGGGATTTATAGATGATGTAATATAGAATTGTATTCCTGAAATCTATGTAATTTTACTAACACTTGTCACCCCCAATAAATTTAAAAAATAAATTAAAAAAAAAAAAAGAAAGAAACCAGACAGAAAATGTCAAAAAAAAAAAAAAAAAAAAGAAGAAGAAGAAGAAGAAGAAAGAAAGGCTAGTGTAAGAATTTTCCCACACCAAATAGAGAATATCAATAAGGAGATGAAATTATTTGAAAAGAGCCAAAAAATTCATACATTTCAATGGACTGAATCCATACAAACAATTTTCTCCTACCATGATGAAATGATATTAGTAACCACTTAAAGAAGGAAATTTGACACATTCACAAATTTGTGGAAACTATACAACATAGTCCTAAATTAAGCAATGAGTCAAAGAAGAAATCACAAGGGAAAATAGAGAATAATTTAAGATGAATGAAAACAAAAACACAGTAAGATCCTACAAAATAACTTATGGGATGCAGCTAATGCAGTATATAGAAAAAATTTATAGCTGTAAACACCTAGCTAATAAAGAGAAAAATGTCAAAACAATAATCTGACTTTCCACTGTAAGAAACTAGGAGAAGAGAGCAAACTAAACTCAAAAGAAAGTTATGGAAGGAAATAAAGATTAGAGTACAGGAAATAAATGAAATAGAGACTATAAAGAAATAGAGACTAACAAATGAATCAAGAGTCAGTTCTTCTAAAAGGTCAACAAAAGAGACAAACCTTTGGCTACTGACCAAGAAAAGAGGAGAGAACACTAAAATTATTAAAGGCAGGAATGGGAACATTACAACTAACCTTACAGAAATAGAACAGATTATAAAGGGAATACTATAAACAATTATATGCCAGCAAATTGGATAACCTAGAAGAAATGGACAAATTCCTAGAAAGACATAAACTACCATAACTAACTCAAGAAGAAATAGAAAATATGAATAGACTTATAACAAATAAAAAGATCAAATCAGTAATTAAAAAAAAAAAAATCTCACAAGGTAAAGCTCTGGGCCAGATGGCTTCAGCAGTGAATTTTACTAAAGGCTTAAAGAATTGCCTCCCCATACTTCTCAGCAAGATGACAGAGTAAGTAATGCTGTGCTTGACTCTTTCCATCACCATGTAAAAATTACAACTTCGTGATTAAACAATCACCCCAGAGGACCACCTGAACACTAGGTGTACAGAATTCTTATATCTCAATATGTAAACAAGCAGCTACATCAAGACTGGTAGGAGGGTGGGCCCCAAACTAAAATGTGGCAATTGAAAAACCAGAGGAATATCTTGGCTATGGAGATCACTGCTAAATGATTAAGAGTGTCCCAACCACACAGTAGGCTCCTAGCAAGGACCACAGAGTTGGGAAGAGATGTCCATACAACATCAGGCTGTGAATATCACCAAACTTTCTGTCCCAGTGAGATGGAGGGCTGCTTCATGGTCTCCCTTAAAGGCATTTCTCTTAAACTTCCCATAGAGAGAGGTGCTTGCTGAGGGGCTTACTTGCTCTGATCTCCAGCAATGGGCTGAACCTCAAAAATCACCAGGGACACACACAGGTAGGATGTACACTGTCTGGCCTCAAGGCAAGGGCTGGAGGGGCAGCTCTATCCACCATTTTGCTTTTAACGTCCCTCACCACACAGAATTGGCAGGCAGGCACCATTGTTTCTTTGCTAGGCCTTCCCCAAGCCCAGCGTGCAAACGAAGGTGGGTCTGAGTCTCCATCAAACTCACCCTACCCTAATGATTCCTTGAGAGCCCCACCACACCCATCCATTGCGTGCACAGGCCAGAAACTATTGCAGTGACTTTTGCTCACAAGTGGATTACCTCAACCAACACTGTGAACTTCCGTAAAAAAAGGTCTTTCAAAGACCTACAAACCCCAAAGAAGTAGAAGCTGGCTTTGGCATGCCTTGTAACACTGGATAAGTGACCCTCAGCCCAGCACTAGTGGCAGGCAGCCTCTGTTCACAACGTAGATTCCGCCAGGCACCTGCACACCCAGCTATCAAACAGGTTGCTATCAAACACAGATCAATTGGTAGGTCTTATCAGGTTTCTCCGGGCCAGGAACAAACAACAGCTTACCTGGGCCTTGGGCCTACACTAGAGCCCCTCCCAAGAGACCCAGGAACAAATACATCCCATGACAAGCATCAGACCGCCCCAGAGTTCCACCCAACTACTTTCACAAAGGACACACCCAAAAAAAGAACTCAGCAAACACTAGAGCCCAGCTACAGTGAATCCCATTCCATGCAGTTAGATCCCATACAACAGTTCATCTGCTGTAGTCACAGCCAGTCTCATAGCCAGTCAGCGTGAGGTTCAATCCCACCCACTGACACGTCAACAGTAATCTACGCTCAACTACAACAGGAGGGTACATACAACCCACACACAAGATATCCCTGGAGCACCCAGATCACATGATTAGGGAAAACCTGCCACTCACACCCTAGGACATCTACTAACTAAGGCCACTCTGCCAGGATTGGGACACATAGCAGATTTACCTAATACGTAGAAACAAACACAGGGAAGCATCCAGACTGATGTGACAAAGAAACATGTCCCAAACAAAAGAGCAGAACAACATTTCAGAAAAAGAACTAAGCAAAATGGAGGCAAACAATCTACTAGATAGAGTTCAAAACAGTGGTCAGAAGGATGCTCAATGAACTTAGGGAAAGAATAGATGAACTCAGTGAGAACTTCAACAAACAGAGAGTAAACATAGAGAAAACCAAAACCATAGAAAAGAATCAGCCAGACATGAAGAATACAATAACTGAAATGAAGAATACACTAGAAGAAATCAACAGCAGATTAGATGAAGCAGAGAGTCGAACCAGAGATTTAGAAGATAAGGCAGCAGAAAACATCCAATTGGAACAGAAAACTGAAAAAAGAGTTTAAAAAATGAGGATAGTTTAAGGGGACTATGGGACAACAGCAAGTTACTAACATTCCCATCCATGGGATACCAGAAGGAGAAGATAGAGAGAGAGGAATTGAAAACTCACTTTAAGATCTAATGACTAAAAAGTTACCTCACCTGGCAAAGGAAATAGACATACAAGACCAGGAAGGACAGAGATCCCAAACAAGGTGAACTCAAAGTAGCCCACACCAACGCACATCATAATAAAAAGCCAAATGTTGGACCGGCCCGGTGGCTCAGGTGGTTAGAGCTCCATGCTCCTAACTCCGAAGGCTGCCAGTTTGATTCCCACATGGGCCAGGAGACTCTCAACCAAAAGGTTGCCAGTTCAATTCCTCAAGTCCCGCAAGGGATGGATGGTGGGCAGCGCCCTCTGCAACTAAGATTGAACACGGCACCTTGAGCTGAGCTGCCGCTGAGCTCCCGGATGGCTCAGTTGGTTGGCGTGCATCCTCTCAACCACAAGGTTGCCGGTTCGACTCCTACAAGGGATGGTGAGCTGTGCCCCCTGCAACTAGAAACAGCAGCTGAACCTGGAGGTGAGCTGCACCCTCCACAACTAAGACTGAAAGGACAACAACTTGAAGCTGAATGGCACCCTCCACAACTAAGATTGAAAGGACAGACTTCCGGAAAAATGGCGGCGTGAGGTGAGCCTCTGTAAAGCTCCCCTGGAATTTACAAAGAATCGAACAACAAAAACTCCACAAAGGACTCCCTGCACAGCAGACAGGCAAGACGAAGAGGCCCACTACCCACTGAAATCACCTACAGGTGGGAGATTCGCGCGAGTGGAGGGAGGAGGAAAGGGAGAAGCGCGCGGAGACGGAGCCGCACGGGCGCAGGACGCAGACCTAGCTCAGTGCGCCGAGCTCGCTGCTTCCCGGAACCACCGCAGCTGCGGGAGAGGGAAGAACTCGGACTGCTAGGGCTCCGCTTGTGGTCCACAGGGCTGAGGGGGCAGCATATAACACGGCTGAACCCAACGCTCACGGCAGAGACCTCGGAGAAAAGACTGAGGGAAAAAGGCTGAAAACGGTGGTTTAAGCCCGCACTGCCGAGCAGAGAACGGAGCCTTAGGCACTGAGACTAGCCGCCCCCTCCCTCCCCTCCCAGAGCTCGCCCCGCCCCCACCTGCCCGGTGCTAGAAGCGAAACAGTAGCAGTGTCAGATCAAAACAACAGAAAATTTGCTGTTTTGAGAACTGTGGACCGCAAACACAAATTCACAGCCCAACTAGTTCCGGCAAAGGGGAGGGAGCTGTGGAAGCAGGACCGGCTGTGGTGGTGGTCGCCGCCATTGCTCTGGGCCACCTCTCACAACTCACCCCGCCCCTGACCCCACCTATCTGGGCGGATCCCTGCACGAGTAAACAGAACTGCTGAAATATACGGGCTCTGAATCAGGAGCTGGAAGAGCTTTGGAACATCAAAAGCTCTCCGCATATCCACCGGGACACTGCGCCCTGTGACCTAGACGAACTATTAACAGAGGAGAAGCCCGTCTCCCAGGGAATCCCCCCATTGTGTGAGAAGTTGGAATAGTGCAGAGAAAACATAGCACTACCGTGTGGGGGAAGGAAAATAAGTTGCAGTTGGAGAAATAATAAAACATTCTACCAACAAGTACTGGCAAACAAAAGAAAGACCGCTTTCTAGCAACTTGTTGCAGAAGTCATTCCTGTAGATGCCTAGGAAGAGAAACAGTAAACCAGTAATCGCCATGAATAACCAAGGAAACAAGATAGCTCAGAAAGAAAGTGAAAAATCTCCAGAGAAGGCACTTAAAGATACAGAAATATGTGACTTAAATGACAGAGAATTCAAGATTGCAGTTCTGAAAAAACTCAACGAGATACAAGAAAACACAGATAGGCAGTTAAATGAACTCAGAAACTCAATCAAAGAACAGCATGAGCATTTTACGAAAGAGATTGAAATCTTAAAAAAGAACCAAATAGAATTTCTGGAGATTAAGAACTCAATAGAAGAAATTAAGAATGAAATAACCAGCTTAGGTAGTAGAGTTGACCAGATGGAGGAAAGAATCAGTGACATCAAAGATAGAAACCTGGAAATGACACAAATAGAAGAAGAAAGAGACTTGAGACTTAAAAGAAATGAAAGAACTCTACAAGAACTTTCTGACTCCATCAGAAAGAGCAATATAAGAATAATGGGCATACCAGAAGGAGAAGAAAGAGAGAAGGGAACAGAGAATATATTCAAACAAATTGTCGATGAGAACTTCCCAAATTTGTGGACAGAACTGGACCCTCGAATCCAAGAGGCAAATAGAACACCTAGTTACCTCAATCCCAACAGACCTTCTCCAAGGCACATTGTATTGAAGCTGTCTAAAATCAACGACAAAGAAAGAATCCTCAAGGCAGCCAGGGAAAAGAAGACGGTAACTTACAAAGGAAAGCCCATTAGATTATCATCAGATTTTTCAGCAGAAACTCTACAAGCCAGGAGGGAGTGGAACCAAATATTCAAACTATTGAAAGAGAGAAACCATGAGCCAAGAATAATATATCCAGCAAAGATATCCTTTAGATATGAAGGAGGAATAAAGACCTTTCCAGACATACAGAAGCTGAGGGAATTTTCTAACACACGACCTGCACTACAAGAAATACTAAAGGAGGCTATTCGACCACCATCAACAGGGACAATTTGTGGCAAACAAAACTCAAAAAGGGGGAGAGTAAAGGCCTGAACCGGAATATGGGAATGGAGAAAGTAAGCGTGCTAAAGAAAATGGAATACTCTCAATATCTAACTTTCTTTTACATAAACTTAAGGGTAACCACTCAAAATAAATCCAGAATTGAAATATATACTGAAATAAAAGAAGAAACAGAGGGAAACATCGTAGAATACCACCACACAGAAATAATAGACAACAACAAAAAGGCAAAGAAGCAATGGAGACACAGCCTTACCAGAAAACTAAAGATAGAATGACAGGAAATCCTCACATATCAATAATCACCCTAAATGTAAATGGACTGAACTCACCAATAAAAAGGCACAGAGTAGCAGATTGGATCAAAAAACTAAACCCAACCATATGCTGTCTCCAAGAGACACATCTCAGCTACAAGGACAAGCATAGACTCAAAGTGAAAGGGTGGAAATTGACACTCCAAGCAAATGGTACCCAGAGAAAATCAGGTGTAGCCAAAATGATATCAGATGAAACAGACTTCAAGGTGAAAAAGATAACAAGAGACAAAGATGGACATTTCATAATGGTGAAGGGGACTGTACAACAAGAAGACATAACAGTCATCAATATTTGTGCCCCCAAGCAGGGAGCACCGAAATACACCAAGCAACTACTAACAGAACTGAAGGGAGAAATTGACCAAAATACAATTATACTAGGGGACTTAAATACATCATTGACAGCTATGGATAGATCATCCAAACAGAAAATAAATAACGAAATAGCAGCCCTAAATGACACATTAGATGAAATGGACATAATTGACATTTATAGAGCACTTCATCCTAAAACATCAGACTATACATTCTTTTCTAGTGTACATGGAACATTCTCAAGGATAGACCATATATTGGGACATAAAATCAGTGTCAACAAATTTAAGAAGATTGAAATCATACCATGCATATTCTCTGATCACAAGGCTTTGAAATTGGATATCAACTGTAAAAAGAAAGCGGGAAAAAACACAAATACATGGAGATTAAATAACATACTTTTAAAGAAGGACTGGGTCAAAGAAGAAATTAGAGGAGAGATCAAAAGATACATAGAAACAAATGACAATGAAAATACATCCTACCAAAATTTTTGGGATGCAGCGAAAGCAGTTTTAAGAGGGAAATTTATCTCATTACAGGCCTATCTCAAGAAACAAGAAAACTCCCAAATAAATAACCTCATGTTACACCTTAAAGAACTAGAAAAAGAAGAACAAGTAAAACCCAAGATCAGCAGAAGAAAGGAAATAACAAAAATTAGAGCAGAACTAAATGAAATAGAGAACAAAAAGACAATAGAAAAAATTAATATGACAAAGAGCTGGTTCTTTGAAAAGATTAACAAAATTGACAAACCCTTGGCTAGACTTACTAAGATAAAAAGAGAGAAGACACTGATTAACAAAATCAGAAACGTAAAAGGGGAAGTTATCACGGACACCACAGAAATACAAAGGATCATCCAAGAATACTATGAAGGACTATATGCCACCAAATTCAACAACCTAGAAGAAATAGACAAGTTCTTAGAAACATATAGCCTTCCAAGGCTGAACCATGAAGAACTGGAAAATCTAAACAGACCGATCACCAGTAACGAAATTGAATCAGTCATCCAAAACCTTCCCAAAAGCAAAAGTCCAGGACCAGATGGCTTCACTAGTGAATTCTACCAAACCTTCAAAGAGGACCTAATACCAATTCTGCACAAACTCTTCCAAAAAATTGAAGAAGAGACAGTACTCCCTAACTCATTTTATGAGGCCAACATTACCCTGATACCAAAACCTGGTAAGGACAGCACAAAAAAAGAAAACTACAGACCAATATCTCTAATGAATACCGATGCAAAAATCCTAAATAAAATTCTAGCAAATAGAATACAACAATGCATTAAAAAGATTATTCATCACGACCAAGTGGGGTTCATCCCCGGGGCACAAGGATGGTTCAACATACGCAAATCCATCAATGTGATACATCACATAAACAAAATAAAGGACAAAAATCATATGATTATATCAATTGATGCAGAAAAAGCATTTGACAAGATACAACATCCATTTATGATTAAAACACTTAATAAAATGGGTATAGAAGGAAAATACCTTAGCATAATAAAGGCCATATATGACAAGCCCTCTGCTAATCTCATAATTAATGGAGAAAACCTGAAGCCCTTTGCTCTACGTTCAGGAACACGACAGGGATGTCCCCTATCACCTCTGCTTTTCAACATCGTGTTGGAAGTCCTTGCCAGAGCAATCAGGCAAGAGAAAGAAATAAAAGGCATCCAAATTGGGAATGAAGAAGTTAAATTATCACTCTTTGCAGATGACATGATGCTATATATAGAAAACCCTAAAGACTCCACCAAAAAGCTATTAGAAACAATCAACGAATACAGTAAAGTTGCCGGCTACAAAATCAACGCACAAAAGTCCATTGCCTTCCTATATACTAACAATGAAATCTCAGAAAAAGAAATACAAAAAACAATTCCTTTTGCAATTACAGCAAAAAGAATAAAATACCTAGGAATAAACTTAACCAAGGATGTGTAAGACCTATATGCTGAAAACTATAAGACTTTTTTGAAAGAAATTGAAGAAGACACAAAGAAATGGAAAGACATTCCGTGCTCATGGATTGGAAGAATCAACATAGTTAAAATAGCCATATTACCCAAAGCAATATACAGATTCAATGCAATCCCCATCAAAATCCCAATGACATATTTTAAAGAAATAGAACAAAAAATCATCAGATTTGTTTGGAACCACAAAAGACCCCGAATAGCCAAAGCAATCTTAAGGAAAAAGAACAATAATGGAGGTATCACACTTCCTGACTTTGGCTTGTACTACAGGGCTACAATAATCAAAACAGCATGGTATTGGCAGAAAAACAGATACATAGACCAATGGAATAGAATTGAGAACCCAGAAATAAAACCACATAAATATGGACAGATAATTTTTGACAAAGAAGCTAAAAACATACAATGGAGCAGACAGCCTCTTCAATAAATGGTGCTGGGAGAATTGGATAGCCACGTGCAAAAGAATGAAACTGGACTGCTATTTGTCACCATGTACCAAAGTTAATTCAAAATGGATCAAAGACTTAAGCATAAGACCTGACACAATAAACTGCATAGAAGAAAACATAGGTACTAAACTTATGGACCTTGGGTTCAAAGAGCATTTTATGAACTTGACTCCAAAGGCAATGGAAGTAAAAGCTAAAATAAACGAATGGGACTATATGAAACTTAAAAGCTTCTGCACAGCAAAAGAAACCATTGACAAAATAAAGAGGCCACCAACTGAATGGGAGAAGATTTTTGCAAACAGTGCCTCCGATAAGGGGCTAGTATCCAGAACATACAAGGAACTCATGCAACTCAACAACAAAAAAACAAACAACCCAATTGAAAAATGGGCAGAGGACTTGAAGAGACATTTCTCCAAAGAGGACATACAAATGGCAAATAGACATATGAAAAAATGCTCAACATCACTAATCATCAGAGAAATGCAAATCAAAACCACAATGAGATATCACCTCACCCCAGTCAGAATGGCTATCATCAACAAGACAAATAGTAACAAGTGTTGGAGAGGCTGTGGAGAAAAAGGAACCCTCATACACTGTTGGTGGGCATGCAGATTGGTGCAGCCGTTATGGAAGGCAGTGTGGAGGTTCCTCAAAGAATTACGAATAGAATTGCCATATGACCCAGCAATCCCTCTCCTGGGTATCTACCCAAAAAATCTGAAAACATTTAGAGATAAAGACACATGTGCTCCAATGTTCATTGCAGCTTTGTTTACGGTGGTCAAGACATGGAAACAACCAAAATGTCCTTCGATAGATGAATGGATAAAGAAGTTGTGGTATATATACACAATGGAATACTATTCGGCAGTAAGAAAAGATGATATAGGAACATTTGTGACAACATGGATGGATCTTGAGAGAGTAATGCTGAGCGAAACAAGTCAGACAGAAAAAGCGGAGAACCATGTGATTTCACTGATATGTGGTATATAAACCAAAAACAACAAAAGAACAAGACAAACAAATGAGAAACAGAAACTCATAGACACAGACAATAGTTTAGTGGTTGCCAGAGGGTAAGGGGGGCAGGGGGTGGGGGATGGGAGATGAGGGTAAGGGGGATCGAATATATGGTGATGGAAGGAGAACTGACTCTGGGTGATGAACTCACAATGGGATTTATAGATGATGTAATACAGAATTGTACACCTGAAATCTATGTAATTTTACTAACAATTGTCACCCCAATAAATTTAATAAAATAAAATTTAAAAAAAAAAAAAAAGAAAGGACAACAACTTGACGCATAAAAGGCCTGGAAGTACACACTGTTCCCCAATAAAGTCCTGTTCCCCTTCCCCAATAAAATCTTTAAAAAAAAAAAAAGCCAAATTTTAAAAACAAAGAGAGTTGTAAAAGCAGCAAGAGAAAAGCAGTTAGTTACACAAACGAGCTCCCACAAGACTGTCAGCTAATTTCTAAACAGAAACTTTGCAGGCCACAAGGGATTGCCATGAAATATTCAAAGTGATAAATCGCAGTGGTCTCCAACTACCATCACTACCCAGCAAGGATATCATTTAGAATTGAAGAACAGACAAAGAGTTTCCCAGACAAGAAAATGCTAAATGAGTGCATCAACACCAAACCAGTATTACAAGAAATGTCACAGGGACTTCTTGGAGGAGAAAGAGAAGTAGTAGTAGGAAAACGGAAATGAGAAGGAGGAGGAGGATGAGAAGAAGAAGAAGAAGAAGAAGAAGAAGAAGAAGAAGAAGAAGAAGAAGAAGAAGAAGAAGAAGAAGGAATATGAATAATAAAATAGTAATAACTACTTACCTATAAATAATTACTATACATATAAACGGATTAAATGCTCCAATCAAAAGACATAGGGTGGCTGAATGGATAAGAAAACAAAACCCATATCTAAGCTACCGACAAAAGACTGACTTCAGATCAAAAGACAGGCACAACTGCAAATAAAGGAATGGAAAAAGATGCGAAAGGATATGAAAAAAATAAACTGGGGTAGCAGTACTTATACCAGACAAAATAGACTTTAAAACAACGGTAGATCAGCAGACAAAGTGGGGCATTGCATAATGATAAAAGGATCAATCTAATAAGAGGATATAACCCTTGTAAACATTTCAGTACCCAATGTAGAAGCACCTAACTATATAAAGCTACTATTGACAAACATAAAGGGACAGGTTGACATTAATACAAGGGGGCATTAACTCCCCATTGAAATCAATGGATACATCATCTGGAAAGAAAAATGAACAAGGAAACAGAGGCCTTAAAAGACACAGTAAACCAGATGTATTTAATTGACAGTTTTAGAACATTTTACCCCAAAGCAGTAGAATACATATTCTTTCCAAATACACACGAAACTATGCCCAGAATAGACAGTATCATAGACCACGAAATAAGGCTCAATAAATACAAAAAGTCTGAAATAAGAGCAAGCATCTTCTCCTTTTACAATGGTATGAAACAAGAAGTCAATTACAATAAGGAAAGTGAAAAACACACTAACATATGGAGGCTAAATAACATGCTACTAACCAAAGAACAGGTTAACAATGAGATCAAGGGAGAAATTAAATGATACCTCGAGACAAATGATAATGAAAACACACAGATCCCAAACCTGTGAGACACAGCCAAAGCTGTTCTAAGAGGGAAATTCATAGCAATAAAGGCCTACTTCTACAACCAAAACCCTGACATATACAATCTAAACTTACACCTAAAGGACTAGAAAACAAAAACAATCAAAACCTAAGTGTTAAAAGGAATAAAATAATAAACATCAGAGTGAAATTAAACAAAATAGACCTCTAATAATACAATACAAATAAATTAACGCAACCAATAGCTGGTTCTTTGAAAAGATAAATAAAATTGATAGGGCCAACCCAGTGGTTCAGGTGGTTGGAGCACCGTGGTCCTAACGCCAAGGTCACAGGTTCGATTCTCAGATGGGCCAGCAAGCTGCACCCTCTACAGCTAAGATTGTGAACAACAGCTCTCCCTGGAGTTAGGCTGCCATGAGCTGCTGGAAGTTGGCGTGGGCTGCTGTGTACTGTCGCAGGCTGCTGTGAGCTGCCATGAGCTGCCGATGGCCAGCGTGAGCAGCCGATGGCCAGTGTGAGTGTCTGGCAGCCAGCATGACTGGCCTACACCAGCAAGAGCTTCTGTGAGCTGCTGTGAGCGGCCAGCCACTCAGCCAGGATAGGGGTGGGGGGGACACAGACTCATAATAACACCAGCATGAGCCAGAGAATTGTGTCCTACACAACCAGACTGAGAAACAACAGCTTGAACCAGAGTAGCTGGGGAGGTGGAAGAAAGTTGAGAAAAACAAAATAAAATAAAATTGATAAACCTTTAACCAGGATCATCACGAAACAAAGACAGAGAACTCAAATAAATGAAATCAGAAATGAAAGAGGACAAGTGACAAGTGGCACCAAGGATTACAAGAATATACTATGAACAATTATATGCCAACAGATTGGACAACCTAGAAGAAATAAATAAATCCCACAAATATACAATCTTGCAAAGACTGAATCAAGAAGAAACAGAAAATCTGACCAGACTGATAACTAGTAATGAAATCAAATCAATAATCAAAAATTCCAAGAAACAAAAGTCCTGAACCAGATGACTTCACAGTTGAATTTTACCAAGCACTCCAAGACTTTATACCTATCCACCTTAACTATTCTAAATAATGGAAGAGGAGGGAAGGTTCTCAAACTCATTTTATGAGGCCAGCATTCTCTAATTCCAAAACCAGACAAAGATATTACGAAAAGAATTATAGGCCAATATCCCTGATGAACATAGATGCAAAAATCCTCAACAAAATATTAGCAAACAGAAATCACCAATAAATGAACAGGGTCAAACACCATGATCGAATCAGATTTATTCCTGAGAAGCAAAGCTGTTTCAATATCCTTAACGTGATATACCACATAAACAAAATGAAGGTTAAAAAAATTACAGGATCACATCAATGCATGATCATATAGATGCAGAAAAAGGATTTGACAACATCCAGCATTGTTTATGATAAAAACTCTCAGCAAAGTAGGAAGAGAGAGAACATATCTCAAAATAATAAAGGCCATATATGACAAATCCACAGCTAACATCACACTAACAGGGAAAAGATAAAAGTGTTTTTCTTAATATTAGGAACAAGAAAAAAATGTCCACTTTCACCACTTTTATTTGACATAATATTGGAAGTCCTAGCTACAACGACCAGACAAGAAAAAGAATAAAAGGCATCCAAATCAGAAACGAAGAAGTAAACATGTCATTATTTGCAGATGACATGATGCTGTATATGGAGAACTTTAAACAGTCTACCAACAAACTATTAGAACTGATCAATGTATTCAATAAAGTAGCAGGATACAAAATTAATATTCAGAAATGGGTTGCATTTCTATACACCAATAGTGAACTATCAGAAAGTGAAATTAAGAAACCAATCCCATTTACAATTGCATTAAAAAAACAAAACAAAACAAAACACCTTGGAATAAATTTAACCAAGGAGATAAAAAACCTGTACTTGGAAAATTATAAGGCACTGAAGAAAGAAATTGAAGAAGATATAAATATATGGAAGCATACACAGTGTTTATGGGTAGGAAGAATAAACATTGTTAAAATGTCCATACTACCCAAAGCAGTCTACAGACTCAATGCAATCTCTATCAAAATACCAATGGCATTTTCAGAGAATTGGAACAATAATCCTAAAATGTATGTGGAAACTCAAAAGACCCTGAAGAGCCACAGCAATCTTGAGAGAGAACAAAGTTGGTGGTATCACGCTACCTGACATCAAACTGTACTACGAGGCTATAGTGCTCAAAACAGCATGATAGTGGCACAAAAAGAGGCACATAGAGCAATGGAGCAGAATAGAGAGAAAGAAATCCAAGCCTATATGGTCAATTAATCTATGATAAAGGAGACAAATATATAAAGTGGGGTAAGGGCAGTCACTTCAATAATTGGTGTTTGGAAAAAAGGACAGTTGCATGTAAAAACATGAAAGTAGACCACTTTCATACACCATGTACAAGATAAACTCAAAATGCATTAAAGACTTAAATGTAGGATCTGAAACCATTGAACTCAGTTGAAAACATAGGGAGTAAACTCTTTGACTTTGCTCTTAAAAATATTTCTTTGAATATATTTCCACAGACAAGAAAACAAACAAACAAACAAATAAATAAATAATAAACAAACAAGTGGGACTACATGTAACTTAAAAGGTGTTGCATAGCAAAGGAAACCATCAACAAAAACAAGACAACCTACGGGAGAATATATATGCGAATGATACATTTCATAAGGGGTTAATACTCAAAATATATAAAGAACTCATGCAACTAAACACCAAATAGCCCAACAATCCAATTTCACAAATGGGTAGAGGACCTGAATAGACATTTCCCCAAAGAGGACATACAGAGGGCCAATGATATATGAAAAGATGCTCAACATCAGTAATTATTAGAAAAATGCAAATTAAAATCACAATGAAATATCACCTCACATCTGTCAGAATGGCTATCATCAATAAATCAAAAAATAACAAGTATTGGTGAGGATGTGGAGAAAAGGGAGCCCTCATGCACTGATTGTGGGACTGCAAATTGTTGCAGCCAGTGTGATAAGCAGTATAGAGTTTCCTCAAAACAATAAAAACAGCTACTTTATGAAACAGCAATTCCACTGCTGGGTATATATCCCAAGAAATCCAAAACATTGATTCAAAATGATATATGCCGCTGTATGTTCATTGCAGTGTTATTTACAATAGCCAAGATTGGAAGCAACCTAAGTGCCCAACAATATTCAATTGAATAAAGAAGAAGTGATACATATATACAATGGAATATTACTTGCCCATAAAAAGAATGAAATCTTACTGTTTATGACAACGTGAATGAACCTGGATGATATTATGCCAAGTGAAGTAAGTCAGACAGAGAATGACAAATACCATATGATTTCACTTACATGTGGAATCTGAAACAACAAAATAACTCACAAATAAAACAGAAACGCATTCATAGGTACAGAGAACAAACTGATAGTTGGAGATGGGGTGGGGCTCAGGGGGCTGAGTGAAAAAGGTGAAAGCATTAAGAGGTACACAATGGCAGTTACAAAATAGTCACAACAATGTAAAGTACAGCATAGGGAATATAGTCAACAACATTGTAATAACTATGTATGGTACCAAAGGGGTACCAGATTAATCAGGGGGAATCACTTCGTAAGTCACATAAATGTCTAATCGCTATGCTATATGCCTGAAACTGCTGTAATATTAAATGTCAACTGTAATTGAAAAATAAACATAAAAATGTATCTGGGTATATTTCGCAATTTATGATACTATAAATGTAGTATTTCAAATCTATGGGGCAAGAGTACATTTTGTTTTCCACCCCTATTGCATGCTTGGACCTTGGGGAGTATATTCAAATGTTAAGGTTCCGAAGTGGCAATCAGCACAGACGGTTCTCTGCAACTTGCACTTATCTGTGAAGAGCACATTCTTGAATACATGGCTTTCCTACTATTTGCTGTCCATTTGGAAAAAATAAACAAATGCAGGTACCTAAGTACAACTTAATTTGTTTGGGGGCATACTTTTTAAACCTAAATAGAGCTGTAACTTTGTGTAGAACCATCCCCTAGCCACCATTAACTGGCCAAATGTGCAAGCCTAGCGGAGCTAATCCTACCAGCTGACTCCCACAGCCACCACTTAGTCAAGGGATGGGCACCTGACTCAGGAATCAACCAGAACGCATTCCAGAATATTCCAAAAGGAAGACAGAAGTTGCTGAGGAAAAAGAGTGGGGGGAGAGAGAGAGAGAGAGAGAGAGAGAGAGAGAGAGAGAGAAGAGAGAGAGAGACCAAGTCCAGTCTCGGTCATAGGCGTACATAACATGCGAGTCTAGGACCTATAAGCAGCCTACATGTTTAAAGTACATGTTTAAATCCTCTCTTGATTCTAATTCTGCTCCCATTATTCGTTCTCTCTCTTTCTTTCTCTCTCTCTCCCTCCTTCTCTCTCTTTCATTCTCCCTCACCTTCCTTCACAGCTAAGTTACCTCTACACTAGCACTTACCAAACTGATTTGTTTGTTTCTATTTATTCTTACCACTGACAATTTTTTTGACAGTGACTGACTTGGAAATCAGGGCTACAAAACTGCTGAAATCAGTCTCAAGCCTCAAGGAGCCTATAGTCCGGCAGAGAAGTGAAGTGGTGAGACCACGCACCCCAGAGGCAGACAGCGTGTATTTCAATTTGCTGTTTTACCAGTTTTGTGACTTGAGTGAGAAACTTAAATTCCCAGTGCCTTCGTTCCTTCATCAGAAAAGTGAAGCTCCTGGTAACAGTTGTGAGAATGAAATGGGTCATAAATGGGAGGGATCACACTTGGTACATGAGGATCAAGGATAACATTTTTCACCTCTTTATAACCAGTACCAAGCATGTAAGCATTCAAGAAATATTTCTCGAATGAACAAATCCTGTGGCTTTACATTGTAATTGAGTTACAATAAGTGACAGAAGCTGGGACCACACTACCCTCTTGTGGAGGGACACAAAGTCTTCAGGAAAATGGTTCTTACTGTACTCGGGGGTTTGTGTTCAGCTCTCCCTGCAGCCCCACCACTGTGTCTCTCCCAGCACAGAAGTACACAGCAGAGTCACTCCCAAGGGCAGACGGTTTCTTCAAGTGGAAAGACGTTTGGCTCCGATTAAATTCAGCCACAAACCCAAAGCTGTCTTTGACCAGGTTGTCCCCTGGGAAGTATTTCAGAAGGAACTGGAGACCTTGGTTGGGATACTGGACATACCAAAACATGTAAGGCGTCCCAGAAAACGAATAGGTGCATTTCACAGTCCATGGATCCCCTTCGGTGACAGTGACCTGATCATCCGGCTGACTCACCGACTCTGCTCTCAGTCCACCTGTAAAGTAATCCACACTGCATCAGTAGAAGAGCCGAAAAGAATGTCAGTGGATAATACAAGTGGAAAATGGGAAGGAAATATTACTCACTCAGTGTGAAGAGAATTGCAAGTGTGGAAATGCATGCAGAGGCCATGGCTTAAGCTCAGCTGGCTGGAGGCACCTTTTCAGCTCACCTCAGCTGGACATATGGCCCCACCCAGACACTGGCTCTCGATCAGGGCCCAGCAACCCTGTGTCAGCACAGCGTTTTTAGAAATGACCCTTCCTCAGGGACCCTGCTGCTTCCTGGCACCTGCGCCTTCTCTCTCTTGAGCAAGCTCTTGGTTCAGGCTCCTCAGACCTCTGTGGGGAGCAAGACTGTCCCACACCTTGTCCAGGAGGAATCCTCACACTGCAGCACCCCCTAGAGCCCACCCGCAGAACTGACTGGCTGACTGGCTGACTACTGTCAAGTAGACACAGGTCCTGTGCATCCAGGTCTTACCACAGGATCAGACTATGGACGTTTACACTGTGCACGAGGAATTGAGGGGGAATTGGATATTCTAGGAGACACAAGCGTTTGTGAATCAAAGTGGAAAAATGAATGCTCAGTGGATCAAGCTTTAAATGATTTATGCTCTTAAGATACTATAGAGGTAGAATTAGGGAAATAAAAAGATTTTAATAAAGTGGGAAAACAAATAGAAAGAACAGAAAGTGTAGATTTGAGTGAAGAGGAAAAGAAAAATAAACAAGAAAGATAAGGAAGTCAAAATATTAAAAAGAATGAAGCAAGAGAAGAGAAACGATAAGGAAGAATAAGAACCTTATTATTCTTTTTAGAAAGAATTCAGACATGACTTCTGTATAAACCTTTTGACCAAAAGATAACTCAGGTTTCCCCTATTGGGGATCCTCTCCTTAATGATCTCTAGTTAAAGATTCATATAAAAATAAGTTTGAACCTTCTCATGAAACACTTTTAGAAAAAGAAAAAAAGGCATGGTGTTATGTACACTTCCTGCCACTTGGTCCTAGGAAACAGTAGAGCATAAAGCAAAAAAGAAAAAAAAAATACACCCCTACACAGGATTATAAAATATCAATTTTCCACATGGAGAGGCTACTTAAGACAAATCAAATAAAATGCATAAGGGCCAAAAACTGAAGGTTAACTAAGCTCAAGTTATGATGATGATAATAAACGACTCAATTTAAGGGGAGGACAAGCTAAAGTTTTGTACAAAAAATACCACAAGATCAGCACAGTCATTATTTAATTGATTTGATTTAAAGGAAACAGGTATCAGTATAAAGACATTGTTCATTCATTTCCCTTATTTTTCTTTAAATAATATCCAAATATACCAAATATTTTACAAAGGGACAGAAAATCTCTTTGCTTGGAATTAGAAAAAGAAGTGGAAATTAGCTCTTTCTGAAAGCTCTGCTAAAGATCCCTTACGTGAATCATTGAAACCTTTAACCTATGATAACTGTCTTAATTTGGAATGTGTGAATTACCTTTAAACAATAACCCTCATGTCCCAGAGAGGCCTGTGGTCAATGGGAACATGTAATAAATTTCTTCTCTCCACCTAGAGCCTAAGATGAGTGTTAGTGTTGTTTCTTTGAGGGTCCTGGTCATCACCTCAGGCGGATGATTGGAAAAAAGTTTAATGAAAGGAATGTTTTCAGATGTGTGAGCAGAATCCAGGGAAACTCCAGGAGTGGGTGAAGCACCCTGGAGTTAGCAACAGCCAGAAGGCTTCAGCAGTCCTGGGTCTGAAGAGACAGAGGAGGAAGAATTTACCCAGCCTGGGGACCTGTAACTCAGGGAGAAGACCCAGACAGGACCTGTGGATTTCCATACAGCAAAGGAAGGAACTTAAGGAGAAATATCCTGACCACGAGATGTGAGAGGACCAGGAAGACCCTCGATGCAGAGCATAGAAGTCAGCCTGCTGGGCACAGAGCAGGGTGGAGAATAGACCTGGAGACGACACAGAACTTGAAAACCCTGACACTGGGGTTCATAGCAGCCCGACCACTCAGGCAAACATGTATGTGTGTCCTAAATACATGTATGGGCACATCAATACTGCATTTTGATCAATGTGGAAAGATAAATAAAACAGATAAAACAATAGAGACTTGGGTAGTGCCTTAATTAAATTTTCCAGGTAATGGTCCCGTCTCTACTTCTCTATTCACCACAGAAACAGTACAGACTACGCACAAATTATGCCTAGAAGTGCAAGTGGATCAAATATTGTCAGCCTCCAGCCATTTAATAATTAATCCCAAGAGCCATGAATGAACCAACTCTTTAGAAGGCTTATATCTTTACTTCGCCATTAGAAATATGTCTGATTGTTTAGTGGCTCCCCTCAAAGGGTGCTATGGAAGGAAGTGACCGTATTTATTAATCAAGTGTGCTCAGAGTTACAAGGAGGGAAGTTTTAAGCTATGCAAATTTATGCTGTGGTTAGAACTTATGGGCATCCACTTGCAATGGCAAGACTGATGAAGAACCCTTAACGCTCTCAGTCTTGAAAGGTAGAAAACCTTAGTCTTCACATTAGCTTCCAGTTAAGGAAATGCTCCTTAACTGCTACATAGGTAGGAAAGGATTCAGGGACCTTCACACAATATCCTGCACACCCCATGGATTTCTAAGGTATTGACTCAGCTTTCAAAATTGAACAAAATATCCTCAATAACTATTCTGCTTATGTGCTCTGATTCACGACATTAATGAGGAATTATGCATCAATTGACTTCTGTGAGTATAATGTTAAGTCATTTACATTCCTTGTCACACTTATTCTTCCTAATATTTCACATTTTAAATGTAAGGACACTAGAGTTTAAGAAATGTAGGTAATTTACTCAAGTCACCCTTAAAGAAATAGAACACAGGTTTTAACCCACACTTTTCTGAAATCAAAGGCATTCTTTACACTAAATTACACTCAGAATATCAGCTTTCATCATTGCTTTTAGAAAACCTTTCAATATTGGAAAGTACCCCCATTGTTATAATAAAATTGTATAATATAGACTTCAATGAGCCAAGCAGAACTTTACAGGTCATCTTGTCACTCGAGTATATAGGAAATGCTGACCCCACAAGTATGCGCCACTTAACTAAAACAGCCCCTAGATAATTCCTTCAAAACCCTGATAACACGCGATGATCATCCACCTTCTCTAGCGCCTCCCGCTCATTTCTATGCCATTACAGATTTATGTGCACATACTCTGATGAAAATGTCACGTTTTTCCGTATCAGTTTATCAGTTTACTCCCCATCTGGACCGCATTCTGACTGTTCTGCCCAAATCTCCGATTTCTATAGAAAGAACCTTCCAGTTCACACTAAATAGACGTGAACTGTTTCCCCAAACCATTGTAAGCTAGGTCTATTTGGAGATCTGTCTTATGCAAGACGTGTGAGTTAACGGAGAACATTCCCCAAATGCTGCAGGTGGGTCTCTGCCATCCTCCAGGATTCCTGCCTCCAAAAGGTACCTCTCTTCATTCCTTATTTGACGACTACTGAGACATGCACATCACAACACAAGGGCACCAAAGGGCCCTCAATCTGAGACTCCAGGTATTTCTCCCAGAGTGCCTACTGACTTTCTCAAGAAACTATTTATAAACATCAGAACTCTGTAAATGTTACTGATTTCCCAGAAGACAACAGGAATGGCTCATGTAAACTAATAAGAAAGCCCTTTCTGAACATCAGACTCTGAATGTAAATTGTATTTCTTTCAGATGCAAGAGAGAAAAATCAACACAAAATAAAGTGTTGGAGCAAGGGGGAAAATCAGTGCTTTTTCTGTGAAACTTTAACATAGAATAAAATCCAACTAAAAAAAACGATTTTTTTCATATAAATTATGGAATTCTCAACAAAATGGGGAAAATCCATTATTTAACCTTCTGCTCTCCTAACTCCGAATAAAAGGGGCCATAAATCAATGGCCCTCTTATCTCAGTGGACTGAAGAGATTTTTTAGTTTCTCAGGGTCTAACACTTTCCCTCACCCACATTCAGATTCTCGTTTCCATGTAGTTTAGTACAAGCTCAAGCTACATCTCAGGTATGTTGTTACGTTCTAGGAATCATATTTGTAGAGATATATAACCCAATAGGAACTGTTCAAAGTACACACTAGAGACAGGAGTCTATACACACATATAGACTCCAAGGACTTGAGAGTGAGGGAAATTTTATCTCCTGTGGATTTTCCTCTCCTTGTCAGAGAAGAACTGAGAGCTTCAAGATATAGAGTCTGGACTCAAAATTTTTCTGATACTAGAGACAAGTGGAAAAGCTTGGGGAACACTAAATTAGGAGGGAGAAACTGTTGCTATTCCTCTCTAGGTCGCCTCCTCAAACACTGTGATCTCCCTGTTTCTGTTCAGCTCCTCATGGGTTCTGTTCCTCTGTGTCCCCCAGAGCACAGTAGTAAGTGGCAGCATCTGCCACCTGCACCTGGAGGATGAGCAGTGAAGAGGAGAATCGCTCATATGTCATGTGGTAGCGCCCCTGCTGAGACAGCCTCGAGCCCTTTACAAGGAGTCTTGGTGCAAGTCCTGGGAAGTGAAGGTACCAGAAGAAGTCATAAGCAGTGGATATGGAGTGATTGCAGGAGATTTCCGCCACAGCTCCCTCTGAAGATACCACGGAGGAAGGCTGAAATACTTGGTCCTTGTTCTCTGCAACTGCAGGAAACAAACAAAGAAGGTCTGAATTTCATGCTGTTGTTTCCTTGCTGATAACCTTTTAGGTACAGTGATTATTAATTAAAAAGGCTTTTTTTAAATTAGTCCAAACTGAAGATAATGGCATATGCTTTTCTAATACCAGAAAGAGCCTACTTACCCTTCCAGAGGGAGCTGAGGAGAAGCCCCAACCACACCGCTTCCAGAGTGCTCTGCAAAGCCATAGCCACACCTCAGCTGGTCTCAGGCCTCAGCAGTAAGTGTGATGCTCACCAGGAAGCTCACTTAAGGCCCGTTTTGCTTCTTTTTTTTTCCTTTTGTCAATGACATCATCAGCCAGAATCTGCAGACTATAGAAGAGTGACTGCAGCTGTGAGGCTGCTTAATAGTGGCTTCGACTGTCCTTTGTTCTGAGAAGGTTTTTACAGGAAGGAATGTAGCCTTTCAGAGGTCACTGCACTTGTGCATATTTAATCACTGGAGAAGTTTCCATCTCTACTGTCGTCAGAAGAAGTCATGCAATTGATGGGAGACTGCTACATTATTCATATTAAAGTGATATATTCACACAAAAAAGTATACTGAATTTATTATGTATGATGATAATGAAATGCTAACATATGAGAAATAATGATCGTGAAATTTAGTAACTGCACTAGAAGAGAGATGGTTCGGTTTTATTAAGGCATAAAAATTACAGTGTAAACATATGCATCAAAATTTGACTCCTTGTATCCAACGTTGTCTCTGGAATAAGTAGAAAAAAATATCTCAGTTATACTTTTCTGTAGACACAAGACGCTGGGTCAAGGAAGACACAAAAGCTGCATTTGGAGATGATCTATTTTGGATGGTACCTATTCTCCTTTTGTAGCCTTACACTGTCCCCTCTTTCTTAATGCAGGGCTCAATAGTTGTCCCACTTTCTTTGATTGCTTTGTACAGGTTTTCATGGGATTTTATCTGAAAAAGAACTAAACAGGTTTGTGGCAATTCTAGGTTTATACATTAAGGAGCTTGTATGTGCACCACCTAGTGGACCACATGGGAACTGAAGCAAAATTATTTCCCCAAGCCTCCTCTGAGACAGTCTTCCCAGCTTCCCACAGCTTGAAGAGGTTTGATGCTTTTTGCTTTTGTTCAAATTCCTCATTCTTATTCAGTTCACATAGGGATGTGAAGGCGATCCAGAGGAAAAAACTGCCTTCTTGGAAAGCCTTCTGGTTACTGAAAGATGTTCTTCACTCAGGGGAATTGGTTATTTGAACACATACTACCATGGAGCTAAATATTTCTCTTTCTCACTTTAAGATGATTGCTTGATTCATTTCCTCATCTTTTCCTTTATTTAATAGTCTTCCAGGTCAGGAGAAATTAGCTTTTTCCCTCTTTTCTCTTTTTTTCCTGGGATAGTCTTTAATTATGATAAGATGATTGTTTAAATCCCACAGAAGCTTTTATTTAGATGTGTGACCCCAAAGCCTTTCAAATAAAATACCAACTTACAACATGGCAGTAAAATTAGGATGGAAAACATCAAAACAAATGGGTACAGATTCTTTTAGTGGAAGGACTAATATAGTAACTGTGATTATTTTGAGCTCGGAAATTTCTGACAACTGAAACATAAAAGGAATCACAAATGGAAAGTGTGCAAGCCTCTTCTTTCTGAAGCCAAGTGGTATATAGCTATAGGTAACTTAAAATTCATTTTAGATTACTGGTTATGTACATCTGGTTCAAAGTTTCCCACGACTGCAAAATATTTTATCATGTGCTTCCTCCACATTTACTTTCAGTCCCCTAGTGGTGGACTCATAACGCTGCCACACAGCAATGACCATATTCTTCTATTTCCCCTTATTAACTATTTTAGAATTTCTTTGGGGTATGTATCTACCAATGATCATCCATTCATAGTATATATAAATACTTTATTTTTAATTAAACATTCAAAGTAGTGACAGTCACATACACTTCTACCATTAGTGTATGAGCATTCCATTCCCTCCAAATCCTCAACATTTGGTATTAGAAAAAATATAAAACTGTGTAAATTTTAGTAATATGCTGAGTGTTCAGTCATGTTTTAATTTGTATTACTCTGACAATAAGTAAAATAGAGCCACTTATGTTTTCTTTTCCAACATTACCTATTTAAATATTTTGCCCACCTAAGAAAAAGGCCCTAAACCTTTACCTACGGGTTACCTGGAAGTTGTGAAACATAAGAGCGAAGGCTAAGGCAGAATTGTAGACTTCATGGCTAAATATTGAAGGGGTGTTGAAATGTGCACATAAAATTCATTGCACAAAGGGTAGGAGACCTACTGGTTCCAGACATTTAAGAAAATTTCTGTCCGATCACTTGATGATCACAGAGCTCATCAAGCAGAAAGTCCAGTAGCCACATGACAAAACTGTAGGCTTCCAAAAGCTAACACAATAAAAAACAGAAAACCTCAAAATGATAGGAGATGTGCTTGCCAGTTGTCATATTATATTATTTAAACCATTGAGTTTTTGAAAAAACAACAACAAATAATAATAATAATATTACATGAAACGAAACAAGAAGCAATGGTCCATACAGAAGAAAAGAGAGTCAAGAAAAAAAAACTGACAAGATTGAAGAACCTACAAATTACACTTACTAGAAAAAGACTTTAAATCAAGTATTTTAAATATGTTCAAAGAACTAAAGAAAACCATGTATAAAGAAATAAAGGCTAGTGTAAGAATTTTCCCACACCAAATAGAGAATATCAATAAGAAGATGAAATTATTTGAAAAGAGCCAAAAACTTAACACATTTTAATGGATTGAAACCATAAAAACAATTTTCTCCTACCATGATGGAATGATACCAGTAATCAATTAAAGAAGGAATTTTGACACATTCACAAATTTGTGGAAATTAAACAACATAGTCCTGTCCTAAATTAAACAATGAATCAAAGAAGAATCACAAGGGAAAATAGAGAATAATTTAAGATGAATGAAAACAAAAACACAGTAAGATCCTACAAAACAACTTATGGAATGCAGATAATGCAGTGTATGGAAAAACTTTATAGCTGTAAACACCTATCTAATAAAAAGAGAAAAATCTCAAATCAATCATCTGACTTTCCACCATAAGAAACTAGGAAAGGAGAGCAAACTAAACTCAAAACCAGGTTATGGAAGGAAATAAAGATGAGAGCACAAGAAATAAATGAATTAGAGACTGTAAAGAAATACACAATAAAAAGCGAAATGAAAAGTCAGTTCTTCTAAAAGTTCAACAAAAATGACCAACTATTAGCTACTGGCCAAGAAAAAAAGAGAGAACACTAAAATTATTAAATCAGGAATGGGAGCATTACTACCAAACTTACAGAAATAGAAAGGATTATAAAGGGAATACTATGAACAATTATATGCCAGCAAATTGGATAACCTAAATCAAATGGACAAATTCCTAGAAAGACACAAACTACCATAACCCACTCAAGAAGAAATAGAAAATATGAATAGACTTATAACAAATAAAAAGATCAAATCAGTAATAAAAATAATCTCAGAAGTAAAAGCTCTGGGCTTCAATGGCGAATTGTACTGAAGGCTTAAAGAATGACCTCCCCCACACTTCTGGGCAAAACGACAGAGTAAGTAAATGCTGTGCTCACCTCTTTCCATTACCATGTAAAAACCACAACTACATTATTAAAAAATCACCCTGAAGAACCACCTGAACACTAGGTGAACAGAACTCTTATACCTCAAAATTTAAAGAAGCATCCATGTCAAGACTGGTAGGAGGACTGGTCCCACACTTAGGTGTGGCAGTTAAGAATCTAGAGGAATATCTTGGATGCTGAGGTCGCCCATAAGGATTCAGCGAGTCCCAACCCCACACTAGGCTCCTAGTCAGGACCACGAGAGCTGGGAAGAGATGTCCACACAACATCAAGATGTGAAAATCACCAAACATTCTGTCCCTGGAAGATGGAGGGCTGCTTAACGGACTCTCCTAAATGCCTTCCTCTTAAAAGTCCCATGCGGAGAGTTGACCAGTGACAGACTCACTTGCTCTAACCTCCAGCAATCAGCTATAGCTCAAAGAGCACCAGGGACACACACATAGGATGGACACTGTCTAGCTTTAAGGCGAGGGCTGGAGGGGCAGCTCTATCCAACATTTTGCTCTTTGACGGACCCTCACCACACAGAACTGGCAGGCAGGCGCCATTGTTCCTTTGCTAAGATTTTCAAGCCCAGAGAGCAAATGAAGGTGGGCACCATCTGTGCCAGTGAGCTGCACCATTCACAACTAGAGTGAAAACGAGTTGACTTGAAGCTGTGACTTGGACTGGAGCTGATGGGTCCTGGGAAAACACTGTCCCCAATATTCCCTAATAAAAAAAAAAGTGGGGGAAAAAAGAAAGAAAAACATAGAACTATAGAAAAGAATCAGTGAAAAATACAATAACTGAAATGAAGAATACACTATAAGAAATCCACAGCAGATTAGATGAAGCAGAGGATTGAATCAGCAATTTGGAAGATGAGGTAGCAGAAAACATCCAATTGGAACAGAAAAATGGAAAAAGAATTTTTTAAAATAAGGATAGTTTAAGGGGACTCTGGGACAACAGCAAGTATACTAAAATTTGCAGCAGTGGGGTACCAGAAGGAGAAGAGAGAGACAAAGGAATTGAAAACACATTTTAAGATATAATGACTAAAAACTTACCTAAACTGGCAAAGGAAATAGACATTCAAAGCCAGGAAGGACAGAGAGCCAAAACAAGGTGAATCCAAAATAGCTCACACCAAGACACATAATAATTAAAAAGCCAAAGTTTACAGACAAAGAGAGTTGTAAAAGCAGCAAGAGAAAAGCAGTTAGTTACATACAAAGGAGCTCTCACAAGACTGTCAGCTAATTTCTAAACAGAAACTTTGCAGACCACAAGGGATTGGCATGAACTATTCAAAGTGATAAATCGCAGTGGTCTCCAACCACCATTACTCTACCCAGCAAGGATATCATTTAGAATTAAAGAACAGATACAGAGTTTCCCAGACAAGAAAAAGCTAAATGAGTGCATCAACACCAAACCAGTATTACAAGAAATGTCACAGGGACTTCTTGGAGAAGGACAAAGAGAAGTAGTAGTAGGAGAATGGGAATGAGAAGGAGGAGAAAGAGGATGAGAACAAGAAGAATGAGAAGGAGAAGAAGAAAAAGAAGAAGAAGAAGAAGAAGAAGAAGAAAGAGGAGGAGAAGGAGGAGGAGGAGGAGGAGGAGGAGGAGGAGGAGGAGGAGGAGGAGGAGGAGAAGAAGAAGAAGAAGAAGAAGAAGAAGAAGAAGAAGAAGAAGAAGAAGAAGAAGAAGAAGGGGAATAAAAATATGAATAATACTATAGTAATAACTACATACCTACAAATACTTTCTATAAATATAAACGGATTATATGCCCCAATCAAAAGACATAGATACGGTGGCTGAATGGATAAGAAAACAAAACCCATATCTAAGCTACCAAGAAAAGACTGACTTCAGATCAAAAGACACGCACAACTGGAAGTAAAGGGATGGAAAAAGATAGTTCATGCAAAAGGATATTGTAAAAAAAACACGGGGTAGCAGTACTTATACCAGACAAAATAGACTTTAAAACAAGGGTAGATCAGAAGACAAAGTGGGGCGTTGCATAATGATAAAGGGATCAATCCAATAACCCTTGTAAACATTTCAATACCCAATGAAGGAGCACCTAAATATATAAAGCTAATATTGACAGACATAAAGGGACAGAATGACAGTAATAAAAGGGGACATTAACACTCCATTGAAATCAATGGATACATCATCGAGAAAGAGAAATCAACAAGGAAACAGAGGCCTTAAGACACATTAAACCAGACATATTTAATTTATATTTTTAGAACATTTTACCCCAAAGTAGTAGAATACATATTCTTTTCAAGTGCACATGAAACATTGCCCAGAATAGACGGGGCATCATAGACCACAAAACAAGGCTCAATAAATATAAAAAGTCTGAAATGAGAACAAGTATCTTCTCCTTTTACAATGGTATGAAACAAGAAGTCAATCACAATAAGGAAAGTGAAAAACACACTAACATATGGAGGCTAAATAACATGCTACTAACCAAAGATCAGGTTAACAATGAGATCAAGGGAGAAATTAAGTGATACCTTGAGACAAGTGATAATGAAAACGCTCAGATCCCAAACCTGTGAGAAACAGCCAAAGCTGTTCTAAGAGGGAAATTCACAGCAATAAAGGCCTACCTCAACAAACAACAGAACCTGAAATATGCAACCTAAACTTACACCGAAAGGAACTGGAAAAAGAAAAACAATCAAAACCTAAGTGTGTAAAAGGAATAAAATAATAAACATCATAGTGAAATTAAACAAAATGGACACTAAAAATACAATACAAAGAAATTAATGCAACCAACAGCTGGTTCTTTGAAAAGATAAAATTGATAGGGCTGGCCTGGTGGCTCAGGTAGTTGGAGCACCGTGGTCCTAACGCCGATGTCTCAGGTTCGATTTCCAGATGGGCCAGCGAGCTGCGCACTCTACAGCTAAGATTGTGATTAACAGATCTCCCTGGAGTTAGGCTGCCATGAGCCACCGGAAGTAGGCGTTGGCTGTTGTGTGCATCCATGAGCAGCCGATGGCCAGCATGAGCGGCTGATGGCCAGCTTGAGTGGCCGGCAGCCAGCATGATTGGCTGGTGCGAGAAAGAGCTACTGTGAGCTGCTGTGAGAGGCCAGCCAACTACTGGCGACCATCTGCCTCAGCCAGGGTTGGGGGTCGGGGAGCACAAGGCTCATAATACCACCAGTATGGGCCAGAAAGCTGTGTCCTACACAACTAGACTGAGAAACAACAGCTTGAACCGGAGTGGGGTGGGGGGAACAAAGGTGAGAAAAATAAAATAAAATTGATAAATCTTTAACCAGATTATCAAGAAACAAAGAGAGAGAACTCAAATAAATGAAATCAGAAATGAAAGAGAAGTGACAAGTGGCACCAAGGATTACAAGAATATACTATGACCAATCATATGCCAACAAATTGGACAACCTGGAAGAAATAAATAAATTCTACAAATATACAATCTTGCAAAGACTAAATCAAAAAGAAACAGAAAGTCTAAACAGACTGATAACTAGTAATGAAATCAAATCAATAATCAAAAATTCCCAAGAAACAAAAGTCCTGAAACAGATGACTTCTCAGTTGAATTTTACCAAACACTCCAAGAATTTAAACCTAGGCTCCTCTCACTATTCCAAAAAATGGAAGAAGAGGGAAGGCTCTCAAACTCATTTTATGAGGCCAGCATTATCTAATTCCAAAACCAGACAAAGATATTATGAAAATAATTATAGGCCAATATCCCTGATGCACATAGATGCAAAAATCCTCAACAAAATATTAGCAAACAGAATTCACCAATAAATGAAAAGGGTCAAACAGCATGCTCAAATCAGATTTATTCCTGAGAAGCAAAGCTGTTTCAATATACTTAATGCGATACACCACATAAACAAAATGAAGTTTAAAGAATCACATGATCATGTCAATGCATGATCATATAGATGCAGAAAAAGAATTTGACAATATCCAGCATTGTTTATGATGAAAACTCTCAGCAAAGTAGGAACGGAGAGAACATATCTGAAAATAATAAAGGCCATATATGACAAACCCACAGCTAACATCACACTAACAGGGAAAAGATAAAAGTGTTTTTCTTAAGATTAGGAACAAGAAAAAAATGTCCCCTTTTACCACTTTTATTTGACTTAGTATTGGAAGTCCTAGCTACAATGACCAGACAAGAAAAAGAATAAAAGGCATCCAAATCAGAAACGAAGAAGTAAACATGTCATTATTTGCAGGTGACATGATGCTGTATATGGAGAACTTTAAACAGTCTACCAACAAACTATTAGAACTGATCAATGTATTCAATAAAGTAGCAGGATACAAAATTAATATTCAGAAATGGGTTGTATTTCTATACACCAATAGTGAACTATCAGAAAGTGAAATTAAGAAACCAATCCCATTTACAATTGTATTTAAAAAAAAAAAAAAACAGCTAGGAATAAATTTAACCAAGGAGATAAAAAACCTGTACCTGGAAAATTATAAGGCACTGAAGAAAGAAATTGAAGAAGATATAAATATATGGAAGCATACACAGTGTTTATGGGTAGGAAGAATAAACATTGTTAAAATGTCCATACTACCCAAAGCAGTCTACAGACTCAATGCAATCTCTATCAAAATACCAATGGCATTTTCAGAGAATTGGAACAATAATCCTAAAATGTATGTGGAAACTAAAAGACCCTGAAGAGCCACAGCAATCTTGAGAGAGAACAAAGTTGGTGGTATCACGTTACCTGACATCAAACTGTACTACGAGGCTATAGTGCTCAAAACAGCATGATAGTGGCACAAAAAGAGGCACATAGAGCAATGGAGCAGAATAGAGAGAAAGAAATCCAAGCCTATATGGTCAATTAATCTATGATAAAGGAGACAAATATATAAAGTGGGGTAAGGGCAGTCACTTCAATAATTGGTGTTTGGAAAAATGAACAGTTGCATATAAAAACGTGACAGTAGACCACTTTCATACACCATGTACAAGATAAACTCAAAATGAATTAAAGACTTAAATGTAGGATCTGAAACCATTGGACTCAGTTAAAAACATAGGCAGTAAACTCTTTGATTTTGCTCTTAAAAATATTTCTTTGAATATATTTCCACAGACAAGAAAACAAAAAAATATATAAATAAACAAGTGGGAGTACATGTAACTTAAAAGATTTTGCATAGCAAAGGAAACCATCAACAAAAACAAAAACAACCTATGGGAGAACATATATGCCAATGATACATTTTATAAGGGGTTTATATCCAAAATATATTAAAAAAAACTCATGCAACTTAACACCAAAAAACCCAACAATTCAATTTTTAAAATGGGTAGAGGACCTGAATAAACATTTCTCCCAAGAGGACATACAGAGGGCCAATGATATATGAAAAGACGCTCAGCATCTGTAATTATCAGAAATATGCAAATTAAAATCGCAATGAAATATCACCTCATATCTGTCAGAATGGCTATCAACAATAAATCAAAAAATGACACACAATGGGATTTATAGATGATGTAATACAGAATTGTACACCTGAAATCTATGTAATTTTGCTAACAATTGTCACCCCAATAAATTTTTTGAAAAAATGAAAAGTGTTGGTGAGGATGTGGAGAAAGGGAGCCCTCATGCACTGATTGTGGGACTGCAAATTGTTACAGCCAGTACGGAAAACAGTATAGCGTTTTCTCAAAACATTAAAAACACTATTACCTTATGACCCAGCAATTCCACTTCTGGGTATATATCCCAAGAAATCCAAAACACTGATTCGAAAAGATATATGCACTCGTATGTTCATTGCAGTGTTGTTTAAAATAGCCAAGATTTTTTTGACAGTCACAAATTTGGAATCATGGCTACAAAATTGCTGAAATCAGTCTCAAGCTTCAAGGAGCCTGTAGTCCAACAAAGAAGTGGGGCGGTGAAAACCAACCCCAGAGGCAGACAGCTTGTATTTCAATTTGCTGTTTTACGAGTTTTGTGACTTGAGTGAGATACTTAAATTCCCAGTGCCTTCGTTCCTTCATCAGTAAAGTGAAGCTCCTGGTAATAGTTGTGAGAATGTGATGGGTCATAAATGTGTGGGATCACACCTGGTACATGAGGATCAAGGATAACTTTTTTCACCTCTTTATGACCAGTACCAAGCATGTAAGGATTCAATAAATATTTCTTGAATGAACAAGTCCTGTGACTTTACATTGTAATTGAGTTATAAGTAACAGAACTTGGGACCACACCTCCCTCTTGTGGAGGGACACAAAGTCTTCAGGAAAATGGTTCTTACTGTACTTGGGGGTTTGTGTTCAGCTCTCCCTGCAGCCCCACCACTGTGTCTCTCCCAGCACAGAAGTACACAGCAGAGTCACTCCCAAGGGCAGATCGTTTCTTCAAGTGGAAAGACATTTGGCTCGTATTAAATTCAGCCACAAACCCAAAGCTGCCTTTGACCAGGCTGTCCCCTGGGAAATATTTCAGGAGAAACTGGAGTCCTTGGTTGGGATACTGGACATACCAAAACAGAAAACGGAACCCAGAAGTCAAATAAGTGCATTTCACAGTCAGTGGATCCCCTTCGGTGACAGTGACCTGATCATCCGGCTGACTCACCGACTCTGCTCTCAGTCCACCTGTAAAGTAATCCACACTGCATCAGTAGAACAGCTGAGAAGGTCAGTGGAAAGTACTAGTGGAAAAGGAGAAGGGAATATACTCACTCAGTGAGAAGAGAATCCAAAGTGTGGAGATGCATGCAGAGGCCATGGCTTAAGCTCAGCTGGCTGGAGGCACCTTTTCAGCTCACCTCAGCTGGACATATGGCCCCACCCAGACACTGGCTCTCGATCAGGGCCCAGCAACCCTGTGTCAGCACAGCGTTTTTAGAAATGACCCTTCCTCAGGCACCTGCTGCTTCCTGGCACCTGCGCCTTCTCTCTCTTGAGCAAGCTCTTGGTTCAGGCTCCTCAGACCTCTGTGGGGAGCAAGACTGTCCCACACCTTGTCCAGGAGGAATCCTCACACTGCAGCACCCCCTAGAGTCCACCCGCAGAACCCACTGGCTGACTGGCTGACTACTGTCAAGTAGACACAGGTCCTGTGCATCCAGGTCTTACCACAGGATCAGACTATGGACGTTTACACTGTGCACGAGGAATTGAGGGGGAATTGGATATTCTAGAAGACACACGCGTTTGTGAATCAAAGTGGAAAAATGAATGCTCAGTGAATCAAGCTTTAAATGATTTATGCTCTTAAGATACTATAGAGGTAGAATTAGGGAAATAAAAAGATTTTAATAAAGTGGGAAAATAAACAGAAAGAAGAACGGAAAGTGTAGATTTGAGTGAAGAGGAAAAGAAAAATAAAAAAGAAAGACAAGGAAGTCAAAATATTAAAAAGAATAAAGCAAGAGAAGAGAAACGATAAGGAAGAATAAGAACCTTATTATTCTTTTTAGAAAGAATTCAGACATGACTTCTGTATAAACCTTTTGACCAAAAGATGCCTCAGGTTTCCCCTATTGGGGATCCTCTCCTTAATGATCTCTAGTTAAAGATTCATATAAAAATAAGTTTGAACCTTCCCTTGAAACACTTTTACAAAAAGAAAAAAAAGGCATGGTGTTATGTACACTTCCTGCCACATTGGTCCTAGGAAACAGTAGATCATAAAGCAAAAAACAAACAAACAAAAAAACCTCTATTCTGGAGTTATGAAATACAGATTTTCCACATGGAGAGGCTACTTAAGACAGATCAAATAAAATGCATAAGGTGCAAAAATTGAAAGTTAACTAAGCTCAAGTTATGATGATGATAATAAATGACTCAGTTAAATGGGAGAACAGGCTAAAGTTTTGTACAAAAAATACCACAAGATCAGCACAGTCATTATTTAATAGATTCGATTTAAAGGAAACAGGTATCAGTATAAAGACAATGTTCATTCATTTCCCTTATTTTTCTTTAAATAGTATCCCAATATACCAAATATTTTACAAAGGGGTAGAAAATCTCTTTGCTTGCAATTAGAAAAAGAAGTGGAAATTAGCTCTTTCTGAAAGCTCTGCTAAAGATCCCTTACGTGAATCATTGAAACTTTCAACCTATGATAACTGTCTTAATTTGGAATGTGTGAATTACCTTTAAACAATAACCTTCAAGTCCCAAAGAGGCCTGTGGTCAATGGGAACATGTAATAAATTTCTTCTCTTCACCTAGAGCCTAAGATGAGTGTTACTGTTCTATCTTTGAGGGTCCTGGCAATCACCTCAGGGGGACGATTGGAAAAAAGTTTAATGAAAGGAATGTTTTCAGATGTGTGAGCAGAATCCAGGGAAACTCCAGGAGTGGGTGAAGCACCCTGGAGCTAGCAACAGCCAGAAGGCTTCAGCAGTCCTGGGCCTGAAGAGACAGAGGAGGAAGAATTTACCCATCCTGGGACCTGTAACTCAGGGAGAAGACCCAGACAGGACCTGTGGATTTCCATACAGCAAAGGAAGGAATTAAGGAGAAATATCCTGACCACGCTCTCCTGCCGATGCCTCCAAACAACGAGAAGCGAGAGGACCAGGAAGCCCACTCAATGCAGAGCATAGAAGTCAGCCTGCTGGGCACAGAGCAGGCTGGAGAATAGACCTGGAGATGAAACAGAACATGAAAACCCTGACACTGGGGTTCATAGCAGCCTGACCACTCAGGCAAACATGTATGTGTGTCCTAAATACATGTATGGGCACATCAATACTGCATTTGATCAATGTGGAAAGATAAATAAAACAATATAGACTTTAGTAGTGCCTTAACTTAATTTTCCAGATAATTGTCCAGTCTCTACTTCTATTCACCACAGAAACAGTAGAGACTACATACAAATTATGCCTAGAAGTGTAAGTGGATCAAATATTGTCAGCCTCCAGCCATTTAATAATTAATCCCAAGAGCCTTAAATGAACCAACTCTTTAGGAAGCTTATAGCTTTACTTCTCCATTAGAAATATGCCTGATTGTTTAGTGGCTCCCCTCAAAGGGTGCTATGGAAGGAAGTGACCGTATTTATTAATCAAGTGTGCTAAGTGTTACAAGGAGGGAAGTTTTAAGCTATGCAAATTTATGCTGTGGTTAGAACTTATGGGCATCCACTTGCAATGGCAAGACTGATGAAGAACCCTTAACGCTCTCAGTCTTGAAAGGTAGAAAACCTTAGTCTTCACATTAGCTTCCAGTTAAGGAAATGCTCCTTAACAACTACATAGGTAGGAAAGGATTCAGGGAACTTCACACAATATCCTGCACACCCCATGAAATTATAAGGTATTGATTGAGTTTTCAAAATTGAACAACATACCCTTAATAACTATTCTGCTTATGTGTTTTTTGTTTGTTTTTATTTTTTTTAGGGGAACAGGACTTTATTGGGGAACAGTGTGCACTTTCAGGACTTTTTCTCCAAGTCAAGTTGTTGTCCTTTCAATCTTAGTTGTGGAGGGTGCCGTTCAGTTTCAAGTTGTTATCCTTTCAGTCTTAGTT
This sequence comes from Rhinolophus sinicus, assembly GCF_057876585.1. Lineage (NCBI taxonomy): Eukaryota > Metazoa > Chordata > Mammalia > Chiroptera > Rhinolophidae > Rhinolophus > Rhinolophus sinicus. Next base: position 129,646,138 of record NC_142503.1, read on the forward strand.
GTGGAGGGCACAGCTCAGCTCCAGGTCCAGTTGCCATTGCCGTTGCTAGTTGCAGGGGGCACAGCCCACCATCCCTTGCGGGAGTCGAACCGGCAACCTTGTGGTTGAGAGGATGCGCTCCAACCAACTGAGCCATCTGGGAGCGCTGGCGGCAGCTCAGCTCAAGGTGCCATGTTCAATTTTAGTTGCAGGGGGCACTGCCCACCATCCCTTGCAGGAGTCGAGGAATTGAACTGGCAACCTTGTGGTTGAGAGCCCACTGGCCCATGTGGGAATCGAACCGGCAGCCTTTGGAGTTAGGAGCATGGAGCTCTAACCACCTGAGCCACCGGGTCCGCCCCCCTCTGCTTATGTGTTTTGATTCATGACATTAATGAGGAATTATTCATCAATTCACTACTGTGAGTATAATGTTAAGCCATTTGCATTCCTTGTCATACTTATTCTTCCTAATATTCCAGATTTTAAATGTAAGAACATTAGAGTTTAAGAAATTTAAATTATTTATTCGTCACCCCTAAAGAAATAGATACAGGTTTTAACCCCTACTTTTCTGACATCAAAGGTATTCTTTCCTCTAAATTACACTGAGAATATCAATCAAAGGTGTCCTTTCCTCTAAATTACACTGAGAATATCAATTTTCATCACTGCTTTTAGAAAACCTTTCAATATTGGAAAGTTCCCCCATTGTTATAATAAAATTATATAATATAGACTTCAATGGGCCAAGCAGAACTTTACAGGTCATCTTGTCACTCGAGTATATAGGAAATGTTGACCCCACAAGTATGCGCCACTTAACTAAAACAGCCCCTAGATAATTCCTTCAAAACCCTGATAACACGCGATGATCATCCACCTTCTCTAGCGCCTCCCGCTCATTTCTATGCCCTTACAGATTTATGTGCACATACTCTGATGAAAATGTCACGTTTTTCCGTATCAGTTTATCAGTTTACTCCCCATCTGGACCGCATTCTGACCTTTCTGCCTAACTCTCCAATTTCTATAGAAAGAACCTTCAAGTTCACAGTAAATACACATGAACTGTTTCCCCAAACCATTGTAAGCTAGGTGTAGTGATGTCTAGTTGGAGATCTGTCTTATGCAAGACGTGTGAGTTAATGGGCAACGTTTCCCAAATGCTGCAGGTGGGTCTCTGCCACCCTCCAGGGTTCCTGCCTCCAAAAGGTACCTCTCTTCATTCCTTCTTATTTGATTACCATTGAGACATGCACATCAGAACACAAGGGCACCAAAGGGGCCTCAGTCTGAGACTCCAGGTATTTCTCCCAGAGTGCCTACTGCCTTTCTCAAGAAACTATTTATAAACATCAGAACTCTGTAATGTTACTGATTTCCCAGAAGACAACAGGAATGGCTCATGTAAAATAATAAGAAAGCCCTTTCTGAACATTAGACTCTGAAATGTAGATTTTATTCATTTTAGATGCAGGGGAGAAACTATCAACACAAAATAAAGTTGTTGGAGCAAGGAGGAAAATAAGTGCTTTTTCTGTGAAACTTTAACAAAGAATAAAATCCAACTAAAAAAACAGATTTTTTTATATATAAATTGTGCGATTCTCAACAAAATGGGGAAAATTCATGATTTGACCTTCTCCTCTCCTAACTCCGAATAAAAGGGATCATAATTCAATTGCTCTCTTAACTCAGTGGACTCAAGAGATTTTTTTTACTTTCTCAGGGTCTAATACTTTCCCTCACCCACATCCAGTTTCTCATTGTTTCCATGTAGTTTAGTACGAGCTCAAGCTACATCTCAGGTGTGTTGTTACGTTCTAGGAATTATATTTCTAGAGAAACATAAGCCAGTGGGAACTGTTCAAAGTGCACACTAGAGACGGGAATCTTTACAGACATATAGACTCCAAGGACTTGAGAGTGACGGAAATTTTATCTCCTGTGGATTTTCCTCTCCTTATCACCAATGAACTGAGAGCTTCATGATATAGAGAGTCTGGACTCAAAATTTTTCTGATAGTGGTACCAAGTGGAAAAGCTGGGGAACTCTAAATTAGCGGGGGAAAGCAGTTACTACTCCTCTCTAGTCTGCCTCCTGCAAAGGCTGTGATCTCCCTGTTTCTGTTCAGCTCCTCATGGGTTCTGTGCCTCTGTGTCCCCCAGAGCACAGTAGTAAGTGGCAGCATCTGCCACCTGCACCTGGAGGATGAGCAGTGAAGAGGAGAATCGCTCATATGTCATGTGGTAGCGGCCCTGCTGAGATGGCCTTGAGCCCTTTACAAGGAGTCTTGGTGCAAGTCCAGGGAAGTGAAGGTACCAGAAGACGTTATAAGCAGTGGATATGGAGTGATTGCAGGAGATTTCCACCACAGCTCCCTCTGAAGATACCACGGAGGAAGGCTGAAATACTTGGTCCTTGTTCTCTGCAACTGCAGGAAACAAACAAAGGTCTGAATTTCATGCTGCTATTTTCTTGCTGGTGACCTTTTAGGTACAGTGATTATTAATTAATCTGGCTTTTTTTAAATTAGCCCAAACTGTAAGATAATGGCATATGCTTTTCTAATACCAGAAAGAGCCTACTTACCCTTCCAGAGGGAGCTGAGGAGAAGCCCCAACCACACCGCTTCCAGAGTGCTCTGCAAAGCCATAGCCACACCTCAGCTGGCCTCAGGCCTCAGCTGTAAGTGTGATGCTCACCAGGAAGCTCACTTAAGGCCCGTTTTGCTTCTTTTTTTTTCCTTTTGTCAATGACATCATCAGCCAGAACCTGCAGACTATAGAAGAGTGACTGCAGCTGTGAGGCTGCTTAACAGTGGCTTTGACTGTCCTTTGTTCTGAGAAGGAATGTAGCCTTTCAGAGGTCACTGCTCTGGTGCAAATTTAATCACTGGAGGAGCTTGTTGCCTCTCTAATGTTGTCAGAAGTCATGTGATTGTTGGAGACTGCATCATTATTCATATTAAAGTGAAATATTCACACACAAAAAGTGCTGAATTTATCACATGTAATCATAATGTGAAAAATAATAATCATGAAATTTTAGTAACTGCACTAGAGGAGAGACGGTTTGTTTTTTAAGGCACAAAAATTACTATGTAAACATATTCATTAAAATTTGACCCCTAGCATCCAAGGTTCTCTCTGGAACAAGTAGAAAAAGAAAATCTCAGTTATACTTTTCTGTAACCAAAGAAATTGGATCAAGGAAGACCCAAAACCTGTATTTGGAGATGATCTCTTTGGATGGTACCTATCCTCATTTTGTAGCCTTACACTGTCCCCTCTTTCTTAATGCAGGGCTTAATAGTTGTCCCACTTTCTTTGATTGCTTTGTACAGGTTTTCATGGGCTTTTATTTGAAAAAGAAGAACTAAACAGGTTTGTGGCAATTCTAAATTTATACATTAAGGAGCTTGTATGTGCACCCCCTAGTGGACCACATGGGAACTGACGCAAAATTATTTCCCCAGCCTCCTCTGAGACAGTCTTCACAGCTTCCCACAGCTTGAAGAGGTTTGATGCTCTTTGATTTTGTTCAAATTACTCTTTCTTATTCAGTTTCCATAGGGATGTGAAGGCGATCCAGAGGAAATAACTGCCTTCTTGGAAAGCCTTCTGGTTACGGAAAGATGTTCTTCATTCAGGTGAGTGGTTATTTGAACACATACTTCCATTGAGTTACTTATTTCTTTTTCTCATACTAAGATGGTTGCTTGATTCATTTCCTTATCTTTTCTTTTTTAAAATAGTCTCCCAGGTTAGGAGAAATTAGTTTTTCCCTCATCTTTTCTTTTTTTTTACTGGGATATTTTTTAATTAAGGTGATTGTTTAAGTCTAACAGAGATCTTTTATTTATATTTATGACCCCAAAAGCTTCCAAATAAAATAGTGGTGTGCAGAACTTATGCTGAAATCAAGACCTATATATCTCAAAATGTGTATCCAAAGAAATGAAAGTGTTAGTGCTGCTTTGTTTAAATGGTAAACCTTGAATGTTTGGTTTAGTTAAGTATCGATTTAGGAATTTAACCTAAATAAGTCAGTGTTGTATCAACTGTATTTCAAAATTCACCAAATGTATATTCTTGTTTCATCCATATGATGGTTAACTATTAACATCTCAGTTCTCAAGTGGAATTAGAGTCACTCTGTGAGGCCACAGCTGCTCCTGATTGGCCCATTTTTATCTGCCTTCACTGATGTCACTGCTGCTGTCACTATTGCTGTCACAGGTCAATGCAGTTAGGTTTCCCAGGGCTTCCTTTTGTTCCTGGCTGATTGCAAAGTCAGCTATTACTCTCTGGGTGAGGCTGTCACAAATAGGTAAGCGGAAGGCATTCGCCAGCTTCAATATCTCAGTGACCTGGGCAGGACTGTTGGATGCTTTTGCATTGTCCAAAAACTCATTCAGTAACTCATTTCTAGGGATCTTATTATACTTCCTGAAAAGCCCCCCCATTTTCCAGGCTCCCTGGTTCCTCCCAGTCCTGAAGAACAGGACAGCTATATAGTTCAGAGGGTTGGCTGACCAAAGAGGAGCAGTCTATCTGGCATCTTGACTTTCAAAAGTAGGTTTGATACCTACAGCATAGTCAGCAAACACCACCCGAAACTCCAGTGGGTGCTGATACCTTGCCATGAGCATCAGAATCTCTTCTTTCAGGTCACTGAGAAAAGTGTGACCATATTCTTTACTGTCTTTCCAAATTTGAGGAATTATTTCTAGCCTGTTGGGTACATCCCATGCTTGGAGAAGATCCATCAATGTTTGGGAGTAGGGAAAGAAGACTGAAGATATCAGGTCCTTATACTACTTCAAGGTGAGATCAATTTATTCCATTAAACAAAGCAAACTGAAGACCTTGGAATAATAGAATTACGCTGATGATTGGGTTCAATGAATTTCCAGGTGTCTCCAGTGTTTAAAAGGCCATGTACTTGGTAAGCAAGTTCTAGGTTTCTCATGGCTGACTGAAAAAAATGTATCATTATCCAGGTCCTTTGGGGAAAATTTCTTTCCCATTAATTAGTTCATGATATTATAGATCATGAGAGATGATCCTTTTGAAGGGCTTTCGTGTTGATAAAACAGCTGAATAATATAGTGGTATGTTGCAAATGAGGGTTCTATTCTGATGGCTTTCTTTTCATGTAAGTTCTGTCAGGCTGGCAGTTTTCCAAATGCATAAAATCTGTGGAGACATTTCAGAATGGTATTAAAAGTATGTAGATTTGGTTTCACCTTCTGTGCAACCATTTGTTTCAGCAGCTCCAATATATCATTCCATTGGTTCTCAAATTTGTCATTCATCATTGCTTTACTTCAATCAGTGAATTGAAGATGTATACATTAACACGGAGTTTAATGACTCGGTATACAAGTTTAATGCTTGCACAGGAGCTCGATGCTTCACCATTCCGAATCATTGTATAGTATGAATGTGTGTTTTTCTCTGGCTTTACAGAAAAGATTCTCTCAGTATTGTTTTTTGCTCTCCAAGTAACTCCAAACTGATGACCAGGCTTCTTAGATTTCTCATTATTTTCTTGTGTGGCCTCTTCCAACTCTTCTGATTTTTCACTTTGTTGAAAATAATAATCAGCTGAGGGATCTTGGTCACCATAGTAACACAATAAATCCAAGAGACCATTAGTTGTTTCCAGAGATACAGTGGTTCCTGCTTGCAAGAAATGATCAAACATACCCACTGAAGCTTTGACTTTTTTGAGTTGGATTTTTTCCTTCAAGGCAACTTCACTTATGTCTTCAATCTGAGGTTCAAAGTATGTAGGCATTGAACACGATATATGAAGTTCAGCTGTTTCCTTCTGAAAATATTTGGGATGTAAATTAATAATACACTTTGCTGCATTCACCCCAGACTTCTTTGCCCATAAAAATGAACGTGATTCCATAGAAGATATTTGTATGCAATAAGGATCATCTTGAAATGCATAAGGGGCAGCTGTGGTATCCCCGTTTACTGTGTATGCAAATGCCTGAAGAATGGCCACTTTATCCCAAGTTTTCTTTTTTGGAATGACCAGTTCTTCAAGCCCTGTTACAACAGTTGTCATACAGGGTGTCATGCGGGGTCTCTGGTCCCACTCCCCGCATAAGAACGCAGGACATGGTGAGGCCAAAAAGAAACACCCAAGGAGCCATAGATAGGGGAGTCATACCACTATATTCTCACCATCGGCTGGGTTGGAGACACAGGAAGCAGGAGCCACACTGTTCACCACACTGTCCGCAACCCGCACTCTGCCATGCTAACTGCATTCCGTGCTTGCCAGCTCAGCCACCATCTTCTTGCTAGCCCCCATTTTCTGCTAGCGTAGCCACGGCAGTTATATTAGTGGTCAATGGCTCACTGGTTACAGCTGACGGCCAACTAGCCACAGCTGATGACCATGCAAACACAGTTGATGGCCATTTACTACCTGAGCGAGCACCTTTCCACGTGAGGCTGAGAGCCTGGAAACTGCACTCCTGGTTCTGTCCCCACACATGCCTTCCACCTTCAGGATTACCAAGGGAGGGTGAAGGTGGGCAGGAAAATTTCTGCTATTAGCTTAGACGGAACAAGACGAAAGGAATCATAAAATAGGTTAAAAGCTCATGGCTTGCAAGACTTCCTTCCAGAAGTTAAGGGGCTCAATACATTTCACTTGCCTCAAAGAAATTTTCTAAAACAATCATTTTCACGTCTTATGTCTTTGTTTTCAAAGTAAGAAAGTTAGTGAGAGTCATGAAATGTCTTATTTCATCCCTAGAGAGGAAGTCTACCTCTTGCTCTTTATCTCTCAGCAGTACCTGTATCTCTGATAGTCATTTCAAAGACAAAACTTTGGGGAAGCAGATGAAGTATTTATTTTTAAATAACTATCTAACCTAACAGGGCGTTGCATATAGTTTTTCAAGTGTGCACTGCCAAACCCCAAGAGAACTACTCACATCACAGACCCGTAGATCTGTATCTCCACCACAATTTTCCAGCAAATGGTAGTACAGCAACTTTAGCATATAAAATTCGGTAAATTGCACCCATGTTACAACTAAATGTAATTCACATATAATTGCCATAATTGACCCTAACTCTGACGTTTCTAGTGAGTTAGGACCACAAAGGAAACATGACTTCTTAACAGAAAAATTCAATTCTCTTTACTCAAGACACACTATTAAACAAGCCAAAATCTAATTTATCATTTTCACCCCAAACCTCCCTCTTCCTGACTTTCAATTTCTGTGATTGTTCCCATCACCTAGATGAGAAATCTCAGGCTAGCTCACTCAGTCCTCTAATCTGTTCTACGCAGCAGAGTAAAATTAATCTGCCCCTGAGATATAAGAAATGATGTTTGCCACCTGCAAATAGGATGTGTACAGTAGTAGCGTGAGTACAGCCTCCTGAGCTGACCAGCCTCCCCTAATGGCAAGACATTTTTACTTTTGTTTCAGTATTCTAGTCTAAAGCAACATTACAAATTCTACAATGATCGTCTAATCATCTGTTATTTCATGTTTAGTATTTCTGAAATCAAAGCAATAATTCTCAGGATTCTCTTTTCATTTTTATCCCAGAATTCACCTTTAAACAGTTCTCCAGAGTGTGACTAGACTTTGTGATTCTCTGCCTCCTGGATATGTTCTGTGTGCATAGCTTGGTTCATTGGCCAACATTAATTCTTTTACATAAGTTAATCACCTCATAACCACAACAGTTTTAATAAGATCCACTGGGGAACCCAATTCCCTTTGTTAACTGCTGTTCTTACCACAGAGAAATATTTAGAGACCAGAGAGTAATCAGTGAGAACAAGAGTTATAATGAATCACTAGAGGCATCCTCTGGTCTTATCTGTGATGTTGGCATGGGCCAGAGTAACACAGGAGATTAATTTAAAAGTTGAATTTTCCTCTGGGTCATCTTAACAGACAGTCCCCATTGACCTGTAATTTGACAAAAGTAACCTAGGGTAGAAACTCTAGGCTTCTCCCTTCCCTGAACTTTATGTGTATTCCACTTACAAACATCTAACCTCTTGAGTGCCATTTGATTCAGCAGAGAAGAAGCAAATTACTACCCTATAACCCAATTCCTTTGTGCACAGCTTCCTTCATCATTAAGAGAAAGCAAAGTGTGAAGAGAGGATTTTAAATCTAGATTATAGTTAACTACTTCCCTGGGCCCTGTGTGGGTAGTTAGTACAGACAAGTCATTTATTCTTTTTATTTTCAGCTGAATTGGTCTGTCATTGTAGGCCCAACTAGGGATGAAATTCAAGATAATAAATTCTTATCATCTAAGAAATCCAGAGCTGGAAAAAGTCTTAGAGTCTACGTGTTGTAGCCATTCATTTTACAGGAGAGAAAGCAGAAACTCCAGAAGGTTACATGACTTGTCTAAGATCAGACAGAAAGTTTGTGATTGAACCAAATCTAGAACCGTATTCTCCTATTCTGTGTTCTCCTAACAAAAATTGTAAGTTTTTGCCACCTGAAGACAAGTCTGGAAAAAAATTAAGAGATTGCTTTAGTTGAATCTTGGCTAGAAAAGCATAATATAACGCCCTATTATTTCTTCCTTTGAATTTTGAAATCTCTCTCAGATAATTTCCGTTTCCTTTCCATTCTCATTGTCATTGTTCTTATTAACTCATGCTCCTAATAATGCTGCCACAGCCTTCTTGGTTTGGCTTCCATATTCCAGTCAGCCCTATTTCTAATCTATCCTGCCTATCACTGCCAAATAATCTTCCTAAAAGAAGATCATGTCCCAATCTATTTAATAAAATAAACTGTATAAACTTTATGTCTGTTCTGCTTAACTACCCATGCTGTATCAAGTGAAGGGGGATCTAATTATATTTTTGCTCCAAATTTCTATTCAATGACTCCAAATAATTTGTTTAAATTTGTCAGATCCATTGACTTACACTTTCCATTTTAATCACATATTAGATTCTTAGATATAGCAGCATTTAATTCTGGGCTTTTTGTTGTAAAAGTTCCATACATCTTTCAGTTAATTATATATGCTCCACCTTTTTTTGACAACCACATCTATATAAATTGAAAAAACTAACTGTGGTATATGTATGTAATCAAATATTACTCGGCACTAAAAAGGAGTGAACCATTGACACACAAAAAATGACGTATACAGATCTCAAAATAATTATGCTAAGTGAAAGAAGCCAGAGGAAAAAAGAGTGTATACTGTCCATTTACATAAAATTCTAGCAATTCTGGAACGAGCACTAATCAACAGTGACAGTAAGCACATCAGTGGTTGCCTGGGAAAGGAAGATGGGGAGCAGGAAGAAGCAAAAAGGGGAATTACAAACACTAGAAAACTGGGGGAATGATGGTTATGAGCATTCATTTGATTGTAGTGACGGTTTCATGGATGTGTGTATGTGTATATATATATATATATATATATATATATATCACAGTGCCAAAAAAAGTGTATACAAGTGGACACTTTGGTCAACGTTGCTCAAGCAGTAGTTCACCGTAATCAGAAGTGTCTGGATGCTGATGGTAACCACTTTGAGCACCTCTTATAATTGCAGAAGTCAAATGTGACTTGTATTCATCTTTTGTTATTGGTATATATTAAGTATTACAATTTTAATATAGTTTTTTCCTTTCTTAAAATGTGTATACTTTTTTGGTACCCTCTATGTGTATATAGAAATGAAAACTGTATTAAAATTGTATACACACACACACACACACGGTGTCAAAAAAATGTATACACATTTTAAGAAAGGAAAACTGTGTTAAAATTGTAATACTCAATATAAACTGATAACAAAAGATGAATACAAGTCACATTTGACTTCTGCAATTATAAGAAGTGCTCAAAGTGGTTACCATCAGCATCCAGACACTTCTGATTATGGTGAACTACTGCTTGAGTATAGATAATATCTCTTAAAATGTGCATATGTTATTTTTGCACTATATATATGTATATAGATATAGATATAGATATAGATATAGATATAGATATAGATATAGATATAGATATAGATATAGATATAGATATAGATATAGATATAGATATATAGATATATAGATATAGATATATATAGATAGATAGATATATACATGTCAGTATTCATCAAACTGTAAACTTTAAATATGTTCAATTTATTATATGGTAGTTATAACTCAATAAGGCTGTTATAAAAAAAGCAAAAGCTTTCTGAACTAACCATTATGAGGTCACTGGTGGCCTTCAAGCGAACAGGTTCCATAGATAGTAGGTGTTATGGACTGAATGTTTGTGCTCCCTTCCCCAAATTCATATGATGAAATCTTAAACCCCAATGTGATGGCATTTGGAGGAGAGGCCTTTGGAAGGTAATCAGGATTAGATTAGATCATGAGGGTAGGGCCCTCATGATAAGATTAATGACCTGATAAAAAGTGGAAGAGACGCAGGATATCTCTGCTCTCTGCCATGTGAAGATACTATGAGGAGATGACCGTTTGCAAACCAGGAAGAGCTCTCACTAGACACCAAATCTGCCAGAACCTTGATCTGGGACTTCCCATCCTTTAGAATTACAAGAAATAAATGTTTCTTGTTTAAATCACCCAGTCTATGGTATTTTTGTTATACCAGCCCAAACAAACTATACTGATATAGAAAGACAATTACAAGAAGTAAAGAGTGAGTAGATAGTGAGGTAGTAGAAGAAAATAAATTGTTGGTGTAATAAAAACAACAGGACCAATATTAGAAATTTTTTAATTATAGGGAAGTTCTAAGCATGTTTATAGGCTGAGGGAATTGATTCAGTAGAATAAAATTGAAGATATCAATGAGTGAGGCAGTAAATGATGGGGTAAAGTCCCCAGAGAGAATGGAAGATATTTATCACAAAAATTCAGAACCTTCCTCCAAACAAAGAATTTGGGAGATGGCCCCAAGGTATACGAGATATACAAGTAGGTATGTCTCTGAAAGTCTTCTTAGTAACTTTGAAATCTACATGCATTTGCTCATTTGTCTTTAACATCAGTTCTGCTTCTGGGATGTTTTCCAAAAGTATCTCCACTTTTCACAAAGTTCACTTTAAAGCAACATCTTACTAAAGTCTTTGATATAGATTGCATTTGGATCATAAATTCAATTTCAAACCTGGTCAAATTGTTCTTGAATATAAGTCCTGCTTTGCTAACTTCACTCCACCTTGCCACACATGCTGAAGCAAAGGATTTTGATGTACATTGGTCTCGGGGCATTTCTCATACTAGTATTTGTTACAGCACAGAAATATGTGCCACTCTGACTCTATTCTGCCCCTCCTAGGAGAGATTAGATGTCTTAGGGGACATTCTAGTTTTGATGAGAAAAATTCCAGCTACTATAAGTCCATCTATTAAATTCCTCCGAAAATGGAGCCCTGTTCCCCAACTTCCCTTGGACTGCAGGTATTAAAACATGGTGTCATAGATGATAGAACTGTGACTGCAGGAAATCTGAACTTTTTCCCTTTCCTGAAGTATCATCAGGGAGAGCTGTGGAACTTGAAAGATAAAAAATCTGCACACCACTAAAGGAGGAGAAAAGTACAATTTTATAGAATGGAAAGATGAACATGTGATGTTCATACAAAAGAATGCTCGTGAGTTGAAAAATTGCCAAATTATGTGTGAAAATTTTAGCATATTTAATTCTGAATGTCTAACAACTGAATTCATTTAGCACCAACACCCCCACAGAAAGCAGCGCCATCACAGTGTCTCCTCCCAAACCTGGCTCTCATCTCTCTCATTCTGAAGTGAGGTAGACTCCTTCTTCACTGGAAACCAGCTAGGGACAGTAATTCCACAGAGACACAAGCCTTTTTTATTTGTACTAGAAAACGAGAGAAATGATCCCTCCTCCAGTTTCATTGTTTCACTCTATCTGTCAATGGTGAGAAGAATTCCAAATTGAACCAGTTCCTTCATAGTTAGCACAAAGGTCTCTTTAAGTATTTAGTGAACCTGTGGTTTTGAAATTGGTCAGAGTTTTGTCTCAGAGAGGCTATTCCCTCTATAATTTCACTGCTGTGGAGAAAAAAAAAAAGGAAAGAAAACAGGGATACATCTTAGCATGTTTGCATTGCTTTTGAAGCTCACTTTTTGAAAGCTTAGACAAAAACAGAATCCCTACACCTACTCACAAAGGATAAATCAAAGGATATTGTTAAAAGCTGAAACAATAATCTATTCCTTTTCTTCCTCATTTTTCTCCTACAGCATTTTACAGAAAACAAAAGCCAGATTTAATCTGGTAGATTTTTATAGTGATATTGGCTGTATGGTGTGTGGGGTGTGCGTGTGTGTGTGTGTGTGTGTGTGTGTGTGTGTGTAAGAGAAATAATAAGAAAGAGAATAAGGAAAGAGACCTAGAAAAACTACACCTATAACTGGGAAAGATAGCCTGTATATAATTAACGTGAAACTTGTGAAGCCTCTAAATAATAAATTCTCATTTTCATCATAAATGGATAAGATGAATGATTTAGCCTCTTACCTATAAATAAGGCAATAACATCCCATGACCCAAAAATGATATGAAGTTCTCCTTTTTTGTAACATCTGATGATATTTATAGTTTATCTTCTCATTATTCTACACAATGTCAGGCAAATTCCAATTACATATAAAGCTTTCAATAATAATATTCATTAAGATTTGAACATACACAAACTAAATTGGAAATAAAAGTAATACAAAAATGTAACGTCTTCAATTATCCATATTGTACGTTAAACATCAAGTTTTAAAAATCAGCATCAGTGTGCATGTGATGGCTGGAGCTCTAACAGCCATCTTGGGCAACACGGACAAGGTCCACATTTAGACATGGTGACTCAGAGGTCTAGAGGGAGTTTGGGTAGGTCCCTCATTTCATAATCATTGTGCCATTCCTGGAATGGCTATTCCCTAGACTTATTTTATGTGAGAGAAATATAAAATTCTATGTCATTTTATAAAAAATCAACTCCTCATTATTTAGGCCTTCATTTGTTTGTGCACCATCTGAGATTTCTGTTTTTCTGCTTCCTTTAAAGTACCCATTCATTTAACACCAACTCCATCCTCACCTACATGCAAGAGCTTGGAATTGAAAAAGAGATAAAATAAAATCCATAGTTTAAAAATGTAGGTAATCTTCATGTGACTCAAAACCCTAAAAGTATAAATGAATATAGCTGTTCCCTCCCATTCTTGCCTTTCAGGTAACCAATTTCCACCCTCCTTAAAAGTGTATAAAGGACTTAAATAGGTGTTCTGATCACCAATTCCAGTGGGGAAAAGATAGTTTCCCCATACCAACAAGCAATGCTCAGGCCACCAACTGGGTGTCCTATGATTCGACTCAATTCTGACACTGTCTACTTAAAGATAATGTTAGATTCCATAGGTCAAAGGTTCTGTCCTACAAGACTGCCCCCGACCCCTGCCACTTCAGACACTATTCACAAGCGGAAGCCCAAGTTATCACCTGTGCTTCTGACCCACTGGCTATAGATTGGGAGTTCCAACAACCCCCTTCCTTGAACTTTGGATACTAACCACAAGTCTAGGTTGGTGCCTGTACTTCTGACAAACTGACTATAAATCAGAGGTTCCCACAACTCCCTCCTAACTTGGGTTAGATTAATTTGTTAGAGTAGCTCACAGAACTCAGGAAGGATTTTGCTTACTAAATTACAGGTTTATCGTAAAAGGAAATAACACAGGAATAGCCAGATGAGAGAGATGTATAGGAAAAGATATGTGGAAAGGGCATGGAGTATAAGTTATTCTTTCAAGGAATTTTGCTGTGAAAAAGAACAGAGAAATTAGGTGGTGGTTGGAGAGAAATGTGGAGTCAAGGAAGGGTTTTTCAATATGGAATTATTACTGCATGTTTCTGTGCTGATGGGAATGATTCAACAGTGACAGAAATTTGATGATGCAGGAGGCAAAGAATTGGAGAAGCAAAATCCTTGAGAGACAAGAAAGGATGGCATCCAAGATAAAAATGGAGGGGTTGGCCTTAAACAGAGCAGCATGTCCATTATAAAAGTGAGCAGTGTTTACAGGTTCAGATGCAAATTGGTGGATGGATTTCACAGTGGGGTGGGGTGAAAGTTCTGATTACCTATATTTCTCACTAAAATAATAAGCAAGTCTTTAGCTGAGACTAACAAAGTAGAAGGAGTTACTAAGGATTTGAATAAAGACAGTGTAAAATAATCATCACAGATAGTAAAAAGTAAATTAACTATAAAAAATGTACTAGAATTGCCTATTTGAGGTTTGGGTCAAAAATTTAAGGTGAGATCATCTACACAATTGTGTTTTCTTTTATCTGCAAGATAAGCATAGAGTTGGATTTAACCAGAATTGGAGTTTGTCTGTAAAAACCTCCATTGGAAGGACAGAGGAACACACAAGTAGATGTATGCAAAAAACTGACTATAAAACTTGGTCTTGTAGTCTAGGTTGAATAAGGAAGAAAGTAAAGATATTAGGGGAATAATGGGTAGCAAGAAGATGAGAGGATCAATGGATTGGGGTTTCTGATGGGTTTGAAGCATCATTAGAGTGGGGGTGCTAGAAGAAATGAACAGGAAAGTCAAGTTAGTAATCAAAAATGGAATACTTGAAGCTGAGAATATGAAGGGGTTGTGGTCACTGGTAATGACAAGGTCTGGGGTGTGACCGTGGGAGTGGCTGAGGCGAGGTGGAGGAAGAGGTCACTGGAGGAGAAGTCAAAGAAGTGAGACAAGCTTATTGTGTGAACTATCAGTGTGGATGATAACAACTGCCAAAATATACGAAAAGGCATGGAGGAGTGGCCAAGAGGATAGTTTAAGACACAAAAAGACAGTGTTACAGGTGAAATAGTAGGATAGAATTTTCTTCAAAGGACAAGGATATTTTTAAGAAACAGAAAAGAGAAATGATCTGAATCAGCAATTGTTAAAAAAAAAAAAAACACCTAGCAAAACTTGAGTTCTAGCTTACGAGAAAAATCCTGCACTATTTAAAAGGGCTGCAAGAGACAGATACATAGAGCGGAAATGTAAAAGAAATGTGCAGAAATGAAGCTGAGGATTCTACTTGCAAAATGCTAGCCAGAGGGCACAATAAAGAGTTTGCATGGTCAGAGAAAAATAAGGGCTTGATTAGAGAAAGTACCAAGCCTTTAGGAGATAAGGGTACATAGGAATGAATGAAAGGTTAAAAAATGTGAAGACGGAGATGGACAGGCAGACAGGGCTTGATTAGACTGGCTGGTTTCTTTTGAGAGGGCATGGGTAAGTGATAAGATGTAATTGTAGCTTTCTCTTGGGGTCTGATTTCTGCAGTTTGTTCTAAGGGGCAGAATGATGGTCTCACTAGAAGCATGCAATCTCTGGTGGTTCCCTTCCTTTCTGCTGTGAGGAATGTGACGGCTGGGACAGGAGTTCACATAACAGTGTTAATTCTTACTGCGTTTACTGGCAATATGATTCCAAAGCTTTTTTCAAGCGTTTTCCTTAAATTCCTAAAATAAAAGTCATCTTAACTCACTATATTGTAAATTCTTCATGGGAAAGAATTATTACTGTTATGGACCTTTTTATCTCTACTACACTAAGTATAATACTGTACAAGCCCTAGGCTACTGACTGCTGATTAATAGCTTTTAACAGGGAGTCAATGACCTTTTAGAAGTGAGGACCATATCTTTCTGATCTTTTGGAATAGAGAGAATAGAATGAGGAAAAAGGAAATAGTCAGTAATTTACAGTTGACATTCAATATTATATTAGTTTCAGGTGTACAGCATAGTGGTTAGACATTTATATAATTTACGAAATGATCCCAATAATAGTATCCACCTGGCACTATACATAGTTATTACAATATTATTGACTATATTTCCTATGCTGTACTCTACAACCCCATGACTATTTTCTAACTGTCAATTTGTACTTTTTAATCCCTTCACCTTTTTCATCCAGCCCCCTCCCATCTGACAACCATCAGTTTGTTCTCTGTATCTATGAGTCTGTTCCTGTTTTGTTTGTTTGTTTAGATTCCACATATACGTGAAATCATATGGTATTTGTCTTTCTCTGTCTCACTTATTTCACTTAGCATAATACATGTTGTCGCAAATGGTAAGATTTCACTCTTTTTATGGCCAAGTAATAGTCCATTGTATATACGTACCGGCTCTTCTTTATCCAGTTGTCTACTGATGGGCATTTAGGTTGCTTCCAATCTTGGCTATTGTAAATAACGCTGCAATTAACATAGGAATGTATATATCTTTTCAAATTAGTGGTTTGGATTTCTTGGGATAAATACCCAGACGTGGAATTGCTGGATCATAAGGTAGTTCTATTTTTAATTTTTTTGAAGAACCTACACACTATTTTCCATAGTGGCTGCACCAATTTGCAATTCCATCAAGAGTGCACAAGGGTTCCCTTTTCTGCGCATTCTCACCAACACTTGTTGTTTGTTGATTTATTGATGCTAGACATTATGATAGGTATGAGGTGATATCTCATTGAGGCTTTAATTTGTATTTCTCTGATGATTAGTGACACTGAGCATCTTTTCATATGTCTATCAGCCATTTGTATGTCCTTATTGGAGAAATGTCTAGTCAGGTCCTCTGCCAGGTCCAATTTTTAAATTGGATTGTTTGGGGGGAGGGGGTTGGTGTTGAGTTGTATGAGTTCTTCATAAATTTTGGATATTAACACCTTATCAGATGTATCATTGGTGAATATCTTCTCCCATTCAATAGGCACTCTTTTCATTTTGTTGGTGGTTCCCTTTGCTGTGCAAAACTTTTTAGGTTGATGTAGTCCCATTTGTTTATTCTTTCTTTTGTTTAACTTGCCTGAGGAGATAGATCAGAAAAAACATTACTAAGAGCAATGTCAAAAGTTTACTGTCTGTTTTCTTCTAGGAGTTTATGGTTTGAGGTCTTACATTTAAGTCTGTAATTCATTTGGAGTTTATTCTTCTACATGATCTAAGAAAGTGGTATAGTTTTATATTTTTTGCATATATCTGTCCAGTTTCTCAACACCATTTATCAAAGAGACTGTCTTTACCCCATTGTATATTCATGCCTCCTTTGTCATAGATTAATTGATTATATAGATGTGGGTATATTTCTGGACTCTCTCTTTTGTTCCATTAATCCATGTGTCAGTTTTTATGCCTCTACCATCTAATGGTTTTGATCACTATAGCCTTGTAGTATAGTTTTATATCAGGTAGTGTGATACCACCAACTTTGTGCTGTGGCTATTCGGGCCTTTTGTGGCTCCATATAAATTTTAGGATTATTTGTTCTAGTTCTGTGAAAAATGCCATTGGTATTTTGATATAGATTGCACTAAATCTATAGATTACTTTGGGTAATATGGACACTTTAATGATGTTAATTCTTCCTATCCATGAGCTTGGTATATGCTTTCATTAATTTGTGTCTCCTTCAATTTCTTTCTTCAATGTCTTAAAATGTTCTGAGTTCAGGTCTTTTACCTTCTTGCTTAAATTTATTCCTAGGTATTTTTTTGGTGCAATTGTAAATGGGATTGTTTTCTTAATTTCACTTTCTGATAGTTTGTTATTGGTGTGTAAAATGCAACTGATTTCTAAATATTAATTTTGTATCCTGCTACTTTACTGAATTCATTTATCAGTTTTAACAATTTTTTTGATAGACCTTGAGGGTTCTCTATATATAGCATTGTGTCATCTACAAATAATGACAGATTTATTTGTTTCTTTTCTTATTTGAGTGGCTTTTTTCTTTTTCTTGTCTGACTGCTGTGGCTAAGACTTCCAATACTATGTTGAAAAAAACAGTGGCGAAAGTTGGCATCCTTGTCTTGTTCCTGATCTTAAGGAAAACCCTTTTAGCTTTTCCCTGTTGAGTATGTTAGCTATGGGTAAAGGTCATATATGGCTTTTATTATGTTTAGGTATGTTCCCTCTATTCCCATTTTGCTGAGAGTTTTTATCATACATCGATGCTTTGTTTTGTCAAATGCTTTTCCTGCATCTGTTGATATGATTATATGATTTTTATTCTTCATTTTGTTTACACAGTATATCACGTTAATTGATTTGTGGATATTGAACCAGCCTTGCATCCCAGGAATTAATACCACTTGATCATGGAGTTTGATTTTTTAATGTATTGTTGAACTTGGTTTGCTAATATATTGTTGAGAATTTTTGCATCTATGTTCATCAGGGATATTGGCCTATAATTTTCTTTTTTTGTAATGTTTGTCTGGTTTTGGAATCATGGTAATGGTGACTTCATAAAATGAAGTTGGGAGGCTTCCCTCTTCTTCAATTTTTTTGGAATACTTTCAAAAAAATATTAGGTATTTAGAGAAGGATAGGTATTAACTCTTCTTCTAATGTTTTGTAAAATTTACCTGTGAAACCATCTAGTCCAAGGCTTTTGTTTATTGGGAATTTTTTTTATTACTGATTCAATTTCATTAGTAGTTATCAGTCTGTTCAGATATTCTGTTTCTTCTTAACTCAGTCTTGGATGGTTTTATGTTTCTAGGAATTTATCCATTTATTCCTGAATGTCCAATTTGTTGACACATAATTGTTTATAGTATTTTCTTATAATTCTTTGTGTATCTCTGAAAGCAACTTTTTAATTGACATATAATTGACATGTAATATTGTATTAGTTTCATGTATACAATATGATTCAATATTTGATAAAAAGAGAAAAGACACAAATAAACAAAATTAGAAATGAAAGAGGAGAAGTTACCATGGATACCACAGAAATACAAAGTATCATACAAGAGTACTATGAAGGACTATATGTTACCAAATTCAATAACCTAGAAGAAAAGGACAAGTGCTTAGAAACATATAGCCTTCCTAGACTGAATCATGAAGAACTGGAAAATCTAAATAGACCAATCAACAGTAAGGAAATTGAATCAGTCATCCAAAACCTTCCCAAAAGCAAATGTCCTGGACCAAACATGAATTCTACCAAACATTCAAAGAGGATCTAAACACCTGTCTTCCTCAAACTCTTCCAAAAACTTGAAAAAGAGGTAATACTTCCTAATTAATTTTATGAGGCCAACATTACCCTTATACCAAAACCTGGTAAGGATAACACACACACAAAAAGAAAGTTACAGACCAATATCTCTGAAGAATACAGACACAAAAATCCTCAACAAAATTCTAGCAAATTGAATACAACAATGCATTAAAAAGATTATACAACACGACCAAGTGGAGTTCATTCCAGGGGCACAAGGATGGTTCAACATACACAAATCAATCAATGTGATACACCACATAAACAAAATAAAAGACAAAATTCTTATGATTTTATCAATAGATGCAAAAAAAGCATTTGACAAGATAAAACATCCATTTATGATTAAAACATTTAATAAAATGGGTATAGAAGGAAAATACCCTAACATGATAAAGGCCATATATGACAAACCCTAAGCTAATATCATAATTAATGGTGAAAAACTGAAGCTTTCTGCTCTACATTCAGGAAAAAGACAGGGTTGTCCCCCATCACCACTGTTATTCAACATAGTATTGGAAGTACTCGCCAGAGCAATCAGGCAAGAGAAACAAATAAAAGGCATCCAAATTGAAAATGAAGAACTTAAATTGTCATTTTTTGCAGATGACATGATGCTACATATAAGTAATCCTAAAGACTCCACAAAAAACTACCATTATAGAAACAATAAATGAATATAGTAAAGTAGCTAGCTACAAAATCAATGTACAAAAATCCATTGCATTCCTATACACTAACAATGAAATTTCAGGAAAAATAATAAAAAAAAGAAATTCCTTTTGCAACTGCAACAAAAAAAATAAAATACGTAGGAATAAACTTAACAAAGGTTATGAAGGACCTATACACTGAATACTATAAGACGTTTTTTAAAGAAATTGAAGAAAACACAAAGAAATGAAAAGACATTCCATGTTCATGGATTGGAAGAATCAACATAGTTAAAATGGCCATATTTCCCAAAACAATATACTGATTTAATGCAATCCCCATCAAAATTCCAATGGCATTTAAAAAAAAAAAAAAAAAAAAAACAGAACGCATAAAATCATCAGATTTGTATAGAATTACAAAAGACACCAAATAGCCAAAGCAATCCTAAGAAAAAAGAATAATGCTGGAGGTATCACACTCCTTGACATCAGCTTGTATTACAGAGCAACAATAATCAAAACATGGTATTGGCAGAAAAACAGACACACAGACCAATGGAATAGAACTGAAAACCCAGGAATAAACCCACATGTATATGGGCAGATAATTTTCAACAAAGGAGCCAAAAACATACAGTGAAGAAAACACAGCCTCTTCAATAAATGGTGCTGGGATCATTGGAAAGCCACATGCAAACGAATGAAACTAGACTGCTATCTGTCACCATGTGCCAAAATTAATTCAAAATGGATCAAAGACCTAAACATAGACCTGAAACAATAAACTGCATAAAAGAAAGCATAGGTATTAAACTTATGGACCTTGGGTTCAAATAGGACTTTATCAATTTGACCTCAAAGGCAAGGGAAGTAAAAGCTAAAATAAATGAATGGGACTATATCAAACTAAAAAGCTTCTGCACAGCAAAAGAAACCATCAACAAAACAAAGAGGCAACCAACCAAATGGGAGAAGATATTTGCAAATGCCTCCGATTAGGGGCTAATATCCAAAATATATAAGGAACGCATACAACTCAACAACAAAAAGACAAACAGTCCAATTTTAAAAATAGGCAGAGGATATGAACAGAAACTTCTCCCAAGAAGACAGATAAACGGCCAACAGATATATGAAAAATGTTCAATTTCACTAGTTATTAGGGAAATGCAAATCCAATCCACAATGAGATATCACCTCACAACTGTTAGAATGGCTATCATCAACAAGATAAATAACAACAAGTGTTAGAGAGGCTGTGGAGAAAAAGGAACCCTCATATACTGTTTGTGGGAATGTAGATTGGTGCAGCCTCTATGGAAGGTAGTGTGGAGGTTCCTCAAAAACTTAAGTATAGAATTACCATGTAACCCAGCAATCCCTCTCCTGGGTATCTACCAAAAAAATCTGAAAACATTTATCCATAAAGATGTATGTTCTCTGATGTTCACTGCAGCTTTATTTACAGTGGTCAAAACATGGAAACCACCAAAGTGTCCTTCAGTAGATGATTGGCTAAAGAAGATGTGGTATATATACACAATGGAATATTACCCTGCCATAAGAAAAGATGAAATATTGCCATTTGTGACAACATGGATGGATCTTGAAATTATTATGCTAAGCAAAATAAATCAGACAGAAAAAGTCGAGAACCACATTTCACTCATATGTAGGTATAAAACCGAAAGCAACAAAATAACAAGACAAACAAAGAAGCAAAAACTCATAGACACAGACAACAGTTTAGTGGTTACCAGAGGGTACGAGGGGATGGTAGAAGAGGGTAAAGGGGGCCAAATATATGGTGATTTAAGAACTGATTCTGGATGGTGAGCACACAATGTGATATATACAGGGGGTGCCAAAAAAAATGTATACACATTTTAAGAAAGGAAAACTGTATTAAAACTGTAATACCCAATATATGCCAATAACAAGAGATGAATACAAGTCTCATTTGACTTCTGCAATTACAAGAGGTGCTCAAAGTGGTTACCATCAGTGTCTAGACACTTCTGATTACAGTGAACTACTGCTTGAGCAACGTTGACCGAAGTGTCCACTTATATACATTTTTTTGGTACCCCCAGTAGATGATGTATTATAAAATTGTACACTGGAAACCTATGTAATTTTACTAACCATTGTTACCCCAATAAATTTAATTTAAAAAAGAATAAATTAATGAAATATAAATTAAAAATGATTCAATATTAATATATATTTGAAATGAAAGCCACAGTAAGTCTAGTTAACGTCCATCACCATACATAGTTTAAAATTTTTTTCTTGTGATGAGAACTTTTAAGACCTACTCTTTTAGCAACTTTCTAATATACAATATAGTATTTTTAACTACAGTTTCCATGTTGTACATTACATCCCCATGACGTATTTATTTGATAACTAGAAGTTTATACCTTTTGTCCACCTTCACTCTTCTGCCCACCACCTACTCTCCATCTTCAGCAACCACCCCTCTGTTCTCTGTATCTATGAGCTCATTTTGTCTCTTTTTTAGATCACACATACAAGTGATTAAGCAACTCTTTTAAGCGTGAATAGTCTAGGTGGTGAGATCAACCAATCATTCATACCTTGACGTTATTATTACTCCTCTATGAAATGCAACATCCGTGTGAAATAATACAAGAAGTACTGGATTTAGCAGCTGAAGACCAGAGTTCAAGCCCTCTTCAGGTGCTTACATGACATGTAAACTCTGTGAAAATCACTAAACATGAAGTCCAATTTTTCTATAATGCTCTTTACCGCACAGGGTATTATGAAGATCAAATAAAATAGTGAGTGTGAAAGAGCTTTACAAATTCTAAAGTGCTCTGCAAGTATAAACAATTGTTCTCACTTATCCTATGGAGGGAGTAAGAATACACAGTTTTGGAGCATGAGGGATTTCCAGGGAAGAAAAGCCTGAATGGGACACCTAAGTCCTAAGTGCAGTCTGTGAACAGTCAGAGGAAAGTAGTGGGGCAGGGCGAGAGGTTACCAAGAGGAAGTGTAATATAAGGCGGTCAAGATTAATTTCTCAACCTTGCATTTTGCCAGTGACAATGGTGATAGTATTGCCCTGTAATCAGTTGAACATCATTTTCTATATTGCCCTTGGTATATGATACCTATAATAAAGTATCTCAATTCCAAGTGTACAGAAAATTTGTATGGCCAGCATATTCCTCTTCCTAATGTGTTCCCTGATTGTCAAAATGACAATAATATACAAGCCCCACATAGGCCAAGTACAATATCCTTAAGTTCTGGAAGCTCCGGGTTTTTCAACAGTCAAGTCTGGCCTCTGATCAGTAATAATGAATCCAACAAGAACACTGGGGGAAAGGCGCCTAAGCCACAGTCCTTGGGAGTAAAAATATTTAGTAACTTCTGACACTTTCCCTCTATTACCATCTTCTCTTCTACCTACTGCTGTGTGCTTCCTTCTAGTTGCAAACCATCTATTTAGGATATTCTAACCACCCCACAAATCTATCCAATCTTGAAATTTAAACTAAAAAGTATAATCTTTATCTCTCTCCTTTGAATCCTTTCACCAAACTAAACCACCAAGCTCATATACCTAAACAGAGGAAACAAAATGGGAATTCAAGCAAGAAGTTCTAAATTTTCATTGTTATCCAAAATAATGAATAAGTGATGCCAAAAAGTTGGCTGATAGTTGGTGGTGGCTTTTTGTTTGTTTGTTTAAATTGCATATTACATATTTATATTAACATAGTTAATACATTTAATAAGTGTCACATGGTTTGCAAAGAGTTCTAAAAAATTTGTACCATTGTTATTCATGTTTTATGGATGAGAAAACTGAGGCCCAGAGAGGTTAACTAATTTGCCCAAATTTACATATCTAAGACATTGGAATTTACCCTTAGGAAATCTGACTCTAGAGTGCAAACATTTGACCTCTCTGGCAGGGAACTGATTAAAATCTTAACTCCACTGCCCTTCCCTCATCTCTGAGTTTTTATATGGATTAAATAAGAAAACACAATACTGTGTTTCCCCGAAAATAAGACCTAGCCAGACCATCAGCTCTAATGCATCTTTTGTAGCAAAATTAATATAAGACCTAGTCTTATTATACTATAATATAAGACCAGGTCTTATATAATGTAATATAATATAACATAACATAACCGGGTATAATATAATATAATGTAATATAATATAATACGGGATCTTATATTAATTTTTGCTCCAAAAGATGCATTAGAGCTGATTGTCCGGCTAGGTCTTATTTTGGGGGAAACACAGTACTTAGCACCTAATACTTAGTACATAGTGAGCAATCACTAAATAGTAATCCATTTAATCATACATAAGCATCTAAAGATTTAGATGTTGAAGTCCTGCTTTCTCATTACATTCCCTTAATGGCAATTGCAAAATCTGTAACTTCAGTCCCCACAGAATTTACTTTTCCTAACTAGTGACTGGGGCAAGCTGATGTCATTGCTTTAAAGTTCCCAAGGACATAAAGCCTATGTAATCTGATAGAAAAACACCAATGCTGCAGCTGCCACTCCCAGCTGCTTTCTTTCTCTACAGTTTTCCCTTCAGTCCTTGAAGGTGGAATAATCCATCTGAAACTAGCAATACAAAATTTCTACCTAGAGAGTGTGCTGTGAAGTAATAAGATGCTTCAATCACACTGAT
Source organism: Rhinolophus sinicus (assembly GCF_057876585.1). Taxonomy (NCBI): domain Eukaryota; kingdom Metazoa; phylum Chordata; class Mammalia; order Chiroptera; family Rhinolophidae; genus Rhinolophus; species Rhinolophus sinicus. The sequence goes on from NC_142503.1 coordinate 129,670,596, forward strand.
TCTGAATAATTCAGTCAAGTTTGGAGTTTGAAGTGTTCTGGTAAACTAGCATGGCCTGCAAAAGTGGTTGGTAACAGCTTTTAATCCTTCCTACTCATTACTGCAGTCTGACAAAGTGCAAAAAAATAGACCATTCTTATAACACATCTTCAGTTGACTGGAACTGGAAACCAATCCTAGAAAATCATAGTGCAGAGTTACATGCTCTACATATTGAAAAAATATGACAACAATATAGGTACAAAGGTGTGATTTTTGCCGAAATCTGGAAGTAAACTGTCATCAAATATATCTACTACGACTTAGTGTCAATAACTGTGAACAAGACCTAAAGGAACTTCAAGGGTTTGGAACTTCTTTATAGAATAATCAAGGTAAGTGGGGTTGTTTGATTTGTTCAACTTCAAATAATTTTTTTCCTAAATAAGAATCACGAAATAAAGTTTATATTAGCTGCTCTGACAATATCAATATTATGTTACTTAATGAATTTTTTAATTAAATTTATTGGGATGACAATGGTTAGTAAAATTACATAGGTTTGGAGTGCGAGATTATTTACGTTAAGCGAAATAAATCAGACAAAAAAGTCGAGAACCATATGACTTCACTCATATGTGGGATATAAAACTGAAAGCAACAAAGGAATAAGACAAACAAAGAAACAAAAACTCATAGACACAGACAACAGTTTAGTGGTTACCAGAGGGTAGGGGGGAGGGGGGATAGTAGAAGAAGGTTAAGGGGGTCAAATATATGGTGATGGAAGGAGAACTGACTGTGGGTGGTGAACACACAATGTGATATATAGATGATGTATTATAGAATTGTACACTTTAAAAATGGGCTGAGGACACACTCTACTGGAAAAATAATACTTTTGATATTGAAATTATAAGACTGATAATTCAATTCTTTCTGGAGGTGCTGAGAACATCAAGAACAATCAGAGTGAGTTTTATAGACATTTTAATGTTATTCTCTTTTTGCTCTTGTTTTCCCCTTCTGAAATGTGTGCAATAGACATCAGTTTTCTTTTTGTGCACCATATTCTTGACATAAACTAACACAAACTTCCAGCTGCCATTGGACACATCTCCGTTTTTCAAAGCATTTCCCCTCCCATGGCTCCACCAAAATAGAAAAAAGTGATCATGATGGAACAGAAATTTTCACTTCAGACTTATTTCTCAGTCTGCATACGCTTTCCTATCCATGCAGGTAGAAATTCCTATACTGAATTAAAAAACAAAAACAAAAAGCCTTGGCTCCATTCTTGGTCAGTTCTGGAGCAAAAGCTTTAAGTAGACACTGTAAGAAAACCTTCTAAATAGCAAAATTAATCCAAAGTTACATTAAGATGTTGCTCTAAATATGATTCGAAACACTAGACAATGTGAGTTTAATTTAAATGTTAACTGAAAGACTTCTCCTGCCCTAAAAATTCCTTCTTTGCCACAGATCTCCTTTACTAGTTCCCTAATTTGACATTACCATTAGTCTTTCCTCTGATAAAGACAAAAAGAGCCATTGTCTGCAGAAGCCCAGCATTAGGAAGTATAGGAAATATTTGAGAAGAAAGGGAGACTAGGAGCAAAAGAGTTCCATCTAGTCTTTTTTCATAAGCAATGTGGAGTTGATTCATTTGTCTGGTGGAGAGCCTGATCGTGAAGGATGGTATAAAGCATGTGTTGTGATCACTGATGGGAAGAAGGTAACATAAAATGATGGGGCCAAGGAACCAAGAGGGGAAACCTGCTCGGGTGGGCCACCCTTGGAGGGCTATACATCAAGGCAGTGGCATGAAAGAGACAAATTAAAGAAGAGAGGCTTCCCACAGATGCCCACCCAAGCTGGCCCTGGACACCTAGGAGAGGAGCAGGGAGGTACCTGAGATGCATTCTGCTTAATGCCCCAATTATGCCGATCACCACCAAAAGTCAGGTCAGATGATGGTAGCCTGGACCAGGAGTCAGGAGACCAGAGCTCTGGACCCAGCTATTACTCCAGTTCTCTGTGAACTTGGGCCAGCTGCTTTACCTCTCTGTGCCTCATTTTTTCCATTTGTAAAATGAAAAACAAATAGGCTAGAAAAACTCTTAGGTCCTTTTAAGGGCTGAGATCTTGTGACTATATATAGTATATACATTTCTTATTAAAAATTGTGAGGCTTGGGTCAAAGGTAGACTAATTTAAAGGAAAATAAAACAACCACTTTTGTTTCACTTGTGGGCCAGATAACAGAACTGAACTTTAAAGAGAGCGAAGGATAATCTAGTTAAGACAGTGATACTATTAGGCCTGAACTTTGACCTCCAGCTTAAGAATGAGCATCTGAGGGGTGGAGGAGATGCAAACCTCCCTTACCCTCTACAGATTTTCCAGGGTTTTATCCAGCCTCCTCTAAATAATTGTTCCAAAAAATGTTGCAGCCGTATTGCCAGTTGTCCAATAGCTTGGTGAAAAGCCTCTGCCTTCTGAAAACTAGATCATTGAAATTACAGTCTCAGGGGCATCATGGCAGAGCTAACAGGGAAGCAAATAGTTTGGGTTAGTGAAAAATGCAGTCAACAGGACAATAAAGAAAATTGTATTCAAGGTCAAAATTTGTGTGGCCTTAGACAATTTACTTATTTGGAGAAAGGAGAATTTTAACTTCTTCTCCTGTAAAAATCTGTAACCTAAATCTAAGCACTGATATCTTGTCACAATAAGGGAGGAATAACTTGTTTGGTCTCTCCCTATCCAAGGTTGTTTTATATCTCTTTGTGGATCAAGAGTCTCTATTCTGCTATTCCAAAAGTGTACGTTTAGCACCTACTGTGTGTCCAGCTTGATTTAAGATGCTGAATGGGGATTTTTAAATAAGATATTTGACCATAAACTCTGAATGGAGGGGAAAGTCATGAGTACAAAAGAAAGTAAGTGACCAAATAATTGATGAAAATACTGTTATTTTTTTTCCTAATTCTTGATGAAAGTGTCCAACAAAGAGAATGGAAGAGGCTGGCCTGCTCAATCACACTACTTTAGTGACATATTTTCAGCTTCGAGGTTTATCTGTAAATCAGAAGGTGCAGGTGACTGTGTTTGCTGTGTTCCTCATTTTCTATGTCCTGACGTTGATTGGGAATGTCCTCATTGTCATAACTATTCTCTATGAACGCCAGCTCCATACCCCCATGTACTTCTTCCTCAGCAACCTGTCCTTTATCGACGTCTGCCACTCCACTGTCACTGTCCCCAAAATGCTGATAGACACCTGGTCAGAGGAGAAGTTCATATCCTTTGATGCCTGTGTGACTCAGATGTTCTTCTTGCACCTCTTTGCTTGCACAGAGATCTTTCTCCTCACTGTCATGGCCTATGATCGGTATGTGGCCATTTGCAAACCCTTGCAGTACATGACAGTGATGAACTGGAAAGTATGTGTGGGGCTGGCTGTGGCTCTCTGGACAGGGGGGACCATCCACTCCATAGCCCTGATCTCACTCACCATCAAACTGCCCTACTGTGGTCCTGATGAGATTGACAACTTCTTTTGTGATGTACCTCAGGTGATCAAACTGGCCTGCACTGATACTTATATCATTGAGATTCTTATCATCTCCAACAGTGGGCTAATTTCCGTGGTCTGTTTTGTGGTTCTCGTGGCTTCCTATGCAGTCATCCTGGTGAGTCTGAGGCAGCGGATCTCTGAGGGCAGGCGGAAGGCCCTATCTACCTGTGCAGCACACCTCACTGTAGTCACACTGTTCCTGGGACACTGCATCTTCATCTATTCCCGCCCCTCCACTAGCCTCCCAGAAGACAAGGTGGTGTCTGTGTTTTTCACTGCTGTCACCCCCCTGCTGAATCCCATCATCTATACCCTAAGGAATGAAGATATGAAGAATGCCTTGAACAAGTTAATGGGTAGAAAGGAAGGGAAAGAAACAAAATAAAAATGTCTAAGCCCTAAAGATGTTTTGTGCTCCAGATCAAAGAAATGCCTTGCAGAGAATACATTACAGGCCGGCCCAGTGGCTCAGGCGGTTAGAGCTCCGTGCTCCTAACTCCAAAGGCTGCCAGTTCGATTCCCACATGGGCCAGTGGGCTCTCAAGCACAAGGTTGCCGGTTCGACTCCCACAAGGGATGGTGGGAAGTGCCCCCTGCAACTAGCAACGGCAACTGGACCTGGAGCTGAGCTGCATCCTCCACAACTAAGACTGAAAGGACAACAACTTGAAGCTGAATGGCACCCTCCACAACTAGGATTGAAAGGACAACAACTTGACTTGGGGAAAAAAACACACGTTACATACCATATTTATCACGCTACAGTCATGCACCACATAGGGACATTGGGTCAACAATGGACCAAATATATGACAGTGGTGCCAAAGGATTATAATGGAGCTGAATTTCTGAAAAGAAACGGAAGGACATATGGTTCAGAAAGAATATCTTTTTCTCTGATGGGAGCAATATCTGTGAGGTTTGGCAATAGATTCCCTCTCACTCACAGCACTTCAGTCACAGATTACATCCCAATCAGTCAGGCACTGAGGTGTTTCAGCACACAGAAGCCTGTCCCCCCAGATATGTATTCAGAGGGTGCTACAACCCTCCCAGAGCTGGCTTGATGGTCTTTGGGGTACATTGCTATACATTCTTTGTTGAGGACCTAAGATGCGGTACAAAGACACGAATCCACAGAAGCTACATTAACAAGTACTAAGTGTCACCACCACTTTAGCAAAAGCTTTCTGTGGTAGTGTGGAGCTAGCCCGTCCCTGTATTTTGGAAATATTTTCAGGTTGAAATGATGTAAAGCATAGATAACTTTTATTTCTTCTATCAATTCAATGGCAGAGAGAGCCCTTTGTGCTAGAGAGATCAATGCAACCAAAAACCAGTTTCCAAAGTCAAAATATTAAATCCTCAGATCTACACTTTCTCCATGTTAAACACTCACTTTTTTCATAAATACCACAAAGTTCCTTAAACCAACCACTGCTCCAACATGCGATAGCCGAAACCACATTGCCATGACAATCCCTTTTGTTCCTTCACCTCTCCATCTTAATGTCTCATCCTACTGATCCTCAGGCCACCTTTCACTCCCTCCTGACAGTCACTATTATAGTGATCTACACCTTACCCAGCCAGTTTCTCCTCAATATTTCCAATCAGTCCCAGATCCCTGTTCATGGAGCAGCACTGACAGCTTCGATGTTCTATTTCTGACCCTTTTGGAAGGAAGGGCAGTGGTTGTGGGACAGTGTTTATAAAGTCACCAGCAGTGTACAATAGTATCCTAGGCCTTCACATTTACTCACTGACAGATCCAGGGCAACTTCTTGTCCTGCAAGCTCCATTCATACTAAGTGCCTTATACAGGTGTACCATCTTTTATTTTATACTGTATTCTTACTGTGCATTTTCTGTTTAGACACACAAATACCATTGTGTTACAATTGCCTGCAGTATTCAGTACAGTAGCATGCTATACAGGTTTGTAACCTAGGAGCAACAGGCTATACCATATAGCCTGCATGTAAGTAGGATATACCGTATAGATTTGTGTATGTGCACTGTATAATGTTGATACAACGAAATTGCCTAATGCTGAATATCTCAAAATGTATCCCCATCATTAAGTGACACGTGACTGTATGACACACAATTATCTTCTGGCCCAATATCTGACAATCATAGCAATAGCTATGATTTTTAATATGTTCCATATGCTAAAAATTGTTCTAGGCAATTTATTTAATTCTCACAACAATACTGTGAAGTAGGTATTATACTTGTTCACACATGAAGAAACCAAAGCTCAAAGAGAACGAATAACATGCTCAAGGTCACCCAGCTAGGAGATGATGAAGGCAGGATGTTAACCCAAGTGTATCAACACAAACTCAGGCTATTTTCATTACACATGTTGCCTCTCCCTGCTTTTGTCTTAGAGTCATAACTAAGGTCTAAACAAACCTTCAGATTTCTGGGCAGCACTTGCCTATATCATTCATTCAGAAACTTGCCTGTATCATTCATTCAGACACTTGCCTAAATAGCCTAGCAAACACCAATAAATCTGATGAAGTGAATTTGCATATGACTTTGGTGACTTGGAAAGAAGATTTTGAACTATTAAAGTCATTGATATCCTCAAGTGTCCAGGAAATGTTTGCTATCAGAGCAATGAAATGGGGATGTCTTATTATTCATTTATTTGACAAGTATTTACTGAGCACCTATTATGTGTTAAGTACTAGGTTTATAGTCATAAATAAAACATACATATTGTTCCTCCTTAATGTAGTTTAGAATCTAGTGAAAACAAAAAACAAAAATACAAACAGATTTTAATTATAGATTGTGACAAATGTTGTGAAAGAACACAGCAGGCTTCTGTTAGAGAGCTGGAGAAGAGACTGTTTTTAGATTGGGTAGTCAAGGAGGGCTTCTCTGAGGAAATGACATTTAAGCTAAAATATGAAATATGAAAAGGAGCCAACCATGAGAAAAAGATGTGATAAACATTCTAGGCAGAGGAAATGGCAGGTATGAAGACACATGTTGGGAAAGACCTTGGCTTGTTCCAAGGAGTGAAAGACTCGTGTGTTTACAGCTTAGACTGTGTGCCAGACAATAGTGAGAGAGCTGATATTGAGGAGGTAAAAGCAAGACTATCACGTCCTCTCAACATGTTTAGAATCTTTTTCAGTACAATTGGAAGACACCAGAATGGTTTAAGTACAGAAAAGGCATGATATCACTTAGATGTTAATAAAATTATTCCAATTATTATACAGAGAATCCATCCAACAAAGCATTTATTACTAAACACTTAATAGTCACTCAGTCTTGCACTAATTGTTGGGAGAAAATACCAAATTGAATAGAACATAGTCTATAATCCAGCATCTTGAATCTAGTGTTGGGACACACATTGTAACATTGTGATAAGTGTCTAAGGGTGGTGTGTGCTAAATAGACTGGGAAAACAGGGAATATGGAATATGAGGGGGCTAGTCCAGGCAACAGTGTTTCACATATCTATATAGAAAAATCATGGCATATTGGGACCCAACAGTTCACTTTGACTCCTTCAGTGAGAAGGGGATGCTTAAATGCAGCTGGGATTTCCTTGTCAATCTGTGAAGGTGTGATCTATAAGCCTGTGACCAATAAACCTGTGGGCCACAAGACCCATCTCATATTTTTTATGTTATGTTTGCCAGGAAATGTGTTGGGAAGAAAATTCATGCCATAAAATCCATTTCAGTTATACAGAGGCATGGTTATGAAGATATCCTGTAGGTTTTCTGGGTAGCACAAGTTAACTTCCAACAGACAAATCTAATAATTAATACAGTAATCTCTTTCCCAAAGATAACTTTCTGCATAGTAAGAAACTACATTCATCGGAACTGGTTGGTAGAGTAACTGAACTAAATTTGACAATTAAGTAATTTGTATGAAATACTTTCATTACAAGCAATGACAGACAATAAGGAGATATAACCTATCAGAGAGTGCAAATAGAACTTCCTTGTGAAGAAATCAGCTGCACAGAAGAACACATGCAATGTGATAGACAAGACAATGCACCACGGAAGTCCTTATGGTAGTATCTAGTAAAACTACAATAGAATAAAAATGTTATATTTGCTTTGTTTTTCATAATTGCAAGCATATTTCTAATACTACCCATTTTCAATTGCCTTAGTCCTCACAACTCTCTGAGGAGATACAATAAAACATTTATTCTCCATTTCACAGAAGAAGGTGTTTACACCCAGGGATAATATAAAATGTGTTTAACTACTCACTGAATAAATAGAAGAGTAAAGAATAAAACGAGATTTTTCCAGTCAAGATGGCAGGGTAGGTAAATGCTGTGCTTGCCTCCTCTCCCAACCACATCAAAATTACAACTAAACTACAGGACAACCATCATTAAAAATTACCTGAAGTCTAGCTAAACTGAGGTCCTTCAACAAAGGACATACATAATAAGTAACCTTGAGACTTGTAGGAAAAGAGGAGATGCGGAACAGGCTGGTCCACACCCATGTGTGGCTGTTAAAACTCAGGAGGGATATCTCAGCTGCAGAGGTCCTCCCTGAGGAGTGAGGGGACCCAGCCCCACACCAAGTTCCCCAGCCCAGAGTTCCAGTGCTGGGAAGAAAAGCCCCCACAACTTCTGGCTATGAGAAATAGCAGTGATTGTGACTGAATGAGACTGAAAGCGGCTACAGTCCCAGGTGTTCCTATAAAAGGACCTGCAAAAGGATTTACTCACTGATGGATTCACTCACTCTGAGCTCCAGAGCTGGGGCAGCAGTTTGAAAGGTACCAGGAACATCTGGGAGAAACTGAAATATCTGGCTTCAGGGCAAGGGCTGGAGAGGCAAATTTCTCTTGGACAGAAGTGCTGAGCCCTTTATTGAGCCCTCCCCTTTCCCAGCATGCAGCCACAGGCATCGGCCATATCTAGTCTCCATCAACCTGGCCAACACTAGTCACCCTGCCCTAGTGATTCCCTGAGACCCTGCCCCGCCCAACTTGCAGGCCCACCCAAGCAGCTTCTGGTTCCTTTTCCATACAAATGGCCTATCTTCGCTCATGCTGCTGACTTTCCTAAAATTTCTCAAAGGGTCAAAAAATCCAAACAAGTAACATCAGCCTTGGCATGCCCCATACCTCTTGCTGAGCAGCCCCAAGCCTGGCCCAGCAGCAGCCAGCCTTGGTTCACGGCTTGGCCTCTCCCAGGAACCTCCAAGCCCAACACAGATAGCTACCATCTGCAGAGTGCTTTGTGGCTTATGCCAGGTGGTCCCAGGCAGGGCACAAGCTGCAGCTGAACTTGGCCTGCAGCAGGTTCCCTCAGAGGAGGCCCCAGAAGCAGCACACCCAGTGGCCAGCTTCAAAGCAATCTGAAGCACCACCCAGCTGCTTCTGTGGGGACACACCCAAAAGGCAGACTGGGCAGACACCAGAGCCCTGCTCAAGTGAATCCTGCTCCCTAACGTCAGCCCGTACACAACAGTTCCTCCACTATAGCTGCCAGTCCTCACAACCAATCATCCCAAGAGTAAATCCCTCTCACTGACATACAAACAGCAATCAAAGCTCAACTACAACAGTAGGGCACAACCCATACAAAGGACACCCATGGAGAACCTAGCTTAAGTAACCAGGGAGACTGTGCCACTTGGCCCCACAGAACACCTATCAACAATTACTTTGAATGTAAATGGACTAAAGCTCCAATCAAAAAACAGTGTGGCTGAATGGATAAGAAAACAAGATCCTTACATATGCTGCCTACAAGAGACTCACTTTAAATCAAAAGACACACATAGACTGAAAGTAAAGGGATGGAAAAAGATACTTCATGAAAATGGAAATGAAAAAAAAATCTGGGGTAGCAATAAATATACCAGACAAAATAGACTTTAAAACAGCAAGAGACAAAGAAGGACCCAGTAATCCCACTTCTGGGTGTTTATTTGAAGAAACCCAAAACACTACTTGAAAAGGACATGTGCATCCATATGTATGTTCATTGCAACACTGTTTACAATAGCCCAAATTTGGAGGCAACCTGGGTGTCCCTGAATGGATGAATGGATAAAAAAGACATGGTACAGATATGCAATGGAATATTATTCAGCCATATAAAAGAATGAAATTTTGCCATCTGAAACATGGATGGACCTAGAGGGTATTGTGCTGAATGGAGAAAGTCAGACAGAGAAAGACAAATGCCGTATGATTTCACATATATGCAGAATTTAAAGAACAACAACAAAAAAAAAAAACAGAAACAAACTTATACATACAGAGAACATTTTGATGGTTGCCAGCTGGGAGGGGGATGGGAGAGTGGGTGGGAAAAGGTGAAGGGATTAAGAAGCACAAATTGGTAGTTACAAAGTACTCATGTGGATATGAAGTACAGCATAAGCAATATAATCAATAATATTATAATAACTATGTATGGTGTCACATGGGTACTAGATTTATCAAGGCAATCACCTCGTAAATTATAAATGTCTAAACACTATGTTTCACATCTGAAACTAATACAATATTGTATGTCAATTCTAACTGAAAAATAAAACAATTATTTAAAAAAAGAATAAAATGAAAATATCTTCACTCTTGATTCTGTGGTTGACTCACTTTAAAATGGCAGCAGGGATCAAAAATCTATATAAAGATTTTCTCAGCAACTTTGTATTCAACAGTTGAATTCCTCAGGCTATAACCATCTTCTATGCAATAGAGCAACTATATTGACATAATAGAAACAACAATATTGACATAATACAAAGAAATAAATAAGGCATTAGGAATATATTTCTGCATTAAAGCTACTAATGGATATGAAAATCTGTGTGTATGAAAGTCCAGAATGTAGAGGCACAATTAGATCATTTTTCTAAGTTTTTCAAGTGCGTGTATTAATGATATCTTGGCCTCACTTTACGACAGATATATAAAACTCTGATTTTTATTATAACTTTGGTTTTATTGAAAAGGTAAGGGACTGATGTGCTATATTTATTTATCAATTTCCAAGTAATGATGTTTATATATTTTCATGAGCATCTCCCATTTAATAAACTGTTTCTGATTCTTTGTCCTTTTGAGTACTTCTGTCATTTGAATTACTGCCTTTTAGCCAGAGTTACTGAGTCACTCATTCTGTATTATACATGCAGATGTTCATATTTTCTGGCAGCCAATTCTCTAGAGTACTCATAAGCATTATTTTTACAAGTTAACAGAACTTGGTAGAATAGTGATTCAAAGGCCCCAATGAATTCTAAGTTCCTTTCAGAATAAGCAAAGAAAGGCCAGATATATTTTTAGAATTAAGTGTCTTCTGCCTCTGTATCATTTCATGAGCTCCATTAAAATAGATATTATAACTATTTTATATGGCAGCTCTCTGACCACCTATCAGATCCTCTTATCCTATTCCCTTTGGTCACAGTATATTATCCTCTTTAACTAAGGAATGTGTCATGCAGTCTTCTTAATATGGACTTGCCCATTCCACAGTAAACTCATATGTTTTAGCCCAACGAGTGATACTAGTTAATTCAGTAAGTTAACAGCTCTAAAATTATGTAAATCTAAGCATCCTCTTAACTATTTTCACCTCTTTATTTCTTCAAATAAACTTTATAAAATTATTGGAAATTATACTCCAAAAATCCTGTGGGTTTTTCATAAGCAAATTTTTTTCTTGAACTTTTATTTATTTGTGTTTTTCCAGGACCCATCAGCTCCAAGTCAAGTAGTTGTTTCAATCTAGTTGCGGAGGATGCAGCTCACAGTGGCCCATGTGAAGATAGAACCGGCAACGTTGTTGTTAAGAGCACCGCGCTCTAACCAACTGAGCTAACCGGCCGCCCCCTTTTAAGTTAGTTTTTAAATCACTTTATAAATCACTTTAAGAAGGTCTATTGTATTAACGTTTCTTTTATTCCTATGTAGGAACATGTATAAATCTCTATTTCTTCAAGTTTTCTCAACAGAGCTTTGTAGTTTTTTGTTTTTATTTTCTTCCCCATAGAAGTATATAGGCCTCCTTTATTGGACAAAACAAAGAAATCCCATATTTAAAAAAACTGTATTAATTTTCTATTGCTGCTGTAACAACTTACCACAAACTTAGAAGCTTAAAACAACATAAATTTATTCTCTTTACAGTTCTGTAGGTTAGAAATTCAACATTAATCTCACTGGGCTAAAATCAAGGTGTCGACAGGGCTACACTATTTTCTAAGTTTTTTCCCAGCTTTATTAAGGTATAATTGACAAAAACTGTACATGTTTAAGGTGTACAACATGATGATTTGATATATGTATACACCGTGAAATGATTACCACAATCAAGCTAATTAACACATCCATCACCTCACAGTTACCTTTTGTAAATGTGTGTGGTGAGGACACTTAACATCTACTCTGTTAGCAACTTTCAAGCATACAATACAGTATTATTTTTATTTTATTTTATTTATTTAGGTTGTACAACATGATTTTTTTTTTCAAGGAGGGCGCAGCTCACAGTGACCCACGCGTGGACCGAACCGGCAACCTTGGTGTTATTCACACCACGCTCTAACCAACTGAGTTAACCAGCCACCCATAATATGGTATTGTTAACTAAAGTCACCATGCATTATTTCCTAGTGACCTCATCCAGTCCCATGACTTTAAATATTCTCTATATGCACTGCTAATACCATAAATTTGTGTCTCCAGAAATGACCTCTGTTCCAAATCCCAGACCCATGTATCATCTCCCCTTGGATGTCTAATAGGACTCTCATAACCAAACAAGATGTATCATAACCAAACAAGAATTTTTAATTTCCACCCCAAAAAAGAAAAACTTCTCTGAGTCCTTTTCATTTCAATTAACAGCATCTCCATTTACACAATAAAAATGTTAATATTAGACAACTCCTTGATCAACATAGATTTACATAACTGACACAAGAAAAAAACAAAATGTAAATAATTCTGTATTTTTTAAAGAAATTTAATTTATAATTTAAAACTTTCCAACAAAGAAAATTTGGGGGCCAGATGTATTCTATTCACGTTACTATTAAACTGCCCTTAAGTCAGTGGTGAAAACAACAACCTTTTTATTATGCCGATTTATTCAGTAAGTTCAGAATTCATATAGGTCAATGGAACAGAATAAAAAATCTAAAACTAAATTCACATTTAAAGGGTCAACTGACTTTCAACAAAGGTACCAAGGTAACTCAATGAGGAAAAAACAATTTTTTCAAATGGTGCTGGATTAACTAGATAGAGGGGGAAATGAATCTCAACCTGTAACTTCCATCATATATCAAAAGTGAACTCAAAATACATCACAGACCTTAAATTTAAAGTTGAAGCTATAAAATTTCTGGAAGGAAATCTTTGAGACTTTGGGGTAGGCAAAGATTTCTTGGAACACAACAGCATGAACCCTAAAGGTGAAAAATTGATAAATTGGACTTAATCAAAATGTAAATTTCTGCTATGCAAAGTACATCACTCAGAAAATAAAACTGCAAACCAGAGAGTGAAAAAAATATTGTGAAGACATATATCAAACAATGGTCTTGTATCCAAACTATACAAAGAACTCTTACAACACAGTAACAAGAAGACAAAAAATAATAAATAAGCAAAATATTTGAACAGACACGTCTCAAAACAAGACATATAAAAGGATAATAAGCGGGGCCGGCCCGGTGGCTCAGGTGGTTGGAGCTCCGTGCTCCTAACTCCGACAGCTGCCGGTTCGATTCCCACATGGGCCAGTGGGCTCTCAACCACAAGGTTGCCGGTTCAACTCCTCTGAATCCCACAAGGGATGGTGGGCTCGGCCCCCTGCAACTAAGATGGAACACGGCACCTTGAGCTGAGCTGCCGCTGAGCTCCTGGATGGCTCAGTTGGTGGGAGTGTATCCTCTCAACCACAAGGTTGCCGACTCCCGCAAGGGATGGTGGGCTGCGCCCCCTGCAACTAGCAACAGCAACTGGACCTGGAGCTGAGCTGTGCCCTCCACAACTAAGACTGAAAGGACAACAACTTGAAGCTGAACAGCACCCTCCACAACTAAGATTGAAAGGACAACAACTTGACTTGGAAAAAAAAAGTCCTGGAAGTACACACTGTACCCCAATAAAGTCCTGTTCCCCTTCCCCAATAAAATCTTTTAAAAAATAAAAGGATAATAAGCAAATGAAAAGATGCTCAACATCATCAGTCATTAAGGAAAAGAAAAAGAAAACACACACTCATTAGAATGCCTAAAATTAACGGCTGACAATACCAGTCATTGGATGTTAAACTCTTATACTTCTAATGAGAGTATAAAATCATATAATCACTTTGAAAAAGTCTTGCAGTTTCTTACAAAGTTAAACATATATTTACCATATAACCCAATAACTCTACTCCTAAGTATTTACCCAAGAGAAATAAATGTGTCCCAAATAACCTGTAAATAAATGTTTAAAGCTACTTTATTCGTAAGTGTCAATAACTGGAAACTCCCAAATGTCCATCAATACATGAATGAATCAACAAACTGTGCTATACTTATACAATAAAATATTACTCAGCAAGAAAAAAGGAACAAACTGCTGATACCACAAAGACCTGGATTACTCTCAGAAACTGCACACAGAGCAAAAGAAGTCAGACACAGAAGAGTACGTACTGTATGATTCAATTCATATGAAACTCTGGAAAAGACAAATCAGATCCTTGGATACTTGGGTGAGGTGGAGAGATTATCTGGGAAGGGACTGAAGAAACTTTTGGGGTGTTGGAGAGGTCCTATGTCTAGATTGGGGAGGTGCTTATTTGGCTGTGTGCATTTGTCAAAACTCATCAAAGTTTACAATTAAAATGGGTGTATTTTGTGTAATTAATTTTTACCTCAAAAAGTTTATTTTAAAATAAGTTCTTCATGCATTTTAAAAGTTCTTAATACATCTTATTTGTCCAAATAAAAATACGATAAAAAGTACAAAATCGATTTACAAATAGTGAGAAAATCACTTTCAAATGTAACAAAGTTTAATATAAATTAAGTAAAAGCTCAAATTAACATGCTGAAAATATACTTAACAACAAGATTAAAACCACTGCAATGTATTAAGTTGGTGCAAAAGTAGTTGCGGTTTTTGCAATAATTTTTAACCTTTTAAACCACAATTACTTTTGCACCAACCTAATATAAAATACAGGTGTGACATATAGCTGCCCAGAGTCAATCACCCACAGAACAGTACAAATCAAGAAAGTAGTTTCTCTGTCAACTACACCTGTTCCTGAAAATGAGTCTGTGCCTCAAAATGTGTTATTTTATTGGTGAAATTAGAAGTCTTCTTTAAACTTCTCCAGGTTCTTTTTCCTTATATGCTCCACCATGATCTTTTCCTTATTTAAGTGATAGTTAACCAGTCCCTCTCTTTTATGCAAAAGTCTGCCCTGCTCCATGCCATTTCACCTAATGATTTTTTTAAAAAAAAGGAAAGCCATGCTTTTTCTTTTCTTTTTCTTTTTTTAAGATTTTATTGGGGAAGGAGAACAAGACCTTATTGGGGAACAGTGTGTACTTCCAGGACTTTTTCCAAGTCAACTTGTTGTTCCCTCAATCTTAGTTGTGGAGGGCGCAGCTCAGCTCCAGGTCCAGTTGCCATTGTTAGTTGCAGGGGGCACAGCCCACCATTCCTTGTGGGAGTTGAACCGGCAACTTCTGTGGTTGAGAGGATGTGCTCCAACCGACTGAGCCATCCAGGAGTTCAGCGGCAGCTCAGCTCAAGGTGCCATGTTCAATCTTAGTTGCAGGGGGCACAGCCCACCATCCCTTGTGGGAGTCAAGGACTCAAACTGGCAACCTTGTGGTTGAAAGCCCACTGGCCCATGTGGGAATCGAACCGGCAGCCTTAGGCATTAGGAACACAGAGTTCCAACAGCCTGAGCCACCAGGCCGGCCCCAACCTAATGATTTTGATTTTTTACTTTTGCTCTCTCCTTGTAGATATGGCCATAATTATACCTACAACCTCAAGAGCATCATGTACATGATTTCATGAAAAAGACTTGTCTTTCTCTGAGCTGCTTCATGGCACTTTTTATTTTCTCATTCCTCAAACTGTAAATGAGGGGATTCAACAAAGGGGTGATCACCGTGTAAAATACAGATACCACCTTGTCAAGGGAGAAGCTGGTGTCTGGCCGGGTATAGATAAAGATGCATGGTCCAAAGAAAAGGGCAACCACCATAAAGTGGGCTGAACAGGTAGACAGGGCTTTCTGGCGCCCTTCAGCTGACTGTTTTCTAAGAGAAACCAGGATGACCGTGTAGGAAGTGACCAAAGCCAGGAAGCAGGCGAGGGAGATGGTTCCACTATTGGACACAATCAGCATTCCCGTAAGGTATGTGTCTGTGCAGGCCAACTTGATGACAGGAGGCACATCACAGAAGTAGCTATCAATAATGTTGGGGCCACAATAAGGTAGACGAATGGTCAAGAAGGTCTGCACCAGTGAGTGAACAGTACCCCCCAACCAGAGAGCAAAGACAAGCTGTATGCAGACCCTCATGTTCATCACATTGGGGTAGTGTAATGGAATGCAGATAGCTACGTAACGATCGTAGGCCATAATAGTCAGTAGAAAGATCTCAGCACAGGCAAACAGATGTAAGAAGAAGAGCTGTGTGATGCAGTTGTCAAAAGAAATGGTCTTTCTCTCTAAAAGCAAACCCTCCAGCATCTTAGGCACAGTGACAGATGAGTGGCAGATGTCAATGAAGGACAGATTGCTCAGGAAGAAATACATGGGAGTATGGAGATGTGCAGTAAAGACTATGGTAACCATAATGAGAATGTTCCCCCAAAGGGTTAGCACATATGTGGCAGAGAATGCCACAAAAAGTAATATCTCCAGTATCCATTTATCTGTGAGTCCCAAGAAGACAAATTCAGTCACTCTTGTTTGGTTTAGTGCATCCATCCATCCATCCATCCAGTGAGCTTTCCAAAGGACCTTGGGTAGGGGTCGGGGGAATGAAAGCTTAATTTAGCTTTATTATTAAGGAATAGAACTAACTGAAGTGATTCTGCATTCCTATCTGAATTGCTTATTTATTTTTAGGGCATATAGAATATAAGATCAATTTAATAATAATTGTAACAATATACCCATCTATGTATCAGGAGCTGTTCCAAAACTTTATATCCACCATTTTGTTTAACCACAACTGTACCATGGCATAAGCATTATTGATCCATCTTGCAGATGAGATAAATGAGCCTTACAAGAATAAATAAGTTGCCTAAAACCCTTAGCCACTAGTTAACTGGTTCTTTTCATTTCCGTCTAATCCACAGATAACACCAAGTTAATGTTCTAAAATACAACTCCCAACTGAAATCATTCACTATTTCACTCCTTTTATCAAATTAAACATACCTTCAAAGCCTGCAACATTTATTTTTTCAGTATAGCATCCCTCCCTCTCCCTATGTATTCTTCTCTCCAACGAAGCAAGTTACTGTGCTTCAGCCATGCTACCTCCACCTATTTATTGTCCAAAATCTTTGTCTTTATTTATTCTGTTTCCTCTGCTCAGAAAACATACCCTCTAATCAAATATGCTCTCTTTACCTCGTTGCTGACTATAAAATACTATTCATCTTTCAAGACTATTTGGAAAAGCAGTACCTTTAAGAAAACTTCCCTGACACAATTAAATCCTATCTCTTCCCTTTCCTACTTCTTTTATGATACCTAACTATAAAAGAAAATATTCATTTTTGTTCCCCATTAAATTAAAATTTTCTTAAAAAGCAATAACCACGTATGACTTACCCCTTGTAGCACTTAGCATGGTTTCTTGCACACAGTAGGTATGCAAAAAATATTTTTATCTGAAAAGAGAATCCAATCCTTTATTTATAGTATAGCTAATAAGTGACTCGAGAAACATATTTTTGTAATATGATTTTCCCCCTACGAGATATTATTGTATAAATACTAACATTATATTACCCCTAATTTTCTATACTGATTGGCTGGACAAAACCTATAACAGAGTTTAGGAAATAATTACCACAAACCATAAAAAAAAAAATTTATGTTCTTGATTCAATTACTTCACTGGTAGGAATCTCCTAAGCATCCAACCTATTCAAAAAGCTAAATGCAAGAAAATATTAATTACAGCATTATTTAAAATAATGGTCATGGAACTTTTTTTTTGAAGCTTAAATGAATATAGTGGAACTTGAATAGAATTGTGCAAAGCCATTAGGAATGGCAGTAATAAAGAATTACCAATATAAAAAAATATTGAAATATTATGAATAAAAAATGAAATCAAATTTGTTGATACATTCCCACAATTTAAAATATATATAGTGCCATGTAAATTATCAAAATGCAAATAACAAGCTAGAAGAAAATATTGCAACCCATATGACCAAAAAAGGGATAATATTCCTAATATTCAAAGATCTTTTAAAATTTGACAAGAAAAGATGACAATTAAACATGGGCAAAAAAATATGAATAGACAAATCACAGAAAAAAATGCAAATGACAAATAAGATGTTTAACTTCAAAAGTAGGTGAAAAAAATACTTTCTGTCTCTCTTCAGACTGGCAAAGGGGTAAGGAGCTGATCACTCTATAGACTGCTAGTGGAAATAGGTATTATTAAGAACTTTTTGGTAAATATTCTGACAGTACCTCTCAAAAATTTAAATGCCCAGACCCCTAACCCAGGAATCCCACTTCTAGGACTGTATTTCCTAGAAATAAAAGACTATGTAATTAAAGACACATGTTTATTAAAACATTTTTAGAAAACAAGGTACCGGAAATAAACTGAATGTTTACCAATAGAGGCATAAGTAAATGAATTTTAGTACAGCCACAATATAGAATATTATATAGCCATTAATAAGAATGAGTTGGATCTATGGTTCTCAATGTGGCAGCACATTAGAACAACCTAAGGGGGTTTTATAAATTTTGCTGCCTAGGTCCCACCCCAGACAATTGATTCAGAATCTCTAGGAGTCAGACCCATCAGTGCTTCTAAAGCTCCTTCTTGGTTCCTGTGTATAGCCAAGACTGCAAACTACCATGTTTTCCCGAAAATAAGACTGGGTCTTATATTAATTTTTGCTCCAAAAGATGCGTTAGGGCTTATGTTCAGGGGATATCATCCTGAAAAATCATGCTAGGGCTTATGTTCCAGTTAGGTCTTATTTTCAGGGAAACACGGTATTAACTTCAAGGAATGTTAACAATATATGAAGTGAAAAGAGCATATTATGAATATGTTGTGAACCAGGAAGGAAAGAAGGGGGAGGAGAGAGAGAGAGAGAGAAGAGAAGGAACAAAGAAAAAAAGAAAGAAAGGAATCAAAAAAGATTTTTATGTGTACACATACACATATATATGCATATATGTACGTTATAACATATTTATACATATTCAAACCTATTCAAAATTGATTGTTTGTCTATCGTATTTTTGCCTAAAAGGATAGAAGATAGGTGTTGAACAACACACTTATTTTAACCTTGGTTACACATGGAATGTAGAGTTGAAAGGAATAGTAGGATTTTACTAATTTTTACATTATACTCTGTATTGTTTAAATTTGTATAATAAGCATGGGTTACTTTGTTTCAAAAAACAAAGTATTAAAAGCATGCATGGGGGGGAAAAGCAAAAAAGAAACAAAAATGCTGAATTTATGGGGTTATAAGTACATTTTTCCTTCTACATGTCTAAGAGTTTATAATATGGTTGTATATCTTATAAATCAATAGTCTTAAGATGGGGATGAACTTTCCTGTAAACTCTAGTCAGCAACACATTAGTAATAGAGAACCAAGAGCTGTTTTGCTTTCAACTAGAAAGGAAAAGGCAGAGGCTTGTCATAGAGCCTGTACAATGAATTCAAATAACTGTGACCTTTGGCCTTCACCTCCCTAAGTGTCAGTTTTCTGAGTTGTAAAATAGGAACTAGATGCATCTCTTCTATGTGATTGAATGTAGCAGATGTCTAGGTCTCCTGTTGAAAAGATTAAGAGAGAAGCCAGGGAATGGGAAGAATCTCTGGCTTCATTAGTGGTTCTGTGGCACATAAAAATCATTATCACTTTGTAAAGGTGAGGCAGAAAGAGAACAGGAAAACTCAGTGTCATCAAATCAAATCGATCAACATAGTAACTCTATAAAATTCTGGCTCTCTTTTAAAGGCAAAAGCAATATTCTTCAATATGTAATCAGTAACATGTGTAGACTCACCTCACTTATTTAAAATAGAATTTCCACTGACAAACACTTACCACAGCTCCTGTACCCCCTCTAATGATTCATTTCTCCTCTTATACCCTGTGACAGAAGCCTGGGATGTAAAATCATAGAGCACAAAATTCTACACAAAGCGGATTTCAGGATTCGAAGCTTTGGGATTTTTACTTCTCTGACATAGGATTTTGAAGTGATCATTGCATGACTATAATTGAACTGGCCATCAATGAATACTCAGGAGTATTATTAAAAGTTTTCCATTTCAATGAATTTCTGGTTATTAATCTCATTCGGTTAGCAATTTAATAAGTAGACAATAAAACCAGCAGCCTCTTAAATGAAAAAGTTCCAAACTTTGGCAATTAGCATGACATCAGCTTGTTTAGCCACTGTACTAACTACTGCAATACACACCAGGGATTCAAGGCCACTGACAAGGCCTCACCCATGAATACTAAGTAAATTGGTACCAATCTTTAGGCTCCCAAAATGCCTAATATACATCCTGGAACTAACTTAATTTCCAGAAGTAGCTGATGCAAAACATTCTCATTTGTCTTTTTTACTGCTTGAATAAAAGTTCAAAACAAAAAAATATAATACACACTTTATAGATTGTGTGCATGAGGAAACATCTTCCAATAAGGAAAAAATGTCATGATGTTTTGTAACCAGTCAGTGTTTAAATCTATTTTAAAAGAGTTTTGACTACTTAAAGCAAAATAATAATAATAATAATAATAATAATAATAATACATTGTGGAACTTACAACATGCTGGAGTAAAATATATTAAAATTAAAATAATAAGGCTGGGAGAAGGAAAATGGTAGTTTGAAAGATTCTTATACCGTGTTATAATGTTATTCAATGGTATACTACATTAAAGATATATCTTCTAAGTGATAGAGAAAAACTAAAATAAAATGGCATAGCTAATAAGGTAATAGTAGAGAAAATACTTTTTAAAAACTCAGTTAATCCAAATGAAAAATGAAACAGAACATAGAAAAAATGAAGATAATAAACAAATAGCAAAATGGTGGATTTAAACCAAACCCCATCAATAATTACATTAAATGAAAATGGTCTAACTTGTGTCCAGAATACATTAAAAAAAAAAAAAAAACAACTCTTACAGCTCACCAATAAAAAAGACAAATAGCACAACTTAAAAATGGGCAAATGATCTGAATATACATTTTTCCAAAGAAGATATACAAATGGCCAATAAATTCATAAACGTATTTTCAATATAATTAGCCTTCAGGAAAATGCAAGTCAAAACCACAGTGAGATACCACTTCAGATCCAAGATGGCAGAGTAAATGAACACTGTGCCTGTGTCCTTCCATGAACACATTAAAAGTACAACTAAATTATACAGCAATCAACCTGGAGAACCATCTGAAGTTTAGCTGAACAGAAGTTCTATAACTAAAAATATAAAGAAGCCATGTCAAGGCTGGTAGGAGGGGCAGAGACACTGAATAAGCCCCAAACCTCCCTGCCGTGGCTGAGAATCAGGAGGGATATCTTGGCCACGGAGGTTCCCCACAGAGGAGCGAGGGACCCCAGCTTCCCACACCATCCTCCCCAGTCCAGAGTCCTGGTGCTAGAAAGAGGAGCACCCACAATATCTGGCTGTGAAAAACAGTAGGGATTCTGACAGTTCACATGGGAAGGAAGGATACTGGAAACCCAGACATACTCTTAAAGAGCCCACGCACAGACTCACTCACTCGCAGGCACTCACCTTGGGATCCAGTGGAGGGACGGTAACTCAGGGGGCCTCGGAGACATACGGGGACAGCCTGAAGTGAGTGGCATCAGGAGGAGGACCAGAGGACAGTTGGCATTTTCCCAGTAAGGGGTCCTCTTCCTGTGCAGCCAGCAGGTGGGCGCCATCATTCCTATGTTGAGCCCGCCCCCACAGGCCAAATCTGAATCTGACTGGCCTAATGAGCTGCACTGCTCTGCCCTACTAACTCAGCTGGTACTCCACCCCACCCAACTCGCACACAGCTGGAGGCACTTTCTTATGAACAGCCAACCCCTCCTGCATTGCACTCTTTCCTAGAAAACTATCAGAGTCCATGGGCCACAGGGGGGCAGCAACTGGCCTCGGTGTGCTCTGAGACTTTTGCTGAGTCACTCCAGGCTCAGCACCGGCACCAAACCAGAGTCTACATTAACCTGGTGACCACAATTCTTCCCACTCTAGTGACTCCCTGAGATCCTGCCTCACCCAACTCATGTACTGCATGAAGCTTTATCAGTGGTTGAACCTTAAGGGAGCCGGCAGGTGGCAGCAGGCCTCCAAGTGTCCTGGCTTTATGCAGAGTAACCCCAGCCTGGTACTGGTGGTAACCATCCTCAGTTTGCAGTGTGGTCTCTCCTATGTGTCTTCAGATATAGCACAGGCAGCGAACTACAGCAGATTTCTTTGTAGCTCCTACCAGGTAGTCCCCAACAAGTCACAGGCATTGGGTGACCTGGGCCTGCACCAGAGCCCCTTGCAAGAGGTCCCAGAAACAACATACTTGGAGGTCTTCAGGCCACAGCAGAGCACCACCCAATTAGCCCAAGTGGCACACACAAAGGGTGGTCTCAACAGGCACCAGAGCCCACTGGGGCAAATCCCACTCAATAGGGTAAGCCTCAGGTACAGAAGACCATAAGCTGTGGACGTGGCCAACCCCACAGGTAGACAGGCTAAGGGTCAATACCACCCACTAACATGCCAACAGCAATCTAGGATCAACTACAAAAGGAAAGCAGACACAACCCACACAAGGGATGCTGCTGGAGCACCCAGCTCAGGTGACCAGGGAGACTGTGCTACTGGGCCCCATAGGACACCTACTACATAAGGCCACCCATCCAAGACTGGGAAACATAGTAGAGCTACTGTTGTGCGGGGCGGCCCGCGGGGTCTCAGCTCCCACTCCCCACACAAGAACACAGGATATGGTGAGGCCAAAAAGGAATACCCACGGAGCCATAGGTAGGGGAGTCATACCACTATGGTCTCACTGGAGGCTGGGTTAACACGACGTGCGACCTGCCAACCGACTGACTCTCCTTCACTCTCCTCAACTCTCCTCCTCTCTCCTCAACTCTCCAACGACTCTCCTCCATAGCCACGGCAGTTATATTAGTGGCCAATGGCCCAATGGCTACAGCTGACGGCCAACCAGCCAAAGCTGATGGCTATCTACTACCCGAGCCAGCACCCTTCCACATGAGGCCGAGAGCCTGGAAACTGCTCTCTGGGGCTCTGTCCCCACAGCTACTTATTGCTTAGAAACAAACACAAAAAGGTAGCTAAAATGAGGAAACAAAGAAATGCATCCCAAATGAAAGAACAGGAGAAAACTCCAAAAAAAGAATTAAACAAAATGTAATCAAGCAACCTACCAGAGACAGAGTTCAACACAATGATTATATGGATGCTCAAGGAACTTAGTAAGAACTTCAACAAAGAGATTGCAAGCATAGAAAGGACATGCATAACATAAAAAAAGAACCAGTCAGAAGTGAAGAATGCAATAATTGAAATGAAGAATGCTCTAGAAGGAATCACCAGGAGACTAGATGAAGCAGAGGATCTAATCAGTGATTTGGAAGACATGGTAGCAGAAAACACCCAACTGGAACAGCAAAAAGAAAAAAGAATAAAAAATAAAAAATGAGGATAGCTCAGTTGCTCTGCTCATTGGTGGCTGCTGTGCTGTTGGTCCTTTTATTTCTTAATTTCCAGGACTCCAATTCACTGCCATGTCCTCTGAAGAAGAGAAGCTCTTTGTTGAAGGGCTCAACTTTAACACTAATGAGTAAGCTCTGGAAGATCACATCAGCAGCTTTGGCCCTATTTCTGAGATAATTGTTGTCAAGGACCAGGAGACACAGCAATCCCGGGGTTTTGGCTTCATCACCTTCACCAATCCAGAACATGCCTCAGATGCCATGAGAGCCATGAATGGAGAGTCTCTGGACAGTCGCCAGATCTGTGTGGACCTTGCAGGCAAATTGGCTGAGGGTACCAGAGAGGGTGCCTTTGGGACCCATGGGAATGGTCACAGCTACTCTAGAGGTGGTGGGGACCAAGGCTGTAGGAGTGGCAGGTATGACAATCAACATGGAAGATATGAAGATGGATATGGAAGGTCCAGAGACTATGGTAGCAGAAGCCAGGGTGGTTATGACTGCTACTCAGGAGGAAATTCCAGAGACAATGAAGACAGCTAAAATGAGGCATACACACCTAATGTAGATACACAAGGAATAAAACTTCTGATCCAGGAATGTCTTTCCTAATGGCTGTATTTGAAAAGATTTTTGGAGCTTCACTGAAACATCTGTTTTAGTACATTGACTTCTATTTTTGAATTGAGCTCACAAGGTAGTGTGTTAAAAAAAACCTTTTAGAAAGCTCCATGTGTTTTAAAAAGTTTTTTTCCTCCCATTTAAAGACAAATTCTGGGACATTTATAGAGTTTGGGTATTTTTCCTTTGACCAGTTTTTCAGTTTGGGCTCTCAGGATTGGTTCTGACAAAAAACAGCCACCCTGATTTAATGTGTATCTAGGGGCATTTAAAAAAAACCCATACACAGTGTTTAACATGGTTAGGAAGCAATTTCCAAATGTGACTACAAGAAACCAATATGATTACTTAGAGGTGTTTTTTACTAAGAGTCACCACACAGATTATACAGAAGTTTCTTTAAAGTATTTGTGAATGTTCACTTTTTTTAATTCTGGAAGAAAAAATATTTTGTTTTGTCTCATGGCATTTAGGATGTTCTTCATGGAGCTCATTAAAAAGATGAAACCTGGGGGAAAAAATGAGGATAGTTTAAGAGACCTTTAGGAGAACATCAAGTGTAACAACATTTCCATCATAGGGGTACCAGAAGAAGAGAGAAAGCAAGAGATTGAGAATTTATTTGAAGAAATAATCACTGAAAACTTTCTTAAGCTGGCAAAGGAAATAGACATACAAGTCCAGGAATCACAGAGTCCCAAACAGGATGAACCCAAACAGTCCCACACCTAGACACATTATAATTTAAATGGGCAAAGGTTAAAGACAAAGACAGAATCCTAAAAGCAGCAAAACAAAGTCAACTAATAAGGGAGCTCCCATAAGACTGTCAGCTGATTTCTCAACAGAAACTTTGCAGGCCAGATGGGATTGGCAGGAACTATTCAACGTGATAAAAAGCAAGGACCTACAACCAAGATTACTCTACTCAGCAAGGCTATCATTTACAATCAAAGTACAGATAAAGAGC
Source organism: Rhinolophus sinicus (assembly GCF_057876585.1). Classification (NCBI taxonomy): domain Eukaryota; kingdom Metazoa; phylum Chordata; class Mammalia; order Chiroptera; family Rhinolophidae; genus Rhinolophus; species Rhinolophus sinicus. Next base: position 129,695,765 of record NC_142503.1, read on the forward strand.
TTCCCAGACAAGAGAAGCTAAAGGAGTTCATAACCACCAAGCATTAGTACAAGGAATGTTAGAGGGATTTCTTTAAGATTAAAAAGAAAATCAAAATTATGAATAATAAAATAGCAATAGATACATATCTACCAACAATTACTTTCAATGTAAATGAATTAAGTGCTCCAATCAAAAGACTTAGGAGGGCAGAATGGATAAAAAACCAAAACCCACAATGGGATTTATAGATGATGTAATACAGAATTGTACACCTGAAATCTATGTAATTTTACTAACAATTGTCACCCCAATAAATTTAATTAAAAAAAAAAAAAACAACCAAAACCCTAACATATGCTGCCTATAAGAGACCCACTTCTGATTGAAAGACATACACAGATAGAAAGTAAAGGGATGAAAAAAATTTCATGAAAATGGAAATTAAAAAAAACAGCTGAGGTAGCAATACTTATACCAGACAAAATAGTCTTTAAAACAAAGGCTATAAGAAGAGATAATGGGGGCTGGACCGGTGGCTCAGGCAGTTGGAGCTCCGTGCTCCTAACACCGAAGGCTGCCAGTTCGATTCCCACATGGGCCAGTGGGCTCTCAACCACCAGGTTGCGGGTTCGATTCCTCAACTCCCGCAAGGGATGGTGGGCTGCGCCCCCTGCAACTAACAATGGCAACAGGACCTGTAGCTGAGCTGAGCCCTCCACAACTAAGATTGAAAGGACAACAACTTGACTTGGAAAAAGTCCTAGAAGTACACACTGTTCCCCAACAAAGTCCTGTTCCCCTTCCCCCCAAAAAAAAGTCTTAAAAAGAAAAATAATAAAATAATTTTTTTTAATTAAATAAATAAATTTATATATTTTAAAAAAAGAAGAGCTAATGAAGGACCCAGTAATCCTACTTCCGGATATTTATCTGAAGGAACCCAAATCACTATTTTGAGGGGACATGTGCATCCATATGTTCATTGCAGCATTGTTTACAATGGCCCAGATGTGAAGGCGGCCTGGGTGTCTGTCAAAGGAAGAATGGATAAAGAGGAGGTGGTAGATATATATAATGGAATATTGCTCGGCCATGGAAAGAAATGGGTTCTTGCCATCTGCGACAGCATGGAAGGACATAGAGGGTGTTGTGCTGAGTGAAGTATGTCAGACAGAGAAAGACAGATACAATGTGATTTCATTTATTTGTGGAATATAAGAACAAAATTAACAAACAAAACAGAAACAAACTCATAGATACAGAGAACATATTGATGGTTGCCAGATGGGAGGGGTTGGTGGTGAGGATGAAAGAATGGGAAGGGATTAAGAAGTACAAATTGGTTGTTACAGTGGGGATGTAGGGTATAGTATAAGGGATATAGACAATAATACTGTAATAACTATGTATAGTGTCAGATGGGTACTAGAGTTGCTAGGGTGATAGATGGGAGGAGGTGGGGGATAGGGTGAAAAAGGTGAAGAGATTAAAAAGTACAAATTTAGTTACAAAATAGTCGTGGAGATGTAAAGTAAAGCATAGGGAATACAGCCAATGATATGGTAATAACTATGTATAGTTCTAGGTGAGTACTAGACTACTCGGGGATCTCTTCTTAAATTATATAAATGTCTAACTACTATGCTGTACACCTGAAATTAATACAAAATAATATTGAATGTCAACTGTAATTGATAAATTTAAAAAGTGATCACCAGGGGAAGGGAATAAGAGGTCCAAATTTCCAGATTAAAAAAAATAAATCATGGAGGTGTAATGTACAGCATGGGGAATACAGTCATGAATATTGTGATAGCATAGTATGGTGTCAGATGGTTGCTGGACTTATGTTGATCATTTTTTTAGGTACATAGTGTTGAATAACTATGGTGTACCCCTGAAACTAATATAATATTGTGTGTTAGCCATATTTTTAACAAAATTCTTTTAAAAAGAGAGATACCACTTCACTCCACTAGGATCACTATAATTGAAAAGACAGATGATAACATGTGTCAGAAAGGATGAGGAAAAATTGAAACCCTCATACATTACTGGTAGGAATGAAAAGTAGTGCAGACAATTAGGGAAACAATTTGGCAATATCTCAAATTGTTAAACACAGAGTTATAACTCAGAAAATTCACTCCCATACCCAAGAGAATTGAAAACATGTCCACACAAAAAATTGTACACAAACATTTATTGCAGCATCATTCCTAATAGCCAAAAAATGGAAGCAACCAAAATGTCTATCAACTGACAAATGGATAAACAAAATGTGGTATATCCATAAAAAATGGAATGTTATCCAGTAATAAAAAGGAATGAGGTACTGATATACAATAAAACGTATATCCACCTTTGCAGTGCAGGAGATAGAGAGACAGCAGAGTTTGGTGTTGTTGAGGAGAAAAGGGTATGGGGGCATCAGATGTTACAGGCCCTGGTGGAGTTCCACCAGTGCAAGGTAGTAAATATTCAGCAGACCGTAACTATTATAGATGCTACCCAGGTGGTAGGGCTCCTCCGTGTAATTACCAGAACAGTAAGAGTAAGGAAAAGAAGGAGGGATGGGAGAGTGCTCCCAAAGGCCAGGCCCAATGGTGTCAGCCCTCCTTCAGGCCACAGTTCTCACCTTACTACATGCAGAGACCCTGTGATCATCAGTCACACTATTCCAACCCTCCAGTGCAGAAAGAAGTGCTGGAGGGTGCTGACAACTAGGGTTCAGGAGAATAAAGTAGACCAGTGAGACAGAATATGGATCAGCGTTATAGATCACAATTCCTCAGGGGCCCTTCTAACCGAAGGCAACACAGAGACGACAGCAATAAAGAGGAGAAGGAAAGTCAAGGAGATAAGACCCAAGGTCAGCATCCACCTCAGCATCATTACTGCAGCAGCTTCAGTCACCTCCGCAGATGCCTGGAAAACCCTAAACCATAACATGGCAAAGAGACAAAAGCAGCTGATTCACCAGCTGAGAATTTATCCACTACTGAGGCTGAGCAGGGCCTGTCTTGAGTAAAGGTCAGCTGACCACCCGGTTCAGTCATCCAAAAAGAAGAAATGAATATAAAATCCCAGCAACAAGAAATAAACGAAATATTGAGTTGAAGACCTTATGTACTTACTTCTTGCCCGTTGACCAGATGACTAGGACTATGCACTATCTACACAGTTTGGGGTTTTTAATATTTTTATCTAAAGACATCACTTTTAGGTAATGATGATTGTGGGGTTTTTAAGCCTGATTTTTCTCAATACAACTTTAAATATTTTTAAATTGTTTCATATCTGGTCAAGTTAAGATCTTTGAGAACCTCATTCTTAATTTGTAATCAAAGTTTATAACTTTATTATTTAAAAAGTCAACTGTGATATTGTGATTTATGATAAGAAATGTATGTTTGGGCTTCCTCCCCTTTTCTAGGAACTCAAGAGTTTTTATACAATCTTTATGAATGTCTTTTATTGGCTGTATGGTAAGCAGAATTTCGAGCAATGGCCCCAAATTCCATCCCCTAATCCCCAGAATGTTAAATGTGATGAAATATCACTCTATTGATTATGTTGTGTTATATGACACTGGTGACCTTTAAAAATGGAGATATCTAGGTTTGCCTAGCTTAAGCACAGATCTTAAAAGCACATGAACTATCTCTGTCTGGTGTCAGAGGAAGAAGGCAAAAAATGAAGCCCCAAAGTTCCACACATGAGAAGGACTTGAAGTGCTGTTTCTAGTTTAAAGATGGAGGGGATCACATGAGAAGGAATGCAGGTGTCCTTAAGGAAGTGAAGATGCCCCCAACCCACAAACAGCAAGGAAACAATGACCTCAGTCCTATAAGTGCGAGGAACAGAATTCTGACAATAATAGAAATGAACTTGGACAAAGACCCTTAGATTCAGATGAGAAGTCAGCCAGCCAACACCTTGACTTGTGATATCCTAAGCATGAAAGCAGTTCAAACTGCCTGCACTTCTGATCTACAGAACTATAAGTAAATACATGGGTGCTGTGATAACTTGTTATGCAGCAATAGAAACTAATATATCTTTAAAATATTCCATTGATCATAACTTACTTAACATTGTTGCCCATATTTTGCCCTAATGAATAATGCTGCTATATAAACATTCCACACTCCAAAGTCCAAAGCCCTTAAACCTCATTTCTAGCCTGCCTCTCTTTCAGTGAGAGCTCAAAAATAGAATTATTCAAGGAATAGAATTATTAAAGGAATATGAACATTTTTAATGGCTTTGATTCATAATGCTATATTGCTTTCCAACATGACTATTTCCATAGAAATTCCATCTCAAAGGTTCACCCAAAGAGAATTTTGTTTAATCTTTGATTCCAAACAAACTTATGTAATATATGACTGACTATGCCTTATTTTAACTTAGAGCAGCCCTCACTTTTGATATCCAAATAACCTACAGTTTGACTGTCTAAGCTCTTGTCAGCCTTATTGTGTGGAGACAAAACCACAACAATGATTATTTATTCTCTAAACCTAGCTGACAGTAGGCTGTAATGTTTAACAAACTTCACTGAAAACTTCAAACTTCATTTGAATTACAAAGCAGGGAATTACAAAGCAGGCAAGGAAGATCTTAAAATGGACTACAAACCCCGGCAATCTGGTTCCAAAGTCCCCAGTCTTAACTCACAGCAGGCATACACTCAGGAAATATAACTTCTTACTACAATGGCTGCCTTTTGAATTTTGGTACAGCTTAAGACGCTTCACTGTGTCTCTCACAGCACAGAGGTAAGAGGCAGAGTCTTTCATCTGAAGATCCTTCACAAGGAGGTAGCTGTATGTCTCAGAACGACTCAGGAATGAGGAAAAATGATGCCCTCTACTCTCCAAACCATCCAGTATATTGTAAGAGATAAACATGGGTGAACTGCCCTCATGTTGTTGGTACCAGGACAGCCCGTTAAACGCAGCTACCTGGTACGAGCAGTTGATCTGGACAGAGGCTCCTTCCATAGCCGTCAACTCAGCAGCCTGCTGAACACCTTGTCCTGCAAAGCCTATGAGAAGACACATGACCATTACCAGGGCAGCACTTCTGGAAGCCACATCATTATTAAAAAGGTTAGTTTCCATAGAGTCACAAAAAAACTGCCATTGATGGAGGAGTTCCTTAGATAGCAATAAGTGGTGGTAAAAAAGAGGAGGAAGGGAAGGAGGACGAGGATAATTAGCACCCCATAAGGAAAATGCGTGTCAGGAAAGACTCTCTTATGATAAGTGTGAGAGGCTGTAATCATTTAATTTAGCTGAAAGAAAATTATTTTGAAAATTCCAAGCAATGTTTCCTTGGGAACATTGGGAGACTTACCTTCCATTGTCAGAAAAACATAAAGAAGGAAAACTCCCCACATCTGCTGCAGGACACTACGAGCCAGGCACTGCATCCCAGTTCCTGAGCTGCTGAAGGTCGAAGGTCGACTCCCTCCCTGTGGATGCAAAACCCAGAAGAAACGCAAGGGGAGGAGCTTCTGTTCAAGAAGGGGTGACTCTAAGCTTCTTCCACCTGAGCTGCTCTGGGTTCCCTTACAGGAGTGTCTTCACATGAATATTTTCTACAAACAAATCCACAGGTCTTAATCCAAGTGATTCTGTGAACATTGGACAATAGAATTGTGTGTAAACAACAGAGGTGAGGAATGGGAAAATAATATAAAACAAAGGCAGAAGTGGTCAATTTTTCCATACTGAGTTTCTCTTTCTCAAAGCAGGAGAAAATAGAAACAGGAGTGGGATTAGAAGTGGGGTGTGTGTGCGTTGTAGTGGTGATGGTGGTGGTATTTGTGACAGTACAGAAGAGATGGGGTAGTTTTTCTACCATCTAAATGTATCTCCTCACATGCAAAGAGATGTTATTTAAAAGATCTAAAGAAATACAATATATATCTGTCTGTATTTATGAGTAAATATAGAGGAATAGATGTGGAACAACAAAGGAAACTATTAACTGTAGTTACTTCAGAAGGTTGAGTTTTTTTTTTAATTAAAATGTATTGGGGTGACAATGGTTAGTAAAATACTTAGGTTTCAAGTGTACAATTCTGTAATACATCAGCTATATGTCACACTGTGTGTTCATCACGCAGTCAGTCAGAAGGTTGAGATGTAAAGGAAATTAGAATATAAACCTTTTCTTATATATCTCCGTTTTGTTTGATTTATAATTTTTATGTAATAAAGTAAGAACTTGAAAGAAGGAAGTGGAAGGGAACTAAAGAGAAAGAGAAAAAAAAACTGACAGAAGGATGGGAGGGAGGGAGGAAGGAAGGGAGGAAGTGTTTCAAACTATTTCCCAATTGTCACAAAAGCAAATTATCTCTCTTGACACATAGTTTTCCCAAGCTGATGTACCCCCATATACAGTATCTTCGCTAAAGGAATTTATTATATCCGTCATGAGTCCTCTGGATTCATTATTTCTATTTACTCAGTATAGGAGACACAGGTCAGTACTTGGTTTTAACATAGATAATACTGTCATCTTGTGGCCAGATGTAGCATTGCAATGTCACACACACACACACACACACACACACACACACACACACACACACACACACACACACGTGTGCGTGCGAGCGGGAGCCTGCACATCTTCCTTAGTAATTTAGAATTAAAAGGAATCTCAGGAATCATCTAGTCTTTGTCCAGCTCCATCATTTTACAGTGGCGCTTCCTGAAGCTCATATCACACTTCACTTCTTCATTTCTAGCCAGTTCTCCAGTATCACTCAGATTAACATTAACTTGTATAAAATAAATAAATGAATACCCAAAGCTACTTGAACTGACATATGCTATCTAGACCTGCACATGAACGTGAGAATCAATTTGATATCAAATCAACCCCTGGTAACTTTGAATCAGAGGTTCATATTTAAAAGCACAGCTTGTTTTGTTCTGTTTTGTTTTGTTTTGTTTTGTTTTGTTTTGTTTTTTTCCTGTCCACAGCATTTAACCTGTGTGGCGGTTTCTCTTATTTTTTTATTCAAAAGTATTTCTTGAGACCCTACCATGTGCCAGTCACTGCTCTCTAATGCTAAGGATTCCAGAATGAGCAAAACCCCCTCCTCTTGTGAAGCCTACATTCTAGTAAAGAGAGATCAACAAGAAACCAAGTAAATGAGTAAATATAGTATGTCAGGTGGTGTTAAATGTTACTGAGAAAAATGAAACAGCAAAGAGGAAGGAGGAAGGTCAAGAGAGATCTCATTGATTAGGTGACATCTGAACAGAAACCAGAAGGGGTGATGGAGAATCCCTGATGGATATTTGGAGAGGGACAGTGACCAATTGAGATCTCATAACACTTCCAGTTGCTTACCAGAAACTATTCTGACAGGGTCATTCCCCACAGCCCCCTTTCCAGAGATCTACTAGAAACATTTGCAGCCATTCTCTCTCAAAACAAAATAATGACAATTTGGGGAGGGAAAAATCTCATTAGGGAAATAAATTAGAGTAGGATTTCCCCTGAGTTTAGAATTTTTCTTCAAATCTCTTGACAGTGTTTTCGTCTTCTCCCTCTTCTCCCTCTTCTTCTTCTTCTTCTTCTTCTTCTTCTTCTTCTTCTTCTTCTTCTTCTTCTTCTTCTTCTTCTTCTTCTTCTTCTTCTCCTTCTCCTTCTCCTTCTCCTTCTCCTTCTCCTTCTTCTTTTATTCAGAGCAACAGAGGCAACAACAGATGAAAATGTAAAATGTCATTCAAATAATATAGAAGTCACACTATTCAAAGAGCCCTGAAAGGCAAGTAATCTGAGAGAGTCTGCATATTTTTTTTGCCAGGTAAACTCCTGAAAGAATTCTAAAGCCTTTCCAAATCAGACATGGGAGCCTTTTACAATAGGCCAGACTGAACCTCTGAAGGACACCTCTCTATCTGCTGGACCATTTCACTCAAGGACAGCCAGTCTCCTCCATGATTTCTCAGCTCCATACATGTGAGTCTAAGATGGATGGAAAAACAATCCTGAAACCAGCTCCATTAAGAATGAGGCCACAAACTAATTCTGAAACTTTAAATGTTTCCTGTTATTTTGTTCAAATGTTAATTTAACCAGTCTCTTTTCTCCATCTTCTTCCTCAACTTTTTCCCAAACAGCTAGAATTAACTTCCTTCTTTCCAAGCTTAGGGAATTTCTTTTTTGTGTTGAGAAAATGACTCAAAAGAATTTTAACACTATTTTCTTTTCATATTCTCTTTTTCTTAGGACAGTGATAAAGGGCAAAGTTGTGCAGTGATAAAGTCATAAAGATTGTGAAGAAGATTCTTTAGTAATTGTGCAAACACAGGCCAAATTGGTCATCTTTTCTTCCTCCACTGAAAAGAACACTAAGTGCCTTTCCTTAAACAAGCTCATTTTTTTTAACTTTAGGTAGAAGGACCGGAATATCCTCTTGTGGGAAGAGATAAAATATGTCTAGGCCACCTCAGACTCTATCCATTTCCCTTACTCTGCCTTAGCTCTATCAGGATGCATAACTGAATGAATGTGATGGAAGGGGAATCTTTCCAGAAACAGATTTGGGTTGGGTCTTCTCTCAAGGGTAAATAAAGGTCCTGTGATCTTAGTATGTCTAACACAACAGTGGGCCAGTCTTCATTCCTCATCTTCAGGATCTCATAACTGTTCCCTAATGGCCCAGATCCCAACATTCACTATAGAAATCCAAACTTTCAAATAGCTGGATGTGCTCACACCAAACTGGCCTCATTTGGGCAGAAGTGGGGTGGACAGAAAGCAGCCTCTCCCATGATCCCATGGCTCCATAAGTTCTCTAAAAAATGCTCTTGGCCATCTCCACTGTTCTTATCTTTTCAATGCCCAGTCTTTCACCCATCCCCACAGCCTTTCTCTAGAGCTTCCAGTATAATTGCTTTCAAAGTATGTATTATTTATTCTCTAATGTCACTGGGCCCTTATTTTCCGATACATTTTGTATTGAATTTTAAACTTTTGCTACTTTTATGTGCTTTTATATTTAAATTCCAACTATTTCCTAACATGATTTTAGCAATATCAAATAGTCTAAAACAGGAGATTTTAAAATAAGTTGGTTACCTAATTAGCCAGGATAGAGATATTAAAGTTATTTTTAATTTTTTGAAATTCTTTAAGTCTGCCCCTTTCTTCACTTTAAATATCCAAAGTTTCCACAACTGAAAACAGGAGCAGACCTAAAACGAAGTGACACATAAACCTACTGGACCGGGGAACAGCAGGGCAAGGAGGGTGGTACCCAGACTCTTCTCTCATCAACACGTCTAACCTTCTACAAACATGCTCCTTGTTTCTCCAAAGATCCACCTTCTGGAAATCTGCTCCGTCCACCTCTCTGCATCACAGATTGCCTTCCTCTACAACCCCTGAACACCACAGCCTAAGTCAAAACCTCCACCCTCTGCAGAGTCAGCCTAGAAAAGTAATCTGCCCTCACATCCAGCAGCTGTTACCCACCTCAGTTTCCTGGTCCTACCAGGAAGGACAACCAGAACCTAGAAGGTAAAAGGAACTTTCTTCCAACAGGGCACCTGGGAGAAGAGGAACCAGATTTATGCAACCATATTTATGCAAAATAAATGGGAAAAATCAGACTAGCAAAGCAGATAAATTGGGGACAATTTTTTCACTATATATATATATATATATATATATATATATATATATATATATATATATATATATATGTATTTATGGAAATCCTCCAAATGATTCCCCTAGTAGTATATTTTATCTGATTTTATATACAATTGACTTTCATAAAACATTTCAGGAGTATATCATTTGTCTAAGGGGAAGCACACTGATATTATATGTCTGCATTGACAAAAAAATTACTTTGGTTCATTAATAGTATTTTAGCATAATCTTAAGTCTCAACTCTTTTCTATATTCTAGTCAAAGAAATAAAAACTGGTCTTCCCATCCATTTTCAAATAAACCAGGGTGTCCACCTGAAATTCAGGCAGTAAAAATCCGGTATTTCTTCTTTCTTTGTGGGCGGAGGGCATGCTTAACATTTTCTATGGACCCTGAAGAGCCAGGTATATTAAGTATTATTATTACCATCAATAGCTCTTAAATGTTAATATAGGAATTATGCTATTTTAGAAAATAACCAAGGTAAAATCTCTTGGAATTATCTGATGAAGATTGAATTGGTAAACCTGTCAATACGTTATTTATAATTCATCTGTTGCCATTATAATTGCTTCCTAAAAAATAGTCATTTAAATTACAAAGATATTTTATAGCTAAATGACAGATGAATGCATCTCAAACCCTAGTGTGAAGAGAAAAATCTTTTATCTAACATCCTATTCAACAAAAAGAGTGAAACAAACATATTTTATTCTTCTATCTTTTCTTATCATCCTAATTAGGTACTTCAAATTCTTTCAAGGTCTTTAGAGAGAGTTGCTGTATTATAGACTGTATATATATAGTATATATTACAGTATATATATAATAGTATATGTATACTATATATTATAGTATATATTACAGTATACATATAGTATATATTACAGTATATATATATAATAGTATATGTATACTATATATTATAGTATACATATAGTATATATTACAGTATATATATAGTATATATATACTATATAGTATATATATACATATATAGTATATATTACAGTATCTATATAATACAGTATTATAGACTATATATATATATATATATATATATATATATACACAATAAGATCAATTCCTGCATTAATCAATGCTTTTATAATAAACAATAATAATTCCTCTATAACCTCATACCAAAAAAGTCCAATTGCAAATCAATGGACCACATAAATTAATAAATATAAATGATATCCTGGAGTAATAAAAAAACATGAATGACCCTTGGAATTCGTTGCAATAAAACTAAATCCATATTGCATAAGAATGAGATGGCCCTTGCCCGCCCGGTGGGCCCAAGGTTTAGACAAACAAGATCAAACAGAGAAAGCAGCACTGTGTCAGGATTCAGTGGGACTTAGCAATATCCATTCAATCAGCCATTTAGTCATCCCATCTAGCACATCGCATCTAGTACATTCAGAAATTGGACGATGGCAATATAATATGATACCTGCTCTGAAAAGTATATGCATGGTACTCGGGAATCAGGAAAGTCTTCTTGAAGGTGAGGACCCCAAATTCAGTCCTGAAGGAATAGTGGTGAAGGGAGCATTACCAAGGCGAAGGGAGCAGAGAAGGCAGACTGGACACAGGAGCAGAGAGCCCTGAGGAGTCCTGTGCATCTGAACACTAGGAAGGAATTGCAAGAAAACGTAGATAATAAATAACAGTGATGTGATGGAGTGGTAAATAAGGGCCAGATAATGAATGTTTTTGCATGCTATTGTGAGGAGATGGGATTTTTAGCTGAGGGCAAAAAGGAGACATTGCGATGATGATTAAGTGGAGAAAAAAAGTAGATGCAGTAATTGTAGCATATGCATTTCATACTTCTCAGCCTCAACCTCAGCCCCTCTTTGGTGACCATCCTTTTTGTTTGGAGTTATAAGTTCCCCTACTCCTTGATCAGCCAAATTCAGCTTCTAAGTATCTCCCAATACACAAGGGTTTTCATTCATCTAGGAAACTAACCAGCCTCTGGACAGTTTCTCATATCAAGTGAACTGAAGTAACTAATGGCAACACCACTTCTTTAAAATAAAATTTAACAGTATTCAGTTTCATAACTCATGTTATGAGTTATTCTCATAACTCTTAGGCATTAATAATCAGACAAAAGCATTCTTTCACCACCTCCCTGTGTTGTATTTCCCCTGTCTGGCTTCACCATTCTTCTTAGCAGACTACAGAGAGACATGGGAAAGACCAAAAACACATCCCTGGACACTGTGGTGACAGATTTCATTCTCCTGGGCTTATCTCACCCCCCAAATCTGAGGACCCTCCTCTTCCTGGTCTTCTTCACCATTTACATCCTGACGCAGCTGGGGAACCTGCTCATTCTGTTCACTGTGTGGGCTGACCCGAAGCTCCATGCTCGCCCCATGTACATTCTTCTGGGCGTGCTCTCATTCCTGGACATGTGGCTCTCCTCAGCCACCGTTCCTCGCATTATTCTAAACTTCACTGCGGCCAGTAAGGCAGTCCCATTTGGTAGCTGTGTGGCTCAGTTGTATTTCTTTCACTTCCTGGGCAGCACCCAGTGCTTCCTCTACACCTTGATGGCCTATGACAGGTACCTGGCAATATGCCAGCCCCTGCGCTACCCGGTGCTCATGAATGGGAAGCTATGCACCATTCTTGTGGCTGGAGTTTGGGTGGCGGGCTCCATCCATGGGTCTATCCAAGCCACCTTGACCTTCCGCCTGCCCTACTGTAGGCCCAACCAGGTGGATTACTTTTTCTGTGACATCCCTGCATTATTGAGACTGGCCTGTGCTGACACGACTGTCAATGAGCTGGTGACCTTTGTGGACATTGGGGTAGTGGCTGCCAGTTGCTTCATGTTAATTCTGCTCTCCTATGCCAACATAATCCATGCCGTCTTAAAGATACGCACAGCTGATGGGCGGCGCCGGGCATTCTCCACCTGTGGTTCCCACTTAACTGTAGTCACAGTCTACTATGTCCCCTGTATTTTCATCTACCTCAGGCCAGGCTCCAAGGGTCCTCTGGACAGGGCAGTGGCTGTGTTTTACACTGTTGTCACTCCATTACTGAACCCCCTCATCTATACACTGAGAAACCAAGAAGTGAAGTCTGCTCTGAAGAGAATAACAGCAGGTCTAGGGGCTGTGAATGAAAATAAGTAACTATGGGCTCAGGGACTATCTACACTACTGTCGCCACCACTCTTTTCAGCTATTACTGCATGTGGCAAATGTTTGATAAACTGTTAATGATTTAAACTGAACAGAATTTAATTCTATTTATGAGAAATTCTGACCTCTTTGGATTCACAATCTTTTTTATCTTTTTTAATTGATTCAAATTATTTAAATTATGTTTAGAAATAAATGGATGCATTACTTCTACCACCTCTGATTACTTTGTGGTATAAAAAAAAGGCCTTATCAAAGGGTAAATAGGATGAGAATGTGTCAACCTCTTCAGAAGTATATTATGCCAGAAAATGTGAAAGGGGAAACAAAGGACGTAATGCTACCCTAGCCCTTTTTTCATTCTCTTTGCCCCTAAACCCTAGTCTCCTGTAAATTCTGTTTCTTTGCTTGTATGGCATTAACATTTCCAAGCACTTGAACTTGGAAATATTGGATGATTTATGTTTTCTTCCTGTCCATCACTCTTCCCATGTACTAAGACATCAAATTCTGTCCCTTTCACCTTTAGAATATCTCTCTTGATTCCTAAATAATCTTTTGTCCTCTTCCTCCTCCAGAAGGGTAAATAAAAATTACCCTTCTGGACCATAGAATCTGTAGGACTCTGTAATGAATGTACAATAAAGTCAGACCCTTTAATCTGGTATTCAATATCCAAAAAAATCTGGACCCTTCAAACCTTATCTCCCAACACAGCTCTAACCTCCTTTTCCTCTCTCATCCTCATTGATTTACTGCTAGTCCTTGAGTATGCCCAATACTTGCCTGCCACTATTTTGCTCAAGTTCTCCCCTCTAGGTGGAATGCACTTCCCATCCAAATTCATATTGTCTAATCTCTTAAAGACTTTTCTTAGAAGAGTGTCAAAGTATAAGCTGCAAATTTTAAAACTCTTCTTAATGAGGATCTTGGCCTTTATGTTTCTTCCAATTGACTTCCTTCACTGCCTAGCACCCGACTACACATGCAAATAACTCTTAAGGCATTTGGATGGTACTGATTTCCCAAAACGAAATGGATGGCCCACTCCAAACATTATAATTTGAGGATGATTTATTTGCATAGAGGCTGTTTACAAAGATATGGGAGTAGGAGGACCACAAGGAAAAGTTGAACAACCTGGGGCTCAGTGACACTCAAACAGTTTACCATCCCTAAGCCAGAAGGGACAAAGGAGGAAACAATTAGGAGAGCCAGGAGGAAAAGTGTCATATAACTCTCCCAAACCCTGTCCTCCAGAGTAATGACACACACATATACAGCCTGTAGATGTTTCATTTTTCTTGAGCTACATATGTAACAGTGAACAATTAATCCCTGAGATGAGGTACACTCTTGTTGTAGAAGATAGTAGATGAAAGCTTCTTCTACTACCATTCTTTTGGTTTATTTTCCCCAGGAAATAGAACTAAAGAGAAGTTAACTGCCACAATGAGTGCATGCTCCAGACATCTGAGTATCAATGTGGCTCTGGAAATGCCACAGATACCACAAGGATGAGAAAATAACTGGACGATAGGATGTTCTATCTAGCTCACACTGAGGGATACAGAGAGCCCCAAAAATCTCAAGATAAAGAACACTGAAGCTGGATTCATTCCCAAATACTCAAGGGAACAAAGCCAAAAGATGCTCAACAAGAGCTCAGGAAGCTTCACTCTAAACATCATGAAAGATAATCAGATTAGATGCACTCCAAATCCTGACAACCTATGTTCATTTTATGCTGTGAGATTTTATCTGAACACCCTGTAGAGCCAGGGTTTGAATTTAGAAGTTTCTGACTCCCAAGTCCACATGTAGCTACTCTTTTTTGAATGTGACAACTGAGCTGAGTTCCGGGTTTGACCCACAGTAATTCTAAACATCATGGTTCCTCCTCTCAGGTAATGGCTTGCTCCAATTTCTAACACCCAACCTTATTCCAGGTGGAAATGAAAGAAGTTGCTAAGTCAGCTAGAGAGAAATGCTACTCGCAGAGATAGAAAGTATCAAAGAGAGGTGATGCTCTTTTTGAAAATCTCTATGGTTGAAAAACATGGTTTTAGAGACTTAAGACTAGGGTAAAGTAGGTATGAAAATAAGGTCAGAGTGAGTCTACAAAAGTCTTTATGAATATTTCTCATAGTCATTAAATTAAATACAAGGATAACATACTGAGTAAAGAGAATATCAATAACTTACATGTCTTCAAATTTAAGACATTTGATATTATACAGTCACTTCTATCTACCATTCACTTTTTGCTAGAAGTTTTTTAGACTTTATCTCCTTCATTGTTTCAATGAGGTACTTAAATTTTTATTTTTCATTTTTTACTAATAACACACATGTCATTTGCTTCAGTGTTAGATCCTCTACTCAAATGTTCAGTATCTTTCTGATTTTATGTGTTGGAGTCCTACTATGAACCTAGATACATTTGAGTAATTTGAAAGATTGAGATTCTTTGGATACTTGATTTGTAGTCTTGTAATAATCCAATGCTGTATGGCCCTTACTTGGCTCACGACTAATTTATATTATAAAATTTATGACAAACATATGACATCAGCATTGCTTTTATACATTTCATCATTCTTCTTCTAAAAGACAATGAAGTCCAGTTCTGAGGGTCAAGTTTATGTCCCCTATACTTTCAAAGGCATGTTTCCTAAAAGGTCTATTCTTTCTCTGTCTTCACTAGAATATATGCAACATGAGTGCAGAGAACTTTTATTCACTGATTCCACCCTCCTCATAATTGAAAGCATGTCTAGCACATATTAGGTTCCCAGCAAAACATTTGTGGCATGAAATCCATCCATTTTACCTTTATTTCCTGGTCCCTACCACCAAGTCTCTCTTATTCTATTTATACCAAAAGGATGATTCAAAATTAACTGATAGAAGAATTTAAACACCCAAAGCTAAAGGGAAAATATACATAGAAATAAATGCATGTACTAAGATGTACTAAAAGAAAGAGGAATCTACATTATGAGGAAGAAATTCTGCATTTCCCTGTCTACACAATATATAAGCTATAGTGTTCAACAAGACTTTGGGATAGCACACAAGAATTACAATTCAGAAAAAGAAAAATGTTTAAACTCAGTACAAGATTTTACTATTCTTTATATCCATCCTTAGTGATTTTATAGAAATTACCTACAGGCCCTGTCTTTCCCACCCCACCCTCCGCCTCATTGCATAACCTCACTTTTCTGTTCCACAGAGATGAGTTCTCCTTAATTTTCCTTTTACTCCTTAAATCTGCAGACCCCACATTCTCCAAAATGCTCCAACTTTGGTGGATAAATCCACCAAAAAGTTAAATAGTATCAAAATAATCCCTCCAAGAAATACAAAAATGAGGACAGAGTTTACAGAATTAAATGGAATCTCAATATCTCAAGCTGAGGCATTTTCCTTTACTTCACAAATTTCAGAGCTTTCCAGGAATAAATGAATAAGTGTATAACTTATTATTGCATAAACAAAAGTACTCACCAAGGATCTTACCTTTGAATAAAGAGCTTTATTCAAAAGCAAATTCTGTCTTCCACCCTAGGGCCACAGGATAACTAGGACAAGGAAGGAAAGGAGAAGAAAAAGAAGAGAGCCCGCAGTTCATCTTTCCTTCTAGCAGTCCATGCTTCAGATATACTAGAATTCACTTTCAGAGTTTTCTGCTACATTATTTTAAACAAGCTTAAAGTTAAAGGTAGAAACAGGCATACAAGGTCTGACAATTAAGTTCGCGAACTTGCCACTGTGCGCTTACGTTGGCAGCACTGTACAAAGAGCTCGGTAAGGTTTCACAGCCTTGGTATAATAATGTCTCACAGATGTGTTCATGTCAATGGGTGGCGATGTCTTGCTGAGTGGCGATCATTATTGTTGCGTGTTTTTGTGCGCCATCGCAAGAATTTCTGAGCTTGAATTAGAGCAATGAACAAACATTAAATTTCTTGTTAAATTTGGCAAGAGTGGAAGTGAAATCTGAAGTCCAAGTTTATGGGGATAATGCCATGAAGAAAACGGCAGTGTGCAAATGGATTAAACGTTTTTCTGAGGGGAGAGAATGCATCACTGATGAAGAGAGGTCAGGGCAGCCAGTAACAAGCAGAACTGACCAAAAAAATTGTAAAAATTCATCAAATTACGTATCAGAATCATCAGCTGACTGTGAGAAGCATAACAGATCAAGTAAATGCTGATAGAGAAACAGTTAGGAAAATCTTAACTGAAAATCTTGGCATGAGAAAGGTGTGTGCAAAAATGGTCCCGAAGGAGCTCACCAATGAACAAAAGCAAAGGAGAGTCAAAGTTTTCCAAGACCTTTTGGAGAGGCAAGACGATGTTTTGGGCCATATTATCACTGGTGATGAAACATGGGTGTACCAATACGACCCTGAAATAAAGAGTCAAAGTGCACAATGGAAGTCAGCCAATTCTCCACAACCAAAAAAGTTCCATCAGTCCAAATCAAAACAATGTTGCTAAACTTTTTTGATATCAGATGGATTATTCATTATAAATTTGTACCAACTGGACAAACAGTTAACCAAGTTTACTATTTGGAAGTGCTGAAAAGGCTATGTGAAAAAGTTAGATGAAAACGACATGAACTTTTCGCCAACAATTCCTGGCTCTTGCATCACAGCAATGCACCAGCTCACACAGCACTGTCTGTGAGGGAGTTTTTAGCCAGTAAACAAATAACTGTATTGGAACACCCTCCCTACTCACCTGATCTGGCCCCCAGTGGCTTCTTACTTTACCCACAGATAAAAGAAATATTGAAAGGAAGACATTTTGATTACATTCAGGACATCAAAGGTAATATGATGACAGCTCTGATGACCATTCCAGAAAAAGTTCCAAAATTGAAGGGTGGACTAGGCGCTGGCATCAGTGCATAGCTTCCCAAGGGGAATACTTTGAAGGTGAATATTGTGATAGTCAGCAATGAGATATGTAGCACTTTTTCTAGGATGAGTTCGCGAACCTATTTGTCAGACCTCATACACTCAGGAAATACCAGAACTGCTCAAGCCCACCCATGCCTATATGTTTTACCAGAAATGCCTGCATGTTTTGCCAGTGAACACAGAGAGGTATTGGGAATGACAGTGCAGCAGCACAAGGCTGGAGTCAAAGCAAAGTCAAAGCATGCAGTGATTTCCAGACCAGAGACCAAGAACAGGAACTGTGGATTCCAGCTAGTGGTATGCTGGTAATGTTTAAAAATACTCCCCACCTTAACCCCCCCTTCCAAAAAAAGGCCCTAATTTGCATTGTTTGCCAATTTCCATGGTTTAAATACTCCCACCACAATATTTTCAAACTCCAACATGAAATCATTGTATATGCAGTTGTTAATGACAGGACGCCATTACCATAAAGATACGCTAAATATGAATAACTTTATAGGTACTAGTAAAACATAGTAAAATATTAGAAAGTGACGAGTGTTTAATATTATGATATTTTAATGCAATTTATGTAATTGAAAATGCATATTTAGTTGTAAATTTAAATTGCAAGTTTAAAAAAGAGCTTACAAAACTTCTGAAAATTTAACAGTAAGCTATTGTAAGCCAGTACGAATGAACCACAGCATACAACTTACCCCAAACAAGCATTTGGGGGAAACAAGTCACCCCACAATTTCAGATGGAGCCATTCTCAACTGCATGACCCAAGTTTTCTACCAGACTTGCCACACCCCAAAAAAGAGTACAAGTACCCAAGGAACACTCCAACTGTTTGAAAACATCCTCTTTCTCCACTTCATGGGAACAATGGAATCATTCAAGATTTTAAAGTGAAGATGACTAAATTTTACTCAACTCACCTAAATTTAGGGTTGTTGTCTTTTTCTATCAATATCCAAAGAGGTGGAAACATATAAGGAAGATTAGCTCAATTTTTGAAAATTAAGTACATTTTCAATGCATTTCTGGGAATAATGTGAGTAAATATGTGATTCTGCAACACTTCAAAGGAAGAATTCACAGAAATTAGAGTTCACGCAAACAGATTATGCTGCTCTTCACAGCTCACTTTCTCAATGTGTAGAAATGATGCCTGCTTGCTGTCAAAACAAAAAATAATGAGGATCGGGGGGATGTAGCTCTCATGGGGGAAATGTTTCAGGGTAGAATTCCCAAAAGGTAAATAGTTTTCTACAAATCTCTTGACGATTTTTTTCTTTTTTAAAAACTAAGCTCAATCAAAGGAGATCTAGTTGATACCGTAAGTAATACAAAATTCAAGATACTTAAGTAGAGAAGTCACAATCTATAAAGAACCTCCAAGGCAGGTGGTCTCCTAAATTATTAAAATAGTCAATGTGTTGACCCCTGGAAGATTTTAATCGAATTCTAAAGCAGAGGTACAGTCACCCATCACCACAAGCCCAGGAGATGCTCTGAAGTACGCTTTCTCCACCTGTTGGGCTATTCTACCTGCGAAAGACCAGCCTCCTCCAAGATTTTGCTGTTGTGTCCATGTGAGTCCAAGAAGGGAAGCATTCCTAAAGCCAGGTCAACTTACAATAGAAGCAAAGACTTCATTTCCAGACTTTAAAAGTTTCAGTAATCTTGTCAAAAATTGTATATAGTCTGTCTCTTTCTCCATCTACTTCCTTACCTCATCCTCTACTCACAGAGTTAATACTTTATGCATATTAATTTTTAATTAAATTTGTATTTCTCCAGATTAGGAACTTTCTTCTTTGACTTGAATTTTAAACAGTTATCTTTTCTTTTCTCTAGTTTGGGGTAGGTAATAAAGTGAGGTCAATTTACAATAGAAGCAAAGACTTAATTTCCAGACTTTAAAAGTTTCATATAAATAGTAAATATAAATGATGCCTCAAATTCAGCATTACTGAGCAGACTCAGAGATGGGATCCTTAACCCTTTTTTTCCCAGTGATAAGCACACTTAGTCAACTTACTTGAAGGTTATATAATAATAAAGAATAAATATGTTTGAGACTGGTGTTTATATAAGGATATTTTTAGTGGTATTTCAGTAGTTAGATCTATCAAGGTTAATATCTCTGTATAATTAATCTCTTATTAAAGTTTAGTTTAAATATAGTTTAATTTTTTGTTGTTTCCTAAGAATTATAAGATGTTTTAGTTTAAGCAACAAGAAAAATACCTAAAACACTATTATGAGGAAAAATTATTTTATTTATTTTTTATTAACAGTGCTTTTAATTAGTTTCAGGTGTACAAAACAATGTAATGTAATAGCTAAACATTTATCATTTATATCCCTCACACAGTTATAACCCCCTACCCCCCATCTACCACCCCTCTGAAGAAAATTTCTTTTAGAACAAACCAGTCATCAAATGGAGTTTTTAAATAACATCTGACTCAGCTCTCTAGTACCTTCAAAGAGTTTTTAAGAAATTAATTTGTTGGGAGGCAAATAGATTTTAAAATAAAACATACTAAAGGTCAAATCCTATAACAATCAATGCTATTATAATCCAAATCATCAAAACCATTAAACTACTTAGGTCAATCAATAAATGTAAATAACATTCTAGAGCAAACAGGAAGCATGGGTAATGTCTTGGACTTTGTTTACACTGGGAATAGACTCATGTTGCTGAAGTGTGTGTGACATAAAGCATGAGAAATGTGATTACACAGGCTAACAGAATGCAGGATTAATGGGAAATGGCAATATCCATTCAGTCAGCCAAGCAGCCAAATATTTATTAATTAACTTACTATTGCTAAGCACTGGGGCAGGTGTTGTAGAAACATAAAAAGAACAAAATAGACTATGTCTTTGTTCTGAAGGATGTTTTAACCCAGTAGAAGAAACCAATGAGCACTTAAGCAAATAGCTCTTATCACACTGTACTGCAATTGCCTTTTACAGTATAAACTCTTATCTCCCAGAAGGTTGTTTTCTAAGGGAGAACCCTTCCCAAAGGAGGTGACCGCCAAAGTGAATCCTGAGGAACGAGGCTATGTTAAGGCGAATCAGTGTACTTCAGAAGGAGGAGGTCCAGAAATAAGGAGGGTATGGTACTCTGAGGGAACCAAAGGGTAAAAAAAAAAAAAAAAAAAAAAAAACTAGAAATATGTAAGGGTCAGATCTCAAAGATTCTTGCAGATCATGGGAGGAAACACTTTGAGGATATTAAGTCAGAGACCAACAATAGAAACAGTAATTATGACTAATTGTTTCGTACTGTTCCATAACACCAGCATCTACTTCTTTGTGGTCCCCTTTGGGGCACAGACCTATCATTTGAAATAACATTATTGTTCAGAAACGCCCTGTGCCTTGGCTTCCAACACTTACATGTAGTGTCTCCCATTGAAGAAGCATTTCAGGGCATCTAGAAAGTAAGCAGCCTCTAAGGACTTGTCTTGCCAAGCAAACCTAGGTGATTGATGGAGAATGCCTTCTACTTAAAACATAGAAATCCTCTGTTTACCTCCTAGACTCTGGTCAGCAGATAAAAGCTTTCTCTCATCACCTCCCTGTGTTGTATTTCCCTTGTCTGGCTTCACCATTCATCTTAGCAGACTACAGAGAGACATGGGAAAGACCAAAAACACATCCCTGGACACTGTGGTGACAGATTTCATTCTCCTGGGCTTATCTCACCCCCCAAATCTGAGGACCCTCCTCTTCCTGGTCTTCTTCACCATTTACATCCTGACGCAGCTGGGGAACCTGCTCATTCTGTTCACTGTGTGGGCTGACCCGAAGCTCCATGCTCGCCCCATGTACATTCTTCTGGGCGTGCTCTCATTCCTGGACATGTGGCTCTCCTCAGTCACCGTTCCTCGCATTATTCTAAACTTCACTGCAGCCAGTAAGGCAGTCCCATTTGGTGGCTGTGTGGCTCAGTTGTATTTCTTTCACTTCCTGGGCAGCACCCAGTGCTTCCTCTACACCTTGATGGCCTATGACAGGTACCTGGCAATATGCCGGCCCCTGCGCTACCCGGTGCTCATGAATGGGAAGCTATGCACCATTCTTGTGGCTGGAGTTTGGGTGGCCGGTTCCATCCATGGGTCTATCCAAGCCACCCTGACCTTCCGCCTGCCCTACTGTGGGCCCAACCAGGTGGATTACTTTTTCTGTGACATCCCTGCATTATTGAGACTGGCCTGTGCTGACACGACTGTCAATGAGCTGGTGACCTTTGTGGACATTGGGGTAGTGGCTGCCAGTTGCTTCATGTTAATTCTGCTCTCCTATGCCAACATAATCCATGCCATCTTAAAGATACGCACAGCTGATGGGCGGCGCCGGGCATTCTCCACCTGTGGTTCCCACTTAACTGTGGTCACAGTCTACTATGTCCCCTGTATTTTCATCTACCTCAGGCCAGGCTCCAAGGGTCCCCTGGATGGGGCAGTGGCTGTGTTTTACACTGTTGTCACTCCATTACTGAACCCCCTCATCTATACACTGAGGAACCAAGAAGTGAAGTCTGCTCTGAAGAGAATAACAGCAGGTCTAGGGGCTGTGAATGAAAATAAGTAACTATGGGCTCAGGGACTACCTACACCACCGTCGCCACCACTCTTTTCAGCTATTGCTGCCTATGGCAAACATTCAACAAATAGATGTTGGTTTAAGCTTAATTGAATGTAATTCTGCTAGGAAGAAGCTCTAGTGCTATATTTAGCCTTTGCAAATAGGCTAGAGCTGTTTTACACTTTTATGACCCATCTCTCAGGAGAAAGCACATTCTACATAAATGTCGAATATGAGGAATAAATGTTCTATCTGGAAGGAGGGGGGATTATTCCAGGCCAATTTGGGAAAAATCAGCAAAATGGTGTCCCATCACCCTTCATCGATTTGCTTCACTCCTAATTTCCCAAACCTCTGGGCATTCAGGATTACTGTGCTCATGTCAAGGCAAATCCATCCTCCCCAAGCACTTGATGTGAATCTCCGTGTGGATCCTCTGTGTTTCCTTCCAGCCCCTTTCTCTCCCCAAATTCTGTTCACTCTGTCTCAGGAATATTTCTCTGACTTCTAAGTTATCCCCTTGTGATCCCCATCCTCATCCATAGCATTACCAGCATTTCCTTTCTAAAACATAGAACTCAATATGTCATTTCTTTCCTTGTAAATATTCACTGGCTCTCCATTGCATATAGATAAAGCCAGACCTCTTAGCTTGGAATTCAAAATCCCCCACAGTCAGATTCCAACATACCCCATCTCCCCAGACATTTCTATCTCCCTCTTCCCTCCAGACCCCATTAATTTACCTGCCTTTTCTTTTTTAACATTCTCTTTACTTAAGACATTGTTGTATCTGAAATACTCTTTTTCCTTCTTCATTTTAGTAAACTGATGTTTTATGCTTCCTTCATGGCCCAGGAAAAATTCTTATTCCTACAAGAAGTTTTCTCTGATTCTCCCAATCAGAACTTATCTCCTCCTCCCCTGTATTCCTACAGTCCTTTGAATTTTGTAATAGCACTTATCATAGGCTGGCCTGTATTATAGTTTAGATCAGAGTCCTTGGAGAACAGAAAGAATGTTTTATTGATATTTATGTTGTAGCCCTTTTTTCCCTAATGTCTACTAATAGGCACTGTAGTAGAGATGGCTAACTGCCCATCAAAATAAATTCTCTCCTTCCTCCCTCAGCAGAGAGCTGTAGCTAGAACATGGGTGCCCCACTATGGACATTTCCCAGTCCATCTTAACAGGTAGGCGTAGTTATATGTCTAAGTAAAGCAAAAAATGAAGAGAAAAAGACAGAGGCCCTTTAAATCCCCTGGAAGTCACTACAGTTGGAGGCTGGAAGGGCTTGCAACAAAGGGAGAGGTGCAAGAGCAACAGCTGCCCATCTTTTTATCTGCATCTCTCTCGTCAGAAGCAATAAAATTGCCACTTGTGACATGAATAAAATAATGATAGAAATCAGAGCTAATGGATATGTCTTTTGTATAATACCTAACCTTGGGGACCTTATTATTGTTGCCAGAGGAGATGAGATGCTATGAAGCCTGTCAGATCTTGGGGTCATATGCATGTTTAATCCATAAAACCTAACTACTCTTAGAGGTGTGTGTATACCATTACTACCTTAATCAATAAACATAACTACTCTTGTGGAATGATTTTTGTGAAACGCGGCTAGAAATGTGTCAGGTGATTTTTGTGAAACATGGCTAGAAAGGTGTCAGGTGAATCCGTGAAACTAGATTAAATCATGAACAACTTAAGAAATTATGAACCTGTACCTGTGCCATCCCACTTCACAAACTACCTCCTCACACACAGTCTGGTTGCAATATACATACCTGGACCCATAAAATTCAACAGTTTCCTTTCTGAAACCTAGTGCAACTGAAGTCATGCTTCCTGAAATAGTGGAAGCTGCAAAATACTCATACAAGGAAAGATAAGACTGTGAAAAGGTAAGACAAACATTTTTGCCTGATTCCATCTACCTGTACACACCTTGGCCAGTTCTTCTCACAAACTTGTTACAAACAAGTTTTTTTCTTCCCCTGATTACCACTATTCTCCTGTGGTCCAAATTTGACCTGCTACCTGTTTTTTGTATAACCTGCAAGCTAAGAATGGGTTTTTGATTTTTTGAATAGTTGGAAAAAAAGTAGAATAAGTTTTTATTATGCATGAAATTCAAGTTTCAGTGTCTACAAATAAAGTTTGTATGGCCATGTCCATAATACGGCCATGTCCGTAATACGGCCATGTCCATTTGTAATGTATTACTTATGGCTGCTTTCATGTACAATGACACACTTGAATAGTTACAATAGAAACTGTATGGTCCTCAAGGCCAACAATATTTATTATCTGGACTTTACAGAAAGTTTACCAACCTTTGCTCTAGACACTTCAACACCAAGGTGACTGGAGCTATAGAGATTATTACTAAAGTATGGTGGCAGGGGAAACAGATCACATTCAGGATATTATCTTAAGATATAGACCATTACCAGACTTTTGAAGGAAGTTTGGAGAAAGGGTTCAGATAGTTTCAAAGATCAGACTAGCAGAAAAGAAATCAGACCAATCTGAAAGTATTCAAAGAAACAGGACTAAAAAATACTAGTAAAAATCACTGCTTAGGGAGCATGACTAAAAATATTGTAGATAGTTGGGTTGGATGACTTCTCATGTCCCTCTAATCCTGAGATTCTGTTTCTCTTAG
This sequence comes from Rhinolophus sinicus, assembly GCF_057876585.1. Classification (NCBI taxonomy): domain Eukaryota; kingdom Metazoa; phylum Chordata; class Mammalia; order Chiroptera; family Rhinolophidae; genus Rhinolophus; species Rhinolophus sinicus. Next base: position 129,720,817 of record NC_142503.1, read on the forward strand.
TCTATATAGATCTATGTTAGCACCTTAGAAATTCAAAGAAATATGAGTTTCATAAAATGTGAAAGTGCCAATAAGAAAACATCTTTTGACCAACGACAACCACATTAGCTGTCCTTCCTTTTTCCCCCCCAAATTTGTTTTTGGAAGATAAAAGAAATCATAGATATGTAAGCCTCAATAAGCCCTGTTAAGCCCCACAGACTTTGTCCCACCTAATGCTACAAAATTCTAAAAAGTTAGAAATAAGGGAGTTTCCCAGGAAACAAAACCATGAATATTGGTCTTGTTTTATCACAAGAGTGCTGTTATAATATTCCCCGAGGTAATTGTCTCACCCACTGTAATTGACTCTGGGGAAAATAAAAGAAGTAACAGAACACAAGAGAGACAAACCTTAGCAGTTACCTTCAGTGGGAGCCACAACTGTTCCCTCAGTTTGTAAGGAAACTGGAAGAGGACGTCTATAAATAAGCAGGTAAATAATAGATCAAGTTTCAATAGTTTGGGCCTTCATTTTGATCCAGCCAGAACTGATAAATTGGGTCTTCTGCCATGATCTCTTCACAATAACTACTGCTGATCCCATTAGATCCAAAATCATTGAAATCTTTCTAGAAACAGGTTTTTATCTCGCCTCTCAGATTGCAAAAGGATTTTCTATGGACACTGACACCTCCAGGTGAAGGTGGTACTCTCTTCCTCAAGTAGCACCTATCATTGTCTGATCTCATTTTCTAGAGTTAAACATCACCTACAAGACTTGATCACTGATGTGGAGAGATGCTGAAAAGAGAGGAAGATATTGCCAACTATAGATGACCACAGAGTGAGTTTCAGATACAGATAAATGATAGGTCCAAACACTGTGCAAAATGTTTCTCTACTCTCAGTCACTTTATCTCTCAATCTTTTCTTGATTAATTATTCAATATATTTCTTTCTGTTCTCACAGAAATTTTTTTTTGTTATTGCTCTGCTAAGTCTAACTATACAACTAACATTTCGCTATTTTATATCAGGATAACACTCTCTCCCCAATCCTTTCATTGGCTACATTTTTCTCCAAAACTACTCTTCTTCAGAGAGTCATTCACTGTCTAGATTCAACACCAACCAAAGCAGGTAAGAGCATCTGGAGTACTGTGGTTGTTCCCACTTGTCTCCTTGCTGTTTGGTCTTTGTCAGGTCCCTTCTCCCACCTGTTAAGACAAGTTCTCTGCCCACAGTTTGAAGGATGGGTGTGAGTAAAACTGTAATCTGATTTCTGTGTTAGTGAATGTTTTAAACACATAGTTCAAACTCATTGCTAATAAGGGTTTTATATTTTAATGAAGACTTGTAGTCTCATTTCTTAGACTTAGTAACTCAAATTTTTCTCATCTCATTGTACTTATGTATATGTTCTTTGCAACGTTACTCCTCTTTAGATTATTTTCAGTTTTACCTGTCTCATTGTAAAATTCAGAAAATAGCAATAGATTATATAAGTTTCTAAATATTTGAGATGTTTTGTATAAATTAAAAGAGAGTGCTTTGAGTTGATTTTCAAAAAATAATATATTTTTTTTATTTTCTTCATGGCCATTTGAGAGATAGATGACTAGAGTTAGGTATGTAATTTGGAACCAGAATTAAGCAAACCTCATCTGCTGAAGTGGGGTCAAGCCTGTGCCCTTTGCCTCATTAGAAAAGGTGCCTAATCCCCTGGGCAAATCATCAATCACTAACAATTTCTTTAATGATCAACATTGTTGATTTATAGTCATTTTGTGATCCACTAATGATTCCCATCTTTTTCAAACATGATTGTACTACATGACCTTTTATATTTGGTACCAGATCACAGTTCAAAAACACATTGCACCAATATCTTCACAGTCAAGTTCTCTGTAAAATGAAAATATTGCTAAGCACCCAGCAATGGTCTATTTTTTTAAAAAAACACTCGATGTGATAGAATTCCAGACAACGAAAGAAGATGGGCTACTTTACGGATTCATGATAAAGAAAATTTCACTCTTGTTTGATTTTAGAACATGCACTTAATTCTACTACATTTAGGTTTAAAAATAGGGGGCAGCAACACCAGTTTGGAATCTTTGACAGAATGAACCACCAAACTCTTAAAATCGTTATTTTGATCATAGACAAAACTATGGCCTCAAGGACACTAACGATTAATGTTTTAATGAATTTTTAAAACTCCTAATGAGTTAGCAACCTGAAATAACATGATTTACTAAATTATTTTGGCTTATTTGTTGGAAGTAATGGTAAGTAAAATGTAGAAAAAGTACTGAAGTGGAAACCATAAAGCCTAGTTGGAGTCCTTACTCTACATGGCTATGGGACGCCTCTGTCATCTAACTCCTTCAAGGATCATGAGAACACTACAGAGATGTAAAATACCATCATTATTTTGTGAGTTCATATCACCCTAGTCCATTGAGATTTCATTAGTGCAATGTTTCTTTCTCTTTGTGCCATGTTCTCCTATCTATCTAACTAGCTAGCTAGCTATCTCTATCTCCAGTTTTGTTATTGAAATGAATTAAGGCATCTCAGCGCCACATCTGGGATATCAGTGACTCGAAGTAAGAAGAGGGTGTTCAGCCAGTGATACCAAGTTTCATGCTTGGAGGTCTATGATACTGGCATGACAAATCAGAGGTTAAAAAAAAGTTGTCCTGTGAGTCTTTATAACTAAATGAGGAAGAAAAATTGTTAAAGAAACGAATAGAGGAAAACTTAATTGCGACTGGAATGAAATCACACCTAATAAAACAGAATTACACACAGAGCTACATGCCTTCCCATGATGGCTCTAAAACCTAAGGGCAAGATTAGGAAATACATTCTCTCGGGTTGAACATAACAAGAGTCAGCATATACACATACCAAATCATTACGTCGTGCACCTGAAACTAATATAATGTTAATGTAAATTATACCTCAATGTAAAAATACAAATTTAAAAATTTTTAAGTTTAGGTTCTGTGAGATAATATGCTAATTTGATAGATTTCTTTTTCATAGGAAAAATATCCCCAAAGGCTATGGTTTTGTCATTATACTGTAACCAGTTTTGGACTAACCTGGCAACCTTATGCCAACAGTCTTTTTTTTTTTTTTTTCAGTGCCTATAAATACTCTCTCCTTCAAATGCTCTTGGTAACTCTATGTTCTAACTAGTTTGCTCATTCTTGAGTTAATAAATCTTTGACATATATTTAAAACCCACACAAGAATCAACACAATATGTGTGGATTGGAATTCCCTATCTATGGGAAATTTCCGGGGGGGGGGGGGGAAATAGTTCCACAAGAAAAATTCAGAGAACAGAGAATGTTCCCTAATGCAAATAAGAAGACAGTATGGAAAATAAATGAGGGAAAAAAGCATTAAGGAATCCCAAAAAGTTATGAAATGTGCTGAAAAGAAGAATGCCATTAGAAATAATAAAGGTAATCTAAAACAGATATAGACTCAGGAAGGAAATAATAACAGTAAAACTTTGTCCATGTATCCCCACTACTGTCCAGAAGAAAAAGGTATTGTATCTGAAGGGAAGATTGAAGTATAAAGATAAAGGTACTGTGTAATTCACTAGGTGTAATTAATTGAGAGCTGTTGAAGCTCCATCAAATTCCTTTTGCCCTGATTCAAAATTCAGAAATATACACCTGATTCCTAATTTGATTTCCAAGGACCTTGATATTACATAGTAAGTGGTTGCCCTGGGCGCTTACTATGGCACTCCCACACCATTTCAGTCATGGGAGTAAGATCTCCCACTGTAGGTTAACAAAATTGTTGTTTGGTTTACAAGTCATTCTCTCAGGTATTTGAATAGAGTGAATTGATTTCCCAATGCCTGATTACCCTGGGGAAACCTGACCAAATCAGATTTCTAAATCTGCAGAGTTTAACATCAGACCTTTTCTACCTCAGAAAACTATAGCATCCCATGTCTGCCAGACCAGAGCAGCCACCTGACTTCTCACTATGGCTGTCCCGCTTTGCTTCCTTCTCTCTTCTCTTTCTTTACCATGTCCCAAGGCAAAATTATTATGTAAAAAGAAACCAAAATACATAGCACTAAGTACCAACCACAACTTTACTTATATGTTTACTGCCTCATGGGCATTCTTTTCTACAAAGAACCTGGAGAGTAGACTTATACAGCATCAAGCACTATTACATGTAACTAATCATTTAATCAAAATTCTATTCCATTCTCTCTACTACAAAGAGGGGGAAAGAATTTTCTCATTTCCTTTCTGCATACTCCCCACTCTGCATAAGTTTCTGCCCTGGCAGAGATAAGAACGAGCTAGTGGCCTCTGGAAGTTTCTGAACTGGCAGAGCATTTAACAAAACAAATATCCCTTTCCACCACGTGTCATTCCCAGTAAACCCTTAATCTTTGGCAAAAGTACTCTAGGTGCAAACATTTTCTGTCAAGGTCCAGAGAGTAATTGTTTTAGGCTTTGCAGGCCAAATGCAATGACTCCACTCTGCCATCATAGCACCAAAGCAGCCACAGACAATATATAAGTAAATGAGCATGACTGTACTCCAAAAAAACTTTACTTACAAAACAGGCCAGCTCCTGCCATAGAACATATTTTCTCCCTACTTGTCATCGCTCCACATAAGAGAGAAACTTCCCTGCCCCTCTCCTGGTTTTTACAATCCCTTTCCCTAATTGCCCCTCACCTTCCTCTCACCACCAATGCTAATTCCTGTTTTGTCTATTCTCTAGGTAGGATCTCTCTAGAGGATGGAAAGAGTCAACAGTACATTGTTGACTGAGTTCATCCTGACAGGCATTCCCTACCCACTCAGGCTAAGGACATTTCTTTTTGTGTTCTTTTTGCTGATCTACATCCTGACTCAGCTGGGGAACCTGCTCATTCTAATCACTGTCTGGGTAGACACACAGCTCCATACCCGTCCCATGTACATTTTTCTTGGCATTCTCTCCATCATTGACATGGGCATCTCCACCGTCATTGTCCCTCGTCTCATGATGAACTTCACTTTAGGTGTCAAACCCATCTCATTTGGTGGCTGTGTGGCTCAGTTGTATTTCTATCACTTCCTGGGCAGCACCCAGTGCTTCCTCTACACCTTGATGGCCTATGACAGGTACCTGGCAATATGCCGGCCCCTGCGCTACCCGGTGCTCATGAATGGGAAGCTATGCACCATTCTTGTGGCCGGAGCTTGGGTGGCCGGCTCCATCCATGGGGCTCTCCAGGCCATCCTAACCTTCCGTCTGCCCTACTGCGGGCCCAACCAGGTAGATTACTTCTTCTGTGACATCCCTGCAGTTTTGAGGCTGGCCTGTGCTGATACAACAGTCAACGAGCTGGTGACCTTTGTGGACATCGGACTGGTGGTTGCCAGTTGCTTCTCCCTGATCCTCCTCTCCTACATACAGATCATTCAGGCCATCCTGAGAATCCGTACAGCTGATGGGCGGCGCCGGGCCTTTTCCACCTGTGGAGCCCATGTAACCGTGGTAACCGTGTACTATGTGCCCTGTGCCTTCATCTACCTGAGGCCTGAAACCAACAGCCCCCTGGATGGGGCAGCTGCCCTATTCCCCACAGCCATCACTCCTTTTCTCAACCCTCTCATCTATACTCTGCGGAACCAAGAGGTGAAGCTGGCCCTGAAGAGAATGATAGGAGGTCCTGGGACTAACAGTGATGTTTGAAAGTGCCTGTCCCTCACTGGGGACACCTTCACATTTACAATTATTCTAATGTTTAGATTTCAGACAGCTTTTTTCTTTCTTGATTTTTCTTTTTTGTGTAGCCATATAGTATCAATACATCAAGATCAAACACAGTTTCAGGCAAAATACTACTTTCTAGCCGTTCCTTAGTGTTCTTCCCAGGTAAACAACTCAGCTGCTACAAGAGTGAAGAGTGAGACTAAAGCCACTTAGGAGATAGCAAAACCTGGTACATTTAGACATCCAGAGGATTGACATCTAGGCTGGAATCGGTCAAGTCCTAATAGGATGGACTATAGGTCTTTTGATGGGAGAATGTTCTTCAGTTCTGTTGCAATTGGATATATACCTTAGGAGCTAGTGCTAGAAGAGAAACTATAGATGCCCTGCTTTGTGCATTTTAAAAGGTCTGGCTTGGGGAACTTCCTGAGGCCAGTATGGGATATAAAGAGGAGCTACAGTCCTTTCTCTACCTTGCCTGCTGAAGAAATAAACCTTTTCTTAAACTGGTACTTTCACAAACCAAACCAAATTAAACAATCCAAAAAAGAATGCAATAAAATATTTTCAAATGTCCCAGTAATAATTCCCCCATACCCAAAAGTAAAGCTCAATATGAAATTTCCCATTAAAAGAAAATAGGGCAATTAATCAGGGCACCAGGATAATTTATCCAAATTAGTATTTCATGTCTATTTAGATTCATGAGGTTGACAAGCTTTCAGTGAGTTAGGCCAGGGCTTAATCAATGTGGGCAAATTTCATGCTATATCTCTCGTTTTAACCCTTTCGCACCTCCAATCTTATCCTATTATGCTTCTGCCTCATGCTCCGTTTTTTATGTTGGATGGTTGCTTTATCCATGTGATAAAATCATGTTATCAATAGAGCAAAGTCTCTTGGTCATAGCAGAGAGTCACTAGTTTGGTCATGTGAATGTTCCTCTCCAAATGACTCAGAAGTTCACCTATTGATCTAGGAGAAAACCAGCCATATTCCCTTCGATGAAGCGAACGTACACAATTCCTCAATATTCTATACTGAAAACAAACAATGCGCTAGATATCAACTCCCTCAAACTACAAAATTACTTATGAAATATCTTAATCTTTCAAAATAGTTAACAAATAAAATGGTTGACTATTTAATTACAAAAATAAACTTAAATCTGTAGCTTATGAATCAAAAAGTTTCCAAAGGCTGTTATACATCTTGTTCCCGTTTTCACAGGTGCTTAGCACAATTGCTATCATAGCTGTTGTTTTAAAAATTAATAAAATAATATTATCACATGTCTTTATTCAGTTCCATGGATGGAATATTTTAGGCCGAATGATCAAGTCAAACAAAAAGAGCAGGATTTTGGTAAGCCACATGGGGGTCTTATTTAAGGGGTGCAAAAGGGGAAGGCAGTAGGAGGCAGGGGAAACTGTTGATCACATGGGCTATTGGAGAAGTCATATAAGAAACTTATATTTGCTTGTGACTCCAAGGGCTATGATCTAGAAAATGTGCTTGCACGAAAGGGATAGTGTCAGTTGAGGGTCACCTGGCCATATAGAAACATGCAAATAAACAGTATGACATGGAAACCATGGAAACCTAACTGTCATCTTACTTTTTCTGAGGAGGAAGGTTTATTTTCTCACTGGAAGGTATATACTAGTTTATTTCTGTCTCGAAGGGAGATGCCAATGACACCTCCATGACAGCCACACCAGGGATGTGCTCCATTCTGCAATTTGGGGATGCCCTGTTGACCAATTTTCCATCTATTGCCCACATAAGACTATGGTTGTAAGTGTAACTCTTCTATCATTGTCTTTGTAAGTGGGCAGGGATTTGTGTCTATTTTATTCACCACTGAATCTCCAGCACTAAGAAGAGTGTATCAGCATAGCAGGTGTTCAGTATTTGCTGCATTAGTGAATGAATACAGTTAAATCTCTTTTCCTTTCACTTTATGAAAGGAGACCATGAGAACCCCCATTTTATCCACCTCTTCTTACCTTGCACCTCTCAACTTCTGTAATCTGTACTTTTTAATTGTAAGAGTTGATCAAATTTATACTCTATTCTATAACCATCAGTAGGCCTTTATTATTCTGTTTATGGTGATTCCAAATACGGAAAACCATTAAAAAGCATTTACCTAAAGGGTATCACATTATGACTGTAAATGTTATTCCTATAGTCAGTTAAGATGTGCAGCATATTAAGTGAAATGTCAGGTCTAGATTGTCCCAGTCTGAGTGAGTGTGGGTGGGGTGTGAGCATGCCCTGCGATGGAAGGGGTGTCCTGCTCAGGTTGGTTCCTACTTTGTGCCCTGAGCTGCCAGCATAGGCTCAGGCCCTCAAGATACAATACTGGAGTCAACAATTTGGAAAATCATTATCTTACTTGTTTTTATTAACCTTTCTTAGATGTCTGTATCACTCACAATTATTTCAGTGTTTAATATGAAGTATGTGGGGCCATTATTTAGAAGTTTGGTGATGTTTTTTTACGAGAAATATGATGTAGTTACTTAACTCTTGTTTATATCAATTAGCCCATGGTAAAATTGGTTTCATTATATATCATTTTGCTTAAAGTCATAATTTCCAAGAAACTATTGAGGATGTTAAGTGAGAACTTACTACAATAGATACACCAAAAACATACATACATAAAATACAATGTGTGTGTGTGTGTGTGTGTGTGTGTGTGTGAATGAATGCCCATTCCCACGCTCTCACCTACAATAAATCACATCAACTAATTTTTGCCAAGCTGTTGAGAAGCTTATTTTTGTTTTAATGTATCTAACTATAGAGAGATTATCTTTTATTAGATTTACCTATAATTCAGAATTCCTCTTCTATCATTTGTCTGTTTATATCACTTGCTTATTTTTTATTGAGTTGTTTACTTTTCCCTATCAATTCATGAGAGCTTTGTATATTAGAAAAGTCATCTGTTGATTATATGAGTACAACTATTTTCTTCCAACTGTATCACTTGTTTGTGTTTATTCTGTGTTTTTCTTATTCCGAATTTTTTATTTTTGTGCCATAATCTTTTCCTTTATGGATTCTGGGCTTCTGTCTTGCTTAAGAAGCTTGCTCCCCACCCCAAGATTTTCTAGTGTCCTTAATTTTTTTGTAACATTTTTATAATTTTGTTTTATTCATTTATATCTTTATTTCATCTGAAATTTATTTTTGCATATAGTATGCAATAAAAACATGGAATTATCTTTTCTCTTATAGAAAAACAATTGCCACTTAAAGAACAAAAGAAAGTGAGCCAAACCAATGGCAAAGATTTTGTCCTTCTCGGCCTGAAACTTAAAAATTAACTCATGGATCCTAAATTTTTCTTACCGATTTCCTCTGGGAAGCCCTAGTAACCAAAAGACCATACAAGGTAGAAATGACAGAATAAAAATTAAAAACATTACAGTGACATAGAAAGGGGTTGCTTCTAAAAGCTGAAAGCTCTTCAGAGGAGATAAAATACCCGGCAGACAGGGTGGCAGACACCTTCCTCTCTTACCTTGTCTGTCCCTTCCACAGTACAGTTGCCACAATGTAGGCAGTGTTTCTGCACCCTGAGGATGCTCAGTCGATGTGATGGATTCCTCTCCTGATCCCTTTGGACCAAAGTTTAAGTATCTCAAAATGACAGGTGAAACGGAGTAAGTTAGGAAATCTGTCCTCGGTAAGCTTTATGCTAATTATAGCCTCTGGGTTAATTTTCCTGTACTTTCAGTAATCAGTTTGGTCTTTTCAACATTTCTCTGCATCTTCTGCTAAGCTAAGAAGACAGTGTTCAAGGGGGCATGGCCAGCATGGTCGGCAGCTGGACCCATGTCAGAGAAGGGATCATGCTGCTTGGAGTGGGTCTGCCCCAGGACAATGTCACTCCTGTCTCCTGATAGTGACACTTCTGCCCACTGTTGGTGCTTGGCAGTTCTGGGATTCGTACCTGTAAAGGAGAATTTCACCTACAAACCCCTCTCTGTCACAAGCCCCCCTCAAATGAGAGGGTGCTAGAAACCCAAACACTCAGAGCCACTCACGGTCAGCACCCTTGAGAGTTTTATTAAAGCAGCAGGTGGGCAAATGGGCTCAGCAGACCCTGGAGCATAACTGCCCACACCAGGCTCACAAACCTCTCTCTGACCTTCTCTTCCACCCTAGGGAGTGAGAGCTTGAGGAGAAAAGGAGCCAAACCCTAGAAAAATATTTAGCATTGGTTCTCTCTCTTTCTCTCTCTCTCTCTGGAGGAAAGATAAGGCAATTAGACAGGGCAAGTACTAAAGGTGTCAAAGGAGGCTGGTGACAAGCCTCTCTCCCCTCTGCCTCCACTATCCCTCAGAGCAGGTTTAGGGGCTGGGACGTAGGGAACAGTGAGGCAGTCCAGGCTCTGGGGGGAGAACCTAGACTAGCTAGGACCAAACAGGGCCTCCCAGTGGGAATGGGGTGGGGGGGGTGGGGGGCAGAACCACAGTCATCCTTGATGAGATGCTTAGAGATGATTCCTCCAAGAGAATTGAATGTTTCCCCACACAGACCACCCTCACATATCCCCAGGGGTTAATGCCTTGGTAGTAAGTGTGGTGAAAAGGCCTCTGGGTAGAGATTACATTGAGGGACTTTGAAGATGATGAGGTGGCAGTTACTCACAGTTGGACCCTTGCAGAGGGTTACCTGTGTTAGGAAACAGGCTGCAAAAAAGGTCTTGGTCTTCTTACAGCTATTCTCAGTGGCCAGCCCTCGAACCATCATCATCACGTCACAGTGATATTTGTACTTATCAGAGACCTTTGCTATGGGTCTGTCAACATGATGACAAGGAAGTTGTGGGTCTCGGAGAAGCCAGACTCATCCGTTAGGAGAAGCAAGAAGAGGATCCATGTCAGAAGCATGTCTTCTGTTAGAAAAAGGAGAAAAGTGACAAAAAGGAGAAATTTGTCTATTACCTCAGAACAGCAGACCTTCGTGTGCTCAAAGCCCCCAACACAGGATTACAAATGCTTTCAGCTTGTCTCTACTTACACTTGCTCTCCTGCACTCAGCCCAGAAAATCACTATAGTTCATCCGCCTTCCATCTCCTTCACCATCCATCTTTCTTTTCTTCTCTCCAGGTCCTTCTTTCATTTTCTCCCATCCCACTGCCAGGGCCCAGCACATTCTTAATCATCCTTCTTAAGACTACACTTATGGGGGCCGGCCCGGTGGCTCAGGCGGTTAGAGCTCGGTGCTCCTAACTCCGAAGGCTGCCAGTTCAATTCCCACATGGACCAGTGGGCTCTCAACCACAAGGTTGCCAGTTCAATTCCTCGAGTCCCTCAAGGGATGGTGGGCTCTGCCCCCTGCAACTAGCAACGGCAACTGGATCTGGAGCTGAGCTGCGCCCTCCACAACTAAGACTGAAAGGACAACAACATGACCTGGGAAAAAGAAGTCCTGGAAGTACACACTGTTCCCCAATAAAGCCCTGTTCCCCTTCCCCAATAAAATCTTTAAAAAAAAAAAAAAAAAAAGACTACACTTATGAAAGAAGTTGGAGTAGAGGGATCTGTCACTCAGTGAAGTGGGCACTTACCACCCCCTTGTGGTCTTACATAAGAGGGCAAAACTGAATCCCAAGTGATGTTTGGTCCTCACTCAGACAGTAACATTAATTTATACAGTGATTTACGGTGATTCTTTGAAAATTGTAATGTGTACGTGGCTATCTGGGGATCTTATTAAAATGCAGATTCTGATTCTGTCGAATTGGAATGGGACTTGAGATTTTCATTTCTAACAAGCTGCCAGGTGATTGATGCTGTTAGACCAAGCCCACACTTTAAATAACAAGGCTTTAGAGTTTACAAAGGCCTATCACATATATAAGGCCATCACCCCGTCCATGAGGTAAGGAGGTAGTATGGTAAGCCATTTTTAGTAACTGAATTTCAGAAAGGTTAAATGAAAGGCCCAAAGCCATACAATGTCTTGGAGCTGAACACAAATCTTAGAACCTCTGGAAACAAGGGAAAGTCTCTGCTCTGTTCCAATTTAGATTAATCCACCAGTCCACTCTATTACCGACGAAAATAGAGCCCTTCCATTGGAAACCTGCTTCATGTCTGCACAGGACAAAAGTTTCACCAATTTTCCTTTTCATGTTCATTTTGCTTACTTGTAAGAACCTCATTTATCCCTTTACACACTCCTATTTTTCTTTCTTCTCTCTAGAGCCAAGGAAGAGTCACCATATGTACTTCCACCCATCCAGTGAAAGACCTCACATACCCAGTCTCAAATAACCTGTATGTGCTCCTTTACTTGGCCCCAGGCTCAAGCTTCTGGAGAATTAGGTCCTAGGGATTCTGTGGCTGGAACGGTTTCTGAGCCTCTCTCCTCTTAGGCTGTGTTGCTATAGCACCCAGCTGTAAGAAGCTAGGACCTGCATGGGGTGAGGCTGTGTAACTTGGGTACTGACCCACCATTTTTGATGCCGCAGGATGCTGAGACTCTCTGACACCCAAAGCACACCTCATTCTATGCTCCATTTAATGAATCTAAACATCAAGAGCAGAATTTTCCTGGGGATAAAAGACCTCACAGTGCATGAAGTATGAAGAGAAGCAATGGGAAAAAGCCTGGACTCTTGGTCCCCCAAGGCAGTTTTGTCTCCACTTTCTGGACCTTTCTGCCAAAAGTTATATAGAGAAGGCGCTACGATAGACTCAGAGGGTCCACTTGCCTGCATGCAGCCAAGCCAAAAAAAAAGAGACACGAGCAGGACTTTGCAGCAAAGAAAGTAAAGGCTTATTTAAGGAATTGGTGCCAAGCCCAGAGACACAGGTGAACTAATGATCTCAAAAACCTGGTTCTCTGGTGGCCTCTAGCAGCTAGGTTATGTAAGGGGCAAATCATTAATCATGGTTGCTATGGGAGTTGGTGTCATGGGCTCTACTGATTGGTCGGGGCTAAGGCAGGGGGCGATTGATCATAGCTCCAGGTCTGGTGTCAGTCATGGCATGTTCTGTCTGGTTCCCAGGCGACGTGGTCCATGGGGCCGTTCTGCTTTCATGAGTCTGGAGCTGAGACATAAAGGAGGCTAAGGTGTTAGCTTTGTTTGACCAAAACTTTATTCTAGTTTGAGGTTTGGTTATTGTATCTTGGTCATGGTTGATAGATCTGAAGCTTTATTCTGAAGTAAGTTTGACACTGACCAGAACCTAATATCCTAAGGGCTTAATGATTAAAAGGAGTGGACATACAGTATATGTACAGGTAGGAGAATCTGGGGAAAGAATGCAAGTGAGTTATATTTCTATCAGGCTAAACAAAGCTAGTTTGGATTAAAGTAGAATGCATCCTAAAGAAATGAAGTTTACATGCAGTTACACAGGGGTCCCTGTTCCCTCTACAGAGAAGCTGGGCAGCTTGGAAGGACAAGATACAACTACAACAGCAGAAATGCCCCAACCAATTTTGACCCAGCACAAGCAACAAGCCAACCTCCCCCAAACCCTAAGCCCCCTAAGTAGCCTCAAGGTTCTCTGACTCATGGGTCTAGCAATCAAAGGTTCTGAGGCAATAGCGTTTATAGTTTTCCAGAGAGGAAAGGGCAGCAAGAAGGAAGTGAAAAGAGGCTGAGAGACCCTTGAAGAGGAAGGGTAGGGCCTGGGGTCTGGGGGGAAAAACAGGAAGCTGGTGATGTTGGCAAGTGCTCTATCTTTAATACACTCCTGGCTACTGTGACCTAAGACCCCGATACCTGAACACCTCTCTTCCCTCTACCCCCAGCCAGGGCTTTATTTTCCAAATGCCTGCCCTAGAACCACACTCCAGAACAGCTCTCCTAATGCCTTGGTAGCTTTATCTTTGCCTGACCTCAACAGCCTTTGTCATCTTCCTGGGGCCGGCCATTGTCTTTGTTTCTCTGATCATTTTTTTCTTTTGGCCTAACCTGTCAGCCCTTCAGGGCCTTCTTCTTCCAAGATCCAGAAATTTTCATGTGATTCAGGCCTCACCTGACCTGCCATAGGCCAAAGGGCAGGAGCCATTATTCCCAGACCATGGTATAGAACACTGACGTAAAGAACTATTTGGAGAATCAAGGTTTGAAATATACACGTTGTGTCATGTGATTAAGTAATTTGCCTATGCTAGGTTTCTCATATAAGTGGAATCATACAATATTTGCCCTAACTACTTTTCACTTAGCATTTTTTAAAACAAATTTTATTGGGGAATATTGGGGAACAGGGTGTTTCTCCAAGTCCAGTTGTTGTTTTCAATCTTTAGTTGCAGGGGACACAGTCCACCATCCCAGGTGGGAATTGAACCAGCAACCTTATTGTTGAGAGAGAGCTCACGCTCTGACCAACTGAACCATCCAGCCACCCATCCAGAAGCTCAGTGGCAGCTCATTGTCTTCAATCTAGTTGTGGAGGGCGCAGCTCACTGGCCCATGTGAGAATCGAACCGGCAACCCTGTTGTTCAGAGCTCGGGCTCTAACCAACTGAGCCATCCAGCTACCCGAGAATTGCATTCTTTTTTAAGGTTTGTGATTTCATTCTTTTTTAAGATTTGTGGACAAAAAAAGGGGTTCTCTGGAAAGTAATCTGACAGGATGATCTGATTCTAAATTTCTTCTGGGCAGATCATGGTGAATAGTCATGCTCCAAGCATATACTTTTTAGTAAAAGGTTTATCTTTACTTTAAGCAAGCTTGTCCATTGTTTCTGTGCATCTAGGTTAACACACCTTTCAAATAACCACCCTCAAGAAAGCATATAATGTTGTTAACTATCCTGTAATCCAATATCTGCCTTGCTTTCTCCCATCCTCATGTAATCTTCCTGATATTCCCTCCTTAATTTCAAACACATAAAAGAAATTGTGAAATTGTTATTCTCCAGAGCATCTAAGATCTTGCTCCCTGGCATATAGTGGCAATTTAGCTCAAATAAACTTTTATAATAATTCTCTACAGGTTTGACGTTTCTTATGTTGACAGGTTGAATAATAATCTAGTGTATGACTATACCACATTTTGTTTATCCATTCAACAGTTAATGATGATTTGCATTGTTTCCACTCTCTGGCTATTATGAATAAATTGCTATGAACATTCATGTACAAGGATTTTTGTGAAAATATGGTAATCTGAAACTTGAAGAATAAGAAAGAATTAGGCAAAGCTAGCATTGTTAATGAGGGTGAGGATCCAGGGACATAAGAAAAGCTATAAAAAGTAAAGTGGGGCCAGATCATCCAGATCTTTGTAAGGACTATGGATTTCACTCTAAGTATCATATCAAAGCCACTGAGAGAATCGAAGCTCCACATTGAGGTGATTTGACTCGTGGGGTTTTCTGTTTGTTTGTTTGTTTGTTTTTAATTTTTCAGTTACATTTGACATACAATGTTATATTAGTTTCAGGTGTACAGAATAGTGATTAGACATTTATATAACTTACAAAGTGATTGCCCCAATAAGTCAGTTCCCAACCAACATCACAGTGATTGCAATATTATTGACTATATTTGACTTGTGTTTTAATAGTGTCACACTTATTGCTATGTAGTGAATGGATTGTAGAAGGCAAAACACAGTAAGGAGGCTAGTTAGAAGACTGATGCAGCAGTCAGGTGAGGGTATTAAGGTAATGGTAGTGAATATTGAAATTTGTGAATTCATTCAAGAAGTATTTGTCTCAGCCACAGACAATAGTTTAGTGGTTACCAGAGAATAGGTGGGGAGGGGGGTGATAGATGAGGGTAAACGGGGTCAAATACATGGTGATGGAAGGAGAGCTGACTCTGGGTGTTGAACACACAACGTGATATATAGATGACGTATTACGGAATTGTACACTTGAAACCTACGTAATTATACTAACCATTGTCACCCCAATAAATTTTAATTAAAATAATTTTTTTAAGTATTTGTCTCCTCCATCAAGTTTAAGTTTTGAAGAAAAACAAGCAACAATAAATTTAATAATTTCACTGGCTTGTTCAACTTCAAGATGAGTTTCACTAAATGATGCCCTCTTTCTAGAATTTTCAGGTTTAGAGTTGTGTTTACAACCTATAGTTTTGTAGGATTACCATCTTTTTATCTGTTTATAAATTCAGAATACAGAGTTAAACTTTTATGCAGACTCCTTATGATTCAGTTAGCTCACATGTGATCTCCACCAGGAAGGGTATTTTCATTTAACTCATTGTGATTTAATACATTTCATTTCCCTTTCATATAATATTCTAATATGGATACATACAATAGTCATAGTAGAAATTAATTTCTTTTAGATCAAAGGCACCATATCCTTTCTTTCTATTAAGTATATATTAAACCTTTTGTAGTTGTCTCATATTTCTTAGATATCTGTTCTGGGTCCCCCCCGCCCAGTCTTTTTTCTGTTTGCTTTTTAGTTTTGGAGGTTTCTATTGAGATATCCTTAAGCTCAGAGATTCTTTCCGCAGCTGCTTCCAGTCTACTGATAAGCCCATCAAAGGCAGTCTTCATTTCTGTTCTGGTGTTTTTTATCTCTCACATTTCTTTTTAGTTCTTTCTTAGGATTTCCATCTCTCTGCTTAAATCTGTTCTTGCATGCTGTCTACTTTATCCATTAGTGCCATTAGCATGATAATCACAATTGTTTTAAATTCCTGGTCTGATAATTCCAACATCCCTGCTATATCTGAGTCTGATTGTGATGCTTGCTTTGTCTGTTCAAACCGCGTTTTTTGTTTTGTGGGGGAGTTTTTGGGGCTTTGTTTTGTTTTGACTTTTAGTATGCCTTGTAATTTTTTTCTCGATAACCGGGCATGATGTACTTGGTAAAAAGAACTGCTGTAAATATGCCTTTAATAATATGGTAGTGAGGTAAGGGGCGAGAGGAAGCATACTCTAGTCTTATAACTAGGTGTCATTATTTTACAGTCTTTAGTTGTGGACTGTGAACTTTGTATGTGTTTCTCAACACCCCCTTCCCACTTTAGGTGGGACAGGATGGCTAGAGGGGGCTGGAGTTGAGTATTTCCCTTCTCCCTGGTCAGTTGGGCTCTAATAGTACCCCAGCAGGTTAGGCTCTGGTTAAATAGTTCCCCTGAGGGCAGGACTTGTAAAGAAGAGAATGCTCTGGCTTATTTCAAAAAGGTCCCATTTTCCTTCTCCTATTGGAAACATGAGGGTATTTTTCTCCTATATATACTGTGAGACCAAGCCAGAAGTAGAACTCCTAAAGGCAAACTCAGAAAAGCCTGGGAGCCTCCCTATGACTGGATTCCCTTGGAGTTTTTCTCTCTCAGACTTGTCCACACTGAGCCTCCAGGAAATCATCAATTACAGTTCAGGTTTCCCTACCCCCGAGGGTGATGCTTGATTTGTCAATGTAGGTTCATCAATTCTAACAAATGTACCTCTCTAGTGGGGACGTTGATAATGGGGGGTATTATGTATATGTAGGGGCAAAGGGCACATTAGAAATCTCTGTACCTTATGCTCAATTTTGCTGTAAATCTAAAACTGCTCTAAAAAATAAAACACATTTTTAAGAAGACTGTGGAAAAGATCCAGAGAAGACCAAAAGATATAAATAAAGGTTGGGGAAACACAACTTCAGAAAGAAGGTAAAAAGGAGCAATTAATCAATATGTTGAGTATGTTTTTATTTCAACCTACTTACACACAAAACTAGGGGGACATGAGCCACCTGCAATTTGAAAGAATTCATCGAAGAAAGCGCTCAGCTCTGAAGAGAATGGATCGTGTCTTATGCCTTCTTCCAGTGATGAGCCCCCCAGCATCTCCTGCACGTGCCCCTGGCTAGAAGTAGCTATGAGCAGGGGATGGGGCTGTGCTCTCTCAGAGGAGCCCTTGAGCCTTGTTGCCAGACCCTCTTATTGAGAGGATGTTGACTCAGAGAAAGGAAATACCTATTAAGAAGGACTCCTCGTGGTTAATTGGGCCCAAATTTAAAAGCAGAGCCTAGCAGCCATTGTTAAATGGGGGCCTCTCATGCACATCACACTTCAGGGAGAAGCTGCCTGCCTGCACTGTGTTCCTGCCATCTGAACCAACACTTATAAAGTAGTTCCTGGAATCACATTTCAACCAATAGGACTGAAACTTTCCCCATCCAATTGGAGCTGTGTAGCTATATCCTCCTTTGCATCTTCACTGACTAATCAGAGTGGCTCCATTCTGACCAATCAGGATGATGCTATTTGGATCAAACTGTGAGGATTTAGCATCCTCATTTGCATAGAAATGGACCAATCAGAGATCAGGGGTGTATGTATATGTAAGTCAGCTCTCTATATAAGGCAGGTCCCCTCTGACTCAACGATCACATTCTATTTCCACCAAAGACTATGTTTCCCCAGCTAGAGTTGTAACATTAAACCTATCTTGTCTGACTGGAGCAGAGCTGGCTTGCTGAACTGGGGTAAAGCCAGAGAGGGACAGAGCTGTGACACTAGGGCCAGGGTCACCTCACAACTGTGCTGTTGCACAGCTATGCTATTTCATGATTAAGCTGTTTTCATTGACTAAAATTCCCCTTCACCACACCCCAAACTGGAGACTCCTGTTGTATTGAATTGGTGGCAACAACTGTCTGTTGACAAGGGCTCTCACATCCCCAAAAAATATGTACAGAAAACAATGAGGTCCTGCATGATAGCTGTGGGGGTACAAGGACAGCAGTATCCGCCTGCCACAGTCTGGGCTTCTGCTCTCACGATGGGGGAGGAAGAAGGGTGACACTTCAACTCTGGGATGCATCTAAAAGACAATGGAATAAATCTTCTGGTTTCCCTTTGTAAACTAGTGAAGCCTGCCTTCTAGGTGGGAAAGAAAAGGAAGAGAAGAACACCATCCAGATCCTGGGTTACACTGAATTTGTGGTGACAAGACATTCGGGTAGGAAATATCTGCCATGAAGTTGGAAGATATGAGAGGACCTCATGTACCCATCCATATTTGGATTGAATGCAAAAAAAAAAAGAAAAAGAAAGAAAAGTCACCAACTAAAAGATGATATTTAAGTATTTTTAAAACATATGTGAGGGGGGTGACCGGTTAGCTCAGTTGGTTAGAGCGTGGTGCTAATAACACCGAGGTTGCCGGTTCGATTCCTGCATGGGCCACTGTGAGCTGTGCCCTCCTTAAAAATAATAATAATAATAAATAAAGTATTAAATATATATATTTAATCATATATATGTATGTAACCATAGATCATTATGTGAGGCACTAAATGCCTCACAACTAAACACTTTTCCTAAGAGTGGCTCCTGCATATTACGTCTTGGCATTCTCTTCCTTTTGCAGCTGCTTAAAAACCTGCATTGCAGGCGCTCTCACTAATCTCTTCTTGGAGGTAATTCGGTATTTCCACCACCAGGTGGAGATGTCCCACTGCTCTACACTTACTATCAAAGAGAAGAGAGGTTCTTAAGAAATTTGAGAGGGGGTAGGAGGGGTCAGGTTCTTTCGTTCCACTGGTTATACAAATAAGCACTTGCCTTCAAGCCGGAGAGCGAAAAGAATTTGGAGAGCAAGCATAAAAGGTCAGGCAGTGGCTGCCTCTTCCTCTCTTTTTGTTTTCTTAGTCCTTTGGTTTCCATGGGGATCTATGTTTGAGTAGCAACTCTGAATCCATTTACTGCCCCTCAAGGCTTGGGGCTGAGCCCAGAGACTGGCTTTGAAGAACAGCAGGAATTGGAATGGGTGGAAAGAACATTTATTTGGTAAATTTAGATAGCATAAGATGAGGACAGGTGTATGAGGAGTGACGGAGTAAGCTTTGGAATGGGGTGCACAGAGCACTGTGAAAGGCAGACAATGTTTTAGTTCAAATGAAATTGGGGACATTAAAATCTTTTCAAAACTTCTTCAATCAAGGGTACTTTATCTTCTCACCATACATCATCTTAGGACACACTCTGGACCCTGTAGATTTCCAGGTCCTTTCCCACCCCTATCCAAACACATCAGTAGACATATGTCAGAACCTGCCTATGGTTCTCCTGAGGTGCCCTTCTGTTCCAAAAGCCCTCTCTAGCTATTGATGAGAACTCTTAAAGAAAGACCATCCACTGTATCCCCCAGGCATGGAATATGACCTGGCACATAGTAACCTCTCAGTAAAATATTTGTTAAATAAATGAATGAATGAATGAACCCTAGATTAGGATGGCATTTACTAATCATACTTAGTTCTAGCTACAGATAAGACAAACTAGGGACAGAGAAAAAAAAAATTTTTCTGTCATCAAAATCATGAGGATGTAAATGTCTTCATTCACAGATTGATTAACACAGAGTTTGATTAGGGTGTTTTGTTGTTGTTCTGCTTAAATCAGAGGTTTTTCATATTTGCATTACTAATAGCCCCTGTTTCGAAGAGCATTTGCATTTCTGTTAGTTTGGGCTATTCATTCAGTATCCATTCACAGATAGCAGTCGATCTACATATGAACAGCATTCGTAACAGCCCCACCCTTCCTCCTTACTTTCTCTGCCATTACCCTGTTTAATCACCATTCTCTGTAATTTGCTTGCATTTTTATTACTTGTCACCTCCCACAGGTAACAAGCTTCTTGCTGCCTTCCTCAATCTTCTACTCCAAATTTTAGAATCTAAATGTTCAAGTCTTAGCTTTTAAAAAAAAAAAAAAAAAAAAGATCTTATTGGGGAAGGGGAACAGGACTTTATTGGGGAACAGTGTGTACTTCCAGGACTTTTTTCCAAGTCAAGTTGCTGTCCTTTCAATCTTAGTTGTGGAGGGTGCCGGTCAGCTTCAAGTTGTTGTCCTTTCAGTCTTAGTTGTGGAAGGTGCAGCTCAGCTCCAGGTCCAGTGGCCGTTAGCTAGTTGCAGGCAGCCCACCATCTCTTGCAGGAGTCGAACCAGCAACCTCGTGGTTGAGAGGACACACTCCAACCAGCTGAGCCATCCGGGAGCTCAGCGGCAGCTCAGCAAAAGGTGCCGTGTTCAATCTTAGTTGCAGGGAGCAGAGCCCACCATCTCTTGCGGGACTCGAGGAGTTGAACTTGGCAACCTTGTGGTTGAGAGCCCACTGGCCCATGTGGGAATCAAACCGGCAGCCTTTGGAGTTAGGAGCATGGAGCTCCAACCACCTGAGCCATCAGGCCGGCTCCAAGTCTTAGCTTTTCTTTGGAAACCCCAATTTAAATGAATTCTTCACAATCCTCCTTTAATCTACTCACCCTCCCACCCTGAAGTTGGAAGTGATCCTTCTTTTCTTGAAATATGTACACTTTTGATCTGCATCTCTCAGCATGCACCACTTGCTATCTACAGGGATGCAGAACAGCATAATAGTATTAGCTATCAAATGTAGTGAGCTTAAAAGATTGGCCAGGCACTGGACCAAATGCCTTAACTGAGTTTTGCTAAATCTCTACTGCAAGCCTATGAAGTAGCTACTATTAACTTCATTTTTGTATGAGGAAACGGAGGCTCAGAGAAGTTCAGTAAAATACCCAAGGTCATGCAGTTGACAAGTGGTGAAGGCAATTTAATCCCAAAACCTCACACTCCAGAATCTACATAGTCTTTGTAGCACAGACTTTGTTGTAAGGTAAATGTGTTAGAACTCAGTTCCATAATTCACAGCTGCACGACCCTCAGCAAATTTCCTAACCTATCTAAATTTCAATTTCCTAACTGGTATAATAGGGATAATAATGTCTACCTCACAAGACTGCCAGAGAGATAGTGTAATTAAAGCGCCTCACACGGCCTAGTCACAAAGAAGTGGCCCATAAACAGTGGCTGTTTGCATTACCTGCTTAACTATTTTATCTCCTATACCAAATTAATGCTCCTTCAAGAAGGATCTGATTTTATTCTCTTTTTATTTATGACATCTAGCACAGTGCTTTATATATAGTAACTAACCACCATGGATATTTGTTTAATAGAAGGATGGATGGAGGGAGGGAGGAAGAGAGGGATGAATTCATTGCCAGTGGACAATTAGTCCAAGTCAAGTCTCCCTTTTTCCCATGGAACTTTATGCATATCTCTATGTAATTTTCTCATATCGCATTATAATTTTTTGTTTAATATTGTCCCTCTTCTCGAAGAGGGGCAGGGTCTGTCTTATTTACCTTCACAACCCCAGCATCTCAGTTCTCTTACTATGAGCATGAGTGTAATTCTATGTTGAAAAATGTATTTTTTTAATTCTACTTTCCTCCTAAATGCAGGTCCAGTGAGTGAAATATGAAATGTATTTGATAAATATTTGTTGAGAGTAAAACTAATTGGAAGATCTAGCTTCGTCCTTATGTCTCAAAGGAAAGAAAGGATTTCTCTGGCCAAGGCTGGATTTAAATCCTGAGGCAGTTCTGCCATCTGGAGATACAGAATCATGAACCTGTAAGCTGCTTTGGTTTTTGCCTGGACTTACTTCAGGAGGTCACAAAGATCAACAGGCCTGAGGATTGTTGATGGAATGTAATTTTTTTATTAATTTAATTCAAATTAAATTTCAATGTGCAAATTAAATTATAATTACATTAAAGTCTGCAAAAGAAAGGGAGAAACAACAATGGAAAGAATGCAATCAATCCCACTCTGGCATTCCATTCAATGAGTACCATTCTCCTGTCCCCTCTCTAATATAAGCATGAGTGTGATTCTATGTAGAGAAATGCATGTTTTTTATTCTACCTATCCCCTAAATGCAGGCCACTTACATCATCTGATACTCAGCCAAAAAATGATCATCTGTTCCAATATCAGAATAAAACTGGTCTCTGGTGCATTCCTTCCTCAGGGATTTTAAACTTTGACCTTAGGTGACCTTTGTCCTGAGTGATGCCATTAGAAACTGACTCCCACGGATTTATTATTATTGCAGGACCCTATATAGAAATTGTTGCAATAGACATATTTTGTTGATTGACTTAGATACTCACATACAAAGCACAGAGGTTAAAGCTGGGTGAGAAAATTATCTGATCTAATACAATCATGGCTGATGAGGAAACTGAGGTCTGGAAAGGGAAAGACATTTTCCCAAGGTAATTGGAAGAGTCTGACTAGAACCTAAGTCAATGATTTTTCCACTGAAAATAGAAATGTTATCATCTGAACTCTATTTGTCAAGTAGACTTTCAATATAAGCTTCTAGAGGGTTGAAAAGACATGAGGTTATGTTCCCATACATCCTGCCCAGCTATCAGTGTAGTTATAAAATGGCCAAACTATGACTTCATACAAATGTGCTTTTTATTTTGAAAATTATGTATTTTTAATGCTCTTATTTTTAAAAGATCTTAAATTTAGAAGGGATTTCCCGGTACTGTAATGGTTATGACACTGTGTTGTTTGCTCTCTACGATTTTAAATTATGTAATATGATTTTATTGAATTTATTTTCTAAGGCTATTTTTCAGGTACCTTGGCCAGTGGGGGGAAGTGCCTTCTTCCATTTAAAGAAAACAAAGTTAATACTTGGATTTCAAGCTGACTAAATAAAGATGGACAGCTTGGAAATGGTGTGTGTGGAAGAATGGTTTTACAGTATAAAGACGGGGGTAGGTGATGGAAAGAGTAACTCTTCTTCAGTAACATGCATATTGTCTCCCTCTTTACCCTCTCTTTTCTTTCAATCTTCCATCTAATTTTTTGGAAATACACACACACACATACACACACACACACACACACACACACACACACACACCCTGGTAACATTTATCCCCTGATCAAAAGATGGGAACAGAAGTCATTAAACCAGGAAAGGCAAAGAAAGATCTAAACCTCATAGATAGAATTTGATCATTAAATCACTCCTCCCAAATCACCAATTTCTGCTGGAGATCCACTGATCCCCTCTCTTCTTCTTCGCATAAACATTATATATATACATATGTATATATATATATATATATGTGTGTGTATATATGTATATATACATATACATATATACACACATATATATACATACATATATACACATATATATGTATGTATATATGGTGTTTACATATATATTTACATCTCTCTATATAGCATATATGTATTTACATCTCTATATATAACATATATACAGATATATGTCATATACAAGTATCTGTGTATATCTCCCTATATCTAAAGAGAGAAAGGAGAGAGATTGCATCTACAATATAAATAGTAAATTCCTGAACCTCATATTAAATTCCATGGGATTAAGTGGATCATGGGGACAAGAAATGTACAATGCACTTTAAGATGGACAAAGAATAATGCATCAAATAGGATGTGATTATTAAATAGTGTAAATACGATATTGCCATCCAGTCTCATAGAAATGCTCAATTGCAGGGAAGCATGGGATTCTCTCTAATATATACCAGGGCCGTTACTATGCATCTTGAACTTCTATATGTAAGCCAGTTGCCATTCACTTCAAATCCACAAGTACAGTATAAGTCAATATTCACAGCAATCCTTCCAGTTCTTAACTCGTCTCTCTCTTAACTCATTTGCTATCGTATTCTAGCCCCTCTGGACTTCCAGGGTGCCTGTGGGGTTTTCTGCTCCCCCGAGTTCTTTTCAAGGATTCTGGCTTTGATTTGCCCCATCATCTCTCCTTACTTTGACCTATCTTGTAGTAGTAAACTCGCTCTAATCAACTCCATGGGAACCATGTGTCCTGGCTTATTTTGAGGCTGTAAGAGCAGTTCCAGAATAGATGAGGAGCCACATCAGAAGTGCCTAAGAACACTGGCATACATTATCCCACTTATAGATGAGGAATAAAGCAATGACCTTATTTGGAAATGGAAATAATGTAAAAAAACAACAGAAATATCACCAAAAGATTTAAATCCAAAATAGCTGCATAATAACAAACTGGACAGCATCTATTTTATTTTCTCTTGTGTACTAGGTACTTAGCACATGGTAGCTGCTCAAAAGATATTTGTTGAACGAATGAATCTGACCTAAATAAACTCTACCAGGAGCAGACTTAAAGAATTTGCACTTAAAATGTAAATAGTAATCAATTAGTTATCATCAAGAATTTTCTCACGACTTAAAAAGTAGTCACTGAAGGATCCCTTTCCTGGGAATAATCTCTGAAGTGGAGAAGGGATTATTATCTGACTGAAATAGTTTAAAGTATGAAGTTATTGGAATGGGATTATCTCTTTAAAAACAATGGAAAAAAAAGTTGATAAATTCTAGAGAGGATGGAGAAAGGAGAAATTAATTTAAGACCTACCTTTTAAAATTTTACTTATGCTTGGCTTCCCACTCATTCTTGCCTTGTTTCTTCTCCAGTTCCATGGTGTAGTAAAAAGGGTAATTCTCTGAGATAAGATCTGGTTCTGGAGAACCTTTTGAAAAGTCACTTAACCTCTCTTGGTCTTACTTTCCTTATCTGAAAAGTGAGAGATTTGGAGATGATCCCTATGGCCCCTTCCAGCTCCAAAGTCCTTGTTCCCCTTCTTCAAAGTTCCTCCCCAAGGCTCTGGTTAAGGTTCTATTATAGGTTGTCAATTATTCATTTTTTCTGACATACTTCGCTCCATGTTCCTATTCCTCCAAAGACTTGCCTCTGTGGCTTAAATCTTTCTTTCTTTCTCATCACTCTGATTTGTTTTCCTTTTTCAAGGCGTGGTTTATTTTTTTATTTTTTAATTTTTTTTGTCTTTCTCGTCATGCTCCCCCCTCACTCTGACTGTTTGTCCCTATTCTCCATCCTTTGTTGATTTGTTGATTTTCTTTCAAATGACCAAACTCAGGATCCCTAGAACTTTAACAAATTGTTCTTATAATGTCTCCCTTGAAAACACACACGCACACACAGACACAGGCGCACGCGCGTGCACACACACACATACACACACACACACACACACACACACACACACACACACACACACCCCACCCTAGCCTTCTCCCATTGCCAGCGAGGCTAACGGCCCTTCCCCCATGACCTCTCTTTCCTGTTCCACTACCTTGTCCACTTCACAAACTCTGTTTCCCCTTTATTTAACATGACTAACACAGAGAAATGAAGGAGAGCAAAAAGAATAACTTCTATCCATCCTCTTATGAATGTGTAAATTCCTGCCATCCTTTGGAGAATGAACTCAGAAAGGAAACACCGGACAAGACTCAGTCTGAATGACCCTCCTTGATCTTCACGCCCTCCCTCTGCCCCTAAAATACCATGGCAACTGCCACCTGAAAGAGGCCAGGCGGAAATCATCTAATAAGACCAGGGACTGTTTGCCAGCGCTTTCCTATTTAGTAAAGTTTTGCAAAGGGCGCTTTCCCCTTACTCTTTATTATCTTACTCCCTTAATGCTAGCAAGACAAAAAATGTGTGGTAGTACTAGTATATGTAATTATAAGAAGCATAATTTGTTGTAGATATTAATTGAATGTCTTTAAAACTTTTTTGGAAGTTGAAAGTTTAAGTCATGCTCTGGGTCTGCAGCCAGAAAGTGAGGCCTATAACACGCAGAAATCAATACAGTGTCACATTGTGGTGAAAAACAAGCAGTCCAATCAGGCATCGCTTGGACAAATTTCAACCAGCCATTTATCAACTATGAGATCTTGAGCAAGAAAGCTATTTTGCTTCTCTAAGCCTCAGTTTCCTCATTTGTAAAATGTGTTCTGCATGTCTAAGATGGGGATTATATAATGCTTCTTTTGCAAAGTTATTTTAAGGATTAAATAAGATCATGCACTCAAAGGGCATAGCACACAGAATACACCTAAGCTATGACTACTGTTACCTTAAGGTTACCTGCATTTCTAGATTGCGAGTTTAGTTTTCTTGCAATTAAAATCAAATTTCTCATAGGATTCTAACTCTTTGGGAGGTAGAGGAAATGCCTCCACAATGGCTGCTCTTCTACAAACTAGTAAAAGAGGAATGCTAAGAGCAGAGTATTGTCCTGAGAGAAGAGGCCTTGAATGAAATGCCAAAAAATGTCCTGGACCCCCACCTGACTATAGTTGTATTTTTAGGGCAAAAGCCAAGACGAGTTTAGAAAATCTTTAAATGAGTTAAAAGTGTATTAATTTGAACAATATCGACAAACACTTGGCCAACAATAGTATATACATTTGAGAGGCATGTTATACATTTGGTCCTTTCATATGTACATGGATTCCCTTGTGACAACACTGCAGTCCCCTAGGAGTAGATAGCCCATGGTTTGGGAACCATCAGTCAAGTGCAACTGTATCAAAATTAACTTTGCAAAAGAATCATGTAAGAGCCTGTTTAAAAATCTTAGGCCCCACCCCCAGAGATTCTGATTAAATAGATCTGGGGTGGAGGCCAAGAATGTGAATTCTGGATAAATTCCCCATGTGATTACCCTCAGTCCAGAGGAGTCTATAGAGCTCTGAGAATTAGCATTCCTGACTGGCTCCTCATCTTTCTCTTCCAGGGATCTCATTCCAATCACCTTCTCCTTGTTCCTCACAGTTCTGGGCTTCTTTAGCTAGAGTGTTATGCTGACATCACAAAACAATGTGTAGGAAAAATCTCTGAAAGTCAATGACTGGCTTTCTTTTAAAAGCAACAACACATCTTGGCTTTCTGAGGACTTAATTTTGATACTAGAAATACCATAACATCCATTATAACTAATTCCGAAGCAAGCTATGCTTACAAATGAAGGATACAGAGATTATGCTCAAGTGGTCTGGCTTGAAAATTGGCTCAATAATGTAAAAAACAAAAATTTTTTAAATCCAACTGTACTCTAAGCTATTCCTGAAGAGAAAAACCTATTAGGCCAATAGTCAATATGGAAGCCAAAATGGAAATTTTTTATAGAATGAGAAACTATAAGAAGGAACCACAGAACTAAAAGAAAAAGCCCATCTTTACCACCAGCTTCCCCCATCCAGAATATTTTCCCTAGAGCCTCTCAGTTTCTCCCACGTGGGAAGGAACTGGGTATAGGGTGCCAGGATAAGTCCCTTTTCCTATCCTTTATTATCTTCAATGCCCTTGAGTACCTCTTCACCTGCTTGGCAATGTAAACGCTTCATTTACAAGGTCAAAAGACCATGGAACATTTTCTAAAAATTAAAAAATTAAATCACCAAATCACCAATTGAAGCAAGAAAAATGTTGTTTGATTTTTCTCTTCTGCTATTAAGTCTCTCTCTCTCTCTCTCTCTCTCTCTCTCTCTCTCTCTCTCTCTCATTCTCTTGATCTCTTTCCCTCCCTTCTTTTCTCCCTTCCCCTCCCTTTCCCTCCTTCCCCTCCCCTCTCCACTTCACCACACACAGAAACCCCTTTTCAAAGGGGCTTTTTTCCAACTCAGTGAAGTAAAGTCTTTGCCCCTTTGTGGGGAAGCCTCATTAACATTCCCACAGCAGCATCTCTTCAAGGATTTTACTTTTGTAACTCTGTGGAGAGGTCAAGAGGCCACAGTGGAGAGAGGTAAAAGGGAAAAAATGGTAAATGGGGGAGGGCAGAAGAAAGGAGAGGAGGGGAAAGAGCCTTTCCTTTCAATAAGGCCAGCAAGAAGGAGAGTGGAAAAAATAGGAAAAGACAAGACAGACAACACCCAGGAAAGAGACAAATATTGGACCCCCAAATCTATCCTTGGAGATTTCATGGACTCCTGAGAAAAGCAGAGTGCTATATTTCTTCTCTCTTTTCTATTCTTCAAAAAGGAAGTAAATGATGGAAACAGTGGGATGAGAGAGTGACAGGACCCAGTCTATTCCACTGAGAAATGACACTTTTCTTGGCCTCAGTGTTCCCATTTCTCCTACAATCGTAGCCTAGTGATAACTGTACCCATCTACACAGGGAAGTTAGCAGGATGAATTAGACAACGTGGAATGTGAGGGAGCCACCCAGGGTCCTGACCCCAAAGGACTGGGAAAATAATGGCGATTCAGTGAACTCCAAAGTAAAGATCAGAGTGCTTCCCAAATCACTCCAGATGTGGTACCTGCTTCATTTATAACCCGCAACTCTCCTACCACCTGTTCTCTCTCTCCCTTCTTTAGTATTGTCAGACTAGCCTGGACTTGTGTAAGGGTAGAAACAAAAGGAACTTTAAGTTTGCCCTCAACACTATGAGGGAGACATGCTTTGCTTTTCTCTGAAGATGCAGCCATCAGAGATTTATATCATTAAACTCCAAAGGGGAAAATAGTTTTCACTTTCCTAACGGATGGTGTTTCAGATATTCTCTCATCTCAGCCAGAAGAGTAAAGGGTAAATAAGGTTAAAAGAAAAGGCCTAGGCATTAGCGCTAGAACACAGGACATATGTGGGCATTCTATGACCAATAGTACAGTATTACTCAAAGTCATGTAGAAATAGCATGGCCAGAACAAAAAATGAATCACCTTGAAGTGCGCAAAATGAGCAGGAGAGACCTGGTTGGTTACCAAATGATGTATTTTAGAGATGGAGGATATACTTAAAGGTCAAAGTTCATATCCAAAAGGACATTCTTTCCACAGAATCTTTGACAATTGTTTTTAGCCTCTGTGAGAATATATTAGAGAGAGCTCACAAGTTCACTGGAGAGCCCATTACACTATTAGAAAGTTCCTTTATATTGAGCTCAAAGTGCCTCCTTGTAGCTTCCACCGTGGAGGACCATGGAACTCATCTAACATCATCTCCTCAGAGGTGGTGTCCCTTCAACCCTGGGAGTTGGACAGGAATGAGAGAGACAGCAATGCACCTGACCTGTTGCTATTTTAAATGAGATTCCTTAAGATCAATCACTTCTTTTTTTTCATGCGAGGAGTCTGGTGGCATATTGTACCTTTATCAATATAGAAGGGAAGAAATGCTAGACTAACTGTCAGAGGCACCTGGCTTCCAGGCCCTGGCTCTGTTACATCATAGCTGTACAATCTTGGATAGGTTACTTAACCTCACTGAGACTTTTGGTTCATCTGTAAAAAGGATCATCTGTAAACAAGAGAGGTAAAACCTGGCATGTTCATTTCAGACTTGTAATATTCAAAATATATCCTGTACATGAAAATATACTATAAATTATAAAGAGCTCTACATATATTATTATTATACTGACTGTTCATCTTTACTCCGTCTTTTTGCCAACCTTTCATATGTCCATTTATGACTAGAAGTAGCTGCTTCTTGGACTCCTTATCAAGATATACCAGAAAGTTCTCCGTTCAGCTTATACCCCAGAAGCAGTCACATTATGAAACAAGGTGACATAGAATCGTGAAAGAATCAAAAAGCACTGTGAAGAGCTTAGAAGAAGAGTTCAAAACACAAGTGAGGGACATTTTCTGAACAGACAGCACGGGGAGAGGCCCCACGCGCTGGCAGGGAGGAGAGGGTTAAATCCTTTCCTCTGCAGTACAAAAGACAAGAGTGTGCGGAAAGATTAGGATTTTTGCTTTTACAATGGGAGCTGCAGAAGCGTAGGGAAGAAGCTGAAGAAAAAAAAGGGGGCGTCTCCCCTTTAAAGACTTGCAGAGATTGAGAGAGAAAGAGAGAGAGAGAGAGAGTCAGGGACAGAGAATCAGAGAGAGAGAGAGAGAGAGAGAGAGGGCGCGCAAGTCTGTCTGTCTGTCTGTCTCTGGGAAGAGAGAACACCTCTGCTTCACAGTGATTTGCACTGGGGGAGAGGCATCAGTTGGCTTCAGATCCAAGGGGGTGACCAGACCAGGTCACCCCAGTTAAGACTAAGTGAGCGTTGCCCCTCCCTCTCCCACCTCTCTCTACACGGGAATGTCTCGGCGAAAGCAGCGGAAACCCCAACAGTTAATCTCGGACTGCGAAGGTCCCAGCGCGTCTGAGAACGGTGGGTGCTTGGGGAGGGGTGGGGGAGCCCTGAGTCCAAGTCTGTGTGGGTCAAGCCAGGGCAAGGGGAGGGCACCCGGGCCATGGGCGAAAGCAGGGGGAGAACATGGTCACCGGGGGTTTGAAGGAGTTTAGATGCAGGGAGTAAGGAGATGACCTGTGGTGGGGAGAAGCCCCTCTTGGCTTTTCTCAGAATTAATTCTGTTTGTGTTTTCCTTGTTGTTTTTCTCTGGATGAAATGGAGTTTTCAAACTGGCTCTGTCTCCCCACCCAAGAGTTTTCTCCCCAGGTCCCCCTTTTCTCTCTGGTCTTTGTGCCGTTGCTAAGTAACGTCCTCAGACCTGAAGACCGTCTCTCAGGGGTGGGATTTTCCCCCCTTTCCTTTCTGAAGAGTTGGGTTGCAAGAGAATGAATCGGATAAACGTGAAGGTTCCCTTGAGGGAGAAGAGAAAAAAGTTTCTCATTGTTGGGCTGAGCTGAGAGCAGATCAGAGCTCCCAGAGGGAGCTAATGTCGGTCAGATGCAGCCTGGTTTGGGATGTGTATCCGTGTCACCTGGGGTAGAGGCCGGAGGAGAGGTCTGGATGAGGGGCTTAGGTTTGGGCTTCAAGGAAGGCCAAGAGAAGAAAAAACGTATGAGTTAACATACATGTATGTCATTTTATGAAGCTACTATCATCTGTTTTAAGTAACAGATTTTCTTTATTGGGGGGAGGGGGGCACAGGGGGGGAGGGGGGCAGAGGGGGGAGGAGGAGATTTCATGTATTCTTTCAACATTCCAGAAAGAGGCAGATGGTAGAGCAACCAGGGTATTGAGAAGTGACATAGCCCAAAATCTCAGAAACAGAAGCATAGTCAGGACAAACACCCGTTTCCTGATGCTCAGGGCTGGTGGTACTCACTCCACCACATTAGGGTTTTCCAAACTCGCTTGATTGTGGATAGATCTGTGCTAGGGTCTGCGAATCTATATCTTTGCAAACATCCAGGTAAAACTTAGGAAGCAAGTTTTGGACATACTGGTCAGTGGTATGGCTACACATGTTCACGTGTGACATGAACAGTCTAGAGTCCTGGCTCAGGAAGGAACTAATAGTTATTCAGCAAACAGTTGATTCACCCAACAATGTAGTGTAGGGTTAAGATTAAGCACAGAGTTCTGAAGCCGGATTTTAAGGGTTCAAATCCTGGCTCTACCACTTGCTTAGTGGTGCAACTTTAGTTGATTTACTTTGACACTCTCTGCAACAATGGCACTTGCTACAAGTGCTAAAATATGGCCAAAGCTCAGAAATCTCTTGGTGAACTTCAGCATTTCTTTATGAGAGATGTGTGGCATGAAAAGCTCTAGGAAAATGTATTCACAGTGACCAAATCTAAATCATGGATTTGTTTTTCTACCTGTTGTTAAAAAGTGACTTGAGATCCCCTCAGTACTCCATCTGCTATGGAACAACCTTAAGAGACATACTGTGCTTTGGGTAGAACACATCCTCCTCAAGTCACTGCTTTGCTGGGATCCCACTGTGCCCATATTTAGAGGCTCAAGGTGGTGGCATCCTTCCCTACTGGGACACATTAGCCCCTCTTAATGCCTCTGCAGCCCGGAAGTCTCCTCCTCCTGCTCTACAGGAGACTTCCCGCAGACCCTCCGAGTTGCCTCCCAGTCCTGCTCCCCTGCTGATTTGATTGTGGAACAATGCTGAATCCCCCCATCCCAAGAGGCATCCTCTCTCCTCACTCAAGTCTGCTCACCCATTCTCCATACCACAGCTGAGGAAAAATCTGTGAGGAATCTTTCGAAACTGCCCTGACTGGATTCTAAAGCCCCTTGAGCTGTAGCTTCCACTTGGGGCTATGAAGACTTAGGGGCATGGAGATGCTGCTCCAAGATCTTCCCGTAGAAACAGTGTAGGCTTGAACCCAATGTCAACAACAAATTTCAGTTGAAATATTGCCTTTGAGCCATGAAAGTCAGAAACATAAATGTGTAAAAAGCAAGAAAGCAGTAGTAGTAATCTCTTAAGATCAGCCTCAGAAAGCTTTAAGGGTTTTCTGATCAGAATTCTGAAAGTGAAAGATCCTGGGTTACTTACAGGATCTGGAGTGTAACTGGGTCTCATCTGTAAGATGTGGTAGGTATAATTGATGAAATCTGAAATTCCTTCCTGCTCTTATAAGACATATAAATTTCTCATTCCCTCCTTTTCCATAGATAGGGTTTCTATTTGCTTATGTGATCTTCAGGCTGCTGACTTTTCCTTCTACCTTGGAGACATTTTCTTTTTCTTCATGCCCCAAATTAGGTAGGGAAGGCTCTTATTTGGGGGCTCTTATGTGTGCCCTTTGGTGTACCTGTAAAACTTTGGGTATCATCATGAGCATCAGCAGACATTTTTTCAGTAGGCTAGAGTGCCACTAAGATTTTTAGCAGTCTTTGCCTCCTTTTAAGCAATGTTGACTCTATATGACAAGCAAATGCTGAACTGAGCCTTTGTTGCACATTTTAAAAGCCTCATCTCTGCAGTGACCTAAGATGTCATCAAGAAACAGTCTGTAAAACCTGTTTTCCAGCCCTGTTTTTGCTCAGCTTCTTTGACCAGAACACCGAAACCTAACAGACTAATTATTGCACATAAGTGATGAGAAGGAAATAGTCTATTTACTTAAAAACTCTGGAGAGAAAAAAAACCCTCTCCCCTACAGAGTCTAGAAATCTGGATTAGAGAACATAAGGGATGTGAATAGGGAAAATGTAAACTAGTACATCTGGGAAATAAAGGAAACGATGAGAAACCCAGATATTTAGTGAGAAGGAGAAACCAGGACAACAGCCAAACAGATCTAGAGGGAGAAATGGAAGCTGGCAGACATCAAGAGCTGCAAAAGGGGAAAGAAGGCACACAGTTTTAAGGGCTCCATTCTCCTTATATATGAAAGTAGAAAGCATCATCTCTTGGGCTATTAAGCCCTGAGCCTTTCAGCCCTAGGTACCTCTGAGTCAAAAAGAGAACACTTCTGAGCAGATAGAAGTAACTCAGGCATGATAGACAGAGCACCGAAGAAGGAAGCAGAAAATCTGGTTTTCAGTCTAGCTTGGACATTTGAAGCTATGTGACCTTGGGCAAGTCCTTTCTTCTTCCAGGGCTTCAGCTTTGGCCTTTCCTTTAAATAATTATACTCATTGCTAATATTTGTGGAGTATTTACTATTCGTCAGGTATTATGTTAGGCCTTGTATGTATTGCCTCTTGTTTATTCCTCCCAAATCCCTATTATTACCTCCATTCCATTTTTTAAAAAACTTTTTATTGTGGTAAAGTATACATGAAAATTACCATTATAACTATTTTGAAGTGTAAAATTCAGTGCCTTAAGTATATTTACAATGCTGTGCAACCATCACCACCATCCATATCCAGAACTCTTTCATCTTGCAAAACTGAAACTCTATACCCATTAAACAATAACTCCCCATTCTTCTCCCCCCACCCCCTGGCAACCACCCTTTTCTATGAATTTATTAATTCTAGATACCTAATATAATGTAAGCATATAATAATCTGTCCTTTTGTGTCTGGCTTATTTCACTTAGCTTAATGTTTTCAAGGTTCATCCATGTTGTAGAATGTGTTAGAATTCATTCTTTTTTATGGCCATATCTCCATTTTAAAGACGAGAAATCCAAGCCTGAGATAGATTCAGAAACTTTCCCAAGGTCACAAAGATAAAGTGCTAGAACTGGGACTTTAACTCAGGTCTTTTTGATTCAGAGCTGGCACTCTCAGTCACTGTGCTCACTCAGTGAAAGGGTCAGATCTCTAAAGTCCCTTCCAGCTCCAAAATAGTATGAATTCCATGTTAAGTTCTGAATCCTTTGATGTCAGAAAAATGTCCATTAAAACAAACAAACAAACAAACTTTTTAATGTTTGATCATAGATAGTCCTATACTGGAAACAAATATATTTTTCTCAGTTAGCACTGGATGTACAAATCATCGTGTCTGTTTGTCTACTGTATTGCACAGGCCCTGGGTGGCAAAGGACTATGTGTGTGTATTTAGGAGAGAGGAGTGGAAGAGAATATGGGATATTATCCCTTAGAAGTAGTCTATAACAGCAGTTACAAAATCAATTCATAACTATGGACACTACCAATTAGTGTTGGTCCAACATTAACAGTAAGTTTAGGCAGGTGTTTACATAACGTGTTTTGTTTCTTTAACGGCTGGGAAATGCTTGAACTCCGTGTAGAACAAAGCTTTTCATCTTACAATTAGAAATGTGACTCAAGATGCACATTGGGAAATGCAGTACAGTCCCTTATACTCACAGACAGGTGTAAATCATCAAATTCTGTTCATGGAAGCAGGATACAAGAGAGCTGAAGGGTCGCTGTAGACAGAGTAAAGAGGGAGCCTGGCAGGAGGACTTAGCAGCGAGCAGCGCATTTTGCCTCTGCCCTAACTTTGGCCAGGTTGAGATAGATAAGATTTGTGAGGGGCAGGGTGGAAGGTTTGATGGGAAGGGCTGTACTCTGATAGGTACTATGGTTCTCATCCTTGGCTGGACAGTGGAATCTTCTGAGGAGCTTTACATACTGATGTCTGGGTCTCACCCTCTAGGATTCTGAATTAATTGGTCTGGGGTGTGGCCTGGCCATTGGTATTTTTAAAAGCTTTCCTGGTAATTGTAATGGGCAGCAAAGTTTGAGAACTACTGTCTGACTAGACCACCCTGCTGGGCACTATCCACCTATTTTCCTGTTTGTTCTCCCCAGTCATTCTCTCCCTAACCTAAAGCAGCAATTTGGTGGGCTACTAGGTTTTCAAGAGCCACCTGGTTTCCTTTTCCCTTGTCATTTCAGCGCTTTATAAATTTAAACAAGCATGTCCAGGTCTTAGTCCTACATCCATCCCAGATTTTGCATGTGACCCAGGATAGTTTACCTCACCTTATCTGCTATCTAGGGACACCATTACCAGCTTAGTTTATTCCAGTGTTTTTGACTTCATTCGTGTCTGCCTAAGAATCCTGCCCCCCTTTTCAGGATAGGCAGTGAGTGCAAAGTGCTGAGAAATAGAGGGTTCCTCTTACAGGTGGCTGTTGATCCGTCACCTTTCACCAGGGACTAAATTTACCTTAAAGAAGAGCTTAGATCAAATTACGCATCAGAAAGCAAGTTTCATTAAAGAGCAAGAAAGGGGACAGTGTTTCCCATGAGAAGATGAAAAGAAAAGGATTTCTTTTCTTGTCGGAAGACTTGACAAAACAGCAACTTGATATCAAATGTTCAATGCTAATTAACAAATACTCAGTAGAAAGCTTCCATCTGATTCCCTCGCCCTCACTCAGGCCAGAGAGCAAATGACAGGTAGGAACCACACAGGGCCCTTTCTCTAGCATTAGGAAGTCACAGTGTTGATGTGCTTCAGAAAGCACTGGACCGGAGTCAAAATTCTGAATGCTTCCTTCACTCAATTCCTGTATGGACTTGGGAAAGTCACTTAACTTCTCCACGCTTATATTTCCTTATGTGTAAAAATAAACAACATTGCACTAACCTGTGACTTGCCATAATTACAATAGGTCCTCCACGCCCTCACTGTAAGGGTCAGGCCTGGAGCTCTTCTGTTTCAGGGTCATCATTCACAATGTTAAGATCCTTATGATTATCTGAAGTTTCAAAGCATAATTCAGTAAAATGTTTACAATTTAAAAAGATAGCAAAATTTATGTTGAAAAGTGAAGTGGATGTTCCTAATACTGGGTTGTTTCAGCTCCCTCCGAAAAAGACTCCCTACCCTTGCCAACATCTTACCTCAGAAATTAGTAAGATTAATAAGCAATATGACAAACATCTAATTTTAGTACATGTGTTTTTCAGTTTATTTTGATTGTCTTGCCACTGACAATGTAAATTCTCTAATCCATTATATTTGGGACTCCCCCCAAAATTTAAAGTCCCATATATACATACTAATATTGGAAGAGTTTTTCAAGTTTTTGTCCCTATAATATTTCTCTGGGGACGATAGCACAGCTACAATATTACCATTTTACAAAAAGGTCAATGGTGGCATAGTGTGTGCTCTGACTGATC
Organism: Rhinolophus sinicus; assembly: GCF_057876585.1. Classification (NCBI taxonomy): domain Eukaryota; kingdom Metazoa; phylum Chordata; class Mammalia; order Chiroptera; family Rhinolophidae; genus Rhinolophus; species Rhinolophus sinicus. Next base: position 129,757,486 of record NC_142503.1, read on the forward strand.
ACCATGCCTCAACTTACCAGCCGGGCAAGAATAGAACTGAGATTAGAACAACATGGGTTTACCGGTGCACAGGAAATCCACCAAACTAACGACTTGTGGTTACCTCCTGTAAGTAAAAGAAAGTATTTTTATGAAGTGGGAAATCCATTAAGATTCATTTCAAGGTAGAACGGAAATGCAGAGTACCTGGTCTCTGAATAGGAGGTGGCCTCAATAGGAGGTGGCTGTCAGCAGGTTTTAAGTCATGTCTAGGCATTCAAACCAGGTTGGAGCTGAAAGGAGCTGTAGACACAGGCTGCCTGGAAGCTCCTGCTGCATTTCCCCCATTGTTTCAGGAGGATCTCCCCTCCCCCAAGGTTAGAGCTAGGTGGGCCTCTGGAGGCTAGCATCTCCCCAAGCCCAACTGTCCTTAATAGTGACAGTGTGTGTCCATAAGAGAAGGACAATGAAGGAAGAAGGGTGGAGAAGTGGGTTCTAAATAGAAGATGGCTCCTTAAACAAGCATGAATTCTATAAGTTGTGTGTGGGGTGGGTGATCTGTGGAGTAACTTGCATTCAGCTATTATTCTGGAGGAGGGGCCCCGAGTAAAGGGACTTGCAGAGTGGAGTCCAGAAATGACTTCCTTGGAAATTCTACCTTGCAGCCTCCCACCCTAAGAAACTTCTTTAGGGGATAGAAGGTTAGGGTGAGAATAGAGGTGAAGAAGACAGGACAAAACTTGGGGTGTTTTGGGGTGTTAATGAGGGGTGGATGTTCTGGTCTGGCTCTCTCCTCTGGGAGATCAGACCACCCTCTCTGGAGTCCATGTTTTACAGGCTCAGCGGATCCTTTATCCAAAGAAAAATAGGAGAAGCCTGTCGCTTTGCTCTGCTGAGCAGGGTTGTGTTTCCCACTTTGCCCCCTTGAGCTTCCTGGCTGGGCAGGCCTGGGCAAAGACATCTGGAGATAGGGGGAGCTGGCAGAGAGCAAGGAAAGGTGGACCCCCACCACACCCCCACAGCACCTGTCACTGAGCCTCGGTAAACCCTCCTAGGCCCTGGGTTCCCGCCCCCAAACATCCCCTTCCCCTCCCGGCTCCCTTCTCTTCCAGCTCCCGCCTCCCTCTCCAACAGCTCCTCCGCACAAACTCCCCTCCCCAGCAGCTCCTCCCCCATCTCCCCTCTCCCTGCTTTCTCGCTCTGGCTCCTCCCTCCTCTGTGCCTTCTCGATCCCCTCCCCCTCCTCCGCGGCTCCCTGCCCCCGCTGCCTCCACCGATCTCCATCTCTGCAGTCTGGGCCGCTGGGTACGACGCTGCCGCATCCCCGGCGGCCACCGCCGCCTCCCCCAATCCCCAAACCCATTGTCTCCCACTCCACCGAGCCCTCCACCTCCCCCACGACCATGGCGCACGAAGCCTTGAGAAGCTCTCTTCTCGGGGGTCCCTGCGGGGAGCCAGCGGAGCTTGGAGGTGCGGTAGGGCCCAGCCCGGGCAGGGGTGGGGGCCGAAGGGACGCGCAGGGGGAGGGGAGGAAGGACTTTCGGTGAAGGGGATCAAATGCACGGTTCTCGGCATAGGCCCTCTTCCTTGCGCCTGCCTGTGGCCCGGGTTTGGGCGGGGGAGAGCAGAGGAAGGCAGTAGCTTGCGCGTGTTCCCTCCCCCCGTGCTGGGGTTCTCGTATCAAGGAGGGTCAGGACTGAGCTCTAGCCTTCCGCTTGGCCTGATGGTGAGCTCATCTCCCCACCCCCAACTAGCGGTTACTGGGCTCATTGTTAATTAGAGCCTCTGTATACCCATTCCAACCGCGCCACCCACGCTCTCTCCTTGTCTTCTCCCCAGGTGATGCTAGCGAGGAGGACCACCCCCAGGTCTGTGCCAAGTGCTGCGCACAATTCACTGACCCAACTGAATTCCTCGCCCACCAGAATGCATGCTCTACTGACCCCCCTGTAATGGTGATAATTGGGGGCCAGGAGAACCCCAACAACTCTTCAACCTCTTCTGAACCCCGGCCTGAGGGCCACAACAGTCCCCAGGTCATGGACGCAGAGCACAGCAACCCCCCAGATTCTGGGTCCTCAGTGCCCACAGATCCTACCTGGGCCTCAGAGCGGAGAGGAGAGGAGTCTGCGGGGCATTTTCTGGTCGCTGCCACAGGTACAGCAGCTGGGGGAGGTGGGGGCCTGATCTTGGCCAGTCCCAAGCTGGGAGCAACCCCCTTACCTCCAGAATCCACCCCTGCACCCCCTCCTCCTCCACCGCCACCTCCGCCTCCAGGTGTAGGCAGCGGCCACTTGAACATCCCTCTGATCTTGGAAGAGCTCCGGGTGCTGCAGCAGCGGCAGATCCATCAGATGCAGATGACTGAGCAAATCTGCCGGCAGGTACTGCTGCTCGGTTCCTTAGGCCAGACCGTCGGTGCCCCTGCCAGTCCCTCAGAGTTACCTGGGACAGGGCCTGCCTCCTCCACCAAGCCCCTGCTGCCCCTCTTCAGCCCCATCAAGCCTGTCCAAACTGGCAAGACACTGGCACCTTCCTCCTCCACCTCCTCCTCCTCAGGGGCAGAAACACCCAAGCAGGCTTTCTTCCACCTTTACCATCCACTGGGGTCACAGCACCCTTTTTCTGCTGGAGGGGTTGGACGAAGCCACAAGCCCACGCCTGCCCCCTCCCCAGCCCTGCCAGGCAGCACAGATCAGCTGATTGCCTCGCCTCATCTGGCATTCCCAGGCACCACGGGACTACTGGCAGCACAGTGTCTTGGGGCAGCCCGAGGCCTCGAGGCCGCTGCCTCCCCAGGCCTCCTAAAGCCAAAGAATGGAAGTGGTGAGCTGGGCTATGGGGAAGTGATGGGTCCCTTGGAGAAACCTGGTGGACGGCACAAATGCCGCTTCTGTGCCAAAGTATTTGGCAGTGACAGTGCCCTGCAGATCCACCTGCGTTCACACACAGGTGAGAGGCCCTATAAATGTAATGTCTGTGGCAACCGCTTTACCACCCGTGGCAACCTCAAAGTGCATTTCCACCGGCATCGTGAGAAGTACCCACACGTGCAGATGAATCCTCACCCGGTGCCAGAGCACCTAGACTACGTCATCACCAGCAGCGGCCTGCCTTATGGGATGTCTGTGCCACCAGAGAAAGCTGAGGAGGAGGCAGCCATACCAGGTGGAGGTGTGGAACGCAAGCCTCTGGTGGCCTCCACCACAGCACTCAGTGCCACAGAAAGCCTGACACTACTCTCCACTGGTGCAGGCACAGCCGCGGCTCCTGCGCTCCCTGCTTTCAATAAGTTTGTGCTCATGAAAGCAGTAGAGCCAAAGAGTAAAGCTGATGAAAATACCCCTCCAGGGACTGAGGCCTCCGCCATCTCCGGGGTGGCAGAAAGTGGCACAGCAACCCGCATGCAGCTAAGTAAGCTGGTGACTTCACTACCCAGCTGGGCACTGCTTACCAACCACTTTAAGTCCACTGGGAGCTTCCCCTTCCCCTATGTGCTAGAGCCCTTGGGGACCTCACCCTCTGAGACATCAAAGCTACAGCAACTGGTAGAAAAGATTGACCGACAGGGAGCTGTGGCAGTGGCCTCTACTGCCTCAGGAGCCCCCACCACCTCTGCCCCTGCAGCTTCATCCTCAGCCTCATCCGGACCTAACCAGTGTGTCATCTGCCTCCGGGTGCTAAGCTGTCCTCGAGCACTGCGCCTGCATTATGGCCAACATGGAGGTGAGCGGCCCTTCAAATGCAAAGTGTGTGGCAGAGCCTTCTCCACGCGAGGCAATCTGCGTGCACATTTTGTGGGCCACAAGGCCAGCCCAGCTGCCCGGGCCCAGAACTCCTGCCCCATCTGCCAGAAGAAGTTCACCAACGCTGTTACTCTGCAGCAGCATGTTCGGATGCACCTGGGGGGCCAAATCCCCAACGGTAGCACCGCGCTCCCTGAAGGCGGGGGAGCTGCCCAGGAGAATGGCTCTGAGCAGTCTACAGTCTCTGGGGCAGGGAGTTTCCCTCAGCAGCCATCCCAGCCATCCCCAGAAGAGGAATTGTCTGAAGAGGAGGAAGAGGATGAGGAAGAAGACGAAGATGTAACCGATGAAGATTCTCTGGCAGGAAGAGGTTCAGAGAGTGGAGGTGAGAAGGCAATATCAGTGCGAGGTGATTCGGAAGAAGCATCTGGGGCAGAGGAGGAAGTGGGGACAGTGGTGGCAGCAGCCACAGCTGGGAAGGAGATGGACAGTAATGAGAAAGCAATTCAACCACCTCCTTTGCCACCGCCACCGCCGCCGCCACCACCACCACCGCCGCCACCTGACAGCCTGAATCAAACACAGCCAATGGAGCAGGGAGGCGGTGATGTTGCAGGAGGCACAGAAGAGGGGGGCAAACCACAGAGGAGCTCAAGCCCAACGTCAGCATTTGCCCTTGAAGGGGAAGGCAGCAGCACCACCTTGGTGGAGGAGCTGAGCATGCCGGAAGCAATGAGAAAGGAGCCAGGAGAGGGCAGTAGCAGAAAGGCCTGTGAAGTGTGTGGCCAGACCTATCCCACCCAGGCAGCTCTGGAAGAACATCAGAAGATCCACCCCAAGGAGGGACCACTCCTCACTTGTGTTTTCTGCAGGCAGGGTTTTCTCGAGCGGGCTACCCTCAAGAAGCATATGCTGCTGGCTCACCACCAGGTACAGCCCTTTGCCCCCCACGGCCCTCAGAATATTGCTGCTCTTTCCTTGGTCCCAGGCTGTTCACCCTCCATCACTTCCCCAGGGCTGTCCCCCTTTCCCCGAAAAGATGACCCTACAATTCCATGAGCCTGTTTTTTCTGTACCTGCTGCCCTTTGATCCAGGTTGCAGAAATCAAGAGCTCTGTAGAAGGACCTCCATGATTTATGAGCCCCTATTTGTCTTTTTCTCTGAGTTCTTACATGATATGACCCTAGTGGCTTTTCTCTAGTTCCTGAGCTTTGAAATTGTTGTGCTCACAGGGGGATGGCCCCCTGAGGAATTTTTCTTCCCTCTTCATTCACAGGGAAATGGATTCTCTATAGCTTTCACATTCCCAACTGAAACCTTCTCCAGCTTCCCTGGGGTGACCGTTCTCCCCTCTTCTCCCTTCTTCTCCCTTTCCTTTTGGCAGATGCACCTGAGCACCCACATTTGGAATTGCAGCCCTTTGGGCCGGCAGCTGTCCCTGGAGGGCCCAGTGCCACTCCTCTCTGGTGACCAGGTCAATCTGCAGGACTTCTTGTCCCAAGACATTCCTCCCAGCTGGTGAGGGTGGTTCCCCTGTCTCTCTGGAACCAGTACACGTCTTTCCCGTCAGGTGGCCTACCTACCAAGTCCGGGAGGTCCAGCTCCACCTCCACTACCACTTCAGGCCTGGCACCACCAGTGCTGTTTGGCCTAGGAATTGTGGCTAGAAAGGTGCCTGTAGCAATGGGATGCAGAGAGGCCAAGGAGAAGAGAGACCCCCTCTTCTTATTTCAGCCTCCTGCATCCACAGCATTGCCTGAGAAGCCCATCATAGAAGAGAAATAGCAAACTGTACATTCCTTCTCTTTCCCCCTGCTCCACAAGGTGCCATCAATGAAGCTGCAGCAATACAGCAATATCTGTATCTGTGGCTCGGCCCTAGAAGGTAGGGAGAAATGTAGAGCATAGGACACTCTCCCCAGTAAACTCCTTGATAGTCACATCAAGGCAAAGTGTTGGCTGGTCGGTATGCCAAGACATCTCCAACTACTCACATTCCTTCATCATTGCCTCTCAAAGTTAGGAAACGAGCAGATTACTTGCCAAGAGATCTCCCGTGGGAAATGTGAAGTTAGTTCCCATCTTTAACAAACACTGTTGGCGAGGGCAGTTGAAATAATGGTGGAGAGTTGAGGAATGTTACTAAAGTATAGGGATTTATACTGGGAAACTGTGTGATTAAGAAAGGGACATGAGGTAAGGGAATGGACCTTGAATTCTTGATTGGATGGATCTCATGGATGTTCTTTTGGACTAATGGTGTGCAGCAGTGTACCACAGATCATAGGGGATGTCCTAGCACTAGTGTGCTCCTAGTTTTAGATAACTCCCTCCTTTGTTCCCTGGCCCCTTGTATTTTCCTCATCTTCCTCTCTCGAGTCCCATTTCCTCCCCATCTTGCCTGTCCACGGACTGGGGCTTATGTCTTTGCCACTGTCTGGTTCTTAGAGTCCCAGACTTTCAGAGATGAGCTCCAGATGGTGTCCTCCCTGCTTCTCCGTCTTGTAATGAGATGTAGTATTTACTCTTAACATAGGATCATTTGGAAGAGGAGTTCTGAGGAGGAGAGAGTGTTGATTCTGCTATTGACTGACTTGAATGACGGCTTCTTCTCCGAAGGTGTAGGCTCCAGAGCTTCCTAACATAGTAAAATGTAAAGAGCAGTCAAGGGAGATGTTAGTGTCTTTCCTTTCCATTAAAGGTGTTTTAACCAAATATTTGTGTGTTTCTCCTTATTTCATGACTAAATAGCAGCTGGGGTGTGATATGGGCATTCCCTAACATTGAGATTCCCTTCCCACCTACATCTCCTGCCAAAAGCTGAACATATGGTGTTGAAATATTTAATTTATTCAGCCTTGTCCTAAAACAACTTCTAGTGAACATAGTTTCCCTGGGGAAATGGAGTTTGTGTTCTCAAAAGATAGGGGATTTACCCACTGTGTGCAGTCATTGTCTGGGTTTTCTCTTTCCCTAGAACATTCCGTCATCAGGCTTTTGTGGTTTTTTTGTTTTGTTCTGCTTAAAGTTTGGAAACTGTTTCTTTATCAGTCTTTCCTGAACCCCAGGCCAGGCGAGTTGACATCAGTTAATCTGCAGAACCAAGAAGAATTAATTTGTATGGTCCTTGAGATCTGATGTTATAAACAGAAAGGAAAAAATGTAACTCAACCCTAATAATTTCTACCAACAAGATAATATAAACGAGGATTCTTAGCAGAGGAAGTACATTAGGGGTGGAAGCATGAGATGGAAAAAATATATAAGTAATTTTACTTCGTCTTTTTATAATATGGTAAGGTTCAAATTTGACTGTCAGACCTTGGTTTCCTAAAGAGAACATTCTCCAGATTTTTTATTTTTTTGTAAGACTATAATACCACTGAATTTTAGTGCAGAAGGGATGGAACTGGTGAAATGATTTGCCCAAAGTCACTCATCCAATTTAGTGGCAGAGTTGGATTAAGAACCCAGGGTCACAGAATCACAGTCTTAGTGCTACAAACAGTGATCAAGGATGGTGCTGGCTTCCTGCTACATCATTAAGGACTCCTGATATGAGTCTGGCTTGCAGAAAGAAAGGAGCAGATGAGTAAACCTATTCTTGACTCCATTCAAGGTAAAGAATGATATTTGATAACACTTGTTCCTACCAGAGCAGTACAGGTTCCTTTAAAAGGTACTGGTGAATAGAAACACATAGGAGTCTTGTGAACTCAATTTGGAAAAGAAACACCTCCTGTCTCTTTAATGCCTGGCTAAGCTTTATAAATCTGTTTTTCCTTTTAGCCTATGAAAGGAGGTGGGTCACCAATCCTATTTTCTTTACCTCCTCTACCCCCATTGGACATAGAGAATGCCATTTAACTAATTAAACTAGACTTGCCCTCTCTTTAGATGCCAGCTCCTATTATGGTAACAGCTGTCAGACTTCTGATGGATATTTCCTTGGGCAGGTCAGCACAGCCTGACTCCCCACCGCCTCTTTCTGTCTCTTTTCATTCTTTTTCCTTCTTGTCCTGCTTTTTCTTTCATTAGCCTCTTCTATCTGACAGCTTTTATTTCTTTTTCTCTTCTCTCTTCACCTTAAACTTATTCTTTCTCTTCTTAGAGCCTTTAGTCCCCCCCTTCTTGCAGCCCCCTCCAATGCCCACCCTCATCCCCACCATTTCTCACTCTCAATCACTTTTCATTTGGTCATCTTTTAGGAAGGTGAGTTAACTAACCTGTTGGAATGAGTGTATAAACAAATGCAGCTTTCAGAACATTTTACATGATTGAAACCTATGTAATTTTACTAACCACTGTCACCCCAATAAATTTATTTAAAAAAAAAAAACTTTACACAAAATAAACATAGTGGATCCAGTTCAAACTGGATGGATAAAAAGCATCACTATTAGAAGCAAGAGACAACTTTACTCATTCATTCATTTAATTTCTGAGGATTTATTTTCTTTCAGAGACCAAGTGTTGGGTAGGTACAAAAGTAAATAAGACATACTTCTGCCCCTGGGGGAGCTCAGCCTAGGAAGAGAAAAAATGTAAACATATTCTTACATGGTGGTAGTAAACTATGGTAGACGAAAACAATGGCTTAGGGGTTTCCAGAGGAAAATAACTAACTCATAAGGCAAAGATAGAGAAGGGTGGGGGATATAATTTTCTTGAATTCAAATTTCATAATAACCACTCTTAAATATATTAACTCAATCCATACAACAACCTAAGGACCAATGCAGTTATCATTTAAGAACCTACATAAAATATACTGAGGCCCCTTTGACAGATACAGAGATATGCTGCTTCAGACAGGTCCCTTCAAAAATGAATTGGCTACCCAGCCCCAAGAAGCCTAGTTAGCTGACAGCCTTTGGCTGTCCCACTCTTCACCAGCCCCTGGCCAAAGACTGACCAAGGTGATGGGACACAGGGGCATAGCCATTCCCATGGAACATGGACTCTAATGAGCTATTTTTGCTCTGGAACACCCCACTGGTCTGCAGAGACTTTGTCAGGTCTGCATCCTAGTCTGACAACTCTCCCTACCCACTCCTGCTTTCTCCCCCTTTTCCAAGTGTTTCTTCCTAACGAAACTTTTAGACTCCTAAGTCTGTGTCAGCATCTACTTCTTGGAAATTTCAACCTGTATGACCTCCAAAAAGGCCTAGATTCCTTTGTTACATTTTCATCTCAAAAACTGCTCCCGGGCGCTCTGGTTACCATCCGTGGAATGTCTCAGTAAACCAAGGAACATCTGTCTCCTGATTCCCAAAAGACTACTACTGTTATTCTCAATTAGACCCAACTTTGACTTCCCTTTACATGACCTTCCTTGTCTTTTCTAATGTTTAATAACAGATTAACTAACCCCATTTTGATTTATTTTTTAATTATTGAAATTTACTGGGGTGACAATGGTCAACAAAACACAGGTTTCAAGTGTACGATTCTATAATACATCATCTATATATTGCATTATGTGTTCACCTGCCAGAATCAGTTCTTCTATCACCATATATTTGACCAAGCATTTTGCTTTTGATCATAAAATAAAAAGCTGAGTAAGGACAACAACTTAAGAAACAAGCCATTTGGCCAAAGAACCTTTGGTTAGTATGTGGATGTTTCAATAATCTATTGCTGTGTAATCAACCATCCCAAAACTCAGGGTCTTAGTAATTATGTGTTTGTGAGTCCATCATTGTCTGGGCAGGTCTCAGCTAGGATGGATTGTCTGTGTTCCATGTGGTGAAGTCTGAGGTCACTCAGGCAGCATCGATTTGTGCTGGAGGATCCAAGATGGCCTTACTCACATCTGGCCCCTCAACTGAATGGCTAGAATGTTGGGACCTCTCTCCTTATAATCTTGCATCCTTAGAGGTCTTTCAATCTCTAGGATAGCTCTCTCCTCTCTTTTCAAGTGGTTTATCATTTAGGATAACTGGACTTCCACGAAGGCCTAGGTCTCTAAGAAAAGCAGATGCTGCAAAGCCTCATAAGGCCTAGGTCTGAAACTCAGTATCACTTCTGCCACATTCTGATGGCCAAAGCTAGTCAGAAGGCCAACTCAGATTGCAGAGGAGGGGAAATAATCTTTACAAGTAACCAGAAAAGTGCAAAGTCGCACTGCATAAGTGCATGTATTTTCGGAGGCATTGCTGGGGCTAACTCTGGAAACAGTCGACCACAGCAGATATGAGGAAAAGTTAAGAAATGTAGTGCATGCAGCTCTCATCTCACAACCAGGCTTACACTGTTCTGACTAGAAGAGATCTGGCTGAGGTTTCTTCCTCTGCACTACTCAGGGTTGTATGCTGATTGGCCAAGAGTGGGCAGACAAGAAAGATGTGGCTTTCCTTTGAGCACAAAACAGGTCATGAGGAGTCTAGAAAGAATCTATAAGCAGTTCATGTTAAGTGGCCCTCCTATGCTCTTAAAATTTGCCAATTTACTACCGTAATAACTTACCCAAAGTGAATGTGAACACAAAGACTTCCAGGAACTGCCCTTGATTTGGTTGATTTTTCAGAAGTACCTGCACTGGTTCTTTGGCTTCCTCTGTATGTCAGAGGAGGCAATCCAGGCTTTAGGAATCTCAAATTCTACCAGAGACTAAATCTCTTCCACCAGAAAATCCTTTCTAGACAAAAATGCTTATACTGTTTAGGGATTGACCTACAGAATTCTGTCTTTAGGATAATCAACCCCCTTCATCTTCTGCAAGGCTGTATCCAGAACTCTTTTTCTCCTTCAAGATTATTAGTTTCACTACTAAATAATTTATGTATATTTCATTTCTATATGTAAAGGACCTTGAAAGAAACAGTGATCTTATAACAAGTGAGAGATTCGGACTTGTGAACAATTAACTGTTTTGGTTTGGTTTCATTTTTTCTTTTTTTTAAACCTTCATAAGAGTTTACTTGAGCCAAACTGATGACATGCTGGGGAGCAAGATCTCAAATGCTACCTGTGAACAATTAACTATTAATTTAACAGTGCTATAATATAGAAATAATAGGGCTATCTTACTTTAGTAATAATACATATGTCTAAACATAAAGCCACACAGGATACACCCCAAATGAAAATACAAAAGCATCCCTTATTCACTCTACTGAGAGCAGTTGCTACACCAAGGTTACTAAAGGAAGCAAAAACCTTTAGGTAAGGCGGTCCCCTTGAGCAGTCTTCCATGATCTCACATCAGCCAACTTTCCCAAGTGTATTTCACCTGAGGAAGATAGCATTTTTGCTTCTCATTGAGTGTAATCCTGAGAATTATATGTCCAGAGATGCTCAGGTGAGTGCATATTCATTTCTGTGTCCTCTTCTTCTAGGTTCATATACAAAGTTACACATCTCAAAAAACAGTGGAAATGACCTACTAAGTAAATTAAATTCAGAAAATGAGATGGAATTTTTATTTTTATTTATTTATTTTTTTAAGGAGGGCACAGCTTACAGTGGCCCATGCGGGATTGAACTGACAACCTTGGTGCATTAGTACCCCACTCTAACCAACTGAGCTAACTGGCAACCCATGAAAAGAATATTTCGATCACTACTAAATCTCCTAGCACGTGGTAGTCACTCAATATTTGCTGAATAAATGGATAAAATTGCCACATTCCAATACATATACATCTTCTCAATACCTCCCCTTCATATTTACCCCTTCCTTTCCGTTACTATCCAAAACCAGCTTCTGAATTAATTAAGGCTCCTATCATTAAACACTTAGTTATAATAGGCTACTAACCATTTTCCCTGTCTCTAAACTCTCCTCCCGATCTCAACCCAACTAGAACACCAGACCAATCTTAAAACACTCCCTATTCACAAACCCTAAATTATTCCCTGTTATAGTCTGAATAAATTGCAAGCTCTTTACTCATGAATTTGCAACCTGGCCTCAAATAAGGATGGTTCAATATTAATGAACTGGGCCTTAGGTCGTTTACCACTCTAGAAACTCTTTGAAAACAGGAGCCGTGACTTTTCAAGCTATTCTTTCTGACACAGTGTTTGGCATCATGCAGATTTTTATCAATCAGTGGTTTCTAAATGCTCCCATTCAGAGGACACCTTTAAAAATACACAACTTTTAGAGCTAGGGAGATCCAAGATGACAGAATAGATAAACACTGTACTTGCCTCATCCCATGAACACATGAAAATTACAACCAAATTAATAGAACAATCAACCTGGAGAACCATCTGAAGTCTAGCTGAACAGAAGTTTTATAACTAAGGCTATAAAGAAGAGGCCACATCGAGACTGGTATGAGGGGTGGAGATATGAAATGGGCTGGTCCCACACTCACATGTGGTGATTTCAAATTGGGAGAGATATGGCAGCCACAGAGGTTCCCCACGAAAGAGCAAGGGACCCCAGCCCCCCACAGCAGACTCCCCAGCCTGGAGTATGGTGCTGGGAAGAGGAGTCCTCACAACTTCTGGCTGTGAAAAACAATGGGGATTCCTACCATCTGGGTGTGACTGAAGGCTGGAGAAAACCCAGACATCCTCTTCAAGGGACCGTGCAGGCATTCACCCTTGGCTCCGGTGGAGGATGGTGACTTGGGGTGCATTGGAGACACATAGGGAGAGACTGAGTTGTGTAACTTTGGGGTGAGGACTGGAGGGACAGTCCCCATTTTCCCTGTGTGGGGCCCTGATTGAGTGCAGGCAGCAGGTGGGCAACATTTTTACTGTGTTGAGCCCGCCCCTATGGGCCAAATCTGAATCTGATTGGCCTGGTGAGCTCCACTACTCCACCCTGTTGACTCACTGAGACCCTGCCTCACCCAACTTGCATACTGCAGGAGTCTTTATTAGTGGCTGAACTGGACGAGAGCCAGCAGGTGGCAGCAGGCCTCCAGGTGTCCTGGCTTTTTGCAGAGCTACCCCCGACCTTGTACTAGTGGCAGCTGTCCTTGGTTCTCAGCATGGCCTCCAGGTATAGCACAGGCAGGGACCAAATGTGGATCACTTTGTAGTTTCTACCAGGTACTCCCTGGCCAGTCACAAGCAATGGCTGACCTGGGCCTCCCCAAAGGCCCCAAGAACCAACATACTTGGAGGTTGGATTCAGAGCACTGCCCAATTGGCCCCACAAGTGGCACAAACAAACGGTGGTCTCAAGAAGCACCAGAGCCCACAGAGGCAAATCCCACTCCATGGGGTAAGCCCCATGCACAGCAGCCCATAAGCTGTTGATGTGGCCAAACCCCACAGCCAGTCAGCCTGAGGGTCAATACCACCCACTGACATGCCAACAGCAATCAAGGCTCAACTATAACAGGAGGGCACACACAACCACACGAGGGACACTCCTGGAGCACCCGGCTCAGGTGACCAGGGAGACTGTGCCACTGGGCTCCTCAGGATCCCTACTACTTAAGGCCACGTGGCAAGATTGGGAGACATAACAGCCCCACCTAATACATAAAAACAAACACAGAGAGGCAGCGAAAATGAGGAAACAAATAATTCCTGAATGAAAGAACAGGAGAAAACTCTAGGAAAAGAACTGAACAAAATGGAGGCAAGCAACTTACTATATACGGAGTTCAAAACAGTGGTTATAAGATGTTCAAGGAACTTAGTGAGAACTTCTACAAAGCAATTGCAAACATAAAAAGGACATAGAAACCATAAAAAAGAACCAATCAGAAGTGAAGAATACAATAACTGAAATGAAGTATTCACCAGAAGGAATCACCAGCAGACTAGATGAAGCAGAGGATCACATAGGCAATTTGGAAGACAAGGTAGCAGAAAACACCCAATCAGTACAACAAAGTAAGTAAGTAAGTAAGTAAGTAAGTAAGTAAATAAATAAATAAATAAATAAATAAAATGCATTTAAAAATGAGGATAGTTTAAGACATCTCTGGGACAACATCAAGCATAACAACAGTCATATCACAGTCATAACAGAAGGAGAAGAGAGAAAGCAAGGGATTGAGAATCTATTTGAAGAAAAAATGATTGAAAACTTTCCTAACCAGGTGAAGGAAATAGACATACAGGTCCAGGAATCACAGCATCCCAAACAAGATGAACCCAAACAGTCCCACACCAAGATACATTATAATGAAGATGGCAAAGGTTAAAGATAAAGAGAGAATCCTAAAAGCAGCAAAAGAAAAGCAGTTAGTTACCCACAAGAGAGCTCCCATAAGACTGCCAACTGATTTCTCAACAGAAACTTTGCAGGACAGAAGGGAATGACAGGAAATATTCAATATGATGAAAAGAAACGACCTACAACAAAGGGTACTCAACCCAGCAAGGCTATCATTGAAAATTGAAGGCCAGATAAAGAGCTTCCCAGACAAGAGAAGCTAAAGGAGTTCATCACCACCAAACAGTATTATAAGGAATGTTAGAGGGACTTCTTTAAGATGGAAAAAAAGAAAATAAAATTATGAATAATAAAATGGCAGTAGATATATATCTATCAGCAATTACTTTCAATGTAAATGGATTAAATGCTCCAATCAAAAGACTTAGGAGGGCTGAATGAATAAGGAAACAAAACCCTTATATATGCTGCCTACAAGAGACTCACTTCAGATTAAAAGACACACACAGATTGAAAGAAGAGACAAAGAAAGACCCAGTAATCCCACTATTTATCCGAAGAAACCCAAAATGCCCCTTCAAGGGGATATGTGCATCCGTATATTCACTGCAGCATTGTTTACAATGGCCAAGATACGGAGGCAGCCTGGGTGTCTGTTGACAAAAGAATGGATAAAGAGGGGGTGGTACATATATACAGTGGAGTATTATTCAGGAATGGGATGGAATGGGTTCTTGCCATCTGCGGTGGCTTGGATGGACCTGGAAAGTATTGTACTGAGTGGAGTATATAAGACAGTGAAAGACATGCAATGTGATTTTGTTTATATATGGAATCTAAAGAACAAAATAAACAAACGAAACAGAAACAGTTTCATAGATACAGAGAATATTTTGATGGTTGCCAGATGGAAGGAGGATTGGGGTAGTGGGTGAAAAAGGGGAAAAGATTAAGTACAAGTTGGTTGTAACAAAATAGTCATGGGGATATAGGGTATAGCATCAGGATTATAGTCAATAATATTGTAATAATTACATATGGTGTCAGACGGGTACTGGATTTATCGGGGTGATAGATGGGAGGGGGCCTGGAAGGCAGGATGAAAAAGGGGAAGGGATTAAGAAGTACAAATTGGTGGTTACAAAATAATCATGGGACTATAGTCAATAATATGGTAATAACTATGTATAGCACCAGGGGGGTACCAGACTGGGGGACCACTTTTTAAATTATATCAGTCTAACCATATGCTGTACACCTGAAATTCATATAAAATAATTATGGGGACACAGTCCCACAGAGCAGTTTCCAGGCTCTCAGCCTCACATGGGGAGGTGCTGGCTTGGGTAGTGAATGACCATCAACTGTGATTGGTTGGCTGTCACCTGTAACTGGTTAGCCAATTGGCTACTGATATAACTGCCAGGACTGCGTTGATTGGTTGGTTGGTTGGTTGGTTGGCAGGCAGAAGAAGCGAATGGTGGATTCCCGATTGTGTGGATCCTACTGCATGTGTCTTGCCCCGCTGCCAGCGAGAATATAGTGGTATGACTTCCCTATCTGTGGCTCTGTGGTGTTCCTTTTTGGCCTCACCATATCCTGTGTTCTTACGTGGGGAGCAGGACCAGAGACCCTGCATAACACCCTGTATGACAATAATATTGAATGCCAACTGAAACTGAAAAAATTAAAAAGGGGAAAAGGTGAAGGGCAATTGTGATCCAAATTTCAAAGTATAAAACAAATAAGTCACAGGGATATAATGTACAGCATAGGAAAGATAGTCAATATATCGTGATAGCATTGTATGGTGTCAGATGGTTGCTGGACTTATCATGGTGATCATTTCTTTAGGTATATGAATATTGAGTAACTACTGTCTACACCTGAAACTAGTATAGTATTACATGCTAACTATATTTTTAATAAAAATCTTAAAAAAATACATACAACTTTTTAAGTTTACTACACCTACAGAGACGTGCACATACCAAAATGTTTGGCTCAGTTGATTTTCACAAATTACACACTCATGCAAACAGCATCCAGAAAAGAAACACAATGCAACCTGAACCTCAGAAGCCCCCTTTGTGTCCCCTTATGAGGACTGTATGTCAATGTATTACACATGATACTTGTAGATGTCGTATAATTAAGAAGAGTGAGAATATGTATTTGTAGACCCCGTATATTACCATTGATCCATCAGTCCTCCTCTCTGAGAAGCGTGCCCACGCACACACATCCATAGAGCGGAAACTAATGTAATAGCTCCTTGCAAATGAATGCGTGAAACCATAAACCCACTACGCCTTCAGTGGAAAAGGTATGTATCAAACTTTGCCGAGACGAATTAGTGATCCTTCATTTTAAATACCCATACTACACGTGCTGCTGTACCACCGCTATTTTAAGGTCAACCCTCAGGAAGCATCTCCTTATGCTCAAACATGGCCGCATGCGCGCCTATAAGCAACATGGCCTCTTTGCCAGGCACCAACATGGCAACCACAGCTTCATTGCTCCCGGAAGGACGCAAGAGGGCCAATTAAAAAATATGTCCTCCATCCTGCCAATACCTAAGATGGCTTTCGTTTCACCTTCAAAGCGAGCGCTAAACCGGAAGTGACTTTTCCGTCTAGGTCATCTCTCGGAATCTCTTTCCGGTTCGCCTTGGGATGTCCGCGAGAGAATTGAGCATTTCCTGGAATTCCGGCTGGGAGGTGCTAGTCCGTCGCGCCTGATTCGAGACTTGTCCAGGCTGTAAGACTAGGATGTCGGACACGTGGAGCTCCATCCAGGCCCACAAAAAGCAACTAGACTCGCTGCGGGAGAGGCTGCAGCGGAGGCGGAAGCAGGATTCGGGGCACCTGGGTGAGGCGCGGGGCTATGCTGGCCCGCGTAGCCGGGGTGTGCGGGAGGGATCCCTGTAGAAAAAGACCGCTCCCGAGTGAGCACCCTTCTCCAAGCGGCTATTTCTTTAATGCCTTGTTCATTGGTACTCTCTTTCGTCCCTCAGTAGCACAGATGCTTCGCCCCTCTGCAAGTAGTTGAGGTTCTTTCCCACCCTTGGCTTTGGTTCCTTACGTTCGCTTTCCTGGGTTTGACGCCTGGGCCCCACCCCCGTCCCCTGGCTGATTCCTCTTAAGTCTTAAAGAATGTCGCGTTTGCCAGGTCTCAGCCCTGTCTCTCGAAGTAGCAAGTCCCCTTTTTTTGTTGCTCCTGTGGCGCTTTGTTCCTGTCTGTTACAGCGACTGGTTTGTAGTAGTCGTTTATCTGTGGCTGGGCACCGAGAGAGCAAGCACCAAATCTTAATATCCACAGTGCCCATCGCAGTGGCCTTCACAGAGTTGCACTCGGTTTTACTAAATGAAAAGAGGCACTGACATTGTTTCAGTCATTTACAAACCGAGCAGGAATCTGAAAACGGTTTTGTTTGTTTTTAAACTTTTTCTCCCCTCCCGTTTCCCCCGTGTCAGTCATAAAACGAAGGAGCCTCAAAAGATTTTCAAGTCCTACCCATCACCCATCCCCAGCATGAGCCCTGAGAATGATTTAAGGCAAATCAGTTTTGAAGCTCTACAAACATACTGACTCTATACCACGGCTGTGGTAGCTTGTTCAAATGTTTATTTATATATTCTAGTCCATCACTAACTCTTGTCTTGGTACATATCAGATCCACGCAGACATACTCTTGTCCCTGGAACTAGCAAATGCCTTGGCAGGACTCTCACACCAAAATAAATAAATAAACAAACATCTATTGTGTTGCTACAGTGTGCATGAGTCTAGTTAGACAAAAATAAGTATGACATTGACCCTGCCCTCACGGAATTTGAAATTTAGTTGGGGTTAAAGGATTGATGCTTATAACAAATCAGATAACAATATGATACATGTAAAATGCCAAATGAATGAGTCCTCAATGAATACAGTGAAAGGAGAACTAACAAGAGTTGGTTTAGTGAAAAGCATCATGGAGGAGCTGGCACTTGGAATTTGGTTTTGATGGCTATATAGGGCTTAGATCATTGAAAAGAAGTAAAGAGGGCAGGATGAGGAGAGGAAGAAGTGCAAGTCATATGATTAGGGATTAATTAGTAGTCAAGCATTGGAGTAGTTACTGAATTACCCAAGAGGGAGAATGTATTTCTTGACATATAAACTTCAATTCCTTTGACCTCTTGTAGATCGTTTTCTCTCGTTTTTTTTTCTTATTCTTTGGTTTCCTCTGTGTCTGAGCCTTTTATTTATGCATATCAATTTTAGATAGAAAATCTAACAATTACATCACTATCATAGAGAAATAACCCAATTGCTTCCTAATTTATCATAGACTCCTGTTACTGGCCTTAAGCATCTCATCATCTTTTTTTTAAAAAAAGCATTCTGGAAAGATATATTTAGAGGCATTTTTACTATATAGGTATGTTTGTGTGTGTTCCTGGAAAACCTTGCTTTCTGCAGACGTCTGCATTAAAAAATAGCAGGGCTTATAGAAGAAATAGGTTTTGAAGTACTCTATTCAAAATCTGTGTAACTCTGTTACTAGAACCCTTATAATATTCTACTAAAAATACTTGCATAGTTAAATCTCACTGGTGTTTTGATATATAATGAAAATCATTCCATCCCCATAGCCTATGCCCTGGGACTCCTACTTTTGCTTCCATCCATTAGTCTGTTTTTGTTTAACCAAGGGAAATACCTTTGCATTTTCTTCATCTATCCCAGATAGCTTAACATAGTGCAAAGTGTTGCACTTCTTGAAGCCACCAAACCAGCAACTTAGATTTTTTAAAACGGCTTTTTTTTTTTTAATTTAATGTTTTTATTAGAAAAAAATTTTTTCTTTTTTTAAAGATTTTATTGGGGAAGGGGAACAGGACTTTATTGGGGAACAATGTGTACTTCCAGGACTTTTTTTCCAAGTCAAGTTGTTGTCCTTTCAATCTCAGTTGTGGAGAGTGCTGTTCAGCTTCAAGTTGTTCTTTCAGTCTTAGTTGTGGAGGGCACAGCTCAGCTCCAGGTCCAGCTGCCATTGCTAGTTGCAGGGGGCACAGCCCACCATCCCTTGTGGGACTGGAGGAATTGAACTGGCAACCTTGTGGTTGAGAGCCCACTGGCCCATGTGGGAATCGAACCGGGCTGGCCCGCCACGGCTCCCCACAAACCGGCAGCCTTCGGAGTTAGGAGCATGGAGCTCTAACCGCCTGAGCCACCGGGCCGGCCCTAGAAAAATATTTTTAAACCGTATCTTAAAATTTCTAAGTAATAGCATGATAGAAAGGACACTACTCTGGATGTCTAGATACCCAGACTTGATAATTTCACTCATTAGTTACTTAAACTTGATAAAGTCATCTAAGCATCAATGTCTTTGATTTCTGGGTTCTAAAATGATAATGCATAAATAGATGATAATGATGTACAAGATTTTTTCTGATTAAAGGATACTATTAATGTATATGCAGTATAATTTTGGGTACATTTTTATCAGCCACCAAGGGTTTCCTAATTTCAAAAGTTAACCTGGGTCTTTCTAACCTATGGTTGTTAATCTGCTGTTGATTTTCACCTCTTTCTCCAATTCGGATGGCCTAAAGCATTTTGCTATTTATTTTTCCTAATACAGTGTGTGATGTGTGATTTTTTTTATTTAATTGTCTTTGCTTATATTTCCATAAAAAGTCATTTCTATAGCATTCTGACCTTTTTTTCTTAAAGTATTTGTATATTGCCGAAGTTTTCTGTTTAACTGAAAATATTTGTCCCTGACCACTTCCAAACATTAACATGATGAGAAAAATCATGTGTGAACCAACAAATTTTCTATTATTTTGACATTCCCTTATTTACCAATTGCATATGAACTGATTTGCATGGAATAAATAACATTGTTGCAAAACAGATTGTATTTGGGTAGTATTTGAGAGAAATCAGAGAAACATCTATTCTATGGAACCTGTTGAAGAGGTCCTTTAAGTGGTCATTAGGAAAGCAGCAGTGGGATGTGGGCTATCCTGGTGAGTTGCTCAATCAGCTGAAAAGAAGAGGGGCTGATGGTTCCATTCTTTTATAACTAAAAACTCAACATTTGGACATTAGGTTATTGACTTTTCAATATACGTGTTTCAGTACAAGGTAATGTAAGTAGGCTTGTTCTGTCACTTCCCCATATTCTCCACATGGATAGCCTATCACTCTGTTTTAGTCCCCTGGGCCTCTTTTGCAGTGTAGAAAGATGTGACAGCCTTGGGTAAGTGCATTTCTTCTAGAGATATTTATTTAATTGTAGTATGGAGTAATTTGTTTTCCCTTCAGCAGTAGCAATTTGAAGGGGACTTGAGGATTCAAGTAGTTGTATCCTTTAACAAAATGATCTATGAAATTAATTTTTTTAAAACCATGAGAGTGTACTTTATGCCATGTGCAAATCTAACCACTAGAGCCTCGATACTTCATCCAGGTCCTTGCTTAGCATGTTTAATAATTTTGACAAGATTGTATTCTCCCTTGAATGTAAATATTCTTTTTTGGGTATAAATATTAATACTTCTTGACTTGTACATCCACCTAATAATATATTGTTAAGATTCCTAGTACATCCACCTAATAACGTGGTTAAGACGCCTGTAAAAATATTTTTGAGGTTGTAATTAAATATATGTTGTCTGCTGTCCTAGAGCTTTGGCCCATTTGGTATGGTGTGAATAAGCAGAAATGGAACACACAAATTAACCCAGCCTATCACTGTTCTTTCAGTTATTTTGATTTTTTCAAAGAAGATATTTCTTTGAATGTAGGATTCTTAGGAAAACATCGTGAAACACATTCTACTAGTTTATTAATTAAGTTGTTATGTAAGATGCAACAAAAGACTTGGTTAAAGTTCAGATCCTTCAGTATTTTTCACACAGGAAATAAAAATTTTCCTACCACACCTTAGTTTTTATAGCATTATTGAAATCTGATCCTTACTTGTTTACTACTGAGCTCAATGTTAAAAGATAAGGAGATTAAATAAACTAAAATGTATCCATGTCATTAATGAATGCAAAATAATACCGTCAAAGAATAGCTGGGACACCTTTGCTAGCTTGGCATTTTTAAAGTACAACTTTCTTTTTTTTAATTTTTATTGCGGAATATTAGGGAACGGTGTGTTTTTCCAGGACCCATCTGCTCCAAGTCAAGTCGTCCTTCAATCTAGTTGTGGAGGGTGCAGCTCAGCTCCAAGTTCAGTCGCCCTTTTCAGTCTTAGTTGCAGAGGGCACAGCCCACCATCCCATGTGGGAATTGAACCAGCTACCTTGTTGTTGAGAGCTCGCACTCTAACCAGCTGAGCCATCTGGCCACCCTAAAGTACAACTTTTTAAAAATTTGTGTCAAAATACACATAATAAAGACACATAACAAAAGTCTTTAGGACTTTTCATCTTGCAAAACTGAAACTCTGTACCCCTTAAACAATTCCCTATTCTCCTTTCCCCCCAGTTCCTGGCAGCGCTTTCTGTTTCTATGAATTTGATGACTCTAGATACCTCATATAAATGAATCATAAATTACTTGTCTTTTTATGACTGGCCTGTTTCACTTAGCATAATGTTCTCAAGGTTCATCATTGTACGTTGTAACATTTGTCAGAATTTCCTTTTTAAGACTGAATAGTATTTCATTGTGTGTCCGTACCACATTTTGTTTGTCCATTTATTCATCGGTGGACACTTTTGGCCATTGTGAATAATGCTGCTGTCAGCATGGGTGTACGAATACCTCTTTGAGACTCTGCTTTCAAATTTTTTAGATATATACGCAGAAGTGGAAATGCTGGATCTTATGGTATATCCTCCCTCCCCCATCCAAAAGTAGAGCGTTCCTGTGAAACCTTTTGTAAGCCACAGTGGCATAAAGTGAAAAAGCAGTTGCCTTAGGGACACATCACGCTATATTTGCTTTTCGCCTTTTTTTCATAAAAGTGAAAATCTTCAGATTTTTTTTGATTAGCAAGAATAGGTACTAATGTAAATCTTTCATAAAAGCAAAGTGGCATAAAGCAAACTTTCATGAAGCTGTGGAATACCTATAATTTTCAATTTTTTGAGGAACCACCATACTCTTTTCCATAAAGTACAGCTTTTTGAAATGAAGACTGTTACTCTTAATAAATCTTTATTTTAATTGAAACAAAATTTCATGGCCTAGCTTAGCAGATGGTAAATATGTGAACTGCTCATTGTATTTCATTAGTGAGATTGAAGATGTGCATAAAGATGTTGATGTATTTTAGGGGTCAGCAAATTAGTAGACTGGACATACTTTTCTATCTTCAAGCTAACATTTTGTTTATATGCAGTGGAGCTCTTAACCAAAGAATAAACTCAAATATTATGTATTATTTTGCTGAACCCAACACATACAATTTTCATTAGATTAGAAGTACATGTCAACATTGTTTCCAGCCTAGTGGAAATGGTCAGTAAATGTATTGAATTAATAAATGAACAAATACTTTTTGAAGAAGTTGGAACCCAGCTGTTCTTAATCTTTTTTTGGATAGTAACCCATTTTAAGAATGATAAAACATTGGAATCTTTCCCCAAAATAAATAAATAAATAAATAAATAAATAAATAAATAAATATTTATTTATTTATTTATTATTATTATTTGTATATATACACACATACAAAAATTTGGATGTGATTTCAGGGAACTCAGAGTGGTTAAAGCCCATCCATAAATAAGTTGCATTAATTAGCTATTAAATTTTTCCACAATATTGAATATGATCCCCCTTCCTTCTGGGTACCTTAAAAGAGATATTTTCAGCTCCAGTGTCCTGGTTGTCATGAAAAGAAAACTCCCAGGAAGTGTTACTAACACAAAGATTCATAACCAGAATCACATCACCAGGTTGTTGTGTTTTTTTTTGAAGATTTTATTGGGGAAGGGTAACAGGACTTTATTGGGGAACAGTGTGTACTTCCAGGACTTTTTCCAAGTCAAGTTGTTGTCCTTCCAATCTTAGTTGTGGAGGGTGCAGCTCAGCTCCAGGTCCAGTTGCCATTGTTAGTTGCAGGGGGCGCAGCCCATCATCTCTTGGGGGAGTCAAGAAGTCAAACCGTCAACCTTGTGGTTGAGAGCCCACTGGCCCATGTAGGAATAGAATCGGCAGCCTTCAGCGTTGGGAGCACGGATCTCCAACTGCCTGAACCGACAGTCTTCGGAGTTAGACTGTCCATGATTGAACATGGCACCTTGAGCTGAGCTGCCGCTGAGCTCCTGGATGGCTCATTTGGAGCGCGTCTTCTCAACCACAAGGTTGCTGGTTCGACTCCCGCAAGGGATGGTGGGCTGCGCTCCCTGCAACTAGCAACGGCAACTGGACCTGGAGCTGAGCTGTGCCCTCTACAATTAAGACTGAAAGGACAACAACTTGACTTGGAAAAAGTCCTGGAAGTACACACTGTACCCCAATAAAGTCCTGTTCCCCTTCCCCAATAAAGTTCCCCGAAAAGTTGGTAGGAAAGAAATCAAGAGCATTATTAACATCTAACCAAGTTTATATATTATTATTTTAAATATAATAATAGATGTAACGATGTAAAGTGGATTGTTATTTTTCTTTGAACTGTTAGCTCCTGGACTTCATTCAAAATAAACTTAATAGAGAAAATGTTTATTAAAAAAATAATGTGGTATTATTGCATATTTAAACCCAGTGTCTCAAGAACATTTTTTTTTTGGCAGTAATGAAAAAATAGTATGGTAATGAATAAGTATGTTCCTAAAAAGAATTTGGATTAGATTACATTAATAAGAGTGTTTCTGAAGCACTGATTGAAAATTTGAAATCATAGAAAATGCTCAGTAATTTGACATTTATTTTAATTACTGACAACACTCATTATTTTCTTCTGCATTACATTGCAAGAAACAAGCAAAATATGCAAAATCAAGATGTAATATAAGTCTCTAAAGAACACTTAGAGATGTAAGCAGGTATACGACAAGGTATTCAACATCACTAATCAAGGAAATGCGCATCAAAACCATAATGAGATATTACCTCATACTTGTTAGGATGGCTATTATTAAAAAATTGAAAGATAGCAAATGTTGGTAAAGAGAAAAGGTAACTCTGATTCACTGTTGGTGGAAATCTAAATTGGTATAGCCATTATGGAAGACAGTATGGAGGTTCCTCAAAAAATAAATAGAGTTGCCATATAATCCAACAGTCCTACTTCTGTGTACTCAAAAGAATTGAAATCAGGATCCTGAAGAGATACCTGCACACCCATGTTCATTGCAGCGTGACGTTCAATAGCCAAGATATGGAAACAACCAAATGTTCATTGATGGATGAATGGATAAAGAAAATGTGGAATATACATACAGTGGAATATTACTCAGCCATTTAAAGAAAGACATCCTGCCAGGGTGGACCTGGAGGACATTATATTAAGTGAAATAAGTCAGTCAGACACAGAAAGACAAATATTATATGATCTGACTTAGAATATATTTGAGATGTACGGTCTAAAATAGTCAAAGTCATAGAAGTAGAGAGCAAGATGGTGATTGCCAGGGACTGGGGGACGGGGAAATGGGGAGGTGATGGTCAAAGGGTACAAGTTTTAGTTATGCAAGATAAATAGGTTTTAGAGATCTATACGGCATAGTGCCTATAGCTAACAAAACTGTAGTGTAAACTTAAACATTTCCGAAGAGGGTAAATCTTAGGTTAAGTGGCCTAACCACACACAAATAATAATAATAAAGGCAGCAGAAAGAAACTTTGGGATATGCCTTTGGCCTCAATGGTGTTGATGATTTCATGGTTGTGTATACTTCTCTCCAAAGTCACTGAGTTGTATACATTAAATATATACAGCTTTTTACATGTCAATCATACCTCAGTAAGTGGTTTAAAAAAAAAAAGATGTAATAGGGATTGTCCTTGGGAGCTTAGGCCTTTATTAACGAAATAAAACTCGTACTAATGACAACAGCATATTACAAGGTGCCTGGCACAAAGTTTGAACGTAGTGTGTGTGTGTGTGTGTGTGTGTGTGGGGGGGGTTGGATAATTTATGGCTTAAAATATTAAAAATTTCAAAACTGCATAACATAGTAAAGGATCTATATGCTAAGTATTGATTTAGAACTTACCTATATCTTCCTTTAGCCCGTTTCTATTATCAGAATCTTTATATTAATAGCTTAACATAATTTACTCCCTTTGGCATCCTTTGTAAGGGTCAATATATAATGTATAAAACAATTTGTGGATGTAATGCCTGAAATCCTAATTTTAAAAAACCTTGTGTTTCTTTTTCTTCTGCCTTAATGAAATTTATCATTGATTGTGCATAGTTAGGTTGCTTAATGAAATAAATTTTTGGTTACTTCAAAAAAATTTTAAACTTGACTGACACAAAACTCAGTTTGACTGTAGTGTAAATTATAATTATGGTATTTTAACTCAAATTTATTAAACTTGTAAAATCTCTGAATTACAAGGGACTTCTATAGTCACTGAGTCAATCCTGTTCAGTGCAGGATTTTTGCCTGTAGTCTTCCAAGTAAGCTGAGTAGTAATTGTCACTTATATGTCTTACATATTTTTAGCTGAGGTCAATTGCTCTCAAACTCTTTCTTATCCAGACCATCATAGTGTTTCCATGACCCTTCCATGTGTACAACACCTCTTTACTAAAACAAAACAAAGACTTTTTATCTCTTCACGTGGCAAAAGTTCTAGTCTAAGATTGAGCAGAACATAAAGGAATCATAAGTAAGCAAGGTGAAGAAAGTTATGTCAATTATTTAACATTTCCAGCTAATGTGGAGTTGTGGAGTCTGTTTTCCAAATAGAATGTAAATTATTTTCATAAAATTTAACTGTTTCAGCAAGGTGTTTGGTGTAGTTCAGCTCAATTGTCCTTGGAATTTCTCAGTCAAATTTTACTAAAGTCAGTTCCTAGAGTGGAAATTTCTAAGTAACCAAAATATTTCTGAATGTTAACTAATGGCTCACTTACATCCAGTATAAGTCCTGAGAGTTTAATATTTCACTTGTATTTTAACTTAATAATACACAGATATTAGGTTTTTCCAATGGTAATATTTTGTCCTCATTTTATATTCTTAAATCTTGGCTACCCAGCTTGTGAAGTAGTAGAGTAGGTGATAAAAATAGTTAGGGAATATCATGTGACCAGGGCTTCAGCAAAGTTTTAGAAGATTTTTGTGTTTGATGTTAAAGCTTACATCATTCTAACGTCCCAACACTGTCATTTTTGTATACCCTCTGATGTCCAGTGGCCTTAATTCATAAAAATTCAAACTCCATTTCTAAAGATCTGATTACAGCTTAGGTTGTTGAAAATATTTCTGGCTTTTAAGTTTAGGTTGATTTTTATCAGTTGTCATTTAGAATGACTTGAATGGAAGTGCCGTGGACATTTTTATCTACTGTGTTGCGCATTTATTTCCTTTGAAGCACGCAAGGACAAGGAATTAGGAAAATACTGCTTATCCAGTAGAGAAAAGGTAAGCTGTTCCCAGAAAAATTGAGGATTATATTGGGAAACCAGTGAATTCTTGAGTATGATTGAGGAAAAGTTATCTCGTGGTAAATGTGGTCAGAGGATTTCTTACGTGAAATGAAAGAACTGTATCCTGTGAATGCTGGAGAATTTGACTCCTCGGGAATGTATATAGTGACAGTGGTTGCCCTTTTTCATTTTGACTTCTCTTCACGCCTAGATCTACGGAATCCAGAGGCAGCATTGTCGCCAACCTTCCGCAGTGACAGCCCAGTGCCTGCTGCACCCACTTCTGGTGGCTCTAAGCCCAGCACAGCTTCAGCAGTTCCTGAATTAGCTACAGACCCCGAATTAGAGAAGAAGTTGCTACACCACCTCTCTGATCTAGCCCTAACATTGCCCACTGATGCTGTGTCCATCCGTCTTGCCATCTCCACGGTAATGACCTGATTAGACAGGGTTGGGATCTAGCACTTCTTTTCTTGGGTTCACGGTCAGTGTCTTATTGCTCTCCCCTCCTTCCCTAGCCAGATGCCCCTGCTACTCAAGATGGGGTGGAAAGCCTCCTACAGAAGTTTGCAGCCCAGGAGTTGATTGAGGTAAAGCGAGGTCTCTTACAAGATGATGCACATCCCACCCTTGTGACCTATGCAGATCATTCCAAGCTCTCTGCCATGATGGTCGCGGTGGCAGAAAACAAGGGCCCTGGGGAGGTCACAGGGACTATTACAGGGCAGAAGCGGCGTGCAGAACAGGACTCAACCACAGCAGCTGCCTTTGCTAGCTCTTTGGCCTGTGGTCTGGCCTCTTCAGCATCAGAAGCAGCTAAGGAGCCAGCCAAGAAATCCAGAAAACATGCTGCATCAGATGTTGATCTGGAGATAGAAAGCCTTCTGAACCAGCAGTCTACTAAGGAACAACAGAGCAAGAAGGTAGGGGCAGATGGAATTGCTTTTACACATATACTTTGAATTATAGCTTTAGTTGAGAGGAATTTACTCCTAGGGCAAGGAACAATTATTAGAATTGAAGGTTTAGAGCAGCGGTTCTCACCTGGGGATGATTTTGCCCCTCTTCTTCCCCAGAGAGGACATTTGGCACTGTCTGGAGACATTTTTGGTTGTCACAGCATGGGAGTGATACCGGCATCTAGTGGGTAGCGGCAAGTGACGCCGCCAAGCATCCTACAGTCATAGTAGGGCAACCCCTACACAACAAAGAATTATCTGGCCCGAAATGTGAATAATGCGTGTTGAGAAATTGATTTAGAGAATCTTTGTCATCTGTTTGCAAGAACCATGAGATCAAGAGAAGAGGAATCCAAATATAGAAATAGAGGGAGATGAATGGAGACGAATACTGGAGGATAGTCATATGTACCAGTAATTACGGAAATTGATTAGACAATGTGAATCGCCAGTACAGCAGGTCCTTGAATAAGGTCGTTTCGTTCAAAGTGATTTTGTCACATTTAATGAGATGCTGTAGGAACTCTTGTTTATATCAATTAGGCTATTGTAAAATTGGTTTCATTATACATCATTTTGCTTAAAGTCGTAGAACCTATCGATGATGTTAAGAAAGAACTTATTGTATTGTGGTTCTGAGTATAAATACTGGACCCACATGAGTTCCCATCCATTTGCTACTTCTAGCTGTGTGCATTTGAACAAGTTACCTTCTCTTAAGCCTTAGTCTTCTCATCTGTAACATGAGGATAACCAGAGTACCCTCCCTTATAGAATTATTGTGTAGACTCAGAGCTAAACAGTCAAGTGCTTAGCACTGTCATTGGGTTTGGTACCTAACAAATATAAGTAGTTTTGGTGGGCATTATTGTCAAGTAGAGTTTATAGAGATGGCTTAAGGGCTCATTTTATCTACAGACTCTGAAGTCTACGGCTCCTTCTGTCACAGGTCAGTCAGGAGATCCTAGAGCTATTGAATACTACAACAGCCAAGGAACAATCCATTGTTGAAAAGTTTCGGTCACGAGGTCGGGCCCAAGTGCAAGAGTTCTGTGACTATGGAACCAAGGAGGAGTGCATGAAAGCCAGTGATGCTGATCGGCCCTGTCGCAAGCTGCACTTCAGGTCTCTTGGGAGGGGAGAGATGGGATGGGTCTCCAAGAAGTAGTCATTCCTTTTCAGCACATTCCTTCCAGTCTTTGGGGTTATGTCTTTAATCTTGTTGTTAAAAGGTTTTCATATGATTTGTCTAACATCTCCAGACTCTGAAGGTATACTTTTAGAAGTAGTGTTCTGTGGGATGGAATACAAGCTGTACTCCCAAAAAGATGTGAGAGGTTGTTTTTTTTGTAAATGCCCCTTTCTTCTTGCAATAGCAAGGCATCTCTGTCTCTGAGCCACAGTGAAAGTTCTCTGGAAGGAAGATGATCCCAGGAGAAACAGGACCCTGGGTTCTTAGGTCAGTGTTTTGTACCGCTATAACCAGCGAGCCCTTCCGTCCTTCCTGTTGTAAGACACGGCAGTTATGTCTTGGCTCAGAGAGGAATTAAATCTCTTCTTTAGTGTGAATTACGGATTTCCATGTCACCTGCCTTCCTCTTCTCTGAAAACTCTTAGAGAAAGCTCTAACGATAGAGAAAGTTAGGAGAGGGTTAAAAATGGGAAATTTTGAAACAATTTGGAATTTGAACTATGGGACCTAACTCTGGAACACCATCTTGATTCTGCTTCCCCTTTTTTATTTCCCCAGACGAATCATTAACAAACACACTGATGAGTCATTAGGTGACTGCTCTTTCCTTAACACATGTTTCCACATGGATACCTGCAAGTATGTTCACTATGAAATTGATGCTTGCATGGATTCTGAGGCTCCTGGGAGCAAAGACCATACACCAAGCCAGGAGCTTGCTCTTACACAGAGTGTTGGAGGTGACTCCAGTGCAGATCGACTCTTCCCACCTCAGGTACTTGTCTCAGAAAACTTATCTCAGATTATGGACTTATATCTAAGTAGGGCCACTATACATGTAGGAAAGTAGGGCATAATCAGTGTTCTGTCTTGCTGATTGGGAATGGAGTGGGACAGATATGCTTAGAAGGGA
The DNA here is from genome assembly GCF_057876585.1 of Rhinolophus sinicus. Taxonomy (NCBI): domain Eukaryota; kingdom Metazoa; phylum Chordata; class Mammalia; order Chiroptera; family Rhinolophidae; genus Rhinolophus; species Rhinolophus sinicus. The sequence continues at coordinate 129,786,940 of NC_142503.1, forward strand.
GTAGGAAAATCAAATGGCAAAGAGGGACTGGGGCCATGAATCTGAGAGTGGAGGAAGGGAAGATGACCAAATACCACCTCATGCAGTGGATCTGTTGTGATATCCGCTACCTGGACGTCAGTATCTTGGGCAAGTTTGCAGTTGTGATGGCTGACCCACCCTGGGATATTCACATGGAGCTGCCCTATGGGACCCTGACAGATGATGAGATGCGCAGGCTCAACATACCAGTACTGCAGGATGATGGCTTTCTCTTCCTCTGGGTCACAGGCAGGTAATGCAGTTCAAAGATATGTAGTTATGGGTAGATATAGAACAGAGTGAGTACTGGGTGGGAATAAAATCCTGGGTTTTCCTACCCATGCTATTAAATACAGATTGAGTTAGCCTTGTTTTCTGCTGAGACCTAATGCCTGTTTATAACATAAATTATACCTTGAATTCTACTTAACTCTCCATTTGTTCCTTGTGAAAGGTAAGACCATTGAGAATAGATATGTTTTATCTTTACATTCTTAGATCCATCCTTTGCCCTAGTGGTGTCTTGCATGTAAATGTTCACTGAATGTCTACTGAAAATAACACATATCTTGAAGAGAGAAAAAAATATGGGCATAGAAGTAGCTGTTTAACCTTTATTTCTTTCTAGGGCCATGGAATTGGGCAGAGAATGTCTGAACCTTTGGGGGTAAGTAGCAATCATCCTGTTGCTTCCTTTTGAGGGAACTAAAAACATACATTGCTATAGTTGAGATATGTGTATCTTCTCCCTTTGATTCCTTGCCTCTGTAGATGGTATTACTCGTAAACTGAAAGCCTGATTAAAGCTCTAGTTCTCTTTCTTATGCCCCACAGTTATGAACGGGTAGATGAAATTATCTGGGTGAAGACAAATCAACTGCAACGTATCATTCGGACGGGCCGTACAGGTCACTGGTTGAACCATGGGAAGGAGCACTGCTTGGTGAGCAGCAGTCGGACCCAATTCATTAGGTGGAGGAAAAAGAGGAATTGTTTGATTTCTTATTGAGAAAAAGTTCACATACTGGGGTTTCATAAGGTAATCTTTTCTCTGTGGTGAGCAGGTTGGTGTCAAAGGAAATCCCCAAGGCTTCAACCAGGGTCTGGATTGTGATGTGATCGTAGCTGAGGTATGTGTTGTCGCAGGCATCCACAGCTTCCACATTTTAATTGGTAGCAGTTATTCAGGTCAGGCGTATTCTTATCATTTGGATCATACGTAATGCAAAGGGCTAGAATTGCAATCTTGGGTAACTGAAAAGTAGCTAGAGCCTTTATTTCCTAGGTTCGTTCCACCAGTCATAAACCAGATGAAATCTATGGCATGATTGAGAGACTATCCCCTGGCACTCGGAAGATTGAGTTATTTGGACGACCACACAATGTGCAACCCAACTGGTAGGTGACCAGAGAACATGCATGTCTCCAAGGGCAAAACTATTTATCGTCAAGGACAAGTTAGTAAGGACAAGTTAGTAGAGCTTCGCCTCATATTGTCTGTAAATGGGTTTCGGAGGATTCATAAACCGCTTAAGCTTACATTTCAGCTGTTTTATGGGATTCTGCAACACTCATTAGAAACCCAACAGGTTTTAGGACTCAAACCACTGATTGCTAGGATCTCCACTCTCTTGCCTCCTAAAGATCTTCTTCAGTTATTCTAGGGATGTTTTGAATCTGCCCCCTGGTGGTTAACTAAGAATCTATTTAATGTATCAACAATTTTAGTATCTTTGATCCTGTAGTAGAGCTTTAAAAGACATGCTGCTAGCATTTTACTTATCCAAAGAATACTCACTGGCAGCAACAGCTTTGTGAAGAAGGCCTGGTTAGCCATCAATTATTAACCCTTCAGCAATACAGATCCTGCCTGTTTTAACACCAGAATCTGTGCCCAATTCCTAACCAGTCATGCTACCATATTTTAATCTAATATCAAAGTCTTTTTAAAATAATTGGCACGAATATTCAGTGAAATGATAGGCAGTATTAATAAAAGGTATGCATCTTTTAACAATATTAAGCATTTTAATTCCAGGATTTTTGGTTTGCTCCATCTTTCCCCTTGCTTCAGGATCACTCTTGGAAACCAACTGGATGGGATCCACCTATTAGATCCAGATGTGGTTGCCCGGTTCAAGCAAAGATATCCAGATGGTATCATCTCCAAACCTAAAAATCTATAGAAGGCACTTCCTCACAAAGCTAAGCATCAATAGCCATGGCTCTACAGGCTGCACCTGAAGAGCAATATTTGTATAATAGCTTTTTTCCTTATTTAAATAAAAGTTTATATTGTAGCTGGGATTTCAAGGTCAAATTTTAGCTTTGCCACTTAATAGTATGTGATCTTATGTAACTCATCTCTCTCAGTATGATTCCTGATATGTGAACTGGGAATATTACCTACCTTGTGGGTTGTTGTAAGGGTTCAAACTAAATGAATGCATGGAAAGCATTAAAATGTTGATTATACAGTGTAGGATCAAAGTTATTAGCAATTAGTATATGAACATGGTAATCAAGAAAGGGGTTCCTAGGACAGCATTTCTCAAGGTAAGATCTGAGTTAAGGTTATCACTAGGGCTATCATGCTCTAAACACTTGTTTATTCTGTTACAACTATGTGGCTTTGCTAGTCTCTTGTTCATTTCCAAGAAAAATGAAATAAGCACATTTTAGATTTAAATAAGTGCCATCTGTGCAGAGAATTAGCCTACATGTATTATGTAAGTGAAAAGACCTCTGGTCTATCTTTTAAAAGTTATTTCATCAAACACAAGTGAACACAACTTATCTGTACACTTTGGTGAAACCCCTTATTAATTTAAGCATGAAGAGTTCTGCTTGTTATACTCATAAAGTGTGGTAACTGAGGTAAGGAGGGACACTGACTACAGAAATGCTATTTGTAAAGAGGAATTAAAAAACTCCTGGGTGATGTTATTGTCCCTACAGCCCAGTGTACCTACTGTGTTGAAAACCTTTGTTCTCAAAGCAATGTATAGATATGATGGTAACAGCTCTCTGTTTAAGAGTGTATGTAACTTTTAATTCAACCTTCTATCCCCTTTAAAATGGATGCACACAACGACAGGTTCAAAGCTGATGTGTACTCTTCCATAATTTTAATAATCTTTTAGAGAAGTCCTATGACAATTATACTAACAAGTTTCTTTAAACAACCCCACCACCACCACCCCTATGTTCTGCTTGTCCATATTCCCCTCACCCTTTCCTCTGCTATTATTACCGGCATTTCTGCTTGTACTTGAAAGTAAAAAGCAGTTCCAGATTACAGCAAACTCAATGGCCCTGCTCCATAGCCTGGCCCCTTGTTGAAATAAAAAAGGGGAGAAGCATGAAGAACCATCATGGCTTGAGATCAGGCACTACCAGAAACCCAGACTGAGTTTTAGAAACAGGCTCTTGTACATGTTCCTAGCAGATAAATCTTCACTGGCTTGGAGAACAGGAAGGACTATTTTACAAACACCACTGTGTTTGAATTTCTAGAGGCTACCCAGGCCAAGAAGACATCCCTAAGAGAGAAAAAGACACACAAACTTAGAATTGCAGCTTAGATAGATTCTTTTTTAACTATCTTCTTTTTTCTTTCATTTTTTTAAAATTAAAGTTTATTGGGGTGACAGTTGTTAGTAAAGTTACATAAATTTCAGGTATACAATTCTGTATTTTTTTAAACTATCTTAAAGAAGTTCCCAGTTAATTTCTTGTAGCATCAAGGTCAGATGGTATCACCCAGTAGGAATATTAGGGCAATGGGCCTAAAAGTCACAAGTATAGGCGATCCTAGTTTACTGGAGAGGATTTGGGATAGAAAATACCAATGTTTCGTTTCATGGATGTAGGTAAATCTCAGGAAAACTTGAGGAGATGGGCAAAATCTTCAGGACCTCTCCCCCACTCTTCCCACTCCTGCCATACTTCGCACCTTACCGTGCTACTTACCACTTACCCATTTCTCCTCAAATTCTAATTCCCTAAATGGTCTGATTTGCACTAAGGAGATAAGCTAATCTTCCTAGTCACTAACTGCTTAATGCATTACCATACACTTAAAGAGCATACATAAAGGTAATGTACCTGAAAAGTGGGAACTGCTAATTTTGTCATCTTTGTCTATGTGACAAATGTAAGCTCTTTTTAAGCTGGAGAACTTTTCTATAATAGCCTCTATAATCAGACATATATATAGCAACCTACTCTACCTAAGATCAGGTAACACTGATATGCTCAGGGTTATCACGTTTTCCAACAATGAATTTAGCAATACTTACATTATGAGGAGAGAAACTAACTCACCTGCAGTGCTTCACCACACACTCATTGCTGCAGTACTCACTGTCCCAGTCCTTACTCACAACCGGAGGGTTCTCACAACCAGACCTCACACATCGTGGCTGCGGGGAGAGTGTCACAGGAGATCCGCTTACCAATTCAACATCCATTTGAGAAGGAGACTCAACCTATGAGAGGAAGAGAGCACCAAAGATGGATTAGGTTTGCTACCTACTAGCCAGGCACTAGTCAAGTCTGGGACCCAATCAAGGAACAGGTGTTAAAATCCCTCACACATGGCGGTAACGTTCCAAAAGGTGAATTCTTGGTCTCCACCTCTACATGTGGCTTTAGAACTTTGCCAAACAGACTGACAAGATTCTTCCCATCGGGGGAATGCTGGCCATATGCCCCTATAGTTGACCCTTTAACAAGTCAGGTTTGAACTGCGCTGGTCCTCATGTGTATACAGATTTACTGTGCAGTTCAAAGGTGAACTGAATTTTCAATCCACAGCTGGGAATCTGTGTAAGTGGAGGGCCGACTACCGTGTTTCCCCGAAAATAAGACCTAGCCAGACCATCAGCTCTAATGCGTCTTTTGGAGCAAAAATTAACATAAGACCTGGTGTTATTTTAATATAAGACTGGGTCATTATAATAATGATATGATATGATACGATATGATATGATATAATATAAGGTCTTGTATTCTTGCTCCAAAAGATGCATTAGAGCTGATGGTCAGGCTAGGTCTTATTTTCGGGGAAACACGGTAGTAGTTTTACACGTGCACAGTGCACGGTGGGTCACTGCACTCTTTAATCTTACTCATCACTGACTATTCTACATTTGAATGACATTCTCTTTAAATATCAAAAGAATGTGAGTAGAGGTTGGGTCACCTCAACTAAGATCATAGGGCTAAGAGAAGACAAAATGTGCCATTAGCAAAAGGAAAAAACAACTTGGAGATTCAGTTTCTTCCTGACGGGTATTATTTCCTTTACTTTAAAATCATTGCTTCAATTGTGATACTAGTCTCAACAGACCCATATTTTAAAATGACTACTGGTTATGTACAAGTTAAAACTAGGGTAAATTGGCATCTGTTTATATCACTTTGGATTCACTGATATGAACCAATTGAATTTTCTAGCTATATCCCCTATCCATCCCCCACTTATAAAAACATCAAGCCAAGCAGTCCAGACATAGGAGAAATGGAAGGACTTGCATCCAAAGCTTAGGATCCTTGGGTAAGTACCACCAAAAAATAACTCTGGGCCGAGGTTGTACCTCTAGTCGAACTACAGTACTCTGCTTAGTTAAGGAGCAGTCTAGGACAGGAGGCCCTTTTAATGCTTCTCACCAAGAACACTACATAGTATCATGGGTGGGACAGTCACAGTCAAGAAGCAACCCCCCTTTTATTGGATCAACCAAAAATGCTCTTACACATTTCCACTGGTCTAAAGACTTGAAAACAGGCTCACCTCAGGAACGACATCTGTGATCATCTCACAGATTGTCTCAGGAGAGGTTTCCTCTACTGTATGGGCCTCAGGGCTGTTGTTCATGGGCCGCTCAGGACTACTTTCCACAGCTGGTGGGACTAAGGTAGTCTGCATTTTCAGAGTGGGTCCAGGCACAATCTTGATCTGCAGAGGAGGTGGCTGTTGCTGTAAATTGATTCGAGCTTTCTGAGGTGGAGGCTGTTGCATGGCCTGGAGTGGGGGAGGCTGCTGCAGAATGGTCACTTGCTGCTGAGTGGGGGGCTGAGGCATCTGTTGCAATGGAGGGGGTTGTAGCCGGGGTGGAGGCAGTTGCATAGAAGCAGCAGCTGCTGCCGCTGCCTGCAACACTGACCGAGTGACAATCTGGGCTTGTTGACTGGGCTGGATAGTAGCTGTGCTGGTTTGGCCTAATTGGATCCCCCGGGAGGTCACCACTGTGGCTGGGATAACGGTAACCATCCCTCCTTGAGACATGGTGATAGATGAGGGCAACATCTGTTTGGTAATAATCAACTTGGTGATATTAGGCTGACCCCCAGCCCCAGAAGATGCCTGGTTTGCCACATAGGATGAAAGAGTAGAGTTAACAACAATGGAAGGGGACAGGGCAGGGGGCTCTGTTGAAGCTGGTGCTGGAGACGCTGGGTCAACGGTAGCCACAGCAGGTGGAGAAGGCGTCTGTGATGGCGGCACTGGATCCAACTCCACTGTTTCCACAGTGGCCTAAAGAACAACAACAAAATGTCATTGGGAAATTTACTGTCTTCCCCAGGACACAGTTACTCTAATCACCTCCCAAAATTTACATCACCGATTTTTTTGTTTTTTGAGATACATCACAGATTTTAAAAAAAAGAAAAAAGAAAGGAAAAGAGCAGGTGTTAGCCTATAGGTGTTACCCTGGCTAAAGTAAAAATGGGATAAATGCAGAAAGACTGTTTGGCAAGATTTATGATGGAAACAATGGTAAACCATGTTACATACTTTTAAGCTTTTACACAGTATTAATAGGTTCCACAGGTTTTTGGTAGTAGCCTTATAACTGCTAATAAACAGCTCAAAAATTTTTTTTATTGGTTTAAATAAATATCCCCCCACCCTAACCCTCTTACCTGGCACTCTTGATTGTCTTTATATGCAGCCAGAGCTTTCAGATACTCTTTCTTGGCAGCCTCAGTTTTCCTCTTATACACCTGCAGGAAAGACAGTTTTAAAAGCCCATATTCCTAGAAAAGACTGATAATTCTATTCATCTCAATCTAAATATTGACAACTCCTTTTAGTAAATACACTTCTGAAAGCTAGTAATCAAGACAGTCTCCATGGCAAACTTTCCAGTGACCATGCCATCTGAAAGCCAGCCAATCAACAGGAGTCGTGGTGGAATAACTCCTCTTCCAAAGCTAGCACCAGCCAGTGCCCACTTCTATTACCAAAACAAATCCTGACCCAAATCCTACCAAAACTATATGAGCAGTCTGCTTAGCCTGGGATTGTGTATAACCAGTGTACTCTCCCTTAAGGAATGTGTTAAATTCTTTGCAATGATAGCTGCAAGATTTTTCCCATCTTTCATGCCTCTTCCATTAAAAGCTGAAACCTATTTCCCCTTCCTTTGAATCTGAGTTAAGTCTATGAATTATTTTGACCATTAAAATGTGAAGTGACACAAAGAGACAATGGGACATCTTTTGTTCTGTTGGAACATTGCTATATGTCTGCCATACTGTAAAGAAGACAGTCTAGTCTATTTGGAAGATGAGAGGCCATGTGAAGGAGAACCAAGGCATCTCAGCCAACAAGTAGCACCAACTGCAAGACATGGGAACAAGGTCACCTTGGCCAGCCATACCAGCTTGTCATTTGACTACAACCACAGGAATGAGCCCAGGCAAGAACACCAGGAATACCACCCAACCAATTTACAGAATCATGAGAAGTAATACATTGCCATTGTTTTAAGCCATTAAATTTGTGGTGCTTTGTTAAGTAGCAATAGAAAACTGATACATGTTATCTATAATGTATCTTTTTCTTTCAAGTATTAAGTAGTAGACTCACTGAGAGTCTACAGTAATGATAATTATAGCCATCTTCAATTTCAATTGTATCTTTTTATTTCTTTGAAATCCAGATTAAATTCAGGGAGATTAACAATGGTTTTCAAGTTTAAAGTAAACCAATGAGAAAATCCTAAACTAAATTCTAAATCCAAACTTGATAGTGGACTTTAGAGTTAGCCACAGCATGCAACCTACCAAGGAATAGCCTAATTTTACAGTGGAAAAAAACAAAGCTTAGAAAAGTTAGATTCAGTGTTTTCACAATAATCACTGATTAATAATTTTTATATGGGTATTCTGGGCTTTGTATGGCTGCAGCTTCTAAGACAAAGGATAATCCATTAATGCCATTAACAAAGAGCAGGTATTAAATAAGACAGTAAGAAAGTTAAAAGAAAACTTAGTTTTTATTCCCTTAAAAACTTTTAGAACATTCACTATCTACTAGTTCCTCATTATATGCTCACCTGTTTTTGCTCCTCTCCAAGACTATCCCACATGGAGGCCACAATTTTTGAAACTTCCCCAAAAGTGGCATTGGGATTCTGTCCCTTGATGGCAGCCTGTGTATCACGGAAGAATAAAGCATATGCTGAAACTGGTTTCTGAGGCTCATTAGGATCTTTCTTTTTTCTCTTCTTTGGGGTCTTCTGCTTTTTCCCTGCTTCTACCACAACTGTCTTCTGGCTGGGAAGTTGCTGCAGGGAAGAAAAGAGAATTATAAGAAGGAAGAGCGGAAGTATCACATCTAGAGAACTGTAAGAAAAGGACTTTTATTTGGGGGAAATGATCTAGCCACATGGATGGAATTTTTAGAAGTGCTAAAAATAGAGGCAATAGGATTAAGACATTAGTAAACTATGTGAAAACCAGTAAGATGGAGACTGGGAGGAGCATTATAAACTGTAAATTGAGAGGCAGGACCCTATACCCAAAAAAGAGCAGAGGAGATGATAGGGCAGGAGTGAAGATAGAGTAGCATTGTATGCCAAGAATTTTATCCCAGAATATCATGGCAAATTTGATTTTTGGCAGGGAATGCCTCACCCTCCGGAAATCCTCAACACCATCCTCATGAAGTGAACTAGTAGGTGAAGGGGTGGTTGAAAGACGATCCTCAGGTGATTGGGCAGGTGGCAGGATGGTGCCACCCCCTAAGCTCAAACCAAGTTGAGAAGTCAGTTCTGACTGATCAATGGTGGTCAACTGGCTATGCCCCATCAAGCCAGATGTCATGTCTGTCATTGGTACATCAATTGTAACAGGTGGGTTGGCGCTATACTGAGTTCCTATGGAATGGTCCAAGTCCTGAGAGAAGCAGAAGGACTAATTAAACACTAAATATGAAAAACACCACTCTTCCCCCCCACCCTGACTTCAGGACAGTTTATAAATCTCCTGCTCACCCACACTGTATCATCGTTTAAACTCTAAACATCAAATAATTTGTCTACATATAAAACATATTAAGCTTTTAAATAAAGTATAGAAATTCGTCAAGTCACTTCTTGTACTCAAAGGCCTATTCCAAAATAACTAAAAATAACCATGGAAGTCTTAATTTTGGACAAGTTCATTTAAAGAGCAAATAAATTATTCAGTAATTTGGAGGTAGTGATGATACACAGGGTGACGAAAACCTTCCTCCTTGTACCCTCCTAAAATAATGGCTTTTAAAGTTACAATACACAGGCAAACAGTAAATAAGGCTAATGGTAGGGATGTTTGGTGTCAAATATAATGTATGGAGATGTGCTACTGATGAGATGTGCTGGAAGCCCAATACACTGATCCGTATAACTCATACTAATTCACAGTCAATACGTTTGGTTGAGAACGTGTCTGAATAAATCAATGTGCCAGCTCTCACTCTCATATTTGAATATGGATGTGAAGGCCATATTAGAAGGGGGGAAAAAAACCTTTTCCAAAAATCACAATAAATCACTTTTCATTTCAGAGTTAACATTAGACATTTTATAATTTTAAACCATTTTTAAAGTACAATTGATTCAGATGATAAATTTCATTCATTCAGAAGAAATTAAGTCTTTGTTGATGAGCCTTTGGCCACAAGAATGAGGAACAAGTAATACCCACATGGCGCAGGGAAGGAAGAGAGAGTCACTTTTGTCCCCCTAACACCATGCCAATAAGCTTGGGTAAGCCTGAAAATGTTTTGCCCCTTACCATGGTCAAGCCCCCACTCAGGAGCCCCCCGCCCTGCTCCATCAAGCCATGGGTCATGCCCACAGGCATGTCCAATGTCTGGACCCCATATTGGGCTGAAAAACTGCCATCCTGAGAGGACGAAGGGTCTGCCAGGTCATCAAAGTGGCCAACCACATCTGAGACAGCCAGTGAAGGATCAGAATCCAAGGAGATAGGCGGGATTTCAAATTCTTCATCACCCAAGCTTGGTGTATGGAATGTCTATAGAGGGGGAAAAGGAAAAAGAATTAGAGGAAAAAGGAGGAATTGCATACTGCTAAATGAACAACATGGCTAGGTAATGGAGATTCTCAGTGTACCTCTTTCCAGCTTGGATGCTATTTTTGTTATCAATTTCTTAGGACCTATTTAATTTTACAAACAAGACTCTCTTCTTCATACCCTTTGTCATATGGCACATATAAGGATGCCAACATTATCACAGTTTTTAATTTTTGTATCCTTTTTCTATATCATCTTGGTTGTCTTAAACTATTATGCCTGTTCTAATGAACGATTCTTTCAGCACCATTAGTAAGGACCCAGATTTTATAACCTGTTTAGCTATGATACTTAAAATCTCTCTAAAGATTCTGATAGCAGTTATTTCATGACTACTACATCTGAGCTGTTAAACCACAGCAATTCATTGTCAACCAGACAATACTTTGTTGTTTTAAGTTCCTTTGAAGCAGATCCTAAAAGGTAATGTCATCAGAACCTTATCCCCCTCTAAAATGTACGCACTTATTTCCTACCTCTTTTCCATTTTAGAAATTACGATGTTAACAACAAATAAGATTCCCATTTGTACAGGATTTTCGGAAAACCCAACAATGCCAAGATAAGGATAATAGGGAAGAGAAAAACCTTCATAATAGGTACAGCCAAAAGTCAAACTGGTTTTCTAACAGTTCCTGAGCACATTTCTAGTCTTGCTCTGACCCAGCCTTTCTGCAAGTGAGGAAGAAAAAGATTACTCCAGCTGGCTAAAGACTCAACCACTTCCTCTCAATCCAACTACAATAATAATATATTCATTCTTTTTCTGAATGGGGCCACCATTCACGGAGCTAACAGACCAATGTCTGACATAAAGATAAAATGCTATGGTTCCTTTTTGACACTAAAAAACTACAATGGCAACTGAAGCAACAGAGTATTATAAATAATAGCAAGAGACATTGTTGTCAGAGATGTGGGTTCAAGTCCCAGTTCTGCCATTTACAATATGACCTTGAATGAGCTTTCCTCATCTATAAAATGGGAATTGTAAAGGTAATCTTGTATTTTTCTTATGAGGATTAATGGGATTTAGTACACAATGCTTATTACATTGCCTGATATATATAAGTTTAATAACAGTTATTAACCATTGTTATTAATGATAATATTAATATCCTAATTATTATTAACTTTCCACCTGTCCCAACCAATTATAGGTACTTGAAATTTTAGAAACTTTCAATTCTATCAATCTGTCACATGGCATAGTAAATATCAAGTGATTCGATCAAATTCAATAGGCACCCACATTCTTTTTTCATGATTAAATAATATGTCCTAAGAGTTCCTTGAGGTCTTTCTAGACCCAGGAAGGGTCTCACTAATATCATTTTTATTTCAATGAAGATATTGCTAAAAAGAATATTTCCAGTTAATAGAAAGTAAGGGGGGGATAAAGTACATCTGTGAAATGCCCAATCTCTGAATCACATTTGCAAACAGAAATGTTTCCTAGAATACAAAAGGATATATATATATATATATATATATATATATATATATATATATATATATATATAGCTTCATTTCTACATTTTTCTCCTCTAGAGAAGGATCCTTCTGTTTTACTTAGCATGGTAAAAATTTGGTAGTTGTCTGGGCTCTAACATGACAGTAGCATAAGGAACATAGGAGCAGGCAGTTCTTGATGGGAAAAACTAAAACTCTCCCAATGAGCTGAACTTTTCTCAGCACACAATTCATCATTTTTACTATTGTGTGGAAGTTCTGAACTTCAGATCCATGACTCTGAAATTTCAATTTAGTTTCAGGTGAGCATTTTTCAGGAAGGGGGTACAACAATTTTTTTTAACCAAATTCTCATGCAAACAAACAAAAATGCTACAGGGACAGAAAAAAGGATCAGGGAAAACATTTATTGTAACAGATTCATAGTTATGTAATAGTGGTTTTCAATTCTTTTAAAAGATACAGGTTGATTGGGCAAAGCAAAAGGTGCCTATCCTTTTCTGTGTATCACAACAAATAAAAAAGCAACTCTGCTGAGATGTGAAAATGATACTATTTGTTAATTAGATCTGAAAAAGAATAAAAATTCATATCCAAAACAAAAGACCAGTGTTCTACAAAGGACTACCCCTCACAAACCATCTGCAGTGCTCTCATTGACTAAACTGAAAAGACGAGACATGCAGAGATTCCATTGTATGGAATCAACAAGGCATTCTTTCTGTGCACCACCCCCTGGAAACAGCTTTGTTATTCAGTATCCATGGCTTTAATGGTATTTTTGGGGGCAGATATTAGTTTATTTGTTTGTTTCTTCCTTAAAGAAGAGTAAAATAATGACAATGATTAATTTGTTGCGGCATTCGGATATGTTTTCCTGTGGCTTGCACTATCAATAACAAAGATGTTTTGTATGTCATACTATGTAACATTTTGTAATAAATTTTTTATATCATCAATGTCGTTAGGTTCTAATTTATCTATACTTAAATCTAATTGATACCACTTAATATGCTTTGAGTATTTTTTGCTAAAATTCAATATAATGATAAATTTATCACCATGTAACAAAGGTTTAAAATAAAATAAAAATGTCATTTATGTACAAAGCAGCTCAAAATGTTATTAAATGCATAAAATAGTCAAAATATCAACTTTCTATTTTTTGTGGATTTTTGACATATTTTGGAAAAAAAACAAAATCAACGCAGTGAAAGAGTTAATACAGAAGGGCAAAGCACATGCTAGAATAAACAGAGACTGATTCTAAATCTCGTTTAATATCACAAATGATCTGTAGGATTATCGGAAGTTATTTTATTTTAGCACATCTACTACTAGATCATACCCTAGACTGTCAAATATAAAACAAAACTGTAGCAAATATTAAAGTAAAAAGATGATGTGGACACAGAAGAACATAGGAACATGATGCAGCTACCGTCTCACTCAGCTTTCTTTTCCTTCTCTGCTAAATTCCTGGGCCTTTTCAGGGGAGGAAGCAATTCGGGAATTACAGTTTATAAACAAAGGTGCTTACATATTGAGAGAACCAAAAAATAAAAAATTCGGGCCGGCCCGGTGGCTCAGGCAGTTAGAGTTCCGTGCTCCTAACTCCGAAGGCTGCCGGTTCGATTCCCACATGGGCCAGTGGGCTCTCAACCACAAGGTTGTCAGTTCAACTCCTGGAGTCCCGCAAGGGATGGTGGGCTGCGCCCCCTGCAACTAACATTGAACACGGCACCTCGAACTGAGCTGCCGCTGAGCTCCCGGATGGCTCAGTTGGTTGGAGCGCATCCTCTGAACCACAAGGTTGCCGGTTCAATTCCCGCAAAGGATGGTGGGCTGTGCCCTCTGCAACTAGAAACGGCAACTGGACCTGGAGCTGAGCTGCGGCCTCCACAACTAAGACTGAAAGGACAACAACTTGAAGCTGAACGGCACCCTCTACAACTAAGATTGAAAGGAGAACAATTTGACTTGGAAAAAAGGGCCTGGAAGTACACACTGTTCCCCAATAAAGTCCTGCTCCCCTTCCCCAATAAAATCTAAAATAAATAAATAAAATGAAAAAAATTAAAAAATTATATTTCCCTCCTATTTCACACTGCCCCATATCAAAACACACATTCCAGTACTTCTTTAAATAGTTTCTTGTGTAGATTATTCATTTTAAAATTTGTTCTAATCTGACACCTATTTATTTACCAGTACACTGGTATTGTGGGTTATTAAAATAATTGCTCTTGGGGCAGCCAGATGGCTCAGTTGGTTAGAGCACGAGCTCTGAACAACAGTGTTGCTGGTTCGATTCCCACATGGGCCAGTGAGCTGCGCCCTCCACAGTTAGATTGAAGACAATGAGCTGTCGCTGAGCTTCCAGAGGGATGGCCGGATGGCTCAGCTCGTTAGAGCTCGAGCTCTCAACAATAAGGTTACCGGTTCAATTCCCGCATGGGATGGTGGGCTGCGCCCCCTGCAACTAAAGATTGAAAACAGCAACTGGACTTGGAGCTGAGCTGCGCCCTCTACAACTAGATTGACAGACGATGACTTGAAACTGATGGGCCCTGGAGAAACACACTGTTCCCCAATATTCCCCAATAAAATAATAATAATAATTGCTCCTAAAGACTGTTATAATAGTGAAATTTTTAGTAATTCAGCCTGAAATCATTACCTGCTTCTAATGATATAAATACTTTTTCTACTTAGGGATAAGTGTATTTATGACATTATTTCCCCAAAGTGCTCAAAGCACAGTATCATTATATAAAAGTCAAGATGAATGAAACAGAAAGATTAAACTCCCTTCAAATTATACAGCTTTCCTATTTCAAGCAATGCTGTAACAAATGCTAAGCCTGCCTCTCTGGACACCTACACTTTAAAAATTATTATTCCTTATTTTATTGAGGTATAACTTACATATACAAATTTTAAGTGTATAGCTCAATGAATTTTTAACATACGTAAACATCCAATTAATTACAACCCAGATCAAAGGTACAGGATATTTGCATCACTCTAAAAGACTTTTCTCCTACTCCTTTCCAGTCAATACTCCTTCCCTTCTGGAACAGATACCTCTATTTTAATTTCTATCACCATAGTTTAGCATTGTATATTCTTTTTTTTAAGGTCTTTAAAAAAATATTAGTTTCAGGTGTACAAAACAACATACTTGTAGTGATTAGACATTTACACCCCTCACAAAGTGATAATCCCCTAAGTCTACTACCCCTCTGACATCGTACATAGCTGTTACAGTACCATTGACTATATTTCCTATGCTGTACTTTACATATCGTAACTATATATTTTTTAAAATTATAGTTGACATTCAATATTATTTTATATTAGATTCAGGTATACAGCGTAGTAGACATTGATGATTTATGAAGTGATCCCCCTGATAAGTCTAGTACCCATTTGACACTCTAGTTTTTGTAATACTACTGACTATATTCCCCATATTGTATTTCACATCCCATGACTATTTTGTATCTACCAATTTGTACTTCCTATCCCTTCACCTTTCACATACCCCCCACCCCGCTCCTATCTACCAACCATCAGTTTGTTCTATCTCTGAGTCTATTTCTGTTTCAGTTGGTCGTTTATTCTGTTCTTTAGATTCCACTTATGAGATCATATGGTATTTGTTTTTCTTTGTGACTTATTTCACTTAGCATAATACTCTCTAGGTCCATCCATGTTATTGCAAATGGTAAGATTTCATTCTTTTTTATGACAGAGTAAGACTCCATTGTATAAATGTACCACAATTTCTTTATCCACTCAACTATTGATGGACATTTCGGTTGTTTCCTCATCTTGGCTATTGTGAGTAGTGTGCAGTAAACATAGGGGTGCATATATCATTTCAAATTAGTGTTTTGCATTTCCTGGATAAATACCCAGGAGGGAAATGCTGGGTCATAAGGTAGTTCTATTTTTAATTTTTATGAGGAAACTCCATAGTATTTTGCGTAGTGGCTGCACCAATTTTCAATCCCACCAATGGTGCACAAGGGTTCCCTTTTCTCTACATCCTCGCCAACACTTGTTTGTTTAGTGCTGTATATATATATTTTTAATTTTTATTATTTTTTTTAAATTGGGGAACAGTGTGTTTTCCCAGGGCCCATCAGCTCCAAGTCAAGTTGTTGTCCTTCAATCTAGTTGTGGAGGGCGCAGCTCAGCTCCAAGTCCAGTCACTGTTTTCAATCTTAATTGCAGGGGGCGCAGCCCACCATCCCGCTAATGCTCTAACCAACTGAGCCATCTGGTCGCCCCCTGGTGTTGCATATTCCTCATCTTCACTAAAAAATGAACTCACATAGTGTCTACTTTTATGTCTGGCTTCTGTTATTCAACAATATATTTTTGAGATCACACAAGTTGCACTTATTAGTAGTTCATTCTTTTTTATTGCTGTGTAGTATTCCTAGATATCTGGGTTGTTTCCAGTGTTTGGCTACTATGAATAAAGTTGCTGTGAATATACATATTTTTGGTGAATATATACATTCATTATATTTACATATGTGTGTGTGTATACATATGTGTGTGTGTGTATATATATTTGTGTATATACATATGTATATGTATATGTATATATATATATATATATATATATATATATATATACATACATACATACACACACATATATATATGTCAAGGAGTGGAATTACTGGGTCACAGGGTAGATATGTTTATCTTTTTCCTTTTTATAAGGAGGGCGCAGCTCACAGTGGCCCATGCAGGGATCAAACCGGTAACCTTGGTGTTATTAGCACCACGCTCTAACCAACTGAGCTAACCAGCTACCCCTAGATATATTTATCTTTAGTAAATACTGCCAGTTTTCAAAAGTGGTTGAAATCAATTTACACTCTCACCAGCAATGATTAAGACTTGTCCAACATCCTTTTCAACTCTTGGGATTGTCAGTATTTTTAATTTTAACCATTCTGGTGGCTGTGCAATGGTATCTCATTATGATTTTATTTCCCTGGTAAGTGATAACACTTTTTCATATGCGTAATGGCAATCTGGATAACCTCTTTTATGAAGTACATGTTTTGTCCTTACTAAGACTTATCAGGGTGATCACTTCATAAGTTATATAAATGTGTAAGCACTATGTTGTACACCTGAAACATGTATTATATGTAGTTCTAACTGAAAAAAGAAAAACTCTAGTGATGACAAAAAAAAGGTAATAAGAAACAGAGATTGTATTTGAACAGAGGTCTTTCCATCACTGTGCACTGCCTCCCATCATGACATTGCAAAGAATTCAGCACTTAGAAAGTATTCAATAAATAAATCCCTAACATTAACAAAAAAAAATTTCTCGTGCCCATTTTTAAATTGGATCCTTTCTTTTATTGTGCAGAACTATTTGATATATTCTGAATATAAGTTAGATACATGTATTAAACTATCTTCTTGCAATCTGTGGAGTGCCTATTTAATTTCTTAATGATATCTTTCGATGAAAAGAAGCTACTAATTTCAAAGAAATCCCATTTTTCAATTTTTTTAAGATCAATACTTTTGTGGACATCTTTTTCTTGCAAAAAAACTCTAAAAATCACTCTTCTTCTAAAAGAAAAATTTTTAAATATTACCTTTACCTCATTCTATGAGGCTCACAGTAAGACCAGATACAACAAAAACCACAAACCAATTAAAGGTTAAAAAACACACACAAAAAAACGGGAAGAGATGGTGAAGAAATTGTAATGAGGAAACTGTTAACAATGACAGAGTTCTAGGCTAAAGGAAGCCACTAAAATTTAGTTATGAGCTTGGCAAAATAGCTTTGTTTTTTAAAATTGCTCAAAGTCATAAAAGCAAAAACAAAGGATATATTCAAACCTGGAAAATTTCTTGATGAGGCCAATGTGGAATTTACAAACACTCTAAATAAAGAATTTAAATTCTGGAGACCTGATTTAGAAGAAATTGGCAATGATGGACTTTTCATGTGAATATGGCCAATGTGAGATTTACAATACTCCTAATAATGAAATTAAACCATGGAGATATCACTCAGAAGACACTGGCAATGAGACTATAGAGCATCAGACAGATTTTAGTTTTATATTGTTTCTAAATTTGCTGCTCATTTGATTCACACTTTCCTCTGCTTAAATAATAATAGCAATAAAGAAGTTAAAAACTAGCAATTGCCCCATGTCGATTTAATTCTCATCCATGAAAACGTTAGGATTTATTACAGGATAAGCCCATTCAACAGCAATTGAGAATTCTTGGTACCAAAAAAAAAAATGAAAAAAAAATACTGATGCAAAGGGTTCACACCACTTTTGGGAAAAAAAATTAAAGTCCTCAAAAGACAGTAGAAAGCTCAAGATTTCAGAATTTCTCAAAGAACAGGAAATTTATTCTTGTCTATTCCATCTTTGCCTTGCCTAAGTAAATGACACATATCTATATTGTGACAATTATTTCAACCAAAGCTTTTCCACAAATATTGAAGGACCTCACCATAATCATCACTTCTACTTCACAACATCGTAAGAAACTATTATTACAGCTATTTGACAGCTGGGGAAACTGACATACAAAGGTGACCTAACCTCCCCACAATGAGTCACTGGCAAACAGAAACACATGTTCTACTTCCTTCATGTTTTCTGCCAACTACGTATTTCCTTTCATCCTTCACTAGCAAAACAAGCTAACACCATGTACGTTAACATAACTATTAACCTTTTTTTATCACTGAGTAGGAAATTAATATGAAACAAAGACCCTAACAAAGTTTGGTTCAAGAATGAACAATGCTCAGTTAACCCCTGCTGGGTAAACTCCTTCTCTCATCCCAATTTCTTTACCTAAAATATTCTCCTCCTTCTTCAATCCCCCAAGATTGTCGTAGTTATTTCTCCCCAACGTAGAGACAGACAATTCCACTGTCTTCAAATCCAGAATCACTGTGAAATACGCTAGCGCGTTCCCACGTCCTGCTTTTCTGATGACAGCAGCTTCCTGGGTCTACCCCTTAGTCCTCATAGGCTCTAGAAGCAGCTGCCACTTTTCTCTAAACACCAATCGCGGCCCCTGGTTCCCATCCCCCGGTCCCTGGTGCCCTCTCCTCCCCACCGCCCTCCCCCCGCCCCCAGCATCGGCACCTCGTGCTCACCTCGGCCCCTGACAGGAAGGGGTGCGAGGGCCCTGTGATCGTCAGGTAATTGTCATTTCCTCCGGGAAACTGGAAACCAAAAGAAAGCCGCGGGGATAAGTTAGGGGGAGCAGGGAGTTAGCTTGTAGCGACGGATTCTGACCCCGACATTCTGACAACACTCCCCAAATCCCGCTCTCTCCCGTCCTGTCAGCCGCGTCTCCGCCCAGCTTCCCGCCTCTGCTTCAACCCGGTCGGTCGCACTCTCTTGTCAGCCTTCTCAGCGCTCAGGTTCCTACCTCCATTTTCACACAACGGCTATCACCGTCTCAGTCCCCTCATCGCTCCCACCGCCCCCACAAGACTCGGAACTGCCGTCACTTCCGCAAGGCTATGCGTCGCTCTTCGCTGATTGGAAGGGGCGCGGTAGGGCTGTTACGAGTCAGACCCGGGGAGGCCGAGAGGACGGAGAGGCTAGCTATCGCCCCCTGGAGCTTGGTGGGATAATGGCACAAGAGTGTTACAGGCGTCCCTGGAATGGGTGTCTGGGTATTACCGTTGCTCCGACCAAAAGAGGATTTCTGGGGAGAGCAATAGAGATGTGATCTGGGCTAGAGGGGCTGGATATCGGCGGATTGAGTGGCTAGACAGGCCGGAGGTAAGTGGCTGTTAGAAGTCGGGCGGACCCGGAATCCAGAGGAAACGGGAACATGACTTATGCTTATCTCTTCAAGTACATAATCATCGGGGACACAGGTACACAGCGGGCGACTGCCCTCATAGCTGGGGCGGGGATTGGAAGTTCCCAAATCGGGTCGTGGGGGCGGGGCTCAGTGGGCTGGGCGATTAGGTGAAGAGGGGGCGGGGGCAGGGCGGCCGGGGGCGGGGCTCGGGGCTCCCCTTCCCCAGTCCCAGACACCCCGACTCCGGCCGGCTCCGGGGCGGCGTGACTCCTTGAGCGTGCGTCCTCCTCTTTAAGGTGTGGGGAAGTCATGTCTCCTCCTGCAGTTTACAGACAAGCGGTTCCAGCCTGTTCACGACCTCACAATAGGTAAGTGCATCTACCTGTGCCTGAACAGATAATGAAACATGACTAGCTAAAGTGAAAAGTTAGCAGCCTTCAAGGTTAAAGTAAAAAGTTAGCTCCCCCTACTTTTAAAATAGTACGAAGTTGTGTTAAATGAAGAGTGACCAATCAAATGCTGTAAATGGGGAGTAGTGTAATGGGGAGCAAATAATTGAAAAGTAACTTTAGAGATAAGCATGAGGTATGAATAAGTTGTTTTTTTTCCAAATGCAATTTGAATATTTGGAAAATCCCACGAAAGCTAACTAATTCAAAAACTCACCTTGCTTTGCGGTAAATTAGTGGTAGCCTCGTGTGTGTGTGTGTGTGTGTGTGTGTGTGTGTGTTAAGTAATTACCAATATACAGATTTGTGTGTGTGTTGGAGAGGAAGAAGAAAATTCAAGAGTCATCCTAGACTTAAAAGGTAGCTGAAACTAATAACTTTTTTAAAAAAGCTTGATAGAGTTCCAGGAGATTCTGGAAAGTATAAACATTTCCCACATATTTGTGATAAGGCATGGCCTGATGGGGCTTTATCAACCCCTTCCCCATAATATCCATAACCTCAGCCAAAATAAAGAATGCGTACAAAACTAGCCTTCTTGCCATTGAAATAACAGTTTCTGAATAAAATCCCTAGCTCCCATTCTTACCATATTGCCATCTACAGTCCCACCTTATTGAAATCTGAAGCTACTACTGCTCCCACAGGACTTATTCAGAGTCAAATAACTAATGGTGTTAGAAAATAATTTAGAGGGTAGCATCAACAGGAAAATATTTTTTTGGAAATGAATGTTAATGGACACCCACACTGTGATAAACTAATGATACAGTGTGTAAAAAGGCAAACATTGCGCCTGCCCTTAAGAAGCTTACAGTCTTCCGGTGTAGCAGGTGGGACTGGGGGTAGATACAGTATACTGACAAGTAAATTTTTATTGCAAAAAAGGAGGAGAGGATACCACCTTTATAAGGAAAGACTGAAAACCGAAGAACGAGCAGGACTTAGCCAGGCAAAGGGGATATAGAGATGAGGGAAAAGTGATCAGGGCAGGAAACAATAACATATGCAGAAGCTTATGAATGACAGAGATCAGGTTACCTTTGGAAAACAAAGTAATTTAACACGTTTGGAGCATGAAATTTGAAGTGGAAAATGACAAAAATTAAAGCTAGAAAATAAAATAGAGACCCAAGTTTTGAGACACCTGAAGGCAATAGGAGTAAATTATAAGTTTTAAAGCTGAGGAATGATGTGATCAGATTTTCCCCAGAGTCCAATATATGCTGTTTTCTTTCTGAAGTCAATCCTTTGTACCAAAATAAACAAGGCAGTTGGATAGAAAATATGTGCAAAATGAAGGGTCTCTGAGTGCATAACTAGAGAAAGTTGCATAAAAGGAGACAGTTTTATTTTTCAATTCTTCCCCATTGAAATTCCATTCCTATTGTCCAGAAGGAAAAAAAAATAGTAACTTTTTGCATTAGCTATCACTATTCTTGATGACGCAGTCTAGAGTAGTAAGAAACATTTTTTTTTTTTTTTGTATCTTATTGACTTCAGCACCTTAGAGTTGAGGGTGATATTTTGATATATTGTATGTGGGACCACTGAATGAAGCTAGATTAGTCCTCTTTCTTACTTAGAAATCAGAATTCCTCAAGTAAAGTACTGTATAAAAAATAGGAAATAGGACAAATTGTCTGACATATGATCAAGTGTTTTTAATGCAAGTGACCTTTGATTTTTAATCTTTGTCCTGATCTTACCTTGAAAGAAGATGAATGCCAGTTAAACCAAAGTCTTTATTGAGACTGTCAGTTTCCATACTCCTGTGAGGAAGGCTATTTTCTGATGAACTCTGGGAATTATTGGAAATCTGAAATATATCATTTTTGAGAACTTATTTCTTAAATAGGCTCTTTTCTCAAAAAATCTAGAATTGCAAAAAAATATTGTTCCATATAGAGGAGTAGAGAGTGACTTTGAGAAAAATGCTAGGAAATATTTTTTAAAATTTTAGAAATTTTTTAAAAAGTTACAAAATTAAACATTACCTAATCAAATTAAGCGTTAATTAACGTTGTTAAAAATTTACTCACCTTTTCTATTTGACTTCTTAATTCATTTTATCCCCACATCTGCTTTTTGGTTACATTCTTGAAATTATCACCTAGAACACAGTTTTTAATTCTAGAAAAGAAATGAAACTTCAAGGAACAAAAAACTAATTGGCTCAAATAGTAGTAATAGGCTTAGTGGCACTGAATGCAGACAGAGGACAAGTCACTAGCACATTGAAAAATAGCATGAACTTCTCATTCAACATGGCTGTTCACGACAATCACATTTTTTCTCTTGGTCTTCACTGACAGGTGTGGAGTTTGGGGCCCGTATGGTCAACATTGATGGAAAACAAATCAAACTGCAAATCTGGGATACGGTGAGAGAGGACAAAATAATTTACTCCCTGACCAAGATCCAAATACAACACTAAAGTCTGATGGAAGGGCTATGAGGATGGAGCTAATGGTGGAGATCAGAGTAGGGGAAGAGTGAAGTGGAAGATATAGGGAAGCTTTCATTTTCCTCTGTTACAGTTACAGATATGAATGTCGTATTTTTAAATTTTTATTTTAAATTACCTAAGTAATATATGAGTTTGTTCTAGTAAAAAATAAAAACAAACAATATAAATGTATAGAGTAAAAAGTTAAATTCCCCTTTGCACACATAAACCTCTCTCCCTCCTAATCTTGGTTTCTGCGTTACCAGAGTAAACCACTATCACTGATTCAGGCTTTTTCTCTGTATTTAGATACATAAATAGAAACAAATATATGGTAGTGGTTTTGCTTTTGTTAGTTTTTAGAATTGTGGCAAAGTAGACTTAGCTTTGTGACTAAGGTATTTTTTTTTTTTTAGCTATCTTTATGTTTTGTAGACTTTCTCATGTCAGTACATACAAATCTACCTTATTTCTTTTTTCAATTTTTTAAAATTTTAAAGTCACTTTATTTTATTTCTTTTTAAATTAGTTTTAGGTGTGCAAAACAATGTAATAGTTAAATATTTACACCCTTCACAAAGTGATAACCTCCCCCAGTCTAATATCCCTCTGACATTGTTTATTGCTGTTACAATTCCATTGACTGT
This sequence comes from Rhinolophus sinicus, assembly GCF_057876585.1. NCBI lineage: Eukaryota > Metazoa > Chordata > Mammalia > Chiroptera > Rhinolophidae > Rhinolophus > Rhinolophus sinicus. Next base: position 129,810,198 of record NC_142503.1, read on the forward strand.
ATTCCCTATGCTGTACTCAGCATCCTGTGACTACACACACACACACACACACACACACACACTTACTTATTTATTTATTTATTTATTTATAGTTGACATTCAATATTATTCAGCTTCAGCCTCAGGTGTACAGTGCAGTGGTCAGGCGTCTACCCAGTCCATGAAATGGTCTCCCTAATAAGAGAAGTACCCATCTGACACCATACAAAATTTTACAACATTATTGATTGTATTCCCCAAACTGTCTTTCATATCCCCATGGCAATATTGTGTCTACTAATTTGTACTTCCTAATCCCTTTACCTTCTCTCCTATCCCCACCCCCTCCCATCTAGCAACCATCAGTTTGTTTGTTTTTCCCTTATTTCTCTGAGTCCATTTCCATTTTGTTTGTTCATTTATTCTGTTCTTTAGATTCTGCATGTAAGTGAAATCATATGTTATTTGTCTTTCTCCGTCTGACTTATTTCACATAATATTCTCCAGGTCCATCCATGTCGTAGCAATTGGTAAGATTTCATTGTTGCTTATGGCCATTGTGTAAATGTACCATAGTTTCTTTATCCAGTCATCTACTGATGGGCATTTTGGTTGTTTCCATGTCTTGGCTATTGTGACTAATACTGCAATAAACATAGGGGTGCATATATTTTTTCGAATTAGTGTTTTGAATTTCTCTGGATAGATACCCAACAGTGGAATTGCTGGGTCATAAGGTAATTCCATTCTACCTCATTTTTAAAAATCACTGCATAGGAGCATAGAATGCTTGTTCCATAATTTATTTAACCATCCTCCCATTGATGGAAATTTCGGTTTCCAATTTTTCACCACTGCAAAGTTTCATTGATCATTCTTATTTATTACATCTTTATGCAAATATTTGAGGATTTCTGTGGACTGCCTGCCCAGAAATGGAAATTCTGGGTCAAGGTTATAAATATTTTAAAATTTGACAAATGTAGTACTGCCAAAATTTAGTTTGACTTAACCTAATTTTGCTTTATCCACATAAATTGTTTTCATGTGCATTATCTCAGTTTGGTTTGTACTTTTGTCTTCTTTAGGAAAAATAATGTTCAGTCTCTATTTCAAGTTTAAGGGAGGTAGCACATATTCCTACTATTCAGCTAAAATCTCTTCCTGTTTTTTATTAATTCATAGTATTTGATTCTGTTTCTTCTCAGAACTGAGAACTGAAGCCCTTATATCTACAAGCAGTTCACAAGTGATTTTTTTCTTTTTTTCCTCCCTTTCCCCTCTCCCTACCCGACGTTCCCCAACACATGCGGGTGTCTGTCTTAAAAGTAGTGACTTGGTGCTCTAGACCCTTTTTGCACAGAGTCCTTTTCTGTTAGCCTCATTGTCACTTTGGATGCACTGATTGATCAGCTGCTTTTAAGTGGCATGATATTGTCCTGTGCATTTGTTGGTTGTATTTGCAAGCATTTTAATAATCTTTTGCCCTTCTGATCAGATTTTTCATTTTAACTGTATTGGCTTGCCCTAATTATAGGAAGATGAGTCATTTCACAGCCCTGATGGTAGTAGCACTAGCCAGATAACTCTAAAACTTCCAAACTTGCTTCTTTTGGCTAGTTTTGTCTCTCGTTTTTTCCTTCCAATAAAGCCTAAATGGTATTACTCTATATCTGTTGCCAAAGTTAAGTTCATATATTTCTTAAACAGCTGCCACTTATTTCCTTCTCCTTTTATTGTTGGGGTTCAAGGTTTTTTTGTCATTATTATTCCAAGTAAGTTTTGCAACTCCTTTTTATTATCCCCTGGTTTTTGTATTTCCCACAAAGATATATTTGGCCACAGGACAAATTCTGAGGAGGTGACAAAGAGTGAAGCCTGTGGGTGTCAAGACTGGTATTAGCTAGATTCTGTCTTCTTAACTTAAACCTCTGTCATTTCCAAAACTGTATCTTTTGACGCCAGGAGACATAGTAGCTGCCAGTTAGAGGTATGGTCATGGTCATAGAGTGTCTGAGTGTTGGCTTGCTGACTTTTTCCCCCTTAAGTGCTAATATGAAGCATGATGGGCCATAAAATAAGAAAGTTGAGAGCCACTGCTCTGTTCACATGATCCTCAAGTACCATATGGCCTGATAGTGACTTGAGATGCAACTGACCTGGTTCTTTTCTACTTCCTTTTAGTAGTTGCTCTGAGATTGGACTAATCTTTGTTGAGTAATAAAAAAAAAAAAAAAATCAGATTTCAGAATACTGGGTTTTTCTATTTATTTTGAAAATTTTAAGAGATTCCTGCCTATAATGTATCTGTCTCCTTACACTCTCCATGTAAGCCAGATGTTTGTCCCTTATCATCCCTGATCCTCTGTCCATTGTTTAGCCCCCTTGGCTTCCCACTTCACTGACTCCATTTTTTCACTTCCAAAGCCATCCTACATGCAGATATTTCAGGATTACCATGAAGGGTATTTTTAAAGAGATCAAGTTACCCAGCTTTTTGCTGTCACTGTTCTAGTTATTGAGAAGGATTTATAGAGCCATGTTACTTCTTTTTCTCTTTCTTCATTCTGTATGTATAGTTGCCCAAATAACCATGCTAAATGAAGAGGCATTGTACCATAGCTAATATAAAATAGTGATTAAATAATCCCAAATTCATTTGTATTTTACTTTGGAATGCATTTTGATTCTTAGGAAATAAGCATATCTGACTCTGTAGGAATTAATACTTCCAACTACATATCTTAAACCTATAATATGATGCTTCCACTTGAAAAAAAAATAGAAAACTGTTAATTCTCTTTATCAAACCTCCATCTTAGTCTTTGCTGCTTCAGATTTTTTTACTGGGGATGGACAAACGTACCTCAGACTAATGCAGAGCAGCCCCAATTGAACTGCTCACTCTTTCTAGCATATTGGCTCACAAACTTTGGTTTATGAACTGGACTGAGATGAAGAAGTGAAGTGATTTGATTGTAAAAGACATTTTCTGATGACCCACTGGCAGTATTTTCAGCTGCTAAAATTAAATGCTGCCATGTGATTCAACCATCACGTGGGCTTCCCTTAAGCTTCTCTTTTAGATCCTAGTAGGCCACAGGGAAAGAGGGTCTTTCAACAATAGCGCGAGAGGGAAAAAAGTCAGTAACAGATAAAAGCAAAACAGGAATTAATTTAAGACATAAAACGATTAGTCAATAAATAAAACTTTGAGTTCTTAGAAGGAAAAAGTATGTTTTATATTTTAAAGCATTACTAATATTACCAACAAATTCTTTAGAATTATTTTTGGATTCTCGTGTTCTAACAGGTATGCTACTCAACAAAACATCTGTATGATTCTTGTGTTGTGGGAAAGGGAACCTTAGAATTAGTGTACTGGAATTCTCTTCTCACCTTCAAATCCGGGTTTAGATTATATGATGTAATGGCTAAGGGAACAAACATTTGTGCTAGGAAGTACTAGGATCCTAAGTTTAAGTTATGTATTCGGCATTTGTAGACTTTATAACTTTTGGCTAGTTACTGAACTTATCGCTTTGAGCCTCATTTTTCCCATTTGTGTTACTGCTGGTATCATCTTATTGTTATTATACTATAAGAAGGCCATTAATTTTCCCATATCCACATTTTAGTTTTCCCATCTTTAAAATATGAACAGTAGTCTTCCTTCCCTACTTTTATGTAGGGATATAAGGATAAGTGATTTCAAGAATGTGAAAACTTTCTTAATAGGGTAGATTCAATGCCCAGGGTATTCATATTATTATTTAAAAAAAATAAGGGAAAAGAAAAACACAAACCTATAAGGGAAAAAAAAAACACAAACCTATTCCATCAGGAAAGCAAAAGTACCCAGTATGTGGGGGCATTAATAAATCGCTCAGTTATGAGAAAAACTTAGTATCTTGACCCCAACTGGAAATGAGATTAGAATGTGAACAGTTGGATTTTTTCAAGGAAAACTCTGTCCTGGGCCCCGGGCTTCTTTCCCTGTTCCTTATTCCTATTTGCCATGACAAGATCTCAGCAAAGGGACATTTTGGTAGTCCTGCCTTTATTAGTGGAACACTAAAGGTCAATTAGCATATGCCCAATTTAAGTGCTTGGTATCTCACTAATTTTCTACGTTGATCCATTAAAATGAAATTTCCATTGGACAGGATATTGGCATTCTAAGATAATTTTCTTTTTTACAGATAAAGGAACAGAAAAGAAATGTTAATTTCATGTGTTCAACATCATGTTTGGATTGACAGTACAACATACTCTGAGTTTCTAGTCCTGTTTCCAGTTTTTCTTTGCTAGGGGATATTAGGAAATGTATGGCAATGTCTCTGATTGTCACACGGACTGTGGGGTGCTATGGCACTTAGTGCCTGGGAACCAGGGGTGTTAGTCAGCAATTTGATAGGTGGTCTTGGAAGACAGGAAGAAGTGACCTACCCAAAATACCAATTGCATTCCCTTTGAAAAATATTAATTTCCCACCTGGGTTTCTCCGTGGGCAGTCATGTTTTCTTTCCCTGATTCGCTTTTCTTAATAGGAATTATTTAAAAAATTAAGTCCTTTGTGTTAGAGTGGCATGTGATCATGTCAGTTCCCTGGAAATAACCTGGTTTTGTTGGGATTTTTTTGTTGCCATGTTGGTGGGAAAGGCTGGGCAAGAATCCTTCCGTTCTATCACCCGTTCCTACTACAGGGGAGCAGCTGGAGCACTGCTGGTGTACGACATTACGAGGTGAGTCAGATCTGATGAGGGGAAGGGAGGCTCTTCCCTATGGGCTCGAAATATTTTTCTTTTCTGTCTACTGATTCTGGTAAGAATGCTGAAGAAGAATGGCCTAATATTTTTCTTTACACATATAGCCTTTCTCCTTTTCCCATGCATTTGGAATTTCTTTGTCATCTTGAAATGGGCCTCAGACCCACTGTCTAAACTTTTCTGCTGTAGGCGTGAAACCTTCAACCACCTGACCTCATGGTTAGAAGATGCTCGGCAACATTCTAGCTCCAACATGGTTATCATGCTGATTGGGAATAAGAGGTAAAATTTTTTTTGAATAAATAATAAGTACGAATAGTCACCTAGCTACTCTATAGACATTGAATCACTTGGTCCCCAAACTCTTTTAGTATATGGTGCTCTTAATACCTCAGTAAAAAAAAATATTGTGGTGAAATATATATAACATAAAATTTACCCTTTGAATCATTTCTGAGTGTACTGTTCTTTGGCATTAAGTATGTTCACGTTGTTCTGCAACTATCACCACCATCCATCTCCAGAACTTTTTCATCTTCCCAAACTGAAACTGTGTTCCCATAAAACACTAACTCCATATCGTCCATCCCACTGGCCTTAGCAACTACCATTCTACTTTCTGTCTCTGTGAATCTGACTACTTTAGGCACCTCATATAAGTGAAATCATACAGTATCTGTTCCTTTGTGACTGGCTTATTTCTTTTAGCATAATGTCTTCCAGGTTCATCCATATTGTTGCATGTGTCAGAATTTCCTTCCTTGTTAAGGCTGAATAGTATTCCATTAACTGTGTTTACCACATTTTGTTTATTCAAACAAAATGTGGTAAACACATTGATGGACACTTGGGTTGCTTCCACCTTTTGGCTATTGTGAGTAATGCTGCTGTCAACATGGGTGTACAAATATCTATCCCTGCTTTCAATTCTTTTTGGTATATACCCAGAAGTAGAATTGCTGGATCTTATTGTAATTCTATGTTTAATTTTTGGAGGTACTGCCATACTGTTTTCCATAGTGGCTATACCATTTTACATCCCTACCAGAAATGCACAAGGGTTCTAATTTCTCCATAGCTTCCCCAACACTTTTTATTTTCAGTATTTTTCTACGGCACTCATAAGCCAAAACAAGTAACAGTTTTGTTATTAAATAAATCTAAACAGTGTAAGTGTTTTTGTCATAACAACTTAATAACTGTTTGAAAAATGGAAAGCATAAATTAAAACAAAAATTTTTTTTAAATTTCTTTCTTAAATAGTCATAATTACTTACTACCGGTAATGACCTGTGTGTATCTGTTGGGCATTGCAAAGCTTGTTAAACCTTGGAATCAAGATTGGACACTTTTACTCTCACTTCCTGTTCCAAATTGATTTTTGCACAATGCTTGCTTTTTATCACACCAGCTGCCAAAAATTCAGCTTCACAAAGATATGAAGCAATAAACGGCATCTATTGTGGTCTGATATTGACACTGAACTATCTTAAGCTTGTAATTCATGTGGTGTTCTGATGTTGAATGTTGCTGTGTTTCCCTCAAAAATTCCACGTGTCCCCTGGCACCCTTGTGAGTTTGTGTAGTGCCTACATTGCACTGTTTGAGAACTATGGCCACAGACTAATTGTACTAATTTATTGGGTCAGCCAATTTATGGAAAACCTACTCCGTCCTAGACACTGTGCCAGACTTTGAGTGCGCAAGGTTAAAAAAAAAAACTCTTACCCATCTTCCCATAGAGCTTCCCAGGGAGGATCTAGTGGGGACGTAGATACTAAATATAAAATGATTTGTATCTGATTATAAATTGTGATAAATGCAGTGAAGGAAAAAAAGGCTGCTATGAAAGAGGATTAACAAGATAACCTATTTTTGATTAAGAGTGATATTTAAGCTGGAATCCAAAGGATGGGTAAGAGTTCGGTGGGCAAAGATTTAAAAAAGAAAAACATACCAGAAAGGGGAAACAAACTGCGTGAAAGCCCTAAACTGGGTAGAAGCTGAGCAAGTTAGGGTATTGAAAGAAACCTGGTCTGGTTGGACTGAATCAAGGGGGAATGGTGCGTGATGAGGTTGCAGAGTAGGCAGGGACAGATCTCTTAAGCACTAACAGGCCTTAGGAAGGAGTTTGGATTTTATTCTAAACACAGTAGGAAGCGTTTAAGAGTCTTAAGCAGAAAAGTGGCTTGATCAAATTTTCAGAGATCTCTCTGGAGGGGAGGAGGGTTGAAGTGGGATCCCAGTTGCAGTACTCCAGGTGAGAGTACTAGGGTGATGATGCTGGAGAGAGAGAGAAAAGGATGATTTTAAGGTACATTTTGGAAGTACCTCACTGGGGGATGGAGTGGGTATTTGGAGTGAAGGCGGGAAAGGTGTTAATAATGACATCTTGGTTTTTGGCTTGTGCCGTTTACTGAGATGCGGTAGCCTGGGGCAGAAGCAAGTTGGGAGGAAGAGATCAAGTTCAATTTGGATGTAAGTTTGAGGTGTTTTTTGTACATCAGAGTGCAAATGAAGATCAGGTTAATGAATAAACAGATTTAGAGCTTAAAGGAGCATCTGGGCTAGAAATACACATTGGTGAGTGTTGACATTTAGATGGATAGTTCTTTCCTAGTCTTCACACAGCTGATGAATAATAAATGTATATTTTATAGATTTGTTGTTCTTTAGTGGACTTACTCCTTGGTGTTTATTTATCTTCATGGTTGAAAAACTGGAAACCTCCCAAATGAAAATTTCCAATTTGAAAAGTGAAAATCAAACACTTCATCCTTATTCTGCAGCCTTTTATCCTCTTTCATAAAGTCTTTACATGCCACCCTATTCCCTTTCTCAGTCCTTCACTGTATCTTCTTTCCCCTATATCACCAAATTTTATCGTTTTCTCTGAATCCTTCATTTCCCTGATAGCAAGCTGCTATTATACATGTTAGTTATGAGACTAGTAAGAGTTAAGGTGACTGTGCTTCCCTTATTCCTGGCTCTCTCTCTTCTTGTGGAGTGATTCCAGTAAAGGAGGAAGACACTCATAACTATGGGACTGGCCATCTATCACTTTTTTCCTTTCTAACAACTGGAATTTCCCTTTCATCTTTTTTCCTTTGCTCTCACTGAATCTCATTCGAAAAAGAAGCATAGAGCAAAGGCCTTGAGTAACTATGGGGCTTGCCTAACACTTTACACTTTTCTCTGTGATAGAGTAAGGTATTATCCCCAGTGATGCGGCAGGTGTCATGGGTCTGAAGAGTATTTTCCAAGAGACCACAGAAATTACTAACCCTGCATAAGAGAATACTATATAGGATCTACATTCTTTGTGTATTAACTGACAGTTGAAACAGTTATGGGATTCTTTTAGAACAAGGGTTTCTTCTTTCACTTTCACTTAGTTTTCTCCCCAATCTATCTCTTGCAGTGACTTAGAATCTCGCAGGGATGTGAAGAGAGAAGAAGGAGAGGCTTTTGCTCGGGAGCATGGACTTATATTCATGGAAACTTCAGCCAAAACAGCCTGCAATGTTGAAGAGGTACTATTTAGAAAAAAATAGGGAAAGCTTTTCAGAGATTACACCATATCTTTGTCCTTTTATTCAGAATTATCTTCTATAAGACACATCCTTTCCTTAAAGGGTGTCTTTTGGTCGTAGTGACCATATGTCTCCCTGTAAGGGAATGTCCCATTTCTTTTACCTTGATTTCCAAGGTTTTACTTTTGCTTTGGGTAACATTGTTTGTAAGTGTGGATTAGACTCCACTGTTACTTGTAAATCACTTTAGTTGAAGGAACTAATGGGTTCCTGCTATAGTCATTTGTAAGCTTGGTGTTGACTGTATCTTCAGTAATTAATTGAGAGGAGAGCCTGTTTTATATGCAAAGGGTGCCAACCTAGGAACCCTAGAGACATCTTGGGTCCATACCAAAGCACCATATAATTCCCTTCTCTTTCTGAAACTACTCTCAATGGCTTTTGGGGACTTTGGGGAACCTTTTGTATTTTACTCTGTGTTCTCCTAATGGTTCCTAGTTCACCTTCAAAATCCAAATTGGAATAACATTTGTATTCAATTTCTCTACCTAAATAATGAGCCTAATAATATGATTTATGTCTCCCTTAGGCCTTCATTAACACGGCCAAAGAAATATATAGGAAGATCCAGCAGGGTTTATTTGACGTCCACAATGAGGTGAGAAAGGGCGGGGGTCTTTGTCTGAAACAGGGCAGGAAGCTCCCTAGAATGTGAGCACTCCTTGTCCAACATCATACTATTTGAAGCTCTGCCCAGATCATACATGGTTTTTTTAATGTAGGTACGCAGAAACCTGTCATCATTGTCTGTTTTTCTCTCAAGTCTGAGACCTAGAATGCTTAAAGTGATTTTAGTTGGTGATCCGAAAGGCTTATACAGTATGGGAGGTTTTCTTCTCAACCTCGGTTTTTTACGAATCCAGAGCATGGAGGAGGTGTAATTCTTAATTACTCAGCAGGGCCATTTCTATAAAGCAAATTCTAGGGCAGAACAAAAAAGAATTATATACTACTTCTACTCTTTTTGCCTGCTCCTACTTTTATCTGATCACATCGTGATTCTGCATATAGTTATGAAACTTAAGTATAACGGTCACTTTAAACATGGGCACAAAGGCCACTTCTAGTCGTCTATAATACTCATACACAGCTGGTCATCTCATCTTTACTGTCACAGATTATTGTTCTACAGCAATCTGGCTAGGGCATGTGGTAACTTGCCAAGGTCATATCTGCTTCTAGAAAATATAATGAATGATTTCTCCTTTTATCCCTCTCCTTTCTCCCATTTACTTTAGCACTTGAGGTGGGAACTATTGCTTCTTTTCTTTTATAGGCAAATGGCATCAAGATCGGTCCCCAGCAGTGTATTTCATCATCAGTGGGACCCAGCACCTCCCAGAAGACCTCTGGTGATGTAGAGTCCAACTCTGGCTGCTGCTGAACATCTGGCCTGGACTCTTTTTTTTTTTTTTTCCTTCCTGGAACAGCTTCAGATCAATAGGCTTAAAGAAAGAGGTCTTACTTATAGCTGAGAAAAGCCTCTTTAAAGGTGTGATGTTTTGCCTTTCCATTTAAAGACCTGGGGAGAATTTGGGCCCTTACTGACCTGTCCCTCTTCAGGGACGTGAGCATTCCCTATAGATTAGGGCTCTTCTCATCCTCCTGTTTTAATTTCTAAAAAGTTAGGATCAAAGTTGATTGTCATGATATTTCAAAAATAAATTCTTTTATAACTATATACAATCCGCTTCCCACGAAGAATTAGTAAAAGGGTCTAGGACATTCCACTTGAGTAGTTTAGATCACTGGGATCTGGCTGGCCTTTGGACGATAGATCCTCCATCTAGGAATTTCACTCAGATTTTTTCACTTTCCACGTGGTAAGAGTTCTTACAGAAGGCAATTCCTTCTACTTGAACTGCTCTCTATCATCCTATTGCTAGTTTCTCTGTGTTAGAGTAACTACAAAACTTTTGAGAGCAGTGGAGTTGCTCCTGGACCTGTGCCCACTTTACTATAATTACCTGAAGCAAGCATCTTTCCATGTTCGTTTTGTTTTAGGGGCCAGACCTAACATTGCAGCCTCTCTCACCAAATAGACCCTTAGTTTCATCACACTCACTTCTTAATGAGACCTATCTGGATTTTTTATCCTAATCAAGCTGATCTGCTTACTTACTGGACATGACATATTTATTTGCACTTCTATGCCTTTGCACATGCCCTGCTCTCTGCTAACATTATACTCAAAGTCCAAAAATTTTCCTTCAGAAAGCCTTCTTTGACTGACCTTAGGACTTCTAAACAATTATTGATACAGTACCCCTTAGCTTTCATATGTTATTTTTTCATATGTATATTTATTTGTATTTATGTTACTTTGTAAATATGTTTTGTAGTTGTTTTATGTGTGGAATTTGTCTTCCCATATAGATTGTAAGCTCCTTGAGAGCAGGGACCATGTTATCCCTTTACTTTTGTAAACCACTCCTACCATTCCTTCACAGTGCCTAGTGCTATTTACATGGTCATTGAATTTAACTGACGTACTTAAAGACTTAGAACAGGTCTAGTTTAGACGGCAGAGGAAACAAAAGGTCTTCGAGTCATCCCTTTGCAACCCTGTCTCAATCTCTTCCATCTGCTTACCCTGGATTCTATATTGATCTTCTCCCTCTCCTCTCCCTTCTCTGGCTGTTTGCTTCCATCTCATGCAGCATGCAGTAAGGCTGCCTGCTTCTAAGCAGTCAAGTAAGTGGGTACTTCTCCAGCCATTCTTTTCAAGAGCATATATACTATCCTAGCCAAATTTGCCTTTGCTTCCCTCATCATGCAGCCTTCTGGGTCAATTGCTATATCTTTTTTTTTTTTTGCCTTGACATTCCATTCTCTTCCACTGCACTGAGGTCTCATAAATTTTTTAATTTGGTTATTGTTGATGAATTGTTTCATTATTAAATATATGCATGTATCCAAGCTGCTCATATTTCATGCGTCATTTCTGATTGTATCCCATACATAAGTAGACACTCTCCTTCTAGGAAATTGTATCAAAGGTATTGGAAGAAGACTCCTTGAGATATGTTGATTTTGTACTGTATTCTTTCCCCGGTAGTAGTAGTAATAGTTAACATTGCACCACAGGAAGTTGGAAGACATTCGGGGTATTGCTTTGATTATGCTTTTGTTTTGTTTTTAAAAATCCTACCTGATTCCAAAAAGGATTTGAGACTGTTGAATGTGGGGTTAGCCTGCACCCTCACACCAGAGATAAAACTAAAGTAAATATAACTTTATAGTTTCTGTATAGTTCTTTACCAACAAAATATCTTTAGTGATTGGGAGGCATCAGAGCATTGATCGAAGATAGAATTCTGCCTAATGCTGGTGCTTTCAGAGTCATTAAAGGATACCATTTTGATATTTTGGAGCATATCTTTTCAATCCAAAATTCCACAACCAGTTCTACCATCCAAGCCATTTATAACCTTCTGTACTTGGGTACTTCACCAATTCTAAGGGAAGCATGAGAAACAAAAATTTCTGGGCAAATTCATGATCTGTGTAGATCACTGCTGATGTTCTGAGTGCAATGGTAGTGAATTATGGAAAGTGGATCTCCCACCTCCATGTGAAGAATGGCAGTTATGATATAATATGGTATTGATTTGGTTTTGAAGGTCAGGACCATTGGAAACCATATTATCTATAGCAGTCTAAGTCATATAATTTATAGATTATTGCAGATAGCAGAAATTATTAGACCAGGCATACCATTTCACCTTTCTACGAGTCGGACAATTAAGTTTGCAAACTTTCCATGGTGTGCTTTCTACCATGTGTTTAATGCCTTTAACTGGTTCCTTTGATGGCAGGTTTATTTTGTATCAAACAAGCAGAAGAATGATAGGTTCTCATTCTAGAAACTATTAATAATTAAGATAATATCTGCGTATACATTTACATACAAACACATTGTTCTGATAATCCTAACACTAACCTCAAATTTGATATAATGATAGCGGTAGCCAGGGGAGAATTTGGCCAACAGGCTTTGTTCAATATATAGAGAAATGTATTTGGCCCAGTCTTATCATTTTTGTGATACACTATTGACTAATATGACTCCTTAAGGTCTCTGAGCTCCTACCGTGTGTGATCATACAAATATGTTATTCCTTGAGAAATTCCTTTAACGATCTGGAAAGACTCCCGTCATTCACGAGTTCAAAAAACAAAAATTTCTTGTAGAACGCAGAGATTTAGACTAGAAAATACAGGAAAATGTTTCTCATTAAGCACAAGAGCATTTCAGCCATAATAAAATTATTTCCTTTCCAATTTAAAGTTGGTTATTAGAAATTGCTCTCTGCAGCCAGTGTTTTTAAGGCTGCCCCTAATGGCCCTCTTCCTTACATATAATTTCTCCTTTAAGGCTTCTATCATTTGCTCTGTCTGTATCCACAGTAATTTGGGTCTATTGATGAGTTTAGGCCTTTTTAAAAATAAATTAAAGTTCTTTCCTAAATCCTTTTCGTTTCCAACTGACTCCCAGTCCTCCGTGCTGTCAATGTCAGAACACTGGAAAACTTGAAAGTGAAGCATAAGGGTTAGATGCATCTAGAATATATACATTAACCTATGTTGGTCTTATGCCGATATCCTGAGGAGTGAAGTGTCTATAAAGGATTATTTCAGGAACTGGGAAAACTTACTGTCATTCTAAGAATTCATTTTTATTAATAGCTTCTTTGATTTGGTAGGATCGCTTTACTCCTATGAGGGGGGGGTGGTTGCCTCTAACAACATTCAGCATTATTCCAGAGTTTCTCCCCATCGTGACTGAGGGACATTCTGATTATATAAAGGAGACTATGTTGGGGCTGGACCTAAGAAGTCCGACAGAACGCCGAAAAGAGCTTCAAATTCTTTAAGCACTCCCTCCTCCCTGTCCCCAAGGCACCAGCCCGATCCAAGATGGCTTCCCAGAAACAGGTAACTAAATGTTTTAGTTTAGAGCGCCCCCAACTGCGGGGGTGAAAAAAATAAAATGCCAAGAAGACTGAACCCCTGTGAACTGAGCCTTCGGAGGCGAGCTACCGCCAGATTTTTATTTTCAATCAGGCATATCTGTGGTTGCCTACGTACCCTTCTCAGCCTTTTAGGACCTCCCACCCTCGAGAGACTTCCTGGATGGCACTCACACTACCCTGCTTGGAGAGGCCGGATGTCGGCCCTGCCATTGGTGGGTGGGAGCGTAGGTGGGCGGAGCCGAGCTAGAACGGACTACTAGCAAGGTAGATTGAGGCGAGGGCTGGCCATGCTCCGCCGGAAGGCGCCTTGTTCTCCGAAAGGGTGAGTTGAAACGCTGGCTGGAAAGGAAACACCAGGACTGGTTCAGGTAGGCTTCCCGCTCACGCCTGCTCCTCAGTGCTAGCCCAAGGGTATTTGCAAAAGCTAAGGCTCTTAGAATTGGTTTCAGTAACTCATCCTCCTCGCTCCCCCGCCCTTTGCCCGTCCGCCAGTTGTTGAGGGATCAGGTGCTGGGTGATGCTCTGGACTGAACCATTCTCCTTTGTGAGAGGCCGGGGGAGAGGCCAGCTGCCGGGCCGCGGGGCCCCAGCCGCGCGAAGCCGCGAAGGGATCGGCCCCGGCCGCTGTGGAGTTTTACGGCTTGTCATTGCAATGCTGGGCGTGGTGTAGATTTGAGGCAGCTCCTTGTTCTTGTCCCTTCAGAGGAGGGAAAACTCCCTGACTCCGTTTGGTTACTTCATACTTTGGAAGTGGGAGGTTAGGGTTTTGTTTTTCTTTCTTTTTTCTTTTATTAATAATAAAGGTGGGTAGGAACGTGTGGAGTGAACGTGTGCAGGTTGTTATACATTATTAGGTGTAATTTCTTGGGTCTTTGGGAGAAGAAGAGCAGGCTTTTGGAGAGTGTTTAGAGATGGTGGGAAGAGGAGCTCAAGCCTTGGATCTCCATTGACAGGTCTGCAGAGCTTACTGGTTTTCTGTTGCATTATGTAAACTCTTCACTGGCAGAAGACCCCTCCCCCTGCCTCAGAGCGAATGCAATTTCTTTATTTACCTGTCTCTAGTGTCGCAGGGAATTTCCCTGCCATTGCAGCAGCTGTGCAAATGCAGCAGCTAGCTCCTACCTTATAAGGGGGCAGTCCTGAAGTGACTAAGGCCTTCAAAGAAGAGGTGTATAGTGGAAGTGTATAGGTGTATAGATGTTTAGTGGACCGATCTCGTTTCAATGACTGAGCATAGTAAGCCAAAAAAGTCGAAGACTTAGAACTCGATGTCTTTTTCTTTTAAAGAATAGACATAGTGGAACGGCCCAAACATACGCCAAAAGGAGCTGCATTATCGTTGTCTACTGCATCCTACCATCGCACCCACAGCCACAGATTATTTATTTACTCTTCCTGTTGTTCTGAGCCTGTCAGTTCAGTCAGGAATTCTCTGACTGGATTAGCTTTAGTGTCAGCTAAGGTCCTACCTGGTGTGAGGCAGTTTAGATACTAGAAGGTGAGTTTGTGATGTGAATAATGTCCTCTGTTAATTAGATAATGACTTCTGTTTAAGAATTTTATTTGTATTGGTCACCAAATAGGTTTCAGAACAAATTGTGGTCAACCTCTTCATGCCAGAACGTGGGAAGCTTCTCATTCCAAGTGTTTTGGAATTATTCTGCTCCTTAAAAGAAAAAAAGAGTTATGATAAAAAAGCAGCATTTTCCCTTTATGAAGACCTGGGTTGCAAGAGTGGCATGGCAGTGGATCTGCAAGGCAAAAAGAAGGACACTGGCCAAAGAGAGGGTAGGCGTGTGTGTGAAGAGACAGGCTTGGGGGGAGGTTTAAAACTGAAATAGCAAAGGAGCAATGGATTGGGATAAGGGATTTGATGGATTCGATGGATTGATGTATGGGTGCTTACACAAGTCTCACCTTTCCCATATTTGCTCTATCCTGTGCATCGGGCCTTTTGATTTTGTCAATTCCCAAATTGACAAAATTGATTTAGACGTGGATAGAAAATGATAGAAATCTGCTGAGCTGATTGTCAATCACTAGGAAACAGGTCTTGTATTTCCCAGGACAGCCTTCTTTGTTGGAGTAGAAAAACCCTGGGTGTTGGGTGGAAGAATCCTAGCATTGTGGTAACCACCGCTGCAGAGTTTTGGTTGTAACAGGAAAAATTTGACATTTTTGTGAAGTGTTAAGTTTCTGATAGGCAAGGTAGGATGGTGAGGAAGATCAGACTCTAAAGGAAACCATTGTATACATCTCCTTTGAAAAGGGTGGGATTTTTCTAAGCACAACTACCGTTTAAGATTAATTTGTGAGTGCCAAGAACTGTGCTTGTTTATTGAATGAGATTTTATATTCTCATCTATTGAAAGACTGACATTTTCAGAGCATTCAGATGGATACTAAATGCTTTGAAGCCCTGCAAGAGTTAAGCTATCTTCTGAGCTTACATTGAGCCTAATACCTTGGGAATAAACAGAAGACAAATATTTTTCTGGACCTTCTACCCTCAGTCCTCTTCTGCACTTGGCATTTGAGCAAGTCCCTCATCTGCAGGTCTTTGCATGACCTACCCTTGCACCACTGTGACCAACCTCGTACCGTATTTACTCTTTTACCTTTAACATTTGATTCCTTGATAGGCTTATCATTTCATATCTTACTCAGTTTATATATCTCCTCTTTAATTCGTTTTTTATTCTTTTCCTCACAAAGTTGGTGGTCTTCCTGTCGTCCTTCCACTATGATTTTGTTCACTTTGCTTTTTGTTTTTATTCACTGACATTGAAACTTTTTGCTTCTGTCTTCCTGAAGCCTTTTAAGGAATGTAAAGAAACCTTAATTTTCAAGATGTGGTTCCTTTGGTACCTGGCACCCAAGTGAAAGTTGTATTTCTATTTAAAACTGTTATTATATGAACTGTTTACCATTGTCTAAAAGTTTATTTACCCATTTGTTACACTCTAAATTTTATCCTAAATAACCTTTCCTCCTCTTAACCTCTCAGTTTTGTCTTGTGGTATTAAGTTGTAATTTAGCTCTTTTTTTTGGTTTGTTTTCTAACTATTTCATATTGCCTTTAAGATTTTCATTGTATTTGTATTGCAAAATAATGCACCTTTTTGTAGTTACTAGTGTTTTAAATTTAAACTACAAAGTATGTTAGTCTCTGAGATTTCTCATTAAGCTGTTCTGTAGGTATCTTTTTTTTTTCCCTTTACCATCTATTACTTTCTGTCCTTCACCAAGCTCTTGGTTGTTTAATGTCACCTGAAGCGAAATGGTCAATTTAAAAAATATCTTAATTCTCGCCTTCAGACTGTAGTTGGAGACTTTAAAAAATAAAATACTTAATTTCTATCTACCACTGTATGTTGCATGATAATCAGAAATCCACCAGGCATAAACGGAAACTGGAGTGCCATAGATAATTGCTTTACATTCGTCTTCAGCAGGGATGGATCCAGGAATATATTCCAAGCAGTGTAAAGAAACCAGACAATGCTCTGGTTTCTTCAATTTCAAACTATATATTCTTATTAGTTTGTTTGCGAAGAGTTCCCAGAACATTAGACCCACTCCTATTCAAATAAAAATAAGAAAAATTTCAAAGACAAACCAAGGATTTTTCAAAGTATTCACTCTTAAACATAATTATTAAGAAAAGATTGGGTTTGTCATTGAAAGAATGAAATATCCCTTATTTTATTTCCTCTGTACATTTTCAGAGAACTTTGTTGTATATGGCTTCATTTTATTTGGCGTTTTCAAACTTTATTTCATTCTAAAAAGGTAATTAAATGACATGCTACTGAAATTACTAGGTAATAATAGGACTGTGCTTCTTTTCTCTCCTGTATGTCAGCATGTTAAATGTGATAGTTCTAATCCTTTGGGTAATGTCCCAATATTCCAATAATTAGTGATTTTGTAGTAACACCTTTTTGTTTTGAGTCTGTAATTCTCTTAAAACTATGTCAGTACTTTTCTGAGAAAGGATTCATATTAACTTAATTCTTCATTTCATCTGAGAGGAAGGACATTCAAGAGCTGTAAAGTCTTTCAGATTTCTTAAATTGTCTCTATGCTCAGTATAGAAACCTTTGGAATATCCTGCTTTCATTTTTTCTTCCACAACATAACTTTGGGGATCCACTACATCTTTGGGAATTATTCCTTTGGGACATGGGTATTCAGAAGTACATTGTCCCATTAGTGATATGAGAATTTCTTCTTTGTTGGTTCTAGAAGAAACCAGTTATTTTGATAGTTTGGTTGCCTGTTTAGAGCCTAAATCATAGGAAGATTTTATAATGGAACATTATTTTATCAGATATACATGTACATAAATAAACTGAATGACTGGGAAGATTTTTCTGGATTTTTGAATAGGGGCTACCAAGTTGCGAGAACACTAAACTTTCACTCAGTGGTTTATTCTTCATTGCTTCTACTCAGTACTCAGTACTCAGTACTCAGTCATTCTCTTTTTTTCACCCCTAATGTGTCTGGGGAGTGGAGCACATTAGTCAGCTCTTTGTTTATTATTAACACTTCATTTCTCCAGTAAATAGAGTGCTTTTGCCTGTTTTTCAGGTATGCCTCCTGTTGAGGCCACATTTTTTGCGAGGTCTTATATATAGTATATGTAATGATCACTTCCATTCACTGCTCTTCTGTAAGTCTTGGGAGTCAAAAGTTGAGGCAGTTGGATCCGGGCATGTGAACCACCAAAGGATAGCCTAGTCAGTTGGAGAATGTTAAGTTCCCACAAGCAGGCATTGAGAAAGTAAATGAAGTACTATAAGATAAACTCTGGTTTCGGGGCTCCACACAGGAAAGATGGCGCCTGCCTGCAGGCTGCGGGGAAGGAAGGCCCCATGCAGGGAAAATGGGGACTGTCCCTCCAGTGCTCGCCCCGAAGTTACACAACTCAGTCTTTCCCCGTATGTCTCCGACATCCCCAGAGTCACCGTCTGTCTGCCGAGCCCAGGCCTCCTTTCCTTGGATCTAATGTCCCCAGTAAACTCTGGTGCTGCTGTTCACTGTGTGACCTTGGGCAAGTTTCTTGGCCTCCCGGAACCTCATTTGTAAAATGGAGACAACACTGGTAGAACTACTGAATGAGATAACTGATGAAAAGAACTTAGCACACTTCCAGGCACAGGATTCAGCCCATCAGTCCAGCCTGTCTAGAGCCATCTGGTTCCTGTTGATGTTTTTGCAATCTATCTTTTTTTTTAAACTCAACTACAAATTTGGTAAACAGGTGTTTTATATTTTCAACTAGGTCATTAATAAAAATGTTGCACAGGTCAAAAAAAAAAAAAAGATAGACTCTGGTTTCATCCCTACAAATACAAAAATGATTAACTGAATTACCTGGATGTTGCCCTAGACACCAGTGCTGGTTGAAGTCAGTTATTTGTTTGTTTGTTTATTTATTTATTTAATTTAGTTTCAGATGCACAAAACAGCATAGTGATTAGACATTTACATCCCTCACAAAGTGATAACCCCCTCTAAGTCTACTACCCCTCTGACATGGTGCACAGCTGTCACAATACCGTTGACTATATTCCCTATGCTGTGCTTTACGTACCATGACTACTGTGTTTCCCCGAAAATAAGACCTAACTAGAAAATAAACCCTGGCATGATTTTTCAGGATGACGTCCCCTCAACATAAGCCCTAATGCGTCTTTTGGAGCAAAACTTAATATAAGACCTGGTCTTATTTTCGGGGAAACGAATATATGTGTGCACACACATATATATATTTTATTGATTCAATACTATTTTACATTAGTTTCAGGTGTACATCGCATTTTATATAAATGGTTAGGCATTTATATAATCTATGAAGTGATCCCCCAATAAGCCCAGTACCCATCAGACACCCTACATAGTCCGTGGTTTTGAGGTTAAAAGGTTGCGCTGCTTCCTCAGCCTGGTAGTACCAGAGTCCTTTCATCCTGCCCAGCGGTCCTACTATTCTAATTGTGAAACTTTTACATCTATTTCAGTATCCCACCATTCTGCTTAGCAGATCAGCTCCGCCAAGTCTCTAAGGAGTAATTTTGCTTTGAGAGAAACCTTTAGTGGTACTCTTTTAAATTATTGGACAGGGAATAATAAACTCCTCTTTATTTGCCTTCAGTGTGCCAAACATTGTACATTCTCTTTTAATCTTCAGAATAATCCTGAAATGTATGTGATGTTAGCTTCATCTTACAGAAGCAAGCAAAGTAAGACTTAGGCTGAGTAGCTTAACTAGGAGCAGGACTCCAGTCTGTTGGACTTCAAAGCCCACTCGTTGTCCAGCGTCCCCCCATTTAAAAGTTCAGTGCTGACTCCTGTGGGAGAAAGGTCTTTGACTAATAAGACCTTGCTACAGCGTACCTTTAGCAGTTGGAGAGCCTTGAGAATGTAAAATTTCTTTTTGTCTTTGTATCTCTGTTAAAAGGCGAAAAAGAATAGTTTGTTTCTTTTCATTTAGCTTAGTTATTTTGGAGACAAGATTATGTGAGTACTTTAAGCTCTACAGAGGAAAATCACTTGGTCAGTCTTGCAAATAACTCCCATTTTTCAGCCAATGGAAGTCAAACTAATGCACTAAATTTTCATAAATCCCGCGTCACTGGATTATTTTTTTTGTGCCTAGAGGCACAAGTGTGATAATAACAGTGCTTTATAATGTTTCTCCTCCTCCCCTCCTACACACTTTTTTAACATAAATGTTGCAATGAAAACAATTCCTCATAAATAATTAAGTAAATACTTGTATTTTTCTGTCAGGCTGAGCAAATGTATGTATACTTGGCCCAGTTAAAGTAGGGCATGCAAGAGTGGTATGGGGGAGCATACAGAGGACGGGGACTCTGTTCCCTAAATTTTATACACATAGGTAGTTACTTATGGTGATGTCCCAAAGTGGCTTCATACAAGGTGAATGTCTTGATCCAGTTAGATATTTCTCATCTGGAACCCTGAATGTTATTTTCACTTTGGTGACCATGTGCCATGAAGAGGAGCTTCTCTAGATCCTGTCTAACTTGACCTAAGGGCAGTGATCCTTAAAGATTAGGCTCTTATTTGCTGTCTTCAGACTCAGGCCAAAACTCTAGGGTTTTACTGGAAAAATATCTACAATGAGGTTGACTTAAAAATGAATCCATGCCCTATTTTTCAAGTCATATGGGTATAGTGTCATCCATTCGCTTCTTGCCACAACTTTAAATTGGCCACCACTGAGGCTTTATGGTCCCAAGTCTAAAAGAGATAACTGAAATTTTATTACTTTCAACAGTGATTATCACATGATAGAAAATAGTCTTTAATATGTATTGCAGCCCCTTGTGCTATATGTAAAAACTGTGTCTGCTGCAGGTTCTGAACAGTGAAGATGCTTATGATTTTATAATGCTTCTTCTGAAAGTTTCTGGTAGGATATGTGCCACTGCCCATTAATTTGTTACTGTCTCTGCAGTCCGAGGGGAGTCCTTGGTTTTGCTCAGAAACTTCCCTGTTAGCCCTCCGCAGCCTCACTCCCACACACCTTTGGCTGGAAGTTGAAAATGCATTCCTTCAACAAAAGTAAATGGAATGCCCAATACCACCTGGTAAACAAAGGGAATGTTGTAATGAATAAGTCGTACACAGTCCCTTGTCCTCTGCAACTTACATTCTAATATGGGGAGGTGGTAGACATCAAACAATTACCTGTATAATCAGTTATTCAATTTCTATTACAAAAAGAAGTTACGGATGTTACAAGAGAATTTATAATAGAGGCATGTAACCTCAAGCCTGGTGTTGTAGGGTGGTTAAGTTTGTGACTTCTAAAGCCACACTGCCCAAATTTGAAACTGGCACCACTTTTCACTAGCTATGGGATGTTGGGCAAAAATTACTTGTATCTCTGCCTCAGTTTCCTTATCTGTAAAAATAAAGATAGTTATTTCAGGCTTAAGAAAATTAAAAGGGTCATACATTTTCATTGCTTAGAAGAGTGCCTGCATGTAATGTCCACTGCATAAATTTGGCTATTTTTTGTCTGGGAGGTCAGGGAAAGCTTTTTTTTTTTTTTTTTTATGATGTTGAAATGAGCTTTGAAGAATAAGAATTAAATAGGCAGAATGGAGGGGAATCAGTTAGAAGTCAGTTGCATTAGTTTGGGGAAGTGAGGATGGTAAATTGACCCAGAATGTCAATAGAGGCAGAAGTGGATGTATTTGAGGGCTATTTATGAGGTAAAGGTAGGATTTAAAATATTGCCTATAGGTGGTAAGGTAAGGAAGAGGGTTTCTGGTCTCTGCAGCCATGAACAATAGGAGATGCTGGAGGACGATTACCACCTTTGTGTGTGTGCATGCATGGTGGTGGGGATGCAGGAGACTAGATAGACTACCAAGGAATCCGTGCCCTTGAGGTTATACGCCTCTTACAGGAGAGCTGGACAAGGGGGTCAGCCAAGGGGACTGGAGAGACTACCAAGAAGAGCTACTACATAAGCAAGTGGATGTATGAGTCTGGAGTTCAAAGTTGCCTCCTTGCCCAAAGATATAAATGAGAGACGTAAGCATATAGATCATTTGTTGAAAAAAATAATAATTGAGGTCATATATGTGAAGTAGACATTCTTAAAAAGAAAATATAGAACGAGAAGGAAAGAGGGCTCTGAGGACCAAAGTTTGGTGAACTTGAACAATGAAAGGCTGGTAAAGGAGAAGTGGTAGAAGAAGAGGCAGAAGGAAAACCAGAAAAGTGTGGTGTCTTGAAAACCATCCAGAAAAAGTGTTTGAGGGCAGGACTGGTTTTTCTGAAAGCCTTATGACCCTTCCTTGGATCCCTGAGAGTCTTGACTTAGGTCTCATCACTTAAAGTTGGATACTAGTGATTTAGAACATCTACAGCAGGTTCAGGCTGACTGAAACCAATTAGTTGAACATTATCTTCATACTCTAGAATCTAAAGTGTAGTTATTCCTGTTTGCCTTAAATTAGATTTAATATAGAGGGAGAAAACTAAAGTGTACATTCAAGTTCCTAGGTATTAATGAATTATTTTGGAGGCCATTGATCTGAGTGGTGATACCCTCTAAGGCTGATTAACATTTCTTAAGTAGGTAGACTCACTGGCAAAACCAATTTTTCTCCAACTATCCAGCAACATTTGTTGAGTACCTCCTAGGACATAGTGGTTATACGCCAAATACCGTGCTAGGTGTTTCGTTAATCCTCATTAGTGGGCTTGTAACTTGATCCTCCTTTGTAGAAAGAACTAGACTCAGAAAGGTTAATTTACTTGGAGGGACAGAAATTTGAACCCAGATCCCTCTGACTTCAAAGTTCATTATACTTCTATGTACAAATATAAATAAAATACAAAGTAGAAGATAATTATCCTAAAAAAATACTTTGCAAAAATGCTATGAAAGCTCATGTGGGACTGATTACTTTTGGCTTGACGATGAAAAGTAGGGCTCAAAAAGGCTTTCAATTATTAAATCCAATGGACATTTTAAAGTTCTTGTATTATTGGACATTTTTGCTTTGTTCAACAAAACTGATCACTCTTTCTTCCCCTTGTAACATTCTATCCTTTACTTCTGTTTCATTGTACTCTCTGCTTCTCTAGCTTTTCTTTCTCAACCTGCTCGGTAGGTGTAGCTTATTTTGTTTCTTAAATCTTGATGTTCTCCTGGGGTTCCTCACTTTGCACCAAAAATCTTGAGGTTTCCAGCTAAGCGTTTTGTTTAGCCTGCATAATGTTTAAGACATTTTCTGAAAAATTAGTTATCTACATTTAAAACCTAGAAGATTTACATAAGATTGTATTTCTGGCTTTTGAAAAATCTGAAGTTCTCTCTCAACCTTGGATGTGTGTTTCCACATGGCCCCACTTAACTAGAGCTGAATAGCAGACACTCTCTTTGAAATGGACGTCGGTTCTCCAAGTCTTCATAGACCCCAACATTCTCTATTGTCACCCCATCAGTATTGGTGCAGTTTTTCATATACTTGCTCTGCTCTTCACACTCTCTGGGTAATCTTCAACTCTTAAAACTACCATTTAGATGCTGATAACTCTAAATCTATCACCGAGCCAACGTTTAGATTTATACGTCCAACGTCCTATTGAATATCACTACCTAACATACTGTAAGTGACTTGGACTCAACATGGCTGAACTCATCTTTGCCTCTAAACTCTAGGTTCTACTGATTTTTATCCCCAAAGTATTGCTCGGCTCTGTCCCTTCCTCCCTATCATTGTCTTTTGAACCACCTTGCCGTGATTCAGGCCCTAATCATCTTGTTAGGATTCTTGTTTGCAAACAGCAAAAATCATCTGTTGGCTTACGTAAGCAGAAAGGGAATTTATTGGAAGGATGTTGTATGGCTCACAAAATCAACGGGAATGCTAGAGAATTTGGCTTAGAAAATGATCTGGAACCAAGGGCAGTTAGAGACATGGAGAACTTGGCCAAGGTCACACCAGTGAACAGTCTGTTCAGGATGCGCAGTAGAACTCTGTGTCTGCCATTGCTGGATATTGTCTGACTAGTTGGTTCTGGGTCTTTGCATTACCTCTTCAAAGTCAAAGTTCCCCATACGTGTGTGTACTTCAACTAGCCTACTAGGTCATGTGTGTACTTGGTCTCTGCCAGGAAGAAGAAGCAAGCTCTAATCCCACCCCACCCCCTGGCTCTATAGTGGGAGGTAAGATCCAGCCTCCATTTGAAAACTTTTTTTTTAAACAAATTTTATTGGGGAATATTGGGGGACAGTGTGTTTCTCCAGGGCCCATCAGCTCCAAGTCCAGTCACCGTTTTAAATCTTTAGTTGCAGGGAGCACAGCCCACCATCCCATGTGGGAATCGAACCAGCGACCCTGTTGTTTAGAGCTTGTGCTCTAACCAACTGAGCCATCCAGCCGCCCCCATTTGAAGACTTTTACCTTGAGTTATTCCCCCAAAATAGTAAGGGGGCTTTTGGCTGCTGGGCAAATATCCGCTATACAACCCTTTTCTGGATTACTTTAGCATTCTCCTAATTGCTTCTATGTCCTCTGTCCCATCATCCCCCAAATCTATTCTCTATCCAACAGCCAGAGTTAGCTAACCAAAATGCAGTTCTGATCATGTCATTCCATGTTTCAGTGGCTCCTCATCTACCTATAAGAGAATGCTTTGACATGGTGTTCAAGGCCCTCCTTACAGGGTCTGGCCCTTACCTATCCATTCAATCTCATCTCCCTCTAATTTCTTCTTTGTGATTTACACTTTGGCAAGACTGAACTACTGAAGAGTTTCCGCTACATGTCTTATGTTCCTCTACATATCTCACTGCTGTGCTCTGTTTTGCCTTTCCTCTTACTGTTCCTGCTGCCTGAATATCCCTTTCTTGTATTCCACTTCCCTTTCCCGGTTAACTTTTCCTCATCCATTAGGAAACTACTTCTTTGATACCTTTTCCTCCTAAGTTATGAAGTCCCTTTCATCTGTAATAGAGTCCTACTATTTCATTGCATATATCACCTTGTATTATAATTGTCTACATTTGTCACTACTGTCATACTTCCTACTGTTCACCCTCTCCCCACATTTAATACACAAATGTACTCCTACATATTGTGAGTTCTTTGAGGGTAGAGATCATGTCTTACTCACCTTTGGTTCAATAATACTACCACATTACTTGGTATATCATGTGTTTAATAAGTGTTGAGATAATGAAGAAGCATTTGATACAGATCTTAGATCATAAGACTTTTGATAAGGCAAATAAATGAAATAAGGATGACATATAATTTGAAGGCAATAACATTAGCTAGGCCCAGATGAGAACAAAAATATGACAACAGTAAATTGTCTTTTTTTTTGCTAACATATAAGTGTATGCGTAGAAAAATAGTTGGAAATAAGACTGGAAAGGCAAAATGTGGTCTTAAGTTGTATCTTAAGTAACCAGGAACCTTTGAAAGTTTCTAAACAGGGAACTGATTTGGCCAGACTGTGTTTTAGGATATTAATCTGGTAGCAGATTGGATTAGTAAGGGGAGAGACCAGTTATGAGGCGCTTACACAAGCAACTGCATAAATAAATAGATGGCAGCAGAAATAGAAGTGTCAGATATATGAATCCTAATTTTGCCATATAATTCCATAGTTGAATCACCCGACTCTCTAAGCCTCAGTTTTCTCCTCTGTACAACAGGAGGGCTGACTTGATATGACCGCTTAAATCTTTGCCAGCTCCAAAATCTGTGATATATTGTAAGAGAGTCAGTGGAACTTGGCAAATGATTGGATGGTGGATACAGGAGGAGGTTTCAGAGACACCTTTGAGGTTTTGAGCCTGAGTGAATTGGAAAACATTATTGCTGTTTATTGGGTGTCCTAGCAATAGTGGTAATGCTAGGATATTTAAAAATAGGAGATCTGCCAAGTTGGTCTTCCTTGTTTGTGTCCTAGAGTACAGAAAGTAGGATTTCATTGTTGAGGATGGTTACATTTCAGGGGAAACTAGTGGTTAGGAGGCAAGCAACTTTCAATAACAATTTACTTTTGGGGGAGGTTAAGCTTGCATATCATCGTTCTGAGATTGACTAGCCTCCTTGGGAATTAGAGTGGTCTCAAGTGGCACTGCAAAGTGGACACTGGCCAATCTGTCAAAGGGGTTGAGTTTCTTTCAACAGAAACAAGGTGGGGGCAGGAGACCAGGTTTGGGGGTGAGGAGTGGGTGTGTGTTTTGGAGGGGAGGAGGCTGGGACTTCTTAGAGGGCCCCTGGGGTTAGATTACTTTCTAGAAAGAGATACTGCTGCCCAAGGGTTGGGGTGTCAAAAATGCAAGCCAGCATTTTGGATTGTGGCAGAAAGAGTATTTTCTCTTTTAAGAGTAAAAGGCCCCCATATTCCAGCAACTGGGCTGACTCACTCCCATGATGGAGGGAAGATTTGGCCCTTTTTAATGGATAAGGGAATAAGGTATATTTACTACAAGCAGAGGGGTTGACAGAGCTGCTAGAAAGCAGGGGATTCAGGGAAGCAGAGTTGGCCTAGTGTAGAACCCTCCCTCCCGAGTTTATGCTTTTCGGTGTGCAGAATACAGTGTAGGTGGTAGGGAATTTCATCCCTAGGACTAGTTTCCCGCAGCATGAGAGCGTTCCTCTGGCCAGGCCCCTTTTTTTCAAGCAAGCTGCAGGCTTCGCCTCGGCCCTAGAAACCGGATAGGCCTCTCCGTGCGCTCTCAACCTAACCCGCGGTGGCGGGGGAGGGGGAAGCTCTCCCAAGTCCCACCCTTTGCGCTGTTTTGCGTGTTTGCGCTTCCTGTGAGTGGCAGTACCGCTTAGCCAATGAGGACGCGGGGCGGGCAGGAGCATCAAGTTAGGTTGCGCAGGAGGAGGGGGAACTGGTGCTGGAGAGACAGCAAGAGGGGCGAACCGGCCCCCCACGCCGCTGCAGGTAAAGGTACCTCTGTTCCCCCGGTGGAATGAGGCACAGCTCCTTTTCTCCTTCAGAGCTTGTCCGGCCTTCCAGCCTATAGCTTCCGCCCTAACATTGCTCGGACCCAGGCATCTACACCCCACCTTCCCCCCGCATCTTCCCCGTCTTGGCCATCCCCACTCTGGAGGGCACCCCGCTAGCTCCCTCCCTCAAGTGCATGTACCTCATCTCCATTTTTGGGTTCCAGTTGCCAGAAATCTCCCGCCTCTGCCGTATGGGCCTTACTGGCACCAACCCCGGCAGTATGAGCAGGTAATGTACCCGGGTCCCCGCCACCCCCACCCCCAGTCGCAATTCACTGTTCATTAACCCCTGACTTCCTTACCTTCCCCCTTCCCTTCTCTCATGTGAATATATCATTTCTGTAGTTTCTCCTTTATTCCCTGAACATTCGTACATGTTTTTAGCTTTCACAGTTGCCTGTTTTGCGTTTCCTGTTTATTCAGGACACACTTTAACCAGCCACGTTTGCCCCCAAATATCCGTACCCCTGATTGAAGTGTGAATGCTTTTTCCTTAAGTTAATTGGGGAAACAAAACAGAGTGGTCACATTTAGCAGTGAGAATGGTGAAGATAGAGGAAATGGCCTAGGATCCCGATCTTGAAATCTCATGAGTGGCTCCAAGTTAAAAGCTCCATTTCTTAGTGTCTGTGTCCTTCCATCCTGATCCCTTACTGACCCTAAATTGTGATTACATTCACCTTGGGAGTTTATTTACCAGCTACAGTACAGTTTTTAAATCCTTTTCTTTTAAAATTGTGTTGGTGATTTTAGTTTTAGGCCTTCTGATTATTTTATTTTCAAGTGACTTCTCAGTTAAGCTGTGCCCTTCTTGAGTTTCAATAATGGTGTATATGTTTGTCTGCAGCTGATCCTGTAGAAAGGATACAGTTTTCAATAACAAGATCTATACTTTGAAGTCAAATAGTTCTTTTCTGAGTCTTTGAGCATTTAGAGGTTAAGCTGGCATGGGTAGTGCTTTGTTAAAATGCTATACAAAAGTGGTCAGCATTTGTCAATATGGCATTGGTTCGTTATCTTCTAGGAGGATGGGCAATACAGAGAAATCTGTTTAAGTGGAGAATGGATGTCTGCAGTTCAGTTTCAGTTATCTGTTAGGCAGCCTGGGCTGATCTCTGTTGCAGTGTTTCTCATCCATCATAAACAATAACTATGATAACTCCCTTTTGAGAGACCATAAGAAGTCTTACTCCATCACAGAGGTGTTGATAACCCTTCCAAGCCAGGCATGCTTCTTCTTTCTCTCCTCTCCCAATTGTCTTTTATAGATCCTCACTAGCCAAGAAGATTTTGTCCAGTTTTACTGAATATAAATAACCTAAGCAATGAAACGTGTTTTCCGTTTCCACTTAATAAATATAAAATGATAACATTGAATACGCATTTTCAAACTACACCATATAGCTTCCATCCACCATTGAGAATCACTTCTTTGTTAAAAAGTATGGGGAGATTGAGATAGAAAAGTACAGAGCAGAAATAAAGTCCTTTATGATCGGACAGACAAGTTATTATTGAAATGTGGAAGGGTGAGGAGACCTGTAAAATAAGAACAGGAGAGTTTGGACTCTAGATTTCAAGAAAAACCCACAAACACCCAAGAAGAACTATATTAAAGGTGATAAAGCTGCAGAACAGCAGTTTATACTTACATCAAGGGAAAGAAGTAGTTAGCCCTTTAAGAAGGAGGTGAGGTGAAGGGCTATTATATAAAGCATTTCTTAGTGTTAACTGGCTTGGTATTTGGAGACTATAGGTGTATGGTCTTGGATTTTAACCTTAACTGACTATTTTGTGCCTCTTCTGCCCAACTCCCACCCCTCAGAATTTCTGTCATTAGTCTAGTCATTAGGAATTATTGAAAGTGATTAATTGAAACCATTCAACTCTGTCTTTCCTTTTGAGCATATACATGTGTTTCTTTTTTGGGCAATGGTAGCCAGACTGGCTTTTTATTTTCAATATGATAAAAGCCTGGTATAACTTCTTTGTCTAGACAGTTGTTTTACTTGAGGTATCCAGGTGTTTCATGCATTTGAACGCTTAACACCTATTTTTACTACCAGGGTTTAAACCATAGAAATAGAATTCAGGGGGTAGATGAGCTTGGTAGGATAGGCCAGATATGGATACAGCCAGGATGACCCATAAAGTAGGAATTGAAGGGGCAGGGGGTGTGGGGGAATGAAGAAAGTTGGAGGGTATGTTGGAAGGGGTTTAATCTTTTGAGAGTCAAGGACAACTTAAAGTTGGGAGTTAGAAAAGAAGCAGGAGACTAGGATTTAAAAATATGTGCAAAAATGAATTAGGTCAGTAGAAGAAGTGAGTGGATGGGGTCGGACTGAGAA
Organism: Rhinolophus sinicus; assembly: GCF_057876585.1. Taxonomy (NCBI): domain Eukaryota; kingdom Metazoa; phylum Chordata; class Mammalia; order Chiroptera; family Rhinolophidae; genus Rhinolophus; species Rhinolophus sinicus. The sequence goes on from NC_142503.1 coordinate 129,839,395, forward strand.
GCAGTGAAACTTGGTAGTGTGGCATTAAGTCAGTGGTGACATTTTTATTTTTATTTAAATGATTTTTTATTTTTTTTTAATTTTTTATTGGGGAATATTGGGCAACAGTGTGTTTCTCCAGGGCCCATCAGCTCCAAGTCATTGTCCTTCAATCTAGTTGTGGAGGGCGCAGCTCAGCTCCAAGTCCAGTTGCCGTTTTGAATCTTTAGTTGCAGGGGGCACAGCCCACCATCCCATGTGGGAATTGAACCGGCAACCCTGTTGTTAAGCGCTCGCGCTCTAACCAACTGAGCTACCTGGCCACTCCCAGTGATGACATTTTTAAATTATTGGGCCCACATTGAACCAGGAGAAGCAGAAATTTGGCCCCCAAATTGGGAAGGGAAATAAATGATAAATACATTGATCTTTAGAAACATACTCAAGTCGTAGGTAGGTAAGGAAATATTTTAGATACTATTAGCCTTGTTTCTCCCATTAAAAAATAAGATCTTTTTCTGTCTGATATTGGGCTGCTATTGAGGGAAGGAAGAGCATTTGGATGAATAAATAGCAAGGAGTTGTGGAAAGGACAGAACACCCCATGAAAGAAAAGGCAGGTTATAAACTATTATCAGCATAAACTAGTTAGTGGAAACTTTCACAGTAGTTTTTATACGACACCTAACTGTTAGATAGTTAGTGTAACTTCTCTTCGATATTTAGTGTAACTTCTCTGACAGTGAATAGGAGATGAAAGATAATAGGTAGCAAAATAAGGGCATAACTAGAAAAAAGCTGATGATAGTGTTGAAGAAATTTATAAAATTACTGAGTCAATTTTCATTGAATCAAGAAACTGATAACTTTTCTGATTGCCATTTTGAGTAACTTTGGGGCAGGTTATTAGACAGGAGAGGCTAGAATGAGCTGGAGGAATAGTTTAGCCAGGAGTGGGAAGTGATAGGGATCCTGGGTGAGACGTGAAGGGTATACAATTACTGAAGAAAGGAAGATCTTGTTTAACATTGATGGAGACGCCATGTATACTTTGTAATTTTGACGGATGTGCCAACTACTGATGAGTGTGTTCTATTTATCTATGTCTGAGTTTCTGGGATATTTAACCACACTACTATATTGTTTTATAAGGATAAGTAGAAGGGGTTAAGGGAGGGAAAAATAGTTTGGGTGTTGTGTGGAAAACATGCCTTCTTTACTCAAGTCTACAGTGTACACTGACAAATTTCTTCTCTGGTGCCTTCTAAAAATTAGGAGAAATGGTCTTGTCAATTAAGGCTTTTCTGGATTGTCAAATATTGATATCATATACAACTTTTTTATATAGTTTAGTTATCGGTGATGTATTCAAAATTCCTTGTCTTAGTTTTTACTTTTTCTAGCACTTTCATGAACTTGAAGCCTCAGACATGGCTTTAGTAAACATATTTCAGTTACTTGTAGAATAGTTTTTCAAGATGGCAAGCTTTCTACTGTCTCATCTTAGAATCAGGGAATACCATTTAGTTTCTGTGAGGACTGAATGGTTTCATTCTAGATACTGCAAGCAAATATGTTAATTCATTAAGTATTTTTTGAGTAGGTATTGTATATGTGATATCCTGCTGGTTCTTTAGGGAGTCACAGATAGATGAGACGTGGTCCCGTCATCCAGGAACTTGGTGTCTCTTGGGGAAAGAGGAGCTGAGCCACCTTGCAGGATTATGCAGGCTGTGCATTGAACATACTCATTATCGTCATTGATAATATGATTAATATGACAATTTTCCAGCAGATGGCAGACAGGCATCTTGAGGAGCAGGCAGCTTTTTATAATTTACACTAAGCAACCATTTGGGCCTTCAGAGGATATGGACAAGAGACTCATCATTTTAGTAAAATATTAAATATAAGTGCTTTCAGTAAGGTGCAAACAGTGCTGTGGTATTTAAAAAAGAAGAAGGGACCAAGTCATCACAAATAACTCTATTGTTGAAGGGGCAGTTTCAAGCCTCACCTTACGGAGCAGAAGACGTTTGAGGGTGGGAAAGATTTCAGCTGGGAGAGATGTTTGGGAAGGTGGGTGTTCCAGGCAGAAGCTAATAGCATACTGGGCAAAGAGCTGCAGACAGGAATCACGCTATGGCAACTGTGGTCTAATTGGACTGGAATATAAGAAACGATGAGAGAAAGTTGGGAATATAAACTGGAACTGAAATGTAGAATTCTTTGAATGTCTTGCAAAGGAAGTTTTTTATCTTAAATATGGGAAAGGGAGGAGGGGATTCAGAACAGAAATACTATGTATGGATTAATTGATATGTTACCTAGAATAAAGTTTATGAAACTTCCTGGGTAAAATTATACTAGAAGCTTATTAGCAAGACTGTACTATGAGATTGGTTAAAGGTGTTGTTTTTGCCAGTAGTAAGTAAAAGTGTCTAAAATACAAGGAAATTTTATAAAATACAATATATCTAGAAGCCTTTATCTATAGTTATTGAAATGCTGCTGATATTGTTTAGTTCTGTGAACTTAAGAATCCTAAATAGAAGGTGAATGACTATTAAATTTCCTGATCTTTACCCAAAAATGGTAATTGTAAAAAGAAATGGACAGAGACAGCTGAATGATCTTGACAGAAGTTTCAAAGTGTGTAGGTATACGCATAAGAGTCCAAAAAGGGGGTTGATTTATTTTATTTATTTATTGTTTAGTTTCAGTTTTGAAGCGAAAATGTGGGTGTTATTTCTGCGTCATCTCTGTCCTCAGATTATCTCGTATTTCCCTTTTCTCTTACTATTTTGACATGATTTGATGTTAAGGGTAGTATCTAAGAAGGAGAAATTGTCTGAGGTCACCTACTTTGCTTATTTTTAATTTGTCTTCCCACAACAGGAGTTCCACCATCTTCCTCTGAAGACCTAGCCATCTTGCTCCATGAAGGTCAGGACAATCTGACATGCACTTGTTTCTTGCCTCTTTTCCTGAAGAGTAGTCTTCTTCCATTGTGTACATTTTTTTCTTAATAGGGGAGGGGAGGGGAGAGCCAGTACCCCCCCTCCCCTTCCCTCCCTAGACCTTGGGAAAGTACCCTCCATTGCTTTCCCAAGATGGCAGACCCCATCATGGATCTGTTTGATGACCCAAATTTATTTGGCCTGGACTCTCTGACTGATGACAGCTTCAACCAAGTCACACAAGACCCCATTGAGGAAGCCCTTGGACTGCCAAGCTCTCTGGACTCCTTGGACCAGATGAACCAGGATGGTGGAGGTGGTGATGTGGGGAATCCATCAGCAAGTGACCTGGTCCCCCCACCAGAGGATACAGCCCCCACAGAACTTCCCAAAGAATCAACAGCTCCAGCTCCAGAATCTTTAACCTTGCATGATTATACCACTCAGCCCGTCAGCCAGGAGCAGCCAGCCCAACCTGTCTTACAGACACCGACGCCAACATCAGGCCGTTTGCAGGTCTCCAAGAGCCAGGAGATCCTGAGCCAAGGGAATCCGTTCATGGGTGTCTCTGCCACAGCTGTGGCCTCCGGCAGTGCTGGAGGGCAGCCGCCTCAGTCAGCCCCTAAGATTGTTATCCTTAAAGCCCCACCAAGCTCCTCAGTTACTGGTGCCCACGTGGCACAAATTCAGGCCCAAGGTATCACCAGCACAGCTCAGCCCCTGGTGGCTGGCACAGCCAATGGTGGAAAAGTCACTTTTACCAAAGTGCTAACCGGCACGCCCCTTCGACCAGGTGTTTCCATTGTCTCTGGTAATACAGTGTTGGCCGCCAAGGTCCCTGGGAACCAGGCTACTGTCCAGCGCATTGTCCAGCCCAGCCGACCTGTAAAGCAGCTGGTCCTACAGCCAGTTAAGGGTTCAGCTCCTGCTGGAAACCCTGGGGCCACAGGGCCCCCACTGAAGCCTGCAGTTACACTGACCTCTACACCTACCCAGGTGACTTGAGTGAAAGGGGGAGGTGAATTTTGGTTTAGTAAAGGGCCCGGCAGCTGTGATAGAGAACGCACACGAGAGCTAGCTCTAGGAAATCCTGTGTAAATTCCATCTTTGCTTTTTATCAGTTAGTGTTGACAGCCACGTACTTACTACTTATCTGATGGAAGCAGTTAGTGTTAACATATTTTTTGAGCTCTTACTACATGTTTACACTACCTAGCTGGTGCCGAACAGGACAGCGACAGCCCCTCTTCTTACAGAGCTCGCAGTCTGCTAGGAAAAGACATTTAGACAAGAGTTCACAATAATGTACGAAATAAAGTTTTGTGAGAAATATAGGATGCTATGGGAACAAGAATCATCCTTGCAAAAATATTTGTAAGACTTACAGAAGCTATGTGTATCTTTTTCCTGTTCTTATTGCTAAGATTGTCCTCCTACTTTGCCAGTGAAAAGGCGAATTTCTGTTGTAAGAAAGTAGAGGCTCTAGCCTCTGAATAGAGGACCAAAGAGGTTGGGGGGAGAGCGGCAGTATTAAGATAATAGCACCAGTATAAAGAAGCTATGAGGAGGCAGGTTTCAGTTCAGTATAAAGATGTTTGTTCTGATAGATTTCCAAAAAATAGAATGATTGCCTTAGAAGATAGCCTCACATCAGTTTTTTAAAAATAGTCCAATGTCCACTGGGCAGAAGTGTTGCAGAGAAGACTATCAGGAGAGATGGGAGGATGAACAAAGTGAATTGTACTGTCTTCCCATCCTCAGTTTTTATGATTCTAGGATGAGGAAAACTGGTGTATATATTCAAGTGTATACCATTCTTTAATGTTGTACCTCTTGCAATTTCCTTTCTTTAGGGTGAATCGAAACGCATCACCCTGGTCCTCCAGCAGCCACAGTCTGGAGGTCCCCAAGGACACCGGCATGTCGTGCTAGGGAGTCTACCAGGCAAGATAGTGTTACAGGGCAACCAGCTGGCAGCCCTCACTCAAGCCAAGAATGCCCAGGGGCAGCCCGCCAAAGTAGTAACTATCCAGCTGCAGGTGCAGCAGCCACAGCAGAAAATCCAGATTGTACCACAGCCTCCATCATCACAGCCGCAGCCCCAGCAGCCACCCTCAGCACAGCCAGTGACTCTCTCCTCTGTGCAGCAGGCTCAGATAATGGGACCAGGACAGACCCCAGGACAAAGACTTTCAGTTCCGCTGAAGGTGGTGCTGCAGCCACAGGTGAGACTGACACTGTTAGGAAGGAAAACAGACCTCTCAGTCCTTCGCTGTTTCCCTCCACACCACTCATTGTAAATCTGGGGCCAGGCTAGAGTGATACCTCTGAACTGAGATGTAGCCTTTTCTTTCTTTCACCCATGGAAACCTGGTTTTAATTATATCATGAAAATATTTGAGGGTTATTGTTGGGTTTGGGATAACAGATGAGTATTTGTATTTGAACTGTTTCATTTATAATCTTTACCTAATCTTGTGAAATAAAAATGGTTTGAAATACCCTCTCATTTGAAAGATAAAGAAATAGTCTTAAAGAGGTCAAGTGATTATCAATCCTCCCACCCCCCAGGCAGATAAAGGTAGGCCAAGAGTGGAATTTAAATTTTTTTATTTTTAGCCCAGAAACCAGTATGGCTATATTGTTTGAAACTTTTCTGGAACAGTGGAGATGGGTATTGATATTAGGAGCATGGCTAAAGGATTAAGTTTAATTTGGCACAATTCTTGCCTTTTCTTAGCGCCTTCCCACCAAAAATCTTTTTTTTTTTTTTTTTTTTTAATGTGTTTAGGTTCAGTGAGACTTGTTCTGAGCCTGGTTCTTGAGGAATTAGAAAACTAAAGTTTCTAGCCTTCCTGCTTCAGAGCTGGGTTTTATTTAGACCTTTTAACTTACAAGCATGTTGAAATTTTAGCGTCTTTATTTCTACAGGCTGGCTCTTCCCAAGGGGCCTCTTCTGGGCTTTCCGTAGTTAAAGTCCTAAGTGCCAGTGAAGTGGCAGCTCTGTCCTCACCAGCCAGCTCTGCTCCTCATGCTGGGGGCAAGACAGGAATGGAGGAAAACCGTAGGCTGGAGCACCAGAAGAAGCAAGAGAAAGCCAATCGGATTGTAGCAGAAGCCATTGCCAGGGCTCGTGCCCGGGGTGAGCAGAACATACCTCGAGTCCTGAATGAGGATGAGTTGCCCAGTGTTCGGCCTGAGGAGGAAGGTGAAAAGAAACGTCGGAAAAAGAGCAGTGGGGAGAGACTCAAGGAAGAAAAGCCAAAGAAGAGCAAAACATCTGGTACCTCCAAAACCAAGGGCAAGAGTAAACTGAAGTGAGTACACCCTTTCCTATTCTGCTGGGACATTTGAGGGCAGTGCACTCATTTTTAAGTTAGTGTTGAGAGGAAATACTTGTGTTTAGTAGTAAGCAACATAGTTCAAGGTGATCTATCTGTCAGAGGACATAAGGCCTTTTCTTTTCTCTGTCCAATGCTTATATGATTTGTTTAAATAGAGATTTGCAAATTTGCATATTTTGGAAGAGAAACACTAAGGCACAGGAAAGATCATTCTGTTAGAGATTACATTTAAAAGCTGTGACTATGTTTTTGTACATTTTTCCTGATTTGGTCTCACTGTAGTGTGAAAGATTTCTCAGTACCCTCCTGCTACCCACATCAGTAAAAGAGAGCCTCTGGAGACATAGCTGCTCTGTTCTTGCATCTCCTGTGTGAATTAAAGAAGATTTCAGCAACCGCTGTTAGTCTAAGCAGTGTGGACAGAACCATGGCTTACCACATAATTCCTGTCACGATTGAGTGTCCTCTCTTTCCTTTTCAGTTCTTAAAACATCACTCCTTTCTCCCTAGCTTCCACTGCCTGGGATTCTTCAGGCTTTGTGGTACTTATTTGTACAGGATTTTTCAGGTTTTTTTTTTTAAAAAGGGTTCATATCTATTATCTTATTTGATCCTCAACAACTGTCAGGCCAGGTATTGTCAATGTTTACAAATAAAGAAACTAATGCCCAACTGGGACTAAAATAAGACCTTGTAATTCTTAGCCCGGTATTCATTCTGCTATGTTATGCTACCTTCCTTCAGGTATTTGTGAATACAGTGATAGCCAGAATTTGTCAAATCTGGTGTAAAGGTCAGCCAATGGTTTAGAAACCCCAATATCTCTCTCTTTTTTTTTTTTTTTTCAAACACCCTACTCAATAGCTCTATGTCCCAGCAAATGAAGATCTAGACACTGCTGTCTAGAAGCTTCATCTGTTCTGGTTTAGTTTAATTATACTTTCTTACTCCTAAGTTATCCTTGCCCTCATTGAAAATGATTCTGTTTTTTCCATTTTAGCACCATCACTCCTGTGGTGGGTAAGAAGAGAAAGCGCAATACCTCCTCTGATAATTCAGATGTGGAAGTTATGCCTGCACAATCACCCCGGGAAGATGAAGAAAGCAGCATTCAGGTAAAAGTATCCCTAAAGAATTTAGTAGAAAAATCTTGTTTAATTTTGACAAACCAGGGGTCGATACTGAGAATCTTTAAGCCTATGCACATTTCAACAGTTTTTCTAAATAAGGGGTAGGACCTGGTCATGGTAATGTCTTTTAAATTTTTATCTTTTTAGGCAAAAAGCATATTACTATAAAAATAGCAATATTCATTTCCGCAACTCTAGTATTTCAAAAACTGAGCAAATATGAAATCCTGCTGCATGATTATTATGGTTATATCAGTACTTTGGTGTCTCTTAGGATCACTCAGCCATCTCTTCTGCCGTACCTTTCCTGCACGTCAGGGTTCTCGCTCTGAGTGGGCTGCTTAAGCACAGTATTTTCTCTTTTGAAGATGAGACACATTGGAAGAGAATAAAAGAAGCTGGACCAGAAAAACTTTAGTTCTCTGTCTCTGATTGTTGCCTTAGGGTGCCATTTTTGGCTGTACTTTCCAACTATAGAAAAAACCTGGTATTTCGGTTCAGGAGACCCATAGTTCTCCTAAGTAGCTCCATGAGCATGGCACATTTGTTTAACTTAGCTTTATCTGAATTCCTCATCTGTAAACAACCCTTAAGTGCCTCTCTAGTTATTAATATTTATAAATGCCTCCCTTCTTTCTTAATATACATTCAATACATTGACATATTGATCCTTGGGTTCTCATGGGGGAAATTAACCTGTAAGAATAGCTAAGACATTTTTGAAAAGGAAAATGAGGCAGAAACTAGATTTAACAGACATGAAATAATAATTACTAAGAGTTTACAATTAGAGAAGAAATAATAAAAGATAATGAAGTCTAGAAATAGATACATATAGTTATGAGAATTTAGGATATGAATTAAAATGCCATTTTAAATTAATGGAGAGAAAAACTATTTAATAAATTATGTCAGGACAACTGGCTACCCACTTAGGAAAAATAAATAAAGCTAGATAAAACTGCATTTTTGTGTCACTCCTTAAACAAAAACAAATTCTAGGTTAATTGAAAGGCTAAATACAAGAATTGAAATCATGAACTTTATATAAGTCATGAATTTTTTTATAGTTATCAAGTGGGGTAGATCTTTCTAAGGAGGGCATTAAATTCAGAAGTCATAAAGGGAAAGATTGATAATATATTTGTCTGTATAAATTATGCATGTATAACAAAAAAATATAAACAGTATAGTGGTTAAGAGAAAATTTTGCTCTGGAGCAAAGTTTCCTGGGTTCTCATCTTAATTCTGCTATTTACTAACCTTGTCACTTCAGGCAAGTTTGCTTAACCTCTTGGTGCCTTAATTTCCTCATCTCTAAAATGCAGATAATACTTACCAAGAAGAGTTGTTAGGAAGATTGAATGTACACATTTATAAAGCACATAGAACAGTACTGAGCTCATGCTAAGAGAGCATAATAAGAGTTATATATATGTTAAATAAATGGTTAAATGAAGTATTTGTTAAATAATCAAAAAAACAAACTGAAGGCAATCTATAATACAAGAATTACAAAGATTAGTAAAATTTAAAAAGTTGTGTATTAGTTTGTTAGGGCTGCTATAACAAAATACTACAGACGGGTGGCTTCAACAGTAGAAATTTATTTTCTCACAGTTCTGAAAGCTAGAAGTCCAAGATTAAGGGGTCAGCTGTTTGGTTACCTCTGAGACTTCTCTCCTTGGCTTGCAGATGGCCACCTTCTCTCTGTGTCCTCACATGGTCTTTTCTCTGCGTACATCTCTGGTGTGTTTCTGTGTGTCCTCTTCTTATAAAGACACTCTTCTTATAAAGACACTAATCAAATTGAATGAGGGTCCACCCCAACAGCGTCATTTTACGTAATCACCTCTTTAAAGTCCCTGTCTTTAAATACAGTTGCATTCTGAGGTGCTAGAGGTTAGGGCTTCAACATAAGAATTTTGGGAGACACACTTCAGCTCATAAAAAGTGGTAATACCAGTGTTGGCAATAGAGTTAAGGAACGGGCACTTTATGCATAGTTGATGGGACTGTTGAGACAATCTTTTGGCAAGTCAGTGTGTGACAAAATTTAAAATGTTAATACTCTTCGATGCAATGATTCTACACCCAGGAAACTACTTTATGAATATATTCTCAAAAGTATGCAGTGATGGATGTATTATAGCAATAATTGCAATAGCAGAAATATTCAAAAATTAAATGTCCTTTGGTGGAGAAATAGTTAAGTAAAATTATGAAAATCCATGTAGACTACTACGTGGCAATTAAAAATAATGAAATAGAGTAGGGTGTGCTAATGTGGAAAATTCTCCACATTAAGTCTAAAAAGCTAGGTGTAGAATAGTGTATAATACAGGCATACCTCGTTTTATTGCACTTTGCTTTGTTGCACTTTGCAGGTAATGCATTTTTCACAAATTGAAGGTAAGAGCCTCCATTAACAAAAATATTATGACTTCCTGAAGGCTCAGATGATGGTTAGCATTTTGTAGCAATAAAGTGTTTTTTAATTAAGGTATGTACATTGTTTTTTTTTTAGACATAATGCCATTGCACAGTTAATAAACTACAGAATAGTGTAAACATAACTTTTATGTGCACTGGGAAACCATAAAATTTGTGTGACTTGCTTTTTTATGATATTTGCTTTATTGTGGTGGTTTGGAACCAAACCCACAGTATCTCCAAGGTATGCTTGTATCTCTTTAATAACTTTTAAAGAGAGAGACAGAGAATACATACATGTATATGCATCCATTTTCCCCCCCTGGAAGGATACCCAAGAAATTTTTAATATATGAGGTGGGATCACAAAATATGGTGAATGTTTACATTAAAAAAATTATTACAGTAAAAGACACATTACCATTAATCCCCCTCAAAATACTCCCTCTCGCTTCGAACACACTTACCCATTGTTCTTGCCGCTTTCTGAAGCAGTTCTGGAAGTCCTCTTTTGTGAGTGTCTTTAGTTGCGCTGTCGTTGCTGCCTCGATGTCCTAAATAGTTTTGACTTTGGGGAAGAGCCAGAAGTCGCACGGTGCCAGATCTAGTGAATAAGGTGAATGAGGACACACAGTAATATGTTTATTTGACAGAAATTGCCGTATACCAGCAGTGATATGTGAGACAGAGCCTTTCCATAGTGATCACAAAATACAGTGAATGCTGCTGCAGAGTGCCGTCCAAGGGAAAGGCAGGGATCTTCGATACGGGAAGTGGCACATAGAACCTTAGTAACTGTGTGACAAGTTTCAACTTGTTCAGTGCTGTCAGTTGGGTGTGAGCTGCAGTTGAGAGAAGGTGTGTTTTAAAGTGTGCCATAAATCATCCTCCATCATGATAATGCTTCGTTTTACACATCGTTTCTGCTATACAGCAGTTGCTGTCAAATAAAAACAACAGTGTGTCCTCATCCACCTTATTCACTGGATCTGGTACTGTACAACTTCTGGCCCTTCCCCAAAGTCAGAATGATTCAGGACATCGAGGCAGCCACAATAGCGCAACTATAAAGACACTCATGAAACAGGACTTCCAGCACTGCTTCAGAAAGTGGCAAGAACGATGGGATAAGTGTGTTCGAAGTGAGGGGGAGTGTTTTGAGGGGATTAATGGCAATGTGTCCTTTACTGTAATAAATTTTGTTTTTATTTAAACATTCACCTATTGTTTCATCACACCTCATATATCTTTGAGGCAAGGGGTTGAAGAATAAGTGGTCATGATTACTGTACTTTCATTTTTTGTTCTTTCGAATTGTGAGGGTTTATTTTAACCTCCTGACCACCAGTTTCCATTTTGTTTTTTAGGCTAAAAGATATATATGTAAAATAATAGCAATGCAAAAAAGTACACACTATGATAGTCTCCTAATCTATGTCCCAACTTCATAGTCCTCTCTGTAACATCAATTCTCTTCCCCAATTTTTGCGTGTGTATATTTCCAGAAGTATTCTTTACTTTTATGAGCACTCTACTTCTACTTCCAGTTAGTATTCTGTACTTACTCTTCTGTACCGTGCTTTTATTTCCCCAATAATACATTTTAGAGGTTGTTCTTTGTCAGAAAACATAAATCCAGCCCATTCTTCCCTCCACCCTCATTTAATTATGAAAATTTTGAAACATATACAGAAGTAGAGAGGTTATTTAATGAAGTTGCATGTTCCATCACCCCAGAAAGTTCCCTTATACCCTCGTCCAGACAATCCACCCCCTCCTCCCATGGGCAATCATTGTTCTGATTTCTGTTACCATGGGTTAACTTAGCCTGTTCTTGAACTTCGCGTAAATGGATTCATATAGTATGTACTCTTGAATCTCACTTCTTTTAGTATAATGTTTCTGAGATTGATTCATGTTGTTGAATATATCAGTTCATTCTTTTTTCGTTGAGAAATATTTTGTGAATTACCACAATATTTATCCATTCTCCTATTGATAGACATTTGGGTCGTTTCCAATTTGGAGCTATTATGAATAAGGCTGCCATGAACAGCCTTAGTACATGTATTTTGTGAATATAGGTTTTCATATCTCATAGCTAAATACCCAGGAATGGAATTGATAGACTGTAGGGTAGTTAAACATATGAACATAACTTTATAAGAATTTGCCAGCTCCTGAAGTGATTGTGTTATTTTACACTTCCACCACTAATAAGAGTTCCAGTTCCACATCTTCAACATTTGGCATTGTTGTTGCACCCCATTTTTAAAAAATAATAGCTCTATAATCTATTTTTTGACCATGTCGTGATTTGTTTAACCAATCCCCTGTTGCTAGGCATTTAGATTTTCTCTGGTCTTCTACCAGAAGTAATGTTGCAGAGATTTGTACATACGTGCAAATTTATCTCTGTAGGATAATATCTTTGAAGTAGAATTGCTGGATCAAAGGCTATTGTCAAATATTCTTCTATAGAGGTCATGCCCATGTGTACTCTCACCAATAGTGCATGAGTTCCTGTTTCAAATATTTGCTTGAACTTGCTGATTTTTCCATCTGTTATGTGCAGAAAAACTGGTATCTCAGTTTAGTTGATTTTATTGTAATTATTTTATTATGAGTGTAACTATTTTATTATGAGCATCTTTTTACATTTAAAAGCCACTTGTGATTTTTTCTGTGAACTGTGTATTCATGTTATTTGTCCATGTTTTTATTGTGTTATTGATCTTTTCCTTGTTCAAAAAAACTCTTTATTCTTACGAAATATATCATATAGCATTTCCCCTCTCAGTTTATTATTTGTCTCAACTTTGTTTATAATGGATTATATTATACACATAAATTTTTTTCAAGGTGGAATTGATCAGTTATTAGAAACACCTTTCCTACTCCTGGATTATAAAAAATACGTATTTTCTTTTAGAAATGTTATACCTCTGTTTTAATTTTATATCTTTGATCCTTTTATAATTTTATTTAATTCATCTTCTAGATGTCTAGCCATTTGTTTTCAGTCTCATTTATAGACTATCTACTTTTTCCTTACTGATTAGAAGTGCTATTTTTATCATGTTCTAAATCCCATAAGTATTTTAGTGTATATTTGGACACTATTTCATTGACCTGTTTATCTCTCCTTGGAGAGGTACCACGCTGGGTTAATTAGTGTAGCTTTATATTGTCCTTAATATCTGATAAGGCCCAGTATTTTTCATATTTTTCCTGGTTATTCTTGGATATTTATTTCTCCATTTGAATTTTAGAATCAGCTTTGCAAATTAAAAAGTTTTATTTGGTTTTGTAGAATTTATATAATTAGGGAGAATTAAGTCTTCTTATTTCAGAACAGTACATATTAGTTTTTATTCAGGTCTTTCTATGTCCTACAGTGTTTTAAAGTTTTCTTCATATAGATTTTGTATATTTCTTACTAAATTTAATCCTTTAGATACTCTCTTTGTTTTCATAAATATAATAGATTTTTTTTTCGTTGTATTTTCTGGTTGATTCTATATAGAATGCTATTGAGTATTAAAGTAATTAAAAAATGTTTTTCTTGAGCATTTGCGATCTTGCTCCCTTGAATATGTCATCAGTTTGCTCAAATAAACTCATAAAAATTCAAAAAAAAAAAATTTTACTCAGACACTTGAAAGAATAAGGTAGGTTTAAAATGTATCGATATGGAAAATACCTCCAAGAAATACTAACTAAAAAAGTAAGCAGCAATATGCTACATATAGTCTGATTCTATTTATTGAAAAAAAAACACAAAACAACTTTAGAACTAAAACAAAGAAACGAAATTAGAAACAAAGTATTCTTGCACCTTTGCACTTCAGGGTTGCTTCTGGTGTGAAGTTCACTACACCCTGCAGGCTGAGAGTCCTGTTTCACTTCCTAGAGCTGCTTGCCAGTAATACCGTGTTGTCTTTCAGATAGATTCTGGTTCTTTGATAAAACAATTCAGCAAATTAATGCATAGTCAGTACGTAGAATAAATTATATGGTTTGACATTATATAGTTTGGTAAATAAGCTCTCTCCTTTTGGTTTAATTTTTTCATGGGGATTTTGGAGCAAAATCTAAGTATATGACAATAGGCAGATTGTTTTAAAGGGCTTCTCTTTAAGAGACTATGCAGTTATGTTAACCATTTTTGCCTTTACAGAAGAGACGCTCAAACCGTCAAGTTAAGCGAAAAAAATATACAGAGGACCTGGATATAAAGATCACAGATGATGAAGAAGAAGAAGAAGTGGATGTAACTGGTCCAATAAAAACTGAGCCTATCCTCCCTGAACCAGTGCAGGAACCCGATGGCGAGACTTTGCCTTCCATGCAGTTCTTTGTGGTAAGCTGAGAACTTAGGCAATTTGAGAGGTTCATCCTGCTGCTCACAATCTCTGTTGACTGACTGCATCTTTTGCTACAGGAGAATCCCAGTGAAGAAGATGCAGCCATTGTAGACAAAGTGCTTTCTATGAGGATTGTGAAGAAGGAGGTGAGGACGCTATATATTTTTTTTAATTAAATGTGTCAGGTGACATTGATTAATAACATTATAGAAGTTTCAGATATATAATTCTATAATACATCATCTGTGTGTTGCATTGCGTGCTCACCACGCAATGTCTAGTCTCCTTCCATCACCATGTATTTGATCCCCTTTACCCTCTTCAACCTCTCCCTCTCCCACTCCCCCTCTGGTAACCACCGTACTGTTGTCTGTGTCTGTGAATTTTATTTGTATGTTTTGCTTATTCGTTTGTTGCTTTTTGTTTTATATCCCACATGTAAGTGAAATCCTATGGTTCTTGTCCTTTTCCATCTGACACATTTTGCTTAGCATGATAATCTCGAGACCCATTCATGTTGTCACAAATAGAAGCCTCTACCTTTATGTCAGCCTATAATACTACATTCTCAGGCTTTCTTTAATGAACACCTTTGGATGTCAGATTATATTGTTACAGGGTAGTTATGAGAGATGATGGAAGAAAGTTAGCTAGAAAATAGAAACTGTCTTATTGCCAATCTTTTGCTTATCTGTTTAAAATGGGTAAAGGCTTATTTTCTTCAGTTATGAGGACTTTAGTATTGAAGACCAAATTAGTTTTTTAACCCCTCAGTCAATAATATATATTGGTATGACGTGCTACCATGTATGGTTAAAATGAAAGGTTCTTTGATAAATCAAGTGTTAGTAACTGGAATTTCTTTCTTCTCAGCTTCCTTCTGGACAGTATACTGAAGCAGAAGAATTCTTTGTCAAGTACAAGAACTAGTATGTGATCTGTGCAAAAAGCTTTTCACCCCAAACTCCACAGGGTTGTAAAAAGTTCTCCTGTATAGTCTATCGTGGGGGGGAATGTGTCTCTTTTTTTATAGTCTCCTAGCACAAATTGTTGTTTTCAGTGAAGAAAATGCCTACTCAGAGAGAAGTTCAGAAATTGATATGACTCTTACTATTCCCCTGCAGGAAGGTGGGGTAAGGGTGGTTCCTGATAAAACCCCTTGTGACCCTCTATGCCTTACTCTAACATTAAGACCTTGATACTCAAAAGTGTGATCTGTGAACCAGCAGAATTAGCATTGTTTGGATACTTGTTAGAAATGTGAACTTTTAAGCCCACCCTAGATCAGGTGGTTTGCGTGCAAATTCAAGTTTAAGAATCACTGATCTACGCGACTATCTCCCCGTTTAAGCATGTACTTATGTCTACTGGCTAATCCCCAAATCTCAAACACTAGCCTACTAATTCCCCTTTCTTACACGATGACTGACTGTTTCCATCCCCTTCAGCTCCTATCTGCACTGTGAATGGGCTACTATCTCCCAACTAGAGAAGGATAAGAGGATCCATCAAAAACTAAAGCGCTTCAAAACGAAAATGGCTCAGATGAGACACTTCTTCCATGAGGTAATTAAGAATAGGTATTGTCTATCTGTTTCATAGAAGCATAAATTTCTGGAGTTACAAGCCTTGACTGATTCTTCAGAAGACTTACAGTTGCTTTGTGTGTGTATGTATATCACTGGACTTTTCCTTAATTGCTCCATGCTTAATTTTGCCAGGTCAAAGTATGATCTTTCTATAAATTACAGGATATTTTGATATTGACTTGCTCAGTACTCATGAAGTATCTTCAAAACAGATGATAAACTGGCCTCTGGTCCACTCGTAATGTCAGTCTTAGCAGTTGATGATATCTGTAGCCATAAGCAACCATGTCATTAAGAGAACATTTATTTTCTCAAATTTCTAATCCAGCATAACTAGAAATAGTGATTAATGAGCGTTTGTTTCCCATATCCAGTGTTACTACTAAACACTGGAGCATGCACAAAGGTCTTTTCAGCCATATATTAGTTCTCTGTTTTGCTTTGAAAGCTTTATGTACATAACCCTTTGCCAAACTGGGATTTTTCATCATTATTTTATATAGAGTGCTAAGTGCCTTGAGAAGAAGGATTACTTTTCACAGCTTCTTAGAGCTAACGAGGAAAAGGTCTAGTAAAAAAGATTGAGAAAAGGAATAATGTGTATGTAGCTTCAGCAAAAAAACAAACAAACAAACAAACAAAAACCAGTTCTGGCTGAATACATTTGATAAAACTAACTTTATACCACTAGGTTTGCCAATTTATTATTTTACATATTACCTAGAGAGGGCAAGTAGGGTCATGCAGGTCTCCTAATTTCTTTTTAAATGAATATAATGATAATTACATTTTGTGTTTTCATCTGTGTTCTTTTAAAGCCTAATCTGTGAAATGTATAATGAAACTGTAATGCCGTTCCAGCTGGTATTAGATGTACAATTTGTGATGATCATTGAACCAAGCTCTACTAACTTACGCCAATTAAATCTGCCTTTCTAGGTTGGCACTTAACCAAATTAGCCATTCATGTATTCATCATTTATTATGTGCTAGTCACTATGGTAAACAAACCACACAAGGTCTGTGTTTATAGCTCACTGTATGATTGGGGAGAGAGAAATTAAAAAAAAAAAATTCAAACTGATAAGTGCCGGGAAAGAAGGAGCACAAAGAGACAAGAAGAAGGAAAAAAAGCCTACATTACTTTGGATAGTTAGGGAAGACTTCTCTGAGAATTGAATTTTGAATAGGAGTTAACAAGAGTATGAACACAAGTAAATATTAATAGCATCCTTGGAATGGGAAACATGTTAGGGCCTTGAGAAAGAAGAAACAACTGAAAGAACGAGCAAAAGACAGTGCAATTGATGGACCATAGAAAGTGAATGGCCCAAAATGAGATCAGAAATTTAGGCAAGCAGGTGCTTATAGATAGTTTGGTTTTAGTTTTGTTTTTATTCTAAGTGCAAAAGGAAGCCATTGAACTATTTAAAATAGGTCAAAAGACAATCCAATTTTCACTTCTAAAAGATCACCTAGACTTTGGAGGATGGATTAGAGAAGAGTAACAAAAGTAAAGTGAACAGTAAGGAGGCAGTTTTCTAGATGAAAAATTATGGGTTCGATTGGAGTGCTTTTAGTGGGCAGAGACAATGGATAGATTTGAATTTATTTTAAAGTAAAATTGACAGGACTTGGTGTGATGGTTTATATAGATGAGTTTCTGGTCTGAGTAAATGAGTTGAGGTGGGATCATTTATTGCAGTATGGAAGATTTTAGAAGCAACCAATTGGGGGAAAATCAAGAATTTAGATTAAACAGTGTTAAAGTCCCTTAATGTATGTCTAGTATGCAGATGGATATATAGATCTGGGTTTTTCAGGGTGCCATTAAAATTTGGAATTTATCAGCATATAAATAATTATTAAAGACTTAATGGATAAAGTCACCTGTGGGTAAAGTTCTATATTTTCTAATAGTTCTATACTTTCTTATAGAAAGTTCTTTAATAAGAGAATGGATGTGAGCCCAGAACCAATCTTGAAGGAATTCTCCCAAATTTAGAGTTCCCGGTAAAGGAGAAAAAATTTTATGCAGAGTGGAAGAAAGATTAGGAAAAAGATAATGTCAGAAAAACAAAGGGAAAAAGTGTTTTAGGAAGAAAGGGGTTTTTCCTTAAGGTTTCTTTGTGATCTCTCTTTGGAATGTTGGATTTTTTATCTTGGTATATCACCCAACGCTGGATACCAGTGACTCAGAAGAAAAGAGCCAGTGAAGGTGATTGAGAGTTGTCCAAAACAAAAAACAAACCCAAAAGAAAGGGGGAAGAGGGCCACCAAGAGAGTATGCTGTCCCACAAAAGCCAAGGGAAGGGAAGTGCTTTAAGGAGAGAATGATGAATTATTGAATACTATGTAGAGGTAAAGTAATAAGGTACAGAAATGTTTCCATTGTATTTGGCAATGTGGAGATCGTTAATGATCTCCACATTGCCAAATACGCAACTCCAGTGTAGTTGTGTGATGGAAGTGGAACGAAGAGTGAACTGGATTGGACAAGTGAAGGAGGTGATGAAATGGGGATACCATATATTTAAAACTCTTGGGAAGTTTGAGTATGGAGCAGAACAGGAAAATAGTTGCAGGGGTATGTAGAGTCAAGGGAGGTCTTTTAAGATGTGAAATAGTAGAGTATATTTGTGTGTTTATGGGGATGATCCAGTAGAGAAAGATTCCTAAGAAGGCGAGAAGGGATGGCATCCAGAGCATATGTGGCGAGAATGAAGGGTCTCTGTCATAACGGAAGAAGAGGCACTTTCTCTGGTAACAGAGGAGATGTGTGCAGATGCAGGTAGTTTGTACGATTTGATATGAAAATGTGGAATTTCCTTCTGATGGCTTCTGTTTTCTTAAGACATTTTGAAGTAAGGTCATCACCTAAAGGTGGGATGGAGGGTGGGTTTACTGGACAGTGATCTTTTGATCTCATTGTTGGGTTTCCTAACTTCTCTAGGACGAAGAGCCCTTCAATCCAGACTACGTGGAGGTGGACAGGATATTGGATGAGTCTCACAGCATTGACAAGGACAATGGGGAGGTGAGTTGGTTCATGGAGGAGTGTGAAAAGTCACTTGTACATTTCTGCTGGAGCTGCTTGCCCCCTCTTTATTTTTCAGATATGACTGAAAAATCCCTTGGACCGAAAAGGTATTTTGTTTTTTTTCTGAGGGATCCTTAAAATGATACTGGCAAGGTAAGGGAGTAGGGAAAGAGGCTAAAAGGAAAGATTCCCATAAAGTTAAACACGTGGGAGCTATATTTATAAGTACTGGGAACTATGTTTCCAAGTACTCATTCACCTTGGTCTCATTGTCTTTAATGTTATATGGGAGACCCTGACATTCACTTGGGGGTGAGATGTGGTGAGAAGGAAAGGGGTACTTCACAAATCTCCATACTTAATGAATATAAAAATACTTGTACAGACTCATAGCTTTCTCAGTGTTGTTATTTATTCTTACCATCAGTGAAATGCGTTTTCATTTGTTATTAAAATAGATCTACTGTATTTGAATCTGTACTTTTAAACAGATAGTGGAGTCCCACATCCACAGATTCATATTCAGTAGATCTAGGGTGGGACCCAGAGATCTGTATTTTTTAGTTCTCCAAGCAATTCTCATGTATAGCTTGATTTGGGAATCACTGCACTAAAGCTTTCTTAGATTGGGGAGTAGATTTTAAGTATGCTAAAACACTTGCTGATTCAACTTCATAAATCACTTTTTTCATTTTCCAAGTAAGAGTCATATAGATCTAAGCCACCAGTAAATTCACCATTCTGTCATTTAAATTTATTTCAAACTTACTTAGGCTGTGACGCACCATTTCCTTAGAACTCTTCACTTTCTTTTCACTTTCACTAGTACTTGTTGGTTTAGCTTTGCAGGGCCATATTTTGTAAAGTTTTTTTATTTATTTTTTATTTTTTATGGATTTTTTTATTTTATTTTTTTTTAATTAAAGTTTATTGGGGTGACAATTGTTAGTAAAGTTACATAAAATTCAGGTATTCAATTCTGTATTACATCCTCTATAAATCACGTTGTGCGTTCTCCACCCAGAGTCAGTTCTCCTTCCATCACCATATATTTGATCCCCTTTACCCTCATCTACCACCCCCCTCCCCCTTACCCTCTGGTAACCACTAAACTATTGTCTGTGTCTGTGAGTTTTTGTTTCTCATTTGCTTGTCTTCTTTTGTTTTTGGTTTATATACCACATATCAGTGAAATCATATAGTTCTCTGCTTTTTCTTATTTCGCTTAGCATTATACTCTCAAGATCCATCTATGTTGTCACAAATGGTCCTATTTCATCTTTTCTTACTGCCGAATAGTATCCCACTGTGTATATATACCACAACTTCTTCATCCATTCATCTGTCGAAGGATGTTTTGGTTGTTTCCATGTCTTGGCCTCCGTAAATAAAGCTGCAATGAACATTGGAGCACACGTGTCTTTATGGATAAATGTTTTCAGATTTTTTGGGTAGATACCCAGGAGAGGGATTGCTGGGTCATATGGTAATTCTATGCATAATTTTTTGAGGAACCTCCACACTGCTTTCCATAGTGCATATTTTGTAAAGTTTTTATCACTTCTGACTCACTGCTTACACAATGACAAATAGAAAACAACAGAACCTTGTTAAGATGTCAGTGCTGGGTAGTGAGCTACGCTCTCTCACGAGCTAAGTGATTTATTTGGTCCCAAACATCAGCATTATCAGACCTAAGAGTCAGTCTTCCCCCTGTAAAATCCAAAGTTTCTTTTACTCCATTTTATAAGCCTTCAGGGTCACTAAGATAGTAGAACCATAGATGTCCAAGGCCTATTACAATTCCATATGTCTTCAAATCTTAACAAGCATGCCTCAGATAACATATACTCTGCTTTTGGGTTAGGGTGGTTATTATTGTTTGTTGTTCATTTGTGGGAGATGAGTGGGGAATGGACCAGTTATTAGTCAGGACAGGTTAGTTACTGTAAAATTTTCATTATTTTCAGGATCTCGGCCTTGCTTTCTGCTACCATACTTACTTACCCTTCCAAAAGTAATTGTACTTTGATTAGACCCCTTTGGAATATTTTGCAATTGGCGTGACAGATTAAAATATTTTAGTGTTCTGGTATTGTAATTTATGCTCCCAATATTGGATAATAACATTCTTGTGCCTATTTTATCTTTCTCTAAAATGAGTTTAATTTGTCATCCTTTTTACATAACCTGATAGTGGAAATAAATATAATAAATAGGTATTAATGTCCTTGGAAAAGTAAGTTATAATGTTGTATATGTGTGACCTGGACCAGTGGCTTTATGTAGAAAGTGACTTGAGGCATTACAATAAAGAAAAAGGTACAAGAGCAACTAGATTCTAGGGATTTGATTTTTGTTTTCTTTTTTTAAGATTTTATTGGGGAAGGGGAACAGGACTTTATTGGGGAACAGTGTGTACTTCCAGGCCTTTTTTCCAAGTCAAGTTGTTGTCCTTTCAATCTTAGTTGTGGAGGGTGCCGTTCAGCTTCAAGTTGTTGTCCTTTCAGTCTTAGTTGTGGAGGGCGCAGCTCAGCTCCAGGTCCAGTTGATGTTTTCTAGTTGCAGGGGGCACAGCCCACCATCCCTTGCGGGACTCGAGGAATTGAACTGGCAGCCTTGTGGTTGAGAGCCCCCGCTCCAACCAACTGAGCCATCCGGGAGGCAGCTCAGCTCAAGTTGCCGTGTTCAATCTTAGTTGCAGGGGGCGGAGCCCACCATCCCTTGAGTGACTCGAGGAATTGAACTGGCAACCTTGGTTGAGAGCCCACTGGCCCATGTGGGAATCGAACCGGCAGCCTTCGGAATTAGGAGTATGGAGCTCTAACCGCCTGAGCCACCGGGCCGGCCCCTTCTAGGGATTTCTTGATCTGTGACTCTGCAGACTTCTTGCTGACTGTTTTAAGGGGTATTCTATAAATTGATAATTAGAGACTCCTGTTGATTACACTAGGCCCAGTGTAATCCTTCTTGCTTCACTCAAGACAAAACTGGAAATGCAGTTCGTGCATTGATCATATGTGGATAGTGAGAATAGGAGCCATTTACCATTCGTTGGTCACTGCCCCTTCCCTTGCAGTAGAATGCCTACAGAGAGCCTAGTACCATGGATGGAGCTTCAGCATTTCTCCTTCATTTTCACTCTTGTTACCTCTCTTCAGTGACACCTCTCGAAGTTATCTCTTAACTTCCTGAGGCTCACAAGGAAATCTCTTTACCACCATATGACTGCTTTCTGAAGTAGCATTTGCACTCAGAGCTCCAGGAGCTCAGAAGCTCAGTGATTTCAGCCCTGCTCTGCTCCTGTGGGTTTAACCTGTTCCTCACTTGTAAAAGTAGCCTGGCTTCCACTGTATCAAATTCAGTGCCAGGAGAGTAGTATGAAACAGCTATCTGCATCTTTTAATTTCGACCTAATTCAATACAATACAGGAAAATAGATTTTTTTTTTGCACCTGCTTGGTTGATGAGCATAATGTATCAGTACTTACTGTTCTAGAAACTACTGGTTAGAAATTTCACTTTTGGAACAGATTCTGAAAAATTGCCCGGAAAAGTGATCAAAATCATGAATAGCATAGGGCATCAGCAGGTGAAACTACGGTTGGCATTTTCAGCCTTACTTTTTCAGCACCTTTTTAGGTGTTGACATTCTGTGATCTGATTCTTTAGTCAAATTCTTATTTTTTAACCACAGTAGAGAACACAGAATCAGTTTATAAAGACTTTGGCTTCTTCTCTCCTAGCCTGTAATTTACTACCTGGTGAAATGGTGCTCTCTGCCCTATGAGGATAGTACCTGGGAGCTGAAAGAGGATGTTGACGAGGGCAAGATTCGAGAATTTAAACGCATCCAGTCCAGGCACCCAGAACTCAAAAGGGTGGTAAGTACATTTGTGTTTAGAATATAACATCCATTCCATATAGGCAGTGACTTAATTTTCCCCCTATAGAAGTTTATGTTGTTGTTTTGGCTTTTTGTTATTGAAATTTTCAAACATATACAAAAGTTGAAAAAAATAGTATCATGTACCATCACCCAACTTTAACAATTAATACATGCCATAGCCAATCTTGTTTCATGTGATTTCTCTACCCATTCATTTCCCTGTTTCCCAGATTGTTTTAAAGCAAATCCCAGATTCCTTTGTTTCATCTGTAAATATTTCAGTGTTTATCTCTAAAAATAAATAATACTGTATACACCTGAAAAAATTTAACCATTCCTAGTATCATCAAATTAGCAATCACTGTATATATTTCCCTGATTCTCTTCTAATTTTTGTTAAATTGTTTGAGTGGAATCCTAAATAACGTCCATATATTGCTTTTGATTAATAAGTCTCAAAGCTCTTAATTATAGTTCCCCTTGATTTCCTCTCCCTCCTTTGCCGTTTTCTCTTGAAGAAACCAGGTGGTTTGTCCTCTAGGGTTTTCCATAGTCTGAAGTTTGCCAATTGCATTCCCCTTGGAACTTTTTATCATGTTCTCTGTCGCTTATGTTTCACATAGTGGTTAGATATAGAACAGCACTGTGCATCAGAAGGTTTTAGAGCTGTGCTATCCAACATAGTAGCCACTAGCTACATTTCAAATGCTCAGTAGTTACATGTAGCTAGTGGTAAAACATTTTTTTATCATTGTAGACAGTTCCATTAGATATCAGTATTCTAGAGGCTTGATCAGATGGGGGAGGGAGGCCACTGAATCTACTTCACAGCTGGTTCTACCAGGTTTTCTTCTGTGGTGTTATCAGCCATTTACCACATTGCCTAGATCCATTCTTTAAGAATTTTAAAATGATGATATTTTAATTCTATCATTTCTTCATTTATTAGCCAAGTCTTCTATTAAAAGAAATGTTTTCTTTTTTGGTTACCTGGAGATAGAGATGGCATAGTGAAAAGGATGCTTTGTTCTTTTTCTTCATTTTCTAGTTTTTAAAATAATGAACTAGTTTCCTGGCATCCTCCAAAAGTGACCAGTGGGTTTTTCCTCTTTTTTTTTGCCCTCCACTTTTTAAAAAAGTTTCATTATGAACTCATGAATTTGAATATACTTAGCATGTTTTAATCCAAGCAGTAATGTTTGGGAATTGACTTTCCATTACTAGAATTACCTAGTAAGTTTGTCTAATGTTAATGTCTCCACCTCATTTATTCAAATTTCCTGTTTTTTTAGAATCGTCCACAGGCAAGTGCCTGGAAGAAGTTGGAGCTGTCACATGAGTATAAAAACAGAAACCAGTTACGGGAATATCAGTTAGAAGGGGTCAATTGGCTGCTCTTTAATTGGTATAACAGGTAAAGAAAAGAGTGGTCCCTCAGATGTAGGCTTACTCTGGGATTATTTTCATTTTTCTATTTAAACAGTTTCTTTTTATGTACTTTTTAAAAGATGTTATCTTTTTGACATGCTTTTCATTTTCCATGGTGAATCTGCAGGCAGAACTGCATCCTGGCTGATGAGATGGGATTGGGCAAAACCATTCAGTCCATTGCCTTCTTGCAGGAGGTATATAATGTAGGCATCCATGGCCCCTTCCTGGTCATTGCCCCTTTGTCCACAATTACGAACTGGGAGCGAGAATTCAATACATGGACAGAGATGAATACTATTGTGTATCATGGCAGTCTGGCCAGCCGGCAGATGATTCAGCAATATGAAATGTACTGCAAAGATTCACGGGTGAGTTGTATGTCATGGAATGTTATGGTTTACAGAGAGTGGGCCAAAGTACCTGATATTTTAGAGGCTTCACTCTGAATAAAAGACTCTTACTGAGGCTCTCTGTGATTTAAGGCATTTTTGTCTAGATTGTGCGTGGCAGTTTTTGGTCTATGCTGTTTTGATCCCGTGGACATTTAGATCCAGGGGAAGTTCTGACTTTATTTATGAATACATACATTTTAAATAGAATTTTATCAGAATTGATGAGTTTTCATCAAAGTATTTTCCAGAATGAAATTCATTTAGCCACTTTATTAATTTCTTGACCCATATGGTGGTGAACTTAAGCCATTTCATTTCTTTTTTTAAAGTCTGTTAAAATTTTCATCAAGATCCTTTTTCTGTATAAATTTGAAAAAAAAATTTTTTAATTTATCCATCCTTAACATCAGATTTTATGAACTGTTTTTCAACCATTAGTTTTCTGTGGTTTTTATTTAGACAAAACCAAATTTATTCAAGTTTTGTTATACTACTCTTAATTTTGTTAAGATGTTTCAATTCTTCTGTCCATTTTTAGACAGTAACCAATATTGCTATGTACTCTATTAGTGGTTTTCACTTTTAGTTTTGTCTTGTATGTTTCAGTAATGCCCAACATTTGTGGATTTCAGTGTTAACCAACAGTAGATCTCGGGCTGAGATACATGATCTAGGTATACCGCAGAGTCAGAAATACCCAGATTCATTCAGTGAAGTCTGTCACTTTCCCAAGAAACTGAATATGTTGAGGAGGCAATGTGTCTCACACTGAGTGATTTGGCACTGTTTATCAGAAAGATAAACAGCAGTGGAGGAGGGTGGTGGTGCAGTTTGTGTTTCCCATTAAGCCTGTCTGAATATAGAAAAGAAAATGTGTAATTCAGAAGAGCTCCTCCCTTAGGTACATTTTAGTCTTTTCCTGACTTACTGCCTTCATGCTTAGGGGCGTCTCATCCCAGGTGCATACAAGTTTGATGCCCTGATCACTACTTTTGAGATGATTTTATCAGACTGTCCTGAGCTTCGTGAGATTGAATGGCGTTGTGTCATCATTGATGAGGCCCATCGACTAAAGAACCGTAACTGCAAGTTGCTCGATAGTCTCAAACACATGGACCTGGTGAGTTCCTCACACTCACTTGTGGGCAGAGGACCTGAAATTAAAATAACCCACATTCCCTGGAGAATTAATATAACCCTAATTTAGCAGAAAAGAAAAAAGAATGAAAATCTATGTATTGGGTAGTAGGTATGGCTTACAGTAATGGTAATCTAAAAGTCAAAAATGTCATATAAATTTTAGAATTGGAAGGCAACTGTAGGTTAGTGGTTCTCAACCAGGTGGAGAGGTTGGCTACTATATTAGTTACCTAATGCTGCATAACAAACTACCCTAAAACTTGGTGACTTAGAACAACAACCATATTTTTCATGGTTCTCTAGCTCAGCAACTTGGGCTGGGCTCAGCTAGGCCATTCTTTTGGTGGTCTTGCCTGAAGTCAGTGATGTAGCTGCAGCTAGCAATTGGTGCTAGTTGTTGGCTGGGGTGCCTGGGTCATCTTCCGTATGGCCTGTCATCCTCCAGTATACTAGACTTTTCTGTGAATGGTGGAGTTAGGGCAGTGATCCAAGAGGACAAAGGCAGAAGCTGCAAGGACTTTGAGATATAGGCTCTGAAACTCACACAGTGTCGCTTCTGGTACATTGTGTTTGTCAGAGCAAGTCACAAGGCAAGCCCAGATTCAAGGGGTGAACCTTGACAGGAGGAACTACAAAGAATTTATGGCCATATTTAAGCCAGCACAGGTGCATTCCATAGAGGGGGACCTATTAGGATATCCTTGGGGAGTTGAGTGTGGAGAGGCATATGTAATTGAAAAAAAAACATTCTGAATATTTCTTTGTTTGTTTATAATAAAGTTAATTCAATATGTTAAATAACATCAAGGGTTTTCTTGAATGTTTTGTGTTTATCAAAAGAGGAAACAGGTGAAACAAAAGTTAAGACACTAATCCGGTCCATTCCCATAATTTTAGAGATAAAGAAAAGAAAGCTAAACTTACACATTTGATAGAGAACCCCAGAAGCCCTTTGTGTTTTTCAGTTTTCTCATTCTATTTTCTCCATTTCTAGGAACACAAAGTGCTACTCACAGGAACACCATTGCAAAATACTGTGGAGGAGCTGTTTAGCTTGCTTCATTTCTTGGAACCGTCACAGTTTCCATCAGAATCAGAGTTCCTCAAAGACTTTGGTGATCTCAAGACAGAGGAACAGGTAGGAAGTCTGTATCTGATGAGGTACTAAATCCAGACAAAAAAGGTCAAGTTTATACTAGACAGACATCTATTGCCATAGGCATCAGGGGTCTTTCTGAACACCTTATAACCTTGTGCCTACATCATTTATGACATTGTCCAAAATCTGTATCTTTCAGATACTGGAAAACTCTCATTGTATTTCTCCATGTTTGCACCTAACGTGGAATATTTGTCCTCACGTTGATTTCTTTTCTCTCTGTATCAGGTTCAAAAGCTACAGGCCATTCTCAAGCCAATGATGCTGAGAAGACTCAAAGAGGATGTTGAAAAAAACCTGGCACCCAAACAGGAAACTATTATTGAAGTAGAGCTGACCAACATCCAGAAGAAATACTACCGGGCTATTCTGGAGAAGAATTTCTCCTTTCTTTCCAAAGGGGCAGGTCATACTAACATGCCTAATCTACTCAACACAATGATGGAACTGCGCAAATGCTGCAACCACCCATATCTCATCAATGGTGAGGGAATTTCTGGAAAGTACCTGCCATTTCTGTGTTACCTGTTTATTCTAAATGATATTCCTCAGGAACAATGGATGCATTTACTGATCCAGCCTAATTTGGGAGTGGAGGGTGGTTCTCCTTTTGAAACAATTCTTATGTGGCATGTCTTTCTCTAGTTCTTTTTACCCCCTTGATCCTGTATAATCTACAAAATTAAATAGGATTTGCTGTTTAGAATTTTATGAATAACAACTCAAGTCATTCTGTACTCTGGATAAATGTTCATCCTCACTGGTACTCCATTTTGCTGTTTTTGCTTTGGATGACAGGAGGGTGATTATAGTGGTTTGTATGTCTTTATCCACATATTTACATATTTTTAACTCAATTACAATCTTAAGCCTTACTTACTTGGAATGTTTGGTATAACACAATTGAAGATGAATTAGGATTTGGAGGTGCTGAAATTCTCTGTGTGATAAGTTGACCTTAAGTCAGATTACTCTTTTTTTCTTTGCTTCCTTATCTCAGTTAAACAAAGTATAGCCTCAGTATGTTTTTCAAGATCTCACCATCAAGTTTGATTTTTCTTTTGTCAGGTGCAGAAGAAAAAATCCTAACAGAATTTCGAGAAGCTTGCCACATTATACCTCATGACTTCCACTTGCAGGCCATGGTTCGTTCAGCTGGCAAACTGGTTCTTATTGACAAGTTACTTCCCAAACTTAAAGCTGGTGGCCATAAGGTTCTGATCTTCTCCCAGATGGTACGCTGCCTAGATATCCTAGAGGATTATCTAATCCAGAGAAGGTGAGAAAAGAGTAATCCTTTGCCTCATATCTACTGGATCCTTATAAAGCTGCAAAGCGTAAGAGGTCCTGGGTTTAATTGAAGTTGATTAGGACTAGAATAAGAGAAGTATTTAAGACTCATTCTCAGCTTTCTGATAAGGTTTTTTGTCAACTAGAGAGATGGCGGTACTGGTATTGACCTTAGTCTAATTTTTTGGTCTCTCTTTCTGCTTGGCTGATGAACTTCTTTTTCCTGTGCCTCCTATGCAGGTACTTATATGAGCGTATTGATGGGCGCGTTAGAGGTAACCTTCGACAGGCTGCTATTGACCGCTTCAGCAAGCCTGACTCAGATCGCTTTGTCTTCCTGCTCTGCACCCGGGCTGGTGGACTTGGTATTAATCTCACAGCGGCTGATACCTGCATCATCTTTGATTCAGACTGGAATCCACAAAATGACCTGCAGGTAAAAGAAATCATTGTCTTAGGGACTAACTACCTGACCTGGGAGGTTTTCAGCAGGCTCAGGATCTCTCAGAAATACTTGTCCTTCAGAGAGTACGGAATTGATTACTTAGTTAGGGGTGGCAGTGTAGATCAGAAGTCAGCAAACTCTTTTTGGAAAGGACCAGATAGTAAATGTTTTAGGTTTTGTGGACTGTACAGGCTATTGTAACTACTCATCTCTGTTCCTGTAACATAAAAGCAGCCATGGATGATATGTAAATGGCTGGATGAGGCTATGTTCCAGGAAAACTACTTACAGAAACAGGTGGCCCTGCAGACCGTGTTTGCTAACCCTTGCTCTACATGATGGGGCAATAATTTCTTCTTGAAATTGACTTTTGTTTTTGAATTGATCTCATGGCTGCTTTATGGATGTGAATTGGTATTTTGAACCCACCCCCCAATTTTATGTTATCTTTGCCCTTCCCTTCCAATGTTTGTTTTTAACCAGGCCCAGGCACGGTGCCATCGAATTGGGCAGAGCAAAGCTGTGAAGGTGTACCGTCTCATCACACGGAATTCTTATGAGAGAGAGATGTTTGATAAGGCTAGTCTCAAGCTGGGATTGGATAAGGCTGTGCTTCAGTCCATGAGTGGTCGGGATGGCAACATTACTGGAGTGAGTCTTCTGTCTGTAGATAACGTTTGTAGCCGGTCTTATTGATGAGGGAAACTAAAGCTATTTGTGCACGGGAATCTGACCACTTGGTTTGGATTCTCAATTTTTATTTCTTAAAATATAATAAACTAAAAATATTATGATGTGGTTAGCTAATACTCTGTTGGTAGTCTTTTCATCTCTCTATTGGATTTTTTTAGATCCAACAATTCTCCAAGAAGGAGATTGAAGATCTCTTACGAAAAGGAGCATATGCAGCCATAATGGAGGAAGATGACGAGGGCTCCAAGTTTTGTGAAGAGGACATTGACCAGATCTTGTTAAGACGAACCACAACCATCACCATTGAGTCTGAAGGAAAGGGTTCTACCTTTGCCAAGGTATATTCTATCTGTGCCAGAAGCTAGAGAAGCAGAGATAGGGACAGAAATCTCTAGAATGTTGTTACTGGTTTACATTGCTCAAAAGAGTGTTGTAGTCAACTTTACTCTGTTCCTTTGTTACTCACTAGGCAAGCTTTGTTGCTTCTGAAAATAGGACAGATATTTCTCTGGACGACCCCAACTTTTGGCAAAAGTGGGCCAAAAAGGCTGACCTGGACATGGATCTACTCAACAGCAAGGTGAGCTTTCTTTTCCTCTAGGGAGGAAATATTGCAGAAGACACAGTACTTTCAGGAGTCTTTATAGGTGCTCTGATTCTAGATGCTGACCTTGGTTTATGACGGTTTCTTATATACAAGGGCCGTTGTAAAATCTTTCTACATAGTAGGACCCCAGAAAACTACTTAGATCTATCTGCTGCTTAATTTTGCTTCCTGAATTCCTGTAGATTATTTTGAATGTCCTAAACAATCTTTCAGTGTGTACAAATGTTACATCCAAGCTATTTCAATCCATGATTGTTTTCATTCCTTTCCCATGATGATGTCATGAAGAGAGTTACTTCTCCTTCTGTTCTTTGCATAGAATAACTTGGTGATTGACACACCTAGAGTACGAAAACAGACCCGCCACTTTAGCACTCTGAAAGATGACGACCTGGTGGAATTCTCTGATTTGGAAAGTGAAGATGATGAGCGGCCACGCTCTCGCCGACATGACCGTCATCATACCTATGGGCGCACTGACTGCTTTCGGGTGGAAAAGCACCTATTGGTCTATGGGTAAGAACCCATTTTGCCATCAGAGGTGGTGCATCTCCATCCTGATAGATAACCCTGTTTGTCTTTCAAATTAAGAGATTTCAAAGACGGGATGGATAATGGGAAAAACTTGGTTCTATTTATTCTGTTACCATGTCCCAAGATTTTTTTGTCTCCCATCTTTTGGGAGATGTGATTCTGGGGAACTGGGGAATATCATTGAATTAGAGTCCCCAGGAAAATGTTAATGTAATTTCCTCTTCTGTTTTTCTAGTTGGGGACGGTGGCGAGATATCTTGTCTCATGGACGCTTCAAGCGACGTATGACTGAACGAGATGTGGAAACAATTTGCCGGGCCATCCTCGTGTACTGTCTTCTGCACTATCGTGGGGATGAAAATATCAAAGGCTTCATTTGGGACTTGATTAGTCCTGCTGAAAATGGCAAGACAAAAGAATTGCAGAATCATTCAGGTAATTACCAACTCTTTACTTTTCCTCTTTCTATGGGTTATCTAATCCTTTTCAGGTCCAAGGGGTTTTCTCAATCCAAGTCTTCAATGTGTCCCCTTTCCCAGGCCTATCTATCCCTGTGCCCCGTGGACGCAAGGGGAAAAAGGTTAAGTCACAAAGCACTTTTGATATCCATAAGGCAGATTGGATCCGGAAATATAACCCTGATACTCTGTTCCAAGATGAAAGTTATAAGAAGCACTTGAAGCATCAGTGTAACAAGTAAGGATAGAATTTAGCAAAGACTAAACCATTTTCCACCTCAGACTTTCTACACTATTACTGAGCCAGCTCTTCTCTCCCTTCTAGGGTGCTGTTGCGGGTACGAATGCTGTATTATCTGAGACAGGAGGTGATTGGAGACCAGGCAGAGAAGGTGTTAGGGGGTGCCATTGCCAGGTAAAGTTATGCTATATTTTTCTTCGTGCCCTGCCTTATTCAAGAAAAACTTGGTTTACTTATTTCACTTTATACTATCTTTGGGATACCTAATAATTAAAATCTGTGTATTAGGTCTTTAATCCTATACTTGATACCAGTGGAAGGACATAGGCAGCTGCATGAGCAATTAAATTAATGTATAAAAGAAGATGCCTGTAGTCTTTCCAAGGATTATCATTTTAATTACCTGAATTGCTGTGCTGACTTTGCCCTCTAATGCCTATAGTGAGATTGACATATGGTTCCCAGTGGTGGATCAGCTGGAGGTTCCAACAACTTGGTGGGACAGTGAGGCTGACAAGTCCCTGCTCATTGGCGTCTTTAAGCATGGTAGGTACCTCTTAATCTGTTCCTTTCCTGTTGTAGATTAATCTCCACAGATGGAAAATTTAGCATGCTAATGACCAGTAACTGAGTTCTGTGATTGATCTTCAATAAACTTATGTTTGAATGGGAAACTAGTTCTTAAATATGCAGAGCAGAGCAATTCATCCCTATATGTAGATGTTCAAGAAAGACCAGATGGATAGTTAAATCCCAAGGTTCGGAGTCTCCCATCTGTTCTCTAATAACTGTTACCAATCTGTATGTCATGGCATCTAAGTTAAGATTCCACAAATTAGGGAGGTAATATATGCTTACTCTCATGAACCGTGCTTGATTTGTATGACTTTCCTGTGGCTTGCTGAAAGTGTTCTACTTGTATAACATCCCATTTTTCTAAATATTCAACAGTCACTGTTGTACGTGTGAACAAGTGTTTAAGTGAAACAAAAGATAGACTACAAAAAGGGAGAATACTCCCTTTTCAGTCTTCCCTAATAACAAATCCCAGGCATTAAAAACAGTGAGCATTAAAATACAGGCCACTGATTTAGTGAATTGGGACATCATTTATTTTTAAAAAATACTTCCCTGTTTTCTTCTATAAAATTAAAGTAATCACACTGATCCACATGTTTTTGAGAAGGTTAATGGGCTAAGAAAAATCCTAAGCATTTGTAGTCTTAGATTTACATGTGTGACAACAGAGGTTTAGAAGAGTCCAAACATCCTGAAGTGTTCGTTTGTTCATTCATTCATGCGTTCATTCATTCACCGTTAATCAAAAATTCAGAGTGTCTATTTGCAGGTACAAGTTTTTTATCCTTCCTTTGAAAATGTGTGACCTATCCTAAATTATTTCACTGTTTTAGTTTCCCCATCTATGTAGAAAGATTACCAGTTAAATGGCTATGTAAACCAATTACCATTCTATATAAATTGATTAAATTCCTATCTTCAATAACTAATGTTAAAGCTCTTTAGGACGCTAAATTGCTATAGAAATGTTAAATATAGTCATATAACCCAGCAGCTGTCCAAATTAACATTTAAATTATAATTTGCATTGTGAGCAAAATTGCCCATATACTCTAATTATTCCAGCAGCGTATGAAATAAGCATAAAGGCAAAATGAATCCATAATTCTTTTCACTTTATGGCTTTTTCTTCTAGGCTATGAAAAATATAATACTATGAGGGCAGACCCAGCCTTATGCTTCCTGGAAAAGGCTGGCCGACCAGATGACAAAGCTATTGCAGCAGAACATCGAGTGCTGGATAATTTCTCCGATATAGTAGAAGGGTAAGCATTGGTGTTTAGTTCTCTTAAAGCTCTGAGTCTGCCCTATGAAGGCTATGGTTGCTTGTTCTAAGAGATAACACTAGTCTTGACTGAGCCTATTGGGATTCTTAATGGTGGTTATACTCATGAATGATAAATTCTTAACAAAGAGTGGGACCAGTTGAAAGGACTCCGTAAACTGGCCTAAAACCATAGATTGCCATAAGATGCAAATAAGGGTGAAAATTAATGTTACTCCCAAATAGTTTGTTTGATGTTCTATTCAGTTTTTCTTTGCAGTACTTCTCTGTGCAGCTACAGTAGCTGAAAGGATACTGGTCCTCTTGAAAGATAATAACCATGTAGCTCTCCCATGCCACTTATGTGGTAGAGCCTCAGGAAACTTTAGCTCTGGTTTATCATCTCCCGACGGTGGCTGGCCCATAAAGACATTCACTCTGCCTGGATACATGCCTCGATGATGAGTTGCCATGCTAATACTGAGCCACCAAGTAGGGCAGTGTTGCCCTGCTTTGGGTGCCAGTGAGTTTAACAAAACTTCTCATGTGGAGACCTGAGGGGCATGTGAAAGAGTTCGCTTAGTTCATGAATACCCACCTACTCTTTCATGATTGAGAGGTTTCTCTTTGATGATCACAACTTGATGATCACAACCTCAGTTTGCTTAATAAAGGACCCTCAGAGGAAATGGGGTCATTTATTCATTGCAAATCATTTATTATGTCACCCTTCTGCTCAACAGAGTAAAGTAGTAAAAATAAGCAAGTATGGACCATTCAAATGAAATAAAAAGTAAATAGTAGGGCAGGTAGGGGAGAATGGGTTAAATAATAAAAAGGGCTATCAAGAAAAAGGAAGTGTACTGGTCAGTGTTTCATTTCAAATTAAAACAATTTAGAGTGGCACTTTATCATTTTCTCTCAGTTATTTGTTGTGTTGGATGCTGTACCTAACTTACCAAAACTTAGCACTTGGCCTACCATTCCTTCCAGCATGAAAGAAAAGACTGTTCCATGCTGGCTTGTATGTTTGGCCTGGTCTTCATCCTAGGTTCCTCTTAGTGAAAGATTATATTGTTAACATTTTCTCATGTCTCTGGATAATTTCAGGGTTGACTTTGATAAGGATTGTGAAGATCCTGAATATAAACCACTCCAGGGCCCCCCAAAAGACCAAGATGATGAGGTGAGGAATCCTCATTTAAGTCTATTTTCTCTAAGTATTCTCCCAGTCCCCGAATCTTGAAGTATATGGATTAATTTATAAAACAAAATGGAAAGTAATTACTATTTAAGAATATGAAGTATTAGTGGCAAGGATTGTAACACCACCTGGGGAAATCAGGGATGGCTCTGTGGAGGCAGGACCCAAGCTGGATACTGAAGTATATTATTTAACTATTAAATTCCTAAGTCCTCTTTTCAAGCCATTAATAAGAATTGATATTTCAGGTTCTGCTTTCTTACTGTTTTAGTTGGTTGCTTCCGATATTTTTGTGAGGGTTCCTTCATTAGAAATTTTTCTTAATCCCTTGGTGCCATAGACGGACATACACGAGAAAGTGATTTCAGAATACCAACATCCCCCCCCTCCCTCCCCCCTCCATCCTGTGTGGGGTGGCTTTCCTTTTCTAGGGTGATCCCTTGATGATGATGGATGAGGAGATCTCAGTGATTGATGGAGATGAAGGTAAATTTCTAGGTCAAATAGTACAATTTGTCGGGGGGTGGGGGGAGTAGGGTTGGGGAATTATTGACTGAATTCTACCCTCTCCTGGGATTTCTAAGAGCTTTGCCTTTGGGTAGTTTGAAATACAGTATTAGCTCTACTACCTTTCCTGTACTTTCGTTCATTCTACTTTGCTTCTCACAGCCCAGGTGACCCAACAGCCAGGCCATCTATTCTGGCCTCCAGGCTCTGCTCTGACAGCTAGGCTTCGGCGCCTAGTAACAGCCTATCAGCGCAGCTACAAGAGAGAACAGATGAAGATAGAGGCTGCAGAACGTGGGGACCGGAGACGGCGGCGTTGTGAGGCAGCCTTCAAGTTAAAAGAAATTGCACGGCGGGAGAAACAGCAACGGTAAAATAAGGCTGGGAATTAGGGCTGAGCTATATGCTAGTCTTCAGCCATAGGCCGCCCTATATTGAAAAGCATCTTAGAAAGAATTGATTTTGGAATTCCCTGCAGCGGGACCATCTTTTTTTTGCCTTTAATTGTTACACCTCTATGATGTAAGCCTCACATGTGTGCATAATCAACTAAGGAAAGTCTCCTGTGTAAAGTAACCATTCTCATTGAGTTATTTGCATCATTTTTCCCCTTAGCTTGCTAATTCTTAAATTCTTACGTTACAGAGTATGTCTTACTACCTCTTCTACTGTTATCTGCACCTTCTTTTTGCCCCTACTTTCAATATTTGTGTATTCAGATATTCTAAGCCACACTCAGAACTAACCAGTTTCCCTGTGTTCTGATCACTGTGCCTGATTCCCCTTCCTTTTGTAGATGGACAAGGCGTGAACAAACTGATTTCTATCGAGTAGTGTCTACCTTTGGTGTGGAGTATGACCCTGACACCATGCAGTTCCATTGGGATCGCTTCCGCACTTTTGCCCGACTGGACAAAAAAACAGACGAAAGCCTTACCAAGTATTTCCATGGGTTTGTGGCCATGTGTCGGCAAGTGTGCCGCCTTCCCCCAGCAGCTGGAGATGGTAAGTGAGACTGGAGATTCTTGGATGAGTGGGGATGGATGGTGACAGAGCTCACTCTTGGTTCATTTCTCCTTCCACCCCTGTCTCTTGCAGAGCCCCCGGACCCTAATCTTTTCATTGAGCCCATCACTGAGGAGAGGGCCTCACGGACTCTCTATCGTATCGAATTGCTTCGACGCTTACGGGAACAAGTTTTATGCCACCCTCTTTTGGAAGATCGGCTGGCATTATGTCAGCCTCCAGGTCCCGAACTGCCCAAATGGTGGGAGCCCGTTCGGCATGATGGGGAGCTTCTACGAGGGGCAGCCCGCCACGGGGTGAGCCAAACAGACTGCAACATCATGCAGGACCCAGACTTCTCTTTTTTGGCTGCCCGTATGAATTTTATGCAGAACCATCAGTCAGGAGCATCAGCTCCATCCCTGTCACGCTGCTCTACCCCACTGCTGCACCAGCAGTATACCTCGCGCACCGCCTCACCGCTGCCCCTGCGCCCAGAAGCTTCTGTTGAAAAGCCACCTGAGGAGACAGCTACCCAGGTCCCCAGTCTGGAGAGTCTGACTTTAAAGCTAGAGCATGAGGTGGTGGCCAGGAGCCGACCAACCCCACCAGACTATGAGATTCGAGTAGCCCCCTCTGATACCACCCCACTGGTGTCTCGGAGTGTCCCACCAGTCAAACTAGAAGATGAGGATGAGTCGGACTCTGAGCTGGACTTGAGCAAGCTGTCACCTTCATCCTCTTCTTCCTCCTCCTCATCCAGCTCCAGCTCCAGCACTGAGGAGAGTGAGGATGAAAAGGAAGAGAAGCTAAGTGAGTGCATGTGACAGGCTGTTGGCCTTCTTCCCTATTTGCCTCTTCTGCTCTTTCCCATCTTTTCTAAATGCATCCTCTGAGAGAGATTCGGATTTTGGTTTGATAGACTATCAAAACAGATACATTATTTTTGGGGTCTTTATTTAAAGCCCATATAACACCATTGCTATATAATTTTATTATTTCATCTTTGCTCATACATTCTGTATGATCTCTAGCTGCTGACCGGTCCCACTCAAAGCTCTATGATGAAGAGAGTCTCCTATCCCTTACTATGTCCCAAGATGGATTCCCAAATGAAGATGGAGAACAAATGACCCCTGAGCTGCTGCTGCTACAAGAAAGACAAAGAGCCTCTGAGTGGCCCAAGGTAACAGCCTCATTCTTGGACATGCAGAGTCTAGAAATATTGTACAGTGTAACATATACAGGGAACAAGGAACAGATGGTTCTGGCTTTCTTTGATTGTGTTTAGTGCTATGTGTTTTTTTCATGAAACTTCCCAGCTGACTTAGGAATCTGATACTGTTACTTCCCTCCTTTTTCCCTTATGATTTTACCCATCCTGATACTGATGGCACTATTGTTTGTCACAGAATCACATAGCTAGACTCAGTCCCTAATACCAGTATTGATTTGTTTTTTCCCCACTCAGGATCGTATCCTGATAAACCGTATTGACCTCGTCTGCCAGGCTGTACTCTCAGGGAAGTGGCCTTCTAGCCGCCGGAACCAGGAAATGGTAACTGGAGGAATTTTGGGGCCAAGCAACCACTTGCTAGACAGTCCCTCATTGACTCCAGGAGAATATGGTGACTCTCCAGTCCCCACACCACGAAGTAGCAGTGCAGCTTCCATGGCAGAGGAGGATGTGTCCGCAGTCACCACAGCAGCAGCTCAATTCACCAAACTTCGCCGCGGCATGGATGAGAAAGAGTTTACAGTTCAGATCAAAGATGTAAGCTCAGCATTTAGGCATTGGAAAGTGGGGAAGGAGGTTCCAGTTCTTCTTTCTAACGCGTTTCACCGACAGGATACTAAACTCATTTGGTTAGCTAACTTTGAAAATGAGAGGGGGAAAAAAATTAGAGCTCACAAAGATCCATTTAGGAAAAATCATTGTAGTAAAGGAAGGGATCTTGACTGGTGTCTACCGAGGACTAGTTAAAAGAAATCATATTTTTAAAAGAACTAATTGATACAAAGCTTCTTTTGGGTGGCTTGCTTCCTAGTTTTTTAAAAATTGAAGTCAAATTGGGGCAAAGCTGTTAAAGTGACATCTAAATATTACGGGCCTTATTAAAAATAAAAGGTCATTAAGTCAATGATATTTGTTTTATAGACGGAAATTTTTATTTTTCCATATCCTCTTCCATGTTGAGCCCTATTAGCTGGTCATTAAGTACTCAACAAGAAAATTTTCTTAAATTAGTATGTAATGGGAATACCAGGATTTTGCCCCTGTGGTGAGTTGCTATTCTAGTACTGCAACACCACGTAGGGGGTTTTTTCCTGCATTGGGTATTGTTGAGATAAACCCTACTTGTCTTACAGCCACCTGAGGGGCACTAGATCAAGAAATGAAATCTTTCTAAAGAAAAAGTATATATGTTTTGTTATATTTCCAATTTCTACCCTTTGGATAGAGGCCTTCTCACCATCATCAAGCCAGAGGGTGACTCTTACCTTACGTCCCTCAAAGCTTAAACTTAAAAACATGTGCCATATGACATCTTGGGTGGGTGGGTTGTCTTCCTAGGAGGAAGGATTGAAGTTAACATTCCAGAAGCACAAGTTGATGGCTAATGGAGTAATGGGAGATGGACATCCTCTGTTTCATAAGAAGAAGGGGAACAGAAAGAAGCTAGTCGAGGTGAGTGTTAAGAAATTCTTTAACATGATGATTAGATAAGATCTTTTATATTCCCAGTAATTGATGAGGGACTAGAAGATATTAGTTATTTTATGGCTACCATTGGCTCTGCTCCCCCTCTCTCCCTGCCCCAAAGAAGAGTCTGTGCTCATGGGGGTGGATTCTGGGTTTGCAGCTGGAGGTGGAGTGCATGGAAGAGCCTAATCACCTTGATGTGGACCTGGAGACCCGGATCCCTGTCATCAATAAGGTGGATGGTACTTTGCTGGTGGGTGAGGATGCCCCTCGCCGGGCTGAACTGGAGATGTGGTTACAGGGTCATCCAGAGTTCGCTGTCGATCCCCGATTTCTAGCGGTGAGTGGCAGTTCCATCCAGCAAGATTTAAAGTTGTTCCCTTGGTTTTTAAGCGGTGTGAGAGGGAGGAAGCATGCCATGTTATGTCATTGTTTCTGTATCTACAAAATAAGAGTAGTAAGTAGTACCCAGTCATCTTTCCTCAGAGATTTGTTGTGAGGATCAAAATAAAATAATGTTAAAGCACTTGTTAAACTAAATGCTAGGCAAATATTTCCTATTAAACTATTATGTAACCACCTAAAATTTTTGGAGAGATCTGCTTACTGGCATTTTTCCACTAGGACTAATCTTTTATGCAATAAGTCAATCTAGATACTAGCACCTTAATAATTACTCCAGAGATTTTTATTCCTCTAGAATAACTAATACTTTTCTGTTGCAGTATATGGAGGATCGCAGAAAACAGAAGTGGCAGAGATGTAAAAAAAATAATAAGGCAGAATTGAACTGTTTGGGAATGGAACCAGTACAGACTGCTAACTCTCGGAATGGAAAAAAGGTGAGTGAGACTGAGGCATTACCATTCTGTTCCCACAGTAGATGTGACTGGAGAAATTATTTAATGCAATTTATCTTTTTTCCAGTGTATTTCCAGTTTGAGAAATTTTCAATTTTCAGTCACCAATAAGAAACCAGAGTATTTTTATTGGTATTTTTACAGCCCTCTGGCATCATCATCTCTAGAAGAGCATAAAATTCTAAAAACTAATTTCCGCACTGTAAGCATATTAAAATAAAAGAATTAGTAAGGTGCATTAGAACATTCAAGTCCTTATTCTGCTCTTCTACTGACTAAAGGATTTTTGGCAAATCCTTTAGCCTTTTCAATTTGTACATCCTGAAAAGTGAGGGGTTTGGGCAGATAATCTCTAAAAGTTTTATGATTCTATATACTATAGAAGTGATTTGGAGGCCTACTAAGGAAAACAGTCATGGGGTTTCCCAACATTTAAGAAGTTGAGAATTATTAATAATATGCCAGTAATGGAAAAAGGGCAGAAAATCATGTTTTATAGTTTATAATAATAATTTTGGTCAGTAGTTTATTTCATTATTTTCAAATATACCTATGCTTTTTTATCATGGTTATGGACCATTTGATAGATTAAGTACCCATAGTCCTTTCCACCAAAATATAACTGGAAAAGTTTCTCTTGGCTATGTTTGCCTTACTCTGGGCAATAGTTACATTTTTTAAACATATATAAATCATCGTTTGGTTTGGTAAGCAGTCATTTAAAAATGGATTAGTACTTTTGTATACTCATTTTATCTAATTCCTCGTTTGATCTTTTATATATATGTATATTTCATATATATGTGTGTGATACATATAAAAACCACATGGTTTCTCTGTTAATAAAATTGATTTCCTAATGAACAATATCTTTTGCATTTAACATTCTGAGGACACTATTTTGCACATAATATATACTTATTTGTGATACGAATTTATGAGGTTTATTATTTTTATATTGGTAAAAGTGGTTTCATACATATATTGTTACTATAGAAAAATGGTTTAATTTTCCCTCTTAGCATCCATGGGACCAAGAGTGTAATAAACAGAATGTCTGATATGGGAGGCTGATGGCTAGAGCTGGTACCTTCTCTGTCTTGAATTTAACTCTATAGAGCAGCCTATAAAGTCTTTTCCTAAATAAAATAATAATATTTATTTTTACTGCAAGTATTTTTGCTGCTTCTTTATAGCCAAATGATAATTCTAAGAAAGAGAGGATCATAGGAAATCACAGAAAATCATGTGACTAGTACAGAATTCTTAATGCAGAATTGATGGTGTATCTAGCACTGTGTACTTTATTACTGGGACCTGCAGGAATTTAGGTGCTATTATATTTTAAAAGTTCATACAAATAGAGTTTTGAGATACATGTTTTTCCAAGTTAGAAAGGTATAGTCTCATGTCAGGTATTAGGCTTAGATTGGGAACTGTCCAGAGACACAGGTACCAATTATCTGAGTTGATGCCAGTTTACCCAGTACTGCACTTAGGTCTAGCAAAGCAGAGGCAGTAAAAGCAAAATTTACAGTCATAACATCTAGAATAAGCAATTTAAAATTCAGCAGATACATAAGTTTTTTATTAATGTGAAAAACTTACTTTATTAAATTTGGCGAGGAGCTAGCCACAGTCTTTTTGATGCGCTAGTCATCCAAAAGTCTAATCTGACCTTTCTTGAATTTACCACTCTAGGGTAAATAATCAAGGATAGTATTGTAAGTACAACATAGTTGTGAGGCACTTGACATGATAAGATCATGTGAACAACCTGCCATCAGTATACTGTGCAAGTACTGATTCATTCAGTGTCTTACTCAGGCACATCATTAGCAAAGGTAAGCATTTGTGAAATGGTTGGCCAGAGTAAAGGTACAGTGTAGTCATGGGAAAAAGCAAAACTCTGGTTCACATGAGTATCAGTATCAACTTGATCTTAGTTTCAGAATGCTTCAACCAGCCATGTCCAACATTTGTTCTTCCCTATTATATCAAGCCACCTCTGATTATTCTTGTTTTGACCCCCCTAAAGACAGATTCAGTGAAAAAGCATTTGCAAACTAGGACTGTTGACTTCTGTTTTGTTTGGTTTTGTTCCCCCCCACCTTCCTTTTTACTATATTTTTCTGTCCTTCTTCCCAGGGTCACCATGCTGAAACTGTGTTCAACCGGGTTTTGCCAGGGCCTATTGCACCAGACAACAGCAAGAAGCGAGCCCGTAGGATGCGACCAGACCTTTCTAAGATGATGGCCCTGATGCAGGGTGGAGGCACTGGGTCCCTTTCTCTGCATAATACCTTCCAGCACAGCAGTAGTGGCCTGCAGTCTGTGTCATCTCTGGGTCACAGCAGTGCCACATCTGCATCTTTGCCTTTTATGCCGTTTGTGATGGGTGGTGCAGCATCATCCCCTCATGTAGACTCCAGCACCATGCTTCATCACCACCACCACCACCCCCACCCCCACCATCACCACCATCACCATCCAGGCCTGAGAGCCACTGGCTACCCTTCTTCACCAGCCACTACCACCTCTGGTACTGCCTTGAGGTTGCCACCACTGCAACCTGAGGAGGATGAGGACGATGAGGATGAAGATGATGACGATGATTTATCTCAGGGCTATGATAGCTCAGAAAGGGACTTCTCACTCATTGATGATCCTATGATGCCAGCCAACTCAGACTCCAGCGAAGATGCTGATGACTGAAGCCCCAGCATGGTCCCCATTGCTTGGGTGGCTGCTGTATTTTCATTTACTCTGGCCCTTGGACTATGGAAAAGTGGGAGGGGCAGGGGAGATGTGGGGATACCCAGGACTCCAGGAGGTGAAAAGGAAAAAAGAAAACTGTACCTGATTGCTTCCAAATTTGAGCGGATTGAGTGGGCAGGGGAACTCCTAAAATAATACTCGACCACTTCCTCATTTCTGGGGAAGGAAAAGGAGACTAGAGCAGCTGAGGCGCTCACCCCTCCCTAGGCACCTCCATTAACCACAGACTATGTAGTGCTGGCCCTAGCCTCTGGCACAGCCTGTTCCTGGCCGAACTGTGGATACAGCTGGAGGGTCAGGAACTGTTACCTTCCTTCCCTTGGCATTAATAAATTTAAGTTAATCCTTTTCCACTCTTCCCTCCTATATTTGCTCCAATCCAATATAAATATTAATTTTAAGAGTTTATGTTCATTATGGGTAATTTTAACACCACTTTTCCCTAGAGTTCATTACTGATAGTGCAAAGTTAACGTGGATAGAGCAGACAAGTCATCTGTACTTCATTAAAGGATTTGTGTAGACCCCAATTTGCTCAAGGCAAGGGAATGGTTTAACCTGAATAATAGGATTCAAACTCCAGGTTTTTATGAGAAGGAAGAATTTCGTGAAGAACCACGTACATTTTGTTTTGGATTAACTGAAATAACGGTGCTTTGGGGAAGTCTTAAGTGTGTCACTTTATGAACTGCAGCAAAGAGACTGGAAAGACGCTGTCACGACTTGGTCCCTGGGTACTGGGTTGTGTGAATGAATATTCTCAAGCCATTTGTTTCCTAGATCCCTTACCCAGCATCCCAGC
This sequence comes from Rhinolophus sinicus, assembly GCF_057876585.1. Lineage (NCBI taxonomy): Eukaryota > Metazoa > Chordata > Mammalia > Chiroptera > Rhinolophidae > Rhinolophus > Rhinolophus sinicus. The sequence continues at coordinate 129,882,219 of NC_142503.1, forward strand.
GCTCAGATGAAGCCTGGGCATTTTAGTTCCCTTTCTAAGGTGAAGTCCTTCTTCCATAGCTTGGGTCTTAGTTTTATCCGGAGGGCGGGTTCGCTTTCCCATTTTTGAGCGTTCTGTCCGTGCGAGCCCTCAACCCAGCGTCCTGGTGCGGAGGATCCTCCATCCAGGAGCAGCAGAGGCTTTTGCTTCCCCGTTTCTAGGAGGGGAACGTGCCCAGTTACGCTGTATTCTTCCCACGCCACATCCCGCTCTTTCCGCTTCCCCCTCCTTTGCCGATGGGTGGGGCCATTACACCCGCGCGCGGCAGTTTGTGAGGGGCGGGGCTGGCATGTCAGGTCCAACACCTTAGCATTGCCCTGCAGCAGACGGCTCGGCAAAAAATCGGAGCTCCTGGAAACTGCAGCCCTGCAGAGTAAGGGCGGGGGCAGAGCGTCACGTGATGACGTCGACTCGCGTGCGGTTGTTGCTAAGTTGACAAGAAAACCCCGCGAAAACTAGACTGCACATTTTGTTGATTCCCCCACTCTGCCTCCCCTTAACCTCCGGAGGGAGGATTAAAGAAAAAAAAAAAAGCAAACAAAAAAAACCCAGGGCTGTCGGGACCCGGAAGCGGAAAGGGCATTTTTGAGGTCGATACTTCCGGGTCATTGGGAGAGTGCGGGATTCCGGGGCCGAGAGCTGGTGGCGGAGCCGGGAACTCGCGTGATTCTCGGGACCCGAGGAGGAGCGGCGTCCGTGGCTATGGCTGTGACTCTGGACAAAGACGCTTATTACCGGAGAGTGAAGAGACTGTACAGCAATTGGCGGGTGAGCTAGATCTCGTAATTTTCCCTAGGGAGCCCCCCTCTTCCATCCCATAATAAGCCTGTTTCTCGGCGCCCTTTTTTCCCTTTCCGTCGGGAATTCCCGGGTTCAGTGTCTCGCCCCTTTAATTGCTCCAGGATCATTCACCGCAGGCGGCCCCGGGCGCCTCCCCCGCCGCCACAGGGACTCCCCTGCAATCACCCTGCCCTGCGGCCACCACCATCTTTCCCGCGTGCCGGCCCCCGTCATGCATAACAGCCGCCTCTCGTAGTCTCTTCCCGCCTTAGAAGAGGCATCATCCTTCCCTCCCACTCCGTGATCACGTCTTGCTGCCCCCTCCTGCAGTGTTCACACACACCCACGCACTCGCTCTGTCCTTCCAGAACCAGAGTATTCTGCCCCAGGTCCCGCCAGAATTACAACCACCTTCGTAAAGGATGGATGGAGGGGCTAGGAGGATGTGAATCGGCCTCTTTGCGTTTCTTCTTTGCGGCGCTTTTGCTGGAGTGAAAAAAACATGATACCGCTCACGCGCAACCGCCTCATGTTCTAGGCCCTGCCGTGGGTAACACAGAAACCTAACGCTGAAAACCTGCAGACGTTAGTAATACACAAAACGATGTGATGCATAAAACCTCATTAGTTTTCCTTCTTGGTTTTTGTTTATCCGTAGCACGTGTCAGAAAAAGAGCTGTTGCAGTTACCAGTCTTTTAAAGATGGACAGTTTTGCTGCTTGAAAAACGTCCACAGTTAAAATTTATTTTTATGATAGTAATTTATCAGTGAAAACATTTGGTTGTATCCTGTGGTAGCCTGAGCTGTCTAGCTTAAGTCTGGCCTCTGAACTCTGTCGCCCAAGAAAGATAAAGCTAATAAAGACTTTAAAACCTTTAAAACGTCCTGACAAAAAAATGTTCAGTTCTGATTTCAGCATTGTAAATTGCCTTTCAAATTGATTCTATACTTAAAACCAAGCAATTAAAATAGTCATTTCCCTGCCATTCATATTAAAGGATCTTGTGCATGTTTCTTCTTTTGAGGATAAATGCATTAGATAATTAAAAATAAAGTGGATTCTTAGTTGCATTTTATTGAAAGCAAAAATAAGGACTCTATGCTAGACAAGTGCTGAACATAAATTTTATTTTTAAAAATTTGTATTGGTTAATTTTTATCAAATGTTTGTACAGCTTCTCTCACTGTTACATTTTTAAATTTGAACATGATCCATGTTAGAAAAACTCTAAAAGCCCTGAAATTTTCTAAAGATTATTAAGTATTAGTGTGCTGGTAATAATCAAAAGCCTGCTCTTCCACCCATAGACCCTGAAATGATACACCTTTGATGTGAAGGTTGTTTCTAGTCCCAGTGATTTAGAGTTCATCAAATTATTCTTCATCCTCTCTAAAACATTCATGAAAGCTAAAATTTAGAGCCTACATGATAGTTAAATGCAAAGCGTGAAATTAGGAAAAACAAGGTTTGATACAGATTGGCAAACTTAATCTCAAAGGACAGTCTTTAAATCCCTGAAAGTTATTGGCCCCCATTTTTTGTTTCTCAAAAATCATTCAAATTTAGCTTGGCCCTCCAAGATAAATAAGTCTTTAACTTAATGACATCATTTGAAGGGGGATGGTAGATGTTGTTAAGACCCGGGTGTTATAAAATTGAGCCAAGTCAATATAAAAATTATTAGCAAAAGTGTGGCTAATTATAATAAAAACATTATTTGAATGAACTTTCTGCTTTTTTTTATAACTAAATTTTAATAACTATGCCCAGAACCCACCTGTAGAATTTCTATATTCAGTCTTTCTGGGTTACAGTACTTTCATTCTGATCTGCTTAAGCAGAGATCGTAGTTTTCTGGGATAAGTTCTCATTGCTTATCCTCTGGTAGCAGAAAGATAATAAAATACATAGATGCATGTTATTTATACCTGTTTTTCTTTTACACTTTTTCCTTTTTAAAAATGGCATTGAAATAAGTGAACAATTTGAAGTTAACTGTATAAATCTCAACCCTGTGTTGTCAGCTCCCATCTTCAAAGGACTCTCTATTATGACAGAAATTAACTAACTAAAACATGTGGGCTCCACTCCCACTTTTTAGTTTTAGGTACCTTTAAGCATACATAATACGCCTTTCAGAACTGTGTGGTTGCACTCGCTACCACAGGATAGCTCCAACTCTCTTCAACTACGAAGAGTTGTAGAGAACTGGAGAGCTACTAACCCCCAGCCCTTTTTTTTTTAATAGTGGGAGCTAAGGTGGCTCCTAATCGCACCTATCTGCAAGTTGACTTTGGGTTAGATATTAGGTTGGTGCAAAAGTATTTGCGGTTTAGAAGGTGCAAAAGTAATTGGGGTTTTTGCAGTTTTTTTTAACCTTTTAAAGCGCAATTACTTTTGCACCAACCTAATACATATTGTGGGGCCACTGCAAATAAGATGTATTTTATCTTAATTACAATTTTTATAACTTAAGTCCTAAAAGCAGTTGCTGTATCACACACTTAACTGAGTAGAAATGTCTAAAACTTAATACCAGAGTGAACAGTGTCACTTTAGACTTGAGAAAATAGGCTGTCAAAACAAGCAGGAAACCTCCATAATGACTACAATTTATTACTGTTTTATGACTACTTGAATGTTTGAGTCTAGTCCATCCTGCCTCTTATTTTAAATTAGAACTGCTACAAGGATAAAGGGTTTGTGTGTTTCTACATTAGAAATCCCTAGGCGATAGTGGTGGGTCATAGGAGGGCTGTGGGCTTCTCTTATACTTTCCTGGGTCCTTATTCAGGACTTCCAGTCTTTTCATGCTTGTGATTATATTTAACCAAGTAATACTATTAGTACTGCATGGGGTATGAGGAGAGAGGTTACCCACCATTCTGGGGTCCCAGCTGCTTTGAGAGCTAAGGGATATAATATCCAGGCACACCTATAACTCGTTTTGACACCTACCGATTAGAACATCCTGCGGAGAGTGAACCTTGACTTCAGTCATCAGCCTTTTATCCGGAAAGAATTCCATAAAACGTCAAAATAGCAGCTGTTTTCAAAAGGAATGCTGCTCCAACGCATTCATTCATGTGCTCTACCAGTCACAATTGAGGTGGTGGGTGGCTCCAACCCTAAACAGAAAATTTGTGCCTGTGGAGAAAACTAACAAGCTGTAGTGTCAGTACTTCTCTTGAGTGCCGCTTTCTGGCTCTTTGCTCTTTGCTGATTTTTGTCATGGACAAATTTCTTGTTCTGGATTGCTCGCCAAGACTAGGCATCCATCTTCTGTGGCTTAGGAAGTCTTTGAAATATAGGCGCTTCCCATACTACTTTCAGCACGATAATGTTCATCTCAGTTCTTTATGGGTCCTTTTTCTCAGGAGGGAGTTAGAGAAAGGTTTAAATAATGCTTTGGTCTCTTGAGTAAACAGGAGTAAAGATGGAAGTAAATGCCTGGACAGGTGGGATTCGTTTACGCTTGCTTACTCAACTTTCATAATATTTATTTTTTATCTCATTTACCAAGTGTAATTAGTGCCTGGCATGTACAGGCACCCAGTGAATGATGGTGATGATTTCTGCCTCCCTTTCTAGGTTTGAAGAGAGTTCTTTCCAGCCTACATTTAGGGTGACCATAAGTCTGCCTTTGCTGAAACTGTTCACCTGTTGTCCCTATGTTCAAAATTCTCAAAATTGCCTTGGTTTGGATGATAAATTATGTGGACATCCTAGTAGCTATAACCAGAGACTTCAAAAATCAAAAATGTTAGTTACCTTTTTAATGCAATACCCTTTTGGTTCGAAGGAAGATATTTGTTCCTGTGCTGCAGTATTTCCCCAATTTTTTTATTCAGATACCAGTCACAATTTTTCCTGATTCCTTACTACCTATATTAATTACCTTGCATTTGAAAAATTATCAACTAATACATACGTAGGTTTTAAAAAACCAAATATTTTAGCTCTAAAAGCTTTAAACAAAAAAATAGTCACCTGAGTAAACCACTTTCAGTTCTTCTCTTTCATATTTTGAAGGAATATCTGTATACTGCTATTTCTTGATTTGTCAATTTTTTATGTTAACTGTTGTTTTGGCAAATTAGAGTTTAAATTTAACTTTCCAACTTCCCTATCTCTTGATACTTTTTAAATTCCTTCTTGGTACATTGTTATAAAAAATTTCAAATATTATGCAGAAAGGAGAAAGAATTTTACAGCCAACACCCATGTCTCCACCACCTAGATGATACAATTAATTTTTTAATTATTATTTTTTAAGGAGGGCACAGTTCAAAGTGGCCCATATGAGGATCGAACTGGCAACCTTGGTGTTATAAGCACCACGCTCTAACCAACTGAGCCAACCGGCCACCCCTATACAATTAATATTTTATTATACTCGCTTTGTCACACACCCACCCCTTTTGATAATTTTTTTTCCACATTTTTTTTGGTAAAACCAATAGTCACTTTATATTATTAATGCTCATGTAAATATTTTCACTGCTGGGTGAAGTAATAGAGTAGTTACCTTTTCTTTTCTCTGCAGTTTTTATTTTTCCTGGTATTAATGATTACCTCAGTTTTTCTCCCTTTTTCAATACCCTACCCCTAATTTTTTCCTGCAGGTCTGTCATAATCTTATCAATCTTTTATTCTAAAATTCTCACACTCTTCAGACATTTTGTTAATCCTATGTTTGTTTTTTAAACACCACCACTACCACCTCCCCTACCCCAACCCCAACCTTACATCATACTGCTACCTGTATAGGTAGAATTGAACCTTGGGACTTTCTACTGTGGGGTCTCCTGTATCCTAAAGCCCATGTCTTGATCTTTTTCTTTGTTTTGTTAGAGCATTTGTTTAAGAGCCTCTTAAGGAAGCATAAGCATTAAACAGAATGTTTCTTGAGCCCTTGTGTGTCTTAAAAAGTTTTATTCTATCTTGACATTTAGTTAATAATATAGTTCAGTGGGTATAAAATTCAAGGTTGGAAGTCTCAGAATTCTGTTCAGAATTTTGAAGCTGTCAGTCTTTAAGCTTACAGTATTACTTTTGAGAAGGCTGATATGATACTATTTCCTGTTCCAATGTATATGGCCTGTTGTTCTGAAACATTTAGAATCATCTCTTTATTCCTGATATTTTGAAATTTCACTGCATTGAGTTGGGAAGTGGGAGGCACTTTTAGTCTCAAGAGTTACATCCTGCAGTGCTGGAATCTCATTCTTTTATGATTTTCTCCCCTCCATTTCCTTAATCTTTTTTTTTTTCTTTTTAAACCTGGAATTTCCATTTGGTAAGGTTTAGACCTCTTATTTAAATTTATTTGTTACCTTTCAATTTCATTTCCTATCCCTTTGTCTTTTGCTTTCATATACTGTTTCTTAACTTTATTTTCCAGCTTTTTATTGAATTTTTTAAAAATTTCAACTATTTTTAATTACTAAGAGTACTTTCTTGTCCTGTTCTTTTCTTGTTTCATGGATGTACTTTATTTCTCCTGTGGGGTGTTATGTTTAATTTTGTTTTCTGTCCTCTGCCTTGTCTGTTTCCTCTGGGTTTGTTTGCTTTCTCTCGTACGTATTGGAGACTTCAAAAATCAAAATGAGGCTTAGCTATACTCATCCTTATTGAGAATAAGGCAATAAGAAACTGGTTGGAAGCTCTGCCTGAATGGGGCCTCTCAACTATTTGGGGTTCACTAGAGTGAATAGGCTGGCTCATTCCATGGAGGACCCCAAATGTCAGTATCTGAAGTGTTTTCTCTGAATTCATTGAAGACATGCAGAGAAAAGTCCTTCAGTTCTTTGTGGCGTTTATTCCCAGTTGTCATTCAAAATACAGACTTTCATTTAATTCCCTTAACATTTAGCACTTGCCTTCTGTTGGGCCTAATATCTGAGTCTAGAACCTTTCTGAGTCTGTTTCTCCAGAGAATAAATCAAGTCTTTTTGCAGAGAGCTTAGGAGTTGTCTCGGAGTTTCCAAGAGCCGGGGTCTGTCTGTTAAGCTTGCTGACCAGACCTTGTTTTTAGCCCTGAAGTCATTCATGTGCAATATTTCCCCTTCCTTGATACTTGGTGCCTCCTAAGTTCTGAGCCCATTGGGACTGGAGAGATGTGCGTGCTTACCTGTCATCAGTATCCAGTGAGGATGCCCTTCAAACACTCAGGGTGTTGCTACGGCAGCTCTGCTTAGTCACTTACCACTCTGTCCTTTCCATCTTCCCAAAAACTGTTGAACTCTTTAAACCTAAATACATTCAGAAAGGATACCACACTTTACTATAAATGGAAAATTGAGTCACTTTTCAAAAAAATAAAACATAGCTGTTAAAAAATAAAGGTAATGTAAGCACAAGTGCATTATTAAATTGTAGCAGATGTTAAGGATTAGCGTTAAGCAGATACATTCTTGATGTAATCAAGTCGATTAAAAGAGTTGAAAAGTATAACTTTTTTTGCTCTGTGATTGAATATCTCAAGCCACATCTGGAATCACCTAAATTCATCTCTTATATGGGTTGTACATGTTCAGAAAGTCTGTTCTACTGTATATTCTGTACTGATTATGTAATCAACAGCTAATCTTTAACATCAGTAACAGTAGTGGTGTGGTACACGGTAAATTTTTAGCAAATAGCTATTTCGGTCTTTAATAATAATGATGGCAAACACACAGTAGTTACTGTGAGCTAAGCATTTCTGATCACTTCAGAGTGAGCCCTTACCTGGTAGGCATTGCTGTCTCTAAATACAGAACACAGACCTTGATACCTATTGCAGTTGCTGAAATAAGTTTCTCCTAAGTTTAAGAAGTCACCAATACTAACATCTTACCTGAAAAGTTTGTTAAATGATCAAGTTTCCTTAGAGATCAAAATCAGAAGCCTTCCCAAGAAATTTACTTTTATCTTTAGGACCCTCATGAAACTATTCCCTTGTCTGACATTTTAACTGAATGAGTTAAAAATGGTAGAAAAAGTATAACTTTACCTGTTATGTAGTTGTATCCAAAGGAAAAATAATCTATTTTAAACTTAATATGTACATTTTCATTAGACTTTCAGTACCCTTTTTTAAAGCCTAAATCAGTGTGAGGACTCGCATATATTTTTGTGGGACTTGTGGGTGTTTAGTGGCTTGATCTGGGGTTTTGAATATGATGATGCATACTGTACTTAAAGTTTTATGAGGATTATAGATAATAAGTGCAAGAAACCACATACAGAAAGTGTTCGCTCAGTATATATTAGTCCATCTGAAACACCTGTTGAAGCAAGACTTGGGTGTCAAGTGGCCCAGACAGATGGGAAGGTGGTGGAATTTGGGACAGAAAGGGTACGGTGGGTGTTGAGAGTCTGTGCATGCTGGGGGGTCACTGCTGCAAGATGGTTCATCTAGAAATGGGAGCACAGCTGTCACAAGTCCAGATTTGACAAGGGCTCCCATCTGAGTCCTGAAGACCAGCCTTTGCAGAAGAAATGAGGTAGGAATCTGGGACCTTGTAAGCCACGCACAGTTGAGCCCCAGCTGCCGCTGATACCCAGGCTGGTACTTGGAGCCAACTGTAGGGATGGTCCTGGGGCAAAGGCTGTTAGCCTTGGGGCTTTCTTTGTTGTTTTTAACTAGCTCCCTCCACTCTAGTATTCCAAAACAAATTCCAGATATAATAAAAATATTTTAGTGTTATGTATAACTTGTACGTTTCACAAGCAGATTATTAAAAGTCTCCCATAGTTTCAGAAGACTCTTTTCAGATGTCACCTGTATAGGGCATTTATACTCCACATAGGGTTTGCATATAAAATAGTGACTCAGATTTTGCTGTCTAAATATTTGGTTTTATTGTAATCCTTTTCACTGAATCACATTTTAAGAAAAAAATGATCTAAATTCATTATCTTTAGATATCTTAAATTCTGGTGTTAATTACATTTCTTTCATCAATTTTTGTGAAGAATTGTAAACCAAAACTATTCTATGAAATGGTCAGAGCAACTGAATTCCAAGAGGAATTAGGATTCATTCTCTCAACTGTTTGATTGCCAGTGGAAAACTAGGCATTTTACATAAATTGAACTCTTCGAGATTTGTTGGATTTTGTTTCCCTTATCATAAAAAAGCTGAGTATGTGCGTATTTTTTCCTCTTCCTATATTCAGTTGTGTTGAGAGCCTTTTGGATGATTTTCCTGCATTATTAATGATTAAGTTACATGATTGTACTCTGTACTTTCCAAAAACTTATTACTGTATATTTTGAAGTTTTGTATATGTTGATACCTTTGTTTAAAATTTTTGACTTGACCAAGATTTCAAATATCAAAAAATACTAAAAGGGACTTTTTGATTAGTTTCAGTGGTTTGTTTTTTTTTGTTTGTTTGTTTGTTTTTTAAGATTTTATTGGGGAAGGGGAACAGGACTTTATTGGGGAACAGTGTGTACTTCCAGGCCTTTTTTCCAAGTCAGGTTGTTGTCCTTTCAATCTTAGTTGTGGAGGGTGCTGTTCAGCTTCAAGTTGTCCTTTCAGTCTTAGTTGTGGAGGGCACAGCTCAGCTCCAGGTCCAGTTGCCGTTTTCTAGTTTCATTGGGGCACAGCCCACCATCCCTTGCGGGAGTCCAACCGGCAACCTTGTGGTTGAGAGGATGCCCTCCAACCGAGCCATCTGGGAGCTCAGTGGCAGCTCAGCTCAAGGTGCCGTGTTCAATCTTAGTTGCAGGGGGCGGAGCCCACCATTCCTTGTGGGACTCAAGGACTGGCAACCTTGTGGTTGAAAGCCCAGTAGCCCAGGTGGGAATCGAACCGGCCTCCTTCGGAGTTAGGAGCATGGAGCTCTAACTGCCTGAGCCACCGGGCTGGCCCCTTGAGTGGTGTTTTTGTAGACAGATGTTTAGGGGGAAAATTATATCTGTATCCAGAGCACATAAGCATTAAATATAGGGGAGTGCCTGTTACTAATTTGGGGAGGTTATCAAGGTAGCAGTAATATTACAGACACAAAATTAATGTTTATTGAAGAATTGGAGTGTATGTAGCAAAAATTTGGGGAGGAAAGTGTTGATATAATGTCACAGGAATCACATAGCACAGTGGTTCTCAAACTCCTTGATATCATTATCCCTTTACATTCTTAAATTATTCAGGACCCCAAAGAACCTTTCTTTGCATAAGTTATATCAAGTATGTAGAGAATATCTGGCCTCATACATACATGAAGCTGGAAAGGGGGATGTTTTAATAACTTTCAGATAATTATGGATATTCCTTGTGGATATACAAAGTGTAGTTTGTATATTGAATTTTAGTATAGTATAGATACCTATACTAAAACTCAAGAAGTGATAGTCTCTTAAAAGTTAGTTGTAATGTGGATCTGAAACCACAGCAGTGAATTTTTCATACTGAAGTTATTGGTCTGTGTTGCACCTTGGATTCTTTGTAATATCAGGCAATGCTTTGGAAAATACTGGTTCTCTCAAGTTGTACAGATTATCTAAATGTTACACATTTCATTATACAGTATGGGAGAATCACGCATATTAATATCCCACTGATATTATCAGAAAAGCCTTTAAGTAGGGAAGCTGTCGAGTTCACAGTGGGTACGAGTTTTTCAAATTTTAAATTTTTTTCATTTTTCTTGAAGTTACAGGCTTCATTCATTTTCAAGAAAATGTATACCAGATACCTAAGTCTAAGTGGTTAGTTCAGCTCGTTACTCAAATAATTGTACAAGAGCTTTTGCGTGAGACAACCATCATACTTCAGTGTGCACACAAAAGTGTTTTGTGTGTACTTCCCAAATCTTTACACAGGATATTAAAAAGACATATTCAAGGGTAGAAATTTCCTAATACTAATCATTTTTACTGTATGAAGGGCATTCTTTAGTGAAATGCTTTTTTTTCTTTTCACGAACATGGTAGTGAAGAGTTAGTTTGTACTACCGACTTCATGCTAAGGCACTAGCAATTTTAACTACCTTTACTTTTGTATCGTAAGTGAGAATTAATGATAAACTTTACCAACCTGAAGGTAAACATTTTCTCACTGAAAATCAATGGGTGAATGCATACAGTTTCTGTGTAGTAACTAACTTCTTTGGGTTATATGTTTTGCTGCGGTAGAGAACTTCAACAGAGCCCTCAACTGCTACCATATTTGGGTTCTTATTGGCAACCAGAACCCTTAAAGTGTGGAAGAGGATTGATTGTAGGTGTTTTTCTTGACTACAGTGGAAGTCAGAGATTTGACCTTGTAGCCTACCATTACCAGTCCTTTGGTCATATAGAGCTGTTCAAAAGTAGTTAATGGTTGAAGGATTCACATTTATTCCAATTTCAAAACTTACTACAAAGCTGTAGTAATCAAAACAACATGGCACTAGTGTAAGAATAGATAGGTAGGTCAATTGAAAATAATTGAGAATCCAGAAATAAACCTTCACGTTTACATCATTTGATTTTTGACGGTGGTGCTAAGACAATTAATTCAGTGAGTAAAGAATAGTCTTTAACAAACTGTGTTGGAACAACTGTATATTAATGTGCAACAGAATGGAGTTAGGCCCCTTCCTTACATCATACACAAAATTAACTCAAAATGAATCAGATCTAATATAAGAGCTAAAACTATAAAACTCTTGTAGAAGAAAGTACAGGTCAATATTGATGGCCTTGGGTTAGGTAAAGCCATCTTAGATCTGATATCAAAAGCACAAAATAATTTGGACTTCCTCAAAATTAAAAACTTGTATGCCTTAAAGGACAACATCATTATGAAAGTGAAAAGACAACCCACCAAATGGGAGAAAAAATTGCAAATCATATCTAATAAAAGACATGTCTAGAATACCAAAAGAACTCTTACAACTTAATCATAAAGCAATAACCCAGTTGCAGAATGAGCCAAGGATCTGTGTAGGCGCCTCTCCACGAAAGGTCTGCAAATGGGCAGTAATCTAAGAAGGTGCCTAACATCATTCGCCACCTGGAAACTGCAAACCAGAACTACAATGAGATACTACTTCATAAAAAAGACAAGTGTTTGTCGGCATGTGGAGAAATTGGAACCCTCATATATCGCTGTATGAGGATTGAGAATGTAAAATGATACAATCACTTTGGAAAACAGTATGATTCCTGAAAAAATTAAGCATACCATTACCGTAAGACCCAGCAATTTTTCACCTAGGTATATATTCAAGAAATATCTCCACACAGAAACTTAAATGAATGGCCATAGCAGCATTATTCATACTTGCCCTAAACTGGAAATAACCCAAATGTCCAGCGATTGATGAATGAATGCAATGTGATGCATATATACAATGGAATATTACTCGGTAAAAAGGATATAGTACTGATGTGTATTGTAACATGGGTGAACCTTGAGAACGTGTTAAATAAAAGAAGCCAGATACAAAGGCCATGTGCTGTATTCCATTTATATGAAATGTCCAGAATAGACAGATTCATAGAGACAGATTAGTTGTCTAGGCCAGGGGGGAGATAGGTAATGATTGCTAATGGGTTTCTTTTTGGGGAGATGAAAATGTTCTGGAAAACCCTTGAATCACACATTTTAAATGAATGAATTGTATGAAGTCTGTCTCAGTAAAGCTGTTTTAAAATCGAGTATCTTATGGCTGTTAGGTTGCCAAGCAAACATGCACCTTAAACTTGGAATTTCTTTTAGGAAAAAATCATATATATTCTGAGTAAATACTGCAGTCTGTATTCTTATTAATACTTTGCTTGTGTTAAAAGAAAATGACCAAATCACCTTACTCTTTACTTTCCAGAAAGGAGAAGATGAATATGCCAATGTTGATGCCATTGTTGTATCAGTGGGTGTTGATGAAGAAATTGTTTATGCCAAATCAACTGCCTTACAGGTGAGAAGTGGACAGCAGTTCTGAGCCCTCAGAATCATTAAATCATTTATTGCACTGTTCAGTATAGTAGCACTAGCCAAATTAAAATTTTAATTCCTCAGTCCCAAGTACGCTGTACTACCTACTGTGCTTTTTTGTTTTTAAGGACACAGCTCACATTGGCCCATGTGGGGATTGAACCAGCAACTTTGGTGTTAAGAGCACCGTGCCCTAACCAACTGAGCTAACCAGCCACCCCCACTGCCTACCGTGTTAGAGCAGATATAGAATATTTTCATGTTCACAAAAAGTTCAGTAGACAGCACTGATTTAGAACCTTTTTTGATCTGTAAATACTGTTGTCTCCATTGTCTTTTCCCATAGACATGGCTCTTTGGTTATGAACTAACTGATACTATCATGGTCTTCTGTGATGACAAAATCATTTTTATGGCCAGCAAGAAAAAAGTGGAGTTCTTGAAACAGATTGCCAACACTAAGGGCAATGAGAATGCTAATGGAGCCCCTGCCATCACATTGCTGATACGAGAAAAGGTCAGAACTAACAAAGAATGTGTCATAAATGTAAAAAGTGTCTAAAAGTGATAAACAGAAATGCCTTCTAGGAATTTAAAAGAACGCAAGGGAAGATTTTAGCTGACTGGTTATAACAAAGTTTTATCTCATCATTGTTAGGAAGAAGAGAGTTTGATAAACCTTAGAACTGTGGCGAAAAAAATGGGCTGTGAAATTCTGGCAAAGAATAACTTTATCTGTCCATTCTCAAGGACACTGTCAACTTGTCTGTTTTCATCTGAGTATCTTGATTGGAACAAACAACTTTAAATATCCTTAAGGGAAACTCAGATAAACCTCATTTCCAGTTTTTACCAAATATGATCTTTTTTTGTCATACTTCCCACCTGACAAAGATTTTTTTCTCAGGATATTGTTCACCTATGTGTTTTGAGTTTCTCAGCTGTTCTAGCTATTCCTGGAATAAAAGAATAAATAACTTTGTCGACTTATATGGCACTTCATTCACTTAAGCATATAAAAATATCTAAAGAAATTTTGTGTTAACTTTTAGTGTGTTAACAGTCTGCCCTAAAGAAGTAGGTAGGTCATGGGGTAGGAATTTATTCTTTCCAGGGTTTAGAATATTTGTCTACCTGTTTATTACTACTAGAACATAGATGTCTAATTCCAGAACTAATTGACAAATCCCTTTTCTTCCCTGTGGCACTGATAGAATGAAAGTAATAAGAGCAGCTTTGACAAAATGATTGAAGCCATTAAAGAAAGCAAGAATGGCAAAAAGATTGGCGTGTTCAGCAAAGACAAGTTCCCGGGAGAGTTCATGAAGAGCTGGAATGACTGCCTCAACAAAGAGGGCTTTGACAAAGTAAGAGAACTCCCAAGAACAAGCAGATTCAGAGTTGAGAAGGCAAAACTGACAGACTTCCATAACTGATAGTTCAGAGAACATATTTTGGGAAAACTATGCTTTCGTTCACATTTCCATTTTTCATTCCCTTTGGCTGAGCAGAAGCCAGTTTTACTTTTCAGTCAGGAATGAGGCATTCAGGAGATAGTTCAGCTACCTCACAGGGAAACTGAGAAAAGTCTCTTGTACAGAAAAATTGTTTTCCTCCTTTTCCCCTCATCTCCCGCCTTTTCTTCATCCTTTACAAAAACCTCTAGAGAGGGGCATTTACCTTTACATTTTAAATGGTACATTAGTTTAATGACTATTAGAATGCACACAGTGATCTGGTAAAGCTGTTTCAAACATTTATTCAATCCAAGAAAATTTTTTTTCCTGTTTTGTTTGTTTTATTTTGTTCTCTAGATTCCATATATAAGTGAGATCATACAGTATTTGTCTTTCTCAGTCTGACTTCACTTAGCATAATAATCTCTAGGTCCATCTATATTGTCGCAGATGGTAAGGTTTCATTCTTTTTTATGGCCGAGTAATATTCCATTGTGTGTGTATGTGTGTATATATATGTATATATATATATATATATATATATATATCAATCATCTCTTCTTTATCCATTCATCTACTGATGGGCACATGGGTTGCTTCCATATCTTGGCTGTTGTAAATAGTGCTGCAGTGAACATAGGGGTGCATATATCTTTTCAAATTAGTGTTTCGGACAAGAAAAGAATATTTCGAAGAATGTACTGGTGAATACTTTGCTAAATAGCATAATATCGCTGATAATATTTACGTAGAGGTGCATTTCTTTAGCAGTTGTATATTAGCATGTTAGAGAAACTCTTATCACTTTGACTACAGATAGATATCAGTGCCGTTGTGGCCTATACCATTGCCGTAAAGGAGGACGGGGAGCTCAACCTAATGAAGAAAGCAGCCAGTATCACTTCTGAGGTCTTCAACAAATTCTTCAAGGAAAGAGTCATGGAAATAGTTGATGCAGATGAGGTAAATGGAGAGGGAAGAGTCTTTTTACTGTTTTGATGAAGCAGAAATAAATCCCTACCATACAGTGTTTTGGTATGTGTTCAGCTTCCTTTGAAATTAAGCCTTTGGTACTTAAGTTGATGGTGCGTGATTATGCCAGCTGTCTTTCAAAATAACTGTAAACCTGCACTAGTTTCTTGAGGTTACCAGTACTTCACTTGAGAATTCCTTGAATAGTTGTGAATTCCATATTCTGTTTTGTAAATTTGCTTATATACTAGTATGTTATCTGCCACATAAATCATGTCATAAGCCTTTATAGCATCCTAAATAATATCAGGATATATGTTGTCTTCCAATGATAATATCCAAAAACGCAGTACCCCTCTTTGCCACCTTCTAGTAAGTGTTTCATTTCTGGGTACACTTACAGAAAGTTCGACACAGCAAACTGGCCGAGTCTGTGGAAAAGGCCATTGAAGAGAAAAAATACCTAGCTGGGGCAGACCCCTCTACTGTGGAAATGTGTTATCCTCCTATCATTCAGAGTGGTGGCAACTATAATCTCAAGTTCAGTGTGGTGAGGTAAGTACAAGAACTTCAAAATAAACCAACAGCCAGAGCATTTCAACCTTCACCCTATTTTTTCTTTGACTCATTTCAGAATTCAGGAAAGTAGGAAGAGATAGAATAACATACTCTGCTTCTACATTGTCTTCTTGTCATGCATATTTCTATTTTATTTCATATAGTTACTCATTTCTTAATTGGGTATTTGATTGTAAGCATTTTTCCAGATGATTAAAAATGCTGGAAAAACATGCCCCTCATCAAAATATTAAAATCTTATTAGGTATACCATAATGTACTGTATTTTGCCATGTATAATGTGCACCAATGTTTATGGCCCGAACTTTCAGGGAAAATATCTTTCGTTTTAATTTTTTAATTCAAATTTTTATTTGTTTACATTAAGGTACTTGTTTTTTGTATTATAAAGGAAATTTAGCATTTATTTTTTTAACATATGATGGTACAAGAAATTTTATATAACAAATAATTACAAAACACAAGAACAGATACAAGGTACAAGAAACTTTATGTCCAGTAACAAATTTATGATATTTATGCATCGTAGAAGGCCGAGATCTCTTAATCATAAGTTCAGCAAAACCGGTTATCGTATTCAAGGGTATTTTGCAGGTGGATACTGCTATTGATTTTTAGAGTTACAATTTTAACTCATAAGCATAAGTAAAAGAATTAAAAACATTTATATAGATACGAGTTATATAGATACGAGCTAGTACTACCCATGTATAATGCTCATCCTTATTTTTCCCTCACAAATTTGGGCAAATGCACTTTATATACTGCAAAATACAGTATATCCTTTGCATAATTAGGATACAACAACTAAACTCACTGAATTTTTATCCTAAAAGTTTTGGTGATTAATTTTACTCCAGAGTCTTCATAAATTGCTTTGCATAAAAAAAAAATGTTTAGGTCCTTATTCTGTTTCAGCTTTGGGATATCACAGGGAAAGGCAGTGATGGCAGATGTTATGTGCCAGTGATACTAAGGACTTTCCTAGTTTGAGTAATGAATGAAATGCTTTCTTCCTTTGTTCTCTAGTGACAAGAATCACATGCATTTTGGGGCCATCACTTGTGCCATGGGTATTCGCTTCAAATCTTATTGCTCCAACCTTGTTCGCACTTTGATGGTTGACCCCTCTCAGGAAGTTCAAGAAAATTACAACTTTTTACTACAGCTTCAAGAGGAGCTGCTAAAAGAATTAAGACATGGTGAGGTGACTTAGAAAAGGTTTGGAAATGATGTAACAAAAATGTTACTAGCATTTATGTGAGTATGTCCCTCAGGATCTCATATTAAAAATAGAATCACGTTACTAACCTCCAGTCATCCTTGCATTTAATTCTTGAATCTGCTTTCCTTTTTTGGACATGACGTGAGTGGTGATTGTGGTTTTACACTGACGTTTACAAAATCCCCTCTGACTGGTTACACCCCTGTGTCCAGATCTTCATAAACTACTGTGGCCTTACTACTCTTCTTTAGAACTTTAGAAAGTTGTTTTTTGTTATTCTTGTTGTTTTGAGGTATAAGTGACATACAGAATTATATTCGTTTTGGGTGTACAACATAATGATTCAGTATTTGTATATATTGCAAAATGATCACCACAGCTATTCTAGTTAACATTTGTCACCTACATAATTACAGATTTTTCTTGTGATAAGAACTTTTGAGATTTACTCTCCCAGCACCTTTCAAATATTCAGTACAATATTATTAACTATAGTTGCCATACTGCACATTACATACCCAGAACTTATTTTATAACTGCAAGTTTGTACCTTTTGACTTCCTTTACCATTTCACACACACCCCCACTCCCTGCTTCTGTCAACCAACAATCTGTTCTCTTTATGAGCTTGCTTGCTTTCTTGCTTGGTTGGTTGGTTGGTTAGATTCCACATATAAGTGAGGTCATATGGTATTTGTATCTGTCTAACTTATTTCACTTAATGCCCTAAGTTCTGTCCATGTTGTTACAGATGGCAAGATTTCATTCTTTTTTTATGGCTGAATAATATGCCATTGTGTGTTCTGTGTGTACAGTTACCCCTTGAAGAACACAGGGTTTAGGGGCACTGACTCCCCACAAAGTTGAAAATCTGCATATAACTTTTGACTCCCAAAAAACTTTACGAATAGCCTATTGTTTAACAGAAGTCTTACTGATAAAAAACAAACAAAAAACGGTTGATTAACACATATTTTGTATATGTGTTATGTACTGTGTGTGCTTACAATAAAGTAAAGCTAGAGAAAAGAAAAGGAAAATCATAAGGAAATTATATTTGTAGTATTTATTTTTAAAAATCCACGTATAAGAGGACCCATGCAGTTCAAACTGGTGTTCTGGAGTCAACTGTACCACAATTTTCTTTATCCTTTTTATCTGTTGGTGGACCTTTGTTGATGTTTTCCTGAAAATAAGACCTAGCCGGACAATCAGCTCTAATGTGTCTTTGGAGCAAAAATTAATATAAGACCCGGTCTTATATTAATTTTTGCTCCAAAAGACGCATTGAGCTGATTGTCTGGCTAGATCTTATTTTTGGGGAAACACGGTAGGTTGTTTCCATATCTTGGCTATTGTAAATAATGCTGAAATGAACTTGAGGGTGCATATACCTTTTCTAGTTAGTGTTTTTATTTTCTTCAGATAAATACCCAGGGTCATAAGGTAGTTCAAGTTTTAATTTTTTGAGGGATCTCCGTACTGTTTTCCATAATGGCTGCACCAGTGTACATTCCCACGAACAATGCACAAGGGTTCCCTTTTTCCCACATCCTTGCCAACACTTGTTATTTCTTGTCTTTTTGATAATAGCCTTTTTAACATACGGGGCAATACCTCATTGTGATTTTTTTTGCATTTCCCTGATAGTGATACTGTATGTTTTCATGTACCTGTTGGCCATCTGTATGTTTTCTTTGAGAAAATGTCTATTCAGATTTTCTGCCCATTTTTTTAAATTGGATTGATTGATTGGTTTTTGCTTTTGAGTTGTATGGATTCTTTGTATATTTTGAATATTAACCCTTATCAGATATATGATTTGCAAAAATTTATCCCATTCAGTTGGTTGCCTTTTCATTTTGTTGATGGTTTCCTTTGCTGTGCAGAAGCTTGTTAGTTTGATATAATCCCACTTCTTGATTTTTGCTTTTGTTGCTTTTGCTTTTGCTGTCAGATCCAAACAACCATCGTTGAAACTGATGCCTATGTTTTCTTCTAGGAGTTTTGTGGTTTTTCAGGTCTTAACATTCAACTCTAATCTGTTTTGAATGTATTTTTGTATGTGGTGTAAGACAGTGGTCCAGGTTCATTTTTTTGCCTATGGTTGTTCAGTTTTCCCAACATCATTTATTGAAGAGCCTGTCCTTTCCCCATTGTATATTTTTTATTCCTTTGTCGTAAATTAATTGATCATATACATATGTGGGTTTATTTCCGGACTCTCTGTTCTCTTCCATTGATCTTTGTGTTTGTTTTTATGACAATACCATGCTGTTTTTTTTATTACTGTAACTTTGTAACATAGTTTGAGATCAGGGAACATGACGCCTCCAGCTTTGTTCATTTTTTTCAAGATTGCTTTGGCTGTTCAGGGTCTTTTGTGATTCCATACAAATTTTAGAATTGTTCTATTTGTTTATAAAATGCCAATGGAATCTTGATAGGGATTGCATTGAATTTGTAGATTCTTTGGGTAGTATAGATACTTTTTCCAGTCCATGAGCGTGGAATATCTTTCCATTTATTTGTGTCTTCTGCAGTTTCTTCATTCAGTGTCTTACAGTTTTCAGTGTACACGTTTTTCACTTCCTTGGTTAAATTTACTCCTGGGCATTTTATTCTTTTAATGCAATTGTAAATAGGATTGTTTTCTTAATTATGATAGTTCATTACTAAAGTATAGAAACTCCACAGATTTCTGTATATTTATTTTGTATCCTGAAACTTTACTGAATTTATTAATTCTAACATTTTTTGGATTTTCTATATATGGTATGTCATCTATAAATAGTGACAGTTTTATGTCTTCCTTTCCAGTTTGGATGCCTTTTATTTATTTTCCTTGCTTAATTGCTTTGGCTAGGACTTCTAATACTATGTTGAATAAAAATAGGGAGAGAGGGTATCCTTGTCTTGTTCCTGATCTTAGAGGAAAAGGTTTCAGCTTTTCACCGTTAAGTATGTTAGGTGTGGGCTTCTCATATATGGCCTTTATTATGTTGAGGTACATTCCCTCTTTTTATACCCACTTTCTTGAGAGGTTTTTATAAGTGAATGTTGCATTTTGTCAAATGCTTTGTCTGCATCTATTGAGATGATTATATGGTTTTTATCCTTCATACTATTAATATCACATTGATTGAATCGTGGGTGTTGAATCATCCTTGCATCCCTTGGCTAAATGCCACTTGATTATGACATGATCCTTTTAAATTTGGAAGAACTGTCGAGAAGTTTTGAAAACTAGTATCTCTAACAACAGAATGTATAATGTTAATTCTACATTGAATGGACAGGAATAATTTTAGTTAGAGCAGAACTAATAGCAAACCTGCTAAGCAAGTGACCACCTCTTTTGCCTTGAGATTGTACACTCCCAAATGGCTGCATTTGACTTTATATTTACTATTGTTAGACAACTTTGTAAGCCCACCCATGTTACCTAGAGCCTCCAGAAACCTTTCTTCATGACATCTCAAGTTGATTTTGAGAAATCCTATTGGAAATCATGGTCATAAGTAATTTAAAGAGGATAAATAGCTCTCTGAGGCTACCATATCTGGACTACTCTGGCTTGAAATACTTATTTATATCCTAGATCCTAAAAAATTAAGGCCAGAGTTCTTCTAGCAGTAATTCACCCCCTCAGTAGTCCTGTTTTTCAAAATGTGTAATAATTTTAATGTGTTGCCATTTATCAACACTTAAAAAGTTATTTCACTGAAACCAACTGGTGTTCACAGTCTCTTAGGTCGGTGATTCTCAAATAGTGTAATTATGATGAGGTAGATTATTTTAAAAAATACAAATGTCTAAGCCCTACCACTCCTGCAAGGAACTATATTTTGTTAGTTCACACTTTGGGAAACCCTGCTTTAGGAGACTTCTTTAAATGGAAAAAATGTTGGTTAAAAAATGTGATTTTGTTATATATTTTCTGAAGGATACTTAATGTTCCCTTTCTGTCTTGCCATTAGGTGTGAAGATATGTGATGTGTATAATGCCATCATGGATGTGGTTAAAAAACAAAAGCCAGAACTACTGAACAAAATTACCAAAAACCTAGGGTAAGATGCTATGAATGTACATTGTCACTCATGAGTGAATTTTCTTGACTGGCCTTGGTCTCGCAAAATATTTTTAGGTTCATTCAACCAACCTTTATGGACTTGTAAACTTAACTGTGTGCCAAACACATAATATTATCATACAATATGAGAAAGATTTAAGTTCTGCCTCTAGAAATGGGGTGGAGATTTTTCTAGACCAATATAGTAGATGCCAATAGGTATTCCAGGCTTAAATTACAAATGTTAGGAAACGTTACATGCTATATTTCCTCTCTTAGAGCACCTCAGCTCACATTTAAAAATTAAGTACTCTGATATGTTCTATTGTTTAAAAGAAATTTCGTTTGAATTTTTACTTAATCCAGTGTCTCTCGAATGTATTTGAAATTGAACACCTGGAAAATACCTGATAACACTTTACAGAATCAAAGACGTTTTGGGCAGCAAGCTCTAGGGAGTCTCCTTAGACAGAAACTAGTCTGAAGGATATAGTTACTGGACTGCTCTGATGGATGAGGGGAAATATATTTACCTAATACCAAGTTTTGGCCCAGGTGACTTAATGAATCTAGTTATCAACATTCCATCAAAAACTGTCTCAATTATTAGTTAGTCTCTGCTAAGCTTATAGGAACACTCTTAACTGATTTCATGGTAGAAGATTAAATTTTTTTATTTTTTTTAAATTGGGGAAGGGGAACAGGACTTTATTGGGGAACAGTGAGTACTTCCAGGCCTTTTTTCCAAGTCAAGTTGTTGTCCTTTCGATCTTAGTTGTGGAGGGTGCCATTCAGCTTTAAGTTGTTGTCCTTTCAGTCTTAGTTGTGGAGGGCGCAGCTCAGCTCCAGGTCCAGTTGATGTTTTCTAGTTGCAGGGGGCACAGCCCACCATCCCTTGCGGGAGTCGAACCGGCAACCTTGTGGTTGAGAGGACGCACTCCAACCAACTGAGCCATCCAGGAGCTCAGCGGCAGCTCAGCTCAAGTTGCCGTGTTCAATCTTAGTTGCAGGAGGCGCTGCCCACCATCCCTTGCAGGACTCGAGGAATCGAACTGGCAACCTTGTGGTTGAGAGCCCGTGCTCCAACCAACTGAGCCATCCAGCAGCTCATCGGCAGCTCAGCTCAAGGTGCTGTGTTCAATCTTAGCTGCAGGGGGCAGAGCCCACCATCCCTTGTGGGACTCGAGGAATTGAACTGGCAACCTTGTGGTTGAGAGCCCACTGGCCCATGTGGGAATCGAACCGGCAGCCTTCAGAGTTAGGAGCATGGAGCTCTAACTGCCTGAGCCACCTGGCCGGCCCCAGAAGATTAAATTTTAAATGTGGGTGAATAAGCTAAAATAAAGAATGGCTGATACAATAAATGTTACATGAGGTACTTATTTAGGATATTATTTTCATATTAAGAGCACAAAGACTGTCCTCTAATCCTCTTCCTTAACTGACTTGTGAGCAGCAGCAAATCACTCAAAATGTTTGTCTGCCTTATCTTGAAAAGTTAAAATAGAATATATTGTACTTAACCTATGTACAAGATCTTTAGCCTGTTGCTGAAGTTTCTCTTCATTTCTTTCTAGGTTTGGAATGGGAATTGAATTCCGTGAAGGCTCTTTAGTAATTAATAGTAAAAATCAGTACAAACTGAAGAAAGGTGAGTTTTACATGCATGCAGTAGGAAAATATTTTTTTGAATAATTTAGCTTCATCTCCCTGTTCTGTGTAAAATTTATATTTCTCCATCCTTTCAGTCATTGACCAGTTCCTGTTTTGCTATTTTAGGGATGGTCTTCAGCATCAATTTGGGCTTCTCAGACCTGACTAACAAGGAAGGGAAGAAACCAGAAGAGAAAACCTATGCCCTATTCATTGGTGACACAGTGCTTGTAGATGAAGTGTGTATTGATTCTTAAACTTTTGAGTGCTGATGAACTGACTTTTGAGGCTTATTTTGTACCCTATGGTTTTTTCTTAAAAGTCTTTGTTAAATGCTAGCCAATGGGAGAAATCCATGTGAGAGCGAGACCTAATACAGCTAGGAATAGAGAGTGTAGTCCAAGTACAGGGAATGTTTTAAACCAAATTGTTTATCACATTGTCGCTTGAATATTGATAATGATAATACCAGGAACTGATTCTAATGATGGAACTGATTTTTTTTTTTTTTAAGTTATTATTTATTATTTTTTTAACAGGACTTTATTGGGGAACAGTGTGTACTTCCAGGACTTTTTTCCAAGTCAAGTTGTTGTCCTTTCGATCTTAGTTGTGGAGGGTGCCGTTCAGCTTCAAGTTGTTGTCCTTTCAGTCTTAGTTGTGGAGGGCACAGCTCAGCTCCAGGTCCAGTTGCCGTTTCTAGTTGCAGGGGGCGCAGCCCACTATCCCTTGCGGGAGTCGAACCAGCAACCTTGTGGTTGAGAGGACACGCTCCAACCAACTGAGCCATCCGAGAGCTCAGTGGCAGCTCAGCTCAAGGTGCTGTGTTCAATCTTAGTTGCAGGAGGTGGAGCCCACCATCCCTTGCGGGACTCGAGGAGTTGAACAGGCAACCTTGTGGTTGACAGCCCACTGGCCCATGTGGGAATCGAGCTGGCGGCCTTCAGAGTTAGGAGCATGGAGCTCTAACCGCCTGAGCCACCGGTCCGGCCCGATTTTTTTTTTTAATAACAGCTTTATTGAGCTTCAATTTATATACCATACAACTCACCCACTTAAAGTGTATTTTAAGTGTGCAATCATCACCACAATCTAATTTTAGAACATTTTCATCACCTCAAAAAGAAATCCTGTACCCATTAGAAGTCGTTTCCCGTTTCCCCCCCAAGTCCTTTAGGCCTCAACAACGACTAAACTGCTTTCTGTCTAAGGATTTGCCTGCTCTGTACGTTTGTGGTCTTTTGTGACTGGTTTCTTTCACTTAGAGGAATTGATTCTTTTTTTTGTGTGTTAAGATTTTTATTGGGGAAGGGGGACAGGACTTTGTTGGGGAACAGTGTGTGCTTCCAGGACTTTTGTGTTTTTTTTCCCCCCCAAGTGAAGTTGTCCTTTCAATCTTAGTTGTGGAGGGTACCATTCAGCTTCAAGTTGTTGTCCTTTGTCTTAGTTGTGGAGGGCGCAGCTCAGCTCCAGGTCCAGTTGCCGTTGCCAGTTGCAGGGGGTGCTGCCCACCATCCCTGCGGGACTCGAGGAATCAAATTGGCAACCTTGTGGTTGAGAGCCCACTGGCCCATGTGGGAATCGAACCAGCAACCTTCAATGTTAGGAGCATGGAGCTCCAACCGTTTGAGCCACCAGGCCGGCCTCAGAGGAATTGATTCTTGATGATTATGATGATGATGATGATGATGATAGGAAATATTTAGTGTTCTTATTATAAGCGAAGCACATTTTACGCATTAATTCATTGAATCCTTACCTATAACCCTATTAAATAGATACACTTATCCTCATATACAGAAAAAGAAACTGAGGCACAGCAAAGTTTAAGTAACTTACCAAGTGTTACATAGCTAGACAGTGATTGAGCCAGGTATCAAATCAAGCCTGTCTTCTTAATCATTATTCCAATGTTGCTTCCCACATTACAATTCCTACTGAGGGGCTGGCACCTAAGAACTATATTTATTTATTGTCAAGATTATACTGTGTTTTCCCGAAAATAATACCTAGCGGGACAATCAGCTCTAATGCGTCATTTGGAACATTAGAGCAATATTAATATAATAAGACCCGGTATTTATGTCACATCATATCACACCCGGTCTTATAGCAAAATAAGACCAGGTCTTATATTAATTTTTTCCTCCAAAAGACGCATTAGAGCTGATTGTCCCGCTAGGTCTTATTTTCCGGCAAACACAGTAGTATCCAGAGGTTCAAAACATTACCCAGCTACATACATACTAGATTAGAAAGTAAAACTTTTCAACGTAATGTTCTTACAGATGTCTGACTTCTCTTTTCTAGGATGGCCCAGCCACTGTTCTCACTTCTGTGAAGAAGAAAGTAAAGAATGTGGGCATTTTTCTAAAGGTAGGAAGAGGATAAATTTGTGGTGTAGGAAGTTTGTGTATAGTGAAGAAGGTAAACAATATTGGTTAAAAAATTAAAACCTGAATTTCTGATTAAGACTTTTGCCCCATAGAATGAAGATGAAGAAGAAGAGGAGGAGGAGAAGGATGAGGCCGAGGACCTGTTGGGAAGAGGGTCTCGGGCAGCCTTACTGACGGAAAGAACACGCGTGAGGACTGTTGTATACTACATTGATCTCATGTCTGTCATGTGGTTCACATGTTGTGATAGCTTGGGATTTTTCTTCTCCAGAATGAGATGACTGCAGAAGAAAAGCGAAGAGCACATCAAAAAGAACTGGCAGCTCAACTCAATGAGGAAGCCAAGAGGCGGCTGACTGAACAAAAAGGAGAACAGCAGATTCAGAAGTAAGAGTTTGCATTGAACAGTGAGATTGTCTTGGGATTATGTGTGATTTGCAGAAATTTCTTTAAAAAACTTTTCTCCCCACTCCAGAGCACGCAAATCTAATGTGTCCTATAAAAACCCATCTTTGATGCCTAAGGAACCACATATTCGGGAAATGAAGATCTATATTGATAAGAAATATGAGACTGTAATAATGCCTGTGTTTGGCATAGCGACACCTTTTCACATTGCCACGATAAAGGTACTGACATTGAATCAGATTCCCTGCACATTGTTTCTTAAAATAGTAGTTGTGCTTGCGATAGATTGCTGTTCTGTTTGTGTCATCTCTCCCACTCTTTTTTTCAGACTCTACCCTTCTCACTTTACAGTCTTCCCCCCTATCTCCCTTATCTCCTGCTATCATTTTCCTTCCTTTCCAGTATTCACTTTGTAGAAAGTTAAATGATCCAGTCTAGACCATAGTTTGCCTCTCTTTTCTTGAACGTTTTAAGCATAACTTGTAGTTATACACATAGCATAAGGTACGTGGAAAATTCAGTATTCTTTTGGAAACACATTCGGTCATATGAAAAGATAAACTAAATATGTAGTTTATTAGATTTAGAGTAAGGTTTACAGGCTAGGTTTAGCAGTCAGGTTGCAACTCCTAATTTAATTTTAGCATATCTGTAACTCCTAATCTTTGTCAAAGAAATAATCCCGTGTGTTTGTCTATTTTTTTTTTAATGCTTTCCCTTTCTTTGAACAGAATATAAGTATGTCAGTGGAAGGAGATTATACTTACTTGCGAATCAACTTCTATTGCCCAGGCAGTGCTCTGGGCAGGAATGAGGGCAACATCTTTCCTAACCCAGAAGCCACTTTTGTCAAGGAAATGTGAGTCCACGGGAAAACAACCACCCCAAATCCCTGCTGGCTAGTGGCGCTCTCAGAAACCTTTCTTTCTCTGTGCTGTGTCCTCCCCCATCTAGTGAATGGCAAAGCCTCCGTCAGGCACTTATGTAGGATCACCTTGTAAGCTTTGTGCTGTGTCGAGGATGGAACATAATTTAGAATGCTCATGGAAATACTTTATGCTTACTACATACATTTTGCAGTCGACTCTCAAGGAAATGTGTGCCACATTGGAGTCTGTTCCTTCATGGTGTAGAATGGGATAATTTGGGAGGTTATGCCAGATTTGAAAAATGAGTATGATTGCCCCATCCAATGAATTAGCCATTCTTCTTCTTTTTTTTTTTTTTTAAGATTTTATTGGGGAAGGGGAACAGGACTTTATTGGGGAACATTGTGCTTTTCCCAGGACCCATCAGCTCCAAGTCAAGTTGTTGTCCTTTTCAATCTTAGTTGTAGAGGGTGCAGCTCAGCTCCAAGTCCAGTTACTGTTTTTCATCTTAGTTGCAGGGGGCGTAGCCCACCATCCCTTGTGGTTGAGAGCATGCGCTCCAACCAACTGAGCCATCCGGCCACCTGGGATCTCAGTGGCAGCTGGTTGGCTTCATTCTAGTTGTGGAGGGCGCAGCTCGCTGGCCCATGTGGGAATCGAACCAGCAGCAACCCTGTTCCCCAGAGCTCACACTCTAACCAACTGAGCCACCCGTCCACCCCTGTATTGGCCATTCTTAACATCCTCTGTTTAAGAGAGAAGAAAGGGAGAGATTTTTTTTTCAGCTTTCCAGGCATTGTTTCAGCATTTAGTGGTACTGGTTTCTTTTAAAAGCTAGTAAAGTAAGCCAGTTGTAAAATACAATAATGAGTGTAGGTTACCTGACCTATTGGAAAAAAACTTAAACAAATGCTTTCTCCTTCCTACAGTACATACCGAGCTTCAAATATGAAGGCACCCGGAGAACAGACAGTACCAGCCTTGAACCTTCAGAATGCTTTCAGAATTATAAAAGAAGTACAGAAGCGTTATAAGACTCGGGAAGCAGAAGAGAAAGAGAAGGAGGTGAGGCTGAACACAAAGCACCTTTATGCAAAAGGACACACGTGGGGCTTGGGGACATAAAAAGATACATGAGGATTCACATTAATTTTCATTCTGCTTAGGGCATTGTGAAACAAGACTCCCTGGTGATCAATCTAAACCGGAGTAACCCCAAACTGAAAGATCTGTACATTCGTCCAAACATTGCCCAAAAGAGGATGCAAGGGTCACTGGAGGCCCATGTCAATGGTATGGATACTTCTCTCTCCCTGTCTCTCTCTCTGTCTCTCTCATGTGTGTGATTGCATGAATACTACAAGTGACTGCATGTGTTTTCTGTTGTGTTTCATAAAGTCGTCATATCTTAGACTCAAAGGGAATCTTGGCTTCTGACTGCTAGATGCCACATGCTGCTTTGTCCGCATGAGGAGACATGGAGTGGGGAACGGCTTTGTCTTCAGGGGCACATTTGTAGGAATGACAGATGAGTTAATACAGTATGACAAGGAAATACTGGGAGGAATCTACTTACATTGCTGTATGGCCAGAAGGAAAGGAAAACTGTACAATTTTTGTCACTTCCTCTGACCCTGTTCAAATCAGCCAGGCAAAATGCAGTGCCTTTAGACCTAACTTAATGATGCTGCTTGGTAATTAGCTGCTCCCTTCACCACCACCCCCCACCCTCAGGTTTCCGCTTCACATCTGTTCGAGGAGACAAAGTGGATATTCTGTACAATAACATCAAGCATGCACTGTTTCAGCCCTGTGATGGAGAAATGATTATTGTCTTGCACTTTCACCTCAAGGTATACCTTTCTACTTATTGGCTTTGAGATCTTATCATCCGCTTTCCTTTGAAATAAGGTATGTCAGTGCCTGACATCTAGAAGATGCTAAGCATGTTTGTTCCTTTGGTGTGATATACAGTGACCACCAAAATGTTTAAGGTCTCAGATTCCTGTTTCTGAAATAGAAAGTTTTTGCTATAGGCACAATTTATTACCAACATAATTTTCAAAGTCCATTCTGATAAATGGAAGTACTTTTTAAAACTTACACTCTTTCACATTCCAAATGTCATTTATGATGAGTCCTGGAATGGTTAACTATTTTTACATAAATGCTGTCATTTCCAGCATGGATGTTTTTATATTTTCACATTTTATTTGTTATTTTGCCTCTTTGTTGTGTATCCTAAGTCTTCTGACTTCTTTTGTGTTCTTTCTGCTCCCTGCCCTCAGAATGCCATCATGTTTGGGAAGAAGCGTCACACAGATGTGCAGTTCTACACAGAAGTGGGAGAGATCACCACGGACTTGGGGAAACATCAGCATATGCATGACCGAGATGACCTCTACGCCGAGCAGGTCTGTGAAGTTTATTTTCATATTTCATTTGCAGGGTAGTGAGGTAGAATGTGATTCAGATCTGAGGTCAGTAATTGTTATATTTTGTAAATAACCCCTCAGTCTGTCTGCAGAATAACTGAAGCATCTGCTGAGCTGGTGTAGTGCAGTGGCATTTGGATGGATTAGACTTAGGTTGCAGACTCAGCTCTGCAGTTAATTGTATGGTGCCATTAGGTGTATGCATTAGTATCATGGTCGTGACTACAAAAGACTTTTCGAAGGAATGTACTGTTAACAAGTGATAGCTGTAGCTAACTAGTATTTTTTTCTTCAACAGATGGAACGAGAAATGAGGCACAAACTGAAAACAGCCTTTAAAAACTTCATTGAGAAAGTAGAGGCTCTAACCAAGGAGGAACTGGAATTTGAAGTGCCTTTTAGGGACTTGGGGTAACACATCCATCTTTTTTTCACCTGAAGTTTCACTGGTCTACCTTTTAGAAAAATTGGTCATTCTTTAATAATAATTTAATACCTCATGTCCTTTTTCATAACTAATAACCTTCGAGACATCCATTGCCCCTTGAAACTTTTTGAGGGCCTAGGTGAGTGGCTAAGTCTAAAAGGCTTCCTCTGGAAATGAGTGTCTACTGAGTACGTTGGAGTTGTTGGGAGTAGGAAAAGTTTGTTGTGGCAGCAGCAGTTTCTCTTGCAATTAGTTCAGTCTTATGTGAGTTTCTTTTCTTATTCTCTTTCAGATTTAATGGAGCTCCCTACAGGAGTACCTGCCTCCTTCAGCCCACTAGTAGTGCGCTGGTAAATGCTACAGAATGGGTGAGTGTCTATCTCCTTTTAGTAAGAAAATTGTTAGAGAAAAAGCAGGAGGGTAGGTGTTTTGAAAACTAGATCCTTATTAATGATTTTCAGTTTTGATATTTACTTATCTTAGACATAAAATTTATTGAACAAATGTTTCTTTAAAAGCCACTTTAATTTTTTCATAGTTTCTTCACATAGTTTCCTTAAATTTATTCTTAAAGGAAGATATTGATCTTGAAGATCCTTTTACTGGGGCTCCTTAATATGTCGTACCCCTATTAGTCTTGCAAAAAAACCCAAAAATAGTTCAGTTATCCTTTGTGTAGTGATTTGGATTCTGAAAGTATTTGAAAATGCTAGTGCTTGGGGGAGATATTTATATAATGATCCAGTTCCTTCCTGACAGCCACCTTTTGTGGTGACATTGGATGAAGTGGAGCTGATTCACTTTGAGCGGGTCCAGTTTCACCTGAAGAACTTTGACATGGTCATCGTCTACAAGGACTACAGCAAGAAAGTGACGATGATCAACGCCATTCCTGTCGCCTCTCTCGACCCCATCAAGGAATGGTTGAAGTACGTAAATCTGCCAGCAATCTCCATTTACTCCAGGAACCTTATATTACAGAATATAAGGATGGTGTGTTGTACATAAAAATCCA
The DNA here is from genome assembly GCF_057876585.1 of Rhinolophus sinicus. Classification (NCBI taxonomy): domain Eukaryota; kingdom Metazoa; phylum Chordata; class Mammalia; order Chiroptera; family Rhinolophidae; genus Rhinolophus; species Rhinolophus sinicus. The sequence goes on from NC_142503.1 coordinate 129,912,466, forward strand.
GATAAGGCTGACTTTTGGGTTGAGTTATAGAACAGAACTTGAAATTTTGTGATCTGTTAGAGCTATTCACTTTTTTTGAATGTCCAACAATAGTTTATGGATACTTACACAAGGAAAAATCACACTTTATTTTTTTGACTCTATGTGATATATGCATGAAAAACTCTATACACGTGTATAATATTTACAAAAGTGAAACATATTTCTTGTTCTCTCTTTTTACTGAAAGATGAGAAAGATAAATAAGTTTTTTCTTATTTTTGCTTTTGACATCCATATACTCACACTTCAGGTAAAAGTATTTCTCATGAAAGTACCAGAACCCAGGAGCATAGTTTGCTTTGCCTCTCCCCCCTCCCTTGCCGCTCCTGCTGCCCCCCATTATCTGGGAAGGGGAGGTGCTATAAATGTAACCTCTTAAGAAATGTGTTGAGTTTAGTAATAAACTGAGAAAAATACAGATTTGTGGTTTCCATGAGGATTTTCCTAAGAAATGTGTTGCAGGTAGATGATACAGGATCACAAATATTATGTATAAATGTATATGACTTTTTCAAATCAGCTTTATTGAGGTACAATTTCCAGATAATATAAATTCACAAATTTACGTATATGATTTGATGAGTTCTATCAAATGTATACAATCTCATATGTACCATCTACCATCTCTTACCTAACATTTCCTTCACTCCTAAAAGTTCTATACGCCTTTATAATAGTCCCCACAACCCCCTTCCTGCTTTCCGTCACTATACATTTTGCTTCTTCTAGAATTCTACATACATGGAATCATATAGGATGTAATCTTTTATCTTGCATTCTTCACTTACCATAATGCTTTTGAAATTTATCCAAGTTGTTGTGCATCATTACTACATTGCTTTTTATTACTGTGGAATATTCCACTGTATGGATATTCCATACTTTACCCATTGACCGGTTAATACATGTTTGGGTTGTTTCCGTTTGGAGGCTATAATGAATAGCTCCTATAAATATTATGTACTGGTCTTTGTATGGACCTGTTTTCATTTCTCTTGAGTACATGACCTAAGAGTGGGATTGCTGGGTCAAGTTTATTTAAGTTTATGGGTTAAGTTTATGTTTAACTTCATAAGAAACTATGAGATCATTTTCCAAAGTGCCTGGAAGACCTGCAATGTGAGAGTTGTAGTGGCTCCATATCTCACCGGCACTAGGTTTTGTCAGTGTTTTTAGTATTAGCCATTATCGTGGGTGTGTGATGCACTCTCATTGTGGTTTCAGTTTGCATTTCCATGATGACTAACGATGTTGTGCACCTTTTCATTTGCTTACCTGTCTTGCTTTATACCTTTACGGATAGCTTCATATTTTTAAAGACCAGAAGTGTAAAATTTTCTTGAAATCTGTTTAGTCAACTTTTTCTTTTATAATTTGTGCTCTTATGCCTTCTCTAATAAATTTAGCTTAACCCAAAGCCATAAAAATTTTCTGTTTTCTAGAGTTTTATAGGTTTAGGTCATAAAGTATTTAGGTCTGTAATCCATTTCAAGTTAATTTTTACTGTGGTGTAAGGGTCAAGGTTCATACTTTGCATGCGCACACACACACAAACACACAACCAATTCAAGCATCAATTGTTGAAAAGATGATCCCTTGCTTATTGAATTACCTTGGCATCTTTGTCAAAAAATGTTTTAAATCAATTGACTGTGTGGGAGAGGGTCTGTTTCTGGACTGTGTTCTGTTCCACTGGTATGTGCATCCTGACTGATACTATACTGTCTTGTTTATTGTAGCTTTATAGTAAGTCTTAAAATCTGGTAGCGTTGTTCCCCTGTAGCTTTTTCAAAACTAGCTATTATTATTTTGGCTATTCTATATAGATTTTAGAATCAACTTTCGTCTCAACAAACTGTTCTGTTTTATCTAAGTTATCAACTTTAGTATCTGTATAATCTATAATGTCCCTTTTCATTTCTAATATTGTTAATTTGTTTTCTCTTTTTCATGGTCATTCTGCTAGACGTTTATCAATTTTACTGCCTTTTTTTTTTTTTCTTCATTATGAAATGGACTTCTCATTCCCAGTAATATTCCTTGGTTTGAAATCTACTTGGTGTAATATTACTGTATTACTTCTCGCTTTGGCCTGTTTTTTTTCTGTATTTTTCCTTTTAACTTACATTAGTTTATATTTAAAATGGCTTACTTGGAGGTAACACATATTTGGGTCTCACTTTTTTTAATCCACTCAAAGAATGTCTACCTTTTAATTGGATTGCTGAAAACTGTTTACATTTAGTGTAATTATCAATATGGGTAGGTTTAAAGCTATCTTGCTGTGTGTTTTCCTGTCTTATGTTGCTTTTCTCCTCTTTTTATGATTTCTTTTGAATTAATTTGATGATTCTGTTATCTTCATAGTTGGTTGATTAGCTACATCTCTTAGTTTTGCTTTTATAATGATTGCTCTCAAGTTTGCATATACTTCTTATCATAAGCTGCATTTAGATAGTATACCACTACTGCTGGAAGGTTCTTAGGCTTCCATTTCCCTTCTTCTGTCCTTTCTGCTGTTGTCGGACATTTTACTTGTCATATGCTATGAATTCCACAATTTATTTTAGCTTTGAAACAGTTATTTTTTAATTCACAAAATGAAAGGGAAAGTCTTTTGTATTTACTCATATATTTGCCATTCCTGGTGCTCTACATTCCACTGTGTAGTTCCAACCTTCTATCTGCTATAATTTTCCTTTGCCTCATAAACCTTCAGCATTTGAGGTGCAGGTTTTCTGGTGACAAATTCCTTAAAAGGGGTTTTTGCTGGGTATAGAATTCTAAGTTGAGGGGTGACCAGATTGCTCAGTTGGTTAGAGCACGACCTCTGAACAACAGGGTTGCCAATTCGGTTCCCACATGGGCCAGTGAGCTGCGCTCTCCACAACTAGATTGAAGACAGTGAGCTGCCTACGAGCTGCTGGAGGGCTGGCCAGATGGCTCAGTTGGTTAGAGTGTGAGCTCTCAACAATAAGGTTGTGGGTTCAATTCCCGCATGGGATGGTGGGCTGCACCCCCTGCAACTAAAGATTCAAAGCAGCAACTAGACTTGGAGCTGAGCTGCGCCCTCCACAACTAGATTAAAGGACAACAACTTGGAGCTGATGTGGCCTGGAAAAACACATTGTTCCCCAATATTCCCCAATAAAAAATAAAAATCACTTAAAAAAAAAATTCTAAGTTGACAGTCATTTTTTTGACTATTTAAGATGTTGCTCAATTGCCTTCCAGCTTTCAGGGTTTCTGATATCTGCTGTCATTCTTTGTTCCTCTGAATAGATTGTCTTTTTTTCTCAGGTACTTTAAGATTTTATATTTTTCATTGGTTTTCAGTAGTTTGATGACGAGGTGCTTTGGTGTGGTTTCTTTATGATTATTCTGCTTGGTGTGTTGAGCTTCTTAGATCTGTGGGCTTTATTGTTTTCGTCATATTTGGGAGTGTTCTGGCCAGTTTTGCTCTTTCCTCAGTTCCCCCTGACCTTTTTTCCTGAGAGGAATTATAGAAATTTTTTTTTTTTCATCTCTTCCATCATCTTCAAGTTTCCCTCTTTTTTCTTGAACATATGGAGCATATTTATAATGGCTTTTTGTTTTTGTTTTTAATTTTATTGGGGAGTATTGGGTAACTGTGTTTCTCCACAGCCCATCAGCTCCAAGTTGTTGTTCTTTCAATCTAGTTGTGGAGGGTGCAGCTCAGCTCCAAGTCCAGTTGCTGTTTTCAATCTTTAGTTGCAGGGAGCGCAGCCCACCTTCCCATGGGGGAATTGAACCTGCAACCTTATTGTTGAGAGCTCACGTTCTAACCAACTGAGCCATTGGCCACCCCTCCGGCAGCTCAGTGGCAGCTCATTGTCTTCAATCTAGTTGTGGAGGGCACAGCTCACTGGCCCATGTGGGGATCGAACCTGCAACCCTGCTGTTCAGAGCATGCGCTCTAACAAACTAAGCCATCCAGCTGCCCCTATAATAGCTTGTTAAACATTATTTGCTACTTCATCCCTCATCTTTGTCTTTTCTGGATCTGTTCTGTTGGTTGACTTTTTTCTTGCTTCTTTACATGCCTAGTAATATGTGATTGGTTGCCAAACATTGTGACTCCACATTTTTTAGTGCTAAGTTTTGGTTTTTTTAGATTCTATTCTAAGGTACAATTAAGTTACTTGGATTCCGTTTGATCTTTCAAGACTTGTTCTCAAGTGTCATGAGTGCTGGTTCAGAACAGTCTTTAATCTAGGGCTAATTGGCCCCACTGCTGAGGCAGTGCTCTTCTGAGGACTCTGCCTGATGCCCTGTGTGTTACGAGGCCTTGCACTGAAGCTGGCAGGAACAGGAATTATTTCTGGCTCTGAGATCTGGGAATAGTGTGGCCTGTGACTTTCCAAGGCTTCTTTGCCCAGTTCTAGTTCGTTTCCTCTCATGCGTGTGCAGATCAGTCCTCATCCGAAGAATTGAGGGAATCCCTCTGCAAATCTCCAGAGTTTTCTCTATCACTTTATCCTGCAGTACTCTGCCCCACAAATTCTAGCAGTCTCACTCTCAGCCTCCTCGCTTCTCTCAGCTCCAACAGACTACCAGCTTCTGGTTGCGTTCTCCCTTCCTGAAGAAAATGGAAAAGAGGGAGATGAGCTCAGACTTACTTGGTTGAGGGATAGAACTTGTTTCAGTTGGAATGCTGCTTTGACCTGAGGGCTGGTGCCTTGGGAGACCAAATTTTAGCCATTTGGGCATGTTCTGGTGGCACAGTGCGAAGAATACCTGGTCCCATACATTTAAGAAAAGGTTATCTTCTCTTAAGAGATGCTAATTATGCATTTGACACTGGACACTCAGAAAATACAGAGGATTGATTTTGACTTGTAATGTTATTTCTCTCAGTTCCTGTGACCTAAAGTATACAGAAGGAGTACAGTCCCTCAACTGGACTAAAATCATGAAAACCATTGTTGATGACCCTGAGGGCTTCTTCGAACAAGGTGGCTGGTCTTTCCTGGAGCCTGAGGGTGAGGTGCGTGAGTGTGGGGTTTCTTTTCTGCTACCTAGTTGCCCATTATCATTTGGACAGTTAGGAGAATGCCATATAAGTAGTACATAAGGGACCAGACCAAATGGGAAAATCTCTGAACACATCTTTGTATTATCGTTTCTCCAAATTAGTTTTACAGGTAAATGGTAAATTAACTGGGGCATTTGTAGCCATTGAAAGATTTCCTTAAAATTACAAAAACTGTTTTTTCAATGAATTTCTTAGTATTTATTTGGAAACAATTCTTAAGAGAATTTTGCAAACATTATTTTCTAAAAAGTAGTCCTCCCACTTCTGCATGTTGCATTATTACCAAGAGTATTTCCGCAGTTAATTTTCCTGGGTAAGGAAAGATAAAGTAAATCTTTAAGAAATATGAATAGGGGAGCATCTGAGATCTTGCTCCCCAGCATGTTGTTTGGCTTGAATAAACTCTTGGTTTTTTTTAAAGAAATACGAATTAGGTATTTAGAGTAATAATTGTGCCTTACTGGTAATTTTAAATAAGTCTTTTTATTTCTTGGTCACTCAGGTTTTGTGTTTTTTTTTTGTTTTGTTTTTGTCATGTAAAATGGAACCGGTGGTGGTGTGCTAAGTGGGGTGAATGAATTCATTATGTTAATAAAGTGAATATTTTTTTAAAGAACAGGAAATAGTATTTCTCTCTAACTCACAGGGGAGTGATGCTGAGGAAGGGGATTCAGAGTCTGAAATCGAAGATGAGACTTTTAATCCTTCAGAGGATGACTATGAAGAAGAGGAAGAGGATAGTGACGAAGATTACTCATCAGAAGCTGAAGAATCAGGTTAGTCTTCATAGGGAAAAGTTTCCATGGCTTCCTACTGTCATTTCTGGAAACTGCTTATATAGAAGAGAAGAGTTCTAGCATTCCAGTTCATTTCTATCTAATGACTAATTTTTAATCAATTTCATTCTAGACTATTCTAAGGAATCATTAGGCAGTGAAGAAGAGAGTGGGAAGGATTGGGATGAACTGGAGGAAGAAGCCCGAAAAGGTAATGTTTTTGTTGGGGTTTTTTGTTTGTTGTATTTTTTGGTGCACAAATTTTTAACAGATTTCAGTTGTTAATAATGGAGAAAACAAGGTCTGGAATGTCCATATTCTCCAAGAGGCAAGACTACCTCCCAGGATGCCTTTTCACCTGCTCAGGCCCCCAGTGGGCTCATAGCCCCAAGAGCACATCATCTTACAAGGCTCCCAAACTAGGCCATTCAGTTTCCAAATCTACATCCTGTAACAGTCTAACTTTCTGCGCCTCTTCCAGTTAGGAATGTTTTTACAGTGCCAGTTTAATTACTCTGAAACAAAACACCAAACATAAGTTAAAAATGAAAGGAAATATTACCTACTGTACCCCAAGCATTGTGAAATATTACCTACTGTACCCTATGCATAGATTACCTTATTTAATCCTAAAACAGTTTTCCATTTTATAAACAAACCAAGGCTCAGAAAGGTTAAGCACTTGCCCAGGATCACACAATGGGTGTGACTGAGAGAAGATAAACGTGTAGGTTTGATTCCAAACTGCATTCTGTGTACTATTCCATGCTATCCAGTAGTATTAGGTACCTGTAGCTAATAATGCTTCTTTCTTCTATTTAGCGGACCGTGAAAGTCGTTATGAGGAAGAAGAAGAACAGAGTCGAAGTATGAGCCGGAAGAGGAAGGCATCTGTGCACAGTTCAGGTCGTGGCTCTAACCGTGGTTCCAGACAAAGCTCCGCACCCCCCAAGAAAAAGAGGAAGTAACTTCTGAACTTTGGCCCTCAGCTCCATTCTTCCTCCAGCCCACCCCTGAAAATTTTACATGACAGAAACTGTATTTTTCCTTTTTTTTCTTTTGAAGTTTTGCCGTTTGTGTTTATGGGTTTAGGGGGCCATTTGTGTGGACCAATGTACTCGGGGAATTCCAGGCCCACCAGGACACATGCCGATGGCCCCATCCAGATGGCAAGGCAGGAGGTGTTCTTGAAGAAGGGCAGAGGCTTCCACTGTTAATAAATACCGTTTCATTCCTCTCTCTTCCTGTCACCTTCTGCCAGGACATCGATGGCTTCTGACATCTTACTCTTTGATATCTCAAAGCTGTATTTCCAAGACATTGGTACAAGGTGACCCTTAAGTACCTGTACCATGGGTCTTGACCAGCAGATTCGAGCCTCCATCCTACCCTACTGCCATGACCTGCCTTCCTCACATCTCTGTAAGTTCCATCTTTGCAGTACTCAAGAACAGGTTCTTGGAATTTGCTGATTGTCATAAACTAGACAACTTGAGCTAGTGAGGCAGATCGGGCTGGCACCTCCGTCTGAGTTTTCCTGCTTCCTTGCCTCATGCAGATTCTGAGGTATTTCTGCTGCCTTGGAAGATATAAGAAGCAGTGACACTCCCTGGCTTGGTTTCATCCTTTCAAATTCACACATGGTACATTGGTAGAAACAAAATTACCGCTGTTTCTTTTCTGATATACCTGAATAAGAATGGTTGTGCCTCATACACTGCTTCTGGTGAAATCTAGGAGGAGGCTGAAAGGATCAACATTTAAATCTGGAAGGGGCAAGTCATGCCTTGGGCCTAGAATACCCTGATGAGAAGAGGAAGGGAGGCCACATCTACAGCACAGCCTCTCATCACTGCTGCTCCTTATTTCTACTGGTCTTGCATTGTCCTATATTTATCACAGTTCTGTTGGACAGCTTTTTAAGTATTTGGGGAGTTTATCTTGCCATCCTCCCCCTCCTGATTGTCTTCACCCACCTGTCCCACTGCAGTTCATTCTGTGTTCTGTGACTTTAAAAGAGAGGAGGGGGGGATCTCGGATTTTGTTTGTTTGTTTTTTTCTCCTTAGCAGTAGGACTTGGTATTTTCAATTTTGGAAGAACTAAAAGATGAATAAACTGTGGGGTTTTTTTGTTGTTGTTTCGTTTTTGTAATTTCAACTTTCGTGACAATTCTTTAGCAGTTCCTGAAAGCAAGCCTGCTTCTTGCCTGGTAAAGTACTAAGGTGTTAGAAAAGAATGCCTTTATCCAGCTAGTATCACAAAAATAAACTTTCATAGTCTAAGCTCTCATCATTAGGTTGAGAGATACTAGACATCACAGTAAACCAAATTCATGGTATAGCAAGTTACTTTATAAGAGACTTTTTACTTTGGTTCCTTCACAGAGTTTAGAATGGAATAGCACTTCTTTCATCACGAAAACAAATCTTCAGTCATCTCCTTGTAAATGGCATGGAAGGCAGCAGCAGCTTGAAGGGACACCTTCAGACTTCCTATTGGGGTGGCCTGATCTGCAGGGCTAACAACTGTGGGGAAAGGAAAAAAACATGTCAGGCAGCAGCAGCATTTAATTAAACACTTAAACACCTGGTATTTGCCATGTTAGGTGCTGAGGATACTAAAACGGAGTTACTACATTTCTTATGGAGTCTAGTGGAAGAGAAAGAAAAACAGTTATATATGGTAGGTGCTGTGATGAAAACTCAAGGTGCTTTGGGAACACAGCAGTGGCACCTAACCCAGAATGGAGGAATTGGAAAAGGTTTTCTGGAGACAATCGCAAAGCTGAATCTCAAAAGATATTTTAAACATGTGCCAAGACATGAGAACAAAAGTTTGGAAAACTGCAAGGAGTGACAGAAATGAATCGAGGCAGATAAGCCAGGGCCAGATCAAAAAGGGCCTTGTTTGTCTTCTAAGGAATTTGGTTTTAACTGAAGGTATTAAAAGTGACAGTTCTTATTTGGGTTCTAGAAAAATGACTCATTATTTAGAGAATATATTTGAAGAGAGCATGAGTAGATCAGGAAGGGCAATTAATTAGGCTGTTGCAGTAATTCAGGAGGTAAATGAAGGGGTCTGAAATATAAGTGGAGAGGTGGGGACAGATTCAGAACATTTAAAGAGGTAAAAAGTCGAATTTTGTGGTTGAATGTTGTGTGAGGAAAAGGTTGGAATTAAGGATGACCATTCTAACTTGGGGAACAAGGTGGTAAAAGGTAACACAAGAACCAAGGTTGTAGTTGGGGAGGTACTAGGGGGACGCAAATAGTGACTTAATTTGCTCTAAGTCTGGATTGTACTACAAATCTGGTCTAGAAACTTAGAGTTGAGGTAATTTCTAGGTTATAATTAAAACAATGGATGCAAATACCCAGGAACAGAGTATATGGAGGGGGGGAAAAGACCAAGAATTGAACCAGGGGAATCCAACATTCAAACTCAAAAAGAACCTGCAAAGGAAACAATGATCGCCCAGAGTGATACAGTCAAAATGGCCTAAAAACCACAGGAGAACAGTTTAAAAGGGAGAAGAAGCAATGGTATTAGAGGTTTGGAAAGGTTAAGTAGTAGGATGAGTAAGAAAACCAATTGGATTTGATAAGGAAAATTGATTGGTAAGACCGGAGTGAGTGTGGGTGGATAGAAACTTGATCTTAATTGAAGAGCATAGGAGATGCCAAAATAGTACTGCGGACTGACAGACCAAATATATCAAGGAGCTGAGTTTTGAAGTGGTAAAGGAGAAGGCAGCTGCAGAGCTAGAAAGCAGTTTTGTTTTTAAAATCACACCAACATGTTTAAAGCCTGAATGGAAGTGAGGCCATAATAAGGAAATTACTATAAATCTTTCTTTTAGGAAAAAAAAAAAAAAAGGAAAAGCATTCATTGGCTTTAGGGACTTGGAGGTCACTAGAAAAGGCTTAAGAGGATTTCCCTTATGTACAAAGGGCATGGAGGGCAGGAAGAGCATGGCTTGTTTAGGAAATAACAGGAATAGAAATTGGGAGAGTTGGAAAACAGCTAACAGAGATGGCACTTGCCATGTGCCAAGCACGTCCTAAGCACTTTCCTTAACCTTCCCTTAACCCTTCAGCACTCCCTTAACCCTCGTGGCAATCCTATTAGATAGGAACCTTCTCATCATTGAGGAAACAGGCACAGAGAGGCGAAATAATTTTCCCAACGTCAGAGTTGGGAAGGTACTAGAGGAATATAATGAAGGACCTTGTCTGCCAACCAAAGTTTGAATTTTATAACCCTTGGTCAGAAGTTTTCCTCAAAAAATTTTTTAATCAGTACAAATTCTATGTCATGACTCAATAAACATACATAAATCAAGTTTCACAAAATACTACTATGCAATGTACTCTGATATATTCCACAGTTTTGGGGTTTTATTCCCTCAAATTCTGATTGTGACTTCAATTTCACCACACTATAAACACTGGAAGTTTGAAAACCACTGGTCTAGTGGATAAACTTAAATGCCTACTACACCCTAGCAGCTAAGGTAAATGTGTGACATCCACCTGAATAAGGTAACAAGTGGTGAGGACTGGACAGAGCAGGTCTACCTAAAGGCATTCAAGTGCAAATATATTTAAAAACATGTTGGTCTTACAGCAGTCTTAAAAGTGGGTTTAAGAGGAATGTAATCAAATGTATAGTAATGCTGCAGTAGATGGAAATGGAGTAGACGAAACCAGTGCTGGGAGTCTAGTTCAGAAAACTTGCAGCAGTAGGGATGTCAAGACACTGAAATTGAATAGATAAGATTTAGTAACCAATATTGTGAGAGAGGAAAGAGGAGAATCGGTGTCTAAGAGACTGGATATGTGATAACGCATTTAAAGAGAAGGGGCATTAGCTGCCTTTACAAACCTTAGATGCTTAAGAAAGGTCAGAAATTCTGGTGTTTAAATTTAATTGAAATGAAAAGAACTTGTCTTTTCAAAATTTTCCTATCAAGCATTGGAGATTTGTAATAGATTCTAGTTGTCATAAGGTATATGGGCTGAAACAGACAACTTACTACTTTCATTCTTGATCTAGAAATAAATAGAGGTATAGGGATTTCAATCTAGTTTGTGTCTCATCAACTTCATAGCAGTAATTACATACTGAAGGTTAAAACAGGACAAGTATTTATTAGGATGATTTCCTTAGAAGTGGAACTGAGAGGCACAAAAATTTATTACTCACTTTCTAGCGCTTGCTCTAGAATGTCTCTTCCTGATTCCATGATCTGCCGCAGTTCCAGATATGCATATCCCACTTCTTCACATTCTTTCTTTTCGTCATCCATAGGATCACTTACCACGGTAAACTTTAAACTAAAGGAAAAAACATTCCTTTTAACTCAGCACTCCTGATAACCCTTAGGCTTAAAAAAAAAACGCTAAAAGTAGTCATAAATTATACAATGTCTTCCCTGAATCACTTTTCCCTTGCCTCCATTTTACAAGACTACAACAGCAAAAGAGTGGGTTGGTATACTTTAAAGTAAAAACAGGCCTTCCTTGAGAAGAGGGAACTATAATTCCAGATAATGTAACTGATCAAGTTGTCTAAAAACTGAAGAGAAGGGGCCAGCCCGGTGGCTCAGGTTGTTGGAGCTCCATGCTCCTAATGCCGAAGGCTGCCAGTTCGATTCCCACATGGGCCAGTGGGCTCTCAGCCACAACGTTTCCAGTTCAACTCCTTGAGTCCCACAAGGGATGGTGGACCCTCTGCAACTAACAACGGCGACTGGACCTGGAGCTGAGCTGTGCCCTCCACAACTAAGACTGAAAGGACAACTTGACTTGGAAAAAGTCCTGGAAGTACACACTGTTCCCCAATAAAGTCCTATTTCCCAATAAAGTCCTGTCCCCCTTCCCCAATAAAATATTTAAAAAAACAACACACAACTGGAGATAAGATTTCTTGTAAGATGGTTTACAATCTTTTTATTATTATTATTGGGGAAGGGGTACAGGACTTTATTGGGGACCAGTGTGTACTTCCAGGACTTTTTTCCAAGTCAAGTTGTCCTTTCAATCTTAGTTGTGGAGGGCTCAGCTCCAGGTCCAGTTGCCATTGCTAGTTGCAGCGGGGCGCTGCCCACCATCCCTTATGGGACTCGAGAAATTGAACTGGTAACCTTGTGGTTGAGAGCCCACTGGCCCATGTGGGAATCGAACCGGCAACCTTCGGGGTTAGGAGCACAGAGCTCTAACCACCTGAGCCACTGGGCTGGCCCTGGTTTACAATCTTGATGAAAGATTTGATATGGGCAGTGGAGGTGCTGCACAAAAAACAATATTACAGAAGTTAGAAAAAGAGGTTTTCAATTTCTAAATATAAGTTGGGTAACAAGCCTGAGCAGGGTAAGGGAAAAGGAAGGAATACAGAATTGCAAGATGAATATATAAACAGTATATTCCTTAGAGTTGTAAGTCTTGAAAGATGATGCTTGTCAAGCACACAGCACAGTGTGCCTCACGAGCAGTGAGCAGGCAACATAAATTATTATCTTGACTTAGCCTAGCAAAGAATGATATTGAATTCCAGAAACTGGTACCTCTTAAATTTTTTGAGATAAAATTCACATGCCTTGAATTCATTATTTTAGCCTTTCTAAAGTGTACAATTCAGTATTTTTTAGTGCCATCACAATGTTGTACAACCATCACCACTCTCTAACTCCAGATCACCTTCATCTCCCCTCCAAAAATCCTATACCCATTAAGCAGTCATTCTCCATTCTCCTCTCCCTCAGCTCCTGGTGACCACTCATCTACTTTCTGTGTCTTGATTTGCCTAGTCTGGACATTTTATAATCCTATTAATTTTTAAAAGCAAACGGTGGTGGCTAATAGAAGATGCTAAGAGGAAGAATAGAACTAAAAATTCAAGCTCTTAAAATCATGGCTAAAGATGATTAAGCTAAAATAAAAAATTCTGAAAATGATACATTCTTAGCCCATAAAGCTGTCTTCATTTGTGATTATGTTTCTGTATAATTACCGAGAACTTCAACAATGCAAAGGGATAATATTGACACCCCCCCACACACACCCCAATTTTCCCAGGAAAGGGATAACTATCCTGACCACATGCTGGACACAATACCAAGTACTTTAGGGAAACTATGTTATTTCAGTTTTATCCTTAGAGGAGCCTTCAAGTTAAATAACATCACAGACATCACAGAGCTAGTAAGTGGAAGAGTCAGGATTCAAAACCAGATCTGTCTGATTACAAAGACAATATCCTGTACACTGTGCCATACTGGCAAAAAGGAAGTCAGAGATAAAATCAATTGAAATCTAAAATTGATTAGGTTACAAAAAGACAAGAAAGCAGTTACCACTGTAAGGGAATAAAAGATGAAAGAGTTCTAGGAATTCTGAGAGAAAAAAATGCTAAATTTAACATTAATGTAGAAGGGAAACAACCAAATCACTTTTCATTTCCAAAAATTACCAGTAAGTTTATATCTGTTTTAAAAGTCTACAGTGATATTGACGTCAGAGTCACTGTATATTTCAAGTGGCTCCTTTCTTTCTATGACTAACTAGAGACAAAGTAAATGCAAATAAATTTATTGGGCTTTTAGAAAAGTAATGGATTAAAATACCAGCCCCGTGTTATTTCTTACCCACACATGGAATGGAGATACAGTTGCCAGATTTTGCAAAACAAAAACAAAAGAATAAAAACCCAAAAGAGGTGCCCACTTCAATTTGAATTTCAAATTTCAGCTAAACAATGAATAATCGTTTTAGTATAAGCATATCACGTGTGTTTCACCTGGAACCTCTAAAAGGAGGCATCCTCAGATTACAGGAACAATAAAGACAATTGGCTTTCCTAAAACTTATAATAGACCTAGAATTTACTTCAGTTATATCAAAATCCAAGTATTTCCTGTAGAGAAATAATTTTAAAAATCTAAATATAAAATTAATGTTATAGAGGCATAACATTTGGTAAACTAGCAATGGTACTGTGTTGGTGAGAAATGAATCAAATTACCTTAGAATATCAATGTCGAAGCATTTTATCCATTCCATATAGGTCACTATCAGTACTCAAGTAAGTTACAGCCTCAAAAAAAGCACTCGTCAGCGGCTGGTATGGGTGAGAAACGAACTAAACCTATGAGATTATATACTTTATCAGGTAGTCAGTCACAAACATAAATTAAATTCAGGTGATGGGAAATTCATGACGAGTCAATTAATATTTGAAAAGTTGTTAAAATATTCAATATCAGCACAAAACTAAACTAAAACTCCCGGATTCCTGTGTGAGTATCTCCTTTCCTTCAAAGTGGAGAGCAGCTGCTTACCGTCCTTGTTCAGGATCCTGTCCATTCAGCACGGTGAACAGAAATTGCCTTCGGCTTTTTTGTTCCAGTGGGTCCAGGTCTATCACTGCATTAAGGGTAAGAGAGCAAAAAAGCAAAGAATCATATGCTTTTGCTTCTTGGGCGCTAAGTCTTTCATAAGTGGTATATATAAAACAGGTTGGAGAGCTAGGGCCCATGGGCGGGCCTCCTGTTTTTGTAGTTTTACTGAACACAGCCATGCCTATTTGTTTACATATTATCTAAGGCTGCTTTCCAACGACAATGATAGAGTTGGATAGTTGTGATAGAGACTGGCCCACAAAGCCTAAAATATTTACTATCTGGCCCTTAAAGAAAAAGTTTGGAAACCCCTGATATAAAGGAAGCCTTATAATTTTCATTGAAAGCTATTCTGCCATGTACCAAGATAAATGTACTCCTACTATTTCACGGCTGGAAGAATTCTAGGAAATTGATTTTTTTTTAGGGACACCTTGAGATCTGAGTTTTGTGGCAGGTTCAACTCAAGGTGCTTGTCTCAACATTCATTCCCCACTTTCTCCTCATTTTTATATGGGAATGTTGCAACCTCCAATAAGTTGGCCTGTTTTCCAGCCTCTACTTTAGCGAGGTTTGGCCATGTGATTAAGTTCTTGCCATTATGTTGTGTGAAACCTGCTTAATAGGTTCAGCTGGGGGGCCATCTTCCTCTCCCCTGTAGCCATTAAGGACATGGGATAACCAAAAGGATGGAATACAGGCACTTTGATGATGGGAAGGCAAGACAGAAGTTTCGATCATTGATGGTATCACATAGCCTCAGCCATGGACTGCCCACCTCTGAACTCTCGTTATACACAAGTGAGAAATAAACTTCTATCTAGAATGATGTAAGGGCGGAAACACTAAAAAGAAAAAGGAAAAAAAAAAAAAGGAATAGAAAACAAACAGCTCTTAGAAATTTAAAATATTCAGTCAATGACTGGAAGACAAAATTAAGCAAATCTCCCAAAAAATTGAAAGAAAGAAAAAACAGAGCTAGAATTATAGGAGGAAAATGATAAAATTAGAGGATCAGTTTGGAAGATCCAAATTCTGCTTTAGAAAATGAGAAAATGTTGGGGACAGAATTATCAAAGAAATACTTCCCAGAACTAAAAGCCATGAGCATCCAGATTGAAAGAGCCCCTGAATGGCCAGAACAATTAAAGAAAAAATATACACATTACTCTGAAATTTAAGAACACTAGAGATAAAGAGAAAAAGTTAAAGTCTCTCGGGGAGCAAGGGGATCGTGTTCATATAAAGGTTAAACTCCTGGCCCTAGAAAACCATGGACCAACTGCTTTGAAATTCTGAATAAAAATATTTTCAACATAGATTTCTATACTTAGTCTAATTATCAATCAAATATATGGTAAAATATTTACTTGTAATGTACCCTTTCTTTAAAAGCTACTGGAGGGCCGGCCCGGTGGCTCAGGCGGTTAGAGCTCCATGCTCCTAACTCCGAAGGCTGCTGGTTCGATTCCCATGTGGGCCAGTGGGCTCTCAACCACAAGGTTGCCAGATCAATTCCTCGAGTCCCGCAAGGGATGGTGGGCTTCGCCCCCTGCAACTAGAAAGGGCAACTGGACCTGGAGCTGAGCTGCGCCCTCCACAACTAAGACTGAAAAGGACAACAACTTGACTTGGAAAAAAGTCCTGGAAGTACACAGTGATCCCCAATAAAGTCCTGTTCCCCTTCCCCAAACTTAAAAAAAAAAAAAAGCTACTGGAAAATTTGATCTATTAAAATGAGAAAGTAAATAAGACAGAAGGCAGGAAATCTAACAGAGGAGAGAATTAAATAAAATTCTCCAAATGGCAGCAGTGGGATAATAGCTGAACAGTGGGCCAGAAAGGAACAAGAAGATGAAGAGAAGTCTTCAGGAAAAAAAAACAGATAAATTATTTGACAGGTTTGATTACTGGAAAATTTGGAATGGCTGATGGAGGATGGAAAAGAATTACAATAGATATAATGAAAATAAAGCAAATAAAAAAATTGAGGGAAACAAAATTATACACAAGAAAGGAAATATAGTCATAGTGTAATTCTTGGCTTGACTTTTTGCAAGAATTAATATTTACATATCCATAATAGACATAATTAAGATTGGATTAAATAAAAATTATGATCCCATTATATGGGAGGAAGGGAACATGGGTGTGGTGTAAGGGAGAGAAATATGCTCCAACTTAGGAAGTCAGCAGATAATCTCTAAAACTGCTGAATCATGAAATTGCAATAGAATCATTACTCAGAAATATGAAGTTAAATAATTGAAGCAATATCAGAAAAAGGGAAAAATGGTATGGTGGACTGAGGGGGCATGGGAGGGATCAGAGGGAGGGATTTGTGGAGAAGGTGGGGCAAAGAACTGTTTAATTTTAATTTAAAATCTTTTTAAACTTATTTGATATTTTAAACTATATGCATATATTATTTTGATAAATAACATGAAAGAGTTGGATCCACCACATCAGAAGTCCAGAGTACTTCTGACCTGTTGGTCTAAAAGTCAGTCAGCCTCCTTTTCCCGCCGACCACAGGGGGTGTCTCACCCTTGCTAAAATGGAAGTAGATCTCTTCTCCTGCCTTCGGTTTCCTCAGGGATACTGGAGTCTCTGTCTCTGACAAGGGTAGATCATAGAATTTATACTCCACGTACACCTGTCTTATGCTCTCATCAGACATAACTTCAGCTTCTGAGTAGAAGGCCAGGCTGACAATTTCAATGCACATCTTCTCTGAACTCTGATGAGAAAAAGACATGTATTTCCTATAGGTTAGTGAAGTTCCAAGTGTACATACTCCATTACTCTCTAAGAATCAATCACAGGCCTACTCTACCTAACATACTCATATTATTCCTTGAGAATCAAGTTAAAGGTAAAACTGTCACCAAGAGACAACTTGACTGAATTGTCCCAGCTAACGTGTGGGAAATTTCTAAAGAGAACCTAGTTGTTCTATCTCCTAAATCCAGTGAATCATTTCTCCAGACCAGCCTTTCTTAGCCATTGCCACATACAGAAAGAATCAAGAAACTTGCTGAACACATAGACTGTCTTCAACTTTCTTCATGAAAACCGACCCAGAATTTTCCTGAGGTTAACTCCTAAGAGACCTGCTGCCTGATATTGGATATTTAATAGCTGTTTTAGCCACTACGGCAAACAGCTGCCCGATGCTTCCTGTGCCCGCCTACCTAAGTGCAGGCCACAGAGAAGGACATCAAACCATACTGCCCTCCCACAGCCACTCCAGTACTTTCTGCAATGGTTCAAGAGTCACTGTCACTGTCCTCTCTTTTGGTTGTCCCTCTGTCTACTTTCAAATAAGAGATACCAGGAAGAGGGCTGACATCTCTCTAGTTTCAGGACGTGAACTGAGGCCAAGATAAGTCCCTTCTTTCCACAGTGTGGCAGCAAGTTAGTGTCATAGCACTGGTAAGGACTCAATCCAGGATGGCCCCCTACAAGCCCTTCTTTCCACAGTGTGGCAGCAAGTTAGTGTCATAGCACTGGTTAGGACTCAATCCAGGATGGCCCCCTACAAGCCACAGTTCTCCCTTTCATCTGTGAGTGCCCACTGGCTGCTTCTTTCCTCTAGGGTGCCAGGCCAATGCTCTCACTTCTCCAAAATCTGCCCCCACCCCCTTTTCTTCCATTAGGAAAGAATTGGATCTTCTGTGCTTTCTCCTAGGAAGCTCAGGATGCTATATTTCTCAACAAATCTACAGCAAAACAATCTGAGTGACTCTTAAAAATAAAGATACTTGGTGTTTCCCTCTCAATAGCCCCACACAGCCCTTCTCAACACCCATCATGAAAACCATTGATTCTACACAGTGTTTTCCAAAATGTGGGTTTTGACACTTATGGGTCAGCTTAGTCGTTTCACTAGCATTTTTTTAAATAAAATAATAAAATAAGAGGATAGGCTAGAATAACCAGATACTGATTGAAAAATGCAGGTTTCAGAATAATATGTATCAAAAAAGAAAACAAGGAAAATTAGGTGAAAAGTACATGGCACCTCCCTGTACATTTTTTGCAATTGTTTACAAATCTATAATTATCTCAAAATAAAAAATTTTACAAAGGAATAATATGTGCAGTTCAATGTCATTTCGAAAGCAAAAAAGACAAATACAAAACAGTATGAATGCTAAAGTTCTTTTTTTTGCAAAGATCTGAAAAGACATACCCCAAAATTCAAAACTATAGTTTTCTTGGGGTAAGGGAAAGAAGCAGCAGGGATTATAGATAATGGTCAATAGAGATTTAACATTATCTATAGTATTTTAGTTTTTAAAATAAAAATATATTCTTACCTTACTTGTGTAATTTAATTTAAAAAAATTTTAACTTGCAAATAATCGTACAGCAAATGACCAGAAATCCGTATTTCTACAGTATTCAAATTTATTCTGATAATAAAGGTGAATTCAGAGGATGAACAAGATTAATATTTGAGCCAGGTACACATGAAGGCTTTAGGTTGAACCATATAAAACTGACAATAGTCCACCATTTTTTATCCATAAAAATGATAATTTCATATGGTTTGTTATGGACTGAATGTTTGTATCTCCATCAAAATTCAAATATTGAAACCCTATTCCCAATGTGATGGTATTTGGATGTGGGGCCTCTGGAAGGTAACTAGGTCATAAGGGTGGAGCCCTTATGAATGGGATTAGTGCCCTTATAAAGAAGAGGTCAGCGCTTGCTCCTCTTTCTGTCACTTGAGGAGAGGATACAATGAGAAGTCGGCAGTCTGCAACTGGAACAGGGTCCTCACCAGAAGCTGACCACACCGGCACCCTGATCTCAGACTTTCAGCCTTGAGAACTGTGAGAAATAAGTTGCTGTTGTTTATATGCCATCCAGTCTCTGGTACTTTGTTATAGCAACCCAAATTGACTAAATATGGTTCAATATTTTAATTTGATCTGGAATCTTTTACCTGAGCTAGTTGCAGTACATAATTTTATTGGGACTGAACAGCAAAAAAAAAAAGTTTACATTAGTAATATTAAACCACATTAACCACTGTATATACTAACTCATTTGAACTTGCTGGCAGAAACCCTAAGAGCAGTTACACAGCATTAGTGCCAGACAGTTACCTTTGGCTTATTAATTCAGGTGTGCTAGCTAATTTGTCTGGTGGGTGGAGTTGCTCAAAGTAATTATCTACCATATACAAGGGGTCAGGACATCCTCCACCTGAAATTAAGAGTATAGCAAAAGAGAGTAAACTTTGAGGTTCTTGATACATACTGCAGTTAAATGAGAGTAACTTGAGGCCACAGAGCAAATGGTAATGATTGCTCCCTTCTCATTAGTAGCTATAAGAAGAGGAGGGAGAAGTTTTCTATGATTCATTCAGAGTGGGAGATGGATTCCTGGGACCAGGAATGGGACTTCATCAGGAGGAAACCAGGTTTGGTTGAGATCATTTCTTGGGGGTTCTTAGAGGAAAGGTAATCACAGAGGGCCGTTAGGAACCTTGTGCTGCTTAATAGGGTCTCCTGGGGAACAGTCCCACACACATTCTATGAACACAGGAACTGCACTATTTCTGGACTCAAAGAGAGGCTATTAAAAGATCCAATTCCATATGTATTGTGATTGTTTCACTTTTTTTTTTAATTGGGTAATATTGGGGAACAGTGTATTCCCCAGTATTCCCCTTGACTGGGGAACAGCTCCAAGTCAAGTTGTTGTTTTCAATCTAGTTGTGGAGGGTGCAGCTCATACTGGCCCATGCGAGATCGAACCTGCAACACTGGAGTTATGAGCATCGTGCTCTAATCAACTGAGTTAACTGGCCACCCCCAATTGTTTCACTTTTTTGCAGTATCGAGGAAAGACGTTTATTTTGGAAGGGTCTTCTTTAAGTTGTACTATTCAACCTATCCAATTGACCTGGCAGGCAGAAGAGAAATGTTACCCCACTGTTTCAATCCCCACCCCTTAGGGTCTAGTCCTTCGTAGGGACCACCAGCAGATGATAGAAGCTTGACCTTGAGAACTAGAATATTTCAGAGAGGATAGACTATTGCCATCATCAACATCATCATCACTATTATTTAGTGCTTAATTTGTCTTAGGCATTGTATCAAACCATTACCACACATTACCTTATTTAAATCACGTCTCATCACTATAAGTTAGGCATATTTAATATTCTCTCTTTACAGGTGAGGAAACAAAGCCTAATAGAGATTAAATAACCCCCCACCCCCAACTCTGTATAGACGATAAGTAGCAGGACCAGGACGTGAACCACTTCTGCTTGAACCAAATCTCCGTGCTCTTAAACACTACACTCTCTTGCCTCCTCCGTTATCCAGGCTGACTCCAGGCAGAAGAGTGACAGAGCTCGAGTATTGTGTCTGGGCCTGCAACTCCTTCGATCTTTTATGCCTATTTTGAACTATAATCATGATTGATCATAGATGTGTCTGTGGTGTAAGTTTAATTTGATAGTAACATTAATTTTTTGCTGAATAGGTACAGTTTTCTTATTTAGTTTTTCAAGTAACATTTTTGGGTACGCAAAACTTTTCTAAAAGGGGATGTTATTTAGCAGTCTTGAATTTAGAGTAAAATTTTTAAAAGATTTTTATTAAAATATAGGTAACATACAATATTATATCAGTTTCAGGTGTATACCATAGTTATTCAACATTTATATACCTAAAGAAGTGATCACCATGATAAGTCCAGCAACCATCTGACACCGTACCACACTATCACAATATTATTGACTATATTCCCTATGCTGTACATTACATCCCCATGACTATTTTGTAACTACCAGTTTGTATTTATTAATCCCTTCACCTTTTTCACTCACCCCAACTATCCTCCCATCTGGCAACCATCAATATGTTCTCTGTATCTGTGAGTTTGTTTCTGTTTATTTATTTTGTTCTTTAGACTCCACATATAAACAAAATCACATTGCATCTCTCTTTCTGTCTTACACTCCATTTAGCACAGTACCCTCCAGGTCCATCCATGCTGCCACAGATGGCAAGAACCCATTCCCTTCCATGGCCGAGCAATGTTCCATTGTATGTATGTGCCACCTATACTTTATCCATTCTTTCATCAACAGACACCCAGGATGGCTCCACATCTTGGCCATTGTAAACAATGCTGCAATGAACATACAGATGCACAGGTCTCATTGAAGTACTGTTTGGGTTTCTTCAGATAAATACCCTAAAGTGGGATTACTGGGTCCTTCCTCTGTTGTTACAGCCATTGTCTTAAAGTTTATTTTGGGTCAGCCCGGTGGCTCAGGTGGTTAGAGCGCCCCCCTCCTAACACCGAGGTCACTGGCTTGAATCCCACCTGGGCCAGTGAGCTGCGCCCTCTACAGCTACTATTGTGAACAACAGCTCTTCCTGAAGCTAGGCTGCAGTGAGTTGCCACTGGCTGCTGAGAGCTGCGCTGGGTGAGTGGATGGGGCAGGCAGAAGAAGGGAGGGAAAAAGTTTATTTTTTCTGGTATGAGTATTGCAACCGTGGATTTTTAATTTTTTTTCCATTTCCATTTTCATGAAATATCTTTTCCCATCCCTTTATTTTCTGTGGCTTTCAACATGATGTGATTCTCTTGTAGGCAGCATATGTAAGGGGTTTTGTTTTCTTATCTATTCAGTCCTCCTATACCTTTCAATTGGAGCATTGAATACATTTACACTGAAAGTAATTGTTCATAGATATGTAGCTATTGCCATTTTATTATTCATAATTTTGATTTTATTTTTTTTCCATCTTAAAGAAGGCCTTCTAACATTCCTGTAATACTGGTTTGGTGATGATGAACTCCTTTATCTTTTTCTTGTCTGAGAAGCTCTTTATCTGTCCTTCTATTCTAAATGATAGCTTTGCTGGGTAATCTTAGTTGTAGGTCCTTGCTTTTCATCATGTTGAAGGTTTTATGTGAGTCCCTTCTGGCCTGCAAAGTTTCTGTTGAGAAATCAGCTGACAATCTTATGGGAGCTCCCTTATAATTTACTAGTTATCTTTTTCTTGCTGCTTTTAGGATTCTCTGTCTTTAACCTTTGCCATTCTAATTATAATGGGTCTTGGTGTGGGCCTTCTTGGGTTCATCTTGTTTGGGACTCTCTGTGTTTCCTGTACTTTTATGTCTATTTCCTTCACCAGATTAGGAAAGTTTTCAGTCATTATTTCTTCAAATAGGTTCTCAATCCCTTGCTTTCTCTCTTCTTCTGGTACCCCTGTGATGCAAATGTTGTTATGTTTGATGTTGTCCCAGAGGTCTCTTAAACTGTCCTCATTTTTTTGGATTCTTTTTGCTGTTCTAATTGGTGTTTTCTGCTACCTTGTCTGCCAAAATGCCTATTTGATCCTCTGCTTCATCTAATCTGCTGGTGATTCCTTCTAGTGAATTCTTCATTTCAATTATTGTATTCTTCAGTTCTGATTCTTTTTTATGGTTTCCACTATATTCTTTTTTATGCTTACTATCTCTTTGTTGAAGTTCTCACTAAGTTCCTTAAGCCTTCTTATAACTATTGTTTTGAACTCTGTCTCTGCTGGGTTGCTTACCTCTATTTTATTTAGTTCTATTTCTGGAATTTTCTCCTGTTCTTTTATTTGGGATGTATTTCTTTGTTTTCTCATTTTGGCTGCCTCTCTGTTCGTTTCTATGTATTAGGTAGATCTGCTATGTCTCCCAGTCTTGGCCTAGTGGCCTTATGTAGTAGGTGATGTGTGGGGCCCTGGCACAGTCTCACTGGTTACCTGCTCCAGATGTTCCAGGAGTGTCTCTTGTGTAGGTTGTGTGTACCCTCCTGTTATAGTTGAGCTTTGGTTGCTATTGGCACATCAGTGGATGGGACTAACCCTCAGGCTGTTTGGCTATGAGGTTTGGCCACATCCACAGCTTACAGGCTTCTATGGAGAGGGCTTACCTCACTGAGTGGGATTAGCTCTAGGGAGCTCTAGTGCCTTTTGAGACTGCCCTTTGGGTGTGCTACGTGTGGAGCTAATTGTGCTGTGTTCTGCTGTGGTCTGAAGTCAACCTCCAAGTATGTTGGTTCTGGGGCCTCTTGTGAGGGGCTCTGGCGCAGGTCCAGGTCACCTACTTCCTGTGACCAGCCAGGGACTATCTGGTAGGAGATAAAAAGTGATCTGTGGTTGTTCGCTGCCAGTGGTAACCTTGGAGGTGTGTGGGAGAGGCCACGCTGCGAACTGAGGACAGCTGCCACCAGTACCAGCCCTGGAGTAACTCTACAAAAAGCCAGGATATCCAGAGGCCTGCTGCCATCTACTGGCTCCCTTCAGGTTCAACCACTGAAAAAGCTTCGTGTGGTACACAAGTTGTGTGAGGCAGGGTCTCAGGTAGTCAGTAGAGTGGGAAGACTTGTGCTCACCAAGTAAATGTAGACTCTGAATTGGTGTCAATGCTGAGCCTGGAGTGACTCAGCAAAAGTCTGAGCACACCGAGGCCAGTTGCCAGTCACCTGGGGCCTATGGACTCTGATAGTTTCCCAAGAAAGAGTGAAATGTGGGCGGGGCTGGCTGCTCAGTGGAGAAAGTGCCTCTGGCAGTGGGTGAGTTGGATGGGGCAGGGTCCCACCTGAATCAGTAGGGCAGATTAAGAGAGCTCACCTGGCCAATCAGACTCAGATTTGGCCTGTGGAGGCGGGCTCAACATGGAAAAGATGGTGCCCACCTGCCAGCTGCATGGGAGGCAGACCCCTTGGAAAATGCCGACTGTCCACCAGTCCTCCCCCTGAAGCTGCATACCTTAGTCTCTTCCCCTGTATGTCTCTGAGTCTCCCCAAGTCACCATCCCTCCACTGGAGCCCAAGGTGAGTGCCTGGGAGTGAGAGAGTCTGTGTGCAGGCCCTTTAAAACTTCTGGTTTTCCGGCAGTCTTCCGTCCCACCCAGATGATCAGAATCCCGTTTTTCACAGCTAGGTGTTGTGGGGGCTCCTCTTCCCAGCACCACGACTCTGGGCTGGGGAGGCCTGTGTGGGGCCGGGATCACTTGCTACTCCAGGGGGAACCTCCGTGGTCGAGATATCCCTCCCCGTTCTCAACCACCATATGTTTGAGGCCAGGTGGGTCCACGTCTCCACCCCTCCTACCAGTCTCAACATGGCGTTTTTATATCTTTGGTTATAAAACTTCTGTTCAGTCAGACTTCAGATGGTTCTCCAGTTGATTGTCTATAATTTAGTTGTAATTTTAATGTGTTCACGAAAGGGAGCAGGCAGTGTTTACTTACTCCACCATCTTGGATCTCCTCCCTAGAGTAATATTTTTAATGGAATCTGTCTACCTTGTAGTTCAAAAGTTTGCTGACCAGCTGGCTGCTCTTTGGGTTGATCTGAGGTGGCAAGGTTTAGAAACCTTGACTGCAGTTCCAGCCCCTTCACTAGCTCTATAATCCTGGAAGCATCATTTAATCTTTTTTGATCTCTCAGGTATTTTTGTCTAGTTCTAACATTCAATGGCTCTGATTTGTCTTATAAACATTTCTCAAGACATTAATTTACATAATGTCAAAAAAAGATGACAGATAAAAGTTCAGAAGATAAATGTAATTGTTTGCCATATTAACTGTATAAGTCTTCTTATTTTGAGTTGTTTCTCCCTACTCCAATATTCTTAATTTTCCTGCAAATCCTTAGTACAAGTTCTGACTTTCAAGGAAGTTTTCTGTCCTCTGCAAAAGCAACAATAATTTCCCTTTTCTGAATTCTTAAAAACCTTAGAATTTATATCACATAATCTACCCACTTGATTCTAGGTCGCCTATATTTTTCTTTATTGTTTCAATGAAGTTCATAATCTTCAATTAGATTTTAATCTTTCATTCAGTCACTCATCCAATAAATATTTACTGAACACCTACAAATGTGCCAAGGAGGATTCTAGTGGCTTGAGAAAGTGATTGTTTTCTACCTCATTTATAACCCCACAAGATTCTAATACAATAATTGTTGAATATACCTGTGGATATTTTATATATATTTGTGTATGTGTACCCTCAATTAGTTCCAAAAGAGATTTGAGACCAAAATGTTTAATAAATAATTGTAATGACAGGTATTAAAGGTTGAGTAAAAAACTTCAGAAACTGAATGATCCCTCTGAGCCCTCCCAGGAAGAATCCTTTCCTCCCTTCCAACCTCCCTCTCCCAAAGTAAAGCTGCTCTCGGCAGGTGGATTTAAAGAAAGGGACATCACTCCGGCTAGGGGTGAATCACAGTGCACAATGAAGAAGGCAGGCAAGGGATCCAAATAGAAGAGAGAAGTTTTGAAGCAAGTCCTCATTTACACCACATCAAGAAAATGATCCTTTCATCTGACCGCATCAACAGACTTCCATTCACTCACAACATATGTTTAACTAAATAACTTCAATTTCCCACCAGGTTCATTAAAACTGGATTTGAACTTCACATACATGGCCATTAAGCACACTAACTTGCATTATTTACAATCTTGTCTCACACTCCATAATTATACCAATGTACTTACTGGCTTAGGACATTTCTGAGATACGTATGTCACTATGTCATCACTGTCTGTAGTTTGTGCTTCACTGACTTCAGAAGCTTGTTCACAGGATTCTTTATCTGCTAGAGAAGAGGCCAGAGTTATAGAACTGTTTCAGAGCACCCTGTTTAGCCCAAGAAAAGACCCAATACCTACATCATTAATCCACTGTCTGGTCACTAGTCCTGAGTACCTAGATTTTGGGCTACATTTATTAAGAATCAAACCCTGTTTTTCAAAGATTCCCTGATTCGGAAGCTTGCCAAACACTCAGGGTTTACTTCTGAAAAAAAGAAAGAAATGGAAAGAAGGAAGAATTGAAAGAAGGAAGATAGAAAGGAAGTTTGGGCTGGAGAAAATGACCAAGCCAAGGAAAAGCAGTGCAATCAGGGTGTGGCAGATTGCATTTTCCAAAGACACCCTCAAACAATACCTCCCATCCAACGTGAAATTGTCCCACGTACTCTCTTTACAGTGTGACATTGACATATTTTATTGGACATTCAAATTTCCTTTTTGTAGAGTGCCTTTCAAATCTTTTCTCATTTTCCTATTGGGTTATTTGTCTTTCTCTTATTGATTTGTACAAGTTCTGTATTTTTTTCTGAGTTTGAGCCCTTTGATGGTTACCTGTGTTACAAATGTCTTTTCCACTCTGTAGCTTGTCTATCTAATCTCTTACTGAACAGAAATTCTTACTGTTAAGGTGGTCAACTTTATCAATATTTTTCTTTATAGTTAGTGTATTTTGTTTCTTAGTAAATCTTTTCTTATTCTGAATGATGAACAATGCTGTTATGAGTATTTGTGTACAAGTCTTTGGGTGGAGAAATGTTTTCATTTCTCTTGTGTAGATACCTAAGAGTAGAATTGCTGGGTTGTAAACTATATGTTTAACTTTTTAAGGAACAGCCAAATATTTTTTCAGAGTGGCTATACGATTTTACATTCCCACCAGTAATGTATGAGGTTCTAATTTTTCCGCATCTTCACTAATACTTGACACAATCAGCTTCTGGAACGTATCAATTCTAGTTGGTGTGTATCGATATCTCACTGTGGTTTTATTTTATAGTTCTCCTAATGACTAACGACGTTGAGCATCTTTTTGTATGTTTTTTTAGCTATTCATATATCTTTAGTGAATGTCTATTCAAATCTGTTGACCATTTAAAATTAGGTTGTCTTATTGAGTTTTAAGAATGCGTTATAGATTATAGACATAAGTTCTTTATAAGAAATGTGATTTGCAAATATTTTCTCTTAGTCTGTGGCATATCTTTGTTTCCTTAATATGTCCTTTGGGGGGGCGGGGGGTGGGGGGTGGGAGATGAGGGTAAGGGGGATCGAATATATGGTGATGGAAGGAGAACTGACTCTGGGTGATGAACACACAATGGGATTTATAGATGATGTAATACAGAATTGTACACCTGAAATCTATGTAATTTTACTAACAATTGTCACCCCAATAAATTAAAAAAAAAAAAATGTCCTTTGAAGAACATACATTTTTTCATTTTGCAAAAGTCCAATTTATCAATTTTTTATTTTATGAATCATGCTTCTGATGTCATATTTAAGAAATGATTGTCTAATCTGAGGTTAAATATTTTATCCTACGTTTTCTTCTAGAAATGTTATAGTTTTGAATCTAATATTTAGGTTTATGATCTATTTTGGTTAATTTTGTGTATAATGTGAGGTAAGAGCTAAATTTCTTTCTTTTTTTTTTTTTTTTTTTTTTTTGTATGTGGCTATCTGATTGTCTTAGCACCATGTGGTGGAAATATTAGATTTCCCCTATTGAACTGCCACGGAACATTTGTGGAAAATCAATTGACCATAAATATAAGGGATTATTTCTTGATGTGCAATTGTTTCACTGATCTTTAAATCTATCTTAATGCTAATACCACACTATCTGAATTACTGTTGCTTTATAGGAAGTTTTGAAATCAGATAGTACAAAAATTTTAGTTTTGTTCTTTTACACAATTGTTTTGGCTATTCTGGATTCTTTGCATTTCTATATAAATTTGGGGGAGAATTGCCATCTTAACAATTACGAATGGTCCAATCCATAAACATGGTACATTTCTCCACTTGTATGAATCTCCCTTAATCTCTCCCAGGAGCTTTTGTAGTTTTCAGTATACAGGTCTTGTACTTCTTTGTTAAATTTACTCCTAATATTTTATTCTTTTGGATGATATGGTGAATGAAATTGTTCTCTTGATTTCATTTTCAGATTGTTCAGTGATAGTGTATGGAAATACAATTGATTGGGGCATATCGATTTATATCCTGCAATCTTGTTCACCTGCTTTTAAGTTCTAGAGTTTATGTTTTATTTTTTCAATTTTTTGTAGATTCCTTATGATTTTCTAAATACAGGGTCATGTCAACTGCAAATCAAGACAGCACTACTCCTTCATTTCCAATCTGTATAACTTATTGCAATGATTGAAACCTTCACTACAATGTTCAACAGGATTTGTGAAAGCAGACATCCTTTCTTTGTTCTCAATCTTAAGGGAAAAGCATTCAGTCTTTTACTGAATGAATATTAGCTATAGGTTTCATTGTCCTTTATTAATCTGAACCAACTTCTATTCCTAGTTTGCTGAGAGCTCTTATCAAGAATGGGAGTTAGATTTTGTGACATGCTTTTTTCTCCAGCTATTGAGTGATCATGAAGGTTTTATTCTATTAATACAGTGCATTAAGTCAATTTGCTGATGTTAAACTACCTTGCATTCCTAGAATAAATCCCACTTGATCATGGTATCCAATCCCTTTAATATTTTTATATTTTGCTGGATTTGTTTGCTAATACCAGGGGTGCCAAAAAAATGTATACTAGTGGACACTTTAGTCAACATTGCTCAAGCAGTAGTTCACCGTAATCAGAAGTGTCTGGACACTGATGGTAACCACTTTAAGCAACTCTTGTAATTGCAGAAGTCAAATGTAACTTGCATTCATATTTTGTTATTGGTATATATTGAGTATTGCAATTTTAATGCAGTTTTCCTTTCTTAAAATGTGTATACATTTTTTCGGCACCATCTGTATTTCATCAGTCAGAGCTGCCTTAGTACCTCATCAGTGAGAATTATTTGTGAAAAAATAGGCTCTGCTTCCTGTAGTCTCCAGAAAGTGGTTCTCAAAAATATCTCCCCAGTTGATGCTTATCAGGAACTTCTGCCTCACTTTTGGTGGCCATGAGACTCCTAACACGTCTGGCCCTTCAAGGAAATGACGAAAATGATACGCTTTCTCCATTGAGTAAGATCTTGAGATACCCAACATGTAATCTGCACTATCTCAGGTTCGTATCTTGTTCTTCTACCATTCATCAATGAGCTGATCGCTCCTCTTCCCTTGAAATAAACCAGTCTCATTCTTGACAACCTCCTAGCAAATGAGCTTCTAGATGAGGGCATCAAGTCGCTGTACATGACTTTGAGATACCTAACGTGCTTCCTGCTGAGGTTGTCATTGGAAATGGTCACCTTATAGAAACCTGTGGCAAGGAACTGTCTTCTACTTTGATCCTCAACCAGAGGCTGACTCACCTGTGTTTAGCAAAGAAAGCCCTTGGGGATAGCAAAGTGAATCTTCTGTGTGAGAGCTTGAGTTACCCCCAAAGTAAATTACAGACCCTGGTATTATGGCGCTGCACATAACCAATGATGGCTGCAATCACATCCCAAAGCTTCTCCCAGAGCAATCAGCCTAACACTCTTGGACCTGGGGCTGAATCACATAGAAATTACTGGACTGAAGTTTCTGTGTGAGGCTTTGAAGAAACTACGGTGTAACCTGAGATGTCTGTGGTTGTAGGGATGGGCCATCATTTATTTGAGTTGTGCAGACCTCTCATCTGTCCTCAGCCACAACCAGAGCTTGATCACTCTGGGCCTGGGCCACAATTCCTTGGGGGTATGGTGGCGTCAAGACATTGTGTGAAGCCTTGAAACCAAAATTTCCCCACTGGGCACTCAGGTTAAAGATAGAAGAACCTGATGCTCAAATCCAGAAACCGCTGACAGAAACCAAAGAAAGCAACCCACAACTGACTATTGAGAGCGACAATCGAGAGCCCAGAAAAAAAGACCTCCTTATGCCTTCGTATTCTGAATGCAGATATGAGTTATACCTATCAGCTAAATATTGCCTCTATCCCCCTTCTTTCTCTTCTCCTAAATTTAATTAAATGTAGCTTTGACCTCCTCATTTTATGCTGTATGTCTTTTTTACTCTTTTCTATAGAGTCATTTATTCTACAATAAAGTAATGGATCTTCGAGGTGATGGTGAACTTCCTATGAATTCTCTCAGTGATGTTAGTTGCAGAGTCAGATGTTATTTTAGCCTTGGTTGTGCCTCTGGCTTACATGAAACATGTACAAATCACTTAACTTTGTTATAGATGAAATATCTATTAATATATCTCAAGTATATTAAGAGAAATAAAGGTGAAAGCATTCATGAAAAAAGAAAAAGAAAAACCAAAAATTTACTCTCTCACAGTTCTGGAGGAGGCCAGAAGTCCAAAATCAAGGTGTTGGGAAGTCCATGCTCACTCCAAAGGCCCTAGGGGACAATCTGTCTTTTCCTTTGTTCCCTTGCCATTTCCAGCTTTTGGTGGCACCAGGCGTTCCTTGGCTTGTGGCCACATCACTCCAGTCTCTGACTCCATGGTCACATTGCCTCTTACTCTTCTGGCTGTAACTCTTCTGTGTGTATCTCTCCTAAAGACACTTTCGTTAGATTTAGAGTCCACTCAGAAAATCCAGGATGATTTCAT
This sequence comes from Rhinolophus sinicus, assembly GCF_057876585.1. Taxonomy (NCBI): domain Eukaryota; kingdom Metazoa; phylum Chordata; class Mammalia; order Chiroptera; family Rhinolophidae; genus Rhinolophus; species Rhinolophus sinicus. The sequence continues at coordinate 129,943,100 of NC_142503.1, forward strand.
CTTAGCATCTTTAACTTACTTACATTTGCAAAGACTCTTTTTTCAAATAAGGTCACATTTGTTCTGGGGTTTAGGACATGGACATCTTTGGGGGGCCACCATTGAAATTACTGCATTATTTATTTAGGTTATAAATATATTTTCAACCCTACAAGTTAATATTTTTGCTTTATACAGTCACTTAAATTAACCCATATCCTTTGCTTTGCATTCCTTGTTGCATCTTTGTGTTTTCTTCTGGGATAATTTTCCTTCAGCCTAAAAAACAATAAGTTTCTTTAAAATGTAGCTTGGAAGCAAACTCTCCATTTTGGTTTGTCTTAAAATGTCTATTCCGTTTTCATTCGGGAAGGATATTTTTGTTGTGCAGAGAATTCTTGGTTGGCTGTTAATTTTCTTTCAGTACATTGACGGTATCTTGCCATTGGTTTTTAGCTATAGTTGCTGCTCTTGAGAAGTCAGTTATCCATTTTACCGATGCACCCATGGCTGTCTTTTTCTTATAAATGGGTGCTTTTAATATTTTCTCTTTGATTTTATTTTCAGCATTTTTTCCCTGATACATCTAGATTTGAGTTTCTTTGTACTCAATCTGCTTGAGTTTCATTTAACTGAATCTTAATATCTTAATATTCATTCTGGAGAACTCTTAAGTCATTATCACTTTAAACATTGCCGTTGTTCCCCTTCTTTCTCTTCTCCTACATTTAGTTAAGTGTAGTTTAGACATCTTCATTTTATCTTTTATGTCTCTTTGTTCTTCTTTTTTATTTTCCATCTTGCTGTCTCTCCTTGCTTTATTCTGGATATTTTCACCAACTCTCACTTCAGTTGTGTCTTATCTGCTTTTATATTTTGCTCATAAATTTCTGTATTTAGCAAGGTCTATCATTCCTATTAATGTATTCTCAAATTTGCAATGTATTTTGCAAACATTTCATAATTGATTCAGGAAAGAAAAAACAACCCATAAATGAATGTCAAAAGTATTAGGTGAAATTTGATGAGGAACAAAACTGTTATATAGTCTCAAAATATCTTCTCGTAAATTAGTTAATAACTATGAAAGGAAAAATAATTTTCTGATGGAAAATCCTGACAGGTGTTTTCTTAACCAAGTGATCAAAGTTAATATCACCAATAATGGGACAAACTGACATCACATACCTCCTACTATGATGCAGTGAGGGCACAATATCACTTCTGTGGTATTTCTGTAAAAAAATTGATGACCTGAGTCTAATGATGAAGAAACATCAGACAAATCCAAATTGAGAAGGAACACTTTACAGAACAGCTCATCTACACTGTCCAAAAATGTCAATCTCATGAAAGACAATGAGGAACTATTCCAGATTAAAGGAAACTAAAGAGATATGACTGAATGCAATATATGATCCTGGATTAGATAAGGGGAAAGAGTCTGCTACAATGGACTTTATTGGGATAGTTGGCAAATTCTGAAAATGGACTGGACATTAGGTAATAATGTATCCATGCTAAATTTGGAAACTTAATAATTATACTATGGTTATAATTTCTTTTCTCTTATTAAAAGATGATGTTTGCAACTTATTCTCAAATGCTTCAGAAAAAATGATAAAGCAAAAAGTGGAAAAATGTCAAAAGTTGATGAATTTGCATGAAGGGTTAATATGATTTTTTGTCCTATTCAACGTAGCTCTTGTGTAAATTTGAAATTTTTAAAAAACAAAATAGTTTTTAAAACTTACAATATCAATTTTCATAGCTCTAGTTCCTTGCTGAAAATTAAAATTCAGCTTTTCTCTCCATGAAGCTAGTAAACACAGTTGTTATGCAGCTTGTGTCTGATAACTCCAGTATCTGGAGTCTTGGTGGGCTTCGGGTCAGCCCTGGTCCTTCTAGTCCTGCAAGCGCCCAAAGTACGGTTCTTCCTCTCAGAGCAGAAGAGGCTCAGAATGGTGCTGCTCTCTGTGTTCCAGACCAGAGTGGGAAATTCTGCCCTGGGCAAACACCTGTCTACACTGGGCAGACACCAGAGTCTGTCTGCATCCATTTCCCCACCCCAAAAGTCCACCAAAAGCATGATTCTATCTCTCCCCCACTTCCTTCAGACTAGCAGTGTCCCAGACCTGAAGTAGTTCCAGCCCACACTGTCTGAGCTCCAGTCACCTCCCTGATCTAGGTTTGGTCATTCTTCCTTCTCTTATTGGCTCTCTAATGCTTTTAAGAACAATTAAGATTTTTAAAAAATGTATTCACTTAGCTTTCTAGTTGTCATCAATGGGAGAGTTAGTCTGAATGACCTCGTTTGCCATAATCATAACCTGAAATCATGTCTACTTCTCATTATAACACAAAAGGCTTACCTTAGTTAAAAAAAATTTGGATTAACATCACAAATGATCCAATCACACTCCTCCTCCTATTTCTTTGTAACCATAATTCACAAGACCCTAGAGTGAATTAACATTTTATAATTGCTAGGTAACTAAATTGCCTGTTAGCTGGCTTTAAATACATAGAAAGCTACTTTCTTTGAGAATTCCAGCCTTGATTGGCCTAACTAGCACACTATAACATAAAATTCAATCTAGGATCTTAAGTACGAACTTCCCATGAAAAGTTTAGCAATGCAAGATGAACAAAGAAAGTAATTAATTGTCTTGATAAAAGAATTCAGTGATTATATAGGAAAATTAGATTTTAAAAAGACAATACCATTTACAGAATGTAGGGCTTCCTTCTGTATCAGTGCTGAAGGGGATGATGTCATTTCCTCTTCTTTCTGCTGATTTTTAAAATCGTCATCTATGGAGATCTGAAGTCCTGAGAACTTCCATTCAGTGTAGTCCACCTGCTTCAGAATAAAAACAAATGTAATTGTACGTAATTATAATAATTTCATAAAGTTAAATATAAAATTACACATTATCAATATAATTATATAATTAATACAATATAAATTATTATAACATAATGTAACATACAATTACATGTAAATATATAACCATATAATAATACATATTTGTAATGTCATATATATTATGTGTATTTTAGGTGCTACATAGTAACTTTAATCTAGTTTTCTATGAAAAAAGGCAGTATCAAGCATATAGGAAGTGTTCACTAAATATTTGTAATTTAATTACAGTTGAAGTGGACTGGTTAAATTGTGGTACTAAAGTTCTAAGCATAAACTGCAGGATCTATAATTTGTTGAATTAAATTAAAATGAGTGGACAGTCCAGAGGTTTATTAAACTACTGTGTTTGTGGAAACACATACTAGCCACAAAAAGACATGACTATTGCTTATCTCGTGTGTCTGTTTCTGCTTCTGCCTTTGAGAATAATATATCTGGGAACACTACAACCCATATTTTAGCTCTTCGGGGTTTCGAAAGCCTTACCTGTAGTGTATTCCCAGTTAAGATGTTACGACTAAGATACTCCATTCTGTTCTTTCCTTGGATCCCTGTTCTTTTGCCATGTCTTCTTCTTGAGTAGCTTGCAACCTGGTGTTCCCTTTCTTTTCTTTCTCCTGGCTGAGGAGGTTTTCTCTTAGCTGGATACTGGCCAGCTTCAATGGGAATCTCAGCAGATACCACCTGGTCCTAAATAGAAGGATCAGAGACAGCCTTACAAGATGATGGTTTAACAGCCAAGATACTCAAGAAAGGAATTTTTAAGCTAGCGTCAGACTTCATTTCTCTCCAGCTACAGAGCTGAGACATGCCCTCTCTCTCTCCTTGCCACAATAAAACCCAAAGTTTTGCTCCATCAATAGCCTGAGGGCATTATGAGGGATGCAGATTAAGCATGCAGAACACATGACACAGAAGGAACTTCTTTTCCTCCAATTTTAATACTGTCTTCTTTAAATATGCTCCACAGGATTGGTGGAAGTCTCCTACCTGGGGAGGAAAGGAAAACTTTTCCTCTTCAGATGACATTTCTAAACTGTTCTTGGTGTTGTTCTCCTCAGTCCGAGCTTCTGGTTTCAAGAAGCTCTCTGGGGGTAGGTAACAGGACTTCCAATCCAGCTGCACCTGAACAGATCCATTGGGTTTCCCTGCAGGGTCAGTGAGATTAAAATCACCTGAGAGACACACAGACATTAATAAAATCCGATCAAATGAAATAGGCAAGTGAGCATGTATCATTCCCCCTCTTTTGAATTTCACTATAATTTGTAATTAATTAACATTCATCAAATAATCATAATAATACACTCAGAAGTAATATAGAATGGCAGTGAATATTTATATTCCCTTAGAATATTTACTTCTAATATTTCCTTAGACTGTTTATAGGGGAAGATGGATCTCCAGGTTTCAGGAAGGGATAGACAAAAGATGGATGGAGGGCCAGCCCAGTGGCTCAGGCAGTTAGAGCTCCAAGCTCCTAACTCCGAAGGCTGCCCTTTGGATTCCCACATGGGCCAGTGGGCTCTCAACCACAAGGTTGCCGGTTCAACTCCTCGAGTCCCGCAAGGGATGGTGGGCTACACCCCCTGCAACTAAAATTGAACATGGCACCTTGAGCTGAGCTGCCACTGAGCTCCCGGATGGCTCAGTTGGTTGGAGCGTGTCCTCTCAACCACAAGGTTGCTGGTTCAACTCCCTGCAACTAGCAACGGCAACTGGACCTGGAGCTCAGCTGCGGCCTCCACAACTAAGACTGAAAGGGCAACAACTTGAAGCTGAACAGCACCCTCCACAACTAAGATTGAAAGGACAACAACTTGATTTGGAAAAAAGGCTTGGAAGTACACACTGTTCCCCAATAAAGTCCTGTTCCCCTTCCCCAATAAAAAGAAGATGGATGGAGAGGTCTAGCTTGCTTGTCATCAGTCACCCATTCAAGAAACAAGATTGCATTGTTATGACTGTTATCAAAGGTTGGCTATGCTTTAAGCATACCCAGAAAACCATTCTCTACACTCAAGTGGTCCTTATATTCTAAAGTAACAAAAGCCAAGAAAACTTCCACAAAATGGCATTTTTCTAAATGCCAGACTTCTGATTTGTAACACTGATTAATTAAACAGATGACTCACGTTGTCTCTCCTGTTTGGCAAAGGACAAGTTGTGAGTAGAAGTGTCTGTCAGCCTTTTTCTTTCTCTTTTTCTTTTTTTTTTTTTTTTAAGTACTTGTGGTATTGGAAGCAGGGAGGCCTCATACACTTCCTGGTACATCCAGATGCTTGTTAAACATGGTTGGTATACTGGCTGTACCCATCCACACTTCCTAATGAAAGCACAGACACCCTTGCCTCATCCTCCCAGGGAGGCAATCAAAGAGTTGACCCTCCTAGGTGCACCTCACAACCCTGGGTATGAAAGTAAGGTAAGGGAGCATGTAGTTAAGCTCCATATTGGGGGGAAAAACATTCAAGAAATTTCCCTTAGTCATGGTATGGCATGGAAATCTTGCTAACTTGTGTCTAATGTTTAAAAGAAGCAAGAGAATTATGGGGGGAGGGTATTAAGGGCACAGCTTATAATCTGCTATCTAGTCATGTGCTAAGAGACAATAGGCCTTAAGTAAAGACAAATACTGGGAAGCCCTACAGAATCAGAAAATATTTGTTCAGAGATACAGACTTCAGGTTGGCGGGTCTACCCACTTGGGAATCTCATTTATATTGTTGAAAAGAAGCAGAAGCCAGTGTTCCGATGTGATTAGTGAGGACCTAAGTCTGCTCTGTCGCTCTTCACAATATTCTAAAATCCTTTCAGCATGTTTTAAGAGAGAGTGTTCCAAGCAAGTAAGCAAAGGAAAGTAGGGTTAGGACAGGGAAACACACTGGGCAAAGACCATAAAGATGCAATAACCTTGAACTCCCACCTTTAATGGATTTGTTTTGTGCCAGAGGCAGCAAGGGCACTTGGACTTTGCCGAGGTACAAGCCAGGCTCTGAGTCTTCGTCATCAAAAACATACACAGATAGGGCCTCCCGCCTCAGATATTGATCCAGGTCAGACGTCACAAGCACTGGGAATTGAGCTTGGTCTCTAAAGTAGGGATTGTTACTGGCTGGAATGATGGCAGTGTCATGGTCAGAGAAGGTAAAGAAGCGGTACATGGCATACGGACTGGGTTGGGTTCCCAGCCATCGACTCTGGAGGCCACAACATCTGGTGATTTCCACCCGCAGCTCGTTCTGATGCTTCCAAGTCTCCGATCTGGACTGGAGAGATGTTGGTCTTGGATGGAGGAAAAGGGCAACCTGAGAGAGTTGTTACAGGTGAAGCCCAGCACCCTTGATGAGCAAGAGAAGAGCTATGATCTAGAGAACTTGAATCCTGACTGGGTCACAGAGAAACCTAATGACTTCACCTGCCTGCAAACTGGCTCTGGCAGATAGTTATCTAAGGGAGATGCTGGCACTCAGGCCTTAGCTTAGAGAATGGAACAGAGAAGCTATTTTGTTCACAGCAGGGACAGATAGCTAGCTCCAAAGGTATGGTTTCATTTCAAACTCAGGCTTGACTAAGGGAAGAATCTGAATTAGTTGTGGTGTAACAGTTTTTCTCTTTCATCCACATTCAACACTTATGGAGAATAGTAGACTGAGCTGTTTTCATGAGCTGCTTGGCTGAGGCTCCTTTGAGACGCATGGGCACATCCTTTTTCTCACCTCATTCTCCTGGGCCTCCCAGGCTCCAAGCACATTGGCTGACAGGTAGGCTTGGGCTTTCTTTTGCTTATTGCATGCCTGTAGGCTGGCTCTTATGGGGAAATGCAGCTTCATCCAGTATTCTAGCACCCCGAAGTCTTCTCCATGAGCTCCTGGGTAGCAGAAAGTATGAAAGGCACAGAGGATATACTCGTAGATGGTGTGGCAAGGATCAAGAATAAAGCAGAGAAAGAAAATGGGAAACCACTAGAAGAACAACTATAGACTTTGGGAGATTCCGCATTAATTCCGGGAGCTATGGGAAGCTGACAGCACTTACCAATAAGTGTGGCAGAGCCATGGACGCTCTCTATAGTCTCCAGCACCCTGTCAAAGCAAATCCATCCCGTTGCAAGGGTGTGGTGCTCACTGGCTAGAGCCTGGTGGAGATCAAGTCGGGCTGAAGCCCCTCGAAGGTAGTGCAAGAAAAGGGAATCTAACTCTACCACATACTGTGAGGTGAAGTCATACAGGGGCTGCGGTCCCACAGCTAGTGGGGTACAGTGGGTCTCATAATCATAGAAGGAATAGGTGCAGAAAGTGGTAGGTTGAGTATCTCCAGCCTGAGCCAGGGCAGCAGATGTCAGGAAGGCCTGGTGGATATGCAGCTCAAAAAGGTTCTCACTCTGACGCAGCAGAGAAATGTCCACTTCATCCTCATCTCTGTGGGCTGGCAGTGTTTCCACATGTAATGACATCTGTCGGGTACCATAAGCCACATCTTTGAGCTGTTCTAGAGGTAAAAGAAAACTGCCTATCCATCAAAGCATAGGGAGCTCTTCCTTAGGACAAAGGAAGGTGGACAGAAGGAGAATAAAAACAGTAGTGGAAGTCCAGGTTGCGATTATCTCAAGAAACCATGTGATTCTAAAGGAAAAGCAATGGAATAACAACCAAGAGCTTTGAATTCTGTTGGCCAAATAAGCCAATGTCTCCTTTTGAAATAAGGTTCAAAATGAGTGATTGGAAAGTAAACACTAAGCTCAGGAAAACACTGGAGGCACGATTTCATCTAAAAATGACATTGTTTTGTTTACAGCAAGATCCTATGGATTAATTGGTAATACCATCAGAGGAGCACTAGAAACAGAAAATGTGAATATTTCCAAAAGTTTGGGACATTGGCCATGGAAAGAATAGCAAGTTATAGTCATGATGTCTATTACATTACATTGGGCTCCACCAAGAAATGATTCCCACTCTCCAGCCAGATCACAAGAATCTTCATCCTGTTAAGAATTTGGTTTAATGTAAGAAGGCAAAAAAATCCACTTTAAGTTAAAGAATAATGGAGTAAAAAGTGGAGGAGGACACTTACTAGAAAGAGGTTGAAAACACTGGCAATAGAATGCAAAGATATGTAAGAGAGTCTACCGGATCTGTGCATTACTTCCCATGTTCAACCAATCAGAACTTTGATACATAGTCTGTTTCAAATCAGGTAAAATTTGAGTCATCACAGTGTGTTGATGGTGAAGGTCCTATTTTAAGAGTTAAAGTTGTAGGATAAAAATATTTGGATACATCAGAATTGCTTCCTGCCCAAAATAAATGGAATACAGAGACTGACTAATAGTTTCTTAATTGATAAGATTAATATAAATAAAATGTATTTAAAACTTTGCATTACTTGACACAGAGTTAACAATCTCAGCATATAAAAAACTTCTACAGGGCTGGCCCGGTGGCTCAGGCGGTTAGAGCTCCATGCTCCTAACTCTGAAGCCTGCCGGTTCGATTCCCACATGGGCCACTGGGCTCTCAACCACAAGGTTGCCAGTTCGATTCCTCGAGTCCCGCAAGGGATGGTGGGCTGAGTCCCCTGCAACTAGCAATGGCAACTGGACCTGGAGCTGAGCTGCGCCCTCCACACCTAAGACTGAATTCAGGACAACAACTTGAAGCTGAACCGCACCCTCCACAACTGAAACTGAAAGGACAACAACTTGACTTGGAAAAAAAGTCCTGGAAATGCACACTGTTCCCCAATAAAGTCCTGTTCCCCTTCCCCAATAAAATCTTAAAAAAAAAAAAAAAAAAGAACTTCTACAAATAAATAAAATACTATTGAAAAATGGGTAAAGGACAGAAACAGGCAATTCTCAAAAGAAATAATACAAATAACTGGAAAACATATGAAAAACTCTTAAGCCTTACCAGTAATGAAAGAACTATTAAGTTAAAGCAAATGAATCTTCAGAAGTAGATAAGGTTATTTATCCTGCACTGTCCCAGGAGAAAGACCCTGAATCTGAAAGACATGAGCATTTCAATCCAGGGGGGGATTCCCTTTGTCATATGACAGTGACCTTTTAACAGACTCACCCTGGCATGGATAAATCATGCCCCAGAATGACTCACCTCCCTTTACTCTAGTTCCATGTTCACTAAGTAACCTACCTACTGACTCTGCTTTCCAGAGAGAGGGCTGATCTGTACAGTGGTTCCAAATATTCTCATGGCAGCAACCAAAAGCAGCTATCATAAAATAACAACAAACATTCCGGCTTAAATATCAGTCTTTGCTGAATTTTGGTTAGGGTAAGTTAGGTCTCTCATCACTGGGTATAATAACAAAGCCAATTTTCTTGACATGCAAGGCCGAGACCAGCTCCTGGTCATCAGTGATGATACTAAATATAGGAAGTACCACATTGTGAAATTTGCACAGATGTCAAGCCAGATGCCCGTTATAGCAACAGGCTCAAACAACAGCAAAGAAGTTAGAGACTTTCAGAGAGAAATCACAGAAACGGATTCTGAGAGATGAGTGATGAAGCTCTATTATTTCATAAAAACCGCTAGACAGGCCTAGGTCGAGGAAACAATCTTGAGAGAGGGAGTTTACACCACCCTGAGGGCCCACAGTGATATGCCTCTCATTCTCAAAACAGATTCAGCAAGGTGGGCCCTGTTGAAACTCTCCAGAGAAATCAGAGAAAGACGCTGACATGATAGAGGAAAAGAATCTGTTACCCATGTAAGAAAACAACAAAGACGATAGGATAAAGAACGGGAGGGGTAAGTCATATGCCGAGGACGTAAGTGGACTTCTAGACAGGTACACAGAGGGGAGCACAGGCATTAGCTGTGTGATGGGTTCCAAGGTGAGGGGAACAAAGTACTAAGACTTGCCAGATAGTGGAAGGCCATGGCTTCTTAAAATACCTTCCAGCTGCTTGATACGATCGTTCTTGAGGTCCAGGAGTTGATTCAACCTCCCCAGTTTTTCTTTATGATCTTTATTTTCATTATTGGCTTTTGTCATCATTGCCTCCAGTTCCTCCTGGAACAAAATAATGTCTGAACATTTCTATCTCAGTGGCCCAGAACTAAAGAGCTAGATAAAAAGGTGGCATCTGCTGGGTAAAGAAGACTCCGCTATCTCCTTAGCAGGGCAGATTATCCACTAGGATAATCACAGACCCCTCCAAGATCAGTAATGTTATTAGTGCCATAGGATAATATTTTCCTGGGACTGGCAAAATTTGAACTCAGAGGTTCACATCTGCCATTTTCATTAGTTGGCCCCTTCACTGGCTGCTATTGCCAACATGCCATGGGCATGTGTGAGTACTCAAGTTCTTCAAAGGACAGCACTTTCTGTGTTTGCACAGGACCTTGCCTATCAACTTGCATCAACCCTGGAAACTCAGGTTGTGCTTCATTCCCAGCCTTGTAAGTGGTTCCCATGTGTCATTTTATCTATACCCTTCTTGTACCATCTTTTCTTGCACCTGATAGCACACGTTGATTTTGCACTGCAGAACAAGCATGTCTCTGGTCTTTTCTAGTTCCAATATGGTTTCTGCATGCGATACTTGCAACTCACTTAACATCTGGGACAGTTTCTTTTCTTCTTGGTTGTTTGGTTCACAGGGCTATAAATGGAAAAGCATTAGTAAAAGGGAGTATAAATATAATAGGTACAGTAATAACTATTCTCCATAAAGCAGTTGTTGGTAATAATAAAATACTAGCAGCAGAATCTACTCCAAAATGTAAAAGAGGACTTGTGTAAATTCATGTTCAGTAGCAGCAGAGAGAAAGTTATACAGCCTCTAATGGCTATTTGCTCCTCAGCAGATCATTTCAAGTCCTCATCTGAAAAAAATATTTTAAATTTTTTGAGCTATAAAGGGTAGGAAAATGTGTGGCGCTCATGAAATTACCTCTACTCTCAGTCTTCTCATATCCTTTCAAATATTGTCCTCAATCAGGATAAAATGTCATTCAGGTAGTATTCTAATCCCTTCATCTTTTCTAGGGATATTTTGCAGAGATCCCTCTGTAGAGGGGACTTGCTTGATTAAAGATGCACATACCTCTATCTGAGTGTCCTCTTGGAATAGAGCTGGGGGAGTAGCTGGGTCAGATTGCTTGTCAGGAGATTGGGAAATTGTGTCTGTATTTTGAAGGATCGGTACTTCCTGTTTTTGCTTCTGAAGTAGGTCGGTGACTTCAAGATTCAGATCCTTGTTTTGAGCTGGGGAAAAGGTAACCCAGAAAGCTGAAACTCTGTAGTTATCAGTAACCATGGTTAAAGCTGGACCAAGTGTGAATTAAATATTCCCACTAGTGTTAAATTCATTTTATAACTTTGCGCTTAGGTATTTCTACAAATGGAGATCCTAGCTTATTGACCTGACCTTTGGACTCCAAAAACAAAACAAAAAACAGCTAGAGAACTGTAAATTGGAAGGGAGAACATTAACAACAAATAAAAACAGAGCCTCTTGATTGGCTAGGACAGTCCAAACTTTTGACAGCACCATCCAAACCAGTATCTCAACAACTCCTCTCTCCAACTCCATTCTGATTTTTATGCTATTGACTCTGTGGCACCGACTCCCCCCCCACCCTCATCTGGAGGGAGTGTGAGCGTTTGAGCGTTTCTGTGTGTATTTGTGTGTGTGTGTGTCTGTTTCTGGTAAGAAAGGTGATCAGTGTTTAGTGTGATCATTTCATTATCATGCATTAAACAGGGCGTTAGTTTATATTACCCTTAGGTCTTCACAAGACTTCACTTGTGCTTCATACCTACTATAAGGTCTTCAGCATGTGAATGTAAGCTTTTTCCCTTGATAGATCCTGCCTCTATTTTTCTTGATGTCATATTTCTTTTCCTTCACTCTCCTATGTGACTATACTAAAATATGATGAAATATAAGCTAGGTAAGACTAAGTATCAAGGTCTAGGCTGTCAAAAAGAAGCAAGACAAAGGTCTCTTTGACATTGACAGTATTTTAAATCTTTGGGGTTTTTTTTCCAAATTTATATTTGTTTCACTCTTAGGATATATTCTGATGATTAGTCAGTACGCTCTAATATATGCTATGGTAACAAATATGTGCTATATCTCTGTGGTATAACACAACAAAGTTAAATTCTTTGCTTGAGAAGTCCAGGATAAATCAAGAGGCTCTTCTCCATGTGAGTCTTGGGGATTAATCAGATTTAATTCTGTGGCTCTACTATTTTGACATGTGGCCTCCAATACAGGTTATACAAACTAAGCAACTAAAGCAAGTCAGCCAAGAGGACAGGGTGCTGGGCCACTGCCCTGCCGGCCAATTGCCTCCTCAGCCAGGAAACCTTGAACGTGCTTCTCAATGCACCAGCCCCTAAGAAATCTTTGGAATAACTATAAACTGTTTTCCAAATTAGCAGGGGGAGTGGTAGTGGTAACCTAAAGCAGCGACTTGCTTCTCAATTTCAGGCATTGGGTGTTTAAAAAAAAAGGCTCTCAGTCACCTCTAAACTGATTGATAAGATCAAAAGGCAGAGGAAATCCTTTTCAATACTTTCAATAAATAAAGTAAATGTTTAAAAACATAATAAATTATGAGCTGGCATACTCTCAAATGGGAAGTCATTGTGTAGGAAAAAAGTGTTCTTATTCTAGTTATCCATGACCAAGTGAGGGATGGGAGAAATGCTGGCCCAAGGTCCCTTCTCCCAAACCAGAGATAGAAGGTGCTTCATTTGAGAGAACTCTTCAAGGCCCGACCTACCTTTCTCACTGGACAGCTGAAGTAAGACTTTTCTCTTCTCCAGTTCAGCATCCAGCTGATCCTGCAACTCAGAGACTTTCTGCTGTAGCTGTTCTCCTACAAGCTCATTGCTCAAGTGGGGCTGATTACTGCTGTCCAGCATCCTGAAAATGGGGAGCAAGTAAGGAAGGAGGGAGGAGTTGTCAGATGGATACTTGAAGGTGCGTGATAGGATGCCTTTATTACAGTTTCAGCATCTTCTTTCAGCATCTCCTGGGACTTGTTCATCATTCATTTCCCTACATGTTTTTTTCTGCCCCTGCTTTATCTGTAACTGTCATTTACCAACTGCCTTGGAACTTTTGGGTCCCACTGAGGAATTCTTTAGTATCACTTCTGATTAGGTCTCAAAAAGCCCACTTAGCAAACAACCCAACTCATATCTATTTCCCAAGAACTTTTCCAGCATGCTAGCTTTCTTTAGGCAGGTACCTAGCTGTGTACCAAGACATTCTCAGGCCTGCTGGATTAGAAATAAGGAACAAAATGCTCCTCTTTTTCTTACTTCATTCCTCTACCATCACCAATGGCTTGTTTAGAGAATATTTGCCTTTGAACTAGATTATAAATGACTACACTAAAGGGCAGGAACTAAATTTTTCAGTGACTGTACCCTGCACGCCATGAGGGCAGACGCATTTTGAGTGTAAAATACACATGGTCAGTCCTTAACTGTTTACACAAGTGAAGTGACATTGATAAGCTATTATTTCTGCTTATATCTTTTTCTTATTTATCATTTTAATAAATGTGGTCTAAAGACAACTTGCTTAGGCTACCATGTTTCCCTGAAAATAAGACCTCGCTGGACAATCATCTCTAATGCATCTTTTGGAGCAAAAATTAATATAAGACCTGGTCTTATTTTACTATAAGACCTGGTCTTATTTTACTATAAGATCGGGTATAATATAATATAATATAATACCAGATCTCATATTAATTTTTGCTCCAAAAGACGCATTAGAGCTGATGGTCCAGCTAGGTCTTATTTTCAGGGAAACACGGTAGTATTACGAGTTCTTGGCACTTCCTGACCATACATGACATGAGGGTCCAAGAAGATAATATGAATGGTGAATGGAAGAGGTGTTGGTCACAGGGAGTCTTCAGAGTGGATAATCCCCACTGCTTCTTTTCACTGAGTTGAAGAGATGCAGTTGCTCCCAGGATGCTCCCAGACAACCTCCCCAGTCTACCCTCTGCTGCCTTTAACTGAGTCAGAAGGCACGTTTAATTTTTTTTTTAATTCTAGCAATTTTTAATTTCAAAATTAATATATGAATATATAAGTGTTGTGGAAAAGTAAAATGATGTGAAAGTATGTAGAATAAAATTGAAAGTGCCTCTTTGCCCTACTCTAATCTTTTTAGGTCAGAGTTAGCATATTCTTTTGCAACCTGATTTTTCTTTTAACAATATATCTTAGTCATACAGGTCTACCTCGTTTTTAACAGCTTCATAGTATTTTGTTGTGGGAATGAAACATGATTTATTTAGTCAATCCCTATCAAGGGAAATTTGGATTGTTTCCTTTTTTTTAACTATTACTAGCAGTGCAGTAATTAACATTCTTATTATACTATATCTTTGCACATACATAAAATGATTTCTTTAGTTTTTATTCCAAAAAAATGGAATTGCTGGCACAAAAGACATGCAAATGTTTTATATTTTGACAGGTAGTTTCAAATTCCCTTCCAAAAAGACTGCCAGTTTATATTCTCACTAACAGTATTGAGTACCAGTTTCCCCATATCCTTATCAATACTATGTGATATTTTTTAAATTGGGAAGGTACTTTTCTATTCTATAATTGTCTCTTATAACAAACTCTGGAACGCAAACTTGGTACTCACTTTTCTAAGAGTTTGTCATAATTGTCATTCAGCAATTTTCGTTCTTTTTCCAAATCTTCAACTCTTTCCTGAAACTAAGAATGATGGTAGAGTGACTGAGATAAAACATTTAAATCTACTGTCTTGTACAGGATCTTGTTGCGTCCTGCACAACACAAGCCGTGGGAAGGCGAGGGAGGCAGCGAGGGTTAAACTATAATAGAGAGACAGAGACTTAAATACAGTTAAATTACAGAGGACCAAGGGACTTGCAGCCTCAATAGACTGGAGCCCCGAATCGGGTCACTGACAGTATTTATTGATTACAAACAATGAGCATCACATGATTAGAGGCAGGGTCTGTGAAACTCTTACACCATTTCAAAAAAATGATTTCAATACCCAATTATTTGTCCCAAAGCAGCCGAAGCATGTCGTCCCAAAGTGACTAAGGTGCGGTATGCAGCACCCTGGGGGAGACAGTCTCTCTCGGTGAAACTGTCCCATGAGCTGAGCAGTAAAAGCTAGATCTTATCGCTCTAATGGGCCTCTCTCACAATAAGGTGAGAGGGAGTAGCAGGGCCAAGCAGCAACTTCTCACAAGAGGAAGGAGGGGCAAGGCTCCTTTTTATTATTTCTTGTTACAGCTCATTGGGGTCTCAACGGGGTCCCGTCTGGCTTGAGTTGTCCCTCCCGTGAGGAATCTTACTCGTCTTTGACCGCAGACCCTTCTCTTGAAGACCAGATGGAGAGACTCAGGATATTATAAACTCAACCCCAGAAAGGCACAATCCCACAACTTCTTTCCTTAGGGAAAGGTTGGGGGGGAAGACGGGTAGGCTGCTGTGTGACCACAGGATCTCCTTTTTCTGTTGCAGGATGGGGTTTGGGTGGGAGGTTTTCTACATTCATCTTCCATGTCTCTGAGGAGCCATTCAACTAGAAAGACTTGAACCAATTAAAGTTAGGATAGAAACTTTTATTGGTATTAATAAAGAGTCTCTAAAGAAATCATCATGGTGTCTGGTTTTCTGTTAGGGAAGCAGCAGAACACTGTAATAGAGCAAAGACTTTGGAGAATAGATGGTTTTCTGTTAGGGAAGCAGCAGAACACTGTAATAGAGCAAAGACTTTGGAGAATAGACATAAGTATAAATCACAGTTTCTCCCCCAACGGTATAATCCTGAGCAAATTATTTAACACTTGGAGGCTCATTTTTCTCATTTGAAAAAATGAAATACCCATAGTGTTGCTAAGATACCCTTTTTAACATCTCTAAAATTGGAACGTAACTTACAATTGACGGTCTCCTTCAATTGTTACCGTTACTTACCTCCTTCAGTGTTATCTGCAGGATGGACACATCTTCCAGCTGGCTCTTCAAGCTCACAGCTTTCTTGCTTTCCTCCTTCAGCTCTGCCTTAAGCTCATTCATTTGGCTAAGGAGGGCATCATGGGCTGCACTCAAGATGCCCTGATTCTGGGGCAAAAGGAAAGTTGCTATGGGAATGGTCATATCACTCACTAGGAGTGGTCTCAAGATACTAGCAACCCTGGCATTCCCTAGTGGATGTCACAAAGAATGGCTTTGATTAATATCATGTTGCATTTGCATTGTAAATTGACCTTGTTTTTCACCCTACCATTTCTCAGGAAGCATCGTTTCCCTGTTAGTGAGGATTTCCCACTCTGAGAAACTGTAACTCATAATTAAGAATTCATAATTCAAATTAATTTGTAATTTCCCCAAAGTTCAAATCTAACCCTGACTCTAAGTGAAGTGCCACATTTTACAGCTGCCTTTTCTTTTTAAGTGATTTGAATGCTTTTTATGATGATATACTCCTCCCCTTGCACCTACCGTGTTTCCCCAAAAATAAGACCTAGCTGAACAATCATCTCTAATGTGTCTTTTGGAGCAAAAATTAATATGAGACCCGGTCTTATATTATATTATGTTAGATAAGACCCAGTCTTATATTATAGTAAAAGACCGGGTCTTATATTAATTTTTGCTCCAAAAGACACATTAGAGCTGATTGTCCAGCTAGGTCTTATTTTCAGGGAAACACGGTAGCAAAGTACCATGTTAACTCTAGAAGTTAAGTGTGCATTTTTCTGGTGGACACCTCGGGTGAGGAACAGCTGTGTCTGGTCATGCTGGGTCCTGGCCTTATTGACTCTTAATCATGGATATTCACCAAGCTTCACCTGCACCACACTCACAGTGGTGACCAGGGCCAAATATTTAATAACATCAGAGAAGATCTGCAACAACTTTTGCCATATCTCACCATATCATCCATGCTAGAGGAATACTCAGGAATTTTTGAGCAAATGCTATAATTCTCTCTAGCAATAGGTTGAAAAATATTATTCCAAATATTTCTCAACTCAGATCTCATTTTCAATTTTTATGAAAACAGTGTAATATGTATCTTCTGATAATAGTAATAGTATCATTTGTCTTAATAGAAATTATATGATATAATAACTTTGATTTAGCTGACTAAATTCTGGCATTATGTTACTTGAAGATGAATCCTAATTTCTTTGGGTTTCATTGCTCTGATTATTCAGAAACAGAGATTCAAAGAATCTTTACTAAGTACCTTCTGGAGCAGAGTTTCATATGCCTGTAAGAAAAAATGAGTATTGTTTTATTGATGTATCAACTTGATGTTTATTTTTGTTTATCTCTGTAATACAAGAATATAAACATTTATTTTAAAAGATGTTATTAAAAATTCCTATAAAGCAAGTCAGTTTGTATACATGTTTACTAACTGCTGCTACTTTTCCCCTGCCCTAACTTGCTAGGTAGTCTGTAAATGTACTAGATCACACCATTTCTTTAAAAAAAATAAAAGATCACTTATTGACATTTGCATTGCACTTGGTGAATTATCCAAGAAAAACATTTCTTTTTAAACTAGGCATTATGTTACTTAGCATGCTTCAGAAAGGTCTCTTTCGAGTTTTAGAAATAGAAAAAACAACAATAACCAAATTAACAGCAATAGCTATTAATACTATTGATTGAGCAGTTACTATGTGTTACATGATACTATTCGCATCTGTTTCATTTTCTATTACATTATGATCATAATTGTTTCACATATATTATCTCATTTAATCCCTACAGCAAATCTGAGAGGCAGGTATTAGGGCCTAAACTTTAAAAATGAGAAACCCAAAGCTCAGAGAGCTAAGGCACTTGCCCAGACTCTAGTCCAGAGTCTGTGCCATTGACCATCATATTTTACTGCTAAGGGATTAAGAGAATGCAAACTTATTTTAGCGTATGTGTAAGAAAGCATGACTACAAGATAAATTGCTCAAAAAAACAAATTGTAAAACATACATTTAAAAAAATTGTGGATGATATTCACCATTTTAGTTCATCTCTACCACTACCACTGACATTGGTAAGGACGTTCAATTTAGAAGGGCTTTCTTCTTTCTTTCCTTTAATGCAATGGAGGAATAGATGAATTTTTTAAAAAAATCTAATCCCACAAATACAGGTATCCCCTGCTTTTCAAAAGTTTGCATTGCATTACTTCACTTTTACGAAAGACCTGCATTAGTACCTGTTTTTGCTAACCAAAGGAAATCCGAAAAGTATTCTTGCTTTTACAAAAAAAGGCGAAAAGCAAAAATTCAGTGTTTGTTTTGCAGTGAGCCTTTATAGAAGCAGCACACGCCCAGAGCAGAGCAGTGGGAATGGTACCGCCAAGCTCATTCCTAGGAACCATACTCAGTATCTCAGCATCAAGCCACCAGAGCTTTGAACGGTGTCTGTGAGCAACTGTGTTTTATCTGTCTTTTATGCATCCATTAAGATGTGTCCTAAGGTATCAGAAAGGTCTAAGAGAGCTCATAAGCGTGTTACACAGCATAAAAGTGTACATAATTTAAGCATTTGATCGTGGCGAACAAAATAAGGATATTATGTGTGTGTTGAACTTGCCTCTGTCCACCATTTGTACTATTTACACACAGAGAGGAAGAATCTTGAAAGCTGCAAAAATTACTATTGGTCCTGCTAGTAGCAAAGTGGTCTCTATTAGTGAGCATCCAGTAACAGATAGAATGGAAAATCTGTTGCTGAGTGGATTGCTGGGTATACAAAGCATGGTGTGTATTTATCAAATAATTTCTGCTTTCATAATATACATATTAGTGTTATTTTAGGTTTCATGTGTTATTTGGTATGATTTGGTAGGTTATCTTTGTGTGTCTGGGAACTCTCCAAAATTTTCCTGTGTAAATTACTGGTAAATGCATCCTTGTCGTTTTGGTTTACAAAAGGCTTCATTGGAACGTTCTACTTTGAGATAGTGGGGCAGGGGGACGGGGTGGAGGGGCCTATATAGCTATTTACCCATACAACTTAAAATTATCTTCCTTCCTATATTGCCACATCCTTTAAGTGCTACCAAAATTAGCCAAATCAAAAGAATACAAGCATATGCCTAGTTCTCTACAAAGCACAGGTTTGAAGGTTGGCCTTGTAAAGGTGCCTTTGGTCCCCATCAGAACGGACACACTGAGGGAGGTCCTAATTGTGGCTAGTCTCAATGAATGGCACCACCATCATCTAATCTCCCATGCTAGAGACCCAGGCGTCATCTTCCATTTCTCCTTTTCCTTCACCCACTCCCCTTTGGTGATGAAGTCCTTTCTTCTACTTCTTGGACGTCTCCCCAAACAGTCCTTCCTCTGCAAGCCTTTCTCACTACCTTGGCTGGGACCCTCCTCCTGTCTCCCCAGGACAATTGTAGTCACTTTTACCTGATTTCTTTGCCTCCAGTCTTATGCCAGCCAAACTGTCATTCACTCTGCTGCTAGATGATCTTTCCTTGTAATTCTTGTAATTTTTGAAAAGTTGAAAATTTCAGAAGACTATAAAGACTATAATAACAGTCATCTATGAGCCTACTACCCAGAATTAATAGTTATTAGTGCTTTACAATAGTTTTTCAACAGTATTTATTTATTAAAATGTATATTCAAAAATATTTCAGACATTTAAAAAAGGCAAAGTGATGTCTTTGGGGCATAAAAATTGATTGTTGTCACCTTGCTTGAAACCTTTCTGCAGTTCTCCCCTGTCTATAGGATAAAGTCTAAATGCCTGATAAGGCCTCCATGACTGGTACCTAACGTTTCTCACCTGTATGCCTTGGCCTCCATCTCTCCTCTGCTGGAAAGCTCTCCCCACTCATGTATACTGATTAATACCTGCTAATCTTTCAGTATCCCAGTATTTAACTCATGGATGTACTCCTTTATGAATGTTTTTAGGATCCTGCACCCCATCCTTGGATCTGAGTAATCTCTCTTCTGTGTCGCCCATACCCTGGAAATGCATAGCTGTTCTTGGTTACTTCTTACCAGTTGTACTTATTTCTGTAAGTTCCTTAAAGGCACGCGGTATCTAACCTATCATTATAACCTTCGCAGCCCAGTGTTTTGCACAGTTCCTGGTACTCAGTAAATACTTATTCAATAAAAGAATGGTGCCAATGTATCACTTAGGCCCTTGATGCCCTATTTCCACCATTCAGATATGCGTTTCTATTGTGCGGTAATGAGAAAAGAGCAAGAGCCTTGGCGCCAGTTAAACCTGGACTCAAAGCCCGCTCTGCCCCGTACTATTTTTATGACTTGAGCAACTTAACTTCTTTCAGGCTCAGTTCTCTCATGCGTTAAATGTACATAATACCTTCAGGGCTGTTGTCAGGCTTAAAGGAGATTATGGCTGTTAAGTGTCTAGTAGAGTCCAGCACACAGAGGATCCTCAGTGAAGGATTCCTTCCCTTCCACTGTGACTGCTCTTGGCTTCCTGACTTAATTACATTCTGCCTGGGGCCCTTGGCTGGGACCTTAACCCTGATACACATTAACCCGACTTAATTCCACCTTAGTGGGCAGAGCCTGAGCCTCCTTCCCAATAGAGAGATAACGGGAAATATTGGAAAAAGAATGGACTCTGAGTTGCAAGGTTTGGATTTGAATATCACTTTTAAGTTTTGTGACCTTAGACAAGAAGTAACTTCATTTTTCTCAGTTGTTGCTCCCACCTACAAAATGGAGAAAATAATACGCAGCCCTTAACTAATTGCTTTTCCCCCCCAAAAAAAACACAGCTGATTATAGCAACTCACCTTTTGAACTTCTGATAATTGTGCTTTTGTCGCTACCAATGAGGTATTCCTTTCATGTAAGAGCTTCTTAAGTCGAATCAGCTCAATGTTCTCCTTAATAGAAGCTCTGGAGAAAGAAGACAGTGACAAAATATTCTGTCCGAGAATGGACAAAGCTAAGCACCTCTTACCCCTGATTCTGCACCAATAAGAACACCTTTCTTTTTTTAACTTTTTAAAAAATTTTTAACTTTTCTTTTTATTAGTTTCAGGTGTACAAAACAATGTAATATTTAGACATTTATCATTTATATCCCTCACAAAGTGATAGCCCTCCTCCCCCAATCTACTACCCCTCTGACATCGCATACAGCCATTACATTTCCACTGTCTCTAGAACATCTTGTTTTTACCTCTTGCCTGCCTATTTCCACCAGAACACACCAGAAATAGAAAGTGTATATACACTCCTACAATAATCTCCTTTCTCCCATTTCCCCTCTCACCACCTGAGATTTGATAGAGAAACTACCAACCCTCAATTCTGTGTTCTGAGAAAACATAATAGCTATTTTTAAAATTATAGTGCTCACAGTTTCCCATAAACCTTGCAAAGGCCTGCTAAATCTGACACAAGGGAAGCGTATTCTTTTTGAACCTAGGAGATGTTTTCTTTAGTATTTGAAAAGTATTGGGGAGGCTTTGGGTTCACTAGACTCTATCTCAGTAATTCCCAGTCCTAGCTGCTTATTAGAATCATCTGGAGAGATTTTTTAAATTATATACTGCCCGGAGTCCAGCCCCAAAAAAGAACTGATGGCTTGATGCATGGAATGCCACTCTTACCGAAGCTCTGTGACCTTCTGAGCACACTCCAGAGAGCTTCTCTGTTCAAAATCTTCATCTTTGGACCACATTTTCTCAGAAGACTTGGGTGGTTCTTCTACTTGCATAGCATTGCTGGTCATAATGTGGGCACTGTTAGGCACACATAGACCAATGAGTTTAGTCTTAAGTATGCTGCTGAAAGAAATTATACTGTTAGAATGCGGAATATTAGACACAAAAAGGAGAAACAGAAAATGCTGCTACAGAGGCTGAGAATTGGCTCTCACATATATAAAAAGAAGTTAGAAGAGTTAGTATATGTGGAAGATAATCTTACAAAATATAGCTTTTAAGTGTCAAACTGAGATAAAAATGAATTATGACCTAAGGGATAAAAATATAAAGGGAAAAACAGGGAATACCTTCAATGAAGAAAATGGCCTTTATTCTCCTTTCCTTGGAAGACAGAGAAATGCTTATTTTCCATTTTTAAGCAACAAATTAGAATTTGACCTAGGGTTGACCTTCGTCTTCTCTGATTATGCTAGAAAGACTCAAAAATGCCAACATGCACTTGTTCCCTAAATGATGTATTCTTAATGAAAGCTGAAAGAGTAACAGTGCAGCATAAGTGAAAAGAACTCACAGTTCGCTGGGTTCACTGGATATTTCACCTCTGGTTTTTTCATTTGTCACATGCTCCTTGAATGTGGGAGGGGCTGTGTAGCTCAGCCTGTCCATTAGCTCTGAAAGTTTAAATAGAAAATGCAGACTCTGGCAAAAGATTTTTCCAGAACACCAACTGCTAGAACTAGAACACAAAGTGCTAGAAGTAGGGAGCCTTGAGAACTGTGGGAAATCCTTATATGGTCGACCACTGATTCCAGAGGAGAGGTTCTCAGTCTTGACTCTTGCACAGATATGCAACTACAGATTTTTAAGTCAATCGGACTACACACATTCAAGTGAGTATAAACGGGAAGAAGAAAGGTGCAAGTGTGTCCAGGACAGGGACTGTATGACTAACTCTAATGCATCTTTATTTCTAGTGCCTGGTATATAACTGGTACTCAATAATGCTGAGGTTAAACTGAACTGAAATTTGTATTTATTTAGTTTTTCTACTTTTAGATGTTTTTGCCAAGATTTGGTTGGTTCAGTAGGGAGTTTGAAAATATAGGAGCATACTAAACAAAATCTAACACTGAATTTCCAGAGTAAAGATACTCCATTGCCATGGACGTAAATCAGGACTGTGTAGGCTACATGAAGGAAATTTACACACAAGATTTTACTTAGTTCAAGGTTGGGTTTCATAGAAGTCTGAGACTCTTAGCCACTTTAAATACAGGAAGAGGAGAAATTGCAACTCTTCACTCACAGCCTAACTTCTAAGCCTGGACTTCAGGAATAGGCTTTGGGAATCACTGAACCCACAGAATTGTATGCAAAGTTTTGTGTATGTGTTGTGCCTTTTTCTTGGGAGGAGGCCTCCCTTTGACCATGGTTTCAAAGGAGTCCACTTCTCCCAAAACGGCTAAGAACTCCATTTTAGAGGCACGGTAATAGGGTGAAATGCTTCTCTCCCTGACTCCACCTTATTTCCAGCCTGCATTTCTGTAGATATGCTAATTGACTGACACAGTTCTGACTGAGATTTGAGGAACTTCCATCTGACCCACTAGAGACAAAGAGATTTAGAGAGTCCCTCCCCTCTCCCCCCACTTTCTTGGATCCCATCTCTTGCCCCGCCCATTCTCTCTTGACATAAAAGAAGCATGAATTCTGGGCTCTCTTTTTTTTTTTTTAATATTTTATTGGGGATGGGGAACAGGACTTTACTGGGGAACAGTGTGTACTTCCAGGACTTTTTTCCAAGTCAAGTTGTTGTCCTTTCAATCTTAGTTGTGGAGGGTGCTGTTCAGCTTCAAGTTGTCCTTTCAGTCTTAGTTGTGGAGCTCAGCTCCAGGTCAAGTTGCCGTTGCTAGCGGCAGCTCAGCTCAAGGTGCCCTGTTCAATCTCAGTTGCAGGGGGCAGAGCCCACCATCTCTTGGAGGAAGCCGAGAAATCAAAATGGCAACCCTGTGGTTGAGAGCCCACTGGCCCATGTGGGAATCGAACCAGCAGCCTTCGGAGTTAGGAGCATGGAGCTCTAACCTCCTGAGCCACCAGGGGGGCCCTGGGCTTTCTTAAGATGGATTTGAGAAAATTTTGAAGTTTCCCATCTTCTCATTATGGTGCCATTTTGATAAATAAAACCTTTCTTTATTCCAAACACTGATGTGTTGAATATTAAATATTTGATGCACGGAGCGCATGGGCCTTGTAACGGCAATAGCACAGCCACTTGTCCCAGTAGAGGGACCTGTCTTAAGATCACTGCTGCTCACACCTGAGCTGGACATCTATGTTATCTTTCTGTCTGTTTTCTAGACCTGCTGTAGAGCAAATTCCCGTTTCCGTTGTCTGATTCTCCTCTCCACAGTATTTAACCGTGAACTGAAATTTTTGAACCTGACACCCCACTCAGGGGAGAAAAAAAAAATATTAGGGAGATAGAAAGGAATGAGAACAAGAGAACAAAAGTACAAAACAGGGTGGCAGGCAGAACAAGGCAAAGAAGAGGGAAATGTGGCTGGCAAATCAATCCTTCCCTGTGTTTTAACCTGTAGCCCTGTCGAGGGTTCGACCCTGAACCTCACCCCTCTTGGGTTTCTCTGGCACTGGTGCCCCAGCGGTGTGGAGCTGTCTCTGTCCCACGTGGACGCGAGGCTGGCTGCGGCACAGGAACTGCTGTTGCAGCGGGAGCATAAGGGGACGCTGGTGCTTAGGGGGGCGTTGCCGCCAGGCTGCATTCCGCTGCCTCCGGGCTGGCTCGGAGAGCTGCTCAGTGGTCGCCGCCTCTGCCCTCAGGTTCTGTCCTGCAACAGTCAATCGAAGCAAGGCTGTCCTCATCCTATAGGCAAAAATAGAGCTGGTGGTAGGTGACTTCTTCTATGACAATTATTTCTACAGTTTATTTGGTGGCAAATAATCTGAATTAATCTGTGATAGAAAGTTATCTACTGTAATTCATTATTTGTACTTCAAAAAATTAATTTTTCTACCCCCAATACACTGTAACTCTGTGCCATCTTTGTCTATTCTGTTGCAGTGATCACACATTCATCTTAGTAAAAAATGCTGGGGCACTCCTCAAGATACTCGTGTGTATATTTATTTTGAAATTATATACATTCACTTCTGTTCAAATAAATTATGGCCATTATAAAGCAAACTAAAATACTAATTTTTAAAGGGGAAATAATTAAATATAAGTAGAAATTTTAATATTTACTTCTCCCATCCCAACGGTCTATACAGCCCTGTGTATATGCCCAATTTTAAGGATTATTAGTCTTCTAACAAACCCCAGTATGATATTCTGTGATCCCACTGCCTGTCAGTTCTGACATTTAGTATGTGGCCTTGGCATGTCATTAACCTTTTGTGCTCAGTTTCATCATCTATGAATAATGATAAAAATAGTCACTGCCTCATTAGATTGGTATGAGGATTAAATAAATTAATACATGTAGAGTGCTTAGAACACTGACGGTGCACTGTAAACACTGTATGAGATAGCTATTATTACTTATTGTTAAGTCCAGATAAAGAAATCAAGGCTCAAAATAGCTAGGTTAACTTGCCCAAAGCAAGGGAAGGAGATAGAATCCAATTTAGTTTCTTAACATCTATAATCTCAAGTACTTTTTGGTTATCAACCAAGAAGCAATATTTTTTTGTCCCATGCAAACTTCTGACTTCAGATTCTTGAGTTCTCCACAATATGAAAGAATCTCCAACTCTGAAGAATGCCAACATATACTGGAAGCTTACAATCCTATAGATTCTAAATGAAGCTCTGAACCAGTCCTGGGGATTACCAATGAGAGGGCAAAAAGCTGCTTTTGACATCAGGGAATCGGTCCGACATAGTGCTCAGTGTTGTTTGAAGTTGGCCTGGTGCTCACAACTAGGCCATGTTTTCACCCTGTTGGACATAATCTCACAGAACAAGACCGTTCTGAGACCACGACAGAATGATACAAAGCAAGTCCAGTGCATAATCTTGTCTAAGCACAGACAAAAAGCAAGGTCGCTGGGACACCACAAAACACCAAACATCCTCCTCTCCTGGCTAATATGAGTGACTGCTATTTCTTTACCACATACAGCGTTAGCCTCACTCTGGTCTACCCTCCCTTAGATAAGATTTTTTGAGAAATCAAACATAGAGTGTCCCTGCTTTCTGACAGTACCAAATCTGGAGTCAACTCCTGTTATCTTGGACCCTCCCTCAAATCAACCAGCTGAACCCAAATCCTATAATAGTTTCTTTCTAACACAGTCTTATTGAGATGCCTTTAGTTCCCCATGGTGTGCATTTTTTCTAGCTGCAATGAGTAGTAAATCCAACTCGCTCAACTATA
The DNA here is from genome assembly GCF_057876585.1 of Rhinolophus sinicus. NCBI lineage: Eukaryota > Metazoa > Chordata > Mammalia > Chiroptera > Rhinolophidae > Rhinolophus > Rhinolophus sinicus. The sequence goes on from NC_142503.1 coordinate 129,969,111, forward strand.
GGTGTACCCTTAGTGGTCTTTGGCTGGAATGCATTGACACCAATATCTTCAAAATATGTCCTAGGGATAAACCTGGAACTTTCAGAACTCCCATTCTTCTCATCTGTTTATCTACCCATACCTCACCCCAGATTCCTCTCCAGGTCTGCACCCAAGAGATCCACTTTTAAAAGCCAATACCCTAAGGTCACTGCATATAAATTTTGGAGTTAACAGCTTTCAGCTCTGCCACTCACTAGCTGTGACTTTGGGCAAGTTACTTAACCTTTTTGTGCTTTCTTTTCCTCTTAGTAATAATTCTTTGAGAGTATTAAATACGTTAATAGCACTTATAATATTAACTTATTTAATACATATAAAGCATTTACAACATACTTCCATACAATAAATGATCAATATGAATTTTGGTTTTGTTTTATAAATAAAACCCCCTTTTCTACTTGCACCTCCTATAGCCTTTATTTCCCTGAGATTTTGGCCATTCCCCATCCCCATCCCCTCTTTGGTGACCAGAGCAGGAGCCTGCTCAGTCTCTTGCTCTGTGGGCTGAAATAGCTTTTAAGGATGCTCTGTGTCCTATGGCCACAGTCTATTGATATGTTTGGCAAGAAACCCAAGTACGGCAAATATTACTTTAAAAATTATTTTTGGAGTGAACCATTCTTGACATTTGAATTGTTTTCTGGTGCAGACATCTCAGGAAAACATATTCGTTTTGGTTTTCTGTGGTATAGGTCTGGTGTAGCTGCAGCTTTTAAAGACTTAAGGTACCTTTTCATCTCATCCTGTTGCTTCCAAGAAAGCTCCTTCAGCAACAAGTGCTCTTCACGAAGACGAAACAAACGGTCTTCCAATTCTTCCCTGCTCATCTTGCTCAAAGGTAGTTGAGTTTTTATCTTCTTACCTAAAGTCCCAGGACAGGGTAAATGGAGATTATACGCAATTTTTTAAACCCCTCAGGTCTTTCATCACATTTTGTCTAGAGGGCTTGAATCTATCTTAAGTCAAGTGTTTAAGAGGAAATGAAGAAGTATATGAAAAATGTGTGCTAAGGGACCTCTTTGTCATTCCATATCACTTCTGTATAAGGAATATCATTCCAGCATGAGATATGACTCAACTTCCTGTCTAGAAAGTACATTCTCTTTTTGAAAACATCGAAGAGGGCTGTTAGTCAACTTAATTTTTCTGTTTAATTTACTCTTATATATTTTTTCTCCTTATTAGATAATTTGGAGCTAGAAAGAATTGTGCCCACAACCATCTTCAAATCCCCAGTGAGGAAAAAAAATAGAACCTTTTTTGATTGCCAAGAATCATCTCATTTGTATATATGGTCTGGAGAAACTGTCCCCAAACTCCTTCCTTGGAATAGAGCCTCTGTTTGGTCTAAGCAGAGGAAACTAGAGAACACTTTTCAGTGTGTGAGTGTTCGCTGACCCAGGGTCAGCTCTTATCTTATGGGAACCATTCTAAAACCCCAGAACTCAGAACCACCTCAGCTACCATTGCCACCTCTCTGATCTATCCTTTGGAAATGATGACAAGTAAGTTTTTATAAACAGCTTTATTAAAGTATAACTGACATGTAATACACTGAACATATTTAAAATGTAAAATTTGATTAAATTTTACATATGTGTATAGCTGCGAAACCACAATTAAGATACAAACACATACGTCTAGTATGTCTGTTTCTACATGCTAGAAACTACTAGTTCACTCTGATACCTCCATTTAATATCCAAAATCATATTGTTTATTCTAGCCTTCTCCCGGTCCATATTTGTATCTCTCTCTTCAGTGAGAAACCAGCTTCTACCATCCTCAATATTTTTATTTGCTCAGTCTCTTTGAATGAAATTAGTCTCCCAACTACGTGAGCTATGTCCTTATCCATGATACTGTTGAATCACACTGGCCTGGCCTGTGCCAGCTGAATCACACACACACACACACACACACACACACACCCCAACGCCAACCAGGTGACCTATTGATTTATACCTTTCTGCAATGGCAGAGAAGTATCCCATCAGTTCTGGTGGTATACCTGCCAAGAGTTTGTTTGTTTGTTTGTTTTTTACATTATATTTTATTATGTTCTATCTTTCTTTGTTTTTTTAACTTTGTGATGTCAACATTTTTAGTAATACAACTAAATCTGATAAAATTTTACCAGACATGATTATTTCCCTTTGGAAATGGTGAAATCAGAAAAAAATATTAAAATTAATTTTTGAAAATATGCTATAAAAATATTCCCTTAATGTGCTCTTATCCATTTATGACATCAAAAGTTTTTCTTTTCCCAAAGCAAAGTTTCTAAGATAAATTTAAGATCGCTTACAATGTAAAGAAAAAAAAGGAACAACTTCCAAACCAACAAAATTAGAAAACAATGAAGCTGATGGCTAGGCACACTTAGCTTAACAGGAAAATACGGTCACTAAGAAGAAAATTTGTAACATGACCATAAACCTTTATGAAAATCTTCATTTACAAACACTTTTCTTCTTTTATGTTTAGCTATTTCATAAATAACAGAAGGGAAACGACACAGTTGGTAATAAAACCTACAAAAGTTTCTTTTTCCACAAAGTAAATGTGCAAGTCCTCCACTTTGGCACTTTCTTCCTTACCTCCTCTATTGTGCTGAAGAAATATTGAGTTCTTTTACATTTGGGGCTCTGTGGATGCTTCCAAGCTGATTAGACTCTCCAGGTGGTTAGCCAAAGAGCCTGCACAGGGTCTGCTTGTCACTCGTTCTATGACTTTTTCAACTTTGAAAACTACCTCTGCCAGTTCATTTTTCATGTGCTTTATTTGTGGAACAGTTAAAACTTTGAGAAGCACAAGATCCTGAACTGTGCACTGCTAAAGAACATCATGAACACACTAGATTTTTCACTTATTAAAATATTATGATTCATTTAGCATCAGAAATTGAATACGCTTTAGACATTACATGGCTTTGGTTACCTCCCAGCTTGACTAGGTCCCACCCACCATGAGTTCTCCTTTTTTTTTTTTTAATGAAACATGTTTTATTGTTAATATCTTATACAAATGAAAGCACAACCAAAACTTATCAAGTGCAGCTAAATCAAAAATAACGGGAAATTTTATAGCTGTTAATGCTACATTAAAACGGAAGAAAGATCTCAACTCAATCACTTAATTTATACCTTAAGAAATTTGAAAAAGAAGAGGAAAATAAACCCAAAGCAAGGAGAAGGAAGGAAATAATAAAAAAAACAAATATAACAAAAAAATAGATAATAACAAATAATAACAAAAAAATAGATAAATTGAACTTCATCAAAATTAGAAACTTTTGTGTTTCAAAAGTTTTTAAGATTTTCAATACAATCCACAGAATGGGAAAAATATTTGCAAATCAAATATTTCATAAGAGATTTGTATTCAAAATACATAAAGAACTCTTACAACCAACAATATAGAGGCAAATAACCCAACTTAAAAAGAGGCAAAGAATCTGAGGAGACATTTTTCCGAAGAAGATAGGCAAATGGCCAATAAACACATGAAAGATGTTCAATGTGATTATTCATTAGGGAAGTGCAAATCAAAACCACAAAGAGAAAGAGTAAATTAAAACACACACACACACACACACACACACACACACACACACACACACAAGATACCACTTCAATAATAGGAAAAAGTATTGGTAAGGGTATAAAGAAACTGGAACTCTCATGCATTGCTGATAGGAATGTAAAAGGGTGCAACTGCTTTAGAAAATAGTTTGACAGTTTCTTAAAATGTTAAACATAGTGCTACCATATGACCCCATTTCTAGGTATATACCAAAGAGAAATGAAAACATGTGTCCACACAAAAAATGTGTACACAGGTATTCACAGCATCATTATTCAAAAATTGAAAACAACCCAAATGTCCATCAACTGATCAATGTCTAAACAAAATATCACATGCCCATACAATGAAATATGATTCAGCAATAAAAAGGAATGAAGTATTGATGAATGCTACAACATAGATGAACTTTGAAAACATTATGCTAAATGAAAGAAGTCAGACTTTAAAAACCATATATTATATGATTCCATTTATATAAAATGTCCAGAATAGGCAAATTCATAGAGACTGAAAGCAGATTAGTGACTATCAGGGACAGGGCATGGCAGACACTGAAAATGTCTGTTACAGGGTTTCTTTTTGGGGTAATTAAATGTTGTAAAATTAGTGAATATGGTGCACAACTCTGTGAAAATCATAAAAATTGCTGAGTTGTACACATTGAAGAGTGAATTTTATGGTATGTAAATTATATCCCAATAAAACTGTTATGTATTACATATGTATTATATATAACATAAATTATATATGTATTATTATATAAGCAAATTATTTTGTTATTATATAAATGAGGAAATAAAACATATATGGACAGTTCAAAGAATAATAATAAAATGTACACAAACATACATACCAGCCTAAGAAACAAAATTAAGAATTCTCTCTGTAACTTCCTCAACCATATAATTTCCTCTTCACCCCAGAGGTGACTACCATCTAAATGTTGTATTAATAGCTGCTTTATATGACTTTATAATTGTATAAAGAAAATTAAATTTATTTTTGTCCATTATAAAGAAAATAAATGTATTATTTCATTGTATGAATATATATCAATGTACATTCATTTTCTGATCAATGGCTATTTATGTTGTTTCCATTTTTTACTATTATGAATAACACTGCTATGAACATACTGGTAAATGTCTCCTGGTACACATATGCAAAATTTTCTGCAAATTTTATACCCAGAAGTAAAGTTGCATGTTCAAAATATCCCACAATGACAGACTGAAAGTTGTATTAATTATAAAAGGCATCCATCCTCAGGCACTGAATTTACCTTTTGACACTGGTACCATTAGGGGTATCGAATCTATGTCTCTAACAAGTTCTCTAATGTATTGTCCACCAGAAGATGTGTTGTCATATCAGTTCCCAAGCGGTAAGAGATCCCAGAGGACACTGAAATAAAAACACAAAAAAGTCCAGCCAATTACATGCAACTTTAGGATGCCTTTTGCAGGCCATACTTAAGTTGCATCAGGAATTTCTCACCACTTTTGTGATGGTACATGACTCATCATAATCTTTTTAGTAGGTGTGGGACCACTCTATACTGAAGAGTAAAACCAAGCATTCAGTAATAATGACGTTACTTTTTTAAAATGAAATCAATTTTTTCAGATTATCAAACAATGCATATCATTTTGGATCATTTTTTCAGTGTCTCCTCAGCCTCGAAGCCAATGACCATCCCCTCTCTCTGGGAAATGAGCCCCTGACCCACCCCTCCTCACCCCATTTACAGGGACTCAGCCCCCAGCCACCAGTTCATACTCTATGATACAGTTCCCACAGTGATTGTTCATTGGACCAGGCATAGACAACTGACCTGAGCTGGGACAATCAGATTCTCTTTCCCGGGAGACTGGAAATGGGACTAACAGTTAAACTAACCGCTGTGGATGGCTAGAACTTTTATGTGGACTTGGTAGTTCTGGGAAGGTCATATTCGACTTTGTACCCTGAATAACTGGGGAAATCCTATTTGTAGAGTCCCTTCTCCACTTGGTCAACACGATTTTCCTGGGTTATAGTATCCAGTCTCCTGGCCTTACATTCTACGTATATGCATGCTGTTCCTCCCAAAATTTTTATCTGCTGCCCTGACCTTCAGATATGTACATCTTCCTGTCTTTTAAACATTTCCACTTGCATGACTAGTAGGTATCTCAAACTCACCTGTCTCACACGGGAGTTTTGATCTCTCTCAAATGTGATACACCAGTCTTTCTCTATCTCCATAAATGGCATTATCGTCATACCAGTTCCCAATTGATTCCTCCCTTTCTGTCATCCATTACCAAATCCTCCAAGTACTTCTGAAAAAATCACCATCTCCACAGCTACTACTATAATTTAAGGCACCTGTCTCTTACCACAACTATCATGTTTTCCTAATGCTCTCCCCATTTTCATCTCCCTATCCCTCTCCCATCGATTCTACCTAAAACATCCAAAGTGATCTTCATAAAGCAACTAGGTAAGGGTTCTAGAAGAGGATAAACTGGGTCAAATATATGGTGATGGAAAGAGAACTGACTCTGGGTGGTGAACACATAATGTGAGATATAGATAGTGTATTACAGAATTGTACACCTGAATTCTATGTAACTTTACCAACAATTGTCACCCCAATAAACTTTAATTAACGAAACAACAACAGCAGCAACCAGGTCATAGCATTTCCTGCTTAAAATTCTCCAATGGCTTTCCTTTACATTTAAAATAAAATCTAAACTCCTTACCATGGCCTACAAAGCCCTCCATGATCTGACCTGCCTCCTACTCCTCAGATCACTCCTGGCACCTTTCCTCCTATAGCTCACAACACTCCATACCACTGGCCTCTTCTCTGCTCCCCAATCATCAAGCTCGTTCTTGCCTCAGTGCCTTTGCACTTCCCTGGAATGTTCTTTCCTTGCTCTTTACAGGGCTGGTTTAGTCTCTCAGCATATTTTCTTTCATCAAGAGGACTTTCTCTGACCTTCATAACTAAAGTGAGCACTTCCTCAGTTTTACTTTTATGTGGTCCAGTTTATTTTCTTTGTAACACCATACTCAGAAACTACCTTCATCTATTTACACTTGTTTATTGTCTGTCTCCTCTCAGTAAAATATAAGGACATTGGAGGGAGAAAATTGGTTTATATTGTTTATCTCTATTTCCTAGTACCTGAACAGCTCCTGGAACATGTTAGGCACCTAATAAACATATATTAAATAAATGAATAGATGAATGAATAAACAAATCAAGAGAGAGTGACCCTGAGTGGCTGAGATGAGTCAAAATGTCCTGAAAGCTTTTTGTTCTTGATTTCAGTCTTTTCCAAGGCCTGTCTCTGTTCCTGTCCTTACGTTCCATAGGAGAGTCCTGTGTTCTATACAAAAAATTTCCCCTTTTTGCTGAAGCTAGCTTGATTTGTCAACTGAAGAAGCGTGTTCCCAAGCTTGTTTTAAACAAACAGAGAAATATAAATAAGAAAATAAAAAGCATGATAGAGAAATTCTATCACTGGGAGAGAACATTAGCCTTTTGTTGATCTACTTTCCAGACAATTCAACTTGAATTGGGTTATTCATATTCTGTTCTGTAATGTTTCATTTTTTTAAACCAAAGTAAGGAACATCTTTCCAATGACATAATTTTAAATGGATCTATACAGATTTAGCATGCCTATTTGAAGGAAGCTGAACAATCACCCAAAAGTTGACATACTTTCACATGGTAGAAAATAATCCTAGGATTAGAACAGAATGGAAGCAACCAAGGAAACCATTTTGTTTTAAAGTAAATCTCACATTTAAGCTTTTGCAGATTTGCTAAGATACCCGATCTTCCCAGCCTTCTTCTATAGAGAAGTAACGTGGAAGTGAAAGGAGAGGTGACTGCATCACAGGCCTATAGACCTGAAGGCGTTTGCAAAAATGGAGCCGTAGTGAAAGAAGAAATGCTGTGGTTCTTTAATATTTGGGCCCAGAGAAGATTGTTTTGGTTATGACTATTCCAAAATACACCACCAAAGCTGTACAGCACTGTTGAGCAACTGAAAAGTACCACTAAAACTGAAGTCAAAGAAACTCTAAGAATGAAATGGAGGTTATCAGCATGTCAGAAAAAAAAACCCAGGAAAGACTGTCAGTAAAGGTGTGATAAAGGAGCATCCAAAATCCAATGAAGTGGCCAAATTTAATCTCTCAGGAAAAACGAAGTAGAGAGAGTAAATATAAAAACGGAGGGCTTACCAATCATTTTAACTCAAAGGAATGAAAGACTTAAAGAATTCCCTTGCAAGAGTGGCCGGTTAGCTCAGTTGGTTAGAGCATGGTGTTAAATAACACCAAGGTTGCCGGTTCGATCCCCGCATGGGCCACTGTGAGCTGTGCCCTCCTTCAAAGAAAAAAACAAAAAAAGAATTCCCTGGCAGTGATATTCAGAACTGCAGTGCACGGGGCAAGGGTAGGTGGGTGAAGAATAGCACTTTACTGGTGATAGATGCATAAAGCCAGATTGATGACACCAGCAATTAAACTTATACTGATTTTATACTCACCTCTGATTAAATTTGAAGAGGATGAATTTGAATAGTGGCTGTGATCAAGAGCCTAGAAATGAAAAAGACATGGATTCACATTCTTCCTTGGCTGTGTGACCATGGACAAGTTGTTAACCACTCTGCTTAGTGTTTTTCTATCTATAAAACAGGAAAGAAATACTCACCTCATTGATATGGTGAGGATCAATTGAGATAATGCCTATAAAAAGCTGACCATAATGTTTGGCACTTAGTAGAGGCTCCATATTAGCTAAATGCTAGCTATTTTTGTTGTTTCCACTGAACTAGTCTCTGACTAATTGATAATTCTATGTTGTATTTGTCAGTATAAGTAAATGATTTATACTATGATAGACTGTATGTCATTTTTGTGTATGTTAGTTAATATGAGTTCTCTATAACTCTGATACATCGTGCGTCTCTTCACTAGTCTATGAACTCTTTTGAGGATATCTGTATATATACTACCTAATACAGTGCCTGGTACCTGCAGATGTGTAATAATTTTTCAGCAGATGTATTATTATGACATTGGATTGACATTGGACAGAAATTGTTTTTTCTTTCTAGAATTGCTTTTAATGATTTTACAAAGTTTTGTATTAATCCTACCCACCTCCAAGAACACAGTGAGATGAGAGCCATAATGGTATCACAGATTTGAGTAGGAGAGAGGAAGAAGAAAAGAAATCCCAAAATCAGTTGACGAATTTGCTTAAAGAAATGTCAGTTGCATTTCAATAGAGTATAGAAAATAATACTGCAAAAATGTTCTTATCTTTAGAAAAATCAAGATTAAGTAGACCTGTGTGACAAAATATAGAAGTAGGGTTTTAACATTTCAAATCTAATATGGGTTAGGAATTCAAGTCTTTCTGCATAAGGAGTAAACTTTAACAGTCCCAATAAATACTCACGTCTCTGAAAGGGGAGCTGTAGTTGGGATCCTTTGAGTTGAAGATTTCGGGGAAGAAAGGGACAAATTATGAATAGATCCTTAAAGAAAAATAGTTTTCCACTTAGGTAGGGAACTCAGAAAGAGTTGATTTTATGTGAAAGGATAGAAGCAAATGAGATTTAAGCTCTGAGAAAGAAATTTGGAGCAGAGCTGAAGAGAAGCTGTAGAGAAAAGTGTAGGTTCTGTAATTACAGTGTCAATTGTATGAATGCTCATAAAAGATGATAGGAACTCCTGAGATTTGGATTGAACTCATTGACAAATATCACCGTGTGACAAATATTACATATAGAATGATTTTGTTAACTTGCCACAGGAAAAGAAAAATAGAGCCCTTGCTCTTAGGAAGTGATTAATTAAGATGGGAAATGAGAAAACACACTCTTAACTGGAAGGTAAAATATAAAAATCAATCAGAGATGAACAAAGGAAAATGAGCGTGAAAAGGAAGACTGAGATTCACATTTACTTGAAGGATCAGATAAAGTGTTATGGAAAGAGGGTTGTTGGAGTCTGGGAGGGATTTTGGCAGGTGGACATACAGAGTGTTCCATACAAAGAGCACAGTTTGAATAGAGTCAGGAATGAGCAAAGAGCAGGGTGGCTTTGCACAATAGCAGGTAGGCATGACAAGTTTAAGAGAGTTGTGAGAATTTAAGTGAAAGGGAGCATATTTTGGAAGACCTTGCATTTAAGATAGAGGAGTTTTATTCATTCTGCCAACAATGGCCAGCAATTTACATACAGAGGCACCCTACAGAGGTGGCCAAAAAAAATGTATACACATTTTAAGAAAGGAAAACAGCATTAAAATTGTTATACTCAATATGTACCAGTAACAAAAGATGAATACAAGTCACATTTGACTTCTGCAATTACTAGAGGTGCTCAAATTGGTTACCATCAGCATCCAGACACTTCTGATTATGGCGAACTACTGCTTGAGCAACATTGACCAAAGTGTCCACTTGTATACAAAAGAATTGACAATTAGTTGGATGTGGGATGGAGTGAAGAGGGTGACAGGACTAAAGATGACCTAGTGATGTGCCTAATGCCTGGGAGACTGCTCGGATGATACAAAATGAATAAACTATTTAATTCTACTCAAAAACATTCCATGAAGAAAATAGGAGACCAGAAATATGTATTAGATATAAACTTACAGTTTTTGCTTCCTCCAGAGTTCTCTCTAATTCTTTTCTCTGGCTTTTGTGATGTCCTCTAGTACTCTAGAATCCTCTTGTCTGCCGGGCTTGTTAAGAGAGGAGTTAATACAGTTCTGTTTAGCTCCTAAGATATTAACTCTTCGTAGATCAGAGCTTGAAGGCTGTGCTGTTTCTCTATGCATGTTGTAGTTGGAAAAAGAGCACCTAAAAGATTCCTTGACATACCAACTTCTCAACTAAAACTAAAAACCTATTTGTTTGATTTGAGATTGATGGAAATTTGTTGGTGTTGGGAGAATGATTTTTAAATCTCTCTGAAGGACAACAAGAGATTTTCTGGAGCCCTGAGATCTTTTTGAAGACAACAAACCTTGCTACCTTGGTGGGATCAATAGGCTTACCCACATGTGCCAGAACTCTCTTTAATGGAAGAATGTACGAGGTCTGACAATTAATATTGCAAACTCATCTTAGAAAAAGTGCTACCCACCTCATTGCTGAATATCATTACAGTCACCCTCAAAGTACTTCCCTTAAGAAGCTATGCACCAACGCCAGTACTTAATCCACCCTTCCAACCAATTTTGAAACTCTTTTTCTGGAATGGCCATCACAGCTGTCATCATATTACCCTTGATGTCCTGAATGTCATCAAAATGTCTTCCTTTCAATATTTCCTTTATCTTCAGGTAAAGAAGAAGTCATGGGGGCCAGATCAGGTGACTAGGGAGGGTGTTCAAATACAGTTATTTGTTTACTGGCTAAAAACTCCCACACAGATAGTGCCCTGTGAGCTGGTGCATTCTCGTGATGCAAGAGTCATGAATTGTTGGCGTAAAGTTCACGTTGTCTAACTTTTTCACGCAGCCTTTTCAGCACTTCCAAATAGTAAACTTGGTTAACTATTTTTCCAGTTTGTACAAATTCATAATGAATAATCCCTCTGATACAAAAAATGTTTAGCAACAGCGGTGCTGCAAGTTCGCTAACTTAATTGTCAGACCTCGTGTATCTCCATTTCACTGTGACCAAATATTGGGATGTAAGTATGCAATAATAGGACTTGATATTTGAAAATTAGATGCCTTAATGTCGATGTAAGAAACATCCAAATCTATAGAGAATTTTTTTTTTAGTTAAAGTTTACTGGGGGACAATTGTTAGTAAAGTTACATAGACTTCAGGTGTGCAGTTCTGTAATACATCATCTATATCTCACATTATTGGTTCACCACCCAGAGTCAGTTCTTCCATCACCATATTTGACCCAATTTACCCTCTTCTAGAACACCTCTCCCCCCTTATTCTCTGGTAATCACTAAACTATTGTCTGTGTCTATGAGTTTTTGTTTCTTCATTTGTTTTTCTTGTTCTTTTGTTGTTTTCAGTTTTATATACCACATATCAGTGAAATCATATGGTTCTCTACTTTTTCTGTCTGATTTATTTCGTTTAGCATTATAATCTCAAGATCCATCCATGTTGTCGCAAATGGTACTGTTTCATCTTTTCTTATGGCTGAATAGTATTCCATTGTGTATATATTCCTTAACTTCTTTAACCATTCATCTATTGAAGGACATTTTGGTGTTTCCATGACTTGGCCGAGAATTTTTCTGAGTTTATTTGAGCCAAACTGAAGACAATTGCTGGGAAACAAAATCTCAGCGGATAAGAAAATGATCCAGAGAATGAAAGTTTTGCAGCTTATTTTATGCATTAGAATCAAAGGAGGGGCTGTAAGAGGGGTTATATGAAATTCATTGGTGGTAGATTAGGGAGGTGGGAGAAAGCAAAGTGGAGAAATTTCTGAGATTGGATAGAAAGTAAAACAGAGAGACACAGACTTCTTTTACATTGATGGGTACAGGATAGTTAGTAATTAACATTTACAGCACATAGCATGGTATGTGGGTAACAAGATAACAATGAGAGGTTTTGCAGCCTTCTGCTCTGGTGAGAGATTGTGCCCTGAGGGGTCTTGAAAAAGGAGATTACTCTGACATTTCAAAGGTATATTATCTTAGATGCAAAAAGACAAGTCAGGCTCACTTAAGGTAATGATATACCTTTGTCAAGGAAGCTACAAGCCTAGGACAGTGACTACCAACCATGAATTGCTTTTAGTTGGGAATTTCTGTGTCCAGAGCATCTTCTGTAGTTACTTTCGGTCTCCGAGTTTATAAGGCCCACCAGCCATAGGCAGGTCTCCCCTGAGTTTGTCAGGTTTGGTAAGCAGCCCCTTTTTTGTCCACATTAAAAATTGTTCATAGCTGGTCACTGGATTCATATTATATATTAAGTGGAATATAGTCTCAGTTGTTACAAGAAATCTTGTCTTTTATGTATGCATTGTGTGCATTGGGAAAGCCCCCATTCTGGTTACTGCCTAGAAGTGGAGGGATTCCCAGGACGGTGAGCAAATACTTCATGGTCCCTGTGTGAGTTCCCTATATTCTGTGAAATAATAAAAAGGGAGGAGACAATTAGAAGTCACCCAGAACACAAATTTCCCAGTAAAAATAGAAAAACCCAACATAATATTTTCCCAGGTCTAAGTGACAGAGGTATGGAAACTGGCCTATTCCACACCCAAAATTATTTCTTGCCAAGCTATTTCACAATGAATCTCGGGTCTTCTTTCCTCTATTGGATTATCTAAGCAGAGATAGTGATGTAGGAATATTTTCCTGTGAGTCCCCAAATGATGTAAATGATGTGGAATTTGTCAGCAGTTTCTGGGTGTGGGCCGGGATCGTGTCTCGTGAAGCCGAAGGATGGACACACGGACCAGGGAGAGGCAAAAAGTTGTAAAGGAAGGTAGTTTATTAGAGGCAGGAGAAGAGGTTGCACCTCCCGAGCGGAGGGGGTCCCGAATGGGGGTGCCCAGTGACTGAGACAAAATCTCTTACTTTTATACCTTCCCCTGCCTGTTTGGGGAAGGGGGCTGGCGCCTTCTGACTAAGTTCATCTAGTAGGTTTGTCCTGTTTGCTCATGAACCAACCCATTCCTATCTATCAGATCTGCTCCTTTGTCCTGCCAGAAGGTATTTGAGATTATCTATTAACCTCAAGGCGGATTCTCCTGTCCCTGTCCTGGAGTGAAGGAGACATTCCAGGGCCTGGAATTTCAGGATATGGCTGCTTTTTCTTTATTCCACCAGAGAACCCCCTATTTACCTAGCAATCATACTAACTAACTTGTCTCAATAGTACTAGCCAAAATTTTGACGTAGGCTACATATATGGTTGGTAAGCTTGCTCTCTCTTTTCTGAATCTCTGACTTGTTTATTTTTAAAACATTTCCTCCTACACCTTTCCGGCAACCAGTTACCTCCTGTGTTTTCCCTTGACATCCTAATTACATAGACCATTTCCCAATTTTTCACTAGACTTAATATACTTTACAGGGAAACAAAAGTTACCACCCCAAAATGTGTCTCCCTGGCATGAGGATTATTTCATTTTTAATAAAAGACTCAGGAAGAATCATTGACCTTCCCCCAAACTGCCTACAAGAATTTAAGATAGAAGGCCTGTCCCAGTCAGAACTACCACCATACATAACCATAGTATAACATGAATGAGGCATGGTTTATAATATAGGGAGGAACCTAGGAGGCCCCCTTGGATCAAAGTCCTCTCTGTGTCCCATTATTTCTAGATGGTCCAGCAAATTTTTTTTATTAAACAGTAACTCTTTTCAACTTCTAATGAATTGCCTTATTTCCCTTTGAAGTCCCAGATAGTGATCTCCTTCTCCTTAGTCCAAAATGACATATATACCTCATTTTGCCTTACTATTTTGGAATTTTCATGCCTATGTCAATTCCCTGTGCATATGTATTAAAATTTGGTTTTCTCCTGTTAATCTGCCTTATGTCATTTTAATTATTCTACTAGCCATAAGAACAAAAATGGAAAGGGGAAGAAAGTTCCTTTCCTCTACAGCTTTTGAATGTGGACTGTAAGACTTTGTTCCATGTTAAAGGAATTTCAGTCATCAACAAGGAGTTGGAGGTATAACATTTTTCTGATTACAGAATACGTGTTCATAGTAGACATTGTAGGGGTTCAGAACTAGCTACCTTAAGATATGCCTCAGTCATACGCAGATTATTTTGAGCTAAAGGTTACTTTAGCTGCAGGCTCAAGAGAAACGTCTGCCCCTCCCTTAAATTACCTAGAAGAAATTGAATTAGGAGCCTTACCCATACTAAGCTATTATTAGAGATAACTACTTTTGATCTATCTCTAGGGCAGGACAAACTTCTATTCACTAAATGTCTATTCTTCTTATCAACCCATAATGACCCCTTGAAGCCCCCAAGGTGCATTACCTCATCCCTAGCTCAGGACGTCTTGCATACCTTAATCACCTTTTCTATCTCTGAACCCTCCAGTGCTTGTGGGAGCTCTGACTCCCTCATGTATGTGGGATTACCATATATATGTATGTATTAAATTTGGTTTTCTTTTGCTAATCTGTCTCATGTCTATTTGATTATTAGACCAGCCAGAAGAACCTTGAGGGTAGAGGAAAATTTGTTCCTCCCCAACAAAATGAAAAGAAAAATAAAAAGGAAATGAAATGTATTAGTAATTCTATCACCCAGCAATACCTAGTTATTATTTTCTTACTGTTATCATTTTGGTTTGTGTATGCATATGTGTACAGAATATTTAAAATAAAAATGGGATCATTTATCTTATTTTTTAAAATTTATTTAAATAAAATTTGTTTTAAATAATGGTAAAATAACATAAACTTGCTATCTTAACTTTTTTAAGTATACAGTTCATTAATGTTAAGAATATTCACATTATTGTGCAACCAATTTCCAGAACTTTTTCATCTTATAACACTGAAACTTTATACCCACTAAACAATAACACCCCATCTCTCCCTCCCTCCAACCCCTGGCAACCACCATTCTACTTTCTGTTTATTTTTTTAAAGTCTTTTTTTTTTTTAACCAACATATAAGAAAAAATGAACAAACATTTAAAAATATTATTAAATATTTTACAACATAAGTTTAAATGACTGCTTAATATTCTATTCTATAAACATACCACAATTTAGTCAATGCCCTATTGATAGACATTTAGATTGTTTTAAACTTTTTGCTATTATAACTACATTGCATTAAAAATTCTCACAGCTAAATCTTTGCTTACATCCATAATTATTTTTCTAAGATGAATTAAAGTAGTACAATTGCTAAGTCAAAGAGAATGCCCATTTTTAAGGTCTGTATTAGTTATTTCCAAATTGTCCAACCAAATTACAGAAAGGATATATTAGTTTATAGTCTTATCAGCAGTATGCATTTTTCCTCATCTTAACATTAGGAGCAATTTTTTTAAAGTATCTATTTTATACATAAAAATACTAATTTACCGTCATTTTAATTTGCATTTCTTTAATTGCTATTGCCTTGAACTTTAAAAATAGTTATTGTTCTATTTTTCTTTTAAGAGTCTCTGATGTGTTGAGGATACTAAATGTATGTATACTTTCTATTTTGGTTGTTATATATGCTGTAAGTGAAACCAGAGGGCAACCGAGTCCAGGGCTCGTGCTGCTGTGCCGCTCATCTAATAGACCAACACAGAAGTTGGGCTATAGGATAAACATTTATTGTCAGAGCATCTGTTACCTCAGAAGGCAGCAGGTTAACACATTCAGCAACTGCCTTAACATTCTCAGACCAGCTTGGGGTATTTAAGGGAAAATCCCGGCATTCCTCAGAAGCTACAGGACAATTCAGGGGGTCTGCATGGAAGAGCCTTCCCTCTGGAAACGTGGTTCTCCGGTGGCTCAGCAACTCAGGAACAATGCTGGGAGAAGCCTGGAAGAATGCTAGACCTAGAGATTGTGATCAATAAGCTTAAGGGTATTAAGCATAAGTTTTAGGGTAATTTTCTAAAACGGAACTGAGGGGACATTCTGAGCTCAAGCGGCAGGGGATGATCTATTGTTAAGCTACATAGGTCAAGGAAAAGGGCCCTGGGACTCAGCGAGGCCTCTACTACGGGGGTCCCAACTGGGCCCTGCTTCATAAGTATTTTGAAACTGATTTAAGAAAGTATTTTTTAACAGCATGGAAAAGTTTTATCTAATAGATCTATGCTGTCCAAAACTAGCCACTAGCCACATGTGCTTATTAGGCACTTGAAATGCAGCTGGTATAACTAAGGGACTGAATTCTTTTCTTTTTTTTTAATTTTTATTGGGGAACAGTGTGTTTTTCCAGGACCCATCAGCTCCAAGACAAGTCGTTGTTTTCAGTCTAGTTGTGGAGGGCACAGCTCACTGGCCCATGTGGAAATCAAACCAGCATCCTGTTGGCATTATGAGCACTGCGCTCTAACCAGCTGAACCACCCGGCCGTCCTGGGACTGAATTCTTAATGTTAATTCCTCTCAATTTTTTCTTGCATTTAAAAAAAATAACTTTATTGAGATATATTTTACATTTAACCATTTCAGGTGTAAAATACAATGATTTTTTCCTTAGTAACTTCACTGATTAATGCAACCATCACCATAAATCAGTTTTGGGACTTTTTATTTGCTTTAAATTTAAATTTGAAAACGGATACTTCATTCAGTTATTGGAACCTTTATTCACACAAGCTTAGTAAGGTTTTCTTTTCCTTTTCAGGACTCATTAGAAGGCAAGGGACTTTAATGTCCTCTCCTCATTGGTTCAATCTATCAATTCAAATGCATGCTACCATGTGATTTACCTTTCTTTGTGATATTATTATCCCTAATTCATTCAGCATTTCTTTACATTCCTGAAATTTACCATTCTTTGATCCCTTGCTATTCTGTTTTTACCACTCCCTTGAAGGGAATGGTAGTCAGGATCTTTGGACAATGAGGAAGTGAGATAGTGAGTCAATTCTGAGGTTTTAGGTATTTGAATATAAATTGAGATGACAAAAAGGCAGTATTCTGGGGTGGATTTATGGAATAGGTAGTAACAAAAGATAAGAGGTATTCTATTGGAAATGTTCCTCAGATATTAAGAGAGGTCTCCCAAATTGTGTATAAAAAAAAAGGCCCTGGGTAAATTGTTTAATGGTCAGTAATGTGAAAGATAATTACTGTGTGAAATGTAACTTCGTATTTGAAAGGATCTGGGACAGGCAGGTCAGAGTATTTTTATTGTGGACCGAAAAGGGGCCACATGTTAAACCTGACAAGCTCAGGAGACTGAAAATAACCACATGATGACATGAACATAAAAATTCCTGGGGCGGCCGGATGGCTCAGTTGGTTAGAGTGCAAGCTCTCAACAAGGTTGACGGTTCAATTCCTGCATGGGATGGTGGGTTGCGTCCCCTGCAACTAAAGACTGAAATGGCAACTGGACTTGGAGCTGAGCTGCACCCTCCACAACTAGATTGAAGGACAACTTGGAGCTGACGGGCCCTGGAGAAACACACTGTCCCCCAATATTCCCCAATAAAATTAAAACAAAAAAAATTCCTAACTAAGGTGGGCCATGGCAGAAAGTCACATTGGCCTGTAGCTTCTTTGACAAAGGTCAATCTTTACCTTAGGTTAGCCTGTCCTCTTTTTTGCATCTAAGATAACATACCTTTGGAATGTCAGAGTAATCCCTTTTTCCAGACCTCCCCAGGGGGCACAACCCACCACACCAGAGCAGGAAACTACAAAATCCCTCGTTGCTATCTTGTTCCCCAAATACCATCTCTGTGATGTAAAATGCTATTAACTATTCTGTACTCAGCAATGTAAAAGAAGTGCGTGTCTCTCCATTTTGCTTTGTATCCAATCCCAGAGATTTCCCCCCGCTTTGCTTTCCCCCACCCCCTTAATCTGCAACCAACGGATTTCATGTAAACTTCCTCCTTTGATTCTAATATATAAAATAAGTTGCAAAACATCCATTTTCTGGAGCATTTTCTCAATCCATTGAGACTTTGCTTCCTGGCAATTGTCATCAGGTTGGCTTAAATAAACTCTTATAAGTTTTTTCTTAGGTTGGATGTTTTTTCATTGACATTACAATATTTAGATATTTACTCACAAGGTCAATTTCTACCATAATAGTAAAATAAGCACTAATTATGAAATGTAAGACATGTCAACTGAAAAGCACTTTGTAAACTGTACAAACTGAAATTACCACAGGATAAAATCTTGTGCTTCAGAGCCAGAGGGAGAACAGATGGTAAGTGTGTTAAAGAAGGCTTAACCTATAAGAATCCAGATTTAGGTCATGGCTAGGATGAAAATTAGAACAGGAGGAAAGAACACAAAGGAAAAGATAGAAAAACATTTAGCAGGAAAGGGGAAAAAAAGAAATTGAGGAAATAAGAAATAGAAAGACTTTTTAATTAAATAACTTATTTTCACACTATCTCTTTGAAGGGGCCGGGACCTTTATTATACAGGTCTCAAAGCACCTTGTATTTATCTTTAGTAGTATTTAATACAATTTATTATAAAGAATTAATGGGGTAATTATCCATTTAATGGTTGAATCTGGCCTGAGGGTCAGGGGCATGTCTATTTTGTTTACTTCTGTGTGCTTGTGACCTGGCATAGCACTTGGTACAATGGTCATTACATAACATGTACTTCATAAATATTTGTTGAATAAATGGGTAGGATTTTCCCACTTGAGCAACCTTATATTATTAATAACTGTGTAGTGGTTATATGTACACACTCTAAAATCAGACTTCCTAGTGTCAGAATATTAGCTCCATCAAAAATTAAACGTACCATTTTAAGTAAATTACTGAACTTCACTGTGCTTTAGTTTCTCATCTTTAAAACGGGGATAATAAAATTACCCAATAAACTAATTCATGTAAAACACTTTGGAAAAGTGCTAGACACATGGTATTTGCTCAATAAGTTAGCCATTGTTTTGATTATATTATTAATATGAGGGTTGTCGTAATACTTAAAATCAAATACTACTCAACCTCAAAACCACTAAATGAATGTCACGATTCAGATTGTATCATTCTAATTTTTTTCAAGCTTGTGGATAAAGATTTTTTGTTTATTTGTGTTTCAGTTTTTCAGCTCAGTGTTTTTAGTTATTAAGAAAAAAGAGATGAATTCTAATATTGTCCAAAGCTCTTATGCCTCGCTGAAGGATATCAATGTTCAGAGAAACTCTGGTAACATTTAGTCAATTTTGGTATTCACAGGTTCAGCTATACAGTCCCTGTGTGGATCACTGTCTTCCATACTGTCAATTGATAGAAATACTTATACTTCCGGGCAGTTACATTTCCATTTTAGAGAAATTGATATTATTAAAAAACAAAATTCAACTGAGTAAATTTGAAAATCTCCTTAGCTTTATTAAGCAATTCACGTATCCAGCATCATCCCATCAACTAGAAGGGAACAAGGAGGGGTTGTACAAAATGGAAGGCTTTTAATAGGAAGAAGAGTGGGTCAAGAGGGATATTAGCCAAAAGAAAAGAAAAGATAATAGTTGGGCTGGGATATGTTTTCTTTTGGGGAAGGAGCCAGGAAAGGTTTTTATCATGCAGATTGTTTCTTCTTTCCATGGGGGATGGAGAGGAACCCTGTGACTGATTACCTTACTGGTGCTTGACTGGGAAATTCCATACTGGTGGATTAACTTTCTGTTTCTGGGAGAGGTTGAAATTGCAATTAGATCAGGTATTAAATCTAAGTTTGGTATCATGGGCTTTTAGCAGAAGTGACGCCATTTGAGGCCTGCAGTTTTCTCTTAAACAAAACACAAAGCTGATAATCTAGAAACAAGCTCAATGGCCATGAACAGAGAACTGGTTTTTTAAAAAATTACGTTGTAGGGATGACTGGTTAGCTCAGTTGGTTAGAGTGTGGTACTCTTAACAAGGTTGTGGATTCGATCCCCACATGGGCCACTGTGAGCTGCACCCTCCACAATTAGATTGAAATAACTGCTTGACTTGGAGCTGATGGGTCCTGGAAAAACACACTTAAATAAATAAAATTTTTTTAAAAAATTGTGTTGTAGCCATAGATTTTAATGCAATGTTGTTGTCAATAAGGATGAAGTTGATCTTTACATATTGATATAGACAAAAATGTATTATGTAACAGTAATTTGAAAAAAGATTATAGATTATGATATTTAGATAAAAATGAATCCCTATATGTATTTTAAAAGGTTGTAAACATCTATACCAAATAGTTAAGAATGGATGTTTTTAGAGGGGGTTCATGTTACAAGGAGGGCTTACTTCTTCTCTATTTCAAATTTTTACAATGATCAAACAGTACCAGAAAAAAAATGAATGTGATATTTCTATCTGGGAAACTTTAAAATATGGGAAGAAAAAAAGAAAAAAACACTGGAAGCCTTGAGAAGATGTGCATCCAACCAAAGTGATGAATAATTTTATTAGCAGCATGTGAAATCTGCTTAAGAGAATTTGTACTCTAGAAGCCAGATCATCAATAATCTATTTACTAGACTCTATATGCCAAATTCCCCTACTATTTTACCTACTGTCAAAGGTTTTTTTGGGATGAAAAGAGAAATGGATATAATGAAACGCTGTATCAGATAGCTAGTCAAACAATCTATCAAGTATTGTGATTCATACACATACACCAAGCTCAAAAGGGTCCATCAATAAAAGAATTACAGCATAAAACAGTGCTATTTTGTTTTAAGGCCAATAAAGACTATGAAATGAGTTTGAGAAGGGGTGCAAAGTTTGAAGACTGAAACTGTTATATTCAGTTTTGTGATGTTTAGCTCAGTGTCTTGAATGCACAAAACACTTAAGGTTAAAAAAACACACTTAAATTATATGTTGATTGAATAAGTAATTGAATGAATCATTATATTAGAGTAATTGATATTGTTAAAAAACAGAATTATTTAAGAATTATTAATTCTTAAAAGAATTAATTGGGACTTGAGTTGGGTTTTAAAGAATGGACTATGGGGAAAGAGAACAGCTATGTGACCTATAGAATGAAGACTGCAAGGCTTCAACCTAGGGACTAATGGAGGGAATAACATTGTTAGGTAATAGGGGCCAGTCAGGGAAGAGGTATGAATGAAACAATGACAAAGGAAGACTGGAATAGAGAGCTATTTTAGGATTTTAGTGTGGGAGTCACAAAATAAAAATGAATGCTTTCAGATGATTACCATGACAGCAGTTTGCAAGATCAGCTTGGGGAAAGACTCAATGTTAGAGAAATAGGCTGCAGTAAAAGAATAAGGGGTCTTGAAAGCAGAAAATGATACCTTTATCTTGTTATTTTTCCAAGCAGAACATGGTTGTCTGTAGAAGATACATTGCAAATAATCAGAAAGGTCTCCAAATTAGTGCAAAAAAGTATAAAGTAGTGTTGGGTAAATTAGAGAGCTCTGTGAAGTTTTAAATAAGTGCTTTGTCTGGACTTATTAGAGGCCACCTTCGCATGCTTCAGTGGAAGATGCTTATGACATGTTGGATGATGGAGGATGCAGAGAGAGAGAGAGAGAGAGAGAGGCAATAAAAATTGTAAAATCCTATTTGACTTGTTGAATGGAATAAGATAGATAACTAGGTAGACGGACGGAGGTTATGTAGCGTGATAGACATTGAGGAGACTATTCAGCTAATACAGGTAAAAAGTAAACGAGGCATTTCACAGCTGCTACTGCTTTTCCTTTCTTCCCCATCTTCTTAACAGGTGGCTTGGAATTGGGAGGAGGGAAGGTTGTAGGTGATACTTTATTCCAGTAATATCTCCAAGTCACATAAAGCCTTCTTCAAAGAGAATTACTTCTGGAATAAAGACAAAAGTTCAGTTTTGCTTTATTTTCTCTTTAGCCTAAGGTAAGGAGTTACTGCTTTTCTGTTTTCCTACCTGTCCTCTCATTCCCCTTCCCTTACTGGAGTCTGGCTCATGGCTTTCTTTCTACCTATATACAGCCACCCAATAGAATAGAGGCATTGAACTTGAGATATGTAAGAGAGTGTAGAGTACACAAAAGAGATCAAGGGAACTTCCAACTCTCCATCTCATCCACCTAGGTTTACAGATCTTAAAACCAGATAGTTATGAATGTTTGTCATCAATATGCTACTTAGCATTCTGATTTGTATTACGTTATTTTTGCACTGGTTTTGTCATACTTAGTAAATTCTAACTTACTTGATGGAGGGACTTGTTAATTCTTCTTGGCTCCTCTATTTCCATCTCAATTAACATAAGGGTGAATTCTTGAAAACATAAATAAGTAGGTCATGACAAAGCTCACACAGCAAAACTGATTTCTGGTAAAATGAAAATAAGTAGTTTTCATGAACATTTTATAGACTTCTTATTATATGAGAACAATGAATAATAAAACATTTTAGTGTTTATGGTAGTTTACTTAAACCAAGAATTACATGAACCACATGTCAACCAAGCCTTACAGCCTCTGGGTCCCTTTGAGTAAGTGCTATATAAAATATATATTAAAAGACAGTCTACCTGTTTGTCCTGAGAAAATAGCAATTTCCCCATAAATAAAAATTATGATTATCTTAATATAAATGACACTCTCTGTTTAAAACCCTGTGATATGTAGCAAGCAAGGGGGAATACTGAGAGAAATTAATCTCTGCCATCAAAAAACATAACATCCAGGAAGGGAGAAGTGATGAGTGTAAAATTAACCACAGTGCTATAAGGGAGTTTTAAATAAACTGCAGTGTGGCAATTGAGCTGAGCTGTAAGCACATGGAAGATGTTTTCCCTTTGATTACTTTTTCAATATTGACAATTTAGAAAATATAGAAAAGCATAAGGAAGGAAAAAAGACCACATGTCCCACCAGGACAGAACTACCATTAACACTTTAGTATAATTTTTTCTTACATGTTTTTCGTTTTTGCTTTTTAAATTAGCCTAAAGCAATACATACATGCATATGGCAAGAAATCCAAACAGTATCGAAAGGCACTCTATTGAAAAAGATTGTCAACTGAAGTTCATTGCCACAAATTCAATGACAACAGAAATCCCCCAAATGGGGTTCGATGAAGGGAGACTTTATTGAAGTGAAGCAGCTCAAGTGTTACAGCTCTGATGTTACAGCCCAAACAGGGAAAAAGCAGCTGAAAGTGGACTTCACTGAGGCCAAAAGGAGGATGGCTTATACAGAAGTTCCTGCCTCTGGTCTCTGATTGGTCCATTTCTGTGTAAATGAGGACTCCAAATCTGAATAGTTTGATTGGTCCAAATAGCACTGTCTTGATTGGTTGGAATTGCCCATTTTGATTGCCCAATATGGACGTGCTCTGATTAGTTTGTAAAGATGAAAATAAGGGTAAAACTTCGTAGCTCCTACTGGACGGGAAAGGTCTCAGTCTCATTGGTCCAAATAGAATACCAGGAGCTTCTTCATAAGGGTCTACTCAGCTGGCAGGAACACAGTGCAGGTAGATTAGGAGCCCAGTCTTTGGCTTTTCCCTGAAATACAGCGGTGCATGAGCAGCTCTCTGTAAACAAACAGCTGTTAGACTTTAATTATCAATTTGGGCCCAGTTAACCACAGAGTTCTTTTTGCAGATATTTTCCTTCTCAGTGTCAATAAGGTAAAAGATTCACTTCCAAAGGTATGTTGAAATAAATTTCTAGGCTGAAGATGGAGCCGCTCCTGCTGGGGTGTCACCTGCAAACTGAACTTTTGTGTTCCTATAAAAGCTCCTCTTGACCAGAAATGCAGTATATCCAGTAATCCAATCACCAAACACCAGGCCAACTCTGGGCTCTACATTTACTTCCTTGTTCCTTGATCTTTCTAAATAAGGTCAGATAATCAACTCCGGACAATCATGCTGTTTCCCACTTTGCCATTTCTAACACTATAAAAATTGCTCTTGCCCGAAATCCCTCAAGAAGAGTGCTCCACTGCTTGTGAGGCACTGTACTCCCCCAACCCACGGATTGTTTTCCCTTGAATAAAGGACATTAAACTCATTACTAAATTATCTTAGTTTTGTCATTTGACAGGTAACTGCTAGCTTCCTTGTGAATTTCTCTAGAATTTCGAACAAATTCAAAACTAATGCATAAAACTACACTCATATATACATAGGTCCCTTAAAATGTATATATAGAATCATTTTATCTAGATAGTGTTCTGTACCTTGTTTTCCCTAACAGCACAGAGAAATTTCCCTCATTCTTAGTATAGCTTGTCCTATTCCATTGCATGCCTGGCTGCTATAATATTAATATAATCAGAAGGATTGGCAGGAAATGACCTGAGTGAATAGGTTCAAGAAGAACTATTTCAGGATAAGGGGAATTTAGGGACCAGATTGGGGGTGGGGAGGGGTGACAGATGGGTAGGCAAATTTGATTGGCACGTGTATGTTAGTGCGATTACTTGGCGTCAAAGGATGGGTCTTTCAGGCCTGCATTTTAGACTTCCTTTACTTTTTGTAGTGAAGAGCAATAGTCGAAAGTTGGTTTGGATGAGATATGGGTTGTCTGAAGAAAACCTTGATAAGCTAAGAAAAGTTGTCCAGGAGGTAGCTGACTGACATTCTTTTTTGGAACTGAGATGGGATCTAAGGTTGGAAAAACTGCAGGGCAGGTTAGTTTTCCACACATGATAATCTTCACTGTTCCCTTGCCGCTCTAAGCCCTTTATCCATACTGCACAAGGGAGGATTTGGCCCATCTCCTTTATCCTAGGCCCGGGGCTAGAGCAGAACCTGAGCCCCCTACCGACCAAAATCCCTCAATCCCTCCCTGCCCCCGCGCAACGGTAATTCAGAGATATGGGCGGTCCTTCTAGAAAGCACTCTAAGGAGCAGAGATAGGATACACCGGCCGCCAATCAGACCTCCTGGGTACCCGGATGTGAAGCTGTGCGCGATACAAAGGAGAGTTTCTACCCAGCGCTTCGTCAGGTACGGTGGCCAATAAGCATGTCTCAGGCGATAAATGACAGGAAAAGTAACCAATTACAAACTAGTTTCTTTCACGCATGCGGAAATTCTTTTGCTTAGTCTAACCCACTACTGATTGTTATTGGGCAAAATTGTGAAGAGCGGTAGAACTGTCTAATTAGAAGCGGAAGCGAGAAAAATCACAGCCAATAGGAAGATTGTCAGGAATGGGGCGGGGATAGGCCTTCGCCTCGGCGGCAGAGGAGACTCGGGGGCCATTTTGTGAAGAGACGAAGGTTGAGTGGTTGCGACCGCGTTGCCGACCTCGAGGAGCAGTCGGCTTCTTCACGTACAACCCGGGAGTAGGAGATTCAGAATCGAATCCCTTCTCCCTTCCCCCTTCGGGTAAGTGGAGAAGGCGGAAGGAGGGGATGGCTGGGTTCCTCGGAGATCGCGAGGGGGTGGTAGAGAAGTGGAGGGCTCTCTCCTCGGTAGAGTAACCAGGCCCCCATTTATTCTGTTTTGCATTGGGGGATTAGATCTTACGCGGGAGCGAGTTTTATAGGCCTCAGCCCTTCCGTAGATTTAACCTGGTGTGCTCTAGGCCACGATCGTCAGGGAAAAATGGCTTTTCTTTTTCGTTCTCTTTCTATGCTAACGGCTGCTTTCCTTTCATTTTCTACGACCGTGAGGACTCGAAGAGATAATGAAAGGGAAGATCGAGATGCTCAGTATAGTTGAAGTTAATGTAGTGCTGATGCCTCCTATGAAATTTAAAAATTGGGCGGGGGATGGGGAACGGTTACCAAGTAGATGTAATAGTACCGCAAGCCTCTAAATTCTGGAGCGTACCGCAGGGCATAAAAATAATAGCTATAACAATAGATTTCGTATTTTACTGATTACTTTTTATCTTCTCTGAGAAAATGATGGACCTCGAAGTACTTTTCAATTCTGTTTTTTAAAAGATTGTAATTTCATTTACATATTAACAGTAATTAAAGCTGGCTTACTTTTTATCTGCAGGTTACAAATCACTTGAAATATATAAGTTAGTGGAACTTTGCTTGAGGTAGGTATTACTATCTTTCTCAGACAGAAACTCAGGCATAAGAGTGTTGGTGGCCAGGGTCATACTAAATCAGTAGTGGAACTAGTAAGTCAAGTGGTTTTAGCTAGCTATTGGAATACTAGGCACTAAAAGTACTATATTTGAATCTTTACGGGAACCTAATTACTAATTACAGCAAGCACTAGCAGTAACTGGAAATTCCCAACTGCACTTGGGAAAAAATATTTAATTAGGGGAAATGCATTTATTATAACGTCTTAAGATAATTTTCAGGATATACTGACATTAATTTTCCAGACCGTCTAAACTGGCAAAAGTGTATACCTACATACTTCTTATTAAGTAAGTGTTATAGTGCCCACTATTTACTAGGTCTTGAAACTGACTAAAAACTTTTGATAAGGTTATAAAAATTATACATAGATTTCTAAGTAGTATTATATTCCCTTATCCAAAAAATTGCTTTTCTTAAATCCTCTTTTAAGATTTAGTTGATATTAATTTTTATAATGTGTTAATTTCACAAAAACTTACTAAGCCCAGTGTAAACCAATATTGCAGGGTAGAATCATCCTTTAGGAATCCTATCTGAAAGGAAGTGAAAGCACTCTTATTCTAGATAGCTAGACATCTGTTGATTCCTCACCATGTAGATAATTGAAAATGTATGTAATAGGGATCAAAAGAATTGCTTTTTTTTTTTTTTTTAAGTCTAAACACGTATTAATATACATGGGCTTAAAACTAAAGTTTGTCACTGCAGAACTGTTAGAAAAGAGATAAGGGCAGTGATTGGTTAATTTAGGAAATCACCTACCTAATGAAAATATTGTTGGCAAATAAAGATAAACGTCAGGAATTAATATTTAAGAACAATTTATTGAGGTGAGATTAATTGAAGGGCACTTTTCTTTGCCTTGAGGTGTTAGAAATCTGGGTTGCTTGGGATCAGCATGTACCAAGGTAACAGTTTCTTTGAGTTAATCCAGCAGGAATAATTTGGCCACGGAATTAATATCTGAAACAATTCCAGATGTATTTTTTTTACTTTTTTTTTAATTAAAGTTTATTGGGGTGACAAGATATGTTTTCAAATAAGTAGGCATTAGCAACGTGTTGGCTAGAGAGGAAAGGTTTAAACAGGATGACTAATTTGCAGGTCTTCTGACATTTCTGTTTCCCATGCTCATGCATTGGCGAATGTTTGGTGGTGTTTGCTATTCCTTCTGTAGAGAATTGAAACAGCTTATATTTGTAATTAGGTCTCTAGAGGGTTTCGCGTAGCATGTTGACCTTGTTTTAGATGGAATTGCTGTTAGAAACAAGCAAGGAATAAACTCCAAAATAGCTAGTTATTCTAATCTTAAAGATTATTTTAAGTGGTGAATGTAAGATGTTGACTGGCGAGTGTAACAGTTGAAGTAATCTTGATTTAGCAGTTAAAGAGAACTGGATTTTATTCTCCCCATTATTATTGGCTGTGTCAGGCAAATCAGTTAAACTTCCTGGATTTCAGTTTTATACTTATAAAGGGGCTTAGATTTTTGTTTTAATTTGATTTCTATAACTCATTTGTTGCCAGAAGTCTGGAAAGTGTACAGAAAGTTTTACTATTAAAGGCCATTTTTGTATATTATTAATGTTAACTGCCTTTAGTCAGTGTTTCAGTCAAATAATTTTATTAGTAGTTGTCTTTGGGGAGCATTATTTGCGCATATTCATTCTCATTGGGATTAGGGAAAATAATGGTTTTGTACATGGTTAGATTTACTAGAGAATTATTGACTGTTGAGATCCAGAACTATTAGATGCAGCATAACTGCACATGTTCTCTTAGATGCAGGAAATTTGGGGTTTATAAAGGAAAAGGATACTATAGGGTTTTAAAAATTATCTTGGTGTGCTTACTATTATAGGTTATAATTTTCTTGGATTGATTTTATATAGTGTAAGGAACACATATGAAGCCTTGGTGCTCAAACCTGCTCTCAGTACACTGGAAGGATGAGGCACTTTGTTTATAAAGACTTGATCTTAACTAGGGGATAGAGGTTCCTCATTAAACTTTTCACAGTTCTTAAACATGAGCTGACATCAGAATCAGCAAGAGGGCTGGTTAAAACATGGCTAGGGTCTCCACCAGAGTTTCTCATTAAGTCAGTCTGGGGTGGGCCCTGAGAGTTTGTATTTCCAGTAAGTGTCAGTGATGCTTGTTGGCAGACCTCCCTTTGAGAATACCCTTTTAGAAGAAGGGATTCAAACCTCCCAGAGGATTGGCAGTATGATGTAGGTATACTCTTAATTACAAAGCATTAGAATTATGTGCTAAAGTAGTTTGGTCTTTTTTATGAGTGATAGTGCATCAATTTATATAACATCTTGGGAGATACCTTCTTGACTTAAAGATGTAAGTGTTTTTCATGTTAACCACTTCTCTTTAAAGCTTATGTCTTGTGTGACATGTGCAAAGAATTTGTAGATGAGTCAAAGTTACTTAACATATCCTGAAAATTTTAAGTACCAGGTTCAGGCTGTCACTGCAAGAAAGAAAATTGAATGTTTCACCATTACTGTACTCACCAAAACTTTTTCACCAAACACTGACTCGAAGGAGATAACATTCAGAAGAATTGACATTTTCTACAATTTTTTCTATAGGCTGTACATTTTGTACAATTTAACATACCAATCCAAGTGTAAGAGTAACATTTCATTTCTAAACTGGTCTACATTTTAAATATTTGCAGTTAAAATTTAAGTTATAGTACCTGTTCTGTTGCTGTAGTGTTCATACATAATTGATTCATGGAACACTCTTAAAAAAAACTCAGCATAAAATGTTTTCATTTACAGACATCTGGAGATGAGAATCAAACCTCATGGCTAAATATTGAAATGTGAATGCAACCAGTTCATTCTTACTTGCTCAAACACCTAGGTACAGTCCAATTGCAAATGTTGTTACTGATGAGGCAGTCAGTCTGTTGTATGTTTTTGATATTATGTATCCAATTCTTAGAATTCGTATCTTGGAATTAGCTACATACACTAGTTTATAAATAGTGGGACCACAAATTTCTTAAGGACCATAATTTTTTACCTGTTTTATGGCATTGAATAGTCAGTAACCATATCTTTTTTCCTTCATCTGTGGTTTTTCATTCTGTCAATGAGTGGAATAATGGGCTCCTTATTTAAAGCATCATTTCCCATTTACTGTAGAACCTATTAGGTCCTATACTTTTATCAGTCTGGCTTTGAGAATAGATAACCATTTCTATTTTGTACCTTCATGGTAGACCATTCTTCAGTCTGTATTACAGGAAAAACTACATGGACTTAAAAATTTAAAAACCCATGAATTCGTTTACCTTCATAATCTTGATATTTCACATTTGCTCACTTCTTTATCTCTGTTGGCCTGGTTTTTCTATATTTTCCTTGCCCAAACTGCTGGTTATCAAGATGAATGTTTGAACTTAGATATTAGTTATCTACTGATGTTGAAGAATTGTGAAGAAAGTCACTGGTAGAAATGATTCTGTAGAGGCTCTCCCCATCCCAGTGGAATGTTATGATTTACCAAAATGTGTTAGATGCAATGGACAGATGTTTCTGTCTTGGGGGTTTATGGCACAACATTTCTGAGGAACTCTGACTCAATCTGTCCCTTCTCCTTTCACAGGGCAGCAAGGCGAACCCCATCCCTACTCACTGGAGCTCAGCTTTGATTTTTAACCTCCCTTCCCCACCCTTCCAGAACACACACATTCCCATTCCAAAACTGATTTTATAAAGACATTTTAAACATAATGCAACTTGGTGTGCACTACAGCAAATTTACAGGTGTTTTTTTTTTGTTTTCAAAAACGGGACTTGGATTTAAGTTGTAATTTTTAAAATTTCTATTTCTATTTTTTTCTGCAGCAGTTGGGTTGAGGAGGAGGAGCCTTTTAGCCTCTCATAAACTGACCTCTCTACTTCCTCGTGTATTTTTAAGATTGATTGATGATGTGGAAAGGGCTTTGCTTATCTGCTACTGAGAACTTTACCCTTGCGGTTTTTGTGGAAACTGCTTTTGGAAAGAGAAAAGAAATGAACTTTACTGACTTGACATTTTTGCACCTCCCGTTTTTCTAATCTGGGCTATTTTTATTTTTGTTTTTTTACAGTGAGATTTTTTTGATCTTCAGCTACAGTAAGTTATTCCAATTTTTTTTTTACATTTTTCCTGACTTTCCGCTGATTTCCTTTTTATTGTTGTTACTAGTTACTATTATTTATTATTATACTTATGATGGTGATGATGATGATAATAATGACACTGATGATTTTTAACCGGATTAAAATGGAGTTTTTCTGAATGTTCATAAGAATTTCTCCGGCCTCCTAATTGACTTTGAAGTTTTGCATCTTGGGAGAGAAAGTGAAGGCATTAGCATTTTTAAGTGGATTGATCACATAAACCTTTTCTCTCCCAACCCCACCCTTGCCCTCATCCCCTTCCCCACGCTCGAAAGAATTTTACTGGCTGTTAAGTCTGTGACCTTATTTTTCCTGATCTTTAACTTAACTGTTTTAGAGCATCTCTGGACGTCTGTATTTTTAATTTTTTTATTTTTGTTTTTTTTTTATTTTTAATCTTTCATTTGTTAAATTTTTAAACTGTGCTGCAATAAAATGTGTGTGGTACTACTTAACACCTATGATGGTGGTGGCATTTTCCCAGAAAGCCATCTTTCTCCTGTTTCCCTTGAAATCCCATCCTGCTTTTCCTGTACACTACCCCTCACAAACCACAAGCTGCAGCAACATGGATGCCCAGCCTGGAGCAGCGGCAGCCAGGATGACCTGGAGCCAGGGGGGCCTTCGGAACAGATGCACACCCTTCCTGGGTGA
This sequence comes from Rhinolophus sinicus, assembly GCF_057876585.1. Classification (NCBI taxonomy): domain Eukaryota; kingdom Metazoa; phylum Chordata; class Mammalia; order Chiroptera; family Rhinolophidae; genus Rhinolophus; species Rhinolophus sinicus. Next base: position 130,000,311 of record NC_142503.1, read on the forward strand.
TGGTAAGAGGTGTGAGGTCCACTAGTTTCATTGCAAAGACTAGGAAATACACCAGTTAAAGTTTAGTTGATGAGATATAGGTGATAGCTTCTGGAAATGTGAGGGTTAATCCTTCCTGTGTATCTCAAGAGATATTTACCAAGGGAGACCACTTCATTTTTTGTTGTTGTAAACTAATGGAATTATGCCTAATTAACTTGGGCTGCCTGGGAATTTTTGATAATTGAAAACAGCTGAAGGTTACATATACAGTACTTGAAAATGGTTTGTTTTAATGACTAGCAAGCAACAAGGTGGTCCTTTTTCTTAGTGATTACTATTGCAAATTAGTAAAAAAAAAATGTCATTTGGAGTAGTCTTCCTTGGGTTAGTGACAACAATTTTGGGTTGTATTTTATTTAGACTATTTTTATCATTGATATTTAACATGAATCATACCACAAGAAGCTTGCTGTAATATTAAAATACTATTTCACTGGAAGGTTTTTAAAAAGAAAAGGATAGGTAGCCTTTTTAACCTCAAAGCAGGGAAATCCTCTTAATCTTTGTATGCACATCAGGGAAGATCTAGGGTGGACTGCTTTTTCAATGACTTGTGGCCCAGCTATATATTGGAGAATCCAGTCTGTTTCCAAAGGTGGTAAACGAAAGTGAATCTACTCTAAGCACAATAGTAATGCAGGGATAATAAGGATGTGGATAGTCAGAGTTAAGAATTTTGCAACTTGTATTTTGCTGAAAATTTTGACAAATTGATTTAGAATTGCTTTAATAGATTTTGAGCTGGGGCAAAAAGTAGAATGATTTTTAAAGGCATATTCAGTGCTATGGTGCTAGGGTAAATGACTTACTTGACCCCTTCCTTTACTCTTACTGAAATGGTAAAATCTAGTTCAAGTGAAACTGCAGGCAGCCTCCGAGGAAAACACAATGGGAAAAAGTTAAGTAAAATGTCCTTAGGTTATCTGGAAGAGGAATGGAAATTTTTCTTTTATTGGACCAAGTTTTACTGATGTGCTCTATTCTGTGACAGCTATTTCTACTTTGTTGCCGTCATTGTGTGGCTGCTGTTCACTAGAGGTTGAGTTTAATTTATTTCTTACTTGCTAATTCTACAAATTCATTGTATGGGTCATGTTCTGGTTTGGGGGAAACAAAAATACAGTTCTTCAGGGACTCAGCCTCTTGGGGGGAGACGGATGAGCTTATGTGATGCGATTAGAGGTAAGCACGGAACCTGCAAGAATGGGTACCTAATTGACTCTTCAGAGGTCAGGAAATGCTTCTAAGAGAAGGGGAACTGAACCTTAGAGAGGTAAGGCCAGATTTTAAAAATTTTAATGCCATGCCAAGGAGTTTGTATGTTATCCAGAAACCAGTGGTGAGCTGTTGAAAGATCATAACCTGGAGTGACATCAAATTTTCCTTAGAAATGTCATTCTGATGGTGTGGAATACTAGGGTTAGAGGAGAATGAGATTGGAAGTAGGTGATAAATATCGAAGATATTAAAATACAAGGAAAAATACGACCTGAGCTGGTCAAAAGCACTGGTATTGGGATTAGAGAGGAGGGGATAAATTTAGGAGGACTTAAATTTGTGATGTGATTAAGAGAGGGACTTGGCATGACCCCTAGGTTTCTAGCTTCTGGGATGAGGATAGATGATGGGTAAACAAAGGGTTAGGTTTGAGAGTAGGAAAAATTAAGTATTAATTTTTGAGGTGCTCGTGGAACATTCAAATAGAGGTATTTGTTAAACATTTGAGTGCTTATTCGGAAAATCACCATTAGACTTGGGCATATAGGGATAAACAAAATATACTGTCCCCTGCCCTCTTGGGTATTATAGACCATTGAGGGGATAAAGAACAATTAGCACTGTAACAATCTATGTTCCTGAAGTAAAAGAACAGGCAGGATAAAATGATAATAAGGGAACCAAATTAGAATATGAAAGGGCAAGTGCAGCTAGTGAAGGAGACTGATGTTGAAATTGAGATCTGTAAATGGATTGCCATATCTGAAAGCAGATAATGAGAAAAACTAGGCCTTCGAGCAAGAAATACTATCTACTGCAGAAGAGTCATTACGAATACATAGGAGAAACAAAATTTGAAAGGTAGGCAAGTACCAAGCCTAATAATGTGTCCTTGTAGGGCCATGTTTAAGATCTAGATTATCTGTTGAAGGATTTTGGAGAATGAGATCTCATTGCTTTCTCTGGAATTTCCTTCTGGCTGTTTTGTGGGGAATGTTAGTAATGAGGACTAAGTTCAAGTAGGACAATAAATTAGAAGACCTATGAGGGTAGGCCATTATCTGTTAATCTCTGGGGAAAAAGTAGTAATCCTGGGCTTGAGGGTACTTGCCCTGGTTTTTCAAGTGTGTTTTTTTTTTAACTTTTATTTAAGTGTGTTTTTCCAGGACCCATCAGCTCCAAGTCAAGTACTAGTTTCAATCTAGTCATGAAGGGTGCAGCTCACAGTGGCCCATGTGGGGATCGAACCAGCAAGCTTGTTAAGAGCACTGCGCTCTAACCAACTGAGCTAACCGGCTGCCCTCAAAGGAGTTTTTTATGTGTCTTAGTGAGCAGCGGTAATTAGTTTGAAGAGGACAGGTTTGTCAGGCTTTAGGAAATTACTGGTTATTTCTCTAACACCCCTGTTGGGTCTGGTATAGTATAATCACTTTCCTATTTGATAGGAAAAATGAAGAACATGAAATTCCATTTGGATGTAATAATCTGGACACTTTACCATGTGTTCATTGTTAAAGTTCTTCTGTTAACTTGTTTAATCATCATACATAACCTTGTAAATAATATTCACATTTTGGAGATGTGAATATTGAAGCACAGAATTTAAATAATTTGCCTAAAGTTAGACATACCTAATAAGTGGTGGACCATGGATTCCAATGCAGGCTGTTAAGCATGCATGCAGATTTCAACTCTTAATTATACTAGACTGACTATACTTGACGTGTAGTATTCAGTAAAACAGAACTTTAATTATTTGGTTAAAGTACCAAGAAGAAACTGCTTTGGACTTTGGGTTTTTAAAAATATATTTTAAAGTGTTTTATACTAAATATTGTTAATATGTTTGTTTAATTCACAACACCGTAAATGACATGCAGGTAATAAATTAGGTGTCCAAGGTAATAAATTAGGTAGTTGTATATAGCTTTGTGGTATAATTTTATAGAATCTTTGGATGTGACAGCATTCTTTTAAGGAAGTAAACACATTAAAGTCCAAAACTGGGATTCCTGCTGTTCTTCCCTCAGACCAAGTTCTTTTGCAATGTTGCCCATTTCAGTTCATGAAACTCCAGTTTTCATGTCATTTAGGCCAGACATTGGTTAGCCAACACTTTTTTTCTCTCATACCTCACCTTTGGCCTTGTAGAAAATGTTGTCAATTTTTCCTTTGAAATAAAACAAGAATGCACCACTCAAACTGCCATAACTTGTTCCAGTTTCAAGCCACCATCGTCTCATGCATTATTGCAATAGATTTCTTTAGCCGCTCCCCATTAGTGTGTGGTAGCTCCTGTTAAAAAGTAATGCTTGGGCCGGCCTGATGGCTCAGGTGGTTGGAGCTCCGTGCTCCGAACTCCGAAGGCTGCAGCTTCGATTCCCACGTGGGCCAGTGGGCTCTCAACCACAAGGTTGCCCGTTTGACTCCTCGACTCCTGCAACTAAGATTGAACACGCACCTTGAGCTGAGCTGCCGCTGAGCTCCCAGATGGCTCAGTTGGTTGGAGCGCGGACTCTCAACCACAAGTTTACCAGTTCGACTCCCATAAGGGATGACTCCCGCAGGCATGGTGGGCTGTGCCTCCTGCAACTAACAGTGGCAATGACCTGGAGCTGAGCTGCACCCTCCACAACTAAGATTGAAAGGAACACTTGACTTGGAAAAAGCCCAGGAAATACACAGTTCCCCAGTAAGGTCCTGTGCCCCTTCCCCAATTAAAAAAAAAAAAAGATGTAAAGCTTGAAAATTGTATTGCCTGAGTTTCTGCTTGAAACTCACCCAAAACTGCCTATTTCAGCATTAAAGTCAAAATTTTCACTGTTACTTACAAGACACTCTATGTGATCTGTTATGCCCCTCTCCTTTACTAATACACGATGTGATAAAATTATTACAGTAAAAGACACATTGCCATTAAGACCCCTCAAAATACTCTCGCTTAGAGCACACGCCATTGTTCTTGCCATTTTCTGAAGCAGTTCTGGAAGTCCTCTTTTGTGAGTGTCTTTAGTTGCACTGTTGCGCCTGCCTCGATACTTGAATCATTCTGACTGTGGAAGAGCCGGAAGTCGCACAGTGCCAGATCTGGTGGATGAGGACACGCCATAATGTTTTTATTTGACAGAAATCACTGTACCAGAAGTGGTGACACAGCCTTTCCATTGTGATTGCTATGGTGAATGCTGCTGCCGAGTGCCATCCAATGGAAAAGGAGAAATCTTGAATACAAAACTTGGAACACATGTCAAACTTTAGTAACTGTCAAATTTCAGCTTGTTCGGTGCAGTCAGTTGGGTATGAGCTACGGTTGAGATGTTTTTTAAAGTGCTGTAAATCATCTTCCACCGTGTTAGACTTCGCTTCTGGTATGTGGTAATTTCTGTCAAAAACATTACGGTGTGTCCTTATTCGCCAGATCTGACACTGCTATTTCTCGCTCTTCCCAAAGTCAGTGATTCAGGACATCAAGGCAGCCACAACAGTGCAACTGAAGACATGAAAGAGGACTTCCAGAACTGCTTCAGAAAGTGGCAAGAACGATGGGATAAATGTTAGAAGCGAGAGGGCTTAATGACAATGTGTCTTTTACTGTAGTAAATTATTTTTTGTTTAAACATTGTTGGAGCACACCTCATTCTACTCCAGCCACACTGGACTTCTTAGTGTGTCTTGAATATCCTAGATGTTCCTGCCTCAAAGCCTTTCCTTGTATTTTTCTTCCCCCAGACATTCATAAGGTTAGGTTCTCCAGTTCATTTAGGTGTTTACTCAAAAGCCACTGCCTCAGTGATATTTTCCCTCAGCCCTTCAAGCACTTCCCTCCCTTAGTACTCTAGCTCTTTCACTAGCTCATCTTTATAGAACTTTATTTTCTACTATGTAAAGGTATAGAGAAATATCTGGAAAGATACATACAAATCAAAATTGATCACCTCTGGGCAAGGGAGAGGGATTTAGGAATTTGGAAGGAAACTTGTTCTATGTGCCTAAAGACAGTATTATAAAGAGCAACACAATGTTATTTGGCTTCTAATTTAATAAAACTTATTGTAGATATATTTCGACTCTTCTAATACTGTCTGGATATGAATAATAAGACTACAGCCTGTGGAGTAGTTTTATAAGAGTTTTGATAAGTTGAAAAATCAGCCTTAAAACGGGTTTGGCTGTGATGAAATGGGTCAAGTTAGCATTTGAGGGCGTAGGCGTCCGTGTTGCCTGTGATAGAGCTGTGGCCAAAATTTGGAAAAACTAAACATTTTTATTCTCCAGTGAGAATATGAAGCTATTACTAAGAGGTAGCCATTAACAGATTAGAGGACATCTGACTTTTCTTCCTACCTAATCTGATACCAATTTTACCAGTCTGAAATATTCCCATTTCCCATTTAGATTAACTATGGCTTTTGAGTTGATTTTAGAATTAATATAACTCTGGAAGTTAATCAAACTGGTCTTAGGCTTTTCTGGCTAGGGCAGAATAACATTTAGGAATAGTTTAGTGGAATACATGTTAAAGAATTTTCCCCTAGTCCTTTTAACTAAAATTCTGTATTCTGAAAATAACATTCATTGCACACTATCATTCCTTATATTAATCCTTTAAATGTGATTTTGGTGTTAACTTAAAAAACTTTATGGCTGAAATTGAAGTAGGAAAGTGCTTCCCAAAGAAATGTTTTCCTTTGTCTTTGAAAATTGGTTGGCTTCTTAAGTTGTAATTATGCATTTATTTGTGCCGTTTAAGATGTAGTTTTATTGAAATTAAAATGGCAGACAAATCACATGACTTAATTGATGTCGGTTTTTAAGAGAAGGTACCCCATCTGCGTTTTACCTTTAATCCATTTAAGTAAGCAATGTATGCTCATATACAGAGGGTGCCAGAAAAATGGTGCCCAAAGTATATACATCTTAAGAAAGAAAAAACTATTAAAATTGTTATACTCAATATATACCAATAACAAAAGATGAATACAAGTCACGTGTACACGTTTTTGGCTCCCCGGTATATAACATTGAGAAAATGCAAACCAGCCCTACCCCTATCCTGCCAAAGACATAACTTCAACCAGTCAAAATGAAAGTTTGGTGTGTCCAGGTTCTTTTGCATAAATAGGCTTTTCAAGAAGTCATTGTAACATACATGACATACGTGTAAGTAGTAATTTTTTTTTTACTTGACTATAGGATGTTAGTAAATAAAGATCTAAAAATTTTAATAGCCTCATGGTGTTAATTGCATATGTATAAAATATTTTACTTAACCAAAAGTCTATGGTTGGGTCCTTAGGGTTTCGCCCAATTTTTCTCTTTTATAAACAGGTTTATAAACAATTGAGCGGTCTTAAAACTAAAATACCATTAATTTTTTTTTTTTTTTAGAATTAATCCCCAGAAATACAATTGTTCAAAAAAATGCATGTTTTAAAAACTTTTCAATCTAGGTTGCTTTCCAAAAAGGTGATAACATTTTATCTACTTACTGGCAGTGTGACTACTAATTAGTTTTTAATTTTGTGAATTACCTGGATCTTTTGCTAGTATTATATTTAAGGCTTGGACACTGAGTTTCAGTGTCATGTTTCAATAAGTATAAATGAAAGAATAGGAATATTTATAGAGTTATAGATTTGCTAAGTGAAAAATTACTATCTTGTTGAGTATTTCTGTGTATAGTTGGAGATTATGTGGAATTTTTATTTTCAGATATGTGTACGCATATATTTGGTGCTTAATTTTATTGTGCAAGAATTGCAAACACACAAAAGAGAATATGTCCATGCTTTACCAATCCTTGGGTAATCAATTTTGTTTCATCTATATCTGCATCTATCCTCTTCCTTGTTATTTGGAAATGAATCCTTAATATATTTAATGTCTATTTTAGTATTTGTAAACGATAAGGACTTAAAAAGAACCACAGTCGTCATCACACAAAAAACAATGTATTTGAAGACCCTATAATGCTATTGAGGTATTACCCAATTGTGTTTTATTTCTTTGGGAGTGGTAACATGGATGGTTGTTTTGCTTACTTTTTTTTTGCTTAGTCCTTTCTGAAATTTGGGAAGTTGTTTATTAGAGATAAGGTTTTAAAAAATTGAGATAGAATCTTGGCATAGTTTATCTTCATTTGTGATAAAAATCAAGTTCAGGATAACAAAATATGGGATTCTATTATATATGCATTTTACTGTTACATTTTCAAACTTAGGGTAAAATTACATACCTTACTGTTTAGGGCTGAGTGATGGAAAACTGTAGTAGCTTTAAGTCACATTTCCTTATTAAAAATTATTTCCTTATGAAAATTTTTGTTACACTGGTCCAAAGTCTTTTATTCGTAAATCAGAAATTCAAAAATATATGAAAGGTTTTCATTAACTTGACAGACACACTTGGTGACAAAACTTGGCCTCAGTTGACATGAAATTGTTCCTGGTATGTTATATTTAGTGACTATGCATATGTATTATTGCAGAAATATTAATATTAATTGATTTGATAGCTGGGTGCTTCCCCAGGTCCCATTAGGGTACTACAGCAGAAAAGCACAGTATTGTGTAAAATCTGAAAATCCTGATTTTCCAAACATATTTCCAAGGGATGTTGGTATATTTTGAAAAGTATACTTTGAACTCAGTTTGAGCTTACGGATACAATTGAAGCTTTCTACAAGATAGTGAGGAAATGAAGTCTTGTGAATAACTATTATTGTTGACTCTTGCTATTCAGAATATGGTTTGTGCTCCAGCAGCATCATCACCATCTGAAGCTTCATAGAAAGACAGAAGTTCGCAGCTTGCCCTTGAACTGTTATGGGCACATACGAGTACACATAAAGAGAGGCACTGCTCTGTACCACTTTACTCCTTTTTATTCCTTGGGAATTAGAAATTTGGTGGACTTTCTAGCAAGAGTGTTTTTGATGTTTTAGTGGGGGGGGGAGTTGATCACAGTGTAGCCATATTTTATGTAAATTTGAAATATTTAAAAATGACTATTATGTGCAAGTTTTGAACTAATAACTTCCCCCAAATTGCAAATAGAATTAAAAATCAAATATTAAAAAAATCAAATATTTTGAACAGGTAGGCTGGATAAATGGTAATGCCATTTAAGTAATCAGAAATACACACTATCCTGAAATATGTGTATTTTGAATGATCTGTGCTTTTTGGCAAATCATATTTCTGGTATAATGTGACCATGGTGATAAATGATAGCAATTGGTGATTTAAGACAAAGACCCCCTAAATTCTTAAGCATGAATCAGTTAAGTACAGAGATACTACTGCTTGTCTCCTGACTGGGGGTTTATACACTAATCATTTTGTTATCCACATTAACATAGGTTTTTAGTTATATTAGAAATAATAAGTACTTTGTATATTTTTTGTTGATTATTATTGTATATTGAATGTGCCCTTGATGTTTCAATTCCCAGTCAAGATTTATTGATTTACTGAAGTAATTTTGAAATGTTGATTTTTAGTTTATCCCTGTGAGAAGCATTCTTTTACATATTTCTAATGCTTGTTTGACACTTGCAGGAATCTTTTTTTTCAGATGGCTTAAATGTTCTGAGAGTAGATAAATGTTAATGGGTAGAAGCTGCTCTAGTACGAGTATGATGAGCATGCTGTTTTTTTCCCCCTTAAGAATGATGCAACACTCAGAAGCAGGGCTAACATTTAATTAATGGCACAGCTGATTGACATTTGAGAATGTAAAGAGAAATGTAGAGAAACTAGATCTGTTGGGACTTCCAATGAATGAGAATAATAACCCCAAATTTCCGAACAGAATATCCAGTGAAAATTTTTGCCTTGGAAATGCCTATTTCCTTGATTTTATATAGTTCTGAATTGCTCTTAAGGAAGAGAAGTACTCAACTTTTCCAGCTTATGTTTAGGAGTTTATAGAAAAGCTTCACTGACTTTTTGCCAAGCTGTATATCATAATCACTACATTCTAGAGTAGCATAAAATTATAAAAGCAATATGTTACTAAAAAAATGGGATAAAAGAATACTTAGAAACCTCACAATCCTTATCACTTCTGGAGACTCTAACACTTTAGTGTATAATCATCTAGATAACCTGTTTGTGTATGCTCTGTAACATCTTAAACATCTCAATGTTAATACGTCATTCAGTGCTGCTTGGCTTGATGTATTGAAATTCATTTAGCCAGTCTCATTGTCATGCATTTGTTTTCTAATTTTTTACTGTTAATATGTCTGCATCCTTTTTTCCTACACATGATTTTTCAAAAGAGATTATTTATTGCGTTGAAGAATATGCAGTCTTAAGCCTTTTAATAAAATAGGCCAGTTGTCCTCTGAAAATAAACCAGTTCATACTGTCAGAAATAATGTATGAAAACGACCATTTCAATTGAAAATATTTTTATTTGGTAGGTGAAATTGTTATTTGGCTTAATTTATATTTTCTTTATACTGATGTTGAATTTCTTTAAATCTCTAAAAAGCTTCAATATTATTTATTAATCACCTGATTTTTGTCCCTGGCCCAGTTTTTGTGGTATGTACCAGTAATAGTAAATGATATAATAGCAGCAGCAGCTGTAGCAGCAACACTTGTGATATTCAGGCACCATGTCAGTGTTTTCTGTATCTTAATTCATTTATGCCTCAGACCTATCCATGAGGCAGATAATATCAGTGATACTCATTTTACAGTTGAAGAATCTGGTTTTTGGTAGGGAAGTGCGCACACGAGTGGTTGAGCTTGAAATTGAAACAGGTCAGTCTGACTCAAGCCTCTGAGCCCTTAACCATTAGGATGTATTTATGTATTTTCACTTTTATATGTAGTATTAAAGACTTGATTTATTATGGACAAATGTATTGCAGACATTAGTCAGTTCTTTGTTTGTTTACTTATGGTGTATTTTAGTGTGGGGATATATTGTATTCTGTTCAGGAACTTTTCATCTTAAGGTTAGTCATATTTTAAATGAAGTTTGGTCGTGATGGACATGGCATGAATTCGTGGGAATAGGCATTTTTGTATCTACCTTTAATTTTTTAATATGTTTTCCAGAAACTTTTGATTTAGAATTTTTAAAATATTAACCTGGGTCTTGCTCAAAGCTACATCAGGGTAGCTTTCAGAGTACAGAAAATGTGTACAAGGGCTGCTCACTTGAGATTGACTTTACAAATTATTGTTCAAAAACTATTATATAACATGAAAAAAATCTTATGCTATTGAAGGAAAATTGACAGTATTACATTTTTTTTTTTAACAGGACTTTATTGGGCAACAGTGTGTACTTCCAGGACTCTTTTTTTTTTTTCCCAAGTCAAGTTGTTGTCCTTACAGTCTTAGTTGTGGAGGGTGCTGTTCAGCTTCAAGTTGTTGTCCTTTCAGTCTTAGTTGTGGAGGGCGCAGCTCAGCTCCAGGTCCAGTTGCCATTTCTAGTTGCAGGGGGCACAGCCCACCATCCCTTGTGGGAGTCGAACCGGGAACCTTATGGTTGAGAGGACGCGCTCCAACCAACTGAGCCAACCGGGAGCTCAACGGCAGCTCAGCTCAAGGTGCCGTGTTTAATCTTAGTTGCAGGGGGCGTTGCCCACCATCCCTTGCGGAACTCGAGGAATTGAACTGGTAACCTTGTGGTTGAGAGCCCGCTGGCCCATATGGGAATCGAACCGGCAGCCTTCGGAGTTAGGAGCACAGAGCTCTAACCACCTGAGCCACCGGGCCGGCCCCGACAGTATTACATTTTTTTAAAGTGACTTGGGTGAGACTCCTCAGGGTCTATTGAAGAAATCAGTGACAGCTATATAACTGGGGGAGATTGTTAACATTTCACACAATGAAACTTTTCTTTAGGCTGAAACCAGGGAATATGAACTAGGTATTAGAGGATGAAGTAGTATAAAATGGAAAGCTCTATGCTTAATGTAAAGAAACCCAACGAAAAGTTGTCTAAATACAGGAAGTTAGCATTATATTAATAAATGAATAGGGATTAGCAGTTTTACTTTACAGTGAATTCTGCATGTGTTGACAATGCCAAAGTTAGTGGAAATAATAGCTTCTGGACAGCATGCAGTGTGTGTTCCATTCTTGCAAGAACAACCAAATTTGGACTACTGTGTTCAAAGTGACATTGACAGATTAAGTTGTATTTGTTGTAAGACAATTTCTTATTTTTATAGAAGATAGTAGGAATTATTTTCATTCGTTCATTCACTCATTCATTCACAATGGCCCATGTGGGGATAGAACTGGCAACCTTGGTGGTATTGTACTAGTACCATGCTCTAACCAGCTGAGCGAACTGGCCACCCCTACAACATGTTTTTAAATGACTTTCTAATTTTTTGTCACAGGGATTTACAAAATTTATAATAGATGGTCAGAGTCTCTTGTTCAATGCCAAACATAGGATGCCTTGAAATTTATTTAACATCTTCAGTTGCTTGATTAATAACAAATACATAGACTTACCCATTGCTTAGCCCTTACTTTAAATAATTTTCAAATGAACCTACAGAAACATGTACGTACTGGTTTTACTTAGTTACAGCAGTGGAAGTGTCAGTTCCCTCCTGCATGCACCCTATGGGATTGTCCTTTTATTAACAAATTTGACCCCCAAAAATGTAGTTTTGCTATTTTCTGGAAACTTGTTAAATTGTGTAACCTGGCATATATCATTTTTCAATTTGCTATAATATGATCTTTTAAAAAATGAACAGGTGATATGTACATATGTAAAATACACCATCTGTGCTTCAGCCTTCCTGTTCTGGTAGGAACTGTCTACATTATCATGTTAGGTCTGTATTCTTTTTTCCCCCCTTTTAAATGATTTTAAAGTTACGGGCATGATACTTGACTTAGGAACTTCAACATGGCTGCATCTCTTAAGAATAAAGGTAATCAGTATTATCAAAATAATTATCAAAACAATGCAAATTAACACTAATTTAATATTGTATAGAGTCCATCATTAAAATCCTCTAGTTGTCACACAAAAAGGTCTCCCCTAATCCAGTATCTAGTCAAGGTCTCACACATTGCTCTGTTAATCTACAAAAGGCCCCCTTTTTTTGAGTCCCAACCAATTGTATGATGTCCCCAAGAACTTGAAATCTGATTGTTTTTCTGTATATATAATCAAGTCAGATATTCACCAAGAATATTGCATGGGTGATGTATGTTATTTTGTCACATCAGGAGACATATGTCCGATTTCTTGGTTTAAGTGGTGACCTCCATGTCTCCATTGTAAACGTAGCATTTATCTTTGTGTGATCAGTGGGTAATCTGTTGGATAATATTTTGAGACCATATAATTTGTTTCCCATCCAACAAGCTTTTCCTCAGTGCTTTTAGCATACATTGACATTTTTCTGAATTACTATTGATGTAATTTTCACCAATCTAACAGTTTAAAAAAGTGGTATCTTTAAATCTTTTAATTTCAATATTCTTTACTTTTTTCTTTTTTTCCCCTCCTTCTGCCCCCCGCCCCCACTGCCCCACACACACTCCGGTTCAAGCTGTTGTTTCTCAGTCTAGTTGTGTAGGACACAGATCCCTGACCCATGCTGGTATTATGAGCCTTGCGCTCCCCCCCCTCCCCCCCGGCTGAGGCAGTCGGTAGGCTGCTCACAGTGGCTGCCGGCTGCTCACAATGACTGCCGGCCACTCACGCTGGCCACCAGCCGCTCCTGGCAGCACACGACGACCTCTGGCTACTCACGGCAGCCCAGCTCCAGGAGAGCCATTGTTCACAATCTTAGCTGTAGAGGATGCAGGTCACTGGCCTATGTGGGAATCAAACAGGCGACCTTGGCGTTAGGAGCACGATGCTCCAACCATCTGAGCCACCAGGCTGGCCCACTATCCTTTTCTTGAAACAGGTTTTTATGTTTGTTTGGTTTGGATTTTTGCCTTTTTCTGTTACACTTTTTGGGACAACTGAGTTTTGTCGTTAGGTTTTGATAGTTGCCTATGTAATTTTTTTTACATTTAAGTTTTTTGTTGCTGGTGTTTGGTGATGCCCTTGCATCTCTGCCCTTTCCTCTGCAGACTGCTCGTCACCCGCTCCCCCCACCCCTTCAACTGAATGTCTTCTCTGGTATTCAGGTTAGCAGTTTGTGAGTTGGTTTGTGTGTTATGTGTGGGTTTTTTGTTGTTGTTTGTGGGTGTTGTTTTTTCCCCAAAAAGCAATAAAAGTGGCTTGGGTGGGAGGGAGGGGACTTATTGGCTGGTGGGATTTTTAGTTAGACTGGTTTCTTTTCAAACTTGTCCAGAAAGGCAAAAAAGTGGGTATTTTTGCTTTGGAAGAAGGCCCTGGGCAGGCGTTTTGTGACTGGGCGGGGAGGAGGGTTGAGTGTTTACATGACATTCTGTATCAAAATTGATAGAATGTTTATAACAAATGTTCAGAGCAATGTAATAGGCATTTAAACCCCTCATAAAGTGATAACCCACCTTGCAAACTACTACCCCTCTGACAACTTAAATATAGCTGTTAAAAATACCATTGACTATGGTATGGCCTTATGTAGTAGGTGCGTTGTGGGGTTGGTTCAATGGCACAGTCTTTCGGGTCACCTGAGCCACACGCTCCAGGTGTGTCCCTTGTGTGGGTTCTGTGTGCCCTCTTGTAATTGAGCCTTGGTTGATAATTGCACATCAGTGGGAGGGACTCACCCTTGGGCTCACTGGTTGTGAGGACTGGCCTTGACTACAGTGGAAGAGTTGTGCAGGGGCTCATCCTATGGAGCAGGATGTGCCTCAGCAGGACTCTGGTGCCTGCCCAGTCTGCCCCTTGGGTGTGTCCTACTTGGAGGCTGCTGGGTGATGCTCCAGCTCATTTTGAAGCTGGCCACTGGGGGCGCCAACCCCAAGACCACCTCGGAGCAGATCTGCTGTAGGTCTCCTTCAGCCACAGCCCATGCCCCACCTCGGGCCACCTAGCAGTAGCCAGAAAGAAATCTGCAGATGGCTGCTGCTGCCTGTGCTGTGCTTGGAAGCACCTTGAGAGGGCAAGGTGCGAACCAAGCTGGCTGCTGCTAGTGCCTGCTTAGGGCTGCTCAGCCAGATGCTCTTTGTCTCAGTTCCGCAAACCTTTGAGAGACCCTAGGAAAGTGAAGCTTGAGCCAAGGCAGGCGTTCTGCACAAAAAAGCCACTGAAAGCGGCCTGGGTGTGCCCAAAAGTTGGGCGGGGCCAGCTGTCCAATCACCAGGGCAGGGTGAATGAACAATACAAGCAGGGAAGGGGGAGGTCTCAACAAAAAACACTGTGGCCTCCATCAGCTCCCCATCCAGGAGAAAGCCGCGTCTCTAGCCCCTGTCCCAAGCCAGATAACTCAATTCCTCATTGGTCCTGCCTTTCCAGCTGCTGCCACAGCCCTGGAGCTCAGCAAGTTTTTCCGTTAGTGTGTAAGTCTGCGCGCAGTCCCTTTAAGAGGAGCACCTGTGAGTGCAGTTGCACTCAGTCACAATCTCCGCTGGTTTTCCTAATTAAAAATTAGGGGTACTTCTCTCCCCAGCATTGGAAACCCTGGGCTGGAATCTCTCGCTCCTTTAGGGGTTGGGGGAATGGTGGTCTGCACAGCTGAAATATCCTTCCTGATCTTTAATGGTCATACGTGAGTGGGACCAGCCTGATCTGGGTCTCTGACCTTCCTACCAGTCTGTAGGTGGCTTCTGCAAGTCATTTGAAAGGCTTCAGTCTGTTCTCAATAATGGTGGTGGTGTAGATTAGTTGTAATTTTGATATGGTTGTGAGAGAAGGTAAACTGTTTACCTACTGCACCATCTGGGTTGTCCCTCTACATTTAAGTTTTTATCCATCTATAATTTATTGTGTACAGAGTGAGTTTGGTCCCTAGTTTTTGTTTTTAGATGGCTACACTGTACCTTTTGTTGAATTACTCATTTCCCCATATTTACAATACCTTGAGTCTTGTCATAGTTTTAATAGTTAGAATAAGCAATTAGCATAGTTCTAAAAGTGGCCAACTTTGTTAATTCACGGCCTGAAAATGTCTTTACAATACTACCATGTACTATTTTCTCATGCTTTGTAGTTTTCACACGATAGTCTACCTTGAGGTCATAGTATCAAAAAGATACTGAGAAACTTGACAAGAAATTGTGAAAGACTGAAATAGAAAACCTTTGGATTCAAGATTGTCATTTTATGAAATTGCCAACTCATTGCTGCCATCTAGTGACATTTTTGTCTTTAAAATTCCTTAAAGAAGGATGGGAAACAGATTAGGCATGATAGTTGTATCCAATTTTAATTGAACGTAGAGGCTACCTTAGGGTTTTAGGGATTATAATAAAGACAATTCTAAGGTCGGCCTCTGAATTTTCTAGCCCGTTCTTAGTATGATTTGACATCCGATAAGCTATACTTGGTACCATCTTTGATTTCTTTTTGGATAAACAGATGTGATATGCATACATACGTATAATGTGATTAGCCTACTGAAATGTCCAGTAGAATCATCTTGTGGCTTGTTTACTTACCTTCTGCCCCCTCCCCTTTTTTGGCAGTAATTTGCCTAGATATACTGAGCGCAGTCTGCATGGCACTATTTTGTAAAATATTTGTCTTCTCTCCCCTCGATTCCTTTCCATTAAAGGTGGGGTTTTAGGGGCCAGGACATACAGGCAAGAGAGCTGAAGGCTTGATTCCACTGTAAATTTGATTTTGGCCCAGCTCCCAGCAAATTCCAGGGCCTTCATAACCTGTGTTTTTGGACCATTTGAACCTTGTATTTCTCATAATTAGTGAAGTCTGCCATTTCTACCTTGCTATACTTCTTCCCAGCAGAATTTTCTTGAGATTTAATGTGAACTTAAGAAATGGACTAGTTACCATGTTTCCCTGAAAATGAGACCTAGCAGGACAGTCGACTCTAATGCATCTTTTGGAGCAAAAATTAATATAAGACCCAGTCTTATTTTAGTGTGAGACCTGGTCTTATATAACATAGTATAGTCATATAATACAATATAATGTATAATACTGGGTCTTACTGATTTTTGCTCTGAAAGACACATTAGAGCTGATTGTCCCGCTAGGTCTTGTATTCGGGAAAACGTGGTATAAACATCCCCAGATATTTATCTAGATTGACAATCCACTGTAGGTTTGCCTCTCTTAAGAGGGCAGTCATGATAGCTCAGACTTTACGAGTAAAATTAACAGATGGAAATAAAATTGACAGTGTACTTGCATCCCAACCAGATGCAGATTTTATTTGGTTTTAAGATATGTGTGACCAGGGTGGCAGAAGTAGAAACACATTTCTGTATCCACAAATCTTCAGCATTGCTTTTCTTTCACACTGCCACCAAAATCTTGTTGCTTTTATTGCTTCAGCATAAAGCATATGATTAAACAGACACGTAGATCCTTTGGTGAAAGGAAACAAAAGTAACTCAGTATTCCTGGTTTTGACATTTACTTACCAGGTAACACAAGCCTTAGTGATCCTTTGATGATAAAAATCATGGAAATAACCTGGGATGAAAGACATTTATACAGAAACATGCAAGCATATGCACCCATACAGTAGAGACTTGAGTGCTGCCACCCAATAAGCTGTAGGAAAATATTTGGTCTTTTTCTGTTACTCTGGTAGAATTCTGTTTGTCCGGAAACCAGATCCACTAGATCTCCACTAGTGAGTTAAGCAGGATTCAGAGTAGCCTGGGAACATAATAATTTAAGAAATCTGGGGAACCCGCATTCGCGACCCCCTCCCTCCCACTCGGGAGTTCTGATCCTTTGCTTTTAATAAACTATCCTCTTTACAAAAAAAAAATCTTTTCCCTGTTGGCTTTACTCTGAACCCAATTTTAGGAGTATTATTTTGTTTAAGTTCTCATTTCTTTTTTTTTTTTTAAACTTGTATTTATTTAAGTGTGTTTTTCCAGGACCCATTAGTTCCAAGTCAAGTAGTTGTTTCAGTCTAGTTGTGGAGGGCGTAGCTCACAGTGGGCCCATGTGGGGATCGAACTGGCAGCCTTGGTGTTATTAGTACCACACTCTAACCAACTGAACTAACCAGCCACCCAACTTTTGATCTTTGAGGAATTATGGAGTATTTAGGATGTGCCAGAAACTTGTGATTTTCAAAAATTGGAAGACGTTGGGATTTATATAAACTGGAGCTTCATGAATTATTCTCCTTCACGATACTAGACTAAATTTTTTTTTTTTAAATAAAATTTCCCAATTTAATTTTAAAAAAAATTTTTATTGGAGAATATTGGGGAACAGTATGTTTTTCCAGGACCCATCAGCTCCAAGTCAAGTCATTGTTTTTCAGTCTAGTTGTAGAGGGCGCAGCTCAGTTTGAAGTCAAGTCGTTGTTTTCAATCTAGTTGTGGAGGGCGCAGCTCACTGGCCCATGTGGGAATCGAACCAGCAACCTTGGTGTTATGAGCCCTGCACTCTAACCAACTGAGCTACCCGGCTGGCCTAGACTATATTATTAAAGTTAAAACTAATTCATGGAGATAAACATCATTTATTTAACAGCATTATTAGGCTCTTAGAACATATATTAGCACATTTGAATGGTTTTATTTAACAAATTTTTAAGACCTGCATTATTAATTGATATTAACCAAAAGCAGATTACCCACACAATGTTTTAAAATATTTCTGCCCTATCTTTCCTAAACACATACACTATATATGTATATACTGTGTAGTTTATGTATAACTCCTGTTATGTATTAGATAAATGTGTATACAGCTTTTTGACTTAAACATTTTTTTTCATAATTTCTACAGCACTTAAAGTGATTACACATTTTCTAAAGGCTGCAATTGCTGATAATTTGAATACTGAGTTGTTAAAGATCCATTTAAAAAAAAATGCGTGTAGACTATAACAATGCCACAGATCTGTGTAAGGTTAAAAGCAAAAATCGACCCATTCTTTTTGCAATTTTTTTTAGTATATGTGCTGCCGAAGCAAGCACACTTTTTGCAATTTTTACACTTGAAATCTGATGTATTTCTTTAAGACTAGACCATTTGGATTGGATTTTTAAGCTGGTCAGCAACCCTCTCATTTCTTCTTCCCTAGTACTTACCTTTAAAAAGTTAAGAGAAATTTGCCTGTCCTGTGAGGGTAGGTTATTTTCAAGTGTAAATGTTTATGACCCATGAAACTCAAATACACTCATTTAGACCTGTTCAATTTATATTGGTCTTCCAAAAAAACACTAATGAGATAGAAAGCAAAAGCCCTTGTAACTACTACTCAAGTTGGGAAAAATAGAGCTTTGCCAGCAAGGTTTACACTTTGGAATGATCCTGTGACAGTCCAAAAGTAAGTGGCATAGCATACAAGGAAAGAACGTGTGATCCGATGATTTTATACCCAGCAAAGCTGACTTACAAATAAATATGAAGGGCACAGGGAAACTATAAACATGCAAAAACTGAGAAACTGTTCTTATGAGTTCTAAGTAATATATTAACGATAAGCTTGGAACACTATAGAAGTGAGGTAGAATTTAAACATTAATAACATCGCAGAAAAGACAATGCCACCTACCTACCCATAGTCTTGGAAAAGGGTCATGCATGAGTCTAATCAAGCCTTTGGCCCAGTTTCCAATTTCAGGAAATACAGAGAACAGAAGAATAGATGGAATTGTTCTGAGTATGAAATTTCAGAAAATCCAGACTGTCGGTTATCTCAGTTTGGTTAGAGCATGGTGCTTATAACAACCCAGGTTGCCGGTTCGATCCCTGCATGGGCCACAGTGAGCTTTGCTCTCTTTAAGAAAGAAAAACAAATCCAGACTGGGAAACGGCTGGTGAAATGCCCTGGATTCTTTAACACAATTTAAGTTACAGGGATAGAAGGGGAACTTATCTAAAAACCTTCAAAGACATCAAATTTGTTTTAGTGGGTAAGACTAGACTGTCTAGGAATACACATTTAGATAATGGAATTATTTTAAAAGGAAAGTGATTACTGTGGAGTAGCTTTTGGGGGAAAGAGACTGAGGATGGAATAGTGCACATGGGGCTTTCTGAGTTTTGAGATTTTATAGAGACGCTGCTCTAGACCCTTCAGACCTTTTTATTAAATACAGTACCTCGTACTACTCACTGTTGGAGCAGGCAAAACCTTTCCTGTTTCAGTTCAGCTGCTTTTCTTAAAGTTGGTTCTTTGCTTTCCAGTTAATACTAGCTGGATATTTTGGGATTCTTTAATTTATAGATCATTTAGACTCCCAGTTGCTTCTTTCTCAGTGATACTATCCATGTTAGATGGTGGCTTGCCCTTAACCAACATGCATTTTGGGAGTTTTGATTGGGATACCTTGACACCAAGTTTTGTTGAAAATGCTGTCCATGGGTTTTTGGCTTTATTACCTAGTTGCTTTTATGCAAGGATTCAAATAGTAGTACCATTTAGAATCACATCTGTTCCTTTAAGTAGCCCTGGTGCCTAGTACTTAGCAGACACTCAGGAAATGTTTCATGAAAATATGGATTAATTTGTAGTTACTGTTTGTTAATTCTTTAGGAGGATGTGTTCCTAGGAATGGGATTAATGGTTCTTTGTGGGTTCACCTGTTTTTACTGTTGCTTATTCCTTAGTTAAATCCTTAAAGTATGAGCATTGAAAGCTATTCCATTTATCTTAGCCAAGCTTTTGGAGCTGCGATGATTATGTTATTTTAACCGTTAACAATCGTGATTTTTGTATCAAATTTTAAAACCACACATAATCAAATAAAATGAGAAATAAAATCACTTCTTTAAACTCAAAGTGACAACTATTTTCAGCACCTTATTATTTGTATACCTAGATGTTTCTTTGCCAGTCTTTTTCAAATGGGGTTCCTTGAGAAAATTAAGCCCTACTAATACCCTAAAGAATTCTTTGTATATAATGAATTCTGTATATCTTGATGGTATTAGATACATATCATCCTTATGCAAATTGAAAAAAAGTAATTTAAAATCCATTTCTGTTCTGTTGTTTAAAGGAATATACAGGAAAGGAACATTCATGTCTTATTTTGTGTTTTCACCCCATAGTCAGTATGCTGGTGGCATGTAGAACCACCGTGTTTCCCCCACAGGTAATTTCTTATTAAACCCAGGAAGATTTTACCTATATTTAATTGTTATTGATATTAATTGTTGGTGAGAAACACTTGCTGAAAACTGGCTTATGTCCACATTTATAATAATAGCAAACCTTAATACTCAGCAGTACTACTTGAAACCGATTAGGCCTCTTAGTAGGTTTATTATTTTAATTCCTTTCGGTGTTCTAAGGATTTCTGGCATTCACACTTAACAGTTGAAAGACTTGGTGATTCTCAGTGGCTGCTATTTGGTAAATTTTCATTGCTTACTTTAAAAAATATGATTAAGAACTGTTAGTAAAGATAATTTAGAAACCAAAATACAATAAAGACAGATTGTTATGAATTTCAGAAAGGCTAGGAGTGAAAAGCAGTTAATATCTTTAAAATTGGTACTGCTTATGAAACCGACTAGGCATTTTAAGGGTCAGAATGTTAGTGGTCATATTTAACTGATGTATACTACATGTTTTATTACATATATGTATATATGACATTTTTACATAGTCTGTCATGGTTCTATTGGAAAAATAACACAATAGAAGCTGGTATCTTTTGATATGAGGTTCTTCAGTACCTTTCAAAGGGATGAATGGGAGATAAGTTAATCTTAAGAATATTACTGTAAACCTAAGGTAGGTACATCATAGTAACTGTTTAAATTTGGTGCTTGGAATGATAAGGGTCAGCAGGATGATTTAAAAAACTTATTTAATGTCAAAACATTTTCACTTTAAAAAGACCTAAGACATTGTGAATCTTCATGCAATTATAATAGATTGAGCTTCTCTAACATACATAAAGATCATTTTTGTTTTGAAATAATAGTCTGAGGAAAGTTCATATGGTCCTCCTTTGATTCATGCAGTGTTCTACCTTGTAGTTTTATCATCATCACCATCCAGTATTATTAAATGTCCCAGCTATATTTTGTGGGTTATCACATAAAAAGGAAGTAAAGAGTCATTGCATTCTATAAAAAGATGGTGTTATACTTAAAATACCTGGCATATTATAAATCCATTGAAGTACCTGGAAATACATATTTCTAGAGAGAATGGTTTTATTTATTGCCTTTGTATAATGAGGTTAATTATACTTGAAGGGCAGAGTATTAGTTGTCCACATTAATCTAGCTAAAAGAATGGTTTGTGGGCAGAATTTTTCTTTTTTTAATTGGGAAGCTTTTTCCAGGACCCATCAGCTCCAAGTCAAGTCGTTTTTTTTCAATCTAGTTGGGGGGGCGGGGGCGGTGTAGCTGAGCTCCAGGTCAAGTCGTTGTATTCAGTCTAGTTGTGGAGGGCGCAGCTCAATGCCCCATGTGGGAATCATGCTGGCGACCTTGGTGTTATGAGCACTGCGCTCTAACCAACTGAGCCAACCGGCCCACCCACCGGCGCCTCAGCTCCAGGTCAAGCACTTGTTTCTCACTGGCCCATGTGGGAATCAAACCAGTGACCTTGGTGTTATGAGCACTGCGCTCTAACCACTGAGTCGGCTGGCCGCCAACCCACCAGTGGTTCAGCTCCAAGCTCAAGTAATTGTGTTCAATCTAGTTGTGGAGGGCACAGCTCACTAGCCATTGTGGGACTCGAACTGGAGACCCTGGTGTTATGAGCACTGCGCTCTAACCACTGAGCAAACTGGCTGCCCCCATTGTTGGCAGAATTCGGAGTGGGTTTTTTATTTTTATTTTTTTTAGAGTTTGGAGTTTTTAATATCTGGGGAAATGAGTGAGACTCATTGTAGTAAAAGCAGTATGCAAGAAGGTGAAATTGATAACAACCAATGGTTAGATTCGCACAGCTGGGAAGGTGAAAAATAAGAAATTGGTGGTGGAGAGCTTAGGGGTTTCTAATTTGCTTGAGGACATTAAAACAGAGGGGTCACTTAAACATGTCCAAGAAGATTGTGTTGCCAATAGTGTGAAGATTGTTTTTTCCCCCTCCATTGAAATGATAGTCTAGTGCTGTTGGAATAGAGAAGAAGTTGAATTTCTATAAGGATATATTTAGGGGTTCTAATGCCATGAGATCTGCTTAAGTTGACTGATACCACCATTTTATGTAGTCATAGTGGTTCAAAATAAGAGTAGAAGTTTTATCAAGGAATATTTGTCTTTACCATTTTTTCACCTAAATGCGGTTTTTTTTTCCTTGCAGTTTTTTGGCTTTGTGAGGAACCTTATCATCAAAGACAATGGCCAGCAATGTTACCAACAAGACAGATCCTCGCTCCATGAACTCCCGTGTATTCATTGGAAATCTCAATACTCTTGTGGTCAAGAAATCTGATGTGGAGGCAATCTTCTCAAAATATGGCAAAATTGTGGGTTGCTCTGTTCATAAGGGCTTTGCCTTTGTTCAGTATGTTAATGAGAGAAATGCCCGGGCTGCTGTGGCAGGAGAGGATGGCAGAATGATTGCTGGCCAGGTTTTAGGTAAGGTCTGGGTTGATTTAATTTTTTCATTGATTACATGATTCAAATATGAGAATTTTTCTGTTCGTCTTTCTCCTCTCCATGAAGCTGATAGTCTTAGATTTTCTGGATATGACTGATTTTAGCCTAATAAAAATATGTTGGGTTTATAGGTATAATAGGCCAAATAAGGATGTTACTTGTTATGCTGCTTTGTGTGGTTGAGACTAGATAACCCACACTTGGCAGCCTTGAGTAAGGTAGGGGAGGTAGGAATATTTCATAAGGTACACTTATTGCCTAAATGGTTGTGCCTACTGCTTACACTAGGGGAAGACAGCATGGCTTAGTCACTCATGAGCTCTGAAGTCATTGCTTGGCTCTGCGTTGGGGCTTCACAGCTGTTTGTTGGACAGCTTATGTAGCTTGACTGAGCCTTAAATTTTCTCATGTTCAAATGGAGGTAATAGTACCTCCGTTACTTATTCTTATGTGAAGTAATAGTACTTTGGGATATCCAGAGAATTGAGATAAATTGAAGATTAATTGAGATGATTCATGAAAAGCTTCTAGTAGAAGTCCAGCATGTTACTTAATAAAAGGTACTTATTGTTACATCTGTTTTTAGCAGCATAAACTCTGGTTATGTTGTTTTAGATACTAATTTTCCTAATAGGAGTCTTCTCTGTGATCTAGCATGTTAAATGTTGAGAAATGAGATCTGAGCACCACTCAGATAATGGTTTATATTCTTGAGAAGATAAACTTGAGAAGATCTCATTACATGTTATATATTAAGACTGTTAGAACTCATCAGTATGTTCCTAATGACTGTAGAATGTCATTTCCTTGACAGTTGTTATCAGTTTATAGGATTTCTAATTATCAGTTTATAGGATTTGCTGTCAGTCATGTAATTTGATAAGGTTATATTTTCTGGGAGGTGAATATTAATGGAAGCTGAAGGGTTTGTAAGACAAGTCCATTGCTTTGTACTTTTTTATGAATAAAAAAGAAAAAGCACACAGATGTCTTGTGCCAAGAATGGCTAGTTCCATTGATGATACGTTGTATTTACCAGTTTAACTAATTATAAGCATTTCATAATTGAATGAGATTTTTTTTTTAGTTTTTCGAATATTCCTGTGGTGGCTTAAATTTTTGTTTTCAACATTTTCAGGAATTTGTATTACAGTTTTTTTTGTGTGTGTTTTTTTTTAAGATTTTATTGAGGAAGGAGACAGGACTTTATTGGGGAACAGTGTGTACTTCCAGGACTTTTTTCCAAGTCAGGTTGTGGTCCTTTCAGTCTTAGTTGTGGAGGGTGCCGTTCAGCTTCAAGTTATTGTCCTTTCAGTGTTAGTTGTGGATGGCGCAGCTCAGCTCCAGGTACAGTTGCCATTGCTAGTTGCAAGGGGCGCAGCCCACCATCCCTTGTGGGAGTCGAACCGGCAACCTTGTGGTTGAGAGCCCACTGGCCCATGTGGGAATCAAACTGGCATCCTTCGGAGTTAGGAGCATGGAGCTCTAACCTCCTGAGCCACCGGGCCAGCCCCGACTAATTTTATTTTTTATCTGTCAGTGTTGTTCTTGTTTTTTACCTTTTTGCTGAGTATTTTTAAGACTTCCATGTATATCTAGCAGACAAAGGACTTTTAATCAGAATTCAGTCCATGTTCACATATGTATGTGATTACATGTCTTTAAATCTGGGTATCTCCATCCCTTTCCCATTTAAAAAATTCATCACGTTTAATTTGTTGGAGAAATCTCTAGTATTTTCCCACTCTGTACTGATTGCTTCCTTGTATCATTTGTTCTTTTCTACTCCCTATTTTGTGTAATGACCTGGAGCAGTGCTGTCCAACAGAAATAGAATATGAACCATGTGTGTGATTTAAATTTGTGAATAGCCGTATTAAAAGAAGTAAAAAGAAACAGCTGAAATTAATTTTAATATATTTTATCTAACCCTATATACCCAAAATATTGCCATTTCAATATGTAATCATATAAAAGTATCAGGGTATTTTGTTTTTTTCCCATACAAAATCTTTGATGTCTAGTGTGTATTCTTCACTTAAAACACATCTGAATTCAGACCCAATTCATTTAAAATGCTCAATAGCCACTTTTGGCTAGCAGCTTACCATCTGGGACTGTGTAGATCTAAAGGCTTGATTCAATTCAGATTCTATTTATTTTGGTGAAAATATTTCATGGATTGTGTTATGTACTTCATACTGTTACCACATCAGATGGCCTAATGGTTGTCCCATTTTTAATGATACTAAGAATAATTTGTGGGTTTAAGTTTTATATCCTGATCCTTCTGTGTGTGATCAAGTTCACCATCAATTTTTCACCTTATGGTGAAAAATCCACTGATGATTGTTGCTTAGATAATTCATTAGGGGTTGCAAAAGAGTGGGTTTTCTAATTTCTTCTGCACATAACTAATTTTTCTAAAATGCACAGAGAGCTCCTTAATACGTGGTTTTTCTGCAATACTGTTCACACTGAAAAGGCAGGATAAATCTTTTTCAAAGTTTGGTATAAATAGTTGATACCGTGTCAACCTTTAAATATAATCATTGCTTTATTTTAAATTGGTGTGTTTTTAGTCCGTTGGAAATAATTCTTAGAGTTCATAATATTTTATCTTTGACCAGTGGATCACCTTCAACTTGGTTTCTGTGCCTTGAGACCTTCATAATGTAATGCATTGCTTCCTTGCTTTATGCACCACAAGATAGTACGGGTCATCTGGTATATATCTTGACCTAATCTTGGAATTTGCACTTTTTTCCTAAAAGCCTTGGCTCCTTTTAATGGGAATTACTTAGAAACCACTATCTGTGTATCTGGAGTGTTTATTATTATTATTATTTTTTAAAACTTTTTTATTTAAGTGTGTTTTTCCAGGACCTATCAGCTCCAAGTCAAGTAGTTGTTTCAATCTAGTTGTGGAGGGCGCACCTCACATTGACCCATGTGGGGATCGAACCGGCAACGTTGTTAAGAGCACTGTGCTCTAAGCAACTGAGCTAACCGACCTTCCCTGGAGTGTTTTAATTGCTTCTGTTTAGTTTCAGTGGGCAGTAGGGACACTTTTTTAACAAAAGAAAACAATTTTATGTGCATTTTGTGCCATAGTTTGAAAATAACCATACCAGTATTTTTACTAAAATTAAGATTAGTAAATGTAATTTTATTAATACATAATCTGAGTATTGAACTCAGTACTATAATTTAGAATCACATGAACTACTTCTTTAATAAGGTTCTATAATCCACTTTTATAAAACTAAAGATAGAATTAAAATTTTTAAAAAGCAATTTTAAAATAAAATAAAATGGAACTAAACTATATCAAAGTTTATATGATTCCAAAGTCAAAACTGTACAAGCAAGGTTGTTATAAACATAAACATTATATGTATGTTAAGTATTAGAAATGAGTTTAGTGAACCCAGGAACCCAGGACTCTGATGATTATTCATAAATATAGTGGGGTTTAGCAAATAGACCATGTACTAAAAGCCTGTTTTTCAATTGGTCATCTGATGAACTGAGTTTTAGAGAGCTAGCCTTTGGCTAATTGGTTTTTGACAAATTGGCTCCTTTTTTTTTTACAAGAGAGAACATGGAGTCTTGTTTGGTAGGCATTGGGTGGCAGGTTAAGTAGCTGGCCACTGGAATAGGTATTTAAAATATCATGTTATATATGGAAACCAGGGTTTTGCTCCTTTATGTCCCTTTTCTTGGTGTGAGTTTATGTTCGGCATGTAAAGGTTGTTTACTTAAGCAATTCACCGGCTGCATAGTCTTTAACAAGCATTTTTTGGTGCAACTTTACAGCTGATCCTATATGTAAGGGGGAACGTCAACCCTATTAATTAATAAATTGTCGTGTATTTGTGTATCTTTGATATATTTGTGCTAATTTAAAATGTACAGAATCATTCCTGGAAAGGGAACCATTAGTCATTGATACTTTTCTCCTACGATAGTAACTGAATGAGCAGAGTGGGTCCTTTGAATGATAAGAGTTTCATTGAAGTAGGAGAGAGAAGGTACCAAAGACAAACCTGATGTTTCATATACAATGAACACTTCTTTGGTACAGAACAGGGTAAAGGAATAAAAGAAAGTCAGCTGTACAGAAATTCTTGAGCATTTTTATATGACAAGGAAAGATGAGATACAGTGTTTGACCTTTGTTGATTTATATGACTATGTACACTTTTAAAAGCTGTAGTTTGAGATTCACCCCCAACAGAGTTGTCATAAAAATTTTTGTTTTTGTTTTTTCAGATATTAATCTGGCTGCAGAGCCAAAAGTGAACCGAGGAAAAGCAGGTGTGAAACGATCTGCAGCGGAGATGTACGGGTCAGTACCAGAACACCCTTCTCCGTCCCCTCTACTCAGGTCCGGAACTTTATTATTTATAACTGCATTGTGTCCATCAGTGGGCATCTTCTCTATCTGTTTTCTGGATGTGGGGAGGGTTAACTGTAGTATGTTTTATCTGTGTAAGAGTAAAGCTTTATTAATTTTGTATTAATATACCTCCTTTTCTCCCATTTCCCAGAGAATTATTAGAATTCCCTGAGATTTTTCCTATTAAAGAACAGTTGGGTATTTATAGCATAAATTTAAATCATTCAAGAGCTGTTGCGCTTCTAAGAAGCTGGGGATTAAGAAAAGGAAGGGGAGGATGGTATAAGAATGTTTAGTTTACTGTTATAATATTCAGTGCTCTTATTTTAGCTATTATGTTGTATGTTGAAATTTTTGCAAACTTTTGCCTAAAATTGTAATTTGGCCATTGCATGTTCAGTGGCCTGACGTGTTTGAAATTTAGTGATCTGTTGTTTGAATGATTGGGGATTATTCCATGCTAACCTATCGATATATTTTGTGGTTGATTTGGCATGGGTTTTGGGGTTTTTTCCCCCATCTGCTGTAGTGAATTTACATTAACAGCTCCAAATTAATACTCTTCGGTATTTATTTTTCAGCTCCTCTTTTGACTTGGACTATGACTTTCAACGGGATTATTATGACAGGTATGTTAAAGGTGTTTTGCTTTACCTATTCTGGTAAAAAGCTGTCCAGTGAGAACCATTTTCTTTTTCTGTTTTGTAGTAATGAAATTTCCCTTTTGTAGTAATGAACAACAAACGTTTTTAAATAAAGTCCCCTATTTCTGCCAAAACATAATGAAAAATTCCTGCTCGCAAATCGTCAGGTAAACTAGATAAGGTGCCATTTCTCTTAATTTCACAGAATCAGTTTATATATCATTAGGGCATATGGGGACATGACTAGTACTTTCCGGACTAATGGCTTTTCTTGACAAGTCAGATTTTTGTGTTTGTTTGTTGTAATTTGTGTGCCAAATAAAAGATAACTGATTTTCCTAATGATGGAATGGAACTTAATTTGCCATTCCATGTTTTCTTTATTATTTCCCTATTGCATATTTGCCACTTGACTTTGCATTGTGTGGGATTACAACAAAAGTATAAAAAATGATCCCAAACCTTAAATCCTGTAGTCACCTTTAAGCAAACCAACTAATACAAAATAGGATACAGTCAGCATAAATAATGAATCAATTTGCTCTAGGAGTTAGTGTTAAAGATTGGGGATCGTAATAAAGTTCTGAAAGGCAAGGAGGTTGGAATAATGGTTATGATTTCCTCTTGTGCCTTCAGAACTGCATTAGTTTTTATCGGAGAGTCACGAGAAATAAAATTGGAACACGTGGGTAGGGATGTAGGTTATGGATGGGTTTGAAAGATGGATTTAGACCCGGTGTAGGAATTAGTTATTGTGGAATGGTATGCTATGCACAAAATATATATTAGTATCACATTGGTGTTCTGATACTAGTCTTAGTGAATGTTAAGGAAACATTAAGTATATTTGATTTTCTTCGTTTTAAATTATGCATTATATGTAAGTGTTTGAGAATATTCATACAGTGGACATGATGAGAAATCGATATTTTTATTTGCTGTTTCTCATCTTAGAATTCCAGTATTTTAATCATGAGTATGTATGTTACATATATATATGTACCTATATAAATATATACATAAAGTTATAATTAGACAGTGCTTGCTTTTGAAATAAAAGTAATTCTCTTGATGTGGGAATATTAGGCAGAAGAGAAATATTTGGTCTGAGTTGATCGATTTTGCGAAGGGAATTAGGTAAAGGAATGAAGTCAGCTAATTATTTTTAATAATTTACAATTATTTTTAACCTTTTAAACCACAGTTACTTTTGCACCAACCTAATATAATTCTACCTTCATGTAAATAGTCCGCTAAAGGTTTAGTTGTCTTGGTGAGGCAGGAAAACTTTAACCATCCCTATCATCTCACTGTAAATATGTTTGATAAAAATTGTTTTAAGTGAGTAATTTCACAAGGTTTAACTGATACAAAGAGATACAGAGAACAAGGCATAGTGAAGAAATTTAGATGTTTGCAGAAATATCTTCAAATTTCTTACCACTGCTATTTGATCCTAAAAATTGAGGCAGCCCACTGTTGGCCTCGTTTTTCAGTTTTTAAAGAGGCAAGAGGATACCTTTAGTTATTCTCCGTATTGTTTAATATTATAGAATGTCAGTGAAAAGTAATGTCTTTCCTCTTCATTCTAATCTCAGCCAGTAGAAAAAGACTGCTGAAGACTAAATAAATGGTGCGAGTACATAGTAGCTGGTGAAGAGTTGATTCAAGTATAGTACTGAGATGTGGTAGGGAAGTGAACAAGTTTAGAGTCAAGAATGGAAAAGCTACTAAGGAAATGGTAATGGTTTCTTCTTAGAAGTCATTCTGAAGGTATTTTATTTGCAAGGTTAAGATTTTTGTTATTATCCTAGTTAGTAACATAGTGATCCTAAATCAACTATGTTGGATTCTTTATTAAAACAAGATGGGAAATTGGCTCTGTGGTTGGCTAAAAACTCTGGGTTTCCTATGTAAATGGGAGTTAAAACGGTGTCTACTTAGTCACTTGAGTCATGCCCTTAAGAACATGAAATCACATGCTAAATATTTCAAGACAGATTTGGCATTTCTTTAGATCATTTCCTTATTATCCAGCTTTTGGGGATCTTGAGGTCTACTGTTAGGTTGGTGCAAAAGTAGTTGCGGTTTTTGCAATTATTTTTAACTTTTTAAACTTAATTTCTTTTCCACCAACCTAATATCAATTGCTATGGTAGAGGAGGCAGCTGATACGGAGCAAAGATTGATTGAGGAATCCAAAGACTTGTCACTTAGCAAAGAAGGTCATGACTAAAAGTCATGTATGTAATCTCAAGTTTTCTTACCCCTAAAATGGAAATAATAGAGTTTTACAGACCGAAACATAAAAGGTAGGAAGTTTCATTATAAGTGACCCCAAAATATTATTATAACTGTTTGTAATCAAGAACTACGAATCTTTTTTAGAGCATGAGGATGCCTGCTTATTATCAAACTCCACTGTTTCTTATATGCTAATGTTATTTAAAATTACACTTCTCAATTTTTAATTTATTAACCCTTTTAATACTGACATTGTTACGACTGCATTATTTTGTTGACACTATATTAAATATAAAAATGAAGGGAGTTGTGGACACTCTACTACCCCTCCCCCCAGGAAATAATTTCCCTAGCTTAACTAGTTCTTTATTTATGTGTGTCAAGTTTTCCAAACTCTAATGCATAGTGAAATGAAGGATGGTTGGTGTTTGTTTTCTAAACGTCCTTCTTAATAGTTATTTCAACTTTTTAAAAAACTCTGTATTATGGAACATTTCAATTCATACACATACACACACACACACACACACACACACACACACACACACAAGACTAGTATGTCAGTAGAAGATAAAGACTGCTTTTATAAACATAACCAAAATACCGTTTATATTTAAAATAATATAATTCCTTAATCTCATCAGTTTTTGCAGACTTGATTTCCCAGGTTGTGTTTTGTATTTTGGTAGCACATTCTTCTGCCACCTATATTTCCTGTTTATGGGTAGGTAATTAGGTTATAGAAGGCTTGATGTCTTATGTTCTGGGTTTTTTTTAATCCATCCTTCCTTTCCTTTTTTTTTTTTTCCTTTTGCTATAGTGGGGTTGGAGAGTGGCCAGAATATTTCAGAACAGGACTTTTTTTTTCCCCCAAGTCAAGTTTGTTGTCTTTTCAGTCTTAGTTGTGGAGGGCGCAGCTCAGCTCCAGTTGCCGTTTCTAGTTGCAGGGGTCGCAGCCCACCATCCCTTGCAGGAGTCGAGGAATCGAACTGGCAACCTTGTGGTTGAGAGGATGCGTTCCAACCAACTGAGCCATCTGGGAGCTCAGCTGCAGCTCAGCTCTAGGTGCAGTGTTCAATCTTAGTTGCAGGGGTCGGAGCCCACCATCCCTGTTCAATTTTAGTTGCAGGGGGCGGAGCCCACCATCCCTTGCGGGACTCGAGGACTTGAACTGGCAACCTTGTGGTTGAGAGCCCACTGGCCCATGTGGGAATCGAACCGGCACCTTCGGAGTTACGAGCATGGAGCTCCAACCTCCTGAGCCACTGGGCTGGCCCTGACTTTTTAAAATATATATTTTTTATTAAATCTATTGGGGTGACATTGGTTAGCGTGACTTGATACAACTTTAGAAATGTAGACACTGTGTTTTATAAGGGGAAGCATTTTAAATATCAGGAAATAGATGATATCGATGTTTTGTTAGGAGAATTACAGTGGTTTGTATTTTTGCTTGGGTGTTCCTGGGTGTTAAGCGATCAAATCCTGGAGATTCTAAGTACTTTAAAACTGGAGGATAATCAAATGATAAAAACAACTGCGTCTTTTTTTTAAATTAAAGTTTATTGGGCTGACAGTTATTAGTAAAGTTAATAGATTTCAGGTGTACAATTCTATAATACATCCTCTATATATATCATATTGTGTGTTCATCACCCAGAGTCAGTTCTCTTTCCATCACCATATATTTGATGAGTCTTATGTTTTCATACGCCTTCTTCTGAGAAGGAAACAATAAAGGATTGGATTCTGTGGCCTTAATGCTGCTGCCTCCACTGCTGTAAGGTTACTGATTTTCATTGGTTGGATGTTTAAGAACTGTTCAACTGCAGTCATTAAAGATCACCTTAGGTTGAAAGACTTTTTAGTGCAAATTTTTGCTATTGCCATCTTGTTCTTACAGAATTTGTTATTCTAATTTTTAAGCCCATTGCTAATATTGTAGGTGTGGAAGTTCTTAGATGAATTTAATATAAATTGTTGATGTGAAAATACCATTAATATCTGACACTGATGCACTGTCAACTGTTTCTAATATGCTGTAAACTCTGTCACAGATAGTTTATAATTACGAAAAGATTCTTTATAACACATTTTTTTTCTGGTAGGAAAATAAGCCCCATAGCAGCTTTTTCTTTTAGGATGAATATTCATGGAAGTCTATGTAGAAAACTAGGGCATTGTGTAAGTCACCTTTATATGCAAAACCTTATTTGTCAACAATGAAAGTCTGATATGCCTGTAAGATCCTGACAAAGATCTACTTCCGTTTGTGTCCTGTTGAGAATCTTGTTGCTTCTAGGAAAATTGTTGCTGGAGGAGTTCTTGCGAGAGGACTTTATTTGTGTGAGCAGTTCTTTTGAAATACTTTGCAATGATTTCTTTTTCAAGTTCTTAAACTAATTTCTATAATTTATTTCAAATATTTTCCACATTGATTTTCATTCATTTGCTTTTGAAATTATTGATCATTAGAAAGCTGTATAATTAATAGGTAGTACATTAAGTAAATATGCCAGCAAACCATGATTAGAATTAACAGGGGCTCCTATGTATCCTGCATTGTACAGGATTCTTACAAAAAGATGAAATGTGTTGCCCTTTGCTCCCCAGTTAAGATTTAAAGAGCCCCGTTTGGTTTCACAAAGGGCTGTATTTGAACTTTCCTTGATAATAAGTAGGAGGTTTTTAGGCAGGTAGGGTGAGGGTGCAGCTCCAATAAAGATTCCGTGTTGTGAATATCTCTGGTGTATTTGGGGAAACAGCCAGCTGCGATTAAAAAGAATGTTGGTTGTAAAGTGCTTTGTATGGCATATTAAGGAGTTGTGTCCTGTATGCAGAGATATCTTAGAAATAACCCAATGGCTAGAAAAGAAAATGGAGGGACAAAACGATGTAAGCAGTTACCACTGTAAATGTTAGAATAGTAGGGCAGACTGGTCTTGTGATTTATTTGCTTAAAGTTATGAAAGTAGGTGCTTTGTGGAGAGAGAAGTACGAGGGGTGATCAAAAATGGTGAATGTTTAAATGAAAATTTATTACAGTAAAAGACACATTGCCATTAATCCCTCTCAAAATACCCCCCTCTTTTTGAACACAGTTATCCCGTTCTTGTCTCTTTCTGAGGCAGTTCTGAAAGTCCTCTTTGTATCTTTGGCTGTGCTGTTGCACCTGCCTCCATGTCCTGAATTGATTCAAAACATTTACCTTTCATGGTCATTTTGACTTTGGGGAAGAACCAGAAGTCAAACTGTGTTAGAGCCGGTGAATAAGGTAGGTGAGGACACACCATAATTTTTTATTTGGCAGAAAGTGCCGTACCAGAAGCGATGTGTGACACACAGCCTTTCCATTGTGATCACAAAATACCGTGAATGCTGCTGTCAAGTGCCATCCAATGGAAAGGCAGGTATCTTCAATACCAGAAGTGGTGTGTCAAAACTTATGCCTCAAGGGGGGCTAGAGGAGCTGTCATCTTGCCTCCCTCCTTTTTTTCCATTTTTCTAATATTCCTGCGTAGCTCTGGACCTAAGAGATGGGTGTGGGTGGGTATGTATGTATTTATGTATGTATGTATGTGTGTACAAAGGGACAGTACATGAAATACTTACGTTTTGGAGAATTGGGTGAGACTACCTGCTTGGGAGGGCATGTGATTTCAGAGAACAAGAGGGTTCTTGGCTACTTGGAAAAGCTAAGAGAGATCGTTTTAGGTATCACCTAAAATGACCTTTTAGATATATAAGGAAATAATGTATTTGCCCAGAGTCCTTCTGTTGGTTGTATCTTTCTTGTGGGAATCTGATCATGTTATAGTTACCAGGAGGATTTTAGATGAGGACACAGATTAGTAAAAACACACTTTCAACATGAACTTGATATTTATTGGAGTTAAACTTTTGGCAATAATCTTTATTTTACTTAGGGTTGTTTTTTGGACTCTTGTTGAGTAGTTGAGAGTTTTTGAAGGGTAAATAATAAATATGCATTTATTTTGAACCCGGATCAGAGAACCTGCCATATGACTTTGAATTAAGTGGTATAGTGATTTTATTATCTAGTCCAAAAGGTAGTCTTTGCTGTTTTAAGAGGACATTCTCTCATCCCTTTTTAAAACATAGTTTTATTGAGATATAATTCACATACTATAAAATTCATTATAAAGTATACAATTTAATTTTTTATATTCAGAGTTGTACAGTCATGGCCATGATCTAATCTTAGAACATTCCATCACCTTATTAGCAGTCATTCCCTATTTTTTCCCCAGGCCCAGCAACCGCAAATCCACTTTCTATCTGTAGATTTGCCTATTCTGGACATTTCATATCAGTAGAATCACAGTCTGTGTCTTTTATGACTGATTTCTTCCGCTTAGAATATTTCACAGTTCATCCATGTTCTACTGTGTATTAGTGCTTCATTCCTTTTTACTGCTGAATTATGTCCCATAGAGTGGATATTAACCACATTTTTGTTATTCATCCGTTATTTGACATTTGAGATGTTTCCACCTTTTGAATAATGCTGTGAACATGTGTATATACGTTTTTGCATGGGCATATATATTCATTTCTCCTAGTATGTGCCTAGGAGTAGAGATGTGAGGTCTCACAAGAATTCTATGTTTAGCCTTCAGGAACTGCCAGACTGTCTTCCAGTGCAGCTATACCACTTTTACATTCCCATCAGACACGTATGAAGGTTCCAATCGCTCCACATCCTTGCCAGTATTTGTTTTATTATCTTTTTTATTTAAGCCATTCTAGTTAGAGGATTAGTAATTTTATGATGTCATTTTTGATTTACATTTTCTTAAAAGTATGATGTTGAACATTCATGTGCCCATTGGCTATTTGTTTATCTTTGGAGAAATATTCAGGTCCTTTGCCCATTTTTAGGTTTTTTTTTTGTCATTATTGAGGTGTAAGGCTTCTTCATATATTCTAGATATGTCTCTGGATATGGTATCTGATATGGACAGTTTTAAAGTTTTATTACTGGTCTCAGTTTTTTATAGTTTAACTATTCTGCTTTGTGATCATAGATATGTAACATCAATTTATACTAAGAACATTTGGCTGATTTGTAAGGATTATGGTTTTGTTATAGACTGAAAAAGTACAGAATTCTAGGCTTTCTTTGAAAATTATATATAGGCAGTAGATAGGTGTCTGTGGAAACAACAAACTAGAACAATGCTGTCCAAAAGAACTTTCTATAATGATATAAATATTCTGTATCTACACTGTCAGTATAGTAGACATTACCCACGTTTGACTGTTTAGCACTTGAAATGTGACTAGTGCAACTGAGAAACTGAATTTTTCAATGCAATTTAGCCACATGTCGCTAGTGACTCAGTTGGACAGTGCAGGCCTAGAATATGGCAAAGTTAGTCTTAATGGGGTGAATGCATTTTGAATAATGTTCAGTATGAGAATTGTAATGAATGCTCTTAAGGCAAGAAATTAGAGAACCTAGCAGTTTAGAACAAAGATGGCAAGGAATATTGAAAGACTTATCCAGGAAACTAATGTTATTTTTCAGGGAAAGAGAAGGTATGCTTTTGATAAATAGGATAAGATTTTATTTTGATACACTTTTAATAACTAACCCAAGGAACACAAAAAATAAAGTACCGAATAGAATTTAACTTTTCAGGCTAATAAACTTTTTTTCAGGACCTTTATTAATTTACAATGATCAATGTATTATTACTGTGAGATTAAGTGGAGTTTTGTGAGGGGAACAGATTACTAGGGTACAAAAATATAATAGAAATTCACCCATGGAAATTTGTGTTTGTGATTTCCTCACAGTAAGCATGACTTGTGATAGTCTGGTCACATCTGTTATAGGTGCAAGATCTGGTTTTTATTTTGTAATAAGTACTTGATAAACAATTCAATTTTGTGATACATTATTCAACTAACTTTTGTCTAATTTTCTTAAGGTAAAACTTCCACTAGTCTTTATACTAGAAAAAAGGCAGACTAGTCCTCCTGGTTTTCCAGCTATAAGGACAGGTTTGGTTGTTATCTGTTGTTAGTAATGTGATTTGTGATAAATTCTTTCCTAAAAGCCAGTTTAGGAAAGTCATTTATTTTCTCAACAAATATTTGTTAAGATCTTATTATGAGGCATTGTTGTATGTACCAGGGGTACTATAGTGAAAAATTACTTAAGAATAGATGGATGGGTTGAACACATACAGAGCATATTAAGGCATTGTGTATCTTTAGCTTTTGCTCAGAATGAGATGGGAAATCATTGAAGATTTTTGAGCATAGGAGTGAGGATCTTAATTGTATTTTAACAAGGTTACTTACTTTGAGAATAGAAAAGTGGTTGATGAAATTATCCAGATGGGTAAATCGTTTGTGGGGGGACCAGGGAAGCGGGAGTGGTGAGAAGTGGTTGAATTTTGAAGTTAATTAGAGACAGATTTGCTTTCAGATCAATGTGAAGCCCAAGAGAGAAATCAAAGAAGTCACCAAAGTTTTGATCTGGACAATTAGAGACTTGAAATTTACAGACACTGATAAGGGAAGAACCTAAGAGGAACTAGGGTGAATCATTGTGGGCATGCTAATTTAAGCTCCTTATTAGACATCTACTTTGAGAGATGTTAAGTAGGCAGTTGTTTCTGCTCATAGGTCATCAAATTCTGATACTAGATGAGTGGAGATAAAAATAGAGATCCTTGGAGCATGACTACTTTTAAAGGATGGCGAGGTGAGGAATGGGCAGAGATGATTGAGATGCCACCAAGAAAAAAATTGGAGAAAAGCCAGAAGTGTGAAGTGTCCTGGAAGCTGTGTGAATATATGTCAAAAGAGTAGAGGGATGAATTGACAAGCCTTGGTAATTTAAATTAAAGTTTAGAAGTGTCTGAACTTGATTTAGCAACATGGAGAACATTGGTGGCTTTGGCAAGTGTAGGTTTGGTAATGGTGGGGGCAGAAACTTGACAAGGAGATTCAAGAGAAGAGAATGGAAAGATAGAAATTGGAGACAGTATAGAAAACTTTTTTCCATACAATAAGATTTACGCTTTTGGTGTACAATTTTGACATGCATAGCCATGTACCTACCCGTACAATTAAGATACAAATAGTTCCATATCTCCCAAAATTTAATCAAGAAGTTCCTTTGTTGAAGTCAACTTCTCCCTCCACCCTATCCCCTGGCAACTAAAAATCTGTTTTCTCAGCACCTTAAAAAATTTTTTATTGTAAGTGAAACGAGAGAAATGGACGCTTCTGACCTGGCTTGATGAACATATGAGAATATAGGAATGAATGATATTACATGTTCTTAATGTATATTCTTCATAAATACTCTTTTATGATTTTTTTTTTTAAATAAAAATTGGTCCACAGTAACAGTTTAAGACATTATCTTCAGAAAAGATCCAAAGTTGACATTTGGGAGGATGTATGTTGAGAACATTGTGACAAATCATTAGTGTTATAAATCTTTGGAAATTGAGGAGTTTGGAAGAGATTATCACCTGAATGGAAAGCTTTATGAACAGAAGCAAAGCCAGGAATTAAAAATTATGCTTCTTAACATAGTCTTGGATCCAGTTCCCTTTCTGAAAGGATTGATCTAGGACTTAAAGCACCTTGCATATTACCACCCAGATTATTTTTTGTTTTAGAAAATTTTGGGGTGAATTGTTGCCAATGAAACAATTGGAAGTTTGTTTCTTGTTAACATAGCTCTCCAATGAATCTACCATTTACATTTTTTTTCCCCTTTCTTGTAAAGCTGTTCTAAAAATAAATTTTCAACCCAAAGTCTCTTTGAATTTGCAAAAATAACCCCTCAGTACTAATACCAACAATTCTTGGCTGAAAGAAGATTGCGGAACTAATTGGTAATTGGCACCTTTGGTTCTACATCTACAGGAGCTATTGATTCCTGCTCTTTTAATCTTTGTTCTTGGGAAAGGTTCTTAAAGCTACCAAGGGTAGTAATAACCCGTTTCCATATTTTTTTTTTAGTTACAAAGTTGTTTTTGCTTTATAATTTAATAGTTTGAGTGCCCGTGTATATTGAATAATCCTGAATATCATGCTGGTTTATTTAGTTCCCCTTATCATTTAGTAAGTAATAAAAAAGAGCAGTGCTTGCTGTTTTCAATTTTAAGTGTCATACAGATAATCTGTAGCCTTAATGGACCATTGGATAAAGGCAACAGGAAGAAAATTAAGGACCATAAAGTGCGACTATGCAAATTTACCTTGGGATTTGGCACTCTCCATAAATTACATTAGCAAAACAAGTGTAAATTAACAGTTGTATCCAGTTTGGCTTCCCCCAGACTCACCATGGCAGCATGTTTGTGAAGGAGTTACCCCCAAATAACATTTAGAGACAAACACAATTTATACAAATTAAACCAGATGATTTATTTTTAAGCACCAAAACAAGAATTCCAACTATATCATGAAAATGGGGGTTTTGTGGCACTTTTTGGATGAGTTTCATATTTATATTTTGATGTAAATATGAATTCAACATGTTACATTGTCATGTTGGCACATTTTTTTCTTACATAATTAAAGCAAAGGCAGTAGTTGTAAAATAAAGATTTGAAATTTAACGAAATACTATAAAAATTACATTAGGGTGAACTCTGAAATTTGGGGCCTATTAATAACTTTTTTTATGTTAAAATGAATTTTGTATTATCCTTAATACATTTAAGATAATTTCATTGTGTTAATTACCACATTAAAAGAGATGACAAGATTTAAAAAGTCTACTGAGGGGTTGTACCACCTATATACTTCAATGGAAAGTGAAAATGTTTTGGTAGTTTCAAAAAAGATTGGAAAATAGTTACCTAAATCATCCAAACATGGTTTTACAGAAGCTTTTATAAAGACCGAGAAAGAAATATCCAGAAATACATTTTGTATTGTTGAAACATACCAGGTGTTGAAGGCCTTAATTCTTGAACAGTTTTAGAAATTCTGGTATTCATGAATATCATTAGCTGATATTCTGCTCATGCAATATAACTGCTTAGCTTCAATCCACACAAGGCCAAAGATAGACAAATAAAGTTCTTTTCTACAAAATACAGAAGAATATTACATAAGGTGTGTTCTGAAGGTTTATTCTGGGTGATAATGTTAGGAAACCTATAGTTGAAGTTGTAGATTGTCACCAGTTGGAGCACACTGGCAGGAACCAAACTTTTATAAAACAATTATAGTAGCAGATCTTCACTCAGTGCTTTGGTTTAATTTAAACTCAAGTGAATTGTTAGTACGCTGGTTTCATCTACAGGTAGTCCTGGTGGCTACAGAATTTGGGGCAGGGCTCTGTCTTCATTTGGGGGTTTATTATAAATGAATGGAGCTGGGTTGGAAAGACGTGCTCTTTTGGCTCTTAAAATTCATATTTTTTACAATTGTGTCACATTGTTTTCCATGGTTCTCTGTGTATATGTCTCACAAACTACATTTTACTGATTTATTCATTGGGATCTTGTTTATCTTTCTTAAAATCAGTTTGTGTAACATGGGTTTGTACCAGTTTTTCTCTGCACCTTTCTAAATATAAAGCACGTTTCTCAGAAATGAGCACATAGTATTCTAGATTTGGTCCTGATTAGCTCATATAGAAGGGTATATCCTTTTGTTTCTGGA
Organism: Rhinolophus sinicus; assembly: GCF_057876585.1. Classification (NCBI taxonomy): domain Eukaryota; kingdom Metazoa; phylum Chordata; class Mammalia; order Chiroptera; family Rhinolophidae; genus Rhinolophus; species Rhinolophus sinicus. The sequence continues at coordinate 130,040,136 of NC_142503.1, forward strand.
TCAGTGCTTATTAACTTTTTGTGAATGAGTGCATTCACAGAATTTTAGCAATTTCAGGGATTTCAGACATTCTAAAGCTCAAATATCAGGCTGGAAAATAAGCTCCTTTTCTAGGAAAATCAAAGGCAAGCCGGAATAAAATTCATCTTGAAAATTTTCCATTGTAGATAAAAAAGAACGAAGCGAAATAAGATGATACCTCCTAACACTTTAATGAAATTATAATGGGATTGCATGTGTAAGCCGAATTTGATAAAATTATTCGGGGGGGAAGTAATCTTACTAGATTGCTCTCACCTACAAGTTATTTCATGTTGTGCTGTTTACTTTTTGTGGGCAACAATATCTGACAACTAGTCGGTTTCCTGAATTACCTATTTGATAATATGCTTAAAATTATTTTTAATATCAAATTTTTAATACAGGGAACATCTATTGTACATTAAATAAATGAATTCAGAAGAATACATATTTTTCCTAATGTATTCTAATTGTTTCTACTTTGGTAATGATTATTAGACTCTATTTTTGAGACCCAACAAAGATCATTATGTTGCATCTAATCATTTAAGAAGCTTGCCTTTGAAAACCTTTATTTTTAAAAAATGCCTTGTGATGCTTATGTTTTAGCTTGGAGATTAATAGAGGTCCTTCGTCTTATCTGTTGAGATTATTAGCTAATGTGTGTTCAGAAATGTTTTAATTTCTTTAAAATGGTATTCTTTTTAATGGTATTTTAATTACCTTTATTCTGACTAGATTTTATTATCAACACTTAGTGTCCAGATTTCTGATTTAGGGTGCAGTCATCATTCTTTCAGTCTTAAGTGTTTGTTCCTTTGGTTATAATGAAACTTTCATGAAGATTTTTAGTGACTTGGGCTTCATCAGTTTATCGGTATTATTTTTTTTTTAAAAGATTTTTATTGGGGAAGGGGAACAGGACTTTATTGAGGAACAGTGTGTACTTCCAGGACGTTTTTCCAAGTCAAGTTGTTGTCCTTTCAATCTTAGTTGTGGAGGGCGCAGCTCAGCTCCAGGTCCAGTTGCCGTTGCTCGTTGCAGGGGGCGCTGCCCACCATTCCCTGCAGGACTCGAGGAATTGAACTGACAACCTTGTAGTTGAGAGCCTGTGCTCCAACAAACAGCCATCCGGGAGGCAGCTCAGCTCAAGGTGCCCTGTTCAATCTTAGTTGCAGGGGGCGGAGCCCACCATCCCTTGTGGGACTCCAGGAGTTGAACCGGCAACCTTGTGGTGGAGAGCCCAGTGGCCCATGTGGAAATCGAACCGGCAGCCTTTGGAGTTAGGAGCATGGAGCTCTAACCACCTGAGCCACCGGGCCGGCCCTTATGTTTTGTTTTATATATTTTGTTATACCAGGTCTTATAGTAAAATAAGACTGGGCTTATATTAATTTTTGCTTCAAAAGATGCATTAGAGCAGATTGTCTGGCTAGGTCTTTATTTTCAGGGAAACACGGTAGCTGATTCTTGAAGCTGTCATACTGAGATTCCAATTTCCTATCCCTTGTTATCACAATAGGTGTGCTTTTTCTCGTAACAACCATGCGCTTGGGCATTTTTCAAGGAAAGATCAACTGAAACTTCTTTGAAGGAATCTTTGTGAGTTTTTTGAGAGTCCATTTTTGCTTGAGCAGCAGTTAAGTTCTATGGCACTAAACGCCCTTTAGGATTACCAGTTGATCTTTTTAAATATATTTTTCTTCCAAGAACTAGAGCATTTGACTCCCATTTGTGTTTGTGGGGTCATTGCACAGATTCAAAACAAAGTGCATTTCTTGCCTCATTTTCATCATGACTATTTACCTGGGTCAAATTAAATAGTAGGGTTCAAAAGGAAATTCCAGTACCATGAAATACAGGAAACCTGGAAGGACTAGCTCATTGGTTTGGGTATTGGTGCCAGTCAGAGCTAGTGGGTTGGAAGGTAAGTTAGATCTCTGTTGGGGCATGAGCTGTTTCATGCCCAAAGATACGGGTAACTCATTTTTCATTTACCTCCAGAAATAATTTTATATGTATCTTCATGAACAAAGGAGAATAGTTTCTGAACGCTGATATTTCATAGTATCTGAATCATTATACTTAGGAAACTTATTTCCTGGACTCAAACTTAAAAGTGTTCCTTATTGTGGCTTAAAACAAGGACATAATATGAGCACTTTACTGTTATCACATCGTTGATTCTTTGGCACATGACAAATCAATTATTGTGTTTTAAGAGGGAAGGTGGTGGGTGGTCAACGACTAAAAACTGCTAAGTGAAGACTAGTAAGTCATTCCCCCACTTGTTTAGCAGTGTATCTATGCTCTTAGGAAAGAAAGGAAAATGTTGCTGCCATAGTAGGAAAAGACAAGATATGATCTTGTTAAAATAGGATGGAAACAGTTTTGGTTAAGTTGGGTTGAGTAGAATGATTTTTATGAGAGCCTGTAAAATCAGTGTTTTCATTGTCAGGAGGGTTGGGGATAATGTTATATAGAAGATTAGCCAGTAATAAGATATATAAGGAGACTCAACATCATATTATATATGAATTATAAAATTTCAATGTGTAATACATTACATTTGTTCCTTAAATCCTTTGAAGTTAGAGCAGTAGTTGGTGGGTTTATTAATAGAAGAATACCTGGTTCTTGGAGTTAAGTTAGTTGCTACAAAGGTGCAGAGGTAGAATTATAAGTTGTTATTTTCCCCTGCTGGGGTGACTTACCATCTTAGGCTGCTGCCAAGAGACTTTCTAGAACTGATGTCCATGTAAGAAGTTTTTGTTATTTTGAATTTTCAGAGAATACCATCACTTTGTCTCTTTAGTAATCACTGGATACTTATCCAATGAATGGAAGCGGCAGTTGAGCAACCAGTGATTTTTGAGAGCTATATGTGTGCTGGGTAGTGAGTTTACACAGTAGTGAATCGTGAACAAAATAGACAATATTCTCTGCCCTGTTGGAGCTCTGAGTGGAGCTTATGCTTAAATGTTAGAATTGGTAGTGTTATTTTACACCCGGCTAATACATATGAAATGGTTGTTTTTGCAGGCCCAAAATGGTTGGCGAGTTTATATGGTTCAACCTAATATCATTAGTAGTGATGATTTTGTATGCTTCTGTGGGTGAAAAAGATCAGGGATTTAGCTAAAAATAAATACGTACCTCTGTTTGCAGACCCAGTTAAATGCAGTCCCTTTTTGAGTACTGTCTTTGGTTTATATAAATTGTTCATTGTAGCATATATATGAAAAGAATAAGGTCAAGCTAAAGGCCATTCATTATTTTAAAAATGCTTTATTAATACTGCCATAGTTCAGAGGAACCTTTTAAGGCCAACCAGCAATATCATTGGATATATTTGTGTATATGTATGTACTATTTCCTTAAAGAAAAGTACCTATGGTGTTAAAAATTTCAAAAAGGATAAGTTTTTATTAGCCTTTTGAATTAAATTAGCAAAAAAGAAATGATTGAGAGACAGTGGAAATTAATTTATTATTTTGTAAGGTCATTGTTTGGATCTTGCTGACTTAGGTTTCGTGGTAAAGGAATCCTGTTTTCCATTTCCCCGATAGGATGTACAGTTACCCAGCACGTGTTCCTCCTCCTCCTCCTATTGCTCGGGCTGTGGTGCCCTCCAAACGCCAGCGTGTCTCAGGAAACACCTCACGGAGGGGCAAAAGTGGCTTCAATTCTAAGAGTGGACAGCGAGGATCTTCTTCCAAGTCTGGAAAGTGTATGTATTATTATTACAGCTTTGTGATTCTGCTATTTCTTGTGTGTCGAAATAGGGGAATTAATGCAGTTAATAGTGTTCCGTTTTTGTACAAATGCCTCTGCATAATCAAAATAATGAAAGAGAAGATAGTGATTGAGGGACCAACTCGAGACTGCCTTCTATCCTCAGTAATTTGAATAAAGTTATCAGACTTTAGAGAGTCGAGGCACCTGTTCAGTTTATGAAATATGGAAGCCAGTAAAACTGTACAGAAAATACTTTAAAAAGGAATCGAGGTCTTTATCTGGCCTACAAAAGTCAGAATCTACTGCTAAGGGAGTAGGCACATGAGCTGCAGTTTTCAGCTACCAACAAAAAGATTGAAGGTGCCCATTATTGTGACCGTCTGATACTGGCCCCGTTTCCCCCCCCAAGGGGCTCCTGTTGCCTACGGGTGTATAGTCTAGTGGGACTGTGTTTGATAACTGGTAGCTTCTGGTACATTTGATGCTCATCCAGGGTTTTGTTTATATTAAAAGTGAAAGGAGATGACCTTCAGACCATTAAGAAGGAATTGACCCAGATAAAACAAAAAGTGGATTCTCTACTGGAAAGCCTGGAAAAAATTGAAAAGGAACAGAGCAAACAAGGAGGTAAATGGGTCTGCTGCTTGTTTTGTGTAGAGTTGGGTTAGTTACCTAAGATAGTTGAAAATACTGGTTGGAACAGTGGGATATAAAGGAATTGAATGTGAACCTTGGGGAGTCTGAATTGGGAAGGGCACCTGTGGGAGGATTTAGACTTGTGCTGCACTTCTGAGTGTTAGAGGGGATTGTCTACGTCCCGTGGACATTACGTGCCCCTAGACAGACTTGTCCTTCTCATCCCCAGTAGAGATGAAGAATGATAAGTCAGAAGAGGAGCAGAGCAGCAGCTCCCTGAAGAAAGATGAGACTAATGTGAAGATGGAGTCTGAGGGGGGTGCAGATGACTCTGCTGAGGAGGGGGACCTACTGGATGATGATGATAATGAAGATCGGGGGGATGACCAGGTGAAAACCACGGGAAAGGAGAGAAAGAGGTGGTGGAGGGGGGAGCAGGGACACATGGAGTGCCTCTAACTCCATCCTGTTTGTGTCTGTTTCTCACAGCTGGAGTTGATCAAGGATGATGAAAAAGAGGCTGAGGAAGGAGAGGATGACAGAGACAGCGCCAATGGCGAGGATGACTCTTAAGCACATAGTGGGGTTTAGGAATCTTGTCCCATTATTTCTTTACCTAGGCGCTTGTCTAAGATCAAAATTTTCACCAGATCCTCTCCCCTAGTATCTTCAGCACATGCTCACTGTTACCCCATCCTGGCCCTTCCCACGTTCATTCATTCATACTGCCTTGCGCCTAGTCCCATTCTCACTTCCTTTGATGCTCCCAGTAGTTATGTTAAGTCTTACCCTGTAATTTTTGCTTTTAATTTTGATACCTCTTTATGACTTAACAATAAAAAGGATGTATGGTTTTTATCAACTGTCTCCAAAATAATCTGTTGTTATGCAGGGAGTACAGTTCTTTCCATTCATACATAAGTTCAGTAGTTAGTTGCTTCCCTACCTGCAAAGTCAGTCTCATTAGTTGAGTAGCACCTGAGAGCAGCTTTGAGTTAGAGGTATGTGTGTTATACCCCACATGAGCGTGCTGTGTGGGGCTGTTCAACACAAATGTAACAATGTATTTTTGTGAACGAGAGTTGGCATGTCAAATGCATCCTCTAGGAAAATAATTAGTGTAATAGTCTTAAGATTTGTTTTCTAAAGTTGATACTGTGGGTTATTTTTGTGAACAGCCTGATGTTTGGGACCTTTTTTCTCAAAATAAACACGTCCTTATTAAACCAGGAATTTGAAGGAAAAAAAACCTGGTTTTTTATTTTTGTATTTTATAAGTGTTTATTTCAAATTCTTTGTTTCACAGCGGCTTCTACAAAACCTCTAGAATGTACTAGATATTTTTCTTTGAGTCATAATCATTATGCATCCCAACATACAATACACTACTCAAATTATATTCCATTGGGGGTGGGTGTTGCATTAAGGAGACAAGTAACTGATGTGGAGTAGAGTCTTGAAAAACGGCTTTTATGTCCTAATTTAAAAACTTGGGAAATACATTAAGCCCTTTTATCAATCCTTTGTGGTCCACTTGGCACCCATTTTTTGAGATTTTCGTTGTGTGCTAAATTCATCCTTAAATAGAAGAGGCTCAGACATGTCAAGATTTTAGGAAAAGTGAAGCACCTGGAGAATGAAACCTGTATTCTTTCATTTTGTCCTTATAATTGCTATTTATAGCTCTAGTTACCTTGTGGATTCTGAGTCTGTGCCTCAGTGTTACTGAAAATAGAAAAGTTTTCTTTTCTGGTTTTCTATAGTCTGCTTTCCTAGGTAATTGAGAACATAGTGAAGGTTAAGTATGTTACCTTCAGGTCAATCCATATCAACTAATTTTTGCACCACCACTGCTCCCAACTTGATTAATTGCAATGATTTTTAGGCATGGTACTAGTTATTAGCACCCAAATTCTAAGGACAGATTTATTAAACAGCTTTCAGATTTGGGATGACTTGCCTCGTCCTGAAAGGTCCAATCTATTTATGATTTATACTTCAGTTTTTTTTCAGTAGAGCAGGACAAAAAACATGGTTTAGTTTGGCTGTTATTCATTCACACAAACCTTGGATTCCCTGGAAAGTTGTTGTTTAATAGCTGGCAGCAAAGGCGTTTATATCCAACCTACAATGGGCAGAAGTCATGTCCAATTTATAAGGATCTCATAAGTCATCTTTTATAACAGGTGACAAAACAGAATAGAAAGAGGCCGAACTATGGACTACGCTTGGATCTCAGATCCACAGTCTAAAAGTAGCTTCTCTGTGTTAATTTGATCAAAAATACTTCTACCCACTCTGTTTTCTAATCATGTGATTTCATGTTACAGAGTCACTTTAAGCATGTAACTCATGACAAGAAAGAAACTTGATTCTATGAAGGGTCAAAGTTCTAAGATGCTATTAAGATTATGTTAGCCACCAGTATGTACAAGATACTGGACCAATTAGTCTAGGCATGAAGGTGTCTACTTTTAATTCCATATGAAACTGTTTTGAAAGAAATTGAGGAAAAACCCTTTTTAATAATTAGAGAAATGATCATGTACTCTTAGAAAATCTACACACCTACACACACTGGATTATTGATAAAATACCAAAATGTCTTTAGTTTGTCTTATGGGAAAGTGTCGCTTTACATTCTAGATCTCAGACTACTATGATAAATGTCCTCATGTAACTAAGAATATTCTAGGTTTATATAATCACATGTTTACTCTTTTAATACTTTTAAATTCAGGCTCCTGAGTGATAACTAGCAGAGTAAAGGAAACATGATTAAAGTCACGTTTACAAATCTGATCAAATGCAGATGTTACAGACTTAAAAAAAGAGGCTAGTGTTCTTAAAGACCATTTATTAGTAGGCTTATAGTCACTGTTACATTACCCTGGGCCCCTGGAAATGAGATAGGAGTAGGTTCAATAAAAATTATAGAGGCAGAGCAGTAGGTTTGGCAGTGAGGGTAAGGGTGAAAGGCTTGATAGTTTTAGAGTAAGCTAATGAGTGTTTAAAGGGAATTCTGGGTAACGTGACAATCCCATTGACAGGGACCTTATCCTCACTATTTGTGACAGCTCTAAGACCAAGTGAAAAATGGTGATGCATTTTGGGGGTGTAAAATTCAGAATAAAGCTTTTCTCAATTTGCCATGAAATCTAAGAAAATTGCCTGGAATCTTTTAAGAATACAGTTTCCAGGCCAAGGTTGAAAAGCAAGAGAGAAGGCAAATGATTTAAAAAGGAATTCCTTTGAAACGTTTCTTTTTGATGCTACATCATTTTTCATTGGGAAACTTAACTGTTCTTTGGAGCTCTGGCTAGGGTACTTTCTAATTTGCTGCTAACTTAAAAGTTGTCAGGTTGAAGTGGATGATAGATTTGGAATGCTTGAAAAGAGGTTCCCAGGAGATTTCAGTTCAGATGTTACCCCAACATGAATCTTGCAAAGATTTAAGATTAGTGCTAGTCAGTGCCTGTTTTAAAGACTCTACAGAGGGATCTAGGTGTAACAGAAAAGGAAAATAATGCAAACAGAAACAACAAGATTATGGTAAACTGTAAGGGAATAAACAAGTCAAATGAGGATTGAGAATGTAATGGAAGGAGTAGAAAAAAAATAACCATCATTCAAGTCATAAAGTAGCCATAAAATATCAATGAAGGAATGTACTGAACAATTTAACAGCAGTGTGTTTGTTCAAAAGAATAAGTTTCTAGGGGAAGCAAAGCTCAATGGAAAGTAAACAGATGACAAACTACTTCACAGGTACTAGTGTGTTTAGGTAACAGATGAAATCATGGGGTGCATTATGGAAATGTTGGGGAATAGGAAATAGCTGTCTATTTAATGAGATCGGTTGAAAGATGCACTTTGTTCTGAGACTACGTGGCTGGCCTGTGATGGCATTGACTGGCCACCGATGCACTAATTTTATTTTCAGAAGAACCAGGAAGCATCACTGTTGACTGGGGCCTGGGAGAAGGCAGGACTTTCCTACTGATAGTTGACCATTTTATTTAATATGAGGAAAAATCAGCTGCACCAATGCCAAATGGGGTTTGAATTTCTGCACCCTGGTTCAAACCACCTTGACCAAAAAATGTGTTGCGATTGAGTTTAGGGGGATAAAAGAATAAGCATTTTGATAACTGGAAGAAATCAGTTAACAGTAGTAAAAAACAGCTATGGGAGAAATGAGAGTAACCAGTAAATGAGTTACATGTGAAATGCAGAGTATGGGCTACTAAGTAACTTCAAAGAACTTGAATTACTTTTATCAATGCTGTACCTCAGGGAGCAGGTATGGTGTTTACTTGACTAATGAGTAATAAGGGGCACTATGTTGAAGAATGTTTAGTGTTTAGAAAGAGCTTGGGGACAAGTAAAAAATATGACCAGTGAAACTTGTAGAGAAAAAGTGCAAGTTGATACAGATATATAATAGCCTTACTGGGATGAGAGAATTCCACATATTTAGAGAGGAGACTAAATTGTGTTGAAAATTCCAAGTTTGGATTTTTGTTAATCAAATTAATCCTAATGAAATGAGAAGGCCTCGAAACAGTGTGGTTGTATTAGTAACTTTCAGGTTAATAAAAAATTAACCCCAATTATGAAAAGCAGGACCTGTTTAAAGTGTGTTAGAGTTAGTCCTGTTGTAAGCTAGGTTGGGACTTTTCCCCCCACTAAATTAGAAGTACAAAACAACAGGAAGACAGAAGGGAGGGTGTAATAAGGTTAATACCAAAAAAAAAAAAAAGTAGTTAATAGGAAGGAGTTGAAACCTAAGATGAATGGGGATAAGAAGGCATGTTGCTCTCAGTTCCAGTTCTGAGCATTCCAGGTTATTTAAGGTGTCACACAGGAATAGAAGCTTAAGAGTGTATATGTTTTGAAGGTCTGACAAAAATTTGCTTGTGTAAAAAGAAATCCTATAAACCTTTCACAAACCTGAAAAAAGAATTGTCAATAGAATAATTATTAGTACGTCATCAGGTTAGTAGTTGAGTGGTTTTCAACCTTGGTTGTGCATTAAAATTACTAGGAGCATTATAATCCTGGTGCACAAGTGTGCATTCCAGACCAATTAAATCTCAGCTATTGGGACTCAGGCATCAATATTTTTCAAGATGCTATAATTTCAATTTGCTGCCAACATGGGGAACCACTGCACCAAGAGACCAGAAGTGCACTTTCCATGGGAGGGGGGAAGGGTTAGGAAAGGACTCCAGGTGACTGGCTAACACGGAAGTTAGTAAAAGAATGCCCATGCAATATGTTGAATGGGTTAAGACGAGTGCTTACAGTAAAAGGAAAGCACAGTGGTATGCTTTCTTTAAGAAAAGCATCCGGTGAAAGGGTGAGAGAGTACCTGTATTGAAATCTATGGCCAAAGCATAGAAAGCACCAAAAGACGCATCTGGGTAGGGTTGGAAGGTGAGAGAAAAGCTAGGTTGAGGGAGAAAGAAATGTTCTCTCAGGTTGCAGGAAACCATGGCCCACCACTCTTAAAACTACTTCAGTGTCTAATAGAATTTTCTGAGATGATGGAAATGTTTCATAACGCATCCGCCAGTATAGTAATCCTGCGGCTAGTGTGAGGAATTGGATTTTAAATTTAAATAGCCTGCTTAAATATTAATAGCATGAGGCTACCTTATTAGACAGTATACGAGAGAATACTGAGCAGTGTCTAAGCAAGCACAGACATTCATTACTAATTCAACCTTCAATGAGCAACTGTGACTGTTTCTGAGATATTTTATCCACTGAGTACATTGAAAATAACATTTCTAGGCACTAGACCTAACGTTGAAGACTTCCCTTAGAACATTGAAGATTTCCTGAGTATGAGAATATCCTCAACTGCAGGCTTAGTCTGTGTTGGTCACATCATTTTAGCAATGCCTCTCGCAGGATAAAATACATTTTTGTTGGAAACCTATCTTGTCAGTTGTGCCTGAAGCCGAAGGCAAATAATACCATTTACAGAAGGTTTTATATGCATTCAGCATGATGATGCTGGGCATTTAACATACATAAAGTCTCGATTTTCACACAATCCTATTATATACGCATGGAAGTAGTAATTCCTTAGAGTTTCAGAGAGTTGAAATCCCCATAGTCATTAAATGGTAGAGCCAACATTTCAACCTGTGATCTGATGTAACATCCATGGATTTTGGACCTTAGGAGAGGAAAGTCTTTGCACCTACATCCTGAGTCCTAGAAAATGACAAAAACTATTTCCAAGCCACAGTATAGACTAGGATCCCGGCACATTCCCTCTTACCAACAGAGGAAAGCGTCTCACCATTTTTCTCTCTATGCTGTACTAAAATGGTTCACTAGACCTCACAGTTGCAAAAGCACATTGAAAATTGCCCAGCTAAGAGCTGAAATGCTGCTGCTTCATGCAACATGGCTGGGCTTTAGACGTGTAGCAAAAACAGAATACTGTCTCCCACCAATTTTCCTTACCTCCTCCTGGAGCACCCGGAACCCCTATTTTAAACCATTTCTTCTACCTCAAAATATATAAGCTTTCCAGATATCTTGTAAAAATCACTCTTGTCAGGACAGTACCTTTGATTACACAACTTTGGCCCTGCATCTTGCCACCTGCATGGCCCCTTAGAAGCACCTGCCAATGTGAGGTGTCCTAAAAAAGACTGCTCTTTGCCAAAAGAATTACTGTGAAAGGGGTTCAGCGACAAATTGAGTCACCTTTGCAGACACGCACAAGCCACGGTAATGAATTATCTGGTATGAATTTGGGATGAGTAGGAAAAAAGGTGAGCCTGCAAATCTACCTCTTCAAGGACTCCCGAAACTCCCACCCATTTCTATTTTGGTCCTTGGTTAATGGACCCATCCAGAATCCAAATCTTCCTTAATAGAACGTAAAGTTTGATGCCTTCCCCCCCCCCCCCCCCCCCCCCCCCCCCCCGGTTTTGTCCCTACCCTAAAGGATACTTGCTCCAGAGAGGTATGAGATGTTTCAAATCCCCTGTTGGCCCTGGTGGGGGAAATTCCGAACCAGAGGGCTTGTACCTTGATGGGGCCAGGAGCCAGCTGCCGGCCCAGTCTCACCCACCATATTTCCCTACTTGGAACCTGTGTTACCACTTTTTGTTAGTTTTCTCATCCAGCCAAACCTGCCCCTTCCCCAGATCTTGATGTGCCCTCTCCACAAGAGCTTTTCTGTGGCAGCAGCTAGGTCATTCCCCAAGGTGTAGGAGCCACTGGGGTTTAGTTGCCAGAAAGTGGACTTCGTAACTGCTGGAAATGCTGTGGCCTGCTCTGTCCTCGCCAAGTCCCCCTTCCTGGGCTCAGATGTTCCAGTTAAAGGTGTTCCAGCCCTGCCTTGGTCAGAGGGAGAAGCAGCCCGTGGAAGAAGCTGCTCTCCCCGGGAAGTCGAAAAGTATCCTCACCTTTTCACTGTTACATGACCGCCTCTGGAGACAGCCGGAGGGTTTGCTGTCAGTGTATTTCCTCTTACCTGGGCATATAACCCTGATGCATTCTTTTGAGGCCCAGCAACAACCTGGCTCCATAACCTTGACTCGACTACCGGTATCTCCCCCTCAGTCTGTGGATCAGGCACATGGCAGCACTCTGAAATGTATGACGACTTGTCCTCTTCAGCACCCACCTAAGTGTAAGGAAGCACATTTTGCTTCAAAATACTACACACACGCCTGCCTTTTTTTTGCATCTTAATGGGAATTTTCAATTCTGTCCTTTAGCAATGTTGTATTTAGCTCAGAATATCCCACACACGATTCAGTTGCAACATGGCCACACACCTTCTTTCCTAAGAAGAAATGTGCTAGTGAAACAAGATGGACAAACAAAATGCATTTTCCTGTATCTATCTGATATAAACGCGACTATTTGCTCAGATCAGAAATAAAGATAACACCATACTGTATAGCTACGATTAAAGCTCATGTGCATTCTAAATATCTGTTCAAGTGTTTTGTTTCTCTCCATCTTGACTGCCACCATTCCAGTCCAAGTTACCATCACCTCGCTCCTGGCTTACTGCAGTAGCCTCCTGTGTACCCACATCTACGGAGATCCTTTTTCAATCAATTTACACAACAGCCATAGTGATCCTTTCAAACATACATATATACATATATATATATATATATATGTATGTATATATCGTCATGGCATTTCTCGGCCTAAAACCCTTCTGCCCTTAGGATAATGACAAAACTGAACACAGCCATATTGGACTCTTTGTCCCCCTTACTCCCCATTCTCTCCCCCTCCACCGTTGCCCATATGATTTCCTAGTCAACTTTTATTCATCCTTAGAGTTGAGCTCAAGTGCCACTTCCTCCAGGAAGCCTCCCCTGTCTCTTAAGCAGTCTACTAGGCTCTCATAGAACCAGGAATCTTCTCTGGCACTAAGTAGTCACACATCAATTTGTGTGATTATTTGATTAATATGTTTTTCTTGTTAGAGTAGAACTCAATGAGAGCAGGAACCATATCTATTACTGGTCACCAGTTCATCCCAAGTGCTCAACATAGTGTCTGGAACATAAGCATATGTATGAATGAGAAAAGGACAGGAAGAAGTGGGGGAAGGTTAGCCCTGGGTGAGGCAGTCCTGGAAACCAGCCGCAGGCATGCCAAGGCTCAACTCATGCACCACACCTGGAGGAGTGTTGTAATGCCTGTGCCTGTCTCAAGGGGGTGCATTCTGACAGGTGAATGTCAGTGGCCCTGCTTGCACTGTAATGTAATTGCACAATTCTTTCTCACTGTCAGCCTCCAACAAATCCCTCAATAATCTGCGTCTGATGCCAAGGGTGAGAAAAAAGGGGCACTATCCGAAAAAGATGGATGTGCCCATTGCAATTCACCTGTCTTTCAATACATTTAAGTCCAGTTTTTCTTACAGAGCCCACTCTCCCCTTAGCAGCTAGCCTACCTCTCAACACCTGCATTCTTTAATTTTTAAAATTCAAATATACATATATACTATAAAATGCATATATTTCAAGCATACAGCCTGATGAAGATTTACAAAGTGAACATGCCTGTTTAAACACCACTCTACTCAGGATATGGAACATGACCGGCACCCCAGAAACCTTCATGCCCCCTCCAATCATCCCACTAGGTAACCACTACTCCTATCACCATAGGTAGGTTTTGTCTGCGTTTGCTCTCTATACAGGTGGGATAGTGTTGCACTGTTGAAGTTTGGGCTGTGCCTGAAACACTTGGATACAGCAGGATGGTTCCAGGAGACAGGAGTGAGGAAGTAGGAGGAGTGAGGCAGTTAAGGAGGAAAAGCCAATATAAGGGTTTGTTGTTGACACTGGGTATATCGTGTTTCCCAGAATTGTCTGAAGAAGGGGAGAACAGGAGGCTGGGATATTATCTACTTGCTCCTGCTCCCCATTGACTGAGGGACGCCACAAGATGAACTTCCCTACGGTTCTGGGCTGTAACTGATTTTACGAGGCTCCAAGCAGCACTGAAAGACATTTAGATTGTTTTCAGTTCGTAATAATACTATGAACATTCTTGTGCATGTCTTTTGAGAACACACGTACAATTTCTGTTAGGTATACAGTCAGATGGAATTATTGGGTAATAGGGTATGTGTATATTAAGCTTTAATAGACATTGCCACACACTTCCCCAAAGCAATTGTACTAACGTGTATTTTCACTAGCTGTAAATGAAATTTGAAGTTACTCCACATCTTTGCCAGCACTATTTTCAGTCCTTTTAATTTTAGGTTTTTTAATGGGTGTGTAGTGGTATCTCATTTTATGTTTATTTTCTTTTTGGTAAACTTTTTATTGCAGTATAGTTTACATACTGAAAAGTACACAAATCATGTGTGCAGCTGTTACTTTTCACACACGAACATGCAAAAAACAGCAAGAAATCCAGAACTGGAAAATCACCGGCGCTACGGAAGCCCCATGCATGTATATGCCCTCTTTCCACCGCTATATCACCGTACTAACCACATCTGTTATCCTGACACAATAGATTGTTTCGGCCTGTTTTTTAACTTCAAATAAATGGAATATTACGTAGTTTTTTTGTGTCTGGCTTCTTTGATTCAACATTGTACAAGTCATATCTATTGTTGCATGTTGTAGTTTGTTCATTCATACTGTTGTATAGTATTATATTGTATAAATAGACTGCAATTTATTCATTCTGTGAATAGGCATTTGTACTTTTCAGTTTTGACTATCATTAATAAACCTGCGATGAACATTCTAGAGCATGTCTTTTTTTGAACATACGTATCTATTTCTGCTGTGTATAAAAACTAAGAATTAAATTCCTGGGATATAGAGTATTACCCTACACCTACCTATTTTCTCTCTTAATTTTACGCATTCTGGTAGGTGTGTAGTGGTGTCACACACACACAAATTATTTGCTTTTTTTCAAAAAATAAGCTTTTAATGTTGGAATAATGTTAGATTTACAGAAAAGGTGCAAGGACAGTGCAGAGAGCTCCTTGTATACCCATCGTCCAGTTTCCCCTAATGTTAACATCTTGACACTATCATGGTACATTTGTCAAAACTGAGAAACCATCACTAGTACGTTACTATTAAACTCCATACCTTATTTTGATTTCACCAATTTTTGCGTGTGTGTGTGTGTGTGTGTGTGTGTGTGTGTAGCTCTGCACATTTTTATCACGTATAAAATTTATGTAACCACCACCACAATATACAGAACTGTTCCATTGCCACAAAGGAACCCTTGTACTACGTCACACCACAGCCCACATCCTCCTACTACCATCCCTAACCCCTGGAAATCAGTATCATTTTGCCATTTCAAGAAGTTATATAAATGGCATCATACAGTATGTAACCTTTTGAGAATGCCCCCTCAGCCCCACAGCATAATGCCCTTGAATTCCATCCAAGTTGTTACATGTATCAATAGTATGTTCCTTTTTATTGCTGCGGATGTACCAGTTTAACGATTCATCTGTTGAAAGACAAGACGTTTGTGTTGTTTCTAGTTTGGGGTATTAGAAATAAAGCTGCTCTATTTCTCTATCAGTTTTTGTGGGCAGAAGTTTTCCATTTCTCTGGATAAATGCCCATGAGTGTGGTGACTGGTGAGTATATTAAATATATGTTTAGTTTTATAAGGAACTACCAGATTGTTTCCCAGAGTTGCTGTAATTATTTTACATTCCCACCAACTATGTATAAGAGATCCAGTTTCTCCACATTCTTGCCAGGGTTTGGGATTGCCTCTAGTTTTTATTTTCACTTTTCTAATAGGTATGTAGTGATTTTCTGTTTTGTTTTGTTTTTGTAGTTTTTGAGTTTTTGTTTGCTTGTTTGCACTTCCCTAAGGGCTAGTGATGTTGGCCATCTTTTCATTTGCTTATCTGCCATTTATCGTCTTTTGTGAATGTCTGTTCATACCTTTTGTCCATTTTATAATTGGATTCTTTTTAAACTGTTGAACTTTGAGAATTCTTTATATATATATTCTAGACACAGTTCCTTTGTCAGATGGTTTACAAATATTTTCCTCTAGTCTGTAGCTTGTCTTTTCATCTTAACAGAACCTTTTGTAGAGCAAAAGTTTTTAATTTTGATGAAGTCCAGATTATCATTTTTTTCTTTTATGGATTAAGCTTTTAGTGTTACTTCTAAGAACTCACCAAGACCTAGGTCCTGACAATTTTCTCCACTTTTCTCTAAAAAATTTTATAGTTTTACATTTAAATCTATGATCCATTTAAAGTTATTTTTGTGTGTGTAAGATTTCAGGCTTAAATTGATGGGGCTTTTTGTTTTTTGTTTTTATCTATGGATGTTCAATGGCTCTAGCACCGTTTGCCATAAAGACTAATCTTCCTGTACTGAATTGCTTTGGTATTTCTATCAAAAATCAATTGAGTATATTTGTATGGGTCTGTTTCTGGGTTCTCTATTTTGTGCCATTGAGCAATGTATTTATCCATGTGTCCATACCATACTGTTGTTAACTGTAGCTATATAAAAACTTTTAATGGGTAGAATGATTTCTTCCACTTTATTCTTTTATCTTTTCAAATTTGTTTTAGTTATTTCCTTTGAATTTCCTTATAAATTTTAGAATATACTTCTCTATATGTAAAAAAATTTACTTGGATTGTGATACGAAACATGTTAATTTGGTTAACTGTCCAGTTGGTACAAATTCATAATGAATAATCCCTCTGATAACAAAAAAGGTTAGCAACATTGTTGCAATAATTTCGTGAACTTAATTGTCAGAACAGGTATGTCTATTCAAGTCTCTGTTTTTATTTCTTTTGGGTATATACTTCAAAGTGGAATTACTGGATTGTATGGTAATTCTATGTTTCATTTTTTTTTCATGTTTATTGGGGAATATTGGGGAACAGTTGTGTCTCTCCAGGGCCCATCAGCTCCAAGTTGTCCTTCAATCTAGTTGTGGAGGGTGCAGCTCAGCTCCAAGTCCAGTCGCAGTTTTCAGTCTTTAGTTGCAGGGGGCGCAGCCCACCGTCCCATGCGGGAAGTTGAACCAGCAACCTTGTTGTTGAGAGCTCACACTCTAACCAACTGAGCCATCCAGCTGCCCCAGTGTTTAATTTTTTGAGGAATTGCCGTACCATTTTCCATGGTGACTGCACCATTTTTAATTTCCACCAGCAGTGCACAAAGGTTCAAATTTCTCCACATCCTCAACACTTACTTTATTTCTTCTTCTTCTCCTCCTCCTCCTTCTTTTTTGATAGTAATCATCCTATTAAATGTGAAGTGCTATTTCAGTGTGGTTTTGATTTGTATTTTCCTACCTGTGCTTATTGGCCATTTGTATATCTTCTTTGGAGTAATGTCTATTCAAGTCCTTTGCCCATTTTTCAATTGGGTTGTTTGTTGTATTGTTGAGTTATGAGAGTTCTTTATATATTCTGGATATCAGTTCTTTATGAGCTACATGATTTTGAAATATTTTCTCCCATTTTGTGGGTTGTGTTTTCACTCTGTCCATAGTATTCATTCCATAGTGTTTTTTTAAAGATTTTTTAAATTAAAGTTTATTGGGGTGACAATTGTTAGCAAAGTTACATAGATTTAAGGTGTACAATTCTGCAATACATCATCTATATATCACATTGTGTGTTCACCACCCAGAGTCAGTTCTCTTTCTCTCACCATATATTTGATCCCTTTTACCCTCATCTACCACACCCCCTCCCTCCTCATCCTCTGGTAACCACTGAACTATTGTCTGTGTCTATGAGTTTCATTTCTTCATTTGTTTGTCTTGTTCTTTTGTTGTTTTCAGTTTTATATACCACATATTAGTGAAATCATATGGTTCTCTCCCTTTTCTGTCTGACTTATTTCGCTTACAATTATAATCTCAAGATCCATCCATGTTGTCGCAAATGGCACTGTTTCGTTTCTTCTTATGACAGAATAGTATTCCATTGTGTATATATACCACAACTTCTTTATCCATTCATCTATCGAAGGGCACTTTGGTTGTTTCCATGTCTTGGCCACCGTAAACAAAGCTGCAATGAACATCAGAGCACATATATCTTTATGGATAAATGTTTTCAGATTTTTTGGGTAGATACCCAAGAGAGGGATTGCTGGGTCTTTTTAAAAAGATTTTTTATTACAATACAGCTAACATACAATATTATATTAGTTTCAGGTGTGCATCATTACATCATTGTTATTCAGCAGTACCCACCTAGCTCTACACAGTGTTATTACCACATTATTGATTTTATTCCCTATGCTAAAGAAGTGATCACCATGATAAGTCCAGCAACCATCTGACCTTGTACCACACTATCACAATATTATTGGTCTTCCCCCCCCTTTTTATAATTTTCAATTACAGTTGACATCTAGCATTATTTTGTATTAGTTTCAAGTGTACAGCATAGTGGTTAAACATTTATATAATTTAAGAAGTGATCCCCCTAACTAGTACCACCTGGCACTATGCATAGTTTTTACCATATTATTGATCAGATTCCCTATACTTTACATCCCCAAGACTATTTTGTAACTACCAATTTGTACTTCTTAATACCTTCACCTTGCCCCCAACCCCATTCCCATCTATTACCCTGATAGATCTAATACCTATCTGGTATCACACATAGTTATAATATTGACTATATTCCTTATGCTATACCTTACATCCCCATGACTACTATGAAACAACCAACTTGTACTTCTTAATCTCTACCCCTTTTTACTCATCCCTAAGCCCCTCCCATCTTAAAGAAGTCCCTCTAAGATTCCTTGTAATACTGCTTTGGTGATGATGAACTCCTTCAGCTTTTTCTTGTCTGGGAAGCTCTTTATCTGTCCTTCAATTCTAAATGATAGGTTTGCTGGGTAGAGTTGTAGGTCCTTGCTTTTCATCACTTTAAATATTTCCTGTCAATCCCTTCTGGCCTGCAAAGTTTCTGTTGAGAAATCAGCTGACATTCTTATGTGGGCTCCCTTGTAGGTAACTAACTGCTTTTCTTTTGCTGCTTTTAAGATTCTCTTTTCATCTTTAACCTTTGGCATTTTAATTATGATGTGTCTAGGTGTTGGCCTCTTTGGGTTCATCTTCTTTGGGATTCTCTGCACTTCCTGGGTTTGTATATCTATTTCCTTCATCAGGTTAGGGAAGTTTTCTGTCATTGTTTCCTCAAATAGGTTTTCAATTCCTTGCTCTCTCTCTTCTCCTTCTGGTACCCCTATAATGCAAATTTTCGTGTGCTTGATATTGTCCACAGGCCCCTTAAATTTTCTTCAGTTTTTTAGATTCTGTTTTCTTTTTGCTGCTCTGGTTAGGCGTTTTCTGCTACCTTATTTTCTGCATCACTGGTTCAGTCCTCTGCTTCATCTAATCTACTGTTGATTCCCTATAATATAATCTTCATTTCTGTTATTGTATTCTTTATTTCTAACTGATTCTTTTTCATGTTTTCTATCTCCACTTTTATGTTTCCTGTCTCTTTGTTAAGGTCTCCCTGAGATCAGTGAGCATTTTTATAACCAGTGTTTGGAACTCTGTATCTGAAAGACTGCTTGTGTCCATTTTGTTTAGTTTTTTATTTTTCCTGGAGCTTTGTTCTGTTCTTTTATTTGAGACATGTTTTTTTTTGTCTCCCCATTTGGGCTGCCTCCCTGTGTTTGTTTCTGTGTATTAGGTAGGGCTTCTATGTCTTCTGGTCTTAGTAGAATGGCCTTATACTGTGGGGCTCAGTGGCATAGTTTTTCTGGTCACCTGAGACACACACTCCAGGTGTATCTCTTGTGTGGGTTGTGTGTGCCCTCCTCTTGTAATTGAGCCTTGGTTGATAATTGCCCATCAATGTGAGGGACTGACACTTGGGCTCACTGGTTATAAGGACTGACCTTGACTACAGTGGATGAGTTGTTGTGCAGGGGCTGACCCTACAGAGCAGGTTCAGCCTCAGCAGTACTCTGGTGCCTGCCCAGTCCACCTCTGGGGTGTGTTGTACTTGGAAGTCCCTGGGTGATGCTCCAGCTCGTTTTGAAGGTGACCACTGGTGGCACCAACCCCAGGACCACCTTGGAGGGGATCCACCATAGGTCATTTTCAGCCAAGCCCATGCCCCACCAGGGGACACCTGGCAGAAGCCGCAAAGAAATCTGCAGATGGCTGTCACCTGTGCTGTGCTTGGATTTGCCTTGAGAGGCCAAGCCATGAATCAAGGCTGGCTGCCGCTAGTGCTGGCTTAGGGCTGCCCAATCGAGGCACAGGACATGCTCAAGCCAAATGCTGCTTGTCTGGGTTCCACGAACATTTGGGAGACCCTAGGAAAGTCTGCAGCTTGAGCTAAGGCAGGTGGTTTGTACAAAAAAGCCACTGGAGGCAGCGTGGGTGTGCCCAAAATTGCCATGGCATGGTGAACAAACAACAGAGACAAAATTGCCATGGCATGGCAGCCACCTGTGTCCACACACTGGGAAGGGGGAGGGCTCAACAAATAAAGAATGGCCTCTGCCAGCGCCTCCCTCCAGGAGAAAGCTTACTCTCCATTCCTGGTCCCAAGTCAGACAATTCCGTTCACCACCATATGTTCCTGCTGCCTTTCCAACTGCTGCCCCAGCGCTGGAGCTCAGAGCAAGTTATTCTATTGGTGAGTAAGTACATGTGCAGTCCCTTTAAGAAAAGCGCCTGGGAGTGCAGCCACCCTCCATCTCATTCAGTTACAATCTGCTGTTTTTCACAACTAGAAATTATGGGGACTTCTCTCCCCAGCACTGGAACCCTGGGAAGGGATGGGGCTGGGACCTCTCACTCCTCTGGGAGGTGGCGGGGACCTCCACAGCCAAAATTTCCTTCCCAACCTATAATGGACACATGTAGGTGTGGGACCAGCCCATTCCGGGTCTCTGACCTTCCTACCAGTCTGGAGGTGGCTTCTTCTGCAAGTCCTTAGTTGAAAGGCTTCAGTTCAGCTTGATTTTAGGTGATTCTCAATAATGGTTGTTTTGTAGATTAGTCGTAATTTTTATGTGGTTGTGAGAAGGTAAACACAGCGTTTACCTACTGTGCCATCCTGGTATTCAGACTCGGATAGTCTCTTCTATAATGTTTTTTAGTGTATCTCTTTTTATAGTTGTTTTTAGTGGTTATTCTAGATATTACATTATACATACAAAACTGATCAGTCTCTTGCTTTTGTTTTACCACTTTGAGTGAAATTTTGAGAATTATCTTTACCGTCCTCCATAATAAAATATTTTAAATATTTCTTCTGCTTAAATAGAGAAGTCCATCAGACAGTTTTATTTTTGCTTCAACTATCAAACAGAATCTTTAAGCAACTCAGGAAGAGGATAGTGTATTATGTTTAACCATTGTCCTTTTTTCATTACTAACATTCCAAAATTTCTTCCTTTATTATTTTCCTTCCATTTCAAGAACTTCCTTTAGCCATTCTTTTAGGGTAAGCTAGTGGTCAAAAATACTCAATTTTTCTTCATTTGAAATGTCTTTATTTAACTTTCCTTCCTGAAGAATATTTTCCCTGTATTGAAATTCCAGTTGACCAACATTTCAGCATTTGAAAAATGTACCATTTCTTTCTGGCCTCCATAATTTCTCATGAGAAGTCCTCTGTCATTTGAATTGTTATTCCTCTGTAGTTAATACATTTTTTCTCTCTTGCTGCTTTCAAAATATTTTCTTCATTTTCAGTTTTCAGAAATTTGATTATAATGTTCTGGGTATGGATTTATCTGGACTCATGTTGCTAGGTATTTGATAAGCCTCTTGAATCTGTAGGTTTATACCTGTCATCAAATTTAGGGGAAATTAAGCCATTATTTAAAAAAATTTTTTTTTTCATTCCCACCCTGTTTCTGTTATTCTTCTGGGACTCTGATCATACAAATGTTAGATCTTTTGTTATTGTCTCACAAGTACCTGAGAATTTTTTTCAGTTTCTTTTCTCCCTGTTCATTGTCCAAATAAGGTAATTTCTGTTCTTCTATAGAATATTCTATTCACATATTCTTTCTTCTGTCATCTCTATTATACTATTTGGTCCATCCAGTAAGTTCTAAATTTCAGTTACTGTTTTTTTGAGTTGTAAAATTTCAATTTGGTTCTTATTTATATCTTCTACTTCTTTGCTGAGATTTTCTATTCTTTCAGCTGTTTTAAACACACTTATAATTGCTCATTGAAACATTTTTATGATGGCTGCTTTAAATTCTTTGTAGTTTCTCATTACTATTGTGATTTCTTGGGTTACGTAGAGGTCTATTGCTTAATTTCTTAAGTCTTTTATTTAGTTTCTAAGCAGGATTTTATAGTTATCTTTTGTTGATTTACAGCTCAATCCCACAGCATTCAGAGAATATACTCTGCACAATTTTAATCCTTTGAAATTTGTTGAAACTCACTTTATTGGCAGGCATAGGTTTTATTTTGGCAAATATATATGCTTGAAAAGAATGTGTATTCTATGGTCTTTGGATACAATATTTTATATATGTCAGTTTGATTAGTTGCTTGTTCATATCCTTTATGTCCTTGCAAATTTTTTGTCAGATTGTCCTATCATTTACCAAGAGAGATGTGTTAAAATCTCCAACTGTGATTCTAATTTTATCTATTTCTCCTTTATGTTCTGTCATGTTTTACTATATACATATGTGTGTGTGTGTGTGTGTATATATATATATATATATATACATATATATATATATATATATATATATATATATATATATATATATATGGTTATATGGTTGTGTTATTAAATGCATATTATTTTAGGATTTTTACTTCCTCCTATTGTATTTGCCCTTTCATCATTATGAAATGACCCTTGCTTCTAGTAATGATCTTTCACTTAATGTACTTTAACTAATATTAATACAGCTAAATCAGCTTTTTTTTAAATTAAAGTATGCATGGTATATATATTTTTCATTCTCTTACTTTCAACTTTTCCTTGTCCTTATATTTTAGATGCAGTTTACACAGGAAATGCAAGATAAGTGTTTGATTCTTTGCCTTTATTTATCAGTTTTCAAGATATTGAATTGATTCCCTTTTATCTTCCAAATCTGACTCTGTTATCCAACCCCCAGTGACCCTCACCAGCCCAGAATAGGGTTGACCTGGGTAACCATTAGAATATTGTGAAAATAATCGTATGTGCTTTCTGAGACTCCCAAGGTCTTAAAATATATTGTGGCTTCCTCCCTGCACTGTTTTTGTTCACTTCCTGTTAAGGAGGCCATCATCATGTTATGAAGATGCTCCCTCTATGGGGAGATCCATATGTAGAAGAACTGTGACCTCCAGCTAACGGTTAGCATCAATACCAGCCATATGAGTGAATTATTTTGTGAGCAGATCCTCCAAGCCTTCAATTGACAGCAGCCCCAGTTGACATCTTAATTGTAATTCCATGAGATAGTCAATGTCTTCCAAATTTCTTGCCTCCCCCAAAATTGTGGGAAATATTATATATTTCATATTCTTTTAAACTGCTAAATTTTAGGGCAATTTGTCACATGGCAATAGATAATTAATATAGATTCTGGTCCATGGAAGTGAGATGTTGCCTTAGCAAAACCCTAAAAAGTTGGTGTGGCTTTGACAATGGGAGGAAGCTGGAAGAACTTTGAGGAAAGAACAAGTGAAAACCTAAAAGATCTTGAAGAGACTTAGCAAAATTCTGACAGCCTTTGAGAAGGTTGCCAGTTTTGATTTAAAGAAACATGAGGAAAGTGATTTTGGAAATTGGAGAAAAGGGAGTCTTTCTTCCATAGTGGCAGAAAGTTTAGCAACACTGTTGCCTGCAATAATGTAGAAGATGGAAACTGTACCTAATGGGGGATCTATTTAAGGAATTTTCAGGAAGGGTGTTGAAAGTGCTGCCTAATTCCTCCTAGCGTCTTAGAGTAAAATGTGAGAAGAGAGAGATAAGCTATAGGAAGGATTGTTCAACAAGAAGAAGCAAGAATTCTTAGGTCAGAAAATTCCAAGCCTCATGGAAGTATATACTATGCTCATGGGTTGGAACAATTAACATTGTTAAAATGTCCATACTACCCAAAACAACCTATAGATTCAGTACAATCCCTATTAAAATACTAATGGCATTTTTCACAGAACTAGAATAAGTAATCCTAAAATTTACATGGAACCACTAAAGACCCTGAATAGGCACAGCAATCTTGAGAAAGAACAAAGTTAGAGTTATCATGCTACCTGATGTCAAACTATACTACAGTCTATAATAATCAAAACACAATGATACTGGCATAAAAACAGTCACACAGATTAATGGAACAGAATAGAGAGCCCAGAAATAAACCCACACCTATACAATCAATTAATGTATAACAAAGGAGGCAAGATTATAGAATGGGGTAAAGACAGTCTATTCGATAAATGGTGTTGGAAAAACTGGACAGATACATGCAAAAAAAACCCAACAAACCTGGACCACCTCCTTACACCCTATACAGGAATAAAGTCAAAATGGATTAAGGACTTAAATGTAAGACCCCAAATCAGAAAACTCCTAGAAGAAAACATAGGTAGTATACTCTCAGACATTACCCTTAGTATTATTATTAATAATAATAATAATTAGTAATAATAATAGCTTTACTGATATATTTCCTCAGACCTGGGAAATAAAAGAAAAAATAAACAAATGGGTCTGCATCAAACTAAAAAGTTTTTTGCACAGCAAAGGAAACCATCCACAAAACAAGGACAGCCTGCTGAATGGGAGAAGATATTCACCAATGATACATCTGTTAAGGGGTTAATATCCAAAATTTATAAATAACTCATACAATTCAACACCAAAGAAAACCAAACAATCCAATTGAAAAATGGGCAGAGAGATTAAAAGGACAACAACTTGATTTGGAAAAAAATATAAAAAGTCCTGGAAGTACACACTCTTCCCCAATAAAGTCCTATTCTCCTTCCCCAATAAAATCTTAAAAAAAAAAAAAAAAAAAAATGGGCAGAGGACCTGAATAGACATTTCTCCAAAGAGGACATACAGATGGCCAATAGACATATGAAAAGATGCTCAAAGTCCCTAATCATCAGAGAAATGCAAATTAAAACCACAAAGAGATATCAGCTCATACCTAGCAGAATGCTATCATCAATAAATCAACAAACAACAAGTATTGGTGAGGATGCAGGAAAAAGAAAACCCTCGTGCATTGTTGGTGGGATTGCAAATTGGTGCAACCACTATGGAAAACAGTATGTAGTTTCCTCAAAAAACTAAAAATAGAACTACCTCATTGCCCAGCAATTCCACTTCGGGATATTTATTCAAAGAAATCCAAAACACTAATTCGAAAAGATATATGCACTCCTATGTTTATTGCAGTGCTATTCACAATAGCCAAGATATGGAAGCAACCTAAGTGCCCATCAATAAACAATTGGATAAAGAAGAAGTGGTACACATTTAAATGGAATATTACTCAGACATAAAAAAGAATGAAATCTTGCCATTTGCAACAACATGGATGGACCTAGAGGGTATTATGCTAAGTAAAATAAGTCAGAGAAAGACAAATACTATATATCTCACTTATATGTGGAATATAAAGAACAAAAGAACAAACAAAACAGAAACAGACTCATAAATACAGAGAACAAACTGATAGTTGCCAGATGGGATGGGGGCTGGGGATCTGGGTGAAACATGTGAAGGGATTAAGAACTACAAATTGGTAGTTACAAAATAATCACGGGGATGTAAAATACAGCATAGGGAGTATAGTCAATAATATTGTAATAACTATGTATAGTGCCAGGTGGTTACGGACTAATTGAGGGGATCACTTTATAAATTGTGTAGCTGTCTAGCCACTGTGCTGTACACCTGAAATTAATATAAGATAATATTGAATGTCAACTGCAATTGAAAGAAAGAAAGAAAGAAAGAGAGAGAGAGAGAGAGAGAGAGAGAGAGAGAGAGAGAGAGAGAGAGAGAAAGAAAGAAAGAAAGAAAGAAAGAAAGAAAGAAAGAAAGAAAGAAAGAAAGAAAGAAAGAAAGAAAGAAAGAAAGGAAGAAAGAAAGAAAGTTCCCAGCCTTTTCAAATAGCAAATAAAGCTAATGCTAACAAATGGCAAGTGGGAAAGATCAAATTTAGGGAATTCTCAGGAAAACATTGTCTAAAGATGAAACTGAGGGTAACAACTTTTGTTAAGACCTTAGAAATATCCAAGATGGTGCCTCAAAGAATAGTTCAGTGGGGCCAGCCTGTTGGCTCAGTTGGTTAGAGCACTGTGCTCATCAAACATCACAAGTTCGATTCCCACATGGGCCAGTGAACTGCGCCCTCCACAACTGGACTGAAAACAATGACTTGGAACTGATGGGTCCTGGAAAGACACACTGTTCCCCGTTATACCCCAATAATAATAAAAAAAGGAATAGTTCAGTCAAACAGTAGGATTCTAGGAAGCTTAAGAGTATAATCCCTTAGCAGTCTCAGCAGAGGCTTAAAGTACAGAGTTGTCTCAAAGAGAGGTCTTAAAATGATTTTTGTCTAGTGGGAAAATCCTAATAAGATTCATAGAAGATCATGAAAATGGCAGAACCACCACAAGCTTGAACTGTAAGACAGCAGAAAATGAAAGGAAGTGTGTCGACCCCTAAACTTCTTCAGACAGGAAGCAAGCTGAAACGACTACTCAGCTACAAACACAGGCTAGCTTTCATATAAAATGAAGGATAAGTTCAGTGGGCAAAACCATGATCTCAGAGGTAGAGCCAAGAGCCACAGAGAATTATTCCCAGGACTTGAATCCTAATCAAAGAATTGGCAACAAGTATCCTACTAGATTTCAAAATTTCTACAACTCAGTGACTCTTGTGTGCCTGCTTTCCCCTTCCTCTCATTTTTCCCCATAGTGTTTATCTTATACCTATCCCGGCATTATATGTGTGCATATAGAAGCTAGATGTAACTTGTGTGTTTAGCTCACCAGTTTTATGGCTGAGAGAAACTGTACTCTAGAAACTCTATGTAAGCAAGCATACCTGATGAGCTTCATCAATACCTGTACCTGTACCTGCTTTAGATGATGTAATTATGGCCCTTGAGTGGATGTTGCAATGGGATGTGACTTTGGGGGGATCTTGGGAGGGGATGAGTATATTTTGCATATAAGGTGGATGTAAATCAGTGAGTGCCAGGGTGCAGACTATGATAGCCCCAAAGATTCTCACCTCCTGGTATTAATGCCCTTGTGTAGTCCACTCCCACAGTGAGGGACTGACCTGTGTAACCAATAGGTTATTGCAGAAATTACAGTATGTCACTTTCACAAAGTATAAGATAATAAACTTTATTGGTTTAAATTGCTAAATTTGGGGATAATTTGTTGTGTGGTGAAGGGAACCAAAGTTTTGCCACCCTGAGGCTGCCTTTTTGGGGTATTGATTTTAAGCTATTTATTAAGAAACAAAAGACTCAGAAAGAATCTTTGACCTTTCCTTTCCTGCCCAAGAAATTCAGACAGAAAAACTTCCTTCCGGAGGGAAATCTTAGGATGTTCTTAGCCTGAATAGCTTAATTTGAATTAAGTATGGTAAATAAGAGGGCTTTAGGCAGGAGCCTGTTAGCTAGATACCCCATGTCCCATTGTTTCTGAGTTGCCTAGCAAGAATTTCCCTGCCCTGTGTGTTCTGTTCTTCCTCAACTACCTGTAAATGGCCCATTCTCACTTCAGAAATCCAATACCCTGTTTCACCCCCTTTTCTCCTTTGTCCAAAATGTCATATATACCCAATGTTGCCTCACTGTCTTAGGAATTTTCATGCTCATCTGAATTCCCTATGCACCTGCATTAAAAATTAGATTTCCTTCTGTTAATCTCTCTCTGTTAATTTGATTATTAGCCCAACTAGAAGAACTTAGAAGGTGGGAGGAAAAGTATAATTGTTTTTAGCAACCATAGTCGCAATAGATAATTAATGCAATTAATTTATTTAAATCTCATTATGAACTCATGGATTTAATCATATTTTATAGACTTTGTTAAATCAAATATGATTGTTAAATATGAAAGATAGTTACTAATAGAGAGGAATCAGTAAAAGGAAAAAAATGTTCATTGAAAAGCTAAGAAAACTTAATGCAAAAAGAAACAGCAATAGCATCAGAGAGTGGGGGAAGGAAACAAATTATAAAAAGTATGATAAATGGAAAAATCAAAGTGAGATGTAAAAATAAATTTAATACATCAGAAAGCCCCAAAATTACAAAAAGAAGAAGATGAGGAAGGAAGGGGAGGAGGAGGAGGACAAGAAGAAGAAGAAGAAAAAGGAAAAAGAGAAAAAAAAAACACAACCAAAATCTTACCTATATAAAAACAGAGATCCTTTGATTGATTAAAAGAGAAAATTCCAGATATATGCTGTTTACAAAAGCCAAACTTTGAGTGTTGGTTCCCAAAGTGACTTTAATGTGAAACAAGCTAACAGACAGAAATAAAGGACACAAATTCTAGTACAAGAAATAAAGGATATGAGGAATTAACTGAATAAAGATAGTTCCTTCATAGAGAAGACACAGCAGCATGTTATCAATGTAACAATTATACTTGCCTTTCAAGTCTCCACAAAGGCATTCAGCTGCCTGTTATTATACCTTCTGACTGGGGTAAGTATCCTATCTCATCCTTCTCAAAGTTGCCATTCATGAGTTTTGCTTGATTTCTGCCTAATCCATGCCAGTTCTTCTGATAAAGCCCCAAAACATTCTGGAATGTTTACTGTGTGACAAGATACATCTGAAATCAATTTTCCAGGCATGTCATTATGCTAGAAGACCCAGATTTCAGGCCTGCTTGGGAAACATTCTGCAAACAGAATGGCAAAGAAAAGTTGAAAATGAAAGGTTAACAATAAAGAGATGGGAAAAGAGACACAATGCTAAAAGTAATAAAAATAAAGCTGTAATGGCATTCACATCAGACAAAATGTATTTCAGAGCAAAAAACATCAGCAATCATTTTATAATGATAAGTGGGTAAATTTATCAAGAGGACTGATAAGAAAAAATATTCTGATTCTAATAAAATTAAAATTACAGCAGCCAGAGACTGAAAGACAGAACAGTTAGCCAGCCTGTTAATAGCTGTGGACCAGCTCTGACAAAAGACTGCTCACATCCTGTATGTCTGTTGGAATTCAGGATTAACTTCCAGGTGGCTATTTCCATGATTCTCCAACAGAGAGAATAGCGCCACAGAACCCCAGGAGCCTCTGCTTATTATTTATGCTTGAGCTTTAGGTTCTCCGGTGCACCCATCCCAGAACTAGCCCAGTTTCACCTTCTCCCATCCCCTTTTGAAGCAGCATAGGGACTTGGGCCTGAAGGAACGCCAGCCAGATGGCCAGGAGGAATGCCAGATAAGCTGATCACAAAAATGCGACCGCCCCATCACTCCCTGCACAAAAGTGCAAAAGTAGCTTATTATTATCTCCCTTCTAACTGCCTACTTCCTTGCAGATGTGGAAACCACTGTTCCGCATGCACAGGTGATCAACTTTTGACCGCTATGCGACCTTCCTGGGGTGGCGATAATGAGCAGTCCGCCATCTTGCCCCCACCACACAGGAGCGAACATAGTGACCAGATGATGTAACGAGTAAAGAAAGGCTGCCGCTTTCAAAAAGCTTACTGTGTTCAAAAAGCCTGCCCTTTGGCACAGCTCACTTTGTCCCTAGCTTGTAAAAGCAGCCAAGCAGAGCCAGTCCCGGAGCCAGTTCAGAGGACCTTTCTTTCCTCTGTGATACCGACTTTGTGCTTAAATATAAACTTCATAAAATTTGTCTGGGGTTTCCTCTTGTTTTCTGTCTTGGGGAACCCAACAACCCTAACGCTGGTAACACTTTGTCTATAGCTAATGTAAATCTTTTCACAACTGCTTACCGCTTTCTCCCCCCTACTTGATGTATAAAAATACTTGCAAAACTCTGGGATGACGTTATCTTTTCTACCTAGCCATGCTGCTGGTGGTTTAGATTCCATGCCCAGACATGCCCTTTTTTTTTTTTTTTTTCCGCTAGCAATGGTTTAATAAACCCTTTCTTTTAAAAAGACTTTCAACCATGGAAGTTAGAATTTTTCTGTTTAACAGGACATAACAATCTTAAATGTTTATGTACCTAATAGCAGAACTTCAAAATACATGGAGCAAAAACTGAAGAACTGCAAGGAGAAACAAACAAATTCACAATTACAACTAGAGATTTTAATATACTCCCCTTTCAATGCTTGATAGAACAAGTGGAGAGAACATTAGAAAGGATATAGTAGACGTGAACAACACTATCAAGCAACTTGACCTAATTGACAATTATAGACCACGCCATGTGATAACAGCAGAATATACATTCTTTTCAAGTGGACATGGAATATTCACTAAGATAGACAATATACTGGGCCATAAAACAAGTCTAATAACTTCGACTTGAATAGCATTCAAGTCATACAAAGTATGTTCTCTGACCACATGCTATTAAATTAGAAATCAATAACAGAAAGATCTTTAGAAAATCTCCAAATACAGAGGGTGCCCCAAAAATGTATACACATCTTGGAAAGGAAAAAAAACTATTAAAATTGTAATATTCAATATGTACCAACAACAAAAGATGAATCCAAGTTACGTTTGACTTCTGCAATTACAAGAGGTGCTCAAAGTGGTTACCATCAGCATCCAGACTCTTCTGATTACGGTGAACTACTTACCGCTTGAGCAACATTGACCAAAGTGGCCACTTGTATACATTTTTTTGACCCCCCCCACCCCCGGGTATTTGGAAATGAAATCACATACCTCTAATTCTATTATGATCTTGATGGGCTGTGAGGTCCTCAGCTGTAATCTAGATCATAGTGTGCATTGGGTAACTGGCAAAGAAGAAAAAAACTATAAAAACTTGGTTTTCCTGAGTAGAGGAAATACAGATGATAATCACCTAAGAGTTAAGTTTGGAGTTAAGGTGGAACATTCCTTTGTGACTAATGATCAGCATATTGGCAGGGATCTGGTGTGACCCATTCCCTTCACGCCAAGTTTCCCAATTACCTGATTCACTCTTGGAGATGGTAATAACTTTTCAAACACATTAATGGGTCTACATGGGGCCAATTATTCTTACCTCCTCACCTGCCTCCATTGATGAGCAAACACATCATCCTTCCCAGCTGTGAGCTGATGGGCTGCCCAGGGGAAAAGATGACTCTGGGGTGTCTCCTGCCAGTACAGATTAGTTGTGAGGACGTCTCAGTGAGTGAGGCTGCCTCACTCCCCTCACCACGTGAGAGGTTAAAGTCAGTAGCAGGCTCTGATCCCCAGACTCAGTCTATGGACCCCCAGAGCAACAGCTCTGCCATCAAGTAATGTGCTGTGCTGGAATGAAATGGTTTGCTTAAGAACATCTCAAGCAACTTTGAAGGAGGAAATTATCTGGTATTTGATTACCATCGGGTAATACTCAGATTTCTGGAAATTGTTAACTATTGATACATATTCTGGAAGAAAGAGAATGTCCAGGACAACCATCCCACCCAAAGGCTGATTTTTCACGACATGCAGAATTCTAGCAAGTTAGAAGAGGATATTGATCTTTGGCTCAGGAAGATCTGTGTGCTCCTGAAAGTACCCCAAGATTGAGTGTTTCTCAAAATGTGGTTCAGAGATCACCTGCTTCAGAATTGCCATAAATTTGGGCCCAGTTCTAGACCTATTGGAATAAATTTTCTGAGGTTGGGATCTGGAATTTGCACATATAACAAGCTTCTCCAGTGAAACTTGGATGGGGCACCAGATGTTTAAGAACCACTGTTTGGGATCACTGTTGCTCAGAGAGACACTGGCTGCTTCCTCTGGCTGTGTACTCTCCGTATGTGACCCAGTCTGTATTCCAGGGAGGAGGTGAAGAGGCAGGTATAAATAAAGCCCCTTGCCTACTTCTCCGTCATCTACAGTCCCCAGGCATCTGTTCTCATACCTAGACACTCCACTCCCCAATCAATTTCAACATAAGAACACCCTTACATTTTCTTCCAAGTTTTCACTCACAGGTACAAACCGCAGCCAACAGAAATAGTAGTTATTTCAGCATCCTTTGAAAAACTGTCAGAGATATCAATTTCTTTACAATTTTTTGTTTTACTGTCTATATTCTGAATAATTTTGAATTTAGCGCAGATTGGAGAAGATAGATGAGAGGAAAGGGGAGGAGAAGGGAAAGATTGGATGTAAAGCAAGTAATAAGTCTGGCGGCTCAGATCAACTGTGCACTGTATTACCCACCACCCTATCTTATCCCATCCCACTTCCATACCTCATCGTACATTATCTTGAGCATTGGTCACATTCCTTCTTTTCTCTGCTTTTGTCCATCTTTTCATCAGAGAGACACTTGCAGACCTGTTACCCACACTGGAACAGTCTATTGAGGAAATGACGTGAAATTGAGTCTCAAGAAGTTCTACTCCACTCTTAACAATTTCTCAACCTCCTTGAAGTTCCAGTAAGTTACCTTATACTAGGATTTTTACAGTCATTTCTTTGAAGTGCTTGTAATTTGCCTTGAAGCTAAGTTGGCTTTTGACACCATTGGGGCCAGTGATATTTGCAACCCAAATCTAGAACTGCCCACATTTCTGCAATAATGGGGTTTATTATAAATGAGCAGCCTTTGGATTAAGAATGGCTGAATGTTACATCTCATGGAAATCAAATCACAGAGTTATGCTCCGTGTGCTCTACAGAAGTTACCAATGTCCTGTGTTCAAATTTGCACTCATATTTTGAGGGCCTCTATTTTATTAGGGCATATCACCTCTTTGGGCATTACAATGTTGTTTTTCTTGTCACCCTTCAGTGTTCTAGCAAAAGCCACAGTGCTTTCATTACCTACTTGACAGCTAAATTTAGTTATCCATATGTCTAGAGTCTTCCCCTGCCCTGGCAGTTTGCTGGTTCTGGAAGCTCTGCCAGTGGGACAAACTAACATCTTTGTTCAATACACCTTTTTCTTCTCTGGAATCCTCCCAACACTTTTCACAGCTGTGTTATTCATTCAGTCTCAGGACAGGAAGAGGCGGCTCACTTTTGCCCTTTTCCATTCTACCCCAATCACACCTGCTAACTTCAAAGTCTTCATAACTGAGGGTCCTCACCAAAGAGCACAGTGTATTTAATCAACTCCAGAACCAAGGAGTAATTAAGGAACTTGGATGGCAGAGCAGCCAATGAAGCAGAGGAGAGTGTGGTGTTTAGATGATGCAGTCACAACCTTGTTCATACTCTGAATAGAAAAGGCGTTTTTACAAAGTCCCAGTCTTGGGGCGGATCTGTTCCTTCCCCTCTGGCCCTAGTAGCCTTTGGGTCCAGAGTGATTCTACTCAATGGAAATGACCGGTGCTTTCCTGAAGAGAGGGTGGCCCTTTCCCCTTGGCTGATGCTCCTGAGTGCAAGGTCAGTTTGCTCTTTGTAGCCCTACTCCATCCCCATATCTCCACCTCCCCAGCCCTCATTACACTTAGAAACTACAGCAGTGCTGGGCTTGTGCCAATTTCACAGAGGCAACTTTATTGCTGAGCCAATGAAACAACTTCAACTCCTCTGGAACATTCAGGATTCTCTGAAGGCCCATTTAGTCACTCTTGCTTAGTACATGTGTGTCTGTCTATATTGTTTGACGGTAGGTTGCTTGCCAAATTTTGTTGTTTCATGTTATTGATCATATTTAGTCTACCTCCCTAATGAGAATAATCAAAGCTAACATTCTTTGAAATTTCTCAATGTGCCAGGTTTTGTTCAAGTGCTTTACATGGATTAACTCATTGAATTTTTACAACAATCTTTTGAGAGTAATGCTATTATCTCTATTTTACAGATGAGGAAACTGAAACTCAGAAAAGTCAAGTAACATTCCCAACCAGTTAGTGGCAAGGTCCTGTCTTGGGATCTTGGCAGCCTGACACCAGAGCCTGTGTGTTTCAACATGAAATATACCATCTTTAGAATATAAGCTTCCTGAGGTCAGACACTCTTGAATTTCTCACAGGGGGAACACAGAGCTAAGCATATAGAAAACTGTCAATACATATTTTATAAGGAACTGTTTCATTATTTAGAATCCCTGAGTGACCAAATTGTGTATATTTCTTTTATATTTTCCATTGCTGCTCAAGTAATGCTTCCTAACTAACCAACCAACCAAGTAGGCAAGACCTTCTCCATCATAGAGTTCCATCTACAAAACCAGACTTCCTCAGTAAGACCGATCTTCAGAAGGCGGTCCTCAGCAGAACTAAACCCAGGGAGAGCCCCCAGGTGTTCCACTTCATCTACTGTGGTCTCCTTTTTCCACACCGCAGAGCCCTGGAGAAATATGGAAGGAGCAAACCTGAGCCAAGGGATTGAGTTTGAGCTCTTGGGCTTCACCAGTGACCTCCAGCTCCAGATACTGCTCTTTGTCGTGTTCCTGGGCCTGTACACCATCACTGTGTTGGGGAATCTGATCATGTTCTTTCTGATCCACGTGAGTGCTGCCCTGCACACTCCCATGTACTCCCTCCTGAAGAGCCTCTCCTTCTTGGATTTCTGCTACTCCTCCACGGTTGTCCCTCAGACACTGGTGCACTTCTTGGCTCATAGGAAAGTAATCTCCTATCTTGGTTGCATGGCTCAGTTGTTCTTCTATGCAGGTTTCGCCACCAGTGAGGGCTATCTCCTTGCTGCCATGGCCTATGACCGCTATGCTGCTATTTGTAACCCCCTGCTCTACCCCATCACCATGTCTCCTGGGGTCTGTACCTCTCTGATTGTGGGCTCCTACAGTGCAGGATTCCTCAATTCTCTTATCCACACAAGCTGTATCTTCAGTCTGAAATTCTGTGGTGCTCACGTGGTCATCCACTTCTTCTGTGATGGACCACCCATCCTGTCTCTGTCTTGCGTGGACACCTCGCTGTGTGAGATCCTACTCTTCATTTTTGCTGGCTTCAAC
Organism: Rhinolophus sinicus; assembly: GCF_057876585.1. NCBI lineage: Eukaryota > Metazoa > Chordata > Mammalia > Chiroptera > Rhinolophidae > Rhinolophus > Rhinolophus sinicus. Next base: position 130,075,111 of record NC_142503.1, read on the forward strand.
CTTTTGAGCTGCACCCTCAGCATCTTGGTCTCCTACCTCTTAATTCTCATCACCATCCTGAGAATGAACTCAGCCCAGGGCAGGCTCAAGGCCTTTTCCACCTGTGCTTCCCACCTCACTGCTGTGTGCCTCTTCTATGGCACAACACTTTTTATGTACCTGCGTCCCAGGTCCAGCTACGCCCTGGCCCAAGACCGTATGGTTGCAGTGATCTACACGGTGGTGATCCCAGTGCTGAACCCCCTCGTCTACTCTTTGAGAAACAAGGATGTGAAGGAAGCTTTAAGAAAGATTTGGGGCAGGAAAATAATGGAATGACTTCAACTCACACCACATATCTTTAGGAAGCCAAGGGACATTTACCTTCTTGTGGTGCTAACCTAAGCACATTTCTATGCTCACCCTGTGAACAGTGGGCATGCTCTCTGGTGTGCAGGTGCTTCTGCATCAACCAGCTGACCTGCTGCAGAAAGAGTTGGTGGTGTCATAGAGATTAGAAAGAAGTGAGAAGGAGTGTCTGCTTGTTGCATAATTGGACCCATTGGCAAGAGTTAGTCATCGTTTTGTTCAGATGCTTCATTCATATCTCCACATTTGTGAATATTTTGTTCTATTACTAGAAACTGACATTTATATGCTTCATAATAAAGTCTCCCCTTAACTAACTTGAAAACCTTGGCTACTTGGGGAAATCCTCTCCAATCTTCATAATCTACTCTTTGTGAAAAAACTGACCCATTGGCTTAAAATTTTTTTTATTATCTAATTATTTGAATGATACTGTAAAAACAACTTCAAAAGTTCACATGATGTTTTGTTGTCTTTTTTGACTTTTTCCTGGGCAAATAGCCACTTGGTCACTTTCAAGCTGGATAAACTTGGGCAAATTATTTAACTTTTCTGAGTTACAGATATTTCATTTTTTAATTGGTGTGTTTTCAATTAAGAATTCAGTTAGATATTGCAGGTAAATCATTCAGTATGCAATAATCATTCATACGATCCCTTACCTTTTCCTTTATTCCAATGCCCCTAAGTTCTCACGAAGTGAGAGAAGAGGACATTTTCTGCCTCAAAGACTTGTCCCTGGTAGTGTTCTGTTCATGGGATTTTGTAAGTTGTGATTGAATGAAATGAAACATTTTTAAATAAGAAGAATCATGTAAAGGGAACTCAAACAAGCATGATATTCCTGGGCTCTCTGTCCTCATTGATAAACTTGAGGAAAATAAAGCAGGCATGCTTGGCTAGTCCCACCTGCCCCGGCTCAGTGCATTCATGACGGTCAGCCAAGTCTGCCTAACTCTGGAATTTAGTTTCATAAAGACCTTTTCCCCACGGATACAAGCCAGGTACTCTATTCTAGCCTTTAACAGTAACGCAACTGATATTTTTTCTCTCTGTCTGGTTATGTTTTATTCTTCTTCTAAGTTCTTCAGAATCAGGAGGGGAAGAATGGTGCTATATATTGACGCACTCACACAAAGATCCAGATACTAAATTTGTTCCTGAATTTTAATGGAAATTTCTCCTTTTACCATAAAGTTTACTGTTAGCCTTTAATGAATAATGTTGATCATATTTAAGTACAGTGATTTCCTTTTGGTGCTAATTAGAGATTTTATTAGTGGCAGTGTAGTACAGTTGATAAGATTGGGGGCTCTCGAGCCACACTAGCCTGGTTCGAGTCCTGGCTCCATCATTTCCTGTATGTATGACATTATTTGACCTCTCTGAATTTCAGTTTTCTCTTTTGTAAAATAGGGATAATAATAATTGTAGCAATACAGTTGTTGCTAGGAGAATTAAATAAGGCAATGCATGCAAAGCACTTGGAACAAATGTTTGGCACATAGTAAGCACTTAATAAACATCAGTTGTTATTACCAGAAGTGGCTGCTGACTTTTATCAAATGCCTTTTCAATAACTCTTGATATAATCATGTGATCTTCCTCCTTTATTATGTTCCCATGGTAAATTGAAGACATAGATTTCCTAATGTTAAACCACTTTGTTTCCTGGAGTCTTACTTGATCATGAAATGGTTTTCTTTTAATAGACTATTGATTTGAAAAGACTTTATTTAGAGTTTTGGTGTCTGTATTCAAAGAAAAAGTTGGTCTATAGTCTTTTTGCATTATCTTTATTGTTCTATAGTATTAAAATAGTTTTATCAAATGTATTCTTCTTTTCCTATAGTGTAGAATAATTTAAATAAGATAGAAATATCTATTCTTTTAAAATGCTGCAAAACCAGCTGAGATTGATGCCTTTTTAAAATGTAGACCTTTAACTACCTTTCCAATTTCTCATAATTCTTGGTTTCATTTCAGTTTTTCCCCTGCTTATTAAGGCAAATTAATCACTTATGTTTTTCTCAAAAAAATTATTTCCTTCTTCTAGATTTTCAAATTTGTTGCCATGAGTTGCACAAAATATTCTCTTACAATTTTTGTATTTGTTCTCTGGGTCAGCACCATCTACCCTGCTGCTGACTCCTCTAGGTGTCTCCAGATAGTTTGTTCCACTTATAGGGCAATGTAAAAAACATCCTCTTCCATAAAATGAGAGAAATAGATTAAACGGTCTGTAAGGGCCTTCTGGATTCCAACATCTTATAAGATGAGCATTTGAAGAAAGGCAATGTGGAGGAATGATTCAACATATACTGAAGTGCGAGACTGCCTAGATTCTAGCCCCACCTTCACTCACTGGCTACGTAACCATCTTTTCCCTCTCTGTGCTATAGTTTTTTTTAATCTGTGAAATAGGGATAACAATAAAATCTATCTCTTGTACGGAACTGAAAATTAAATGACATAATATCTAAAACAGTGCCTGGCACATAGTAACTCTTTCATATAAGCTACTTTTAAACTTATGAGTTGTTTTTTATTTATGGAATTTTTCATTTAATATTTTTGGGCCGTGGGTAACTGAAACCACAGAAAGCCAAATCGCAGCTAAGGGAGGGTCTATTGCACTAAATCCATCCTAACTGCTATTTAACTGTATTAATACCACACCAATGTAAAAATATTTTAAAACATACACATTTAACTTTATTTATCGCTGTTTATTTAAAGCTTGATTTTATAGAATACAAAAGCCTTTTTTTCTTTAAGTGTGTTTTTCCGGGACCCATCAGCTCCAAGTCAAGTAGTTGTTTCAATCTAGTTGTGGAGGGTGCAGCCTACAGTGGCCCATGTGGGGACAGAACCAACAACCTTGTCGTTAAGAGCACCGCACTCTAACCAACTGAGCTAACCAGCCACCCTCTAAAAGGACATTTTTAAGAGTTCTGTGCCACAGGAATTTAAACAGTAAAAATAGCAATAGCTTTATAGGTTTAAGTTATATAAAGTAAAATCAAATAATTGAAAATTTTTTCAATATGGAAACTATACAAATGAAATAAATGGCAAAAGGACCTAATAACAATATTTCATTGTTTATTGATTATCAGTTAGTTTAGGACCTAAACAAAGATTCTGAATATTCAGACTTCTTTTGCTGTGTTTCATATTTAAATGTCTCCCTACTTATATTCTGAGTCAAGCTACTTGATCAACAGGTCTAATTTAAGAAGGCATTTAGCTTCATAGCAAAAGTTTTTCCATCTGTAGTTACCACCTTCAAAAAAGTTGACATTGCAGTGCTGATGTAATCTGCTGGTTCCCTTTTGAAGTGTGCAAAAAATTATGTCAACCCTATGGAAAGTGAAACAGGTACCAAAAAAAGGAACAAATTACGCACAGTTCAGTAAAGTATAATGTCAAGTTTTCCCCATCTAAAAATTAACCAAGGAAATAAAACATATCAATTATAGATTATTTGGTTTCAGGAACACCACAGTCGAGAATTACATTATTGTTCTCACCACATCTTCAGTCATTGACAGCGATTTTGTGGGCCACCATGCTATTTATTTTGTGGATTGTAGTAGTGAATTAACAAAGACTTCCTCAGAATTGGTAATGAACTGTGGTCTTGACTCTTCCCATTTTTCAGGTACAACCAAATCTTTGTCTGTATAAATCAGTAGTTGATCAAATGAACAAAAAAAATCTCCAGCAGTGGCAGAAATGTCACTGTAGCTGTGATCTGTCTGATTACTGAACAGATTTCATCTTGGAAAGCTTTCTGAGACTTTTCTCTGGGTGTACCGTCCTCTTTGGCAGTCTTGTCACACTCAATATCAAACTGGACTCTTTCAAGGACCTCACCACTTTCAGTATTTGAAATGACTACCACCAGTTTCTGGACACTTAACCAATCTTTTAGTTGTCCATCACATTATTTAGGTATTTTATGAACTCAGCACCAGAAGTTACAAGTAAAGTGAGTCCATATTTCTCCACTTGAGTAAAGGTTTCAGATGGATACACGCCACGCTGCTATATAATGCTGCTGATGCCAAATGAGAAGAATTAGGCCACGATTTCGATTTCGGGGCGGTGCCTTGCTTCCTGGAGAGAAGCAGCGCCATGGCCAGGCGACGGCAGGGACTCCACAGCAGCTCCTCGCATTGGTTTCAAAAGTAACGGTGTAGCACTAGTTTCCCATTTTATTAATTTCAGGTTTTTCTTTATTGATTCCTTCTTTCTGCTTTCTTTTCATTTATTTTGTTTTTCTTTCGTGAAGTTGTTATTAAATACTGAAAATCTACAAAATAATATTTTAACGTATTTATGTCTGTTTATCTATATAATCTATATCAATTGTGTAATGACTAAAAATAAAATGCAATCATTCATAATCCAGCTAAAGACAATATTACTAATCCAGTAGGAGCTGTTCTTGTTTTATCTACTAGGGGTTCTTATTCATAATTCATGTGGTTTGGGTTTTAATTTGTAGTATTTTTTGCATGCTGGAAACTAATCTTTTGTTGGTTAAATGAATAGCAAATATCTTCACATAGTTATGTCTTTTAAAAAATGTAATTTATTTTCTTTATGATGTGTTGATTAACAGGAGGTCTTAATTTTATTATCAGCAGACTTATCAAGCCTTTCCTTTCTGATTTGCATTTTTAAATATGTGTCTCAAGAATCCTTCTCAACTGTAAGATCATAAGATATTCTCATATGTTTTCTTCTAAATGTTTTCAAGTTTTGCCTTCATATTTGTTTTGCTGTTAGGTTGGGATTACATTTTTTCCCCCCTTCAAAATGGAGACTCAGTTGTCCCAGACCATTTCTTGCATAGGTTTTCAATACTCCACTGATCTGCAATGCCAGTTTTGTTATAAATAAGTTTCCACACATATATATGAGTTGTTTTCTGGATTCTCAATTCTCTTTCATTGGTCCATCTGTATTTCTCTGCATTGATACCACAATGTCTTTTTTTTGGCGGGGGGGGGGGGGACTATTGGGGAACAGTGTGTTTCTCCAGGACCCATCAGCTCCAAGTCATTGTCCTTCAATCTAGTTGTGGAGGGCACAGCTCAGCTCCAAGTCCAGTTGCCATTTCAATCTTCAGTTGCAGGGGGCGCAGCCCACCATTCGATGCTGGAATTGAACCCTCAACCTTATTATTGAGAGCTCACGCTCTAACCAACTGAGCTATCTGACTGCCCCATTCCACACTGTCTTAATTATTATGTCTTTACAATAAATCTGTATCTTGTGGGGATATATACCACCACCACCACCACCATCACCTGGCCTCTAGCTTAGCTCTTTCTTTTTAGGTATATTTTGGTAATTACTGGCCTTTTGCTCTTAAAAAAAAAAAAATTAGTAGGCTGGTAAATTCCATGAAGAAAAGCTTGTTGGAATTTTGATTGGAATTGTACTGAATGTATAGATCAGTTTGGGAGAATTCTTATATTTATGATATGTCTGGGAAGCTGCTTCCATTTTTTCCTCATTCTCAAAGTTCTCCTTCTCTCATCCTCAAAGTCCTTGAACTTTGGCCAGCCCTTGTTTGTCCTAGCCTAAGTGGTCACTTTGAAATTTGTATTATCATCTGAGTTGACATAGTTTGTTGAAGAAAATAAGAGCTTAAAATATGCACTAAATTAGTTATGACTTTCATCAGCCTTCCTTTTTGATTCTTGTAAAATTCCCCATGCTTAGAGGCAATATAGAAAACTGTCATACCTAATGTGAGAATCCTAATGACAATGTCTGTGGCTCTCTACCAGACTCAAAACTTATAGTTAATTGGGAACTCTCTGTCTCACCTGAATGACCATTTCTACCTAATATTAGATGGAAACCTGTCCCCAGGTTAGCTTTGACCTGGTATCTGTTCTGTTCTCTGGAGTCACACATGTCTTTATATATGGTGATCTTTTTCATTTCCCCAAATTTTCTCTTCAGGCTAAACAACCATTAGACCAGTGTTTTTCAATGTATGGTTATTGGATCTTTTGCTTCAGACTCAACTTAACAGCTTTTAAAAAAAAAAAAAATTCCTGAGTCTCATCCCATAAAAAATGATTCTGCATCTCTCAGAGTGGAGCCCCAAAATTTGCACTTTTAATTAGTTTACCAGAAGATTCCCATGCACGCTAATGTTTTAGGACCATTGTACTAAACTCAAAGAATCAAAGGACCATGCCACTCTTGTCCATCACTGTAATCCCCACACCTGGAACAATACCTGGAATGTAATGCTCAATGATTATTGGATGAATGAATGAATGAACTCTAGCAACCAGTCTTAATTATTCCTTCAGAAATCATGTCCCCTTTACCTTAGGGCAATGTTGCTCAAACTTTTTGGTTTTGTGACCCCAAAGAGCTTGTTTTAGAAAATGCAAGGCTATACAAACACATTTTCTGTTAGCCCTTAAAGTGATAATATCATCATACTTCCTGCAGCCTCTGAAAAACTCCTCTGTACACTCATAAGAGAATGAGAATGAAAGAAGGAGGGGGGAGTCTTAGTATTATTATGAAAATAGTTTTGACCTCCTGAACTTCTGAAAGGACTACCCTTTGTGACCACTGCTGGAGGGGCTGTTTTGGCCATAGAGGTGTTGTGACATAGTGGTTAAGTACATAAACTCTAGAGTTAGGGCTCCTGGATACGAATCAGCTCTTTCACTTACTATTGTGTGACTTTGATGTTCGCCATTACTTAACCTTCCTGTGCTTCATTTTCCTTATCTGTAGAACAAGGATAATAGTACCTGCTTCTTAGGAGTGTTGTGAAGATTAAATGAGTTAAAACACTTTAAGTGCTTAAGACAGTGTCAAGCACACAGTAAGCATGACATGTAAATGTAAGGTACATGTAAATATTATTATTAGAAATGAAGCTATTATTATTATTATTATTATTATAAATGCTACATGCTTGCTCATAACTGCTATTTTCTCAGACCCCCATTTTTAATAAAATTTACTGGGGTAACCTTGGTTAATAGCATTATACAAATTTCAGGAGTACGACTTTATAATATGACATCTGTATGCATATACTCCATTATGTGCTCACCATTAGAAGTCTAGTCTCCTTCTGTCACCATATATTTGATCCCATTTACCCTCTTCGTCCTCCTCCTCCCCCTCATCCCCTCCAGTAACCATTCTGTTGTCTGTATCTATGAATTTGGGTTTTGTGTGTTGCTTTTTGTCTGACAGTTAAGTTTGCGAACTTGCCACTGTGCGCTTACATTGGCAGCGCTGTACAAACAGCTCGGTAAGGTTTTATAACCTGGTATATCAGTGTCTCACAGCTGTGCTCATGTCAACGTGTGGCAGTGTCTTGCTGAGTGTCATTCATTATTGTAGTTGCGCGTTTTTGTGTGCCTTCGCGAGAATGTCTGAGCTTGAATTAGAGCAATGAACAAATATTACATTTCTTGTTAAACTTGGCAAGAGTGGGAGTGAAATCAGGGACATGTTAGCCCAAGTTTATAGGGATCATGCCATGAAGAAAATGGCAGTGTACAAATGGATTGAATGTTTTTCTGAGGGGAGAGAACGCATCACTGATGAAGAGAGGTCAGGGTGGCCAGTAAGGAACAGAACTGACAAAAACATTGCAAAAATTTGTCAAAATGTGCGTCAAAATTGTTGGCTGACTGTGAGAAGTATAGAAGACCAAGTAAACATCGATAGAGAAACAGTTAGGAAAATCTTAACTGATAATCTTGGTATGAGAAAGGTGTGTACAAAAATGGTCCCGAAGGAGCTCACTGATGTGCAAAAGAAAAGGAGAGTCGAAGTTTGCCAAGACCTGTTGGAGAGGCAAGGCGATGTTTTGGCGCATGTTATCACTGGTGATGAAACATGGATGTACCAATATGAAACAAAGTGTCAAAGTGTACAGTGGAAGTCAGCCAATGAATTCTCCATGAACAAAGAAGTTCCGTCAGTCTAAATCAAGAGTCAAAATGCTATTGCTAACCTATTTTGATATCAGAGGGATTATTCATTATGCATTTGTACCAACTGGACAATTAACCAAGTTTACTATTTGAAAGTGCTGAAAGGGCTGCATGAAAAAGTTAGATGAAAATGACCTGAACTTTTCGCCAACAATTCATGGCTCGTGCATCACGACAATGCACCAGCTCACACGGCACTGTCTGTAAGGGAGCTTTTAGCCAATAAACAAATAACTGCATTAGAACACCATCCCTACTCACCTGATCTGGCCCCCAATGACTTCTTTCTTTACCCAAAAATAAAGGAATATTGAAAAGAAGACATTTTGATGAGATTCAGGACATCAAGTGTAATACAACGACAGCTCTGATGGCCATTCCAGAAGAAGAGTTCCAAAACTGCTTTGAAGGGTGGACAAGGCGCTGGTGTCAGTGCATAGCTTTCCAAGGGGAGTACTTTGAAGGTGACCATTGTGATATTCAGCAATGAGGTACGTAGCACTTTTTCTAGGGTGAGTTCACGAACTTGATTGTCATACCTCATATATCCCACATATGAATAAAATCATATGGTTCTTGTCCTTTTCTGTCTGACTTATTTCACTTAGCATAATGCTCTGAAGATTCATCCATGTTGTAGCAAATGGTAGTATTTCATCTTTTTTATGGCTGAGTAGTATTCCACTGTATGTACATACCACATTTTCTTTATCCAACCATCTGTTGAAAGACACCTAGGTTGTTCCCATGTCTTGCCTATTGTGAATAATGCTGTAGTGAACATAGGAGTAAATATATCTTTATGAATAAGTGTTTTCATAATTTTGGGGTAAATATCCAGAAGAGGAATTGCTGGATCATATGGTAGCTATATGCTTAATTTTTTGAGGAATTTCCATACTGTTTTCTATAGTGGCTGCACCGATTTACATTCCCACCAGCAGTGTACAAGGGTTCTCTTTTCACCACAACCTTTCCAATACTTATTTCTTGTCTTATTGATTAATAGCCATTCTAACAGGTGTGAGGTGATATCTCATTGTGGTTTTAATTTGTATTTCCCTTATAACTATGTATCATACATCTGTCAGTCAGGTCTCTTTTTATGAACACAAACTACATCTGCAGTTCATTTATCCCATAATGCAGTGGCCAGCTGTAGTCAGAGGTCACAGATTTGGACAATATTGTCCAAACCTTATTTTTGGCGCAGCTGAGCCAAAAATAAGAAGAGGTTTTGGCTCGATATAAGGAAAACCTTTAAAAAATATTTAAAACCCAGATTATAAAGGTAATATATAGTCACTGGAGGAATTTTGAAAAAATATTTTTTGAAAAGTAAATAAAATTCACCTATAATCACCCTATTGAAATAACCATTAATCTGTTGGCATATATACCTCCAATAGGTTTTTTTTTTCTTTGCAATAGGTGTATTTTTCCAACTGAGTCATCCGGGAGGCAGCTCAGCTCAAGGTGCCGTGTTCAATCTTAGTTGCAGGGGGCGGAGCCCACCATTACTTGCGGGACTCGAGGAGTTGAACCAGCAACCTTGTGTTTGAGAGCCCACTGACCCATGTGGGAATCAAACCGGCAGCCTTCGGAGTTAGGAGAACGGAGCTCCAACCACCTGAGCCACTGGGCCGGCCCCTTGCTGACCTTTTTTGATATCAGAGGGATTATTCATTATTAATTTGTACCAGCTGGACAGTGAACCAAGTTTACTATTTGTGGAAGTGCTGAAAAGGCTGTGTGAAAAGTTAGACAACCTGAATTTTTCGCCAACAATTCACGGCTTTTACATCACAACAATGCACCAGTCCACACAACACTGTCTGTGAGGGAGTTTTTAGCCAGTAAACAAATAACTGCATTGCAACACCCTCCCTACTCACCTGATCTGGCTCCCAATGACTTCTTTCTGGCCTCCAATGACTTGAAGATAAGGAAATATTGAAAGGAAGACATTTTGAAGAGATTCAGGACATCAAGGGTAATATGACTACAGCTCTGATGGCCAGTCCAGAAAAAGAATTCCAAAATTGCTTTGAAGGGTGGACTAGGCGCTGGTGTCAGTGCAAGCTCCCCTTGTCAGCTTCCCAAGGGGAGTACTTTGAAGGTGACCATCACGATATTCATCAATGAGGTATGTAGCACTTTTTCTAGGGTGAGTTCATGAACTTAATTGCCTGATCTGGTATATGAATATATGATGAACACTCCTTTAAATATTATTCTCACTCATTAAATATTACTCTATAGCATATTTTAAAAAGGACTCAAATAATCCAGGATTATTGTAGAATAATTAGAACATTAGTCCTAAATGACAACCAGAGTAATTTGATATTTATCCTTCTACACCTTTTTCTATGCATATACTTCTAGAAAAACAAAATGAACTACACCTACTGTTTTGTAATGTGGTTTTAAAAATTATGGTAGGGCCCGGCCTGGTGGCTCATGCGGTTAGAGTTCCACGCTCCTAACTCCGAAGGCTGCCTGTTCGATTCCCACATGGGTCAGTGGGCTCTCAAACACAAGGTTGCCAGTTCAATTCCTCAAGTCCCGCAAGGGATGGTGGGCTGCGCCCCCTGCAACTAGCAATGCCAACTGGACCTGGAGCTGAGCTGCGCCCTCCACAACTAAGACTGAAAGGACAACAACTTGAAGCTGACTTTACCCTCCACAACTAAGATTGAAAGGACAACAACTTGACTTGGAAAAAAAAAAAGTCCTGGAAGTACACACTGTTCCCCAATAAAGTCCTGTTCCCCTTCCCCAATAAAAATCTTAAAAAAAAAAAAAAGATACCCAGCCAAAATAGCCCATAAGTAAAAAACAACATACGTTTTAAAAAAAAAATTATGGTAAAATTTACATAACAGAAAATTCACCATTTGAACTATTTTAAAGTGTATGTTTCAGTGGTATTAGTTTATGTTTATTAGTTTATGTTATAGTATTATGTTTCAGTGGTATTAGTACATTCACAATGTTGTGCAACCGTCACCACTATCTAGTTCTAGAACATCTTCAGCATTGCAGAAGGAAACTCCATAGCCATTAAGCAGTCACTCTCCATTCTGTCTTTACCCCAGTCCCTGGCAACCGCTAATATGGTTTCTCTTGCTATGGATTTGCCTAGTTTGAATATTTCAGATAAATGGAATCATACAATATGTGGCCCTTTCTGTCTGGCTTCTTTTCACTTAGCATCATATTTTCTGGGTTTATCCATGTTGTAGCATGGTGGAGTAAGAAATATTCCATCATAGCCATATATGTCACATTTTGTTTATCTATCCATCAGTTATGGACATTTGAATTGTTTCTACCTTTTGGCAAGCATGAATAGTGCTGCTATGAATATTCATGTGCAATTTTTTTGTTTGAACACCTGTTTGGTATACTTGTGTGGAATTTCTGGATCATATGGTAATTCTATGTTTAACCTCCTTAGTGAGGAACTTCCAAGCTGTTTTCCATAGCAGCATTTTACATTCCTTCCAGCAATACATGAGAGTTCCAATTTCTCCACATCCTTGCAAACACTTGCTCTTTTCTGTTTGTTGTTATTGTTTTTATAGCTAGTAGGTGTGAAGTGGTAAAGTGGTATCTCATTGTGGTTTTGAATTGCATTTCCCTAATGGTTAATGATGCTCAACATGACTTTCTTTCTTTTTTCTTTTTTATTGGGGAATATTGGCGAAGAGTGTGACTAGGACCCATCAGCTCCTAGTCAAGTCGTTGTTTTCAATCTAGTTGTGGAGGAAGCAGCTCAGCTCCAAGTCAAGTCATTGTTTTCCATCTAGTTGTGGAGGGCGCAGCTCACTGGCCCATGTGGGACTTGAACTGGCGACCTTGGTGTTATGAGCACTGCGCTCTAACCAAGTGAGCCAGCCGGCTGCCCCTCAGCATCACTTTCTTGTTATTATTGGTCATTTGTAAATCTTCTTTGGAGAAATGTCTATTCAAGTGTTTTGCCCATTTTTTTATTGGATGCACTGTGTTTTTTTTACTTAGAAATATACCATGGACATCTTTTACTCTTTTTCATTTTTATGTGAGTGTAATGTAGTATAATATTTCATTCTCTAGGTTTATAATACTTTAAATCAATTACCTTACTGTTATTTAGACTGCACTTTTAAACTTTTTAAAATTAATGTTATAATAAACATTTTAATAAGTAACTCCTTACACATATCCAAGAATATTCTTGAGAAAAATTCCTGGAAGCAGAATGGCTGGGCCAAGGATGTGCAATTCTTAACCTATGGGTACAAATGTTGAATTGCTTTCTATTGTAGTTGTACCAATTTACAGTCCTATCTGAGGTATAAGAAAGTGACTATTTCTTTGCATACTCATCAATAATGTGTTTTAAAATGTTAGTATGATTGGCACAAAATGACATCTTACTGTTTTGAATTGCATTTATTTAACTATTATAAATATAAATCATCTTTCATAGATTCATTGGTCATTTAAATTTATTTCTTTTTGGTAAATTATTTGTTTTGTCTTTATCAATTTTTCTATTCTTTTCAATATTAATACTAGTTGTTCTCTATCATTCTATTTTAACTTTGCATTTGAATTTTACTTGTGTGTTTTTTTTAAGGAGGGCACAGCTCACAGTGGCCCATGCAGGGATCGAACTGGCAACCTTGGTATTATTAGCACAATGCTGTAACCAACTGAGCTAACTGGCCTCTGCTGAACTTTACTTTTTATTATTATGATTTTTTTGGATAGAAAGTTTAACTTTTTAATGTAAAATCAATTTTTTTCTTTTTAGTTTTTGCCAGTAGTGTTATACTTAGAAATTTCTCATTGCCCCAGATTATATAAATATTTACCTATATTTCTTCTCATAATTTTATGATTTTGATTTTTTCCATTTAATCTTTAATTATCTAGAATTTATTTTGATGTTTGGTGTACATTAGCAGTGTAACTTAATTTATTTGCAAATAGTTATGCAGTTGTTCCAATATCATTTATTGAAAAAAAATCAATATATATACAATGGAATATTGCTCATCCATAAAAAAGAATGAAATCTTGCCATTTGTGACTACATAGATGGGCCTAGAGGATATTATCCTAAGTGAAATAAGTCAGACAGAGAAAGACAAATACCATATGACTTCACTTATATGTAGAATTAAAAAAAAACCAAAATAAACAAAACAGAAACAAGCTCATAGATGCAGAGAACAAATTGATGGTTGCCAGATGGGAGTGATGTTGGGAGGATGGGTGAAAATGGTGAAGGGATTAGGAAGTACAAATTGGCAGTTTTAAAAATAGTCATGGGGATGTAAAGTACAGCATAGGGAATATAGTCAGTAATATTGTAATAACTATGTATGGTGTCAGATGGGTACTAGACTTACTGGGGTGATCACTTTATAAGTTATATAAATGTCTAATCACTATGTTGTATACCTGAAACTAATATAATATTGTATGTGAATTGTAATTAAAAATAAAATTTTTAAAAAGAAAAAAATCAGTTTACAATTAATTGACTAATAGAAATAGAGCCATTAAAATATATTAAATCTTCGTATATACTTGAGCTCTTTTTTTTGACTCTCTATTCTGTTTCATTCATCTATCTGTCTATTCTGGTGCCAATACCACACTGTTTTAATTTTTTATCTTTATATTAATAGCTGATAGACTAAGTCTCACCTTATTTTTCTTCTTCTTGTTAGAGGCCCTTCCTTTCTTCCTTCCTTCCCTCCTTCCCTCCCTTCCTTCCCTCCTTCCTTCCTTCCTTCCTTCCTTCCTTCCTTCCTTCCTTCCTTCCTTCCTTTTTTTGATATCATACGTTTATTCTTCCAGATTCACTTTAAAATAACTATGGAGAACAAGGTAAAAAACTGGAAGTAGCTGGAAATTGAGAGCTACCAATAGTAGTATTACAGCATAGCCTTTGGGATCTAGTTGCACTTTGAGCTCATGAATTTGTTGTGGCATCAGCTGAAAATCATGTTTGGATGATTTTCTCAAGTGGCACCATATTGTTAATGTTTTAGCAGACACTGAGTGTTAGAATGTTGCACAGGAGTTTCTATGATGAGTAGAATGCCTTCTAAGGTTCCTTCTGACTTAGCCTCTTCATTCATTCAGTAAACATTTACTGAATGTCTCCTGTATGCCATTCACTTGGCCAGCTTCTGGGGTTATAAAGATGTATAAAATACAGTTCTTACTTCAAAGGTGGACACAGAAATGATAATTTTAGTTGTAGGAAAGGAAAACAATTTTTCTCTATCCTCTTAGGTTTAGTAGCTAGTTTGCACATTGGCACAAGCCAAATTACCAGGAGAAAAGCCACACAAACTTTATTTTATGTTAACATTTAAATTTTTATGTGATCAGAGGGCCTTCATGAAATGAAGACCCAAGGAAGTGATTAGACACGGGGGATTATATACCATTTTAATACAGGGTGAGAAATTGTGAAGAAGTGACAAGACAGAAGAAAAGGGGCTTGGAGCTTCTAGGGGAGGTAAATTGTGGGAAAGTAAATATATGGGGGAAGTTGATGGAAGACAAGAATTATTTTAGGAAGGTTTGTTCGTGCATACCCATGACAGTGCTAACTGTCTGCAGTGATAACAATTGATTTTCTTCCTCCTATTGTGGGACAGGAGAGGGGGAAGACTTCAGGAAAGCTTCCGAAAGTAGGTGAGTACTGAGCTGAGTCTGAAAGGATCAGTAGCAGATAGTAGCGATACAAAAGGCTGGGATGGGGCTAGCACTAGATACCACAGCTTGAATTGGGCACAGAAGTAAGAAATATACATGCCAAATTAAGATATTTTGACATGATATGGCTTTGATTTCCCACTAGTGTTTTAATTGTTTTGACTTCTCACGATTGTGCACAACAAACAGCCCTGACCCCCGTCCAGCCCATCAGTGAGTCAGTATTATCATCATCATCATCCTTGAAAAAGCCAAAAAGAGGGAGAGGAAGAGGGAGAGGCTGAAGTTCAAAGATGGAGTGGAGTGTTTATCATACGTACTAATGAATATTTTTTTAAAAATGTAAGGCTGCATGCCAAAGCCACTTTCCTCAGATTGCTGTCACTAAGAATGAAGTACAAGGGAGGGGATATGGAACAGGACACTGGAAAGGTGGACAGGGGCCAGATCACAGGGTTCAGTACACAGGGTTCAGTACATTTTCAAAAGCTTAGCCTTGATCTTATAGGTGATGGGGACAACTGAAGGACTGGTGAGCAGGGAAGCTAGTGGTCACATTTATTTGAAGAATATGGAAGATGTAACCAAGGAGGACAAGCCTGGAGGCATAGAAACTATTTAGGACTCTTTTTTCTGTGGTCGGTGAGATGTGGTGATGAGGAGAAGAGGACTGATTCAAGAGCAAGAGGAAAATCCAATATGACTGGTGCCCTTATCAGAAAAGGATATCAGCACACAAACATGCAGAGGGAAGACCATGTAAAAACACAAAAAGAAGATGGCCATCTATAAGCCAAGGAGAAGAAACCAACCTTGCTGACACCTTAGTCTTAGACTTTTAGCCTCCAGAATTTTGAGAAAATAAATGTTGTTGTTTAAGCCTCAAAAAAAAATAAAAATAAAAAAATCTATAGAGTGTGGTGAGTATTTGGGCTACAGCACATGAGGGAGAGAGGTTTAGCATTCAGTTTGTGTGACCAAATGATATAAGATAGAAAGTTCAGAAGGGGGAGTAGGAGGCAGACAAGAGGAGAGGATTTCAGGTCTGTGATGTGTAACACATTTCCTGTAGGCCTCCTTTTAAATACAAGAGAAGTTAGACATTAACTTCTTGAAATCTTTCTTATCATATCTCTTGAAGGCATTGGTTTTCAAGGAGGGGGCTATCTAGCTTCACAGGGGACATTTGGCAATGTCTGCAGATTTTTGGTTGTCACAAATGGGGTGAGGTTGTGTTGCTGGTATCTAGTGGGTCAAAGCCAGGGACGCTGCTAAACATTCTACAACGCATGGGACAAAGAATTATCTGGCCCAAATGTCAGGAGTGCCATAGTGGATAAATTCTGTTCTAGGGACTAGAGGAATAGAAATTAAAGGTCACCTATTCCAACTATTCAGTTGGCATTTGAATACTTGCTTCAACAACCTATCAGTGCAGGATAAGCATGTTGCAAGAAACACGTCTAACATATCCAGAGGTTCAGCGTTCAACTTCAAAGTAGCTCATCTTTGAAAGGTGTTCAGTTTCTTCTCTTTTTGTTCTAAAATCAGCCTTTCTATAACAAGTAACCCAGCTTCACTTATTAGGTTCACAAAGAACAGTTTCTCTTCATCATAATTATTTTTGAGATTTATAAAGACAGGAGTCCTGTTTCTTCTATGCCATAACTTTGAGTCCTCTCGCTTTACCTAAAGCATAAGAATAAGTACATAGCATTTTCTTTACACATAGAGGGAACACATAATTACAAAGAAGCAAAACAAATTATTAGATCTTGGGATCTGGGACTTGGGGAAAACATTTTAAACAAGAAAACTTTACAAAGGCAAGGTAAAATAGACATGAGTCAACAAAGACAACTCATAACTCTGGACAGAACATAGGAAAAGTTTCTAATGAGAAAAATAAACCAAAGATTCAGATGATAAGTAAAATCCAGAATAACATGAACCATAAAATATAAATAAGGCAGAAAAAAATATAGACTAAGACGAAAAACGAAAGAAACAGAAGACAACTCCCATTAAGTAAATGACATCTGAATTTTAAAGAGAAGCAACACACATCAGCTTAGTAGCTGGTTATCTCTGACCTGAGGATCTAGGAAATTATACAAGGAGGCCCTTCACCCTGACGTTTTATACAGGGAAAAGCAGATTAAAACACCAAAGGCAGCATTTCTACTCCTCCTCTCTCTCCTCCCCTCTTCCTCGTCTTCCTTCTCCTTCGCCTCTTCCGGAGTTAGGGGTAATGGTGGAGTCAGGGCTCTCCATAAAAAAAATAACAAATGGAAAGTGTACAGGAGGGACTAACAGGAGGGACAGACAGTTCTACAAACTTACTTTACCAATTGGAAAGTTAACACACTTTTTAAAAATTAGCATTTATTGGGGTGACAATGGTTAGTAAAATTACATAGGTTTCAAGTGTACAATTCTGTAATACATCATCTAGATATCACATTGTGTGTTCACCACCCAGAGGCAGTTCTCCTTCCATCACCATATATTTGACAGTTAACACATTGTGATAATGAAAAAAATAAATAAAATTAGCGCCAAGTAAAAATGTTTTCCTGCTTCTCTCTTGTGCTTAGTTACTGTTCAGTCATCAGTAGCCCAGCTCTGGGCAGTCTCCCAGATTCCCTGTACCCTGGAGAGGGACCTCTGATAACTTCAGTGCACAGACTCTGTCATATTTATAGGAAACATTGTCTCACAGTGACCACACCGCCACTGTTCTGTTCAAACCATCAATCAAATACCGAGCTTGAGGCAGCATCAGCAAGGCAAGCCAAAATGAAGGGCGTGGACGCGGAACAATACAAAATGAGTTTAGACAAGAAAACGCAATCCAGAAGCGCAACGGGGCAATCTCTTCTCACTGAGATTAAGAACATCCCAACCCCAGGTGGTGAGTGGCGAGAGGCTACGGAGCATTCACCAGGCCAAGCAGGCGAGATCAGCTCTGATTACTCCTGGGTAGATGAGTTTACTGATTTCGGTGGCTCGTGTCCAAGATTACGTAACAGCCACAGAGGCCCAAGGGGGTGAGGATGACCCGGAAGGGCCCTGCGCCTCGCGCCTGCTCGCGACGTACAGATTCCGCTCGGGCCACGTGTGCTGCTGCCCTGGTGGACTCATTGCAGGGGAGGGATTTGGGGAGCGCCTCGCGGCGTGCAGAGAGTCTTTCTCCAACTAAACTACTGCCTCACGCCATTATCTTGCGGAAGACTCTTTGTGAGACCTTGACCCAGGCAGCCCAGAAGCCACGAGATGGCAGCAGAGGACACAGCCCGGGGCACAAGACCTGAACCAGCTGCAAAAGCAGATATTTTACTTGGGAAATATCATCAGTTATCTATAATCATGAAGTCAAGGCCAGAATATCAAAGAAATGAGGGTAAAATTCAACACGGGGAATTTCCCAACCACCGGAGAATTCGGCTGCATACAAAGCCACTATGAATCAGATATTTCTCCAATGCTTAAAGCACTGGGGTCAAGGCCTTTAAAAACTGACGTCAGCAGAAACCTGGTCACAGTCACTTCTTTCTGTGAAGTTCCAATGGGCAGCAATATAAGTAAAATGTGAGTGACTTCCCCAGAAGCTGCCAAACTGACAAAGAGGTAGATACACTGGTTACTGGGAAGCCCTGTAGCAAAGCATTGCAACCAGGGACTCTAGCATTAGGCAGTGTGGAGGGGGGGAATAATGAGGATCACAGGACAAGTCTCAGTCTTCACTTGCAGCTGGCAGAGGCTAATGCACAGGAAAGGGGCATTAGTAGCACTGGGATTAATCTCCAATCTTCTGACTTCTCATCTAATGCTCTTTTCATTACATATCTGCGTCTCCCCCAATCATTACTACCAAAAATGTCTCCAGACATTGCCAAATAACGTCCGGGTGGCAAAATACCCCTCCTTAATAACCAATGCCATAGAGGGTTCTGAATAAAAAAAAATTTTTTTAAAACGTAATGCTAAACCTCTCCAAGATTTGAATTTCAGAAGACGCCTCGAAGGCCTACGAAAACTGTTATTGCACATCTAAAACCTGCATTCCTACTATGTTTGTATAATAGAGGGGCTATACTTGAAGGGCAATAGGCTGAATCTGGTCCTCAATTAAAAAAAAAATTACTCAGTGACATTTTAAAATCAGATTTCACATTTAAAAGTCAGAATTTCTCACTTGTATAGGAAAATTGGAACTGTGACAATCCCAGACCCACAGTTCCACACGGCAATAACTGGGTGGAGTTGAGGGGCAGGGGGTAAAGTATTTAAATAGAATGTGTGCTCTCTAGTTTGCCACAGTTCCCACCACTTCCTATTACTGCACACCCTATCCGCTTCACTCATTTACACTACTCCTCATCCCAAAGGCAATTTATTTTCAGCCTCTGAAGTGCTTCATAGTTTTATTTTTCCATGTATGATTTTATTTTAGCCTTCATACTCCAATAAGATAATATACTATAAATACTATGATTACTAGGTATCTACATGTAAGCAAAATGTAGTTCAGAGAGGTTTGACTTGCCCAAACTTACACAACAAAACCAGAATCTAGATTTCCTGACTCTCGATTCTATTATTTTTTTGGGGGAAAGTTTCTATTAAGAACTTCATTTAGTGGTTCATGGAACAAAACCAAAGTAGATACAGGCATAACTGCTAGTACAGATGAGTTCCAACTGCTAAGCTGTTCAAGAATCACTGCAAATGATTACCTCTTATTCTTTTAATGAGTCTGCTTCCCTTAGCCTTCCAGGCATATGAAAAGACTGCCCTTCTGTCTTGGAGTTGGGTGTGGCTATATGACTTGTTTTGGCTAATGAAGTCTGAGCGGAAGTGATATGTGTTCCTTTAAGGCAGAATCTTTTAAGAGCCCATGAACAATTCTTCATGCTTTTTTAGGGAGATGGGTGACTCTAAGCTTCATGGTCATGTGGTAGGATCTAAATGGTGGAGTTCCAGAGATTTTGGCATTGTTACCACAGCATAACCTAGCCTAACCTGACTGATACAGGTTTATTTGCACGGTCATTGAACTTCTTCAAGAACTAGAATGCAATTCCTAGATTTCTGATCATATCTCTAAAAGCTGTTGCTCCTATCTGGAAGATAGAGTGAATTGTTGACTTTTTAGCCCCCGTTTCCTCATCTACCACCACCTCTGACATGGAAATTATTTTCTGAGTACTTTACACATGAGCTCTCCATTATTCTAACAGTTAGATTGGGAGAAGGGGGAGGCCCATATCTTGTTTTCTCCATTCCAGAGCCTAATCCCAGAATTGTCCCCACCCACTAGTACTCACACAACCTTGTCATAGGGCGACTATTACCACTCCCAAGGTGTCACAAACAGAAAGGAGTTGCCGCTGGCACCGCTGCAATGCTAGGGCAAGGCAGCCAGGCTGCGCTCTTTCCTCACTGGTGTCTGGGCTTGGCTAAGCCAGGAGAAGCAGCATTCTCTAAGGGAAAGAAGCCTTCTCAAGTGGGAACAAAAATGAGTGTGAGGCGCACACCCATCCTGGGCTCTATGTGAATTTGGGGTGAGTTCTTTTAGTACTCCAGCTCTGGTCAATTTCTAGTTTCTCCGGCGGCTGGTAGGTTGTCCGGCTTAGTACTATTGGGCCTCCCAGTTTTCCTGGGCTTTTCTCAAGTCCACCTGAGCTTGTCATCTTTGCACACTAGCAAAGGTCATAAACGGTGGGGGTTGTGAGCAACCAGTGCTTCAGCCACCGGATCGCAGCCGGGATCAAAGGTCGGCGGGGCTGCCGACAGGCTGAGCCTGCGCAGTCCTGCTACCGTTTTGGAAAGAAGGGGTGGCGGCAACGCGGGCTCGCGGGCTCGTTACACCCGCGTGCTCTCAAGAGGCGGGAAAGTCTTAGGTTGGGTCGCCGCGTCCCTCCCTCTTCCTGCCCCGTCCACCCGTCTGCCCAGCGAGCAGGTCCTCCTCAGGCGCCCAGGCTCCGGGGGAGGGGGACGAGAAGAGCCCGGGGATTCTGACTCATCATCTCCAACCCCTTTCTCGCGCGCGCTCCAAGTCTCAGGACTTTGGACCTGGGCACTGTAGGAGGGGGCGCGGCGACAGTATCTGGGGAATCCCAGCTCTGCCCAGGGTCAGCTCCCAGCCGCTGCCTGTCTCCGAAGCTGGCAGAGAGAGGAGTGTGGCGCCACAGCCTGCTCTCAGTTGCTGAGGTTGGGGTGGCGGCACCCCCGCGCAAAATAACCCGCCCGGCTCCTCCCTAAACGTGGGGCCAGTGGTCGCGTCCGAGGAAACTCAGCTAGGCCCGGACTTCCAGCACCTCGCGTCACTCAGCAGATGCACAGCGCCCCCACCGCGGAGTAAAAGGCTCTTTATTTCCCAGCAGGCCACGGGGTAGCGAGGCATCGTGGGATTTGTAGTCTCCGCTAAACTAGAAAGGAAACGGATCCGAGGGAAGGGAAATAAAGCACCCATAATTGATTTCAGAGAGTGGGCAGGCAGGGGAACCCTGGCTCGGAGTGGGTGGGATTGTGAAAGGTGGAAAGAAGAGAAGCAGTGGGGATGAGGCAGATGTTAAGCTGTATGGGGAGGCTGTGGGGAAGGAGGATAAAGATGGAAGGGAGGAAGTGGGTATAGATGAAAGTTGGTTTAAGGATGCCCTGCAGGCGGGCAGCTTTCAGGGCAGTGAGGTGAGGGAAGACGCTGATCTAGGTATAGCTTCCCTTAGAAGAGAAAGGAGCCTAGTTTGAGTGAAAACTGAAGGCATTCCACCAGACTTCATGTTGATCTCAAGGGACTCCATCTAGCTTCTGACTTTGGTGGGGTGGGGTGCAGGAGGGTCTGGAGAACGCTACCACAGGGCAGGAGAGCAGCACCTGCCTGCTTCCCTTGCCAGTTCACTCATTTGTTCCGTTTGCTGTGCTAGTCATTGTGGGACGATTCTCCAAATCAGGAACTTCCTCCAACTCAGAGAGACCCTGAAAACCAGACAGGTGTGAAGGGAGTAAATTGTAGGGGTGAGAAAGGTGGGATCCCAGACAGAAGCAACTTCCTCCTCCTCCTGTCTCATTTTTTCTCGTGTTCTCATAGCCCTTCCAATACTTACACAGGTTCCTAATGTTCTCCCACATTTCTAGCCCCAACTCTTTAGTTACCCAATTCCCTCTTACCCACCACTAGGGGATAATTGTCCAAAGCCAGAAAACCAATCATTTTCAGTCTAGGATCCCTTCCTTGCCTCCCTGCCCCAAATGAGCTGCTAGCTATCTGCTCCATAACTTCCCTCCCTGCCTTCAATACCTCCTGCAACTCCTGGTAGTGCAGACTCTGGCTCCTACAGCATCCTGGCTTCCTCTGGCTCAGCAGGAACAGGGAGTATGCAGAGAGCAACACTCCCCCTAGGGTGAAGGCTTCAGTGCTGATCTCTAGCACCAGCAACCTGTCCAACTGCAGGTAGACAGGGCTGAGGGTGCTGCAGGGGACCCAGCACCTGTTTCTTCTGCCCTTTCCCCTCTCCATCGCCTCTTGCCTCCTCATCCTCCCACCTTCTCCTTTATTTGCCCATACCTGGGAAGGGGCAATTGGGACAGGCCCCAAGACCGTCTTCATCACCTCGACCACCACCACGATGAAGCCAAAGATCAGATTGAAGGTGTTGAATATCATCATGGCCCGTACCTGCCAGTGAGCCAGCTCAGCACTGCCCAGCCTAGGGGACTCATTGCAACCCCAAGCCCCACCTGCACCTAGCCGGAAAAAAAACCCCTCAGCTCTTATTCCTCCACCTCCCAACAGGGCAATCGTCCCTTTAACTCTTTTGCTTTCCCTCCTCAGTCTTTTAGGCCAGTCAGGGGCAGACAGCTGACAGGATCAGTCAACACTTAGAGAGTCACTTCCTGGGCTGAGGTGTGTGTGTGTGTGTGTGTGTGTGTGTGTGTGTGTGTGTGTGTGTGTGTTGGGGTGGTGGGAGAATAGTATTTCATTCTCTTCCTCTTTCACCTTCCAGAGGCGGGGTGCTCTGCGCAGCTCAAGGGTAACAATCCCAGTGAGGAGACCCTGAATGGTGAGAAAGGCAAGTGTTGAACTCTGGCCTCATTAATGAAGAGCCTCTAGGACCTTCTACCCTCTGTTGTGGTGGATCTTACCAATGCTCCAGGTCCAAGCGGTAGTGCTGTGGCCATGTGACATTCAGAGTTCAGGCAGGCAACTGAGACAGCAAAAGGCACCAGAGCCACTGCCAGCCATAACTGGCTCACCTGGAGTCCAGGGGCAGGATGGTTGAAGGGAAACTGTCAGGGATTCCCTACCCGCCTCCAAACCCCTGCTTCTTGCAGAGATCAGCAATTGGCAGGAATACATGGTGGTGGAAAGTAGTCAACCAGGGGCAGTAAAGGAAGGGGATATCATTTAATTTCTTCTGCCTCATGTCATAGTTTAGTTACTTACCTATGTGTTTTCCCCACACGATGGAAGCTACTTAGCGATTAAGGGTCTCGCCTTGTTTATCCTTTGCTTCCTCCACCCTCCTCCCACTCAGAGCCTAGCAGTTTCAAGTACATGGTAGATGCTCACAAAACACGGATGGAACTGAACTGGGGTACAAGTGGACATGCTGAAGCTTGGGGTTGGGCATCTGGCCTCACCGCCAGCACCAAGAGGTGCCCACTCTGTCTGTGCCTTGCCCAGTGCTGTAGCTTTTCCAGACGAACGCTAGGTCTCTCCTGCTCTCGCTGACCAGCTCTGTCCTCCATGGCTCCCTTGACCACAGAAGCTTGGTGCTTTCCTGGAATACATTATAGCACCTATCAAGAGACAGGACATGCAAAAACATCTCTTTCAGCTGCCCCTCTGCCCTATTTCAATATCCAGGGAATTGAGTCTCAGAGCCTCTCACCTACCTTGTCTGAAGCAGCTACTCCAAAGTTATGGGACCCAGCTGGGCCTGGAGGTCCTGGTAGCACAGAGCAGACAGGCTGTCAGGGCTGGGGTGTGGTGGGGCAAAGGTCCCTATAAGGGACTAAGGATCCGGGGAGTGGCCATGGGTAGACACCAGTTCACTCCATAAGACGCCCAGCCCTGCCTTGCTCTGTTCCTGTTTCCTGTTGCCCCCATCTCTGTCCATCCTGGGTTCCTCTTCTGATCACTCAGCCATGGACCACCCTGGGCCCCAATTTCCCCCATTTCCATCTAATATTTCTCCTTTTTTTGGGCTTCCTCTTCAAATTACTTGCTGTTCCCTAGGGCAATCCCATATTACTGTCTGGACTGGTACCCTGTCATTACCACGTGTACCTTTGTCCCAAGACCAGGCAAGGTTCAATTCTCCTGGCTTCCTCTCTCACTTGCTGAATGGTTTCTCCTCTCTCCACTCTTTCTTGAAGGATTTACTTTGGATGAGACACTGACTAAGTGGATGGGGCACCCTATTTATAGTGGGGATTGTTTTTGACTCGGTTATAACCTGCACCTAGACGTGTATAGGAGATAGTCCCCAAAGGATCATTCTTGGGAAGGATGCTATTGCAACATTTTTGAGAGATACAAGTTGCTTTATAACCAGGCCAACCTGGACTAAAATCTCAGCTTTGCCACTTTTCCTAGCTGTCTGACCTTGGATACATTATTCTACCTGTTTGAACCTTAGTCTATTCAAATTGAGTGATCAAACGGGGTTAATAATATGACTGTGAAAGGTTGTTGACTCATGGTTGAGTTCTTAGTAACCATTAGTGGTGCTGAAGAAGTCATACTGTTGTGCCTGATGCCAATACACTAAAGGGCTTATTCAGAAGCAAAGCTGGGGATATTTATTTCTGCAGTAAGAAGCAGAACCAGCTGGGCCCAAATATACACTCTAGCATCAAAAATAGGAAAGGCCCATCTTGGTGTAGAGCCTGAGGTCTGGAGGCAACCAGACTTCTATGTTCAAATCCCAGATCTACCTGGGTAACCTTGTGTAAATTGCTTAATCTCTGGGTTCCCTTACCTGTAAAGGGAAGCTAATAATACCAAAGAGTTGCCTTGAGTATTAAGAGAAAAAATGTATATGAAACAGCTCAGCCCAGCACCTGGCACATAGTGTTTAATAAATATTAATGGTTATTATCATTATTATTATTGATGACAGGAAGAAGACTGAGCCAGAAGACCCCCTGGGAGTTAGTACCAGGAGGCACAGTCCTAGGATGCAAGTGGCCTTTTTTGAAAGCCACTTCTGCCCTGCTCAGTGCTGGGCCAACACTCATTGGAGTATTGTGTCCACTCTTCTTTCCTGGGGAGTGGGAATCACATTAAAGGGATCTGAACTATTGTGCATCTACTCCCTCCTCTATCCCCATGTGCATTAATTTTATTTAGTGGTGATGGCCTGACAATGTGAGATGTTGGCTTGCACTGAGGATCCCTGAGCTGGCAAGCCAGTGAAAGACACTCTTTAGCTTCATTTTCCTTACTTGTAAACGCAGACTTACTATATCTCAGAGTGTCACTGTAAGGATTATATACTATTAAATATGCGAACAGGCATTGAGTAAATATTGATTAAATCTGAGTATCGCACTTACAAATTTGTAACCCCTGTCGAGATTACAATCTCCTCAAGGGAAGGCAGTACATCCCCCTCATCTGTTCATCCCCCACAGCGCTGAGGGTAGTGCCTGGTCCTTAGTAAGCACTCAGTAAATATTTGTTGTATTGAAGAGCCATTAAAGTGACTTAAGGAATGGAAAATAAAATTCGAGAGGAAGGCGTAGGGATTGTTTATCAAGAACAGAAAGGACCGAAGAGTAACTTTAATAATGTTTCTTACACGGCAGACATTAACTATCTCTATAATCGCCCCTCCTCCTCCCCAAAAAGAGACACAGAAATTGTAAGGGAGAGGCTTTGAGATAAAACCCCAGTAAGAACTTCCCGAGTCTGTGCATGTTGGGGCAGAAAGAGCGGCAGAGCCAACTCCTTCCCTGGTATGTCCGGGTTTAGGGTGGGAGGGGCAGCGCTGCTTGGAGGCTGGGGGAAGGACGAGATGACCTTTCAAAATCTCTTCCAGTCCCCTGTAGGAATCGTCTGTGCGCCCCACCCCCCTTCCTCCCTCCCTCCCTCCGACAGCGCCCCCAGTCTCCAAACTACCCGCACCCCGCCCCTGGCGGCCGCCTCTCGCGGCTCCCGGGGTCCCCAGCTCCCTGTCCCCGGAGCCAGAGCCTAGCTCCCGCTCCCGCGCGGCTCCCAGCCGCGCCGCGCCGCCCCCCGCATGCTAATGGCCGGGCCGCCTCCCGCCGCACACAATGCGGGCCAGGGCCGGGGGCGGGGGACCGGGGAGGGGGCGGGGGCCGGGCCGGGGGCGGGGGGGCCGGGGCCCGGCGCATCTCCCCCGGCCCCACGTAACGCTGACGCCCGCGCCGCCGGCCCGCCGCCCGCCGCCGCCGCCGCCGCCGCCGCCGCCGCCGCCCGCTCCGCCGCCGCCCGCCCGGGGCTCGTGAGTAGCCGCTCCCCCCACTCCCGGCCCCCCCTCCGCCACCCGGCCCCCGCCCCCGGCCCCCTCCCCCCTCCCGGAGGGGGGGCCCGCTCCGCGCGCCGGGCTCGGAGCAGGTGCAGGGGGCGGGGGCGGGGGAGGGGCGCCGGCTCGGCCCCAAGCAAACTTCGCCCAGAGCTCTTGGGGGGGCGGGGTGGGGGCGGCGGCCTCGGAAGCCTGGAGAGCTAGGGGGGCCTCGAGGGAGGGGGGGGCCAGGTGGGGGAACCGGGAAAGCGGACACCAAAGGGGAAAGGCCAGCGCAGGGGGGGGGGGGAAGGGGACGGGCGTCTTTGTAGGGGCCCGAAGGCAGGGCGCGAGGGGCCTGGGGGTGCGGGTCGGCCGAGCCGGGAGCCAGAGTGGATGAGCGCCCCCCGGCCCAGGTAGGGCTGATGAAGGAGGGGGAAGGGACCCAAACTCTGGGAGCAGGAGTGGGGGAGGGGAGAGGATGGGGGGGTGCTTCCCTCTCTGCGTCCCAAACAAAGTGTCACAAAGAGCTCGGCCGGCGGCAGCAGCAGCGGAGGCGGCTGCAACTCAGCTTTTGTTCTCCCGGCCTGGGTAGCTGAGCCCTGGCCTTCCAATCAACCAACCCTGCCCCCCATCATCCTTCTGGTTTATATTCCCCGGGAGGGGTCTGGGGTGCTGCTGGGTGAACCTCTTGTGCAGGATCACAGTTCCTGCTCTACTTGCCAACCTACTTCTGGGAGGTGGATTTTCCCAGAGGCTCTCTTGCCCACCCCCACCCCCTAATCCCAGGACTGAGGCCCATATGGGCGCTAAGACGCTGACCTTTCTAGGGTCAGCTCTAGTTAAGGGGACTTATGGCTGGCTACATGCCCCTTTCCTCAAATCCAGGTCTTCTAGAACTTTCAAAAGAGGGGTCAAGTTGGGACATGCCTCTGGAATAAGATTCCACAATAGTGGGGTGGCAGTATGTGAGCAGGTGTACGCACCTTCCTCTTGCCTCCTGCTGTATATTTGCAGTCCATGACTGAGATTCCATGCCTCCAGCTCAGGATGGTCAGGGTGGAGGGAAGGAGGCTTTACTAAGAACTCAATGTAAAAGGTGGGCAAGCTGTGGTCTGGGTCAGTTTGGAGGAGCTACCTGAGCAGTGAGGTTGAGAGGGCCATGGAAAGGAGATCATGAAAGTGAACTACCTGCCTATCTGTGTGATAAAGGTGCTCTTGATTCTACACCACTTAAGAAGCTCCCTTTCCTTTTAACTCATCTAGTGCAGTGTTAATCATAATTGTTAGAGGACTTGGAAGGCGTAGGATTCTCAACAGAGAGAAAAACATCAAGTATTAGAAATGACCAGTGACAGAGGCCTAGTCACAACCACACCACAGAAGTCCTGAACCCTAGCCCCTGACAGTTTGACCCGAAAAACATTTGACCACAAGGCTTGAGGGACCATCTTTATGCTCCTCCAGCCACACCCCCTTCCCGACCAGCTCTCCTAGCACATAGAAGTAACTGGCCTGAAGATTTCTTTTCCCTATCCCTCGCCTTGTGTCCCTATAGAACCGAAATAAGGGCAAGATAACCCCTGATTCCCAGTGGGGGTGGGAAGTAGGTCAGTGCTGCTGTCTGACCAAGTCTTATGGATGGTATTTAAATCCTGACTGTAGAAAACTTGATTATTGCCCACAGGCAATACATGCATGACCTGGGTTCCAAGCCAGTTCATAGAATCTTGGGCCTTGTCAGTGCTTTCTTCTATTGAGAAAAACTCTTGGGATCAGGTGCCTGGGACCTGGTTTGGTGTGGAGGAGATTCAGAAGACCTTGACTGGGACTAGGAGGGTCTCTCACTGGGTTTTATTAATTTGAGGCCACCCTCTGGGGAAACTTTCCCAGCTCAGGAATATAGCATCAATTTGGATCTTCTTGTATATCACTGTTACCATCCTAGAAACTGCCATGTGCAGAGCAGGATTTTTTGTTTTGTTTTGGGGAAGGAAGCTTTGCCCTATTGCTATGCTTCTTGCCTCGGATACAAGGTCAACTTCCCATGAGGTATTTTGCTTGCTATCCTACAGGCAGTTTCAGGGGCCCTAGAATCTTCTCAGAATCAGAGTATGTGCCCATAGGTTAGTCAGCTATGACCATGCAGTATTCCCAGCCTTCCCCCACCTCCCCCCACCATCTGCTTCCTCTGAATATACCAGATTGGCTGTACACCAGGATGTTCTGGGAATCCCCAGGAGAGCAACAGAATGTGATGGACCCAAATACGATGCCTCAGTCACTCATTCCAGGATGTACAAACTGTAGCTGTCAGGATACTCCTTATAGCTAATTAAAATTCTTCTAGTTACATCTATTTTCTGTTACATCTATCTATTTTCAGTGTCATCCAAAGGCAAAAGTAATCCCTCTGGTACCACTGTCTTTTTTCCCCCCACTATGGCTCCCAGATAGGAATTTTTAAAAATCCTCTGGCTTTTCTCAGTGCCTTAATTGTAGTGCTAAAATGGCAAATGTGGCCCCTCTAGCACTTCATAGCTCTATCTATGGTACTGAGGTGGCCACAGTGGCTCCTCTGGTAGCCCACTGCACTCTCCATGGTACTGAAGGGATGACCATTTGTTTTAACTTCTCTCTGGGGTCCAGAAGAGTCCTATGACTCAAAACTACAAAACTTTCAAGTTGGAAGAGACCATCTATATAAATTAGTCCAACCCCCTTATTTTACAGATGAGTAAACTGGAAGGTTAAGTGATTTACTGAAGGTTGCAGGGCTATTAATAGACTGGGCCCACAATAGCTTTGTGCCAGTCTAATTCACTGTTCCTGATACTACTTAGTGAGCCTGGCTAGGCTCTTGGTCCTAGAAAAGGGATTTATTTGAAGAATCCAGAAGATAAGGCTGGATGCCCTAATTTGGTGCTACAGAAATACAAATATTAAAAGTGGTGGTGGAGGTTGTTTAGTGACCCTTGGACAAGGACACTTTGTTAATTAACCTCCTGTTAATAAAATTCCCATAACCCAAATTCCACATGTAACAGGTACCTGCCCATTCATGAAGTGTTATCACATCCACTAAATATCAAAAATTAAAGAAGTCTCAGACCTCCAGAGCCTCTTCTCTTTGCCGATAAGCAGGGCTGACTTGTGGCCCAGTTCTCTCCCATTAAAGATCCTTAAGGAAAGTAATGCCTGAGTCCTTTTCTTTCTCAGTAACCCATTTCAGTTGCACAATACCTATTGTAAGGAAGTTCTTTATATATCAAATATTTCTGTCTCAGGCAAAAAACTAGGTTAGGCCCATAGTCTCTACCCTTGGCCAGATAAAATTCTATATGTAAGCAGGAAGTACACTGATCGAGTTCTCGTCATCCTCCTAGGCCTATTTCCATAAATCTTAATTCTGGGATTGCTTCTAAATCCTAATGCTAACCTCTGCAGCTTAGAATCAGGAGACACCCCCGCCCCCCCATCCTCTTCCTCTCAGTGCTCTTCTCCTTCCTCAGAACTGGAGCTCTGCACATCCCAGGCCCAGGGAATTTTAGCCTGGAGAATTTTAACCCTTTCCTGCTCAGAGCATGTGCTGAGCCCCTATCTGTGCAGATGGCCCAGCCCCGCCCCTCGTCCCTCACTCCAGGCTCTTGAGCTCAGAGCCAGTGTAATCCTCCTCTTGTGTGAGGGAGCCTCTCCCCTGCAGAGAGGAGGAAAGCCTGCTTCGGAACAGCCCTGGACAAAGGGGCTGAGATGCCCCATCAAACTGCAGGCTTCGAGGTTTGAAACACAGGGATGAATCCTATCCGGTATTTGCAGTTTTTAACCCTTTCCCCAGGCCAGCAGCACCCCTTAACTTGCACTCCTCCCCCAACTCTCTCTTCATTCCCTCTCTCTCTGGCTCTCTCCCCCTTCATGCCCCTCCCCCTCTGTCTGTCTCCAGACTCTCTGCTGCTGGGAGGTGTTTCTCTCCCATGCATGAATGAGTCTCTGTAATGAATGGAAATGAATGGATCAGGAATCCAAGTGGAGGGAGGGAGGATGAGGGGGAAAGACAGAAAGACAGGGTAAGGGCAGAAGGAAGGACTGTGGAGCCCGGAAGGATGTTTGGCTGGCTGTTCAGTTAGGTGTCCGAGAGCAACTGGGGAGCATGGCAAGCCCACCCCATTTGGTCATCAAGCTGCACAGCCCAAACTAAATGAGAGGGCTACACTGTGATAGTCTCCCCAACCACCAGGGGTGGTGGTGGTGGTGGTAGTTGTTCTGGACCAGGCATTTAAAACGTATTTGGGGGAAGAAATCTGTGATATCAGGGAGCTTTGTGGGTTTGTCAAATCAAGGAGTACAAGTTTTGAAGACAGCAGCCCCCTCCTGCCTCAGGATGCAAGGAGGGAGAAGGGATAGATCGGTTTCTGGAATACACGGTGCTAAGATTGTGGGGTAGAAGTGATTTCACGGCTGAAAATCAGGACTCATCTTGTCCTCCAAATCTGTCTTTCTTGCTTTAGCTCTTCAGCACCTGTTGCCTTCACAAGCAGCTTTTCCTCCTCCTTCTCTGCACTCCCCAGAACCAAAGAATGTGAAGGGAGTCCATGGAGGTGAGTGACGCTCTGTCCTGAACCTGCAAGTACCTACAACTATACTCCCTCCCCTCCCTACCTCTCTCTCCTTCTGACCTGCCATTATTAGAAGTTATCTCCGTGGCCCCAGCAGCTCAATTCCCATTCATCCCCCAATTTCCTCAAGGTGCACTCACCTGGTGTACCTGGTTCCCACCCACCTTCCCTCGGGTTCTTCTGGCCCTCTATGCCTTTGCTTACCCCACAGCTCTCCTGTCTCCATCCTTTGTTCTGTATACATCTTTTTTCCCACAGGGCTCACGTCCCCGCGCCCCGGGCGGCCACTTAGCGCCCTCACCGCCGGCCTTCGACGGCGAACTGGATCTGCAGCGCTACTCCAACGGGCCAGGAGTGAGCACCGGGTCTCCAGGAATGGGAGCGGTGGGCTGGTCTGAGAGTCGCACTGGCGAAAGGCGCTTTCCCTGTCCTGTATGTGGGAAACGCTTCCGTTTCAACTCCATCCTGGCTTTACACCTGCGGGCGCACCCAGGCGCCCAGGCCTTCCAGTGCCCGCACTGTGGCCACCGTGCAGCACAGCGGGCCCTATTGCGCTCGCACCTGCGCACGCATCAGCCTGAGCGCCCGCGCAGCCCGGCTGCGCGCCTGTTGCTTGAGTTGGAGGAGCGTGCGCTACTGCGTGAGGCCCGTTTGGGGAGAGCCCGAAGCTCAGGGGGCGTGCAGGCCGCTGCTGCCACTGAGGGCCTGACACGGCCCCAAGCTCCGTCGTCGTCCTCCTTCCGTTGCCCCTTCTGCAAAGGCAAGTTTCGCACTGCGGCAGAGCGCGAACGCCACCTGCACATCCTGCACAGGCCCTGGAAGTGCGGCCTATGCAGTTTCGGCTCCAGCCAGGAGGAGGAGCTACTGCACCACAGCCTGACAGCCCACGGAGCTTCTGAGCGCCCCCTGGCGGCCACTTCGGCTGCGCCCCAACCTCCGCCTCAGCCTCCACCACAGCCAGAACCCAGATCAGTCCCCGAGCCGCCGGAACCTGAGCCGGAGCCCGAACGTGAGGCAACCCCTGCCCCCGCTCCTGCCGCTCCGGAGGAGCCCCCTGCGCCTCCAGAGTTCCGTTGTCAAGTGTGTGGCCAGAGCTTTACGCAGTCCTGGTTTCTCAAGGGCCACATGCGTAAGCACAAGGCCTCCTTCGATCATGCGTGTCCCGTGTGTGGCCGCTGCTTCAAGGAGCCCTGGTTCCTTAAGAACCACATGAAAGTGCACGCCAGCAAGCTGGGCCCACTGCGTGCCCCGGGGCCTGGTTCCGGCCCTGCCCGGGCCCCCCAGCCTCCTGACCTGGGCCTGCTGGCCTATGAGCCACTGGGCCCCGCGCTGCTCTTGGCCCCAGCGCCCACCCCGGCTGAACGCCGCGAGCCTGCGAGCCTGCTGGGCTACTTGAGCCTGCGAGCTGGCGAAGCCCGGCCCAATGGTGAGGGTGCAGAGCCTGGGGCGGGCCGCAGCTTCGGAGGCTTCCGCCCCCTGCCGTCTGCTCTCCCAGCCCGGGCTCGGCGGCACCGTCCTGAGGAGCCTGACGAAGAAGAGGAGGTGGTAGAGGCGGAGGAGGAGACCTGGGCTCGGAACAGGGCACTAGGCCCTCTGGCTTCACTGCACCCGCGCCCAGGGGAGGGGCCGGGGCACTCTGCACCTGCTGCGGGGGCCCAGGCAAGGCCCACCGCCACACAGGGTACGTAAGGGGCCTCCTGTCTCCTAGGTTTTCCAAATCCTGGGCCCATTCTGATGCCACTACTCCCCTCCTGTACCCCTCTTTAAAAAGGACCTATTTTATTTCTCACCTTTTTTCACCCTCTGAAGGCTTTACCACCTTCTGAGGGCATCAGCTCAATTCACAGCAAATTTAACTCCTCATTCCCCCAAGCACGGTGTTTCCTCCTGGGCCCGAAGGGGAAGCAACCCTATGGGGTGCGTGTGGGGTGCATGGCTCTGATGGGGTTAGGGCAAAAGGTCCCTTTGACTTCCCTTAACTTGTATATTACAGAAGAGAATGGGCTGTTAGTTGGAGGGACCCGGCCTGAAGGGGGCCGAGGGGCCACCGGCAAGGATTGTCCCTTCTGTGGAAAATCTTTCCGCTCAGCGCATCACCTCAAAGTACACTTGCGAGTACACACAGGTGAGGGGGCAGCGCCCAGGTTGGAGAGGGCACTAGAAAGCAGGAAGAGAGGTGAAGGCTATTGGAGGTGAGGGTAGGCAGCCTTCAGACTGGCCAGATGAGGGTGTTGGGAAACCGTTATTTATTAAATCGGGGTGGGGGGGGTGGGAATAGAGGCAATGTTTTTTCCTGGGCCAGAGGTCTGTACGTTGAGCGAAAATGCGGGTGGGGTGGGCAGTGATCAAGACTCTGAACCTATAGCATTCCCCTCTCCCCAGGCGAGCGCCCCTACAAGTGTCCACACTGCGACTACGCAGGCACCCAATCTGGCTCGCTGAAGTATCACCTGCAGCGCCATCACCGGGAGCAGAGGAGTGGGGCTGGCCCCGGGCCACCCCCGGAGCCGCCGCCCCCTTCCCAGCGGGGCTCAGCCCAGACATCCGGAGCCAAGGCGGCCTCGCATACTGCGACTTGGGTGGAGGGCACCGCAAGCCCCCGGTCTTCTAGCGCCGCTGCACAGGGGTCCCGTCGAAAGCCCGCTAGCCCCGGGAGGACCCTGCGCAACGGGCGAGGCGGTGAGGCCGAACCCCTGGACCTGTCCCTGCGGGCGGGGCCGGGAGGCGAGGCCGGGCCTGGGGGTGCCCTCCACCGTTGCCTCTTCTGCCCCTTCGCCACTGGCGCCCCGGAGCTCATGGCCTTGCACCTGCAAGTGCACCACAGCCGTCGGGCTCGGGGCCGCAGGCCGCCCCAGGCTGACACTTCCCCACCCTATATCCGAGCACCATCAGGAGAGACCCCTCCCAGTCCTCCGCAGGAAGGGGAGGAGGGTCCCGGGCTGTCGAGATCCGGAGAGGTGGGGCTGGGGGGTCAAGAACGGTAGGGAGCCCTCTTAGGGGCAGTTAGCTTAGTGAGCTTACCCCGCGGGAGCGGGAAGCACTAGAGGTAGTTGGGTAGAGCAGCCAGCAGGGGGCATCGTGGGACCCATATCCCAGCCCCAGGTGGACCAGAGGTGAAGGGTGTGGAGGGCCTAGGAGGGTGGGCAGGCGGTACCCACCCAGGGGAGTCACAGTGCCTTAGAAGTGGCAGGGGTGAGGATCAAAGAACGGGGTCCCAGGGCTGGCAGAGAGGGTTGTGCCCCTGTTGAGGAGTCGCTCTGCCAGTCCTTGCTGGTCCATAGGCGTGAGAGTTTATTTTTGTACAATGGGTGGGGGTGGGGGGCACTGTACCCTTCTAAGCCCCTTCGGGGGGCCCGGTAGACGTTGCTATTTTTGGTACGATTCCTGTCATCCCTGTCGCAGAGTTGTGTCCCTAATAAACAGGTGTCTTGAGGCACAGGACACTGTGTCGGTCTGCCTATGTCCTGTCCTCCTTTTGGGGCCATTCTGTTCAGGAAAGAGGTACCTCTTTAGGCACTTGTTATCACCCAAAGAGGTTGATTAAAAAAAAGGAGAATCTTGGATGTTACCCCCAGGGTTTGGCTTCAGTAGCTCTGGGGGGGGGGGCCCAGGAATTAGTGTTTAGCAAATTGTCTAGGGGATTCTCATGCACTGTGATCTGAGGACCTCATTTTGAAATCTGCTGAACTGTGCTGAATCCTAGTTTTACTGTGACTAGCTCAGTCTCAAGAAATGGGTGCATTGTGAGAAAAGGAGCTTTAAAGGGTGCATTGAGCCTCTGGGAGCCACTGTGTGGAGGAGGCACATTCTCCCAGGCCTGGCCCACACCCAGCTTTGGGCCAGGAAGGGGTACAGGGTATCTTGTAGCCTGGGTTGTATTTTCCATGTTCTAGTTAATGGTTGAGGGGAAGTGCTCAAATTATTATTAGTAATATCACCTCAGCCTGGAGGACTGCTCTAGCTCTTTGGACACAAAGTGTGAGTAAATACGTTTAATATAACAATAGTATTATAATAACAGTAATTACATATATAAAGTTTGCAGTTTCCCGCCCCACCCTTATATAATGGTTTGCATAGTTCCATTTCCCATGACACCTCAGAATGGAGTCACCAGGAATAATGGTTGAGCTGGGAGAGATAAGTCTTCTCAGGGAGAGTCAGGGTGGGAAGAAGGGGGAAATACCAGCTCTCTGGGGAGGCCTGATATGGGGGGGGGGGGTGCCCTGGGAGTTATGCAGTGGCCCAAGATGGGGAAGGACTGGACCAGGAGTAATTTCCCCGCCTCCAGGGTATAAAAGCAAGCAAGTATGGCCATTCTGGTTCCTGAAGGAAGGCGCCCAGCTGGGGAGAGCTATAGAGATAGCGTTAGCAGGGGAACACGCTGGTCCTTTGACCTCTGTCCAGGAAGCAGAGGGAAGGAAGTCAATGTTCTTCCAGGCCTTCACTATGTCCCACTGCCATCCCAGCCCAAAATGTGCTGAGAGGAGGGGCTGTAGCCAAGTTCTGGATTTTCTCTAGAAGTCAGGAAAGAAGAGGGAGATGGGTTGGGAGAGGCTGACTCCCAAGCAGCTGGGGGGAGGAAGGATGGTACATGCAAGAGGGAAGGAGTGTTGGATGTGGTAAAAAGGAGGTACTGACTCACCCAGGTCACAGAGGTGTTGTGGGGTCACTCAAGGCTCGACCATGACTCTTAGGGGAGAGAAACTGCAGTGAATTAAAAGGATAAGAAATGACCTCTTCTATCCCTGTCTCTCCCTTTCTCTCCCCCCCAAGCCTGTGAGTTCACCTCTTTCCTCCCGTTTGTGAATTTGCTGATTTAATCCAAGTACAAACCAGGCTGTTGGCATTTTCCCCTTTCCATCCACTCCTGCACTATGCTCCTTATTAAGGATTCCTTTTCACTTCTGACCTAATGCCTCTCAGCCAGGCCTGGGTGAGAGGAGAAAGGCAGACTGGACAATATATCCAACTTGGAGCCTTGCTGGGAGCACAGGCTTACTGTTTCCTCTTGCCCTCCCATGGGTTGAAAGATAAGAAGAGCCCACCCAGAAAGTGGCTGAAGAGGTCACCCATACCAAACCCTAGTGAAGGGACTTACCTGCTGGGATAGCCCTAAGATCCCTCCACTGGCCAGAATGGGAGTGCTGCTCCCAGGATGGGGGGGTTGCAGGCTGGGGCTGTTTCTTGGTCCTGGGGACACATCTCCAGAAGAGTCAAGTGATTCCGGGGCTGGAGGGGAAGCTAGGGTGAGAGCAGGGTATAGAACCCTTCAAGATTACCTTAAGCAACCAAGCTGCTCCAATCCATCAGGGAAGAAAAAGCTCCATAGCAACAGGAAGCTGTGAGTCACCATAGCAATCCACTTGCAAGAGAACCCCCCTACCAAGAGGCAGGAAATGTCAGCAGCATCATTAGAGCAACCAGGGAAGAAGCAACAGGAAACTATAAGGATTGCCGTGGTGAACCAGGAGGGTACAACAGGAAGCTGAGGCAGTTTCCATAGAAACCCAAGGAGAGCTAGAGAGAGAAGTACAGAGGAAGTGCTTAGCAACAGGCTGCTGTAAGCATTACCCTAGCAACCAGATGGAAGGCTCTTTTAGCAATTGGGAAGCTGTACATAGTTGTCATGGCAACTGGGCTACTTGGCTAGATAAAGGAATTGCTCAGCAGCAAGCATCCTGAACATGACATAATGACCCAGCCGCTGGGAGCCACCCTTTGAGAGGTGCCTCACCCAGGGAAATTTGCTTGACGTCCAGATCCCAGGCCTCCTCCTCGACGCGGGCAGGCAGGGAGCAGGCTCCCGGTGAGAGGCCGGGAAGGGAGGGGCCGGCATGCTCAAAGGATGACACGGCCACGGAGGCCCGTGTTCGGGCGGCTGCAGAGAGTGGGGGGTGGGGGAGGGGTGGGGTGCTGGTGTGGGAAAGCCCTCCTGGCTCCCTGAAAAGACCCTCAGTTTCTTAGAGGGTCTCCCAGTTGGTCCCACAATTTCTGGTAAGACATATCCACTCATTACCCTTCCTCACTTTCTACCACGCCTCCCCACTGTGCCCTCATGTCAAGGTCTTGACTTCTGGGGGCGACCCCCCAGCACTGTGGACCTCACCTCTTCCAGTGAGCAGGGCACTCAGCGTCCGTTCTCCAAGGGCTTTGATGTCCAGAAAGGGTTTATTCCCGATGCCCATGGAGACCATCTGCTGCACTCGGAGCTCTAGGGAACAGAGACCCTGTTACCAATCTCCTTTGCCAGTTCTCTGCTCTAGTCCTAGCATGGTCTTGGTCCACTCTTCCTTTTGCTCCTTCCCAACTCTCATTCCTCTGGTATCTTGTTACTCTTCCTGTTGACTGCCATGACATGGATGGATGGTGGTCCTCGACTTCCTCCTCAGACATCTGTCTCTTCTGTATGTTGTTGCATCCTGCCCATTTACCATTCCAGCTGCCCAACTTCTAATACTCATGTTCTTCCCTTTATCTTGGGTATGAAGAGCAAAACTCACTTTTACATACCTTTACAATTTATCAAACGTTTCCATATATATCACCTTATTTAATTCTCCCTATCACACTAAGATGTAGATATTACTTTCTATTTTTTCAAGTGAGTGGAATGAGGTTCAGAGAATTCAAAACAAAACTGGCAAAACACAAACAATTAGTCCAGGTCACACAGCAAGTAAGTTCTGGAACCCAGGTCCAGCGAGCACTTTCTCAGTCTCCTGCCCAGCCACGTGCTCTTGCTTCCCTGAAATAGATTTCGCTTTCCTTTCGGTATACCTTAGACTAATTTCTCTCTCTCAAATCATATCTTGAATCTTCTCATAAGTCATTCTTCTTCATCCTACACCCTGTTTTCCCAAGTGGTCTCCATACTCTCCAGCTAACCTCCTGCCATAACCTTGACCCCACCCCTGGTTCTGCCTTGTACCCTTGTTGTGGGCTGCCTGTCTCCACAACAGCTGGGCGATAGAACTTGTCCACTTCAGTTTGATCTCTGGTGAGGCTGCCTGTAGAGTGTATGCCTCCCGTGCACGGCGCCGCCGAAACCACAGCTCAAAGCAGAGCCCGCTGTCCCCGATGTTTTCTGTTAACCCCATGTCAGCAGTCTGAGAAAGAGCAGAGGAGAGTGGGTGAGGATGGAGTGAGTCCTGGTTAGATGGTACCACATGGAAAAGCATTACACTTAGCCTTGCATCTGTTAGATGTTCAGTAAATGGTTGCTCAACACCTACCATGGGCCAAGTGCTCTACATTAGTCTCCTTAGCAACCATAATTTACAGAAGGGGAATGCCCAGAGACATGAAGCAACTTGCCCAAGGGCTAATCATAGCTTATTAGAGAAAGAAAGTTCAAACCTATGTCCGCTATTCCAAACCTAGGCTTTTTTCTTTATATTGTAATACCCCCTGAAGACCTAGAACTAGTGTAGGGGGACAAAGTCTAGAAACCCTTAGAATCATGCCACACAGCTTAATCTAGGACCATAGGTCGCTACTGATGTTTGTCTGGATACCAGGGCTGTTTCCCTAAAGCAGAGCCTCCCTCTTGGCTTCTTCAGTTCCATCAAGTTACATATACAGTGTCCTTTTTCCTTGTCCCCCAGGGACCACCCATGACTCAAAAGGCATGTGTGTTCTTAGTGGGAAGGGTCCTGCTCCCTTCTGGCTTGGAATACCTCATGAATCTCCTGCATGAATGATAAGGAAAACCTCAAGGAATAGACCTATGACAGGGACTTCTATCACCCCAACACCCTAACTGATGGTTGGTTACAGGCGAAAGCCTGTTCGAGATTATGCAGATTCTGAACATGGGTTGGGGTTGAATTTTCAGAACATCTTGAGTTCTCAAGAAGAGCATGACTTCCTGTCCTGTTCCCCACTACCCCTCCTTCCTGCAGGTGTTGTACCTTAAAGGCCTGCTTGTAAACAAAAGTCTCCGACCCCCCCTCAGAGCCCTTGAGTTTGCTGAACAGGAGGAGATGCTCAAAGAGGAAGACATGGCGAAGGCACTTCTTTCTGCCACAGATGACGGTGAAGGGGTCCCGGTGCAGAAGCTGTCCCTGTTCCTTCAGATCTGTCTGGAGAAAGGAAAAAAAAAGTCATTGGTCCTGGAGCCCTTTGTGTATATTTTATGGGGAGTAAAAATGGGATTTATAGGGCAAGGGCCTAATGACTCATTCTAAAGGCAGAATCAGGAAATCAGGGAAGCCCTTGGCCTAGAATCCACCAACTGGTCACCCTGCACAGCGTACCTGGCCTAGCAGCACAGCCTGTCTCTCAAGACGGAAAGCATATTGCATAGTAAGGCTCACAGCCTCCCGTGAGAAGCCTTTGAATGGTGGGGATGAAAGCATCATTTTGCCCCAGGAAGAGAATCAAGAAAGAATTGATGGAGAAAGTGGTCTATCCCAGAGGAGGTAGGTTTCCAACCTGTTCTGGAACCTCAGGGCTGGAAAGAGACTAGGTAGAGAAGAATAAGGTATGTGTTGAGTGTTGAGATGCAGGAGGAAGTGCAGGGTAGATTGAGAAAGATAAGAATCAAGAAGAATAGGAAAGCACAGGCAGATATAGAATCATGGGATGATGGGCAGGACATAGCTTCTTTATTTATAGACGAGTAAACGGAGGCCCACTGAAGTTCAGTGTCTTCACTATGGCCATCCAGCTGGTTAGAAATTACAGCCTGGAGCCCTCTGACCATGAGTCTAGTTCTCTCATCACCAGCCCACTCTGCTTCTGAGGCCACAGGACTAGGTAATTTGAGCTGTAGTGACTGGAGCTTTGGCCTCACCTCGCAGCCACGCACTGCCTCCACGGCCAACAGGTCTCTGCCACGGGTCTCTTGTTCCCGGAGCAGCTGCACGGCAGCCCCAAGGGCCTGGCGCTCAGAACTCAGTTCAGGCCCAGCTTCCCTTAAGAGCTCCTCCAGGAGCCGCGCATACCGAGCCAGCTGCTCCAGGGGCTGCTGCAGGGCCCGGGGCAGGTGAGGGCCACCCTCTGTGGAGCCCTAGAATGGGGAGGAGACAGACAGGGATGAGGGGAGGGGCTGGAGCTGGTGGAGGCTGAGGTCGGCGGGGAGGGTGAGTGGTACTCCAGGCTTTTGGGGGTAGATGAAGCAAAGAAAACCTTCCCCTAGAAAGAAAGCAGATAGGGGGGCTGCAGGAGATTCAGTCATCCTCTATATCTTGCTGGGAAATAAAGAAGGAATACAAATAATCCCTTATAGCCTCTGGCTTTTAACTTTTGAAAAGTTCACATGTTTTGTTGTGAGGTCTTTTGATCCTCAGAGCACTCTGTGAATTAGATATAGTAAATATTGCCCCCATTTACCAATGTAGAATTGGGCTCAGAGGAACCAAGAGTCTTGCCTAGTCCCTCAGGTGGACTGGATAAGAACCCAGTCTCACCTGCCTCCCAGTCCAGTGCCTGTCCCACCCTCAGCAATTCTGGGAGGTTATTGGTAGGTGACATTCCTGGGCACATCCAGAAAAGCTCCCCATCCCCCCTCCCATCCCTGTGAGATTTTGAGGTTGGGTGGGTTTTACACCTTCCTGGCTCCTCCCTTTCTTATGAAGGTTGGAGAAAGGGTTACCTTGGTCAGGGGGCCGAGTGCAGCCAGGCCATTCTCCAGTTTGTGTCGGTGCTTCACATACTGGGCGTAAAGGCTGAACTGGTCCCCCTGTGCCGGAAGAGAAAAATGCCATCCCTGCAGACAAGCCCTTCCCTTTGCTCCTCTACGTTCTCACTGCAGCCCAAAGGAGAGGCAGGCCACCAGGGGGCACTCAGTCTGCCTAGGGAATGACAGCTCCTGGCTCCGGTGGAGACAGTGAAGGCCAGGCAGCCCTGGAGACAGGGACACAGAGGCTGAGTAGGTCCAGAGGAGCCCAGGGAATAGCACTAGGCCCCAGAATCTTAGACCATACATTTGGGTGGGGTGGGTGTGGGGGTGGGGGGACAGATACTGAGAAGGAGGACCAAGTAGGTGGGGCTGAAACATTCGAAGGGGGAAGACCTGGAATAAGTTTTAGAGTCTCACTCACATGGCGAAGGAAGCAGGCCCCAATGCGCAGGGGGTGGGTGGTGCAACCTTGAAGCTCCCGCAGAAAGTGTGTCCGATGGAAGCTTCGAAGCCTCTCCCGGACACTTAGGGCGGTGGCCCAGGTGCCCCGCAGTTCAGGAGTCAGCTCAGACCCAGGGGGTGGCACTGGCTCACTCAAAGTGGCCACATACTCCTGCTCACAGGCAATCAGTTCAGACACCAGACGCTGCTGGGCACTGCAGGTACAAGCAGTAGCAGAGGAGGCTGGGGCGTGAGAGGGAGCCACCACCCCCAACAATATCCTATGCTTTTCCTGCTGGGCAGTTGGGCCTGCCTCTTGGGCACCAGTTAGGCTGGGCTCTCACCTGATGCTTCTCTTGCGCTCCATCCGGGGGGTGCCTACTCCCCAGGGCCCATCTGGACCCCCGGCCCGGCCCAACAGCACATGTTCCCGGGGTGAGCACGTCCTGTCTACCACCTCGGTACTGGTGACCTCCAGGCCTCGGATGAGCACGGTCCTAGGTGGCCTGCCCTCTGCTTCTGGAGCCAGTTCAGGGCCCTCCTCCTCATAGTCTTCCCCACAGGGGGCCAGGGAGCAGTGGGATGGGGCTGCCCGTGGCCCAGGGCTGCTGGGGAGCAGCAGGGAGCTGAGGCTGGGGGAAGGGCTATGAGGGCCCCGCTGGGCCCCTCCGCTGCTGGCACTGTCTGCCCGTCGTCGCCGGTGGCCCCGCGGACTGGCCTCCTCTCCCAGCTGTTGCTGAATCCTCCTCTCCAGCTCTTGGCAGCGGGCCCGGCAGCGGCCCCATTCTCGCAGGGCTGCTGGGCTGCCCAGGTCCAGGGCCAGGGCCCGCATCTCCTGGAAGGTGCCAGCACTGGGCTCTGGAGCCCGCCGCAGGGCCAGGGCTGCCAGCACGGCCTCCCGACCCGGCCCTGCTCCTGCCAGTCTGGCGGAACCTTCATCCACCCATTCATGTGCCTACAAGGCCAAAGGGGTTGGGAATGGGGAGAGGAAGGAGTGAGATCCAGTGCGGCTCCCACACACTGCCCAGGGACAGCTCCTGTCCTCTTGCCGATGGCTTCTCAATGCCTATTACCTTCCCAGTCCTCTCAGAACACATCCCCTCACTATTCCAGCATCACTGCCTGACCGTGCCCCTCTGAGCTGGTATGGAGACAGCAGCCTAGATGAAAGAATAGCCACCACTTATATAGAATTTCTGAGTGGCAGGCTCTGCATTCAGTGGTTTTTATATATTGCTTATAGAATCCTCACAGCAGCCCTGCGAGGTAGGTGCCTGTGAAGGCACATTCCGGTTTGGTATCTTGTCCCAGATTATTCATCAAGTAGGCGGCAGAACCAATAAAGCCAAAGAGATGGCCTCCTGAGTCCCTGCTTTTAACAAATGCCGGATCAGCCTCTTCAGGCAGAAGAGCACAGTGATGGGCATAGAAAACAGGGCCTGCACACACCTGCTGGAAGAAGCGCTGTAGCCGCAGGGCCCGGTGGAGGCCACTCTCCACCTGCTCCAGCCGCTGTTCAAAGACATCCAAAACCTTCTGGGAGGCACTGTCCTCCTCCAGGTCCAGGGCCTCCCGCGCCTGACCCAGGCGCTCCTAGAGAAGGGAGGCTATGCTCAGACCTGGTCCTCAGCCCCTCTCCATCTCCCCCTCCCTCCCTGCATGTCTCTTCTCACCCACCCTTCTCCCCCTTCTCACCTGAACCTCAGCACTAAAAGCCCGGAATCGGAGCTCTGTCTCCTGCAGGGCAGACAGGGAGTCCCCGGGAGCAGCAAAACTCACCAGCTGCTCCTCCCCTGGGCCTGACAGCCACTGCAGCACCTAGGACAGATGGGGTGAGAGAGCAGGGCTGTGTGGGAGGAGGAGGCCATGCAGAAGAAGGAAAAGGAAAGCTGAGATCCAGCTTCCACCACACCACCCCAATCTGCAGAACCCTGGGCAGACCGTTTCATCTCAGCTGTAAAGTGGGAAGAACAGTGAATGGCGGTAGTTTCCGTAAGGCCAAGTAAGAAAGTGAGTAAGAGATCTTTGCAAAGCACCAGGTGAAGGGGAAGCTGGGCTGGCAGGAAACACCAAGGCAGGTGTGTTAGGGTTCCAGGGCTCAGCATGGAGGTGACACAGATAAAACTGGTGTGAGCCTG
The DNA here is from genome assembly GCF_057876585.1 of Rhinolophus sinicus. Lineage (NCBI taxonomy): Eukaryota > Metazoa > Chordata > Mammalia > Chiroptera > Rhinolophidae > Rhinolophus > Rhinolophus sinicus. The sequence continues at coordinate 130,118,485 of NC_142503.1, forward strand.
AGGCAGGATGAGGGGATGAGGCTCCAAAGGAGGGCCAGGGGAAATTTCACATGACCAAACCCAGTGATGGGTGGGCGGGGGACCGAGGGACCAGGCTTGGAGAGATGGCCCAAGAGGTGTGTGTGTGCGTGCACGTGCGTGTGTACAGCTCTAGTTGCCTATTATGGGCTCTAGGGACTCATGTTGGTTCTGGGATAATTGACCAAAAAGGAATGGTAACTTTTAACTCTGAACAAAGGCTGGAAGCTGGGTGAGACAGCCTGAGGATGAGAAGGCAGAATGTTCCTAATAACCAGGGCCAACAAGGAACACTTCTGTCGTCCTTTGTTGAATTCATTCGGTCATCCGAACACCCCTGTAAGTGTTATTATCCCAGTTCTACAGATGAGGACTTGGAAACTCGAACACGCTTCAAGACTTGTCCAACATCTCACTCCTAGCAGAACTAGAACTCAAACTGAGCACTTCAGACTCCAAATCCTATATGCTAACGGTTTTTAAACGGTGGGGGGAAACAGCTAATAATCACGCAAGCCAACAAACAGTAGGAGATACAACCTGTTGGATACTGGCATGGAGAAGGCCAATATGAAGAAATCCCAGGAAACAGAGAGTTCTGCCGCCACCACCCCCACCCTGGCTATTGACATTAGTCCTGAGATGACCCTTCCCTGATACCCACATGCAGGTCTATGAGGTGTTCACTCACCATGCTTGGGGCTAAAGAGAAACAATCAGACTTCAAAGCCCCCTCTACCCCACATGGTAGGGTGGAGAGCAAATCCCTGTGGGAGTCTTAACCTCAGAAGAGAAGAATCAAGGTTCAGAGAAGCCAGCCTTATCCCTGAATCTTCCCCACAGATGCCTTGGTTCCAAGGCATTTGGGGCTTTCATTTCATTGCGCTCTCCTTCCAAGGCGGAGGGAGGTAGGGTCCAGACTCAGGTTTGGGAGATGACATTGTATAAGGAATTGAGGGAGCACGGGTGGCAGTGCAGCGAAAAGGCTGGTATCAATAGACGTTTATTATTATCATTATTATTTTTTTTATTTTTACGTTTATTATTTTTAAGCTAAGGAGGTAGGCACTTCAGAGTCAATCAGCTCTTCCCAGAATCCCCTGGGATACCAGAGCATCTCTCACAATCTCTAAGGATCCCTGATCAAACAAACAGTGGGGAGGGGAGGATCTGGCTTCTCTTTGTGGGGCCTAAGATGCTATCTGCCTCTTGTTGAATCTCACACTGACCATGACCAACCTCCAGCGAAGGTGAGGACAGAGGGAGAGCCAGTCAACCAAGCCAGGTTAGGAGAACATCATCAACTAGAAGTATCAGTGGAAAAGGGGTTGCCGAGTCAGAGGGGTCTGGGGGTCCTGGCTCACCTGCTGGAGTCGGCACAGGCGTTGCCGCTGCTCCTGCTGTTGCACGTGCAGGTTGGAGAGGCGCACGAGCTGATGAATGGCTTCATCCACCTCCTGGTACAGCGTAGCTGGGCCTGGGCCCTCAAGCCTGGGGAAGGAGGGGGGAAGAATGAACCATTGCGTTGTCAAGCACCCCCTCTTCAACCCTTGCATCCCAACAGGAGTGGTGGCACAGCCTTGTGGGTCAGAGTATGGCCCTGGATTTGCATCCTGACTCTTCCATGTACTGACTAACCTTGGCCAAGACATTTAACATTTCTGACCCCCCAAATCCCCATTTGTAATTGTAACTAGCATGTAAGGACCTTTGGAGGGTTATGAGGTAATAAGTGGAAAAGCATGACATCTTGTCCAGATACACGCTCAGTAAGAATGCTCTGGCAGTTAAGATTTATTGGCAGCCCTCGATGTGTCTCCACCTGCTACGTCCACCTGCCCCTGCCCACCATATTCATCCCTCGTACTTGCTGCTGTGCGTAGAACGCAGCCTCATCAGGATGGCTCCCCCGTCCCTCTGCAGCTCTGTCAGCCGGGGATCTGCCAGCACCTTCTGCAGGGGCTCAGGCATTCCTACCGCCTCCTGGGAGCAGGGAGCAGTTAACAGTTGGGGTCCCACCAGAGTCCACACCCCATGCCCTTTCATCCCATTTCATTTCATACCTCTCCTTCTGGCTCTGCTGCCCCTTCCAGCTCCGCAATGGCTTGCCGTACAGAGCCCAGCACACCTCGGCACAGGTGGCACAGCCTTGCCACCTCCTGAAACATGCACACGGGAATGGAGTCCAGGGATAGAGTTTAGGATAAGGAGCCCAAGCCCTGGGGTAGAAGTGGGGCGGCCACAGAGACTTTAATAGAGGCAATGCTGGGTTCAATTCCTGATGCTGTTGCTTACTAATTGGATGACCTTGGGTGGGTCCAGAAATGTCTTTGAGCCTCAGTTTCCTCAACTGTAAAGTCAGGACAGGACACATAGGATCAGGCAGCCCGATGGCTCAGTTGGTTAGAGCCGAATTCTTTCTTTTTTTTTTTTTAAAGATTTTATTGGGGAAGGGGAACAGGACTTTATTGGGGGAACAGTGTGTACTTCCAGGACTTTTTTCCAAGTCAAGTTGTTGTCCTTTCAGTCTTAGTTGTGTCGGGTGCAGCTCAGCTCCAGGTCCAGTTGCCGTTTTCTATTTGCAGGGGGCAGAGCCCACCATCCCTTGCGGGAGTTGAACTGGCAACCTTGTGGTTGAGAGCCCACTGGCCCATGTGGGAATCAAACCGGCAGCCTTCGGAGTTAGGAGCATGGAGCTCTAACCGCCTGAGCCACCCAGCCGGCCCCAGAGCCGAATTCTTAACAATAGGGTTGCTGGTTTGATTCCCACATGGGCCAGTGAGCTGCGCCCTCCACAACTAGACTGAAGACAATGAGCTGCCAGAGGGGCGGCCGGATGGCTCAGTTGGTTAGAGCGCAAGTTCTCAACAACAAGGTTGCCAGTTCAATTCCTGCATGGGATGGTGGGCTGCGCCCCCTGCAACTAAAGATTGACAACGTTGACTGGACTTGGAGCTGAGCTGTGCCCTCCACAACTAGATTGAAAGAACAACGACTTGCAGCTGATGGGCCCTGGAAAAACACACTGTTCCCCAATAAAAATAAAATAAAATAAAATAAAATAAAATAAAATAAAATAAAATAAAATAAAATAAAAATAAGATACACAGGATCTTGTGAGGTTTAAAGAGACGCTGCTACATATAAGTACCTAGCATGGGCCTAGCGTTGTGCAGTTTAGTAAACATGAGTCTCCTTTCTTGTCTACACTATTCAGATCCACGTCCCACGACACAGCTTAATGACCATGTTACAGACCCCCTTTAATACTCGGCTCAGATCATGTTTACACCTCTTCGTGAATACTCACAGTACTTAAATTCATAGAATCAGAGATTTTATCCTAATTGCTACACTTTGCAGGTGAGGAGCCTGAGGCCAGGATGTTGGTGCAGTGAGCAGGTACAGAAAGGCTCCATCTCCAGAACTGAGGTACAGTAACTCATCCAAGGTCACATGGAACCAGAACCAGTCTTCCAGATTCTCAGCTCTTTCCAGGACCGTAGTGACACTATTTTGTACTTTTCTCTAGTTGTTTCTGACTTATCTCCCACCAAAAATCATATGCAGCGTAATGTCATGTTAAAAATTTATTTAACATATTCCTCCCATCTCTTCAGTAACCCATGCGTGGTATGTACACAAATTTTTCTCATGGTTTGTGAGCCATAAATATTTGTTGAGTTGAATGGATGGGAAACCAGTTTTACCCAACCCCTTGGTCATATCAGAGATCTGCCTTCTCCCTTAGAATGTCCTCAGGTGCGTCAGTGCTGGCTCTCAGTGTCCCGAATGGGGGAGGTGAAGCTTACCTGGTGTGTGTTGACCCAGTGGCTGGGAGAGGGCTCCCTGTGACCTCCCAAGTCCCATTGCAGCTCCTCCGGCTTGGCCACTCTTTTCAGATCATTCTCTGACAGCAGCTCAGCACCCTGAAGTCATATGAAGGCTGTGGCTTTCTCGCCTGGGCACCCAGGGGTTCAGGGACCACCCTGGGGCTCCAGCCAGCTTCTTTTCCTCTCTCCACTACTGAGGGGGACAAGGTGGGAGTGAGGGCTCAAACCTGAAATCCATGGAGCTCAGTGGGAGGGTCATCATGACTGAGAAGCAGCAGCCGCTGAACAAGGGGAGGGTCTCCCGAGTCCTATAGGAGGGCAGAACCCTAAACTGTGGGCAACTGGGTGGCCTGGGATGGCCTCTGGGGAAGAGTTAGGATGAGAAGTACCTGTCTCAAGGGGTTGATTACCTGAAGTTGACTCAGGACAGGAATGAGAGCTGGAGGCAGGGGAGGTGCCTTGCGAAGGTCTAGCAGGACAGACAGCCCCAGTATCTGTAGGTCAGGCCTGTGGGGGCAGGAAGAGCCAGGGAGGCAGTGTGTGTGTGTGTGTGTGTGTGTGTGTGTGTGTTCAGAAACAGTGGCACAGGGTCTGGCTTTAGTGTTACTAGTTCTTGGGAGAAGTTAGTTCCTGGTACATTTGGGAGGCAATGGTCAAAGGGCCAGAGCCTGGGAGGTGTGTCCCAGAGCCAATGACATAGCAATCAGGACTCTATACTCATGGCTATGGGGCATAGGATCAGGGTCTAGAACATTAGGAATCCTGTGCTCTGGAAAGTATAGATTCAACACCAGCATGTAACATGGTCCCTAATAGGTTCTTGGTGCTCAATAGTTGCTGAATGAGTGAATCAATGTCCTGATAATCTAGCTAGTGTCTCAGGATACTGAAAGTCGGCAGTGTTGATTTTTGAGAATCAGTGTAGATATCTTGGACATTAGGGGTGAGGCAAGTCAGAAGTTAATGACTTGAAAACCTGAGTGTTGAAGAAGTAGGTGTCCTAGAGTTCAGGAGATCAGTGTCCTGAAAAGAGAGAGGGTCAAAGTCCTCATGACCCAGGAGGTTAGTGGCCTGGGTGTGAGCGCTGGGCCTCGGTTACCTGAGCAGTGAGTGGAGGTAATGAAGAGCAGAGCTCAGCATGTCTCGGGAGGGTGAGGGCTCCTCAGGAGAGCACGGTGGGGTAATGGTCAGCAGAGCTCGCCCGCTCTGGTCCACCCCTCCTGAGGACACAAAGTGGCAAGGCTGTCCTGGCTGGGGCAGGACATCACAGCCACCCTGCCTCCCTCTGCAGCCCACCCCAACTGCTTCTCTTTCTTTAACTCCTTTCCCTTCAATCACTGATGCCCACTGACCAGTCAGGATGAGGAATCCAGATGCCATCAAGTCCCAAGCTATGTCAGGGTCATCAGAGATGGAGACAGGAGGGGCCTCTTCTGAGATGCTGTCCATTCTCACCTCCTGCACAGTCTCCAAGGGTGGTGTTGGGGGATCAGGGAGGAGTCCTTCGGGATCTGTGGATCCTGCACAGACACAGGTAGAGCTAGGGGCCTGAAGTGACGCTGGGTATGGCTGTTCTGCTCCCAGCCTCATCTCTGCTCCTCCTCTAGCCCTCTTTCTGAGGCGTAACCTACGCAGACCCTTGCCCCACTGGTCTGTGTCATCTCACCTGCCATGCACACCAGTCTTGGATCCTCCTGCTCACTCTCTCTGGCCTTCTCTTCTATAGGCTCACAGGCTTCGGGGGGCCGAGACTCTTCTTCATCTGCTTGTTTGACTTCTTCTTTTGGCTCAGATTCTGGCTTCCCCGAGCCTTCATGTTCTTCCTTAACCAGGTTGCCTCCTGGAAGCTTGCGCTCATTTGGTGAGGGCAGACTGATGAGGACTCCCTGTTGGCTGGTCTCTTCCTTGTCTCCAGGGCTCAGCGGGACACTGTCCCCTCCTCGGCTAAGAGCCCCTTTGCTTGCAGCTCGCTTCTTTCTCCTGTTTCCTTTGCCTGTTCTCCGAGGAGTGCCAGGCGGTCCTTCGGCCCCCTGGCTTGCTCCTCCCACAACCTCCCCTGTCCTCAGGGGGCAAGATTCAGAGGCTTCCCCCAGAGCCTCTGCTGGGGGATCAGATGCCTCCAGAACTGCTGCCTCTGGGAGGGCCTCAGCTCCTGGGGGAGACCCAGGGGAGGCTCCACTGCTGCTCCCCTCACCAGGTGGACGTGCCCCATCCTGGTCCCGAGGCCCTAGACCCTTCTGGTGCATCCATGCTCGGTGTCTCCGGTGCCGGCCCTTCCCTCCAGCACCCTTGCGGGTGGGTACCGTCCGGGTCCTGGAGAGGCCCGAGGAGCTCTCAGCATCCACGGGGCTCCCCCTGACAGGTAGTGTCACCTCCAATAGCTCCACATACTCGCCTTCAGGTCCTTCGGCAGGGGCATTGTGCCCATCGCCAGGACTCCTGGTACCCAAGGCCTCCTCAGGAAGTGGAGGGCTGGGGAGCCCTGGGGGTCCGGAGGGAAGTTCTGGGGGCAGCGTGCTTGGCCGATGTCCTACCATGAGGCCTTCTTTGTGCACAAATCGGGGGCAGATGAGTTCAGCCCAGGGCAGCCGCTGAATCCCAGAGGGCGCAGAGAGTAGGCAGGTGCTGAGGCGACCTGTAGGCCGGTCCTTATTGATACCTTGTAGCCACTCAGGTGTGAACAGATAGGCACAGGCCTCACTGGGCACAGGCAGCTCCTGAACACGCCCACCTCCTGGGGCCAGGCACTTAAGTACTAGGCGGGGTGCTTGGGCTGCTGAGGGCACCACTTGCAGGTAGAAGTCCCCTGGGCGCAGCAGCTGCCAGGGCAAGGCTGCTAGCTGCACCACCACTTGCTCGTGTAAGCAGAGGGGCCAGCCCTCATGGAAGAAGAGAAAACCGCTGTACTGGGCCTGGGGAGAGAAATGGGAGGCTGTGCTCAGGCCTCTGCTAATGAAACCAACAGGAGGGGGCAGTTAAAATGGGACCATCATAGGCAGGAGTGGCCTTATGCCTGGTGGGTTATAACTCCAGGAGAGCAGGAGGGGATATCTTGGGGTGCTTATGTGACAGAGGAAGGGCTCGGGAGGTCTGTTTTCTGGTGGTAGGAAGCTAGTTCCATGTGTAGGAGGATAAGAACTGAGTCATTACAAAGACATGGTCAGCGGATGCCATTGTCTTGGAGGAGTCAAAACTCTTTGGAGGTCTTTATATCTGTAGAAGTAAAGGATCTCTGTTGAGCGACATCTGGAGGAGTTAGTATCTTGAGAAATACACATGAGGAAAAATATGTCTGGAATTAGGTCTGAAGGGTCAGAGTCTTTGGGAATTGATGTTTCTTAGGGGGTCAATATTTGGTGGAGATGAGTTTTTGCATGTGTGCTAGTATCTGAGGGGCAGTGCCTCTGGGAGGGAATCAGTATGGGGAGGTGGCGTCTCTAGGCGGGGGTAAATTAGTTGGCCTCACTAGCCTCTGGAGTGAGGCAGAGAATCTTAGGGGAGCTAGAACCGGGATGCACAGACACTCACACAGGCTTCCTGCTGGACCTTGGCAAGCAGGTGCTTGGCGGGCACCAGGAAGTCCAGAGTGTACCTCAGCGCATCCTCCCGGTAAGTCCTCTCCACCACCTGGAACACCTGGCCCAACAGTGTGGGTGCTGTCGCCTCGAAGGGTGGGTACAGGGCAGCAAGTGTGCTCTGCACACAGTCCTCCACTGGCTCGGGCTCCTGGGAGAGATAAGACCAGGCTGCAGATCTGTAGAGATCACCCAAGCATGGCTCCTTGGGACCCACTGTGTGCAGAGAGGGAACTCAGGAAAGGGTGGCTGAATAACCCCAGGATGGGAGTAGGGCTGGGCCAGTCAGAATCCACAGGCCTCGCAGTGCACTCTATGCAAGAGCTCTGAGACCTTGGCTTTGGAGATCCAGAGAATTTGCTGTGAATGTCTCTGATCAGGGCTGTCCCTGATTCTTGTGAATCAGGGCAATTGCATAGGCTCCCCCCCCCCCCCCCAGAGAAGTGACAGGCTCCTGGGCCATCAAGTGACTTACTGATGGCTAAGAGCTCTGGAGGGTGGGGGGCTTTTACACAGACATTCTGCAAGCCCCTCCTCACAGGGCCTACCATCCGGAGACCCCCATCTTAAGTGGCTGTGACACCACCCGTGAACAATCACGTGCTAGAGATGGTCAAGTGGAGGGCTGTTTGTCTTGAGTCTTTCTAGCACCCCTCTCCACTCTCCCAGAGTGGCTGTGAAGCAATCACCCACTCCCAGAGCATGTGGGATTGGGTTACAAAGAACTGGGTGGGGACAGTTGAAAGAGGAAAAAGTCACAAAAGAAACATGTGGGGAAGGGAAGAGCAGGCCTTGGTGGTTTGTACTGGAGCTGAAATCTTTTGATTCCAGCAGGACTTCTCTGCCAGCCTCCACCTGGAGCCACAGTTTCAAAAAGACTCAGCCCTGCTTCTTCCAGACTAGCCTCCCTAAGTGAAATCAATGGGTTATCTTTCTCCATACCACAGGCTAAACAACCACCCCTCAGGCTATTCCTTTGTAAACTTATTTCTCTTTCAAGATGTCTTTAAGTTCCTTTTATCAGATTTCTTTGCTGTAAATGGGCAAGGGGATGTTCACTGCAGATCTTTTTCTAGTTCTTTACCTACCCCCCACCCAGCCTGGCCTTTTCCCTGAAGACAAAACTGCATACCATTTTACTTTGAGTCCCTTCAGCCAGAGTTGTCTGCCAGTCCCGACCATGAGAAGCTAGGGTAGCCACTCCAAAGAGGGACATTCAGCGCGCCACACAAAGACCCGGCCCCAAGGTGTGTGGGCGAGCAGACAGAACCCCCCTGTGTTCCGGAGACCCGGCCAGAGCAGTGAGCGTGGGTGGGGGTAGGGTGGAGATAGGCGGGGGTAGGCAGAGTGGGGCGACTGCTCCGAGTCCAAGAGGGGGGAGCTAGAGCTGGAGCAGCGAGGCAGCTGCAACCCATTAGGGGCGGTGAGCTCATGGCTGAGCGTGAGTCTCAGCCACAGGAAACGACAGCAGTAGGAGGGGAGGAGGGGTCTGGGGTGGGAGGCGGCGGGCAGGAGCACAGAGACAGGGCCTCCAGCCGGCGGGGACCAAAGAGAAGACCAGAGAGACTGAGTCAGCTCTCCCTGGCCCAGTTCCTCTTTCTTCTTGCTCCAACCTCCCTGCCAGGGGGTGCCCTTTCTTCTGTGGAGGAGCAGCCCCGGTACTACTCCTACCCCTCCTCCACTCCCCGCGGGGAGCGCCCCCAGGCAGGGCCTCTCCCTCTCCTCCACTCTCTGCAGTGAGCGCCCCCTAGGCGGTGTCCTCCCCACCCCACCCCCCGCAGTGGGCGCTCCCTGGCAGTGCCTACTCCTGCAGTGATTCTTCAGAGAGTACTTCTGGAGTGAAAGTTCGCAGTATATGCCCTCCTGCTCCCTGTGCCCTGAGTTGCGGCAGCGAGGGTTCCCTATCCCCTGGAGGGTGCACCCGCCAGGGCTTCTCTGCAGCGGGAATATTCTGAGACGGCTTCTGTTCTCTGCGGCGTGAGCTCCGGGGCATTCCCTGTCTCCCCCACCGACCCCCATCTCTTGTCTGCTCTGGCAGCGTCACGCCCCCTGGCATTGTGGGCCCCCCTCCCCAGTCTGTCTACTATCCTGAGGCAGCTTCTCTTCTCCGCGGGAATTTCCCTCTTTGGCCTTGTCCCTGGCCCCATCCCAGCCCCAGCTGTGGCTGGTCCCCCAGGGCCGGATGGGTGGGTCCGGCTCACCGGGCTGGGGACTGGGATGGAAAATGGTGGTTCCAGGCAGGTCAATTCTCATGACCCGAGGCCAGATCCCATCCAAGGCTGCTGCAACACCCAACCCGCAGGGGTCTCCCTCGGGTAAGGAGCTGGGACCGGGAGGGGGAGGGAAGATCCTGCAAAGGAAGGCACAGGTCAGGATAGAGGAGGGCGAGGGGAGGTGTATGGATTAGGGGAGAGACCAAACGGAGGATGGGGGAAGGGGCGGAGAAGAGGAAGAAGAAAGAAAGGGTAAGGGCAATACCCTGTGGGGACAGAGCCAGACAGTGGGGCAGACAGATCAAAGAAAAGAAAGGGGGGATGGGAAGGAGGAGAGTCCCAGGAGCTCCCAACAGTCGAAAGCAGGAGCGGGACGCACCAAGCTGGGGACTTGCGGCCCAAAGCGGGCTGCGCGAAGGCGGAGAGGACACCGGGGTTGCGACGCGGGACTCACCATGGCTCCGCGCGGGGTCGCGTCCGACGCTCGGGCGGGCGGGGCCGGGTGCGCCGCCGCCTCCCTCCCGCCGCTCGCGTCTCGCCGAGTCTGGCTAGGGGACAGCTCCGGCCGCGGCAGCGGCTCGGCCCGCTTGGGCTCCCAGGCCGCGGGGCCCCGCCAGGGAGGGCCGAGACGGCCGCCCCTCCCCACCCCGCCCTTCAGTGCCCGCCTCCGCCTCGGCGCCGGACCCCCTGCCGGGACTCCCCCTGTCGGGACTCCCTCTCCCGCGCGAAGCCTCTCCGCCGCTCCCCCGACGCCCTCAGCCGATCTGCCCAGCTCTCCAGCAACCCTCTTCCTCCCCCAACCCGCCCTCGAGTGGGTAGCTGAGACCCTGACCCTCGGAGGCCCGCCCCGCTGTGGATGCCCTTCTTTTCCCGCCACCGCTTCGCTCCCTGCGGGGACTGTTTAGTCCTCGAAAGAGATACGCCAGAGGCTGGGGCGTCGGTGAATTCCCTGGGCTGCCCAGTCTAGGACTGGAGTCGTTTGGCGCCCGGAAGCCTCCCGTCTCTAACTCGCCTGGGAACCTCTTCTCCCTTCGGTTGCCAGATTTAGGCAGAACCTGGGGCTCAGAAAGAGACCCCTCCCCCGCCCCAGGTCCCTGCCCGCCTCGGGTGGAGCGGAGGGCAGGGCAATGGGGATTCCTCCCACCCTCCAGGGGCTTGCTGGTCCTCTTTCCTCTCGGTTCTCCTCTGGCCTCTAGCATTCGGCCTCTAGCATTCGGGCTCTGACAATGGCCTCCTCTGTGCGGCCTGGGGAGGGCGGGGGCGGGGGGGAGGATTAGGAAGCTTTGAAGGCTTGGGGTGGGCATCGTGGCTGAAGGGGGGCAGGGTTCCTGGATCGGGATCCTCCTGTTAGGGTGTGCACTGCCGCGAACATTTTCTGAGTTCCTTGGTCGCTGTCCTATCCCCTCCGCATCCCACATCTCTCCTCTTTTCAGCTAGCGGAGGGAAGGCACCAGAACCCCAGTCAGACTCCATGATTTGACACTGGATGCCAGACCCTCCTTGTGGGGTAGTGATAGTCTCCCAGAGCCACTAGGGCTCATGGCGGTGGGGATGGCCAACTGGCACACTAGACAAAGGGGAGGGGGTAGGCTAGTTAAGAAAGTTGTAACTTCCCACCCTCCCGCACTTCTGGATGGTAAGTGAAGGCCCGGCGAGACACCCCCCACCCCACCCCGCCCTCATCCCCAGGGCTGGGGGAGGCGTAGACATAGCAGGGAGATGCCTTGTTCCTTCTCTGATGGGCACCGCGAAGCCCAGCGTGGACAGGCGGGGGTGGGTGCAGGGTCGGGGTGTGGTGGGGTAGGTAGTGCTTCCAAAGGGTGGGCGTTTGAGAGGAGATCAGTAAGCCAAATAGTCCCCAGAGAGGGCCGTGAAGGCAAGTGTCATTGCGACTGAGGGGTGACGTTTGGATGCAGCTCCTATGAGACTAGAAGGCCAGAGCTTCTAGGCAGTCGTTGGAACGGCGAGGGAGGAGGGCGTAGCGTAGGTGGGTGGGCTCTTCTCTCACCTCCTCAGAACGCTAACTCCACCCTTTCTCCACTCCGCGGGGGCTGGAAAAGAGGAGAAAGAAAATGTTTTATGGAGGCAAGATCTCTCTGCTCTTTAGCATCAAAAGAATAATCTAGGGCAGCAAGCCCTAGTGACCATTTTCCCAGCAGAGTTAGAGGCAGGGAGCTCGAGCTCTTTTCTATCAATGGGTTATGGAGCCCTGAGTCACGGGAGACTCTCCAGCTTCCTTAGGATTAGTGCCCTGGAACTGGGAGAGTGAGATTTTGCTACCCCCTGGTGTCCACTCTGTAAATGCTGCCCAGTAGCTGGTTACAGAGGTCAGCACTTAGGAAACTTCCTTAGAGGATATACAGTTAACCCTTGAACAACAAATGGCCCAACGCTGCTGGCACAGTCGAAAATCCATATATAACTTTTGACGCCCCCAAAACTTAAGTTGTCTCTATGTATCTGTGGGGGGTGGGAATTGGTTCCAGGAAGCCCCACCAATATCAAAATTCATGGATGCTCAAGCCCCCTATATAAAATGGCAGAACAATGCATACAGTCAGCCCTCCACATCTGCAGACTCCCAATTGGGGATGGAAAACAGTACAGGTATTTATTGAAAAAATCCCGAGTATAAGTGGACATGGGCAGTTCAAACCGCTGTTGCTCAAGAGTCAACTGTATTATGAACCTTATTCACTTGTTTCAAATCCAGCTCACCCATTCCCAGTGTTGAGGGAGAATGAACCTTCCCTTACATTCCTTATACTCAAGCAAATTGGGAAACAGTTGGTAGAGTCTAAGGTTCCCACAATTAGAAAGTGTAATATAAATTAAGATGGCTGTGGGAGTCCATGAATTTCTGGAAAAAAAGGAGTGGATGATTGTTTTACATGGAAAAAGGAGAGCCATTGAAAGTTTTTGAACTTGTAGTGTGAGAGAGATTAGATGTAGGGTCTGGGATCCAGTTACTCCTTTCCAGGAGTTGTTTTCATCTGTGCTAAATTAAAAAGGTTTATTTTATTAAGTAAGGTGACATATACTGTGCTTATAGTGGTTAAATACCACTTTCTCCAAGAATGTGGGCTCTTACCTAAGAGAGAGCAAGAGAGAGAGAGCAGTACGTGTTTGTGTGTACAATAGAGTATGTGTTAATGTATGTTTTTGGCACATGTTGAAGGGGAAAGATTTTAATGGAGGAATTAGAGGCAGGGAATAGACCAGGCTTAGAAGCCTCTCCTGCATTCACAAACAGTTCTCACCATATTTCATCAATTTCAGATTCTCTGGGTCTTATCAAACTCCCATTTTACAGACGAAATTCTGGCTTATTGAAGTTTAGTAACTTATTGTAAGCTACTAACTTGCAATAGGTGGAGAAGCCAGGATTTGAATCCAAGCAGTCTGACTTCAGAGCCTTCACTCTCAACCACTAGGTTACAGGGCCTCATTTAGCTGTCCAAGTCCATAAAAGAAGCAGTTGGAACACCATCTAGCTATCACATTAAAGAGTGTTAACTTTATTTTTGTAGTAGCCAGTCCTGAAAGAGTTTCTAAAAGTGATAGCTATGTGTACCTATGGATCGGAGAATAAAAGCCATTTTTTTTTTTTAAGATTTTATTGGGGAAGGGGAACAGGACTTTATTGGGGAACAGTGTGTACTTCCAGGCCTTTTTTTCCAAGTCAAGTTGTCCTTTCAATCTTAATTGTGGAGGGTGCCATTCAGCTTCAAGTTGTTGAACTTTCAGTCTTAGTTGTGGAGGGCGCAGCTCAGCTCCAGGTCCAGTTGCCAGTTGCTAGTTGCAGGGGGTGCAGCCCACCATCCCTTGCGGGACTCGAGGAATCGAACTGGCAACCTTGTGGTTGAGAGCCGTTGCTCCAACCAACTGAGCCATCTGGAAGGCAGCTCAGCTCAAGGTGCCACATTCAATCTTAGTTGCAGTGGGAAGAGCCCACCATCCCTGGTGGGACTGGAGGAGTTGAACTGACAACCTTGTGACGGAGAGCCGAGTACTGGCCCATGTGGGAATTGAACCGGCAGCCTTCGGAGTTAGGTGCATGGAGCTCCAACCGCTCTCGCCACTGGGCCGGCCCCCAAAAGCTATTTTTTACCTAGACATTATTTAGGATACCTCTACCCCTACCCCTACCCCTAAATCCCCAATCTTCAGAACTGCTAAGCAGGTCAGTACAAATCTATCTCCAGTTTCTTGACATCCTTTTTCCTGGGCTCCTTGCTCACGTCCAGGTCTCTGTCCATATTCCACCTATTCTTGGGACCTTTTGTTACAAAACTTTCAGTATTCTGTGCCATACTTTCAAATGCCCCCAAGCCAAACCCAGTACCTAAGTGATTGATTCTAAGTAATTGTTACATTATCTTGTTTTTTATTTCTGCCAAAATACATTTGTATATCAAATGAGGAGTTTTGGTACCCAAAGAATCTATAATTGGTGGAATGTACCATGTTTCCCCAAAAATAAGATGTAACCGGTAAATAAGCCCTAGCACGATTTTTCAGGATGACATCCCCTGAACATAAGCCCTAATGCGTCTTTTGGAGCAAAAATTAATATGAGATCCGGTCTTATTTTCGGACAAACACGGTAGCTCTCCTAATTCCACTAACATAACTTTACCTCCCCACCATGAACCTACGTGTGTTTACACACACACACACTTCTTTCAGGCACACAGCCTGATTTATAGAAGGAACCAGTTGCTCAACAATCTGTTGGTTTTTTTTGTTTTCTTTTTTTTAAAGTCACCTTACCTGGTAAAATGTAGCCTTAAAACTCCAAGTTTGGCCAGGGAGGAAAAACCCCTATTGAGGATGGAGACTCAACTACAGTTTCTGAGTTTTAGTTTTTCTGGAGTATATTTTGTGGAAGTCTGTCACCCCTTGCCTCAAGGAAGTCCTGTTGCCTTTCTCAGTTCCTCCAGAATGCAATGGGAGACCCTGTTCAAATCAGTGGAATGACCCCCTGGATGCAGCCCAGGGCAGAGGAAGGAGGCACTGAGGTGAGAGACAGTTCCGGGCTTAATGCCGGTGCCACCACAGCTAGCCATATGCTTTGAGTCTGGGCTAGTGCATCATCACTGGCCACTCTCCCTCCTAAGAGCTCAACAGAAGCAACAAACATGGGAACACCAGGAAATAAAATCACTAAAGCTAACCGTGCATTGTGTAGATGAAAACAACCCAGAAAATGGACTGGTCTTGCAGTGTCTATGTGAGTTTTTAAAATGTCCCTTTTGTGCCCAGAAAAGAATATTCAGGGCCGGCCCGGTGGCTCAGGCAGTTAGAGCTCCGTGCTCCTAACTCCGAAGGCTGCCGGTTCGATTCCCACATGGGCCAGTGGGCTCTCGGCCACAGGGTTGCCAGTTCAATTCCTCGAGTCCCGCAAGGGATGGTGGGCTCTGCCCCCTGCAACTAAGATTGAACACGGCACCTTGAGCTGAGCTGCCCCCCGGATGGCTCAGTTGGTTGGAGCGCGGGCTCTCAACCACAAGGTTGCCAGTTCAATTCCTCGACTCCCGCAAGGGATGGTGGGCAGTGCCCCCTGCAACTAAAATTGAACACGGCACCTTGAGCTGAGCTGCCGCTGAGCTCCCGGATGGCTCAGTTGGTTGGAGCCTGTCCTTTCAACCACATGGTTGCCGGTTCGACTCCTGCAAGGGATGGTGGGCTGTGCCCCCTGCAACTAGCAACGGCAACTGGACCTGGAGCTGAGCTGCGCCCTCCACAACTAAGACTGAAAGAACAACAACTTGAAGCTGAACAGAACGAACCCCCCACAACTAAGATTGAAAGGACAACAATTTGACCATTGTTCCCCAATAAAGTCCTGTTCCCCTTCCCCAATAAAATCTTAAAAAAAAAAAAAAAAAAGAATATTCAGAGGGCCACTTTGGCTTTTAAAATTTTATGTGTTAAAGATGAAAATCAGAAATCCAGTTCTTCCTTAAGCTTTTGTATTTAACTTACAAACAAGTACATTTTAATAATCTCTTTAAAGGGTTGTATTTGATGACTATTTTGTACCATTTATAAATGTAGTTAATAAGACTCTTTTAAACAAATTTAAAATATATTTTATAAATTTAACATATTCCATGCCCTTATAAAGTAACTTGGTCATCTAAGCTAACCAACAAGACATTCCTAAATACCTAAAACCCTTATAAGTCTAACAATTTATAAATATGGTGGTTTAAGTCTTACTTTTTTTTGAATGTTCCAAAACTACTTTTAAAGGAAAAATTCCATTCTAAATCACACATCTAAACCAATTATACATTATAAACTAGAATTGCAAGGCCAATTTGTTATTGTAACAGACTAAATTCTCCTGAATACTGAAAATGCCTAAAATACCAAATAGGCACAAATTTCTTAATAAGAACATATTGATGCTATGTGTTTAATTCTCTCTTAAGTAATTCTATACTTAATTTAAAAATTTTTGGATATTTAAACAAAAACAAACTTACCCACTAGGAAATAATTATGTCATCTTAAATGGCTGAGGAGCCCCTTCCCAAGTGACTTCTTTGGAAACAAGTCATCAGTGATCCAGAGAGCATAACCAGCAGAGATTTGTCTCAAGGCTTTCAGGCAGCTCTTCTCAAACCCCCAGCTGCCCCACTGAGCTCTATTTTATACATGCTGTGTCATTACTCTCTGAATGAGCCAGTTTCACAGTCAAGGCCCCTATATTCAAGTTACACTTCGTCTAATTCTTCAACCTACACTCGGAAGTCAGAAACTCCTACCCAGGTTGCTACACCACTTGTTTGGATATAATTAATCTATTTAGGGATTCATTCTATTCTGAGTTCTTTCCACACTCTTTCCGGCTTCTGGGACCACAACTCTTACAGATATTGAATGGCTGAATTTCTCCTGGTGTTGCCTAACTGTGGTCACAGACCTCATGTTACTCCAGAGCTATGTAATAGGAAGATTAACATGTAATAGAATGGGCTTTGGGTTTGGATGACTGAAACCCAGGGGGAGGTGGGAGAAAAATGTTAGAGAATCCATTTAATTCATTATACTCTTCTGTTATTGTTTGATATGTTTCAAAGGCATTCTTTTTCCTGCCTCAGAAGCTAGGTAGTGAATCTTTGATTGCAACACCTTAGGTGTGTTTGTCTAGCTCCAAATCACAGTCCCCTCCAAAGCCATAAGGTATGTTGGGCATATGTTAGGAACCCAGTGATATGTGGAAAAAAGAAAACCCAAAAAATTTTGTGCTCCCTTAAAGCAGTACCTGGGATAGATTGGGAATTACTGGAGAAGCAAACACAAAAAAGAATGAGTTCACATAGGTATCATTTTAGATTAGGACCTTGAATGACTGGGTATGATGTTTTCATTAATCAAGATTGAGAGACTGCAGAAACAGAGGCACATTTGGAAGCAGGGCAGATCTGAGCTCAGATCTGAGTGTTTTTGTTAAGATGCCTGCAAGACACTGAAGGGGCTAGTAAGAGTACGTTGGGACATTGAGGCTAGAGATATGCTTTTGGGAGCAGGTAAGTGGCGGTTGAAGCCATGGAAATGTACCAAGTTACTCAAGAGAGTGTGGTGTGAGTTAAGAATAGGACCTAAGAATAGGACCCTGAGAAACACCATCATTTAAGGTGCAGACAGAGGAAATGGAGCCTGCCCACGACACTGGGGTGAAGCCAGAGAGGTAGAAGAATGTTGTTTTTCATTCACTTCCAGTCTGTCTTCCTTGGTCAGAAGCACAGATAGTAGGCAAGATAGTGATAGTGGTGGGCAGAGTGTGGTATGGCTGCCGCCTGGATGCTATATTTGGGGTAAAATGTGTAGGTGTGGTAGGTAGCTGGGAGCTCTGCCATCTCTTTTTCTAGAAAGCAGGGAAGGGGGTTGGGAGTCAGAATTTTTGGATTCTCTGCTTTTTCTGCCACATCACATTTCAACAATCATCTTTTCCTTATTGTAAGCCCTAGTCTTTGTAGGAAAAGCTCTTTCTAAATATGGGAAGGGAGGTGTGTGGAGGAGGCAGAGTTGGTAGAGGGAAGGAGAGGGGCTGCCTTACAGTTGAGTGAGCGTGTGTGTGTGTGTGTGTGTGTGTGTGTGTGTGTGTTTCTGTGTATGTATATATGGGTGTACATGTCTTATGTTTGTATTTATGTTCATGTATGTGTATAAAATGTGTACGTTTTTCTCTGTATCTATCAAGATAGGTATAGAAATTGAGAGGAAGCATTGGGAAACTTTTATGACAATTTGATATACTGGTTTTACATTAATTGAATCTAATAAGACAAAATTTGGCCTTGTATTTTCTATATCTGTTTTCTATATCTGTATGTTCTATTTCATTTTTCTAGTAATTCATTTTATTGTATTTCATGAAATTATTTGCCTGTGGCAGATTGCATATGAGACTGCTCCTTCACCACGGTTAGTTAGACAAACACTGATTAGGACCGTATCAAGATTCTTGGAAGGTTCTGTCTGATTCTGAAATTCCCTAGGGAGAGCAATTCACTTGAGAAGTCTGAGGTTCCTGTTCTTGGTCATACCAGTGAGGCATGAGGTCAGGTCTTGAGCACAAACAAGGGGTTCAGGCCTCAGATCTGACAGGCATCGGGGGGCTCAGCCTGATCTTCCTCTTCTCCATTCCCTTCACGTGAGATGGGACCACCAGGCAGTTCTCAAGCAGGTGGATGGCAGAGTCCAGGCTGTTCTTCCAAGCCCAAGTCTGCTCAGGGTGCTGGCCTTCCTCCTGTCTGCCAGGCAGGTGAAGCTGATGCCTCACAGAGGTAAGAAGGGGTTTCCAAACCTCCATACTTCTTCCAGACAGTAACACACACTCAATCGGGAAGAGCAGAGTCTTTTCATTGAAGCAAAATCAGACACATCCCTCTGCCCGACATAGGGAACCCAGATTCTCCCACCCTCCCTCTTCAGATAATCTCCCCTGCCTGGGATCCCTCTAAATTGTGTAACTACAGCTTTTCTAAGGTCCTGGCCTTGGTTTTCCATTTGTAACTTTATATTTTTCTTCTTTAAGACCACCTCCAAAATTATATATGCCATAGGCCCCACAAAACCTGGACCCTTCCTTGCTGAGATCCTTGGTACCTAAAGGGTCGCATGGTATCACGCACCCGGAAAGCAATGTATGCAGCAGTGAAGGGCTGAAGAGAACCACCCTCTTTCCTCATCATTTCATGCCATAAAACCTCTCTGGAATTAGGAGTATGTGAAGTTGGGTGTGTGGGAGAGCAGTGGTATTTGCAAAGAGGGTAAGGATTAGTAAAGAACTCGAAGGTGGAAATGCAGCAGCAGCAGCAGCATCAGGAGTCTGCAGAGCCTGGTGTGAGGGGAACACCTGGCCTTAGACAACATTATCCAAGGGCACAGGAACCAGCAGGTACCTCACGTCATCCTTCTGTTGTGGAGTGTCATGGGCCACGATGAAGAATGAGTCCAGGTGCTTCTTTCTACGTGCAGTCTTGGTACCTCCCCCAGGTGAGCTCATACGTGGTCAGGGACACAGGCTTCTGCCTCTAGTGGCAGTTTTCATGGCTGTTCCTGCAGGCTATGGTGGGGGTCTGGCAAGTGGCAGCCATACTGGAAAAGGATTTATGCAAAAAGGTATTGAGGCCTTTGCAGTTTTTGTGTACTTGTTGACATTGCCCATCGCTGTTTTGCCTCCCTGGGGGCTGGGCTGCATGTTCTGAGTTTCAAATCACTGAGCTGAGGTCATGTGTTTGGGCTTGGCACTGACTGGGACCTCAGCCACCCACAGGCCCAGCAGTGGGAACAGCAGCAGAGGGCAGACTCCTGCTCTGGTTTGTACCATCTTTCCTGGGGGGGACAATGCCAGAGAGGAAGAGGTAGGTGGGTGAGTAGGTATCCATGAGGGAACCTCTGCTAGCGCTTCTAAGAATTTCATACCCTAAGTCAATCATTGCAGGGCTCTTGCAGCCTCGAATATTTAAGAACACCACTGGCATTTTATTGTTCAGTCCCAGCAGATCATATGCCTTTTTATGCCCCCATTAAATACTTGTATTGTGTATCCCTCAAAAGAGTTTTATGAGGTATGATTACTTTTTATTATATATGAGCAAACTGAGCCTCAGAAGAGTTAAGGAAATTGCCCATCATTACAGAGCTAGAGAATGTCAAATACAGATTTTAATCAATGCCTCTCGGCTTCCAAAGCCCCATTCTTTCCAGACGCCCACGTTTCTTGCTTGAAACTCTGAGAAGTCAGACCACAAAAGGAAACTAATCTTGAAAGAAAAATAGGCCACAGCCTTACTCTCCCAGGCTAACTCAGGTGTTCCTGAAAGAACCAATATTAAGGTTATGGAGTCAGGCTAGTGCCTGTCTGTTCTGTGGCCCAGTTTGACTGGTAAATAGTCACTCCCAGTAAGGGAATCACTGTTCCAGCCAACAAAGCCGCGTGGTGAGCTGTGTTCTTTCCACGGCTGATGTTTTACCCTGTTGGAGAAAGTCTTGGAATGATAGAGGGTTAGAGCTGGAAGAGTCCTTAGAGATGAACCCAGTCACCTCTCTATTTTACAGATGAAGGAGCTGGAGGTCCTGAAAGAGCAACTGTCCTTCCCAAGGCCATCAAATGAGTGGCAGAGCTGGAGCCAGGAGCTCCCTGACTTTCTTACTTTCTTTTTTAATTCAAATGTATTGGGGAGACAATGGTTAGTAAAGTTACATAGGTTTCAAGTGCACAATTCTATAATACATCATCTATACATCACATTGTGTGTTCACCACCCAGAGTCAGTTCTCCTTCCATCACCATGTATTTGAAGGAGCTCCCTGACTTTCAATTCATCCCTTTGGTCTAGTGCCAAGCTGAAAAGTAAAGGAGAAAGTGTTTTCCATAGAGGTAGGACGTGGTGAGAGTGTCTCTGTGGTTTAGGTGGTGCACAAACATTGCTTTCAATCATTTTCTTCTAATCCTTCTGATAACATTTAGGAGAAAGTCTCCTATTAGAACAGGAAGGTAAATTCTTTGTTTCTCCCCACTTTTCAATAGAGACAACAGACCTCAGGCTGAATCATTAGCTGAAAACAATCTCTGGATAGAATTTTCAAACAGTGGATGACATTCAGTATATTTATTTTTACTTCAATTAATTAAGTGACACTCATATCCTTTGAAATATGGTATTACACAGTTTCATTTTCAAGGTTTTATTTGAACCAAATGAGTATATACATATTGAGAAAATTATATATTACTGGCAATAAGTGGATATTGTGACAATTGTCAAGGGAGGAAGCAAATGACTTAAGTTGGGGAACTTGCTCTGACTACAGCCTCTGGATTCTGTGTCCATATGTTGGATCCCACCCAGCATTTCTCCCTCTGGGATTGATTTGTGTGACTTCACTGCATTTGAGATTAAATGCTCCTGGAAAAAAGTCACTTAGGCTCCTGGGATCTGCATTGCCAGATGGAAATCTTCTGAGATGTTTGTTCCTCTGCCTCCAAGGTGGAGCCTGTATTACCAGCAGAGCTCACACTTACTGCAGTTGGGATCCCTTCATGCACTCCCCCCCACAAAGCTAACAAAACGTTGATTCTTGAACCCAGAGGAATATTCTTCAGCAAGCAGTTGACTTGGGCCCCAGGGAGCAAATTACATATATTTATACATATCTCCAGGAAGTCATTTCTCTCTCGCTGGCCCTCAGCTGAGCCTCTCCAATTGGGATGAAAGGATTACCAAGTGGTTATTCATTAACAGTTGCAGACCCAAGCTCCTGGCTTTGGAGTGAGAGGGTGAGGATGGCAGCAGGAGCCAAGGGCTGGCAGAAACATTTCATGCCAACCAAGATGACTGACCACAGACTTTGCAAACTCTGAATCCAAATAAGTTGCAAAAACGCTTTCCCTCAAGTAGATGCTGACCCTGCCTCTGGCCCAACCCACTCAAGGAAGCCTGGGAAGGGGTTCCTTTGATTGTGTATTTGATCCTAATCAGCCATCACAAGTCTTCCCAACTGCCGCAGCCTCAGGGCTGTTTTATCCATTAAACACTAGCGGCTCAGTGCCTACGGGAGGTTTTCAAGGGCCTGCAATATTTGAGACTGAGAAAAAAATATATTGGCACCAATACAGGAAACGTCAACTGCAAAATCAAATTTAAAATATTTTCTTACCTGTTACCACAGTAACATAAAGCTGATTTCATTTATTTTGAAATTCAGCAGGTACAAGAAGTTGATTACATTGGAAAACAATCTTGGGTTAGATTTTCTCATTTTATAGGGATTCCCGAGTACCATGATTGCAGAAGGAACAGTGCCAATCACAAATTCCTTATAGTCAAATAATTTCAGACATAAAACTCATTAAAATCATTTCAGATACATTTGTGTAAGAATGATATTGAGTGAGGAGTATACATTTTATCTGTTCAGTGTGGTGTGATGAAATGTTAAAGTGCCTAGTATGGTACTGTGGTATTAAATATGGCCCTAGCTTTGAGAGTAATATTTACTATTTCACTAAAGGCAGCCAGGATGATACACCCCACACTATGTAAAGGTCTGGTCAGCACAGGGCTCTACAGCAGCAACAGGAGGAAAGGAACAGTACTAACCACCATTTATCACTATCACTTAAAAAAGTGCTTACTGTGTGCCAAGGCGTTGTGCTTTATGTGCAATTTTATATACAAAGCAATATTATGTGGTCCATGTTATTATCCCCATTTTACAGAAAAGGAGACAGGCTTGGAGAGCTTAAGTTCACAGATTTAGAAAATGGCAGGGCCAAGATTGAAAATGAGGTAGGTGTGGCTCCAAAGTTGTGTTGTCCCTCGCTGCCACACTGCTTTCCTGTTTATCAACAGTTACCTTATGGGCTGAGAGTCACCTTGTGACCAAATTCTATTCTAATAGACTGGTCTTCCTTTTGTCTCCTGGACATGTTTTACTTCCTTACACTTTACTTCTGTTTCCTTTTTCTTTCTCTTCCCAGAGAGCCCTCCCTTAAATATTATTGATCCTTCAGAGCTTAGCTTTATCATATCACCTTAATTTTGATCACAGGCGTGAGCCTTCCTGTACAACTTGACCTCAGGCTAATCCCTCCTGAACATAATCTCCTTAGTCATCAGCTCCTGGTGCCACTCATTTGGGTACTTAATTGTGTACCACCTTTTTGTTGTTGTTATTTAACGCTTACATGTGTATCCAGTCTTCCCAACTGGATGGTAAACTCACGGGTCAGGAGTCCGCTCCTTTCATGCTTTTCTGTCTCCATAGTGCCCGGCACACTGATAGCTCACAGGGATACTCAGTGATTGTTGAACTGAGTCACCACCCTGGTTCTCTCAGTTTCCTCATCATTTGTAACACAAAGAGTTTCAGTGTAATAATTTCTAAAATATACCCTGGTTCTAACAATCTATGAAACAAGAAGAAACATCAAAATGCTAGTAGCCAGACTAGAATGTAAGGAGAGGTCCTACAAGAAAACACCCAAAGGTAGCTGTGAAGAGGGACAGCAGAGAATAAGTAATGATCCCCTAAAGGCCAGCTTTTTAATTCATTAATTAGTTTTTAATTTTTTTAAGGAGGGCGCAGCTCAGAGTGGCCCATGTGGGGATCAAACTGGCAACCTTGGGGTTATCAGCACCACGCTCTAACAAACTGAGCTAACCGAAGACCAACTTTTTTCAGGAGGGGTGGCTGAGGGTGCCACAAAAGTCCATTTGGGGTGCTGGCCTGAGGTCCAGCAGTACCAGGAGGTAGTCTTTGAACTGCCAGTGCTGCCCCAGTAGGGTTGTCAGGCTTCACCCTGCAAACAACTCCCTGGTAGTGAAAGGCAGACTCTTCAGGAAGAAGGGGGTTCACGAGGAGTGTGACTGATGCAGAAGGGGACAGGGCCACTACAAATGACGAGGTGTGGCTAAGGGCGAAATGAGGTGTACATTTTCTGATCCTTGGCTTGGATCCTGTATGAGATTTTCCAAGACAGGTAGAGGGCAATGGTGGATCTGCTCATCGAGGTCGTGTACGAGATTGTGTCACAGATTCAGCTGTGACTGACGAGCTGAGAGCTATGCTGCTCTGACAAGGTACTTATGACAGGGTGTGAGAACTGTTGTCAGTGCGGCTTTCCAGAGGCGCTAAGCCTGAGTCAAGCTGGGATGCAGAAATTCACCCAGACAAGCTGAGTGAAGGTATAACATTGGCTTCAGGAGGCAAGTGGCTGTAGATGGTACTCTGTTTCTCTAGGCACAGCATGGAAGAGTTTTAGCCAACTTTCTGCCAAACAGCCTACACCTCCCTGGTGGACCACCTCGGGCCAAGACAGGTGACTGGAAGGAGCACTTACTCCTAACACTGGATTATCCTGACATCCGGGGTATTTGACTAGCTCTGGCTGTGAAATTATTGCAATGCTAATTCGCAAAGGAGACTGAGATTGTGAATATTTAGCTCCCCAGTTACTTTGTGAGTATACACATATATAGCAATACCCCATCCCTGGTAGAGAGAAGAGGGAAAAGAAGAGAATGGTGCAAACAAAATGAAAGTCTAGGAAGTGGGTTAGAGGCAAGTTCTGGCTGGCAAAGTCCAGAAGGAAAAAAGAAGGCTAAGACTGCAGAGCAGCACCCTACTTCTGAGGAGCTACGGAGAACAACAGGGCTACCGTGGCCCAGCTTCTCTGAATGTACTCCTTGGTCTGTTTGCTGGGATCCGGGGGCTTGGCAATGAGTCAGCAAGCAGGGCAGGGGAGCTGGGTTGGTCTCAGACAGAAGCAGGAACCTCGTCAGAAGCTTCCACAGGCAATTGCTCCAAGAGGGATTCCTTCCAAGAGGAGTCCCTGGCTCTGAAGGCCCATGGTTATGAGACACCTTGGATCCTGGTTTCTGAACTCTGAGCCTCAGAGCTCTGTCACATGAAATTCAGTTGCCACACTCCTTCTGGGAAGCCTTACTCTATTCCCAAGTCCATTTTTCTTTACTTTGGAGCTTTTTGGGGCCTTCTCAGGGAGCCCAGTCGCACTGTGATCTTGCCTTAGTGTGCAGACTGTCCCCTTGTTCCTGACTGTAGGGTCTGTCCTCAAAGAGAGGATGTGGTCTTCACCCCAACCAGAGGTGAGGCATGTGGCTCCTCTCACATGGTTTTGTGGCCTTTAACTCACTACAAGCCTGTGTGCAGCATTCAGACGTCCCAGGGATGACAGTGACAACCATGATAAAAACAATTATACCTAACATTTACTAGGTTTCTATGTTCCAGTCACTTTTCAAGTACTCTATGTTCTCTCTGTCTCTCTGTCTCTCTGTCTCTCTGTCTCTGTCTCTGTCTCTGTCTCTGTCTCTCTCTCTCTCTCTCTCTCTCTCTCTCTCTGGTGAAGGACCTTCCTATTGTCCTGGCCCCATGATTATCTTATCTTCCTCACCCAACTCTTGAAGAGAAATACTGGTCAGAGACACAGACCCACAGGGAGAAAGTTAAGGAAAACCTCATCAAGGCCAGCGAGCTCCTGCCCGAGGCTGAACGCAGATGTGTGCCGATAGTACACAAGCCACAAGATAAAGGTCTTCTTTCCCAATTTTACAAAAACTATTTTTGGAGGAGAGGAAATAAAGCATTATTTTTATATAAAAAAAATTACATCATGGAGTATATTGAAAAACTCAAATAAATGTCACTTAAAAATAATTTTAAATGTTTTTTTTTTTCTTTGTTTTGTTTTGTTTTTTGTCTGACCTTGAGCCTTGCTTTATCTACTCTTGGCTGGGAACATTTTTTGGCAAGGGGAGTCAGCTGAGGAGGAATTTGGTCTCCTTTGTTTAAGTCCTTTGTTCTTCTGTCACGAAGTCAGGCCTGCTCCATTCATCACAGGTTTGGCCACTCAACATTTGACACCACTGTAATAAATATAAATGATAACACCTCTCAACTTTTCCTACATGCCAGCTTCTGTACTAAGTGCTTTATATGTATCATCACATTTAACCCACATATTATTCCCATGAAGTAGGCTATCTTGGTATAGATGAGGAAATTCCCATCTCCCTAAGTCAAGAGGACTTTCCAGCATAGTGTGCATTTCCACTATGGGTAGACATCTTTCCTTACCTCCCTCTTATGAACTATGGACTTCCTACGAGGCCTCAGTAGCAATGCTTTCTCATGGCCCTGTGGCTTCATGGATGCTCCCAAGTTTACTGGCTTTGGAGTCCTGTGCAGGTAAACATCCTGGTAAGAGCAGTAACTGCTCTTTCTACCTCTCTGGTGGGATGGGAGTAGGAGGAGGACTTTAAAAGAGTGGGTATATGAAGACTTTGAAGCCCTTTTGGAGGCCCAATTGTACAGGAGCATAGGAGAAATGTGATGAAATGGGCCAAGGCTCTCTCAAAGAGAAGGCTTGGATGTTGCTGCTACTGGTATGTTTTCTGCTGCCATAGTTATCCCCAAGAGCCATAGACCTATGAAAAGGGGCAATTGAATCAATGAGAGGAGAAATGTCCTGATCTCAAGGACATTTCCTCTTATGACATTATGACCTTGAGATCAGGACCCTTCTCTTCACAGGGACTCAGTTGGCCCACTTTATAGTATCTGTGGATCATTTACTTCAGCGTGTGGAGACTTTGGGGAACAAGCATCAAGTAGAAAAGTCTCCTGTCTAATCTACCTCAGTGTTAGTCCTAGGAGGGCTAACTAACTCTCGCCCCAGTTCTTAGATTAATTTCTTTACTGGATTCCATTTCTGCTCCTTAGGTCCAGGTTGAAACAATTCTCTTTAAAGCCATCTACACAAGGCTGGGCAATACTTCCCTAGACACCTTCCTCCCCTCTCCAAGCTCCCACCCCCAGCAACAGAAATGTCTCATAACTAATACGTCTCATTTTCCAGCTTTTAAGTAGGAATGCATCAAGTTCAGCCAGACTTGATATTTGGCCCAAACTTGTTATTCATTTTGGATCTCAGCTTTGACCTTTGGAAGACTAAATAGACAAATACTTATGTTAACATTATTCCTGGCGTCCTGGAAGTTGGCTGTGATCAAGATCATGTGAAGGAATGGGTAACAGTCAAAGTGAACCAGTTAAAGCATTGGTAATGAGAACAAAGCAGTTCATTTCGATTTATTATTAATATCTGAATGATTACTTTCAAATAGTGGTGAGCATTCTAGATGAAACTTGGAGAAGAATTTTCCTGATGAACTTTTTTAAATGTTGAAATTCTATCAGTCAGTGGAAGTATAAATATATGTTTATTATTTTAAGGGAAATGCTACAATAATTAATGGCTATGAAAGCTTATACTATACACAAAACAATTATTAAGAATTTTCACATAATTAAAAAATAGGAAAATTAGTTGACAATATAAATAATAGGAGGGAGTGTATTAGCTTTAGGAAGTGTATTAGCTTTTTTAGGAAGAATTTTATATGCTTTTTGAGCCATAAAGTATTTACAGCAGTTCAATAAATAGTACAAGTAGTATTTAATTTAACAAATAGTATAAGTAAGAACAATAAAATTAGATTATATCATAATTCTACCTATGATTTAATTATATCATAATCTTTGTAGAATTGATTGGTATGTTAACATTTATCATGTTAAATAAAATAATCCTTAAGAACTATACTTTTCAGGAGGATTTTTAAATTGAGATATAATTTACATACAGTGAGTACACAAATCTTGAGTGTACAGCTCAATGAGCTTTCACAAAGTAAACATATCTGGACCAAGAAATAACATGTCCAGTTTACCTCTTACCCCTTTCAAGTTAGTACTCCCCAAGGTGATTTTTACCTGTCACCACAGATTACTTTTTTTTTTTTTTAAGATTTTATTGGGGAAGGGGAACAGGACTTTATTGGGGAACAGTGTGTACTTTCAGGCCTTTTTTCCAAGGCAAGTTGTTGTCCTTTCAATCTTAGTTGTGGAGGGTGCCGTTCAGCTTCAAGTTATTGTCCTTTCAGTTTTAGTTGCAGAGGGCGCAGCTCAGCTCCAGGTCCAGTTGCCATTGCTAGTTGCAGGGGACACAGCCCACCATCCCTTGCGGGAGTCGAACTGGCAACCTTGTGGTTGAGAGGATGGATTCCAACCAACTGAGCCATCTGGGAGGCAGCTCAGCTCAAGGTGCTGTGTTCAATCTTAGTTGCAGGGGTCGCTGCCCACCATCCCTTGCGGGACTCAGGAGTTGAACTGGCAACCTTGTGGTTGAGAGCCCACTGGCCCATGTGGGAATCGAACCGGCAGCCTTCGGAGTTAGGAGCATGAAACTTGGAGAAGAATTTTCCTGATGAACTTTTTTAAATGTTGAAATTCTATCAGTCAGTGTTGAAATTCTAACTGCCTGAGCCACTGGGCCGGCCCCACAGATTACTTTTGAATTATGTTTAATTTTTAGTTACTTAATACTATTTCGATCAGGAGTCTTTCAAGAAAAAATCATTATTCGGAAATTCTCATTTTAAGAGAATGCATTAAAGTCTTAATTTTAGCCACTTCAAAATTTTGTGAGGAGGGTGTCTTCAAAACCATAATACCCATAAGGAAAAGCATCACTAAAGAATATACCAAGAGTTGTGAAAAAAGAATACAGTTAAGAGAAAAATCAGCTATGCCCAACTATCTTATACCTCAGCTTAAAAACTATTTAGAATGGTAAAGGTATAGTATAATGATCACAGGACATACAGGTTTTACACCCAGCCATTTGGCCACCATGTATATTTTATATAACTCTTCTTTCAAGCCTCTGTGATGCATTTTGTGCATCTCTACTTTTAAGACTCATCAACTTATTGGCCCCACACTGTGCTTGAATTGTTCAAAGTTCTGTTCTCCTTTTCTTTTGATCATCCCTTACCTCCCTTCTCTCCTTGTCTCAAACCACCCAGCTCATCTAATAGGATTCTGCCAGTAGAAGGAAGCCCTTAAGGAGAATTGAATGGGGTATTAGTCTTGGTCTGAGTGTTTGCCAAAAGAGGATATGACTGGACAGGGATATTTCTATTACTACTACCACTGCTACGTATTACGAGTTATCATGATTGCATGCCTACCAGTGCCTGGGGCTGACTAAGGCTTCATAAATGCCGTTTCTAAATCTCCCCACAATCCTGTCCAGTAGGTGGCGTTACTCCCATTTTGCTATATGGAAACACAGCTGCAGAGGGATTCGGTAGTTGGCTTGAGGTCCAGTCAAGATTTACACCCTTCTACCTGGCTCCAAAGCTTCTTCTGACTTTGATAAGAAGTAAAGGAGCACTAGAATTGTTAGAAGCAATATGTAGAGAGTAGACTCCTCAGCTGGGAAGGGAAGGTCTAACAACTTAGCTGGGTGCTGAAGGAGGGCAGGCAGGATGGTGTGGGGTGTAGTGTAGTTTGTCTGGGATGGAGATAAAGGAAGAGAGAAGGGACTGGTGATGGGCAGAGCTGCAGGCAATGAGGGAGGGGCTGTCAGGACCGAGGCAACAGAAAACCATAGTTTCTCCAGCTCTGTTCCCTAGGCAGGGAGAAATGGTATCTGCAGCCCAAGGGGATAGGGAAGTGGCATTTCCACATCTCAATCCCAATGGCCTGGGAAAACTGCCAGAGTGGAGAGCCAGGGAAGCACCGAGGCAGGAGAGATGATTATCAGGAGGAAGGAAGCTCTGGCAGCTCCCACCAGCCTGTTTGTGACAAGCAGGCTCTGGGCCACGGAAGTCTCTTGAGGTCAAGGGAAATGTGACCTGGAGCAAGGGGATGAAGCTGGGACACTCCTCTTACCCTCTGCCTTCAGGCCAAGGGGATCTAACCAGAGCCAGGCCCACCCACAGGTCAGAAAAGCAGTGGGCTGGATAAGAGGAAGGGCAGTTAGAGAGGCAGAGAGAGAGACAATGAATTAAGATCCTTGAAACACCTTGTAAACAGTCCCTTGGCTAGAGAGGTAATGACCTTTATTTCAGTCAACACAGGGCAACTGGCTCTTCAGCGCTCTCAGGGTACATTTCTTCATGGGTGAACTCTTACCTAGTTCTCCTGTCCCTGCAAAGTTCCCTCCTTTTTTGCCCAATGGTAAAGTAGATAGTGCACTGTATGTAGAATGAGGAGACTTAGGTTCAAGTCCAGGTGCTTCTACAACCGATTTCACAAGCTCTTGAATTAATTAAGTTTTCTGAAATCTCAATTTCCTCATCCCTACAGAAGTCATCAAGTCTATCTCACAAGGGACTCACGTGCCTACACCATGAAATGCTGTGTAAATATGAAGTGGTAATACTTTGTCTTCTTTCCTTCTGCTGCCTCTCTGCACAGAGGCCTCCTCACTATCACGTCAGAGCTGGGGAAGATTTCTAGTTTAGGAACATGAACAGCTCTGTCCATAAACCCCATATAACCCTCTTACATCTATTTCCTCCTCTTGTGATGCTGCCATAATAAGATGGGGCAGGGGAAAGCTGTACAAGGCACAAACCAGGGAATCCCCCTACCCCGGAGCTTGCTCAGCCCCTCTCTCAGGGATAAGTTCTGGGAAAACAGCAACAAAGAGATGAAAGCCCATCTCATCTGGATTTTAGCCCACTGAGGTATTCACCTCAGCTCCCCCTCAGCCTGTCAGAAAAACTCGAGCTAGGAAGGGCCCCAAGAAACGAAAGGAAGAGAACCTTTTGGGCATAGAAGGAGTAGTGCAGCAGCCTGGAGAGGAAATTAAAGCTCAGCCCAAGAGTGAGGAAGACTGGAAACCTACAGGACTTTGTCCAAGTGCACAGGAACCAGGTGGAATTTTCCAGAGTCCCCTTTCTCGGGTGGGTCACAGGCCACGATGTAAGAAGCGCTCAGTTTCTTCTCTTTGTACCTGCAGTTTGGGTGCTTCCCTGAGGTGAGCTCACACATGGTCAGGGACACATTCCCTTTGCTCTGGTGGCAGTTTTCATGGCTGTTCCTGCAGGTTATGGTGGGGAGGTGACAGGTGGCAGCCACACTGGAGAAGGATTCATGCAGGAAAGTGTTGAGGCCTTTGCAGTGTTTTGTGTGCTTGTTGATGTTGCCCATCGCCTTTTTGCATCCCTCGGGGTTGGGTTGCACATGCTGAGTTTCAAACCACTGAGCTGAGGTCATGTGTTTGGGCTTGGCACTGACTGGGACCTTGGCCACCCACAGGCCCAGCAGCAGGAGCAGCAGCAGAGGGCAGAGTCCTGCTTTGGTT
Organism: Rhinolophus sinicus; assembly: GCF_057876585.1. Taxonomy (NCBI): domain Eukaryota; kingdom Metazoa; phylum Chordata; class Mammalia; order Chiroptera; family Rhinolophidae; genus Rhinolophus; species Rhinolophus sinicus. The sequence continues at coordinate 130,149,329 of NC_142503.1, forward strand.
GGTGCCATCTCTCCTGGGGGGACCATCAGAATGGAGGGCTGGGGTCGCTGGGGACAAAGAGCAGGTGGTATTTAGTTGAACACTGAGCCTTCCTATCCCTGTTCCTTCTAGCCAGCCACTATCTCCCTCCCCTCCGTTACCCTGGGTTTTATCCCTTCCCCCCCTCCTGTGCCACACCCACTAGGACCCCAGCCTCTAACCCTGTGCCCCCATCCCCCTCACCTTGTATCCCTGTCTTCTTTCATTCTGTCCCACTTGCCTCCCACTCTTTGCTCTATCTCCTCTCCCTCAAGTCCCATCCTGTTGTGTCCCTGCGTCCCTATCCCTTGCTCTGTATCTCATTCCCTCCGTGACCCCATCTCCTCCATATCCCCGTTTTGTATCGCCACCCCACCCCGCAGCATCACTCCCCTCTCTCCCGAGTTTGTCCTCATCCCCTCCACATTGAGTCCCTCCTTTGTCCATTTTATGGCTCACCTGAGTGTACTCTTATCTGGTCCGAACGCATCCCTTCTCTGTCCTCACCCATGTCCCACCACCGGCCTCACCTCCTCACTGAGTCCTCGGCTGCGGCTCCTGCTCAGTGGACTGAAGTAGTACCTCCCGCCACTGGGCCTCAGCTCTCTGAGGGCCTCTTTTCACTGCCTGACTCCTTAAGAGCTGGCCTGGGCTATGTTGCTTCTGTTTGGGGGTGGGCTGGGGTGCAGTCCTAGGGCAGGAAGTGAATCAGGTTCATGTTCTTTTACATGACCCACATAAGCCGATACCTATGGAGCTAGTGTACCTGCCTACACATGTTTGGCAATGGGGAAGTTTGAATCCTCACACTCATGGACAAGATTTGGCCCCTGGCCACATGATTTTAATGACTAATAAAGCAGCTGTCCCAGGTGTCAACTCCACATGAATTTCAGGGAGAGTTGTCACTTTTCTCCTCCTATACACACCTCTGGTTCAAGATTCTGGGAAGAGCCAATCACTGTGCTGATAAGGATTGCTTTTTCTCTGACCTGAGCTACAGATAGACCAGTCTAGAAAGTTGCTTTGTATGATTTCTTGTCGTCAGGATTTACTGCTTATCTTCCGGAGGAGATAGAGAAGACAGGGAAGTGGATGACTCATCGCAGCCAGATGTCCAGCACCATCCCAGCTCAGTCATTCTGCAGTGACTCATTCCTCTGGGCGCCTCCTATTCCAGGTGCTGAGCAAAGCCACCTGGCTTTACCTGAGGAAGGCACCCAACACCTCTCACACTTTACTCTTCCTCTCCCTACTTTATTGAAACTTGTAAAACTTAAACATTGTCCAAATTTGAAAATGCTATTGGTGGTGGTGTCTTAGGCCTTCTTTGACCATTTATGCCCATTCCCTGTGGGAGTGACAGCTGTGTGGCATAGCTGGGTCACTGCTGCTCTGGGGGCTCCAGTGAGCTTGGCGTGTGGCACTCAGAAGAACTGAGACACTGAGGCAGAGAATCATCACTGCATGTGGGTAGGAAGGCCTGGAAAACAGATGAACAGTGTTTTTGTTTTCAGGATTCACCTGTAAGTAGTAGGTAATCTCAGAATATTGGGTTCAGGTTCATTCATGTAGTCAACAAATTTTTATTAAGCGCCAACTATGTGCCAAGGAACTTGGGATATATCAGTGAACAAGAGAGACAAAATTCCCTACCTGTGTGGGAAAGACAGGGGGAAAAAAACCCAACATATATATATATATATATATATATATATATATACTTGGCTCACAGTTATAATTGCTAAGGAAAAAAGTAGAACAGCATGGAAGTTGGTAAGCAGTGATTTTTAAATGGGGTCATTGAAGTAGGTGACTCTGGGACAAAGACTTGAAGGTGAGAGAGTGAACTCGTGCTTATCTGGGGAAGAATCCTCCAAGTAGAGAAAACAGTACTGCAAAGGCCCGAAGCAGACAGATATTCCTGGGGTGCTAGAGGAACAGCCAGGAGTCCAGTATGACTGGAGCAGGTGAATGATGGGGTCAGAGAGGGACCAGAGGCCAGATCTTGGCAAGCCTTAGAGACCATTAGGACTGAGACTTCTGCTCTGTGTACACTGGGGAGCCCTGGGAGGGTTCTGCTAAGCAAAGGAATAAAAGGCCTATCTGTTTGAAGATCGCCTGGCTGTTGTGTGGATTGTAACCGTAGACAGGCCACGTAAACCATCCTGATCATAACGTTTGTGTTCTAGTCCAGAAGTTAAGATTTCAAGTGAGGAAGATTTGGGTGTTTGTTTTGAGACTGGGGGATATCCCTTGAGTAGATGGAGACCACAACTGTTAGTCAGGATGAAGGATCTTCGGAAGAAAACCCCATGCTGGAGATGGGGAGCACCACTAGATGGCAACAGAGAACCAGGAGCAAGTTTACACAGACCACGGGCTCCTCTGGTTCACCCTCAGTGAGGCCTTGGCTGCGGGAACAGCATTCACTGCTTTGTTAAGGTGCCTGAATCTCTGCAGTTTGAACTTCTGGATAGAGAATTATGCCGCTGCTGCTGTAGAAATGCAAATGTGTGGCGATAAAATCCATGGTTTAAAGCAAGCTGTGGCTAGAATGCAGATCAGCGCAGGCCAGTCCAGCCCTTGACTGGAGACTGGGGTTAGAGGAGGGGGTGGAAGGCCAAGAGCTCATTTGGATTCCTAGCTGGGACTCCCTCTCACTGCTCATTATTCTAGAGTGAGATGTTTCCAAACCACGACTTGCACTGCCCTCTGTTTGTGTTTTCCCTTCATTATAATTATCCTAGTTTGCTCTTCAACTCCATTATGCTGTGTTCTCCAAAAGGCTGCCTAGTGCTATGTGAAAGTAAAATAAACACAGCCCCACTGTCTCAGGTCAAAAGGAAGAGACAGTAAAGGTTTAGGTTTACACACGAAATTTGAGGAGTTGAAACTACCCTCTGCACAATTCAAGCAAAAACCCTTACTCTGCCTCAATTATTTGGATAAGACAGGTGATTTTATTTATTTGCCTAAACTATCCAGCTTCCAAGATCTGTGTCACTTTGCACTTGGTAAGGTAATTTTGCCATTTATTTTTTCTTTACTATATGCATGGGGCAAGGGAAAAAGACGAGAGAAGGGGGAGACAAGGTTAGGGAGAACAAAGGGAGTTAAGCATCGGGCCAAAGCCTGGTCAGGGAGTCTGGCAGAAGAGAGAAGACAATAATTAGAGAAAGGAAAACAGAAGACAAAATAGTGGGAGAGAACATAGGAGGGAAGAAAGCCCCTCACACGTGCAGCTTCTATCCAGGGATATGAGGTAGATACCCCAGCTTCCTTCTTATTAGATTGCCACAGTCACTGTTCTTGGCCCGTCTCTCCAGGCTACTGGTGTGTGTGTGTGTGTGTGTGTGTGTGTGTGTGTGTGTGTGTAAAGTCATTGGGGCGGGTATTGTGAAAATCCCAGCAGTGCCAGGTGGACCTCTGCCTGTTTTCCCCACAGGACAACAGCTGTTGCTTCCTCTAGCCTGCGCTGAGAGGGGGTGAAGAGGGCTGGGACAGAGGAGGGCCGGGCCTGGAGTGGTGCCTACCCTTCAGAGCCCAGCCTGTCTGTCTTCCGGAGTTCCACACAGCCTCTGGATACCGAAGGAAAGCCCATGAAGAGTTTCCCTCCAAGCAGGAGCAGATCTCAGTTCTGTTATCCTGATTTTGTTGCACCTAGGATAAGTAAAGGTACTGGGCTCATTTTTGTAGACAGGGAAAGTGAAACAGCAAGTAGGGGTCCAATGTGGAACTTGCTTTGGGTCTTTGAATTCGCATGACCTTTCCTGGAACAGCTGTGGGTTGGAATCCTTGGCTCCCAGACCAATGTCTTTAGACAATTTAAGATGTAGGAGAGGGGAACCTGGTCTGGCCTGGAGACGTCCCTTATGAGGTCTAATAAGCCATTGTCAGTGCCTCTTTTATCAACAAAATAAAATAGAAATTCTTTAGCCTGACATTGAAGGTTTGCCACAATTTGACAAACCTGCCTTTCCAACCTTTTTATCTCTGACTTTTCTCCCACTGAGTACCTCAAGCTTAGCTAGGCTGGTTTTCTCTCTTTCCTCAAACATAACTTTCAGAATTCTCTTTCTCTCCGTTTAACTCTTACCTCTTCCTTCAGACCCACTCGAAGTTCACAGGATGAACGCTACCCCCAAAAACGTGCTCCGATTCTCCCAATTCAGAGGGATATTTCTCACTTCTAAATTCCTACATTTGCTGTCTTCAAGACATAAACATTCCTGCCTGGAAGCATTGGTTATTTCTTCATATGTGTTTATCATTTCCCTCTAATTTAGGCCAATTCCCAGAAGACAAGGACCATCTATCTGTTACACTTCTTTTGTACCTCCCACAGGATACAGTATAGGTGCCTTGCAGAGAAATTACCTTAACTGATTCAGCTTCTGGGTTAGAAGGTGTTCACTGTGCCCCTAAATAATCCCAGGCCCAGGTGGGATCACGACCAACCCATAACGTTGGTTAGCACAGTGAGGAACTCACAATGCAGCTCCTAGGCAGCAACCCTGGGGTTGAGGTGAAGTTATGACAAGAAGTTGAGATGTCTAAAGCAATCTTTGGGTTCAAGGACAACGCAGGAGCTGTCTATGACACAGTATGCTATTGAGTAATTTGAGTTGGACAGGACAAAAAGTGGTGCCACTGGGACTGAGGTGAGCTCACTCTGGGAAATGTCTTGGGGTTCCCGTCAATCATATGAAATCACCCCTGCACCTGCCATTCTAGCCAGTTGTTCTAGAAATGCTTACTCTTGGGGATGGGGAGGAGAGAGAGAATGTACAGATGACTACATGTAGAGGGTCACTTTTACAGGAAAAATAACTCAAAATTGTTTCAGTGGTGAACTATCAGGACTCCTTTTGCTGATAGAAAAACGAGTACCATTACAAGCAAAATCTAACAAACATGTTTCTAAACCCTGGATATTTACCGCCCCTTTTTAACATATAAAGTATAAGTAAGTCCGTACTTGTTAGGAAATCTGATTCCTTGGACCAGGGTTTCTCAATTTCAGCACTATTTACATTTTAGTCTGGATGATTCTCTGTTGGGAGCCATCTTGTGCATTGATGGGTTTCGCGGTAACCCAGGTCTCTACCCACTAGATGCCAGAAACACCTCCTAGTTGTGACAACTAAAAGTGTCTCCAGACATGACAAAATTGTCCCCCATGGAGTGCCACCGAATACGACTTATGACCTTTAGCAAGCTGCTGTCCTCTGAAACTTAGTTTCTTCATCTCTAGGGTAATTCTTGTGTAATAGGGTAACAATTCTACAAATCTCAGGCTTAGGGAACAGATGAAACCATGACAAGGATGTCTGAATGGAAGAAGCAATCCTATGGTTCAACACCTCTAGGATAGGACTTTATATACCAGACCACTAGGATGGCAGTTTGAAACCCGAAGGCCCATAGCACATCAGCACTTTTCCGGGCCCTGTGCTCATGCCTTTGTAACATATGTGTGCCTTTCTTACTGAATTGTAAGTTTAATCTGGACTGGAACTCTCTTATTTACCTTTATATTTACCCCCAAATTTGTCACAGTGCTTTCAAATGGTATTTAACAATTATTAAAAAAATATTTTGCAGTAATCAACATAGTACATGGCTAATAATAGAAAGCTTTGTGAAGATGAATTTTAAGTCAGGTATTAGAGGGGGCTCTAGATTGGGGGCCGAGTGGGGATCGGGAAGGCCACTTGGTTCATTTGGGGAATGAAAGAAGCTTTGCCGATGTTAATTGGGGGAAAAAGTGAGTTGGTGTAGAACCTAGGAAACCATCCCCAGTTATCCATTTATATATTGTCTAATGGTTAAAAGGCATTTTCATGCTGACCATCTCATTTTATTCTTATAGCCTCATGAGGTAAGGAAGGTATTAGTCCTATTTTATAGAAGAGGAAACAGAAATTCAGTAAGTTATCTGATATCAAGTCCTGAACTCTTTCCTCTACAATGTGCTATTCCATTTCTGTAATTGTGTGTGCCGAGTTGAGTGGTGGTGGGTGAGCAGTGAATGAAATAAGAGGAAGACCAAGAGGCATGAAAGAAGCCTCCCTCTTCTTAGGGAAGCTGCAGCCTTGAGCAAATAGGGAAGAGGTGACATGCTTTGAAGTAGAGACCGCACAGTAGTAGGCTTTCTCAAAGACTTGAGTCAGCCAGGCTCAGGCACCCTCCTGCGTGGGCTCCCACTTGGTGTTGGCTTGTAGACCAGCCTGAAGGACACAGATAGCCACCTGCCCGTGCGGGCTTTACCCTCACTTGCTTGGCTGTGCACACTTCCGCGGGGAGGTCTTCCAAGCGGAGGCTTCTTGTACAGGATCTCTGGGCTGAGTCTTTGCATGAGCTAGTTCGGTGGAATTGATGGGGGCGAGAGTGGGAGGAGGAGAAGAGCAACATTCTGGGAAGAGGAGACGACATGAGCAAGGACATGGGGGTGGGGTGGGGGCACCACAGGGGAAGCAGGCAGGCGCAGGAGATGCAGTTGGAGACAAGGCCTAGATCATGGGAGGTCTTACATCCTCTGAGGCTCAGAGCCTTACTAGAGTTGGAGTATGTGTGGTGTCCAGGGGCAGGGAGAGCCCAAGCAGGAGAAGAAATAGGAATGGAAGGAACGGGTTTAGGAAAAGTTTACATAAGATTGCTGGGGCTGCATGACTGATGGACTCATGTTCATACTGAGTCTCACTATGTGCAAGGCACGGCACTGGGCAAAAAGCTCTTGACATACATCTTAACGAATCCTAATACCGCCACGACGTATAAAATATTATCCTCATTAACAGATGAAGAAATCGACGTTTATAGTGTTTCAGCAAACTTCGATTGACAGTGCATAGCCTGTAAAGAGCAGAGCGTGGATTCAATTTCTGGTCTGTTTTACTCAAACTTGCTCTTCTTTACCATGAAGACACTGCTTTCCCACGGGTGGAATTAGGAAGAAAAAGGGGTCTAGGATCCCTCTCAGATTTCTCGTAGAGGTAACTGGGGAAGGTGAGATAGACAACAGAGGAGGAGAAGAAAGTTGTCTATCTCACCTTCCCCAGTTAACTCTAGGGAAGGATGGGTTCAGTTTTGGACTATAGTTTGTGCCGTAAGAAAGAGCAAGTTGGGGAGTGGGGGGCTATGAAGGAGGAACACCAGTACGCCTCTCTGCACCCACCCCTGAACTACACATTGGCCTCGGAGCACTCCGCGTTCTGCAGTCTGACTGCCCGCTCCCGCTCCAGGGAGACTATGGTTGGCTCTCCTGGGAGGAAGCCCACACCTAGCTCATACCCTGCAGGAGACCAGGCTGAAAGGCCCGTGGAAGTCAAGGACTGCGGCTGGCAGGCTCTGGGGAGCTGGCTTTCTGCTTCTGATGAAGGGGCAGGTGTTGATGAAAAAGAGAATTAGGAGCCCGGCCCTTTCCTAACCTGAGAGACAACAGTGAGAATCTGACCTGCTGGGCTCAGGTGGTCCACACCTCCTTAAAGTCCAAGCTATGCTGTTTAATCTGACCGGACAAGTTTGAGGCTTCAGGGTCAGCATACAAAAATTTGCAGGTGTGCTCTGACTCCAAAAGGGCCTGAGGTTATAGGCGAGGGAGTCACTGTGATCCTGTCATTGTGATTGTTGTGAAGTAGATGATGGGGACAGTGAGGGGTCCACAGGACATGTTGGATTTTCAGCACAGCAGCACTTGGGTGGATGGCCGTTGCTTATGCATGCGCATGTGTGTGGCCTCCTGGGCTCCTGTGAGTGGGATGAGAGAGTGGCAGACGCTCTGTTCTCTAAGGGTCAGGAATAAGCAGCACTTTGTTCCTCAGAAACATTATAGTGCTTTTCTTCTCAGCTTTCCGCAGGAGCAGGGCCTATGGACCAGAAGAAAACATCAAAGAAAGCCCAAGAACTTAGGGAGTTCTGGCAAGAAGGCTGGAACTAAGTGTTCTTATGACACCAGAAAGGAGGAGACCACAGAGTAATGTCTCTTTCCTCTCACCCATCCAAGTCCTTCAGCACAGGGGCTTCTCAAACTCAGGGGACATGCCCTCCTCTCAGACTGGCCTTTATCCAGAAACCTTTCCAGCCTCTTCCCACCCTTGGGCTGTCCTTGGCCTCAGGCAAGAAGAATCCCTGCCTCGCTGCCCTGCTCATCTTCTAGTTCCTGTCCTTCCTCCAGAGAAATCAGAGAACTGTAGCTCTATTCCTTCTATTGCCTCTGCATTTTTTACCAGAAGGTTTGACTGGGGTCAGCGACAATCGAGAAGAGTTGCTCACCCAAGAACCAGCTGGATCTTTTATTCTGTAAGTGTTACAGCTCATGGACTGGGTGAGGCTGAGACTGCAGGTGGACCAAGGGAGAGGGGGAATGGCTGAAGGTGGCTGACCAGCTGGGTGACCTTGGCAAGTGTCTCCTCTCTCTGGGGCCTGAGGTCTAGGGCTGGATGATCTCTGAGGTCCAGTCCAACTCTTAGGGTGTAAGAGAAGGCACACAATGATGGCTGGGGGAATGCTGGAGGCTCCGGGAAGAGGCACACTGTACGCCCACTTTTGCCTCCAACCACCTCAACTCTACCAGCAGGAAGAATGGCAATAGCTGTGGCCTGGCTCCTGTTCCTCCAGCTTGTTCTAGAACCAACTCTGGTCGTGGACATGAGGCTGCAGGTTATCATCAAGAACTTCCGCGACTTACATATTGACTATCCCAGGGTTAACTATCCAGTGGGTTTCCAGGGCTACTGTAATGGTCTGATGGCCTACGTGCGGGGCAAAGAACAAAGACTGTATTGCCCAAACACCCACTATGTGATACATGCCCCCTGGACAGCCATCCAGAAGTATTGCAAATACTCTGAGAGCTTCTGTGATAATTACAATGAATATTGTACAGTCACCCAGGATACCTTTCCCCTCACAATCTGCTCTCTGGTCACCAAACAGGCGCCCACCAGCTGCCGCTACAATGGCACCCTAACCAACCAAAGGCTCTATCTGCTGTGTTCCCGAAAGTATGATGCTGAACCGATAGGTATCATTGGCTTCTACTAGGGAAGGGAGGCTTTCATTCCAAACCACCCCCTACTGCCACCACAGACCAGCCTGTTCCCATTGCCAAAAGTCTGATCCCGGGTATAAGGCTTCCTCCCTGACTTCAAAGGCAGGCAGGGTCCTCTTCCAAGGGACCAGGGAAGTAGGAAAAATGTCCAGAGCTTTGGTCACCATGCAATCATACTGTCTCCTGGGCTCCTTCCAACTTGTTTACCTCCCCCTTCCCATTATCCCCCTTCTCCCACAGACAGTTGTACCCACCCAAGAAGCTGACAGTGTCCAGTTGGCAGTGACTGTCCATTCACTGGGCCAGATCCTGAATTCTGGATGGAGGCCCAGAGCCTCAGCTCACATCATGGCAACAGGCACCCAGCTCCACATCTCAATTCCCCATCCCCACCACCCTTTTCTTCTCAGTCTTCCTCATTTCCTTTATGACTCCCTCCACTCACTCACCCACGTGATGGGTATCTCTGGCTATAGGAACTCCTTCCTGAGACGCTTAGGTTCATTTTAACCAGACCCCTCAGTTCCCAGTCTGCCCCTCTCTATGAAATCATTGATCTCTTCTTCACATAACCTGTCCTTTCCTCCCTCCTTCTACCATGGAGCCCAGTGCAGCCTCTACCCCACACTCCCAGCCTCCTTTAGTCGCCCTGTCTTCTCCAACCTCTTTCCTTCCACCATTCGCAATGGCTCACTATAGTTTCAAGTTACCTTCTTTGACCCCCGAAGATTCCTATATCCTGTTCCTTTCCAAAGCTCCTCCTAATGTCTCTCAAACTCTAGGATCTGCTGCTGACAAGATGGATGAGGTGGACCTAGCTGTAGTCATGGAAGGTTTTAAAAACACATCTGAGGGGCAGCCGGTTAGCTCAGTTGGTTAGAGCACAGTGCTCTTAACAACAAGGTTGCCGGTTCGATCCCCACATGGGCTGTGCCCTCCACAACTAGATTGGAACAACTATGTGACTTGGAGCTGATGGGTCCTGGAAAAACACACTTAAATAAATAAAGTTTAAAACAAAACAAAACACACATCTCAGTTATGTAAGATATCACCATTGGATGAAACTGGGTAACGGGTACATGGAACCTTTCTGTACTATTTTTGCATCTTCCTGTGAATCTATAATCATTTAAAAATAAAAAGATAAAAGACATATCTGACTCAGTTCTGGTTTCATTCTTTTTTCCTCAGTGCACCAGGACTCTTGGAGTCCTGGGGGTTACCCACCTCTGGCCATCTTCTTGGTCTACCTGTAGCTATCAGTAGGATTTGCTGGCCCATGTAAACTATGATGGAGGTGCGGTGGGGGTAAAACTCACTTCAGGCTGGGTGTTGAAAACAGATTCTCCCTTCCTCCAGCTCTAGGACAAACTTGTAATAGGAGTCAAGCTAAGTAGATCCTTGGCCCACCTTAGCTGGCTTCTATTTCTCCCCCAACAAAATCTGCATTTCAACAGATGAGGAAGGTGGAGGGACAGGGGACTGGTTAGTGGTATCTGGGTCATCCGTCAGATCAGGAATTGTTACTCCCCTTTGGCAGGCAGAAGGGGGTGCATACCAGTAATATGTAATATGAATGCAAGTATCAAATACTTTTGCCTCCACATCTGGTTTATCTCTTACCTCCAAACATATTCCTCAGCTCTGATCTTAGAAGCAGTTGTTGAGGGGAAGGCTAACTTATGGTTTGGAGGCGTCAGGCTAAGTAGGGCAAAAGATGGAGAGCTGGAAACCCTGACTCCTTGGGCTTTCTCTCTTCTCTTCTCTCTCTCTCCATACACAAACAGGCCCATCCATCCCTCACCCTGGTGGAAGACAGAGCTCATTAGCTGTTGCACACACAGATGTTTATTGTTCCCCAAGCTCCCTGATGTTAAAGATGCAGCAGGGTCAAAGGCTGGCAGGCTAAGATGAGGCTATTCCTTACTTGTCCTTTTTATCATAGGTGCCAGCACCCTTGTAGCCACTCACATAGCCTGCATTGTCGGTCATCTCTTCCCGTCCTGCGATGCCTTTGCCCTTGCCACTCTCGTCAAAGCGCTCCTTGTGGGAGCCAGTGTACTTGCTGGTGTCTGTCAGCCGGCTCACCCCGCCCACGGTCGTTGCTTTCTGCAAGCCAGAGGATGACAGGTCTGATCCCTCTCCTTTCCCATCCACAATCACACCCCTTCTCTAAAGATGGCCTTTGATTCTGCTGGTGCTCAGAGCTCTTGTTCTAGCTATGGCGTGGTGCTGCTTTCTCAGGGCCCAGATGTGGCTATGGGCAGGAACTGTGACAAGAGCCATCCACTCATGAGGGAGGAAGAGCCTGGTGTATGGGAGTGAGGGGCTATGTGTGGATTTTTCTGCTTCCAGAGGAGTTATTTTGACCAGGCTGCAGCCAGAAAACTTCAACCCCTGGCCCAATATGCAAGGTCCCTCCTACTGGGTAGGTCCTATTTGAAACCTAGAGTAGAAAGAGCTTTTAGTAGAGAGGGGACAAATAGGGAACAGAGGGTGGGTGAGAGGCAAGAAGTCAGAGATTAGACCTTACATAAGAGCAGGAAGAGAGGTGGGGATCAGGTACGAAGTCCTCTGCACTCAGTGTCCATCAGGCCTTAGTTGCCCGGCTCAGATGCTGGGCTCTTGGGAAGGAATCTAAATTTTACTATTAAAATAGCTGTGGACCTTGGGCAAGTCACTTCCCCTATCTGGGCCACAGTTTCCTCACCTCTGAAATGACTAGAGGATCTCTAAAGTCTGTTCCAGTACCAGCAGTACCACAGAGGTTTTCTGCCCTGTCTCCTGATAGTGCCACCGTTGGCGGGCGTTAGGGTCATCAGAAGGTGGGAGAGGAGACCAGCATAAGGTATTTAGGGAAGTAGGGTCAAACATTAGGGATGAAGAATGTCGCTCACAGTAACACCCGTGGTAGCTGGATCCTTGCCCTCCATGTGTTTATAAACGTCTTCCAGCGCCTCATCTGCGTTCTTCCCCTTGAACCGCTTCTGGCCCAGTTCCTTCATCGCCTCTTGGAATTGTTGAAATGTGATGGTTCGGGCATTCTTGGCCCTAGTCAGTGAGACAAATCCAGGAACTCTGGAACATGAACTCATCACTTTCTAAGGTCCAATCCTCCCCTTACTCAGACTTGGCCACCTAGTGTCTTGAGGACAGGGAATAGACAGTGCCATGTACCCAGCTGATGCTCAGTAGCCCCATGACAAATGTTCCATCACGTGAACTTCTGATGCCATGTCCCACTAGCTTGTTTGTTCTACTCACCACCCCCACTCCCATCTTTGGTCTCTCACTTGACTTTGCTGAACACGATGTCTACATCAGTGGAAGTGACTGTCTTGCCATCCATGATACCACAGTCTTTGCATAGCTTGGAGAAGTTCTTGTTGTTCATTTCAGTGCCACTGGCTGATGACTCTCCGAAGACAGCAAACCGCTGGAATGTTTTTTCTGCTTCTGATGCCATGGTCAACTGGAGGTGGGGGAGGACAGTAGGGGCGGGGACTCAGGGGTGAGGGAGGAAGGAAGGGGGAACTAAGGAGTAAGAAGCATGGGGGGGGGTTAAGATGAAATCTGAATCAGCAGCAGGAACAAACCCCTCCTTCCTGTTCCTCTTTCCCCCCTTCCCTCTCAATCCCATTCATCCCATCTACTGCTCTCAGCTCTAGGGACACTAGTGTGGATCCTACATTCTGAGTAATCATCACCACCACCCATGTCCCCACTACTTTTGGTACCTAAGAGTGCCTGGATGGTGTCTGACCCTTCCCAGCCTTTGTATATAAGTGTATGCAGATACGTGGGAGCCAGCTGGTTGGGGAGACTATGTGGCAATGGGGAGACAGAAGGGGGAGGAGAGGGAAGTTTCTATGACCTCAGTAGTGTTTATGTGACATCACCTCAGCTACAGCCCTAGTTTTAGGGGAGGAGTCTTTTGGTTTCCCTTGCATGTTGCATTGAGCAAGTTGCCAACCTTTTGATCTCTTCAGATGATCAAACTTCCTCATCATTCCAGCCCAGCTTGACCAAGTCCTCTGGGTCCTGGTCAAATTGCCTTATGCTCTACCTCTCAACAAAAGCTGAGTGCTGGAGGAAGGAGTTAATAAAAATAGGTTGGCGTCCGTCCAACATTGCTCTCCTTTCTACTCTCCAGGCTCAGGTCAGCATGGAGAATCCCACTGGCATTGGCAGACCAACCTCAGTAGGAACTTTAAATGGTGTCCACTGTTGGGCCTAACACTGGCCTTGGAGTGTAACAGATCTGGGTGGGTCAGGGTGAAATAGGTCAGAGTGAGGGTGAGTCTCAGACTCTGCAATTCTTCCAGATAAGTTTCTGTGCAGATCAAGGACGTTCCTCAGGGGTTCCTCTAGCTTTTTCTCTAGCCAGATGCCATATAGATGGATGAATTTCAGGGATCCTAAAATAGAGCAACTAGGTTGGCGGCTTCCCTCTCCTTTCTGTCTGATGAAACACTAGTTCCCATAAATATTTCTTCTTTGTCTTACAAATCTATTTCTTTCTTTCCATTCCTGTTATTCCCATACATGAAGTCCTTGTCATCTTATATCTAGTTGAATACCCTAGCTTCTAAATGATGTTGTTTCCTAAGTTGAATGTATCACCCCCATCCACCCCATAATCCATCTCTATTACCCCACATCAGATTAATTTTCAGAAAACTATTTTTTATCCATTATTCCTGCTCAAGAACTTCTGCTCTATGGATCTTTGATGCCAAACCTTTTTGCTTATCGTTCAAGGACCTTCACACTTGACCCCAATCTACCTTACCAAACATAAGCCACCTCTCATCAACATTATTCTTCATCTGGGGCCATAATGGCCTAATCACTATGTGCTTGAGAGGCTACCTCATAGAGGAAAGAGCATAGCCTTGGAGTGGAATGATTCTGAGTCAGGATTTGAGTCCTAGATAAGTCGTTTACTAGCTGGTTGGCCTTGGGTAAGTCACTAAACATCTCTGAGCTTCAGTTTCCTCATATGTACATGAGGGCAATATTTACTCTATAGTATTGGGGGATACTACACGAGAAGTACCTTGCATAAAGTAGCTACTATTCTATTCAAAATAACTTGTGCATTTCTGCCCCCAAATTTTCCCGTATGCTCTTCCTGGATAGAATGCCCCTCTCTCCTACTCAAATACTCCATGGTTGCACTCCTCATAGGGTGGTTCACACTAGGAACAAAAGCCTTTTCCTCCTCTGAAATACTAAGACAATGGTTCCTAGCCTGTTTGGGCTGCAGCCTACCTGGGTGAGGATTTCTGAATTATTGCAAGGGCTCCTGGAATCTATATGTACATAGAAGATTGACTGTCAATGAACAAAGAATTTGCTTTGCACATGCAGGTATATCACTATATACATAGATGTTGTGATTATCAGAATACTGTACAAACTTACTTGAAAGTACTGAATTTATGGTTTGTCTCTATCAGAGGATACTAAAACCATGATGTGGGAATGGAAATCTGATCTTCCACTCGACAAGAGTGGGGAACTATTGCCTTAGGATTTATTGTCTAAACAATTCATCTTATATAAAGATCATTTTTCTTTTTCTTTTTTTTTTTTTTTAAGATTTTCTTGGTGAAGGGGAACAGGATTTTATTGGGGAACAGTGTGTACTTCCAGGATTTTTTCCAAGTCAAGTTGTTGTCCTTTCAATTGTTGTTGTGGAGGGTGCAGCTCAGCTCCAGGTCCAGTTGCCATTGTTAGTTGCAGGGGGCGCAGCCCACCATCCCTTGCTCGGAGTCTAACCGGCAACCTTGTGGTTGAGAGCCCGCATTCCAACCAACAGTTATCCGGGAGCTCAGCGGCAGCTCAGCTCAAGGTGCGGTGTTCAATCTTAGTTGCAGGGAGCAGAGCCCACCATCCCTTGCTCGGAGTCCAACCGGCAACCTTGTGGTTGAGAGCCCACTGGCCCATGTGGGAATTGAACCGGCAGCTTTAGGCTTTAGGAGCACAGGGCTCCAAACGTCTGAGCTGCCAGGCCGGCCCAAGGTCGTTTTTTTTGGCTTTTTCGCTCTTTATACCTTCTCTCAACTATTCGAACATAAGCTTCTAGAGAGAGTATGACTAGCCTTCACACTTCTTTGAATTCCATCTATACAGTGGCATGCCTACACAGCAGACACTTAAAACTGTCGCTTAGTTGAAGGTATAGTTTGAAGCTGCTTCTGGATCAAGAAAAGAAAGTTAGAGAGGTTATCTTTGTTGGGCCACTTACACCAGGGCTGCGCTGGGACCTGCCCTGACATAAAGTAACCTTATCTTAGGGCAGAAGCAGCCTCATTTCTGCCTGTAGCAGGCCGAGACCCCTAGGACTAGGAAGCAAACAGATCCCAGTGGAAATTTCCCACCTCCGGCCTGCCCCTGCGTAGGCCCCTTATCAGGTTCCCCCTGAGTCATCCTGACCTAGAGACGAATTTAGATGCTGGAACCTCTAGGTCCTTCCCTCCCCCACTCCAAGTAAGACTACTTTAGACACATCAGAGAAAGCAGCAAACAAAAGTTCTCACTCTAGACATTCTTTCTCCCCACGTTTCAGGAGGGCTGGTGAAATCTGTCTCCTCTCCTTTATGTATTAGATCTAATTCCAGCATGTTTTCCTTGTCCAGGAGAGAGTGTTAAACTGGCATCCAGAGGGGAGAAGGGACTAGGCGAGGAGCCAGAGTGTCCAGCTTCTGTGCCAGTTTCTGGGGAAATTGTTATGAAGGGAGTGGGGGAAAGAAGTAGAGGAAACCTTGGGTGCATCAAATTAGGGAATGTAGGGGGGTCCTTTAGATTTGGGTTATTGAAAGCTGGGTTTTATCCTGACCAGTTCTCCTACTCTGGGTTACCTCCTCTCTCTTAGCCCCTCCTTCTTTCCAATAGACCCTGCCAAGTGGGGATGAAAGGGGCATTGATGTTCCTTGGATGGGAGGGGGATTGTGGGCGGTGAGGGGGGCTGTGGGGGGTAGTTCCCAGGCAGGAGGGTAATTTGGGGGTCTTGGGGGGGCAGTCTGTACTGGTGTTGCAGTTGGCAGCTTCAGTTCCATTGGCCATTGTTTCCAACTGGCCTGGCGCCCAGCCCCCAAATGGCAACTCAGGAACCAGGCTGAAGGAGAATGGGGTGGGGACCCTGGGGGGAGGGGAGCTGGAACGGGCGCAGGTGGGGAGAAATTCAATCTGGTTTCCTTTTGCCTAAGACAACTTCGAATTCCCTTAGCCACATAACTATCCCATTCAAGGTGGCCCTCCTCTTAGGAGCACAGGGAGGGTGCATCTAGGTAGGGGGATGGCAGAGCAAGTGAGTCCAGGGCAGCAAACCCACCCATACCCTCAGAGAGACCGAGCAGTCCCTGAGAAACCGTCGCCTGGGCATTACGATTCAGCTGGGCCGAGCTGGTCTCACCCTCCTTCTTTGGGCCGGACTAGGAGGGGT
Organism: Rhinolophus sinicus; assembly: GCF_057876585.1. Taxonomy (NCBI): domain Eukaryota; kingdom Metazoa; phylum Chordata; class Mammalia; order Chiroptera; family Rhinolophidae; genus Rhinolophus; species Rhinolophus sinicus. The sequence continues at coordinate 130,165,855 of NC_142503.1, forward strand.
TAGCGCTGAAGCCACAGGGTCTCTTCTTGAGTCTCAGCCCAGGACACTGCGTCCTCCCCAAGCCCCCACTCCACCCCCGCAGAACTAACTCCGCCTCCGCGCCTGTTTACCCCAGAGTCAGAGCCCCTGGGGGTCCCCGGCCACTCCCCCACCCCCCCTTGGGGCCTTGACCTGGGAGTCCCCGTTGGCCATCCTCTTCCCCCTTCTTGCGATCTCCCTCTATTTATAGCGGTCCCCCGCATTCCCCGCCCCCCCTCCCCTCCTTGTTTTCCAACTTCTCTAGGAGCAGCCGGACAGCAGGCATCGGGACGCAGCACACAGAGGAGGTACCAGGACCCTGGGCGCCCCGGAGTTGGAACTCCTGCTTCCTCGACGCCCCCTCCCTTACCCACTCCGTGCTGGCACACCTGCCCCTCCCAGCTGGCGAGACCCCTTCCTCCTCAGCGACGATCTCCGCCCACCCTCAGCGACGATCTTCCCCCAGCTCTCCTTCCTGAACCAGGCTCTCTTTTTCCGGGCGGGCGGAGTCGAAATCGTGGGTGTCAGCACCCTGGGTTGTCTCCCGCTACCCGTCCCCACAAATGAGTCTGTGGGTGAAGGAAGGAGCCACAGTGCGATAGGCAGACCTAGGTCACGGGTGGGGGTGGTGTTGAGGGCGGCCGTGGGGATTCCCCGTAGGACTAAGGGATCCCTGCACACCCCACAACCCCCTGGTTGCGTGGGGATGTGTGGGGAGCGCGAGCGGAGACCGGAAGCACCCACAGTTTGCTTTTCTTAGAGTTTCCCTCCACTGTCCCCGCCCTGCACAGTCCCCCTCCCGAGCGGCAGACAGCCTAGAGCGGGATAAGGGGGGGGCGTGTTTACTGGGGGTCTGGGGCGGATCCGCGGGGAGCTGTCGGCTGGTGGGCGGGCTGGGGCGGGCCTGGGGCGGGTCTGTGGGGAGCTGGAGTTCGGGCGGGCTGGAGAGTCAAAGGCAAGTGAAGGTGGAAGCCGCCGCGGAGGCAGCAGGTAGGGGGAGGGGCAGGCGAGGGGCTGCAGGGCCTGGCTGGCGCCAGCCCGGCCGGTGGGCGGTTTGATCCTAATCTCTGGTAGCCGACCGCTGGGGGAAGGGGCCCGCAAGGAGGGGGCGCTGGGCTGCTGCGCACAAAGACAGAGCTTCGGCGGGCAGCAGGGCGTGTTTGGGGCGTGCGCGAGGTGGTGTCCAGGGTCCAGGGCGCTGGGTGCCCGCCGCGCGAGGATGTCGGTCCCCACGCGGGCGGGCAGCGTAGGAACGAGTCCTGGGTGCTGGGCCCAGTCAGTCCCATCCCTCCTATCCATCTTTCCCGGCTGGCGCTAGGCCCTTGCGGGTCGTCAGTCAGGGGAAGCTGGGAGGAGATTGTGGGACCGCCCTCCTCGCCTTTCTCCACTTGCGGGACACACACCGAGACTGGGTGGAGGAGAGAAGAGAATGCACGAGGCCTTTTAAATTCTTTTTTTTAAATGGCGGAGGGAAGCAGCTATGCTCTGCTACCCTCATCTCACGAGAGAGCTGTCAAAAGTTGGGGATCCCCTAGTCCCCACTTCTAGTTTGCAAATAGGAAAGTGAAGCCAAGAGTAGTACTGACTGGGCCAAGGTCACACCAGTAGTTGAAGAGCCCGCGACTAGAATCCAGAGGTTTTGACACAAGCCACGCGCCTTTCTCCACATCAGCACTTTCTTCTTTCCTGGCTCCAGCCTGGGCTTGATACCTGCTCTCCATGTTGCCCCGCAGGCCCTTCCAGCCTGTATTGGTTCTAGCCGAAGCCTAGAGAAGACGTCTTTACTGGAATCAGGGGTACAGATGGGGGAGGGTTAGTGACCTGGGGAGGGTTGGTTATTCAGGTAGTCCAGATCTTGGCTGAGGCTTTCTGTTCCTAAAAGACCCAGAGTCTGTCTCCCAGGTCATTCACCTCATTGCCTTGTTTTCTCAGACCCCAGAGCCAGAAGCAGTGAGAACCCTGACCCCTAACCCCACTGCATCCAGCCAATAGGAGCCCAGTAAGTGACCCCACCCCCAGGCTGTAGGCTCTTTACTGTGTTTGTCTGCAGGCATACTCTGCTCCTCACCGGCCCCACTAATGTTGAATGTATGCTGATTTATTCACAGGGGGGAGGGACAGCCTTGGAAAGAAGGGAGAGTTTGGGTCAGTTGGGCACAGATGTTCCTTGTCCCTCTTTTCTTGTTTCCCCCTCCCCCTCTTGGTCATGTTACTCAGGTCATTTTTAGCCCCTTTCCTTTTGAGCTGCTGACCTTGGGGCTTTAGTTGAAGGTTACAGTCAGTTGTGAACTCGCAGTACCCTCCTTTAGTATTTTTGGAGTACCCAGTCACTGAGCCACGATTTCATCCCCCTACCTAACTGGGAGTGTGGGGTGACCCTTTAATATAACTGGACCTGCAGTTGCTACCCCACCCTGATATTTACATCCAGAATAGGGGAGGAGGATCTGGAGGTGTGGGTGTTGAGGGGAACAGTGGGGATGGCCAGTTGGAGGAGAAGTGCTGTCCTCCGTCTTTTTCCACAACTCCTCCTCCCAGTGGCCTGGACATGGAGCTGGGGCAGGAAAGGCTTTCTGAGTCCTGGAGTCATCTTCAGCTCCTGGGGCCACCTGCACCCTGCATTGTCCTGTCCTGAGAAAGGAAGCAGGTATTCAAGGAGATGTGGGAGTGTAGAGACAACCTCCCCAATCTCAGTGTTTCCTTACCCTGCCAGGCCACCATGGCGGAGCTGCAGGAGGTGCAGATCACGGAGGAGAAGCCGCTGTTGCCAGGGCAGACACCTGAGGTGGCCAAGGTTATTAGATACCCTCTGATTCCCAGGCCCGAATTCCAGACCTCCAAGCATCCCCTTCATTGCCTGCCTTTCCAAATCCATAATCTCATTCTAACCCACACCCCTACTTTCTCCACCTGTGCCCAAGTTTCTCTCCCCATGTACCACAATTTGGAGTCTAGGCCTTTGTCATGCCACTGTACTAATCTTCATCCTTTCCATGTCTCTTGTTGTCATCTCTTTCTGTCTTTGATCTCTTGGTCTCTTTACCTACCTCTCTTTATCTGTGTCTGTCACTCCATCTGTGACATTACATGGCTGTGTGTTTCTGTGTGGATCTGTCTGTGTGTGTCTCTCTCCAGGAGGCTGAGTTAGCTGCCCGAATCCTCCTGGACCAGGGACAGGTAACAGCTTGGGGCAGTCCCAGGGTGGGAGGAGGGGCGCTCCTCTCCCTCAGGAAAGAGAGGCCCTCCCATTACCTGACTCTTCTCTCTGCTTCCTTCTATTCCTGTCCTTTCCTATCCCCATCTCTCCCCTTTCCTTCCCTTTTCGCTTTTCAGAGTTCCTTGATGCTCTCCAATCTTTCATTATTCTTTTCCACGCTCAAAAATCATCTTCCACTGTCGTATTTACCTAAACTAAATTCTTGCTGAACCTGTTTCTAATACAGTGGTACCTCGGTTTTTGAACGTCTCCGTTGATGAACATTTCGGTTTACGAACACTACGTTTTATGGATCTCTGGTATTATTAGATAGTAAAATTCATGCTAAATTCGCAGTTTTAGGGGTCTGGATTTTAAAGGTCTGGAACGGATTAATCCATTTTGCATTACTTGCTATGGGGAAACTGTGCCTCGGTTTTCAAACGTCTCAGAACTTGACCGGTCTTCCGGAATGGATTACGTTCGAAAACCTAGGTGCCACTGTACTTTGTTCCCTTTTCCTCTTTTTCCCCCCTCCCCCCACATCAACTCCGCAACTTTTACGGAGGTCCCCCTCCTGCCTCTTTTCCTCTCAGTAACTCCTACCTGATGGTGACCTATTTTCCTGCAGACTCACTCTGTGGAGACACCTTATGGCTCTGTTACTTTTACTGTCTATGGCACCCCCAAACCAAAACGTCCAGCGATACTCACCTACCATGATGTGGGACTCAACTGTAAGGATCTTCACTTCCCCTCCCACCCCTTTTGGGAAGAGGCTGGGGGAAGGGTCCACATGGGCAGGAAGGGAGCCATGTGGCATGTCAAGGAGAAGTTCTCTCCTAATCTGACTGGCATGAAAGAAAGAGGGTGGGTTCTGACTTGGGGACACTTTCCCCTGTCTGATTCTACTGTTGGGGTGATGGGAATTCTCTTTAGATAAATCTTGCTTCCAGCCGCTGTTTCAATTCGGGGATATGCAGGAAATCATTCAGAACTTCGTGCGGGTTCATGTGGATGCTCCTGGGATGGAAGAGGGGGCTCCTGTATTCCCTTTGGGGTGAGAATTAGCTCCCTTCCTCCTCATCAGACTGTGAGGTACAGGGCAGATGTGGGGAAAATTGGACCAGGGGAGGAGGAAAGGGAAGGCAGTGGTGATTCTGCGACAGGACGAGTAGGACTCCCTGAGGTGGGGACAGTAGGTGCAGGTTGGTATTTTCCTTAACATTCATTCCTCTCTTCCCCAGATATCAGTACCCGTCTCTGGACCAGCTTGCAGACATGATCCCTTGCATCCTGCAGTACTTAAAGTAAGAAGCCTGGGGATCCCTTCAAACCAGAGTTCTGTTTTCAGCACAAGGTGGCCCTTAAAACTCCTATGTCCACCAGGGTTCCTGCGCGAATTTTGGTCTCTGGCTTAGATGTATCCATACATCTGGCTGAGATGTATGCTGCCAACCTGATTATTGAGAGGAAGGAGGGTGGGTTTGGAAAACTGACTTGAGTCAGCCGAGTAGCCCTAATACAGGACAGAAAAGGGAAGGGGCTATGTGAGGCCCTGCCTCAGGCTGAGGAGGGATCAGAAAGCTAGAGAGGAAGAGGAGGGGGTGACATAATCCCTGAGGAACCAGACAGACCTGTCTCTGTTCCTCTGTTCCTCCCACTCCCCCTCCATACGCACACCTGGGAGCTGGGAGCCCTGTGTGCAAACGAGAGCGGGAGAAGGAGGGGAAAGCCGGGCAAGGCCTCCTTGGTATGTATGTGGGACACTGATGACTCCTGGGCTCTGTCCTTGGCTTGGCTTTTCCTGGACACCAGAGCCCCAGGCAGCTCTGGTTCACCTCTTTGGCTCTCTGGAACCCCACTTTTCCTGCTATTCACTGAAGTTGGGTTGTTGTGTTTTTTTTTTTACATCTTGCTTAGAGTTCCCTCCTTCTCAGTTCCTTCCTCTAGAGGAACCAGGAACTAAAACAGAACAAGTTGAACTAGCTCCTGAAAACAGAATGGACAAAGAGTTAGCTAGGAAGACAGTATCTGGTGTGTTGGTGGATGGGTGTTTCTTTTTAAGACACTAACTCGCCAAGAGAGAGCTGGAGAAAGACTTGAGGGTCCTACACTAACTACCAGTGTCAGTTTTTGAGCTCCTTGGCAGGTGCCTTTCTGTCCTTTGTGCCTGTGGCCTTAGGAAAGAGGGTAAGGAGTTTGGAAAGGCAAAGTTTTGGACATCGGGGCCCATTAGACATACTTTCCCTTTTACAGTTTCTCCACAATAATTGGAATTGGTGTTGGAGCTGGAGCCTACATCCTGTCACGATATGCTGTAAGATATAAAAACCACCCGATGAGGGAAGGCGGGTCTAAGGCCCATGGCAGGCTGATTAAGAGAGCATTGTTTGCTAGTGTGTGTTTGGCGGGAGGACATGGATGCCAGGGTGGAGAGGGAAGCCCCGTGGCGGCCTAAGAGTGGGTGGAACTAAGTGGGGAGGGGAGACGGCCATGCACCGCCTCTGATTTCCCTTCCTTCTGCTGCCCTTCAGCTTAACCACCAGGATTCAGTCGAGGGACTTGTCCTCATCAACATTGATCCCAATGCCAAGGGTTGGATGGACTGGGCAGCCCACAAGGTTTGGAGGGGCCTGTGTGCTGAGATCTAGGGTCGGGGTTCTCTTATATGGGTCCAGTTAGGCTCTACCAGTATAACTGATTGGCCTGTGAACTTCAAGGAGGGCGGCACAGAGCAGGAAAGAAGCTGTGTCACTTTGCCTGGGTCTCTTCTCCCCATAATGTCCTGAGCTTTCTTACCTGCCCTTTCCTTGTAGCTTACAGGCCTTACCTCTTCCATTTCGGAGATGATCCTTGGACATCTTTTCAGCCAGGTAAGTGGTTGTGGAAGATGGAGGAAGAAGAGGGGACCAGCAGGGACTTGAATGCTTGGGGTGAATTCCTTAGCTGGGACAGGGTATGCGGAGGGAAGAAGGCTTGTCTCTTCACATCCAGTAACTGTTGGCTTCTCTTCCCAACCCTGATTTTTCTTTCCTTTCTTTGCTTCAGGAAGAGCTGTCTGGAAATTCTGAGTTGATACAAAAGTATAAAAATATCATTACACATGCTCCCAATCTGGAGAACATTGAACTGTACTGGAACAGCTATAACAAGTGAGTGGGCAGTGTGTGTGCGTGTGCATGTGAAAGCAATGTAGAAGCAGTGGCTGGGGGTGATGGGGAGGCAGAGAGGAGGAGAGGGACGTCCAGAAGGTACACCACATGCAAGGAGGGTGGGATTTGCTGTGCACCTGGGGCAACTGCAGGACAGGCCCAGAGGGAGGAATTGTGAGGAGCTATCCCCCTTTCTCCTATTTCCTTCCCTTGCAGTTTTGGGTTCCCAGAAGTGAGATGATGGTCTGTCCTGTGCCCTTCCTCCCATTCACCCCGCTCTGACCAGGGACCTGGAGCACAATGTCTATAGAGATTGCGCTTGAGGCCTGCCTGTTACCTTCCCCTTTGGTTCCCACTTTTAATCACCAATATTTGATTGTAGTTTCTGGCAGGAAGATAGCTTCCTCATGGGGGAGATACTTTATATCTGGATGGATAACACTGCCTGCCTAAAATTCCTACTCTTTTAACCTCTCTCTAGCCGCCGAGACCTGAACTTTGAGCGTGGAGGTGATATCACTCTCAAGTAAGACTTTAAGACCTAGAGTTTTGCCTCTCTCCCTGGATTTTCCCTAGGTGCTTATATCCTTTAGAAGGAGAATCTTTTGCCAGGCAATTTTATTGTCCCCTCCCACCCCATCCCAATTAACAAATCACCACCCACTAGGTCTTCTGCCTTTGAATCCTCTTGGTGAGGTCAGAGGAGCCAGACATTTTTCCAGCTGCTCTTCTGGGAAGGAGGTGGGTGAGGGAATGCCAGGGCTCACTACCTCCTCCCTGACACTGTGCCTCTAGGTGCCCTGTGATGCTGGTGGTAGGAGACCAAGCACCCCACGAAGATGCAGTGGTCAGTAGGGAATTTGGGGGTGGGTGAGGGAGGTTTGGAGTCCTAGGGTGGTGGTTAAGAGGGGTATCTTGCCAAGAGGCAAGCTCAGTTTGGGACAGGGAGAGTAACTTTGGTACGTAAGAGATTGATTCTTGGGAAAAAGGAAATGGGTAGGGGCTGATAAGAAAGGAACTGGGGTCTGGGTCCCTGGGTCCTTTGGACGGGAGGGGCCACAGGGAGTGTGACCTCATTCATTCAACTTCCTGCTCACTCCAGGTGGAATGTAACTCCAAGCTGGACCCCATCCAGACCTCTTTCCTCAAGGTCAGTCACCCTACTCCATGCCCAGCCTGACTCCTGTCCAGAGCAATAGATCCTGAATCCTAGATTCAGCTTCCAGGCCTAGGCCTCCAGGGTCCTTCCTGGGAGCAAGTGCAATGCACAAAGTAAAAACAGAAATAAAAACAAACAAACAAACAAACAAAAACCAATAAAACAAAAAACCCCTATGGGGAAGCAGGGAAGAGACCCTTTTCTGCCTCCCAGCCTGGCTCACTTTATTCATGTGTGTATCACTTTTTTTGGGTGTCTCTCTCCTGAACAGATGGCCGACTCTGGAGGTCAGCCCCAGCTGACTCAGGTGAGTACCCCTGCCATCCGTGGGATGGGATATTAGTGGCACTGGGCTATACACCCTTTGCCATACAACCCATCCCCAACCTGCAGGGCCTGGGGCTCCAGTGCAGCTCCTAACCTCACCTCACTCTCCCTCTCCTCTTCTTGCTTCCACAGCCAGGCAAGCTGACCGAGGCCATCAAGTACTTCCTGCAAGGCATGGGCTACAGTGAGTATGGGGGTCAGAGGCTATCATGAGGACGAGGGATTGCTACATAGGAGGAAGGTTGGCCACTGAGGGGAGGAAGCATTTTAGGCTAATTCCTGGACTTAACCACCACCTGCCAAATCAAGCTCATTGACTCCCTGGTCCCATTTGTAACTATCGTCTCCACCCAAGCACCCCACTCTGAGTTACCTCCTCTCTGACTGCCTACTTATCCTTCTCTCTCCACAGTGGCCTCTTCCTGTATGACTCGCCTGTCCCGTTCTCGCACAGCCTCCCTGACCAGTGCGGCATCCTTTGATGGCAACCGGTCCCGCTCTCGCACCCTGTCCCAGAGCAGCGAGTCTGGGACTCTCCCTTCAGGGCCCCCAGGGCACACCATGGAGGTCTCCTGTTGAGTTGCCCTTGTTGCCCTGGTGTGGGACCCACCCTCACCTCCCCCAGCACTAACCTGGGAGGTGCATAGGGCACTGGGCCAGAGTGAGTGAGCAAGGGAAGATGGGCAGATCATGTGGGGACATGACCTTGATCTTTGATTGCTTCCCTAACCTTGACCTCTAACTTGTGATTTCTCTCAGCTGAGAGAGAGATCTTAATATCTCTTAGGGACCCAGACCCCTAAATGATCCCTTTCCCTCATTCTTGTGTTAAGGCGGAGAGGGCATGTGTCCCCTCTCCCTAATCTAGGTGTCTGTAGATGAGGGATAAGAGGTTGCTGTAGTTGTCCATGGTGCCTCCCCCAGACTCTCCCTACTCATCCCATTGCAAGGATAGGGCTGGGTCTCCATTCACCAAAGCGGACATGGCTTCTCATTAACCCTTCAGGTCTCTGAAGGGTATGGGCCTAAATGAATGTGTCAGGGGAGGCTTGCTGCTGGGTTAGTTGTCCTCAGGATGTGAGAGAAACATCCAGTGTGTGAATGGAAGTTGGAGTGGGAGGTGGTGGGCAATGAACAAGTTTGAGGAAAGGACTAGAGCTGAGGCAATAGGAAGGGGCCTGGGGCCATTGGCTGCACTAACTGGTAGCTATCGAGACAGTGTGTCTAGAGTGGGAAGCGGGTAGGAACCAAGCTGGGGCAGGGCTGCTTAGGGCTTGGCATAGGAGTGGAAAGGGCTATTTTGGGGCTCTGACCACAGTGTGTTATGTGTGGAAGGTGCTCTCCTGTCTCCCACAACTTCTGCTGTAACAATAAACTGTAGAGGAATTTGATCACCATTATTCTTTGTCTGAATATGCCTGCGTCGTGCCCCTTTCCCACCCTCTTCCTGACCAACTCTCACATTCTCGAAGTGACATAAGCCATAGGAGGGGGCCCGTAGAGCATAGACACTTCACTAAATGTGACGACGTAATGCCTATTCAGCAGATTGGTGTTGTCCTTGATATTGGTAGTACCTTTACATCTTGGGAGAGGAACTACTGAGATCTTAGAAGACTTCGGTATCAGATACTGAGAAATGCATAGGATTTCAGAGACGTCACCAACATCATGATCTTAAAGCCGGAAGTACAGAAAGCTGACGTGCCCAAGGACATCTCGTGACCCACCTTCCTGCAGGATCCTCCAGGGGTCACCTGGATTCCATTTTAGGCGACCCCAGGCCGTTGGGGGTCAGTACAATCAGCAGACCAGGACTCATCCAGTTACTAGCAGGGTTGGGTTTTTCATGGTTGATCCCAATTTAAAGACTCCTTCAGATGAGTCCCAGCAGCAAGGAGGGTTTCCTGTCAGGAATCCTCCCAGTGAATCCAAGAATTCGGGGAGTTAGACTGTGTGGATCTCTGAGAAGCTTTCAAGTGTGAACAATAATCATGAAGAGGACTTGATATTTTGTGGCCGTTGCAGGCTGATTCTGGGGCCCTTGGGGCACAACAAGTAAAAATGAAACGGTACTTTACAGTGTTATTGGCCAGAGAACTGTGGGTGGAATATAACAAGGTCATTTGCCAGATTATAGAAACCCCACAGGCAATTATACACTTTCCTCCGTGAAACTGAGCTGACGACTAATGCAGCTCGATGTCCAGTGCTGACATGCTGACATGGAAGTAGAGCCTGGAACATGTCCGTGGTTCTTGAGCATTTCATCACTCTCAGGACTGAGTCTATTGTAAACGCAGTAGGTGAGGATCAGGAAGGGCGAGGCTGTAGCTGCGTAATAGCTGCGCCTTATGGAAGGGAAGGCGGGTCTTAGCACATCCACCTGCACAGATAACACTGCTAGCAGGAGAATCTCAGAAGAGGGAGAGAACCTCATTTTTGTGCACATATGTTAGTGCGTGAGTACATACCTGTCATGGAGGTGGTATGTGAAGTGGGTGGTGACCATGTATGTCTCTCCTGTAGACGTCCCTACATAAGAAACCCAGAGTTAAGGTGGAGGGAGAGATGCTCTCTGCTGGCAGCAAGGGTGGGGTTTGCTGCCCCTGTCTGACCTCACTTTGTCAGTCCTAGACAATCCAGGAGAGCCCATGGGGACGCAGTGCCCCCCTGTGGTAGCCATGGTTCTTCTAACTTTCCCCAGTTCCCAGTTCCCTTTCTAAGTCTCCCATGTTCCTTGTGCTTCTACACAGTAGCTACATAGGGAGGGCCTGATTCCGTGGTCTGTGGCTCCTGCCCACTCTCAAGGTCAGAGCTCAGAGGCTCAGAGGAGAGGTGGGGAGACTTCACAGAAGCTGAACCACAAATCCCACTTTTTGTCTCTGCTTCAGGCTTAGGCCTCCTGGTTCTCTCTTCTCATTCTCAAGGAATGTGCTCCCCCGACTTTGGGGACAGAAGTCCAAGAGAGCTAAGAGAGGATTCAATGGGAAGGAGAATAAGAAGGAGGAATATAGTGACGCGAGCCTTGTGGTGTCAGCGTGAAAATTATGCTGCTCATGAAGAGATTTTCAAGGGTAATTCTCTGGTGGCACACAAATAGTGGAACTGTAGCAGGAGGGATGGATAAATACACAGTAGAAGCAGAATGCATTGTATATTTGACATTCAATGAATCTAAAGATAGTAACTCAGAACAAAATTGAAATAAACAGGAAATAATCGAAACTGGAGTCTAAGCATCCTCACAGACTGGGGTCTGGGGCACCCCTGTGTGCTCCCCTTTTGCTTCACCTTTGTGAGTGGCCATGGGCTCCTCCCATAGGTCACTGGGGGGAGTGTGAGGGTGCCTGGTAGGTTGGCACACCCACAGGTACCAACCCACTCCAATTCTGGCCACTTCCTTGTAATTTGTCAACCAGAGCCAGGAGCCAGGGACTGAGTCCTACGGTGATGGAGGCAAGACCCTGGAAAAGTGTCCTTTAGGGGAAGGGTGAAGTGGAACAAATTATCTCAGAAGAGTTCATTGGGAGCTCCTCGAGTTTTGTTCCTGGTCGTATCTTGTTCTCTGACTGACTGCCCACGCTGCTCCGGGATAGTTGCTAATCTCTGGTTTCTCTCTGATGCTGTTCCCCATCTTCCTGTCTTCACAGATTGTCATCGTACAACTGCAGTACCCAAATCCAACCCTCGGGAGCAGAGGAAAGATGGGGAGCTCCAAAGGATTGCTTCAGAGAGCCATTTAGTGGTGCAAAAATGGAAAACTGACTCTAAGTGGAAGAGCAATCGGAGGGCTCTGCTTCTGATGTCATTTTTTTTCCTATTTAAATATATAAAAAAATGTGTGAGGTGTAGAATGAGGGGTAAAGGGGCACAGAGGTTAAGGACACTTGAAAACTGTTCCACATAAATTCTCTTGTGACTATTCTAGTGAGCTTCTCCTCTTATGCTTTTTCCCATCCTACATATCTTCTCTCCTATTTTTAGTTTTCAACTGGCACAATTCTAATTGTTTTCAGTTACACCCTGTCTCTCAAGGCTAAATCAAGGTGTACTCCTGATTCTGGCTTCTAGTCACCACACCCCAGGTAACTCAGCTCTCCCTGTCCTGTGGTTCTCATGTCTGTGATTCATCCTTCCTTGTTTCTATCTCACAGAAAACTACACTCATCTTCTGCTCTCTTGTAGCCCTCTCTGGCTCTTTGCTGGGGAATCCTATCTTCTGAAAATGATCCAGATTGTTCCTTTTCCTGATACCGATTTCTCTCTATGGAGCCATTCTCTAGCTTTATTCCAGCTTTTGATATAATATGGTTCAAACTAAAGATGGTTCCTGTCCTGGTTGGTAAGGATCTTGGGAAAGAGAAAGGAAATGGTCATGGGGAGGAAAGAAAGCATTGGTGGCTGAAAGCAGAAGTGGCTAAAGGAGAATCTAAGGGCTCCTGGGTTGGGAGGAGGCAAAAAGGGTGACTCATCTGTGCTTGAAATCTCCTGACCTCTGCTCATTTACCTCAACTGCTGATAGCATCAGTGACCCAGAAACATATGAAGAGTCCCAGAGTCTAATGTACTTCTCCTCAAGTCTCTTCTCCATAGTCGTACATAGTCTCTGTACCAGAAATAGCTCTCTAACCTCCATATAATCGTATCCCTTCCTATTTGCTCTTTCAAAGTCTGACCTGTACTTACTGACGCGGATCTACCTGCAGTGCACCCACACATTTTTGTCCTTCAGCTTCTGTTTGGGTGTGGCCAACGAGAGACATGGCAGTAGATCCAAGAGTAGGAGAATGAAGGGATTCCTCTGGCTTCCTCCTTGTGGAGCCCCTGCAGGCGGGTTGTAGCCCACTACCAAATGGCACAGCTTTCAGTGCATGGCTCTGTCGAGTTTCCAGTAACTGCTCCTTCCCTTCAGCCCAGGTAATATCATTGCTCTTACCCAGTCGCAGGGTGTTAGCTGCTCCGTCCTAACCCTGCCCACACCTTCTGTATGCTCCCTTTGTTAAACTTGCTCAGTGATTCAACGTGCTCTCTGCCTTCTCTAAACACCCTAACAGCTGGGCTTCAAACCCATGGTCAGACAATTAAGTTCACAAACTCATCCTAGAAAAAGTGCTACATACCTCATTGCTGAATATCACTATGGTCACCTTCAAGTACTCCCCTTGAGAAGCTATCCACTGAAGCCAGCGCCTAGTCCACCCTTCAAAGTAATTTTGGAACTCTTTCTGAATGGCCATCAGAGCTGTTGCCGTATTACCCTTGATGTCCTGAATGTCATCAAAATGTCTGTTTCAATTATTTCCTGTATCTTCGGGTAAACAGAGATGTCATTGGGGACCAGATCAGGTTGAGTAGGGAGGGTGTTCCAATACAGTTATTTGTTTACTGGCTATAAACTCCCTCACTTGCCATGTGAGCTGGTGCATTGTTGTGATGCAAGAGCCATGAATTGTTGGTGAAAAGTTCAGGTTGTCTAACTTTTTTTTTTTTTTTTTTTTTTTTAACAGGACTTTATTGGGGAACAGTGTGTACTTCCAGAACTTTTTTTTTCCAAGTCAAGTTGTTGTCCTTTCAGTCTTAGTTGTGGAGGGCGCAGCTCAGCTCCAGGTCCAGTTGCCATTGCTAGTTGCAGGGGGAGCAGCCCACCATCCCTTGCGGGAATCGAACTGGCAACCTTGTGGTTGAGAGCCGGCGCTCCAACCAACTGAGCCATCCAGGAGCTCAGCGGCAGCTCAACTCAAGGTGCCACGTTCAATCTTAGTTGCAGGGGGCGCTGCCCACCATCCCTTGCGGGACTCGAGGAATCGAACTGGCAACCTTGTGGTTGAGAGCCCATGCTCCAACCAACTGAGCCATCCAGGAGGCAGCTCAGCTCAAGGTGCCATGTTTAATCTTAGTTGCAGGGGGTGGAGCCCACCATCCCTTGCGGGACTCAAGGAATTGAACCGGCAACCTTGTGGTTGAGAGCCCACTGGCCCATGTGGGAATCGAACCGGCAGCCTTCAGAGTTAGGAGCACGGAGCTCCAACTGCCGGAGCCACCGGGCCGGGCCCAGGTTGTCTAACTTTTTCACGTAGCACTTCCAAATAGTAAACTTGGTCAACTGTCCAGTTGGTACAAATTCATATTGAATAATCCCTCTGATATAAAAAACGGTTAGCAACATCGTCACAACAAGTTCGTGAACTTATTTGTCTGACTTCATATAAGATGGGATGTACAGGTAAGTTAAAGGCGGAGAAGGTAAAGGTCAGAAGAGAATCTGTATACTGAGCTTTCCTTAGTCACAGAAACATGGGTTTAAAGCCCAGCTAGCTATAAGCTCAAGTTACTTGTTTCCTGCCTGCGCTTCCCTGGGCTTACAATGGGGATGGTATCTACCTGACGGGCTTGGGGAGGTGAGATAATGCACGTGGAAGCGACAGTACAGTGCCTGACCCATAGCGATGCTGTGTGGAAACTATTATTATTATAACACAGGCCCTATTCTCAGTGTGCTGCGTGTGAGTGCGTTGAATACTGAAGGGAAGCAGGATAGGATGGTGCTTCAGGAAAATTATTTCCTGAGTCAGACATTTTTATTTAGTTTTGCCTTTAGCTTGGCTTTTCACTGATCCCTGGGTGTATAAGTTAGGCTTGTGAGAAGGTTTGCATATCTTAATTTGTGGGGAGGGGAATGGAATGAACAGACAGAAATGAAATGAGATGAGAATGAAACTCAGGAGACCTTGCCCATGTTAAAGGCACTTGGGCTTCTACACTGACAATATCCAAAGGGGCAAAGTGGTGAAGGTGCCTGAGCTCACAGGGCACACCTTCTCTTTCCCTGTTTCTCCACCAAGTCTGAGATATTCCTCCCTCTCATGGGTCAGGGGGTGTGCAGCAGTCGACCTGCTCCTCCTCAATTCCAGATAATCGGTTTCTGTATTGGTGCTGTTTTTAAGAGAAGCAACATTGCAGGGATTACTCAACTGAAAGACAAATGGTCCAGTGGGGTGGGGCCCGGGGCATAGTGGCAGGTAGGACAGGCAGAAGGCTCTACCACATGGCAGAGCCAAGTAATCACCCTCAGCATTCATCTGGCGCCTTTCTCCCGCTCCAAACACACTGCTTCTTAATCCCTCAGCACAAGGAAGCTGGAAGGAAACAGAGGCTCAAAGAGCTATCATGCCCTCGAGGCCACACAGGGCTCAGTGTGAAAAATAGGAACCAGATGGAAATAGGCTCCATCTCGTCTGATCTCCAGAGTCTGTTGGACATGTTGGGGACGGCTGACAACAGGTATTGGGAGTGGGGTGGGCGTGGTTAGTGTAGGGAACAATCTGGATCCTCATGGTTTCTGTTCTTAAACCTCTTCTCTAAATGCTGGGAACTCTGGCTCAATATTTCAACACCTGTGAGTAAGGTTGGAATTTCAGCAATGCTCCCATATCCGGGGGGCATGGCTGCAATCGACCAAGTGGCTAGGGGCTCTGAATCCAGAAGAAAAGACTGTCTAACACTCACCCTTCCCACTCCCCACTCTACCTGGCAGCTCTTCGGCAACCCGGAGAGATGAAGCACAGCATGGCTGAAGGGAAGGGTGAAATGGACATTTTATTACACAAGGTAGCAAAAATGGGACAAGAGTCAAATCTAGAGTGATGGTCTTTAAATCGGTTCTCCAATGTATAGGCACTCAAGCTAAAATAATCATCCTTTTCTCAGTCCTGGGTGAGCAATGGGATCTCATGTAGGAAAAGCTGGGGACCAGTTCACGGGGATGATGCCTAGTGAATTGCACTTAGTCTCGGGAGAGAAATGTCTGAGGGCCAAAGCCATTTGGGAGATCATTAGAGAGAGGTCCATCAGAAGTCAGGAATCTCAGGCCCACAATGCAATAAGGGCCATGAAGGCAAAACCAGCGGCCACACAGCCCCACTTGGCCAGAGGGGCCTCAGGGCCAACTAGCTCCCGGGGCAGAATTTCTAGGAAGGTGACATACAGGAAGGTACCAGCTGCCACACCCTCTAACACAGCCTGGGCTAAGCCTCGCCCCCCTTCAGAGTCTCCTGCAGCCACAGCCAGCCCTATGGCTACACCCAGGGGGGACATGAGAGCGAATGACAGAATGGAGAACACGGCCCATCGTGTTCCAGTGCCTGCCTGCACCAGCCGCAGACCTACACCAAACACCACGAGCCCCTTGTGAGCCAGGACAGCAACACAGAGCTGCACGGTAGCCACTACTGTCGTCTGCAGCCCCACAGCTAGACCTTCAAACACTGAGTGAAAGGAGAGTGAGAGCAGGAGGATGAGCGCGCGGAAGGGACTGCGTGAGGATGAGGGGAGCGATCCATGGCTGTGGAGTCCAAGGACGTGAGCCCCACCGCACTCCTCCTCCTGCACTTTTGATCCTCCAGGAGCTCCAGGACAGCACTGCAATGCCAGCGACTCCAAAAGGAAGACCAGGAAGAAGCCCAGGGAGATGATGAGCTCTCCGTAGGGATAGTTCGTCTGGGAACAGAGAAAGGGGCTGTGAGATGGGAAAGGATGGAAGAAGAGTGGATGGACGTGGGATGGCAGACTGAA
This sequence comes from Rhinolophus sinicus, assembly GCF_057876585.1. Taxonomy (NCBI): domain Eukaryota; kingdom Metazoa; phylum Chordata; class Mammalia; order Chiroptera; family Rhinolophidae; genus Rhinolophus; species Rhinolophus sinicus. The sequence goes on from NC_142503.1 coordinate 130,182,284, forward strand.
GAGAACGTGAAACGTGGGACTAGAACATAAAAGCGTTGGGGAGCGAAGCCCAGAGGAGGTATGGGCATGCAGCAAGAGACCAGAGGACCCAGGGACACAGTATCAGTAGGGTTAGGAGTACGGAAAAACGATGTGAAGCATGGCAGAGGGTGCAAAGAATGAGAGCAAAGCAGGAGGTCTGTCTGGGGTGTCATACACCCAGAAGGATCTGGTCAACTCCTTTCCCCAGGGTCTGAGCTGAGGAGCACAGGGATTCCTGGAATTCCTCACATCCTTCCCTCAGAAGGGTCTGGGTATGACAGAAGTCTCCGGTTTTCCTCACCCTCCAGGTAGGGGCTGGTGGAAGATACTTACATCATCTGAACTAACATCATCAGAAAAATTTCCCTCACTCTCTGTCCTGTTCTAGGGAGAAAAAAACAGAAATTAGATCAGGCATGGAGCAGCTCAGCTTCCTGTCCTGTCCCGTCAGCTCCACTGATTTCCTTAAAGCCCAAGCTGAGCTGTTGTCATCATTCCACACGACACTGAAGCTGTCATCTTCCCTGTCATTCCACCCTTGTCCTTGGCTCCATCATTTTCCCCTTCTTCCCTTGCTTCTGTTCATCATTCTGGCCTCCCAAGCCCACGACTCAGCTGCTCACCTGCATCACGAACTTCTGGATCTCGGATTCAATTCCCTCTAGGGCTTCAGCGGTCATGTGCATGAACCCTGCTCCCAGGAAAACACCAGCAGAAATGCAGCCCAGGAGGCTGAGGACCCGGCGGTGACGACCTAATAAACAGGAATTATAATCCAGTTGGTGATGAGATGGACAAAGGCAACTAAAGAGCAACAGGCAGCACCCAACATCCCAAGCTTGGGGATGGCGAGAGAATCAGAGCAAGGAGTCAGGATAGCAGGATAGGGAAGTCAGACTTAGGTTATTGGGCAAGGATGAGAGAGGGCTATACCTGTGGCTCTCTCAATCTGGAACCATTTGAAGCAGATGGGAATGAGGCCACAGACCAGGGTGAGAGCCAACAGAGCAAACAGGCAGCCAATTTTTACTCCTAGTAATGGTTCCATCCTTGGGGTACAGGATAAGCAGAGGCCTCCGAATGACAAATGGAGTTACAAACTTTGGAGCAGGACTGGTGCCTTAGGTGGTCTGAGCTGCAGTGTCCACTCCCGAGATTCTGGAGGCTGTTGTGATCCTCTCTGTTCTGGGCTGCCTCTGCTTATGCAGCCTTGCATAGCTGACTGGGGCCCTGCCCAGCTTCCCGCCCTCTCCCTGCAGGGAGGCCCCTCCCCTGGCTCACGCCTCCTGAACTTGGAAACCAGAAAGTCCAGACTCCCTGTCAGGCACAGCCCTGTGCTGTGTCTTCTCTCCTTCAGTTCCATGACTAATCCAAGGGCTGTGGACTGTCTTAGTTCATGCCTGGGGCTGGTCTAATGTTGTCTATGGTAGCTACTTCCCAGCTGTTTTGCATTGGGGACAACCTGGTCCTGCATCACACAGGACATTTGATCTAAACCTTCCACTCCAACCCAAGTCTTAGATTGCTTTGCTGATACCTGAACTGTACCCTTTCAGAGGGGATTTGGGGCCACCTGGGGGTAAGTAGGAGGTGGGGCTGAGAGGTGTGCTGCCACCACTCTGTGAGAACTAGATGAAGGGACTCCTCTTTCCTGTCACCTTGGAAAAATAGCTCCAAGTATGGAAATGTCTAGTGGGGCGTTGAGGTTTCCAGTATTACAACATTGATATTGTTACAACTTCTGACTGTGCCTGTTTCCTGACATGTATTGTGTTAGGATCGAGAGTTTTAATACAAAGAAAGTTGCTCTAGCTCTGAAACAGCAAGGCTAGGGGAAAACTGAGAAATGAACCAAGTACACAGAAGGACCCTGCCTGGGGAAATGGGTGGAGATGAAGATGCCGTCCTGATGGGGATCACCTCTTGAGGGAGATGCATGAAGCAAACTCTGGGGGAGCTGATGAACCCTGAGAAAGATGACAGGGAAGGACGGAGGGAGAAAAAACTCGAGGCTCGGCAGCTGCTGGTCCCCTATTCAGGTGGCCTACCAGCCCTGAGACCTGCTGAGCCAGTTCTGAGTGCTGGTGCGGCTTTCCGCACTCCTGCAGTTACTTCCCTGGGACGTCCTGGTCTCTGGGAGAAGCTGTAGTATTCTTATTCTTACAGGAGCAGGTGAGCTTGAGATCTGGGTGGGAAGACAGGCACTGGAAATCTGAGGATTCACTTCATTGCAGGGCAGACCCCCATACCTTTTAAAAATCACAAGATCCATTTCCATTCTTAGAAAACTTTTAATTATTATTATTAAAACCTCAAACAAACAGATATGTAGGGTACCAGCACTCCCATCCTGGATACCAGGTAGCTCTAGCCTTGGCAGGCATGACAGAAGAAAACTCGGGGTACACATCCTTGTCAGCTCTCAGGGGGATCTATAGCAGCGGCCGGAGGAAGCTCAGACGGTGTGGTCACAGGTAAAAGATCTCCCCAGGAGCTGACGCGGGCACAGCGATACAAATCCCTATGGAAGAAAAGGTCATTGTAGGCTGCGGGTTCCTGCCACCTCCCACTAACTCGGGTCACAGTCTCTATACCTGCCGTGTCGACGGGCTGTGATCACAGCATGCTGCATATGCCCATCTGGACAGCATAGGTGACAATGCACATGGCGTGGCCGTTTAAGGATAGGCTGAGTGATCCGGGGCCAGCGATTAGCCTCCTCTGGAGACCCTCGGGCAAGGATCACCATCGAGAACTTTTCCTCCTTTGGCTGCTTGTTCTAAGATAAGGACAGAGAGACTGCTTGGAGGAAAAAGATACAGGGAAAAATTTTTTTTGACCCTCATTCCTGCAGCACTTTCATATTCTATGTCATGCACATTCAGGCCCTAAAATCTCCAGGCTATTCTCTGAATTTTCCAACTCCTCCCACCTCTGATTCTTTCTCATCCTTCGTTCCCAGTCTATTTTCTCCCTGCTGCAATGCTCCCACGATACATACCCAGCTGAAGGGGATGGGGTGGTAAGCCTGGGAAAAGCTACAGGCGAGGGGCTCAGAGGCTGTCAACTGGGGACACGGAAGTTCATGAGGACACTGTAAACACACATAAAAGACACGCAGTGAAACAAAAGAACCATACATCATGAAACTGAAAAACTAGGAGTTAAATGGTCCGGGAGGGATAAGAGAGAATAGGAAAGGGGGTAGGGAGAGCAGTGGAACCACTAAGAAACCCGATAGGGACACAAAGCAGTGGAGGGTGGCTTAGCTTTGCCCTCTCACTTGTCCTGCCACAGCTGAGTTCAGATCTTTGCGTGCTGGGAAAGGTGGAATACTCACTGGGGCAAAGACAAAACCTGGTCGAGGGTCCAGAGGTGACTTCTCCTTTCCCTGAAATAAAAAAAATTAAGCTGGGCCGGAGGAGTCTACTCTTATAAGTCAGTCTGCACACTCAGTCAGTTGAGGACTCCTTTAAATTCAATTCTGGTAATTATTAACTATGTTCTTTGAGTTAAGCTGGCTGCTTCTCTAATACTCCAAACAAAGAACTTTCTCTTTGCAGCAGGAGAAAGGCAGGAACTTGGCACATAGGATGGTGCTCTCCTTGTCAGCAACCGCCACTCTCAAACAAATCCCACTCCAGGACAACTAAATTTATGATCATACACTGGCTCCTATAGTCCTAAAGAAATAAGGTTCTTGGCTCAGCAATGTCCTAGATCAGGGAATGGCAAACTTTGTTTAAAGGCCCAGAGAATAGGCAAAATCTGTTTCTGTCCCAACTATTCATCTCTACTGTTTGTAGTGTGAAAGTACCCATACACAAGAGACACTCAAATAAGCCTGGCTCATACGAACACAGGTGACAGGCTGGATTTGATCCATAGGCCCTAGTTTGCCAACCATTACCCTATAGCATAATGACTTCATAGGCCTACTAACCTGAGTCACTCTTACCATTGTATGACAGAGTCTCTTCAGGTTTCAAAGGAGTACCAGTAATTGGTGACAGATAGGTACAGAGTGGGGGAAGAAGAGAAAGAACCTTACCTTAAGGACGAGGTCCCTGGCTTCCATGAGCAGGCAGTGCCCAGCTTTTGTTCCATTCTCCACCAGTATCTGTTCACAAAAGGGGAAACTGAGCAGAGGCCCTGAACTACATGAAAACATAAATGTAGCTTTGTAAGAACATTCACAGATGGAATAGTGGTCCTAAACGAAATGGTATTATATACAAGATGGGGATGGAGACTGTAAAAGAGGGACAAAGGATTCTGTGCAGGAGAAAAGAACGAATACAAGCTCCAATGGATAGAAGGAAAGGCATGGAAACCATGAAGCTGCTTTAAAACTTGAAGGCAAAAGGGATTTCAGCTCACCAGAAAATCACTTGTCTTGCGCCACAGGGTTTGAACGACCTCAGCGCGCTCAGCCTTGCTGGGCAGTTCACTCAGGGAAAAGGCTGAGACCACCACATTGAACTGTACCTGAAGACCAAGACAGGGACACGACAGACTCGACATCTCCCCTGCCAAGAGCACGACAGTCTAGCTCCCTAGATTTCTTCTGCTGCCTTTTCTCGTCTGACACTCACTGCTGGGTTGCAAAGCCGAGGCCACACTTTTCCATCTGCCAAATTCTGCATTTAGCTGGCATACTCTACACATTGCCACTTGCCTTGGGTGATACAGGTAGAAACTGTCTGAAAAAGACACTTGGAACATAAGGCTCTCCAGATTCTGAACCACCTGTGGAGGAAAGGAGAGGTGTGGCAACTATGAGTGTATAGGTGTAAACTGAGGTGATATCCTGATGAGAAACATGGCCCCGACAATAAAGGAAAATGCTAGGCGAGAGTGAGATGCAATGGGGTAAATAAACATTAAAAAGGACGGGAAGAATATTAGGTCACCTGTCCTGTTAATCTTACCCAACCCATCCATAGTCCAGCAAAGGCCTCCACCATCCTCTGCTTGACCATAATATTGGAAGGAGACCACACTCATCTTTAACTTTTGGCCCATTCCTTTACTCCTGAATATGACATTCTTTCTAATATTACTTCGCTTTCTTAACTCCTTCAACTTTGGAAAGTGCTTCCTTATATCTTGTCCTCACCTTTCAGTAGCTTTTCTGCCAGATCCAACATGGCAGCTGAACTGTCCACACACATATATTCACGTATGCTCTGGCCCCAAATACTATGAGCAGCCCTAAGATGGCAAAATATAAATCAGCAGTTCTCATGACAAAAAGTCATTCTTACAAAAAATCCCTCTACCACCAACCCCACCCCGGGGAAACAAAGTGTTATGTTAAAATAGTTGGAAAAACTAACAATGTTATTTTCTTATTTCATTTACAACTCCTTAAAGAAAGAAAAAGGCAGACTCAAAAACTACTTGTAGACAAAAATTTTGATGATATACAAAACTTATGCCCTAGACTAAATTCCTTTCCTTTTTTATCTTTCTAAACATGGTCCTTTTTCATCTGACATTTAAGTTTTGGCCTTAATCCATAAACCTTCTCATGCCTTGCCTACCCTGAGGGAAGAAACATTTTAGTTCCCAACTTTCCTATTCTTGATTCCCCAGTCTCTTGATGTTGGAGTGGTGTAAGCATGGCTCTCTAGAATTAGAATGTAAAAAGAGAGAGAAAGATACTCACCAGGTGACAGACCCAGTACCCGATCCAAAGTCCATCAAGGTTTGTGGCTGGAACTCTGGAATTTGAATCTGGATCTGAAGAAATATACAACACCCCACAGTAGGGTAAGCAGACACTTACTTAGGGCCGTGGTAAATATGATTAGGAGACCAGGACAGAGGAGATGTGAATGTCTTTTGAGATTAAATTTAAATACTTTATAGAATAGGAAGCTCCTAAAACAGTGATTCTAAAGCTTTCTTGGGTCACAAAATCCTTTCAGAGGATAAAGAGAGCCCCTTAAAAAAATGTACATGCAATGTCCCAAGAATCCTACCCCAGGAGACTACTTTATAAGAGAACTGATGGTAAAAGGCTTCAGGTTGGAAGCTGAGGGGTTTTCACCTCATGGAATGCCCTGGAGACTGCTGCAAAGCCACCATCCAGTCTTGCTGCCATATACACCAGGCTCAGTGCCTCATTGTAGCTGCCAGAAAAATCAGAGAGTCATGTCCACTGGGAAATAATCTCTATTACATGGCTGCTTCTAGATTTTTAGGAAATGAAATCTCTGGAAAGGGTTCTTCCATGTTATCACTTTCACACTACAACACAGGAAAAGTCCTGGGGAGCCTTACAAACCAGGCAGCTTTTTGAAACACAAAATTGTGTAATTGTACTTCTCCAATTCTCCTTGAAAAGTCAAACTTTTCTTTCCTCTGCAACCCTTCTAGCCCCGCTTACCTCAGTTCTTGCCAATGGTAGGTAGTTTTACGCAGCGCACGCAGCACTGCTCCACGAAGTTTCTCCTCTGTCTGAGATGAGTCTGGGGTGAGAACAAGCACTGGAAGTGAGGACCTAGGATGAATAGGGCTCAGATCCAATATTTGAATTTACTGCCTGCCCATTCCGCCCCAACTCCTACTGGGGAAAAGCCTCAAAGCTTAAGGAAGCCAGACCTGGTGAGAATAACGACCTCCACCACTACCACTAGAGTGTATCAGACAATAATTTGCCTCTAACAGCAGATTATTCAACTCAACTCACCCCATCCCACGGGTTTTGTTCTATACTAAAGGGAAGTGTGGTAAAGATTTAAAAAATAGGGTAAGGACAGTATTTTGTGCATTTCCTCACTTCCCCAAAACTTAAGATCATGCGTCTCTAATGTTCCTAAGGGAGGAAAGGGACTTTAAGTCTCATGTTATCTACTGAGTGCCTACCATAAGCCAGGTACTGTGGGTAATACAGGGACTACAAGATGAATAATAGGCCTGGTCTGTAATACGAAGGAGCTCACAATCATGAAAATAATAACTTGACAAATTATGCTTATTCTCCTGTCCCTCAAGAGGGGTTTGGCACTGGACAGGGAGCCATACAGGGGCTTTATTTCAGCTGAATAAAAACTTAGTCCTAATCTAGTGGATTTGTTAGGAAAAAAAACAAAGACCTAGATTTCAACAGGATACTAAAGCACTCATTGACCTTCACCAAAGCCGGGAGGGCAATCTTTGAAATAATCTATCTCCTCTTAGTAAGGCATCATTGTAATAACTACTCTGCCCAGAGAGTCAAATAAGAAATTGTAGTATCTATTTGAGAGACTAAAATTATTTCTGGCTCTTCATTTCCCATTGTTATTTCAATGTGACCTACTTTTTAGTTATTCTTAAACCCTACCTAGGTTTTCCAGGAATTTTTTCTCAAGATGTGTAGCCCGCCTTTGCAATTCCTCTGGCTCTAAGGGTACATGCCGGCTCCAGAGATAATTGGTCAGTGCTTGCACCTGCTTCTCCACATTGGGTATTGAATTCTCTATGGGCCAAAGATGAAAAGCGGCATCAGTTGCACGAAGGCCCAGTCTCCGCTTGCTCTCGAGCCTCCCTTTCCTACCGTTACTCACCGAGCAAGAGTAACTGCGCGGTGTCAGCCAGTGCTTGAGGTATCCGCACCCGCGGCAGCTGCCGGATGCCGGGGTGCCGGCGATGGGGCCTCTTCCCCAGAAAATCGGACTTGTTATCCACCTGGGATATGCCGGGCACAAGGGCAGCGAGAGCCTGCAAGCCGGGAAAGAAAAGCTGATTGCCGGGCAGGAAGAGAAGGTTGCGGGCGCTCGCTAAGGGAGGGGCTGCCGGGAGCGCTCCTCGGAGCAGACCTGTTTCAGAGATCCAGTCTCTCCCAAAGCAGTGACAGCGGGCACTCACCCGGGACTGGGGAGCTACACCAAAGCCACGACGCCATCTGCCTAATGTGAAAAGATACCTCGGGCCGCTCCTGGTCGCCATGGCGCCGGAGGCGAACCGGAAACGGAAATGTAGGTGTCTGTGACCCTCAGTCTCAGCCGCCCAGGCGGACATCCTCCCCGGAACGACGGCATGGGGCAGTATCAGCCAATGAGGAGAGCGAGTGCATGCTAGTGGCCAATAAACAATCGATATGTAAATCACCTTGAAGAGTAAGAGTGTGTGGATGGGACCTGGACATCGGTGCTAAAAGAACCCGCCGGAAGCGAGGTGGCTTCCAGGCTTCTTTGGGACTGGTCTCGGCATCCGAAAATTCAGGGGCGCGGGGTGGGAGGGGGTGGTGGCGGGATGGGAGGGGGTGGTGGCGGGCCCTGCCCTGGGTCTTTAGGAGCGCACTGTAGACTGGCAGGCTATTTTCTGGATGTGTTTGTTAACTGCCTGCGTTCCCTTGATTTTCTTTCTTTCTGGAGAACTCTGAAGTCGTGTGTTCTTTCCCCCATGTGAAAAGGGATAAAATGCAGTAACGGAAAGATGAAATAAAAGCCAGATTTAGGCGACGGAAAAGAACGGAAATTAATAGATTTAATGCTTTTTATATTTTAGTTTCTCTTCATATTAAACCGGTCTTCTTAGATAAATAGCTAACACACTTTCAAGTAATATCAGTCCCTTCATTTAGTCCCCTTATTTCTCTTAGTCCCCACGGTCTTCTGAGATAGATTGTTGTTAACTCCATTTTGCAGCTGAAGAAAGCTGAGTCTTCAAATGATTAAATACCACGCCCAAGATCACAAAGCTTATATGAAAACTAGACTTAAACCTAGGCAGTCTAAGTCAGCTTCACTTTTAAACATATGCCCGACCACATATTGTTGGTATTTTGAATGCAAGTTAGCAAATTAACAATATGCTAAATGTTATGAAGTGTTAAATTAACATGTAGCATTAGAATGAACTCACTTGATTCCTATAGCAAACACATTAGTCAGCTATGGTGTATCTTAATCTGGTGACTGGATGGGTAAACAAACCTATGGCCTTGGCTGTAACTGCAAGAGTCCAAGTATGTTAAGTATGGGATGAAATATGGGTAACTATATCACTTGCAGAGTTAAATGTCTGGTTTGCGTTTAGATTATTAAGCTTGATTCTAATAAAGGAAGCCTTTGCTGTATAATCCAAATGCTCTGGAAGGAGCCTGGAGGGTTGCTTAGGACAGCTGTTGTAAATTCCCCACTCACTGCTCTCCCTTTCAAGTTCACCACCTTCTTTCTCCCCCCACCCCGCCCCACTTTGATTCACACTGCCACACAGCCTCATCTCTGTGACACATTGCTTTTACTTTAAGTTACTTCCTCAAGTACAGTCATCCCACAGTATCTACCGGGAATTGATTCCAGGACTCCTATGTCACATTTTTTTTTTCTGAATTTTTTCTAATTTTGGTGCATATTGTTCTTTCATGTCTTGGATTATTTTCTTAGCTTATTTTGAAATCATGGCTTACAATTTTAATCTGTTTTGTGGACATGTCTGTGTTAGTGTAGGTTCTCAGCGAAGCAGACATTGAAGGTGGGATTAGATTGGTAAGAAATTTATTGGGAGAAATACCTGTGAGGGGATAAGGGAGAGGAAGCCAAAAGAGGCAGGAAGAGTCAGACTGTAATGAGGGAGGGAAAGCAAATGGATTGGTAGGAACAGTTCTAAAAAAGTTTCAGCCAGGCTTATGGAGAATCTTTGAGCCCAAGGTAGCCATCAGCGGAGTCTTGCATCTTGTAGAAATGGGCCTGACTTAGTAGTATCATTGCTGCAGTAAGTCTTTGTTTGAGAGTGGCCCATGGGAAGCATAGCAGATTCAGAGTGTGGCAGTTGGGGCCATTGGTCAATTATGATTCCCATGAGGTCTGAGTAGTGCATTTTCATAGCTTCTCTAGAGCCACACAGATCCACTTCTCCAGCTGTACTTCTTCAGATAGGTTCAAAGGACAGTTCCTTCAAGTTTTGCACAGGCTGTCACAGATTCAGCATGCCAAGAACTACAAGAAGAAAGGATATGTGTTTTATTTTGAGTAAAAACTCAAGGTTAAGTGTAAAACCCTTAGGCTCAGGATTTCAAAGTGTAGGCAATATGGAGAGAAAATATGACACACACACTTGATTAATGCAACATTTATTTCTGTTACTTAGCTGAGCAGGGAGCAAGTGAATGTGTGGAGTAGAGAAATAGGGACACACACACACCAACTTGACAGGAACGGTCAGTGTGTCTGTGCTAGGCTGCTGCTGATGCCCAGGGGCTGATGCCCATCAGTGACCTCCACCTGCAGGATTTTCTTCCCCATTTCTGCACAAAGAAGTTGGAGTGCCCTCAAAGATTTGGGGTCATGGTCTGCAGAAAACTTGATGCAGCTTTCCCAGTAGAAGTGTCAGGAGACTGGTGCTTGATGCTCCAGGTTCGGTGATGGTGTGGATGCTCAGGCTTTTATGCTAAAAGTCTTAGGGGGGATTGAGGATGACTGCAGCTAGGAGCCTGAGACTAGATCCTCATCAGTTCTTCCAGATTTCCTCCCCAAAACAAACAACATGTTTACATTACTCATTTTTCAGCTATAAACACAAATCTACTTTTAAAATGGTTTCCCAAAAACATGTTTAAAAACAAGAGTTAAATAAACATGTTTATGAGTTGTTTTTTTTAAGGAACAATATATTCATAATTTGACAAGGTGAGGTGAAAACACCATGTCAAAACGAACTTACTTCAGGATGAGACATCCTTTAAAAATACTTAAATCCCACAAATCACAGTATGTAGTCAATGTTAGCTGCCTGGCATCTCTCTGATTTGTCTCCATGTGCCTTAGAGCTATGAGCAGTTTCCTATTATGACTCAATCTTTTTTTTTTATGAATAATTTTTAAAAATTTTATTGAGGAATATTGGGGAACAGTGTGTTCCTCCAGGGCCCATCATCTCCAAGTCGTTGTCCTTCAATCTAGTCATGGAAGGTGCAGCTCAGCTCCAAGTTCAGTTGCTGTTTTCAATCTTTAGTTGCAGGGGCACTGGCGCAGCTGGCAACCTTGTTGTTGAGAGCTCGCGCTCTAACCAACTGAGCCATCCGGCCGCCCCTCCGGAATCTCAGCAGCAGCTTGTCTTCAATCTAATTGTGGAGGGCACAGCTCACTGACCCATGTGGGAATTGAACTGGCAACGCTGTTGTTCAGAGCTCGCGCTCTAACTGACTGAGCCATCCTGCCACCCCTCATGACTCAATCTTTGCATCAACTGAGGACTACAACCTGGGCTAGTCAGATTCCTTTGAGGAAACTGAGTTTCCATTCCTGGCTCCCTATCACCAACCTAAAGGAAACTTGGGTGATGGCATGTGAGTGGCTTACAGCAGAGCTTCACCAATAGGAGAAAAAGAAGGTGATTTGTAGTCCCTTCTGATGACACCTGCAACCACATCTCTGCACTGGAGGCCACCACTTACTGAGTCAACTGGGTTGTCATCTCTGAAATCTGGCAGAGAGTGAAAATGATGCCTATTTTTATAAAATAGGTCAAGGAAACTCCTGGAACAGTACATGCATTTTGTTTTATGCTCACCATGAGAAGAGTTTTAGAAGAATGACATTGTTGGTAGAAGAAGTCAAGCAAACATATCGTAAGTCTCATAAGTCTGGGGTTCTTGCTCCATCCTGTCCTTTCGGTTTTTCATCTGTAAAATCCCAGCAGCCATTTAGGCTGGCCCAGATACCCTTCAGTGGGTTGATAAATAAGGGTCTTTGGTTAGAAGAGCATGCATTTTTGTTTCACCAACAGTGACATATGTTGTTAACATTCTAAATTAAAACAAAGAACAAGAATTTTTTTAATTTTAATGGCCCACTGGAGGTAGACACAGGCTGCTCCTGGTTGGAGGCAACCAGCCTGGGAGCTTGGCCACCTTGGGCCCCGACCATCCTAGGAGGGCAGAGGGCATCAGAAACAAGGAACAAGAATTTAGTGACATCAAATCACCACTGTGGTAATCACATGCACTTGAAACAGCTCGTTAGGGAAGGCTGCCTCCATTTAGGACAAAATTTCAAACACAGTTATCAGCTGCCAGTCTGTTAAGGGAAAATAACTGAAATACTCGGCTATAAGAGAAAGGTTAAATAATAGGTGATGGCATATCTCTAAAATGGGAAACTGTGCTGCCACATATTACATACTGGAAAAAGTTTACGGGATTGGGAAAACATTCCCTTTATATTGTCAAGCAAAAAAAGCAGACCATAAGATGATGTCCATATCACATATTTTAGGTTTAAATATAACCAGAAAAAGTACTGGCGGGAAATTTGTAAATATGAGAGACTTTATCTTTGGTTACTGAAATTACAAATATATTTTTCTATTTGTGAGTTTTCTGGTTTTCTAAACTTTTTGTACTGAATATGTGTTACTTCTCTAATAAGAAAAAAATGAAAATGTGATGTAAAATATTGACTCTTTAAATTAGACATTCTGAGGTCCTTTCCAGATGCACAAGACCCCCTTCTTGGTACAGCAGGGACTGCACACTTGCTTAGAATTTTAGATTCCTTCTCTGGGTAGGTGATACTGATAGAGGAATGTTTGGAACCCTAGGGTTTGCTCAGAGAATTCTTGACTGATTTTTATGGGGTCAATCCGCTTCTTTTCTCCAGGCACCCCTCAAGAAAAATGCTTCACCCTCTACATAATGGAAACTTTTTCTTTGTTGTCTTTCAGAAGGCAGATTGATAACACTTGCCACCCAGGAAAGCTCTACTTTTGTACAAGAATATTTTTCTCTAAGAGGAATCATCATTGACCTCTCCCTTGGTCTCCTGCCATCCTTTCTTATAAAGACAAAGCTTGGTGTCAGGAATAACATATGAGCTTAGTATAAGGACAGATAGAGTATCAGTAAAAGCCCTGATGTTTTTAAGCTGTGACAAGCCATGAGGAAAAGGCAAAGAACTCCAATCAGCAGCGGCCTTGACTGTCAATAGCTGCGCCTTATGGAAGGGAAGGTGGGTCTTAGCACATCCACCTGCACAGATAATACTGTTAGCAGGGGAATCTTCAGAAGAGGGAGACAACCTCATTTTTGTGCACATACGTAAGTGCGTGAGTACGTACCTGTCATGGAGGTGGTGTGTGAAGTGGGTGGTGACTATATGTGTCTCTCCTGTAGACGTCCCTACATAAGAAACCCAGAGTTAGGTGGAGGGAGAGATGCTCTTTACTGGCAGCAAGGGTGGGGTTTGCTGCCCTTGTCGGGACCTCTACTTTGTTGGTCCTAGACAATCCAGGAGAGCCCATGGGGATGCAGTGCCCCCCTGTGGTAGCCATGGTTCTTCCTAACTTTCCCCAGTTCCCAGTTCCCTTTCTAAATCTCTCACGTTCTTTGTGCTTCTATACAGTAGCTACATAGGGAGGGCCTGATTCTGTGGCCTGTGGCTCCTGCCCACTCTCAAGGTCAGAGCTCAGAGGCTCAGAGGAGAGGTGGGGAGACTTCACAGAAGCTGAACCACAAATCCCACTTTTTGTCTCTGCTTCAGGCTTAGGCCTCCTGGTTCTCTCTTCTCATTCTCAAGGAATGTGCTCCCCCGACTGTAGGGACAGAAGCCCAAGAGACCTAAGAGAGGATTCAATGGGAAGGAGAATAAGAAGGAAGAATATAGTGACGCGAGCCTTGTGGTGTCAGCGTGAAAATTATGCTGCTCATGAAGAGATTTTCAAGGGTAATTCTCTGGTGGCACACAAACAGTGGAACTGTAGCAGGAGGGATGGATAAGTACAAAGTAAAAGCAGAATGCATTGTATATTTGACATTCAATGAATTTAAAGATAGTAACTCAGAACAAAATTGAAATAAACAGGAAATAATCGAAACTGGAGTCTAAGCATCCTCACAGACTGGGGCCTGGGGCACCCCTGTGTGCTCCCCTTTTGCTTCAGCTTTGTGAGTGGCCATGGGCTCCTCCCATAAGTCACTGGGGGAGTGTGAGGGTGCCTGGTAGGTTGGCACACCCACAGGTACCAACCCACTCCAATTCTGGCCACTTCCTTGTAATTTGTCAACCAGAGCCAGGAGCCAGGGACTGAGTCCTACGGTGATGGAGGCAAGACCCTGGAAAAGTGTCCTTCAGGGGAAGGGTGAAGTGGAACGAATTATCTCAGAAGAGTTCATTGGGAGCTCCTCGAGTTTTGTTCCTGGTCGTATCTTGTTCTCTGACTGACTGCCCACCCTGCTCCGGGATAGTTGCTAATCTCTGGTTTCTCTCTGATGCTGTTCCCCATCTTCCTGTCTTCACAGATTGTCATCTTACAACTGCAGTACCCAAATCCAACCCTCGGGAGCAGAGGAAAGATGGGGAGCTCCAAAGGATTGCTTCAGAGAGCCATTTAGTGGTGCAAAAATGGAAAACTGACTCTAAGTGGAAGAGCAATCGGAGGGCTCTGCTTCTGATGTCATTTTTTTTCCTATTTAAATATATTAAAAAATGTGTGAGGTGTAGAATGAGGGGTAAAGGGGCACAGAGGTTAAGGACACTTGAAAACTGTTCCACATAAATTCTCTTGTGACTATTCTAGTGAGCTTCTCCTCTTATGCTTTTTCCCATCCTACATATCTTCTCTCCTATTTTTAGTTTTCAACTCGCACAATTCTAATTGTTTTCAGTTACACCTGTCTCTCAAGGCTAAATCAAGGTGTACTCCTGATTCTGGCTTCTAGTCACCACACCCCAGGTAACTCAGCTCTCCCTGTCCTGTGGTTCTCATGTCTGTGATTCATCCTTCCTTGTTTCAATCTCACAGAAAACTACACTCATCTTCTGCTCTCTTATAGCCCTCTCTGGCTCTTTGCTGGGGAATCCTATCTTCTGAAAATGATCCAGATTGTTCCTTTTCCTGATACCGATTTCTCTCTATGGAGCCATTCTCTAGCTTTATTCCAGCTTTCGATATAATATGGTCCGAACTAAAAATGGTTCCTGTCCTGGTTGGTAAGGATCTTGGGAAAGAGAAAGGAAATGGTCATGGGGAGGAAAGAAAGCATTGGTGGCTGAAAGCAGAAGTGGCTAAAGGAGAATCTAAGGGCTCCTGGGTGGGAGGAGGCAAAAAGGGTGACTCATCTGTGCTTGAAATCTCCTGACAAGTGTTCATTTACCTCAACTGCTGATAGCATTAGTGACCCAGAAATATATGAAGAGTCCCAGAGTCTAATGTACTTCTCCATAGTCGTACATATCCTCTGTACCAGAAACAGCTCTCTAACCTCCATATAATTGTGTCCCTTCCAATTTGCCCTTCCAAAATCCTGGCAAGATCACTGAAGTGAAAGTAGCAGAGAATTGATGGCATGCTGGATGTTTTCTGTTTTAAGGAAGGAAGGAAGGCAGACAGATTAGCCCTAAAGGCTTAAAATTTATTTTTTTGCATTCATTTCAGCAAAATCACTGTGTTGTTACAGTCTGTATTTTCACATAGTTCATGGTCTTCTGAAGTAATGAATGTCAAATTAGCCCATCTTTCTTTTTTTTTTTTTAAATCCAATTCTTTTTTTTTTTTTAAGATTTTTTATTTTATTTATTTATTTATTTTTATTGGGGAAGGGGAACAGGACTTTATTGAGGAACACTGTTCTTCCAGGCCTTTTTTTCCCAAGTCAAGTTGTTGTCCTTTCAATCTCAGTTGTGGAGGGTGCTGTTCAGCTTCAAGTTGTTGTTCTTTCAGTCTTAGTTGTGGAGGGCACAGCTCAGCTCCAGGTCCAGTTGCCATTTCTAGTTGCAGGGGGCACAGCCCACCATCCCTTGCGGGAGTCGAACCGGCAACCTTGTGGTTGAGAGGATGCACTCCAACCAACTGAGCCATCTGGGAGCACAGTGGCAGCTCAGCTCAAGGTGCTGTGTTCAATTTTAGTTGCAGGGGGTGCAGCCCACCATCCCTTGCGGGAGTCGAGGAATTGACCGGCAGCCTTTGGAGTTAGGAGCATGGAGCTCTAACCGCCTGAGCCACCGGGCCGCCCTAGTCCATCTTTCTTGAATCATTGTAGTTATTAGATAGATTTTCTAAAAAATTAATTTCAATTTGTAGATATTTTGCTCTGTTAAGGCCATAGCAACTGGCATCGTCCATACAATTCTCAAACAAATATTTAGACTTGGAAATTAATTGTGAGAGTTATAATACCATGTTCTAACATTGTAATCAGGTTGCATATGTTAAATTAATACGATCACAAAATATTATTGATTATTCTAATTTTATTATATAAAATGTTATAAATTAGGTCGTGATTTTTACCACTTCTTAAAGCAACATTGAGATACATAGAGTATTGTAAAGAATTAGTATCAAATTTCACACATGTTGTCCAAACTTACATATATACAAAATTAAGAGTAAATAAATTGTTGACTATTCAAAATGTGCCTCAGCTGTCACGAACCACTTTGGGAATATTGTGTTAATTTGTGAGTGTTCAGAACAGCATTGGAACATGAAGGGAAAGAAGAAAATAGATGCTTTACACCATGATACATCATAATATAAAAATGCACTGCAGTCATGCTATCTGAGAGGAAGTCTTTGACAAGTCTTTTTTTTTTTTTTTTTTTTAAATCTCTGTGCTTCTGCTGCCCAGATCCTTCCAATACATGGAGGTAGTGTCTGTCTCCTATCCCGGCAGAGCCACAGTCTTGTCACTCAAATGTTGTCACCTTTTAAGGATCTGGGCAAGAGAGATGGAGACATGTTTCCCTTGGATTAGAGCCATGTCAGTCATGAAAGCACACTAATACGGGTTGGATCCCAAGTGACGGGGCACCTGTGTATACATTTATTATTTTATATGTTTGTGTTAGTTGTGGGGCTTTCTTAAATGTGAGGCCCAGGGGAGGGTCTCTCTTTCCGGAGTCTGAGGGCAATTCTGGCTGTATCTTCAGCACTTAGGCAAAGTCAGGTCGTCATAATAGGTTCCCAAGAGGTATCGGATCAAATATATTTTGCATGAATAGAATGAGTGCTTGAAAGAGATGTTTTTCTGGCTCTCTGGATGCCATATAGTTGGTGAATTTTAAGAAGAGGTTCTTTAGAGTACAGATGGGGAGAGGGGGAAGATTTCAGGGCAGGAGAAGTTTAGAATTGTTACTCATGAAGAGACCAATATTTAGAAATGTTCTCCAAACAAAATACAGATAAAATCTTAAGTTGCCTTTGGGACATAAGAAGGATGTTTCTATTTGAGCCATGAAGGCAAGGCCCAGAGTTCAGATTAATAGCTCTGGCCTAAAATGGGGCTTGGCAGTACATGTGAGCTTTGAAATGAACTGGAGCAGGCTTCAAAGCCTGGCTAAGAGGTTCTCAGTGTGGACACGTCCTTGAGCTCTGCTTTGTCAATACCACTGGCCTCCTATTCCTGCTTTCCCTCTTCATCTAGAATTTGAAGGGGAGAAATTCTAGAGAACAGACTTGGCAAATTTCAAGAGATAGGAGCAAAGGATCATTTCTACAGACTTGTACTTTTCCAGAAATTTTAGGTATCTGCTGAAAACTGTTGAGATATTTCTTATCTGTAGCTCCTATCAAGAAAATAGCATCTGTAATATGGAGCATCTTAACTGCCTTAGGCCTCGTAGCCAACTTAGATTGTAAACTACCTTCTGGATCTACAGAACTTAGGGAAAACATCCTCCCTTCAACCACTGGCTTAGGGGGAGAAAGAAATTTGGATGCAACCCTTGGCAAGCTGTCAGAAAATGATTACTGGGATATAAAGAGACAATTCACAATAGTAGAATTTTATTAGAGACATGAACTTTAGGGAAACTATTGAACCTCACTAGTAAAGAAATACATGTTAAAATGGAGTCAGGTACAGGACAGGCAGTTCCTGTGTGATCCCTCCCATTTTCTGTGGCATCTTCATCTGGCAAGGGGCCCCTGGTGCCTTGGCAGAGGGGAGAGTTAGGTCATAATATAGGAGAAAATGATGGTGACATAACCTAATTATCTCCAGAGAGGCATGGACTTGTTCCTGCTCATCAGCATTGCCAGGAGGGAGGTGGGAGGACCTCTTAGAAGAGCCAGAGAAGGTCAGCAGACATGACTGACAGCTTAGGAATTACAATCTAAAGGAAAAGTTAAAAGAAAGGCCTTGGGGAAGGAAAAGTTTTGCAACACTAAGAAGAGTCAACATATAGTTGGTTTTTATATTCCATCTCTTCCCAAAACAGAACAAGCTGAATGGGGTCCCAGTTGCAGTGACCCCATTAGTCCCAAAGGCATTCAGGTAAGCATTGCATGTGAGAAAGCATGCTCGAGTGGTGAACTGTGTAGACACTAGAGAAGGGATCTGGGAGACTCCAGAGAGCTCTACAATTAGGAGAAGGCCTGCCATCACCCTGCCATGTTTTGAAGGGCTAGATGGGTGAGATGCCTGGTTTAGGGACTTTCCTTTCACCAGAGAGGCCCCATTTCATTCCGTAAGATTTACTTAGCATGTGCTATGGACCATGCATCATATGTAAATATGTATTTTTTGACTTCAGTTTTCCAGATGAGGGATAATGGGCTCATGGCAGATAAAAATGGGGTCAGACTCACAGGGGGAAGCCCTGAACCCAGGAGGAAGGAGGACTTTATAGGCAGGGCTGAGTGGTCAGGCTGAAAGAACCAACCAACAGAAAAACAAAGACTGTGGCCTGCCCCAGGGGTGACCCAGGCTGCATGAGGCTAATGAGGCATTTGGAGAGCTGTTCCAGAGAGTGGACTGTGGCAAAAAATCTTGAAACCAAAGCTCTGGCTCTGGTGGTAGAAGAGTACTGGGGGTCAGGGTTATTCTTCACGGAAGTTGGGAGGGCATGAGAAATGGGGGTGCCCATATAGGCAGCACCAATTCTTTTCCTCAGATCTCAGTTCCTGCTCTTCTGCCCCATCCCCTACCCAAGGGCCCCTCAGGCCCTCTTCCCTTTCTTCTAGCCAAATTTCAGCAACCCTTTCCTCACTGGGAAAACTATGAATAGTATTTCCCCCAGGTTCTTTCATTTCCTGGTTTCAATTTAGAGAGCCTGAGGGCTACTTAGGGAGAGCAGTCAGGGTGGAGGCTGGTGTAGGATTTATGCTTTCTACTTAGACTCTGTTCCTCCGTAGTCACTGCTCTTCAGATAGAGGGGAACAATAGGACACTTTCCCTATATGACCCATAGCAAGAGCACAAAGAATAGAGGTAATTATTTAGGGATGCTAGGAGCTGGGGCTGCCTTCCATTTGCTTCTCTTCACCCTCCAGGCCATGCAGGAGTCTGATTTCCCCAAGGACCACTGGGCTCCTGCTGTGCAGGCTCCACACACATTGCTTGAAGTCCTATTTGAGTGTCAAGACTGAAAGTCTCAGCTTTCATCCCTGAAAGATAATGGGGCAGCACCCATTACTCAGCCCCACCACACGCAGTCCTCCCTACAGCGGGGCAGTAGAACAAGGCACGCTGGGAGGAGGGACACTCAATACCTCACCACCAGCAGAATCCCTATTTCTAACTCTGGGAAAATCCTCAGCCCAGGACCTAGTAAAGGGGGCCTCACCCTCGGGATCAAGACTGAATGTGAGGATGCTCAGTGGAAAGGTAGAGATAGCTGTGGTGAGCCCTTCTGTGGTCTTGGGGAGAAGAGCAGGAAGACAAGAGTGGGTAAGATGAAAAAAAAAAGGGAATCAGATAAAAAAAAAAGTTTTGTAATCCCTAAAGCACTTTACAAATGTAAGTTATGGGGGTGGGGGGGTGGGAGATGAGGGTAAGGGGGATCAAATATATGGTGATGGAAGGAGAACTGACTCTGGGTGGTGAACACACAATGGGATTTATAGATGATGTAATACAGAATTGTACACCTGAAATCTATGTAATTTTACTAACAATTGTCACCCCAATAAATTTAATAAAATAAAATTTAAAAAAAAAAGAAAAAAAAGTAAGTTATGGCTATTAGGTGAGGATCAAAGGTCCTTTGGGATAAGATGGGATCTCCGTACTAGGTCTAGAAAGGGTGAAAGACGGGAGAAGAGCCACTCTGTCTCCTCCACGCGTAAGTGCCCATTCTGCCAGATGACCGCAGGGCCTCCTGCAACATCCTAGGCTGACTTGCCTTTTTTCCGGCTTTTCCTTTTTCCTGGGGAAATCTTCGTTAAGTGCGCAGGCGTAGGATGGCAGTCGGGGGAGCATCTACTTCGGGAAGCCTTGATCCCACCCTATGGTGACGCTCCCTGAGTTATGCAGCCAATTTGTTCACAGCTGCTCTAATAAAACTCCGGAAGGCGTTGATCCTGATCCTGGTCCTGGCAGGCAGCGACTTAGCGGCTCCTCCCTCTTCTCCGCAGAGGCGCCGCCGCCGCATTAGACAGCAGGGGGCGCTCTGCTGCTTGCTTCCTTGAGCTGAGAGGGCACCAGATCTTTCCCTCTGGGTTCTACTTAGCAAGGCTGAGACCAGCTTTATCTTTTAAAAGCCTTTTTGAGCCCCGAGAACAAACGAGAAATAGACACATAGGATTTATATTATATACCTCAAAACATATAAGCTTCCAAAGCAGAAGATTTTTACCTTTCAGCAGTGAACTGGTCCCCAAACTCTGTCTCAATCTCCCAGTTGCCTTGGGATAGTCACAGGTTTTTCCAAAGAGAGAAGAGCAGCAACAGACACTTGTAATGAGCACCCATTGTGTGCCCTGAGCTTCCAAAAGTAGAGGATGAAGGAGGGTGAGGGGACGAGTGAGAGAGTATCAGCAGAGCTCTTCAGCTTTTCTGCTCAAAGGGCAAGTGTTCTCTGTGGCTGCATAGTACTATTCTATGGCTGTTTCATCATTTCTTTACCCAGTCCCTCATTCAGGGGCATATCGTTTGTTCCAATCTTTTACTATAAACAAGCTGGAATGTATATCCTGGACAAAAACAGCAACAATAAACCCCGTGCATTTAGTTGATGACAAGCTCACTCCCATGCATGATCAGTGTTCTTAGGACCTGGCATACTGCAGCTCCTGTAAATGTCGGGTGGGGGGAGCTGTGGGTTGGCAACACCAAATCTTCCAGATGCACATGTGTGTCACTGGCCCCAAGGTAGCCTGGGAGAATATTTTTCAGAATATAACAACAAAACCAGTGGAATGTTTTCCTTGTAGTGAGAGCCCAGTAACATCTCTGCA
The DNA here is from genome assembly GCF_057876585.1 of Rhinolophus sinicus. Taxonomy (NCBI): domain Eukaryota; kingdom Metazoa; phylum Chordata; class Mammalia; order Chiroptera; family Rhinolophidae; genus Rhinolophus; species Rhinolophus sinicus. Next base: position 130,203,416 of record NC_142503.1, read on the forward strand.
CAAAGAAGTAAACATTATTGTTTCAAAATTCTGGTCTTTTGGAAGCTCCCCATCACAGCCCGCGCCCCTCGACGCGAGAACTGTCGCGCCCGTCGGGCCTCGCGAGATCCTGCGGCCTTCGCCCCACACCCGCGAGCCTGCGCCCTGCAAGCGCTGTGAGCGACCTCGGAGCCACCAGCAAGGACCAAGGGACCGCCTTCCGTTGCGGTGGGAACGGCGGAGCTGGAAAAGGGCCGGGACGATCAAACAGGCCCCAGTCCCAGGCTAGACAGAACCCTGTTGTGGAGGAAGTGCCACGTGTCCCCTGTAAACCATACATCTCAAGCAAATCAAAGATGAGGACTAGACACGCGTTAAGACAGATGGCACATCCAGATGAGCAAGGGGAAGAAGCGGGCAGGGAGTGAAAATCTACTGAAATGTGCCTTGATCCAAGGATTCCAGCTGAAATTTCCAAGTCATTGATATGTATTCACGTGCTCTGAGATATCCAGAATATCATAGCCTGTCTTCAACTGTGCAAATGACCAAAGCACGAAGTTGGTGCAAAGTTCTGCTATTTTTATTGCTTCTTAAAAAAAACAAAAATAAATTCAATTTCATTATGAAAAAAAAAAAGTTTTGGTCTTTTAATACTGGAGGGAATGAAAGTAATACATGTTTATATGTTAGATAAATTTAGATACAAGTAAGGACAACTAATTTAGTTTAAAAAGTATAGAAAATTTTAGAGCAAATTGCAAGCTCACATTTTCAAGCAACTTCTATAGGGTAAGCACTTTGCTTAAATTGACTCATTTAACCCTCACAACAACCCACAAGTCAGATACTATTATATTATCTTCATTTCAAAGACGAGCAAACACAGGTCCATGTAGTTAACAGATAGTAGTAGCAGAACCAGGAATGTCTCCCTCAAAAGCTGGTGTTCCCATTTATTCCAGGCTGCCTCTTAGAGGGAGCTGGGGTGCACAGTATGTTTAGGGTAAATCCTTTTTCTTTTTAAAATTCTTTTTATTTTTATTTTTAATTTTTATTGGGGAATATTGGGGAATAGTGTGTTTCTACAGGACCAATCAGCTCCATGTCAAGTCGTTGTTTTTCAACCTAGTTGTGGAGGGCACGGCTCACTGGCCCATGTGGGGATCAAACCGGTGACCTTGGTGTTATGAGCACTGCACTCTAACCAACTGAGTCAACCGGCCACCCCCTTTTCTTCTTCTTGCCTCTGTTTCTTCATTTCTAAAATAGGAATAATCATCCAGGATAGCCTATTTATATTATCAGGTTTGTTTTCTAGGTAATAATTTTATTTCCATAATAAAATATGTATTCTAGAATGTGAGATGGAATGGGGTCTCCAGTCTGGTAGTTCTTATCTGTTACATCTGCAAGGATCCCTAGTCATTATCACTGCCTGTGAAACACATGTTTTTAGAACATACTGAGTAAACTAGTGTGGGGACTGAGCCCCAGAAAGCAGTTTCCAGGCTCTCGGCCTCACATAGACAGGTGCCTGGCTCAGGTAGTAAATGGCCATCAACTGTGATTGCATGGCCATCAGCTGTGGCTAGTTGGCCATCAGCTGTAACCAGTGAGCCATTGGCCACTAATATAACTGCTGTGGCTACACTAGCAGAAAGAGAGAGAAAAATGGGGGCTAGCAAGAAGATGGCGGCTGGGCTAGCAAGAGTGGATTGCAGAGAGGTGGATGCCGCCAGCGAGAATATAGTGGTATGACTCCCCTACCTATGGCTTCGTGGGTGTTCCTTTTTGGCCTCACCATGTTCTGCATTCTTATGTGGGGAGCGGGAGCAGAGACCCCGCAGGCCCCCCTGCACGACAACTAGTATGTTTACTTTTGGCCATTTTAAGTGATCACTTTGCTTTGTCATCTTGTTTTGCGGACTTTCTTAATTCCTTTGGTTATTAAGCAAGTTTTTTCATATTTATCGTGTTGAAGTGTTTTTATAGGTATGAGGATGTAAAAATGAATTAAATATAGTGTAGCCCCTCTGTGATGCCTATAGTCTCAATAGAGAGAGCTGTACTTAAGTGTTTATGAGGCAAAAACCACATACTGCAGTCATAGGGTGTATATCTGACCCAAGACCTGCTCTGATTGGCTGATTCCGTGGGTTTTCAAATTTGTTTGTTTTAAAAATAATTTGTGGAGTTTGTGGTAACCTTTCCCAGTAGGGATTTTCACATAGAAAATTTGGATTCTGGGCTTGCTTTAAATAGTCAAAAAAGTGGCCACATTAAGCCACCATTATTTCAATGTAACTATCAGCTAGAGCTGAGCAGCAGCTGCTTCTACTTAAGGGGGCATTAGCTTAGGGTGTCTTCACTGACGCCCTCCTTTCTTCTGACTCCCAGCCTGTCTGTCTGTTTACTCAGTGATGATACCTGCCTGGCTCCTGCAGACATTTATGTTCTGACCTATCAGACTTGTTAAGTGTCCTGAGAGAGGTCTAGACAATACTCTGCCCAATCCTTGACCATTCTCCTCCTTTAAATTGTGTTCAGAGCACATCCCCAAACACATTTTTTGATAGTTTTTACTATAGGTTCCCTCTGCAAATTTTGAACTGCCCTCTAAATTAAATCCAAATCATCCAACTGACAGGAAAGATTTTGGGTTGAGGACCTGTTTATTTGAAACAGGAATCAGTACAAATCCATGTTACTGAATTCTCAGCACGATTTTGTATTTAGTATAAAAAAATTTGCTAAATTGGAGTTTGTTCTCTTATTTCATTAGTTTAATCACCACATCAGTGTCCCAGCAATCACTGAATTATGGGCTAATTTCATGATGCTGTTATTTGTAATCAAGGGACATTGTAAGATATAGTCCCAGGAGAAGGTCTGCATTGTGGTAAAAACAACTGTTGAGGATGTTGGTCACAGGGTTGCTCAAAGCCATCTTGATGTCCAACACTTACAATGTCTTCAGCCCCAGGACAATCTTGAAATGTCTGCCTGTAACCTGCTGATAAGGTGATGCTTTAAAAAAAAAATTTTTTTTACAGGACTTTATTGGGGAACAGTGTGTATTTCCAGGACTTTTTATTGGGGAACAATAGTGTGTTTTTCCCAGGACTCACCAGTTCCATCCAAGTCAAGTTGTTGTGCTTTCGATCTTGCGGGAGTCAAACCATAAACCTTGTGGTTGAGAACACTCTCCCCAACCAACTGAGCCATGTGGCCACCTGGGAGCTGAGTGGCAGCTCATTGACTTCATTCTAGTTGCGGAGGGCGCAGCTCGCTGGCCCATGTGGGAATCGAACCAGCAGGCCCGATGCCCAGAGCTCACGCTCTAACCAACTGAGCCACCCGTCCAGATAAGGCGATGTTAACCGTCAATACATTCCTTCACATGGCTTTCCTAATGCAGTGGCTATCTATGGGAACACACACTGCTTGTCAATACCACTTACAGGACTGTAGTAATAACATGGTGCAGGTTAATTTAGTTGCGTGAATGGAGGGAGCTAAGGAACCTGAGCTCAAATGACAATTGGTGTACTGGTCTCTCCCTGGTCTCTTGGGCTCAGCAGGATGGCCTTAGGCCTGCTTTCTTCTTATATGGGGCCTCCTACACATCTCCTCTGAAGGCCATTGGAAAAAAGCTGATCTTGATCCCTTTGATCAAGTTTCTGGAATGAAATGGGAAAGTACAGGAAAGACTGCAGTGATGCATTTGAGGTAATCACTTCCTGAGGGATACTCTGAACATATTGGCACAGACGTGGAAGGTGGAGTGGGTCAGTGGCTGGGCCTCACTGAGGAGGCGAGGCCTTGTAGAGACTTCCTGGCGATTTCTCTTGCCAGTTTTTCATCATTCAAGAGGGAATGGAAAGGAACTCACTTAAATGTGTTACAGGGCTTTAGTGTTTGTGTTAGTCATTTTGGTCTCAAAAAATTCTATGATCCTGACTTATTGTGTATCAGAATTGCTTGTGAATTTTTTTTTTTTTTTTAAATATTTTATTGGGGAAGGGGAACAGTGTGTACTTCCAGGCCTTTTTTCCAAGTCGTTATCCTTTCAATCTTAGTTGTGGAGAGTGCCGTTCAGCTTCAAGTTGTTGTCCTTTCAGTCTTAGTTGTGGAGGGTACAGTTCAGTCAGCTCCAGGTCTAGTTGCCGTTTTTTCTAGTTGCAGGGTGCGCAGCCCACCATCCCTTGTGGGAGTCGAACCAGCAACCTTGTGGTTGAAAGGATGGGCTCCAACCAACTGAGCCATCCGGGAGCTCAGCAGCAGCTCAGCTCAAGGTGCCGTGTTCAATCTTAGTTGCAGGGGGCAGAGCCCACCATCCTTTGCGAGAGTCGAGGAGTTGAACTGGCAACCTTGTGGTTGAGAGCCCACTGGCCCATGTGGGAATCGAACCGGCAGCCTTACGGAGCAGCCTTACGGAGTTAGGAGCACAGAGCTCCAACCGCCTGAGCCACCGGGCCGGCCCCTGCTTGTGAATTTCTAGTCTTGTGACTGGAACTCTGGAAGACACAAATTCCTTATTCACATTTGCACCTTCAGTGCCTAGAGGAGGGGCAGGCACATCATAAAACTTGGAAGTGTATGTGGAATGAATGGTGAGTTGAATATTGTAAGAGTCCCTTAAAAATAAATAAAGACTTATGAACTCAATTACACACGGCTAGGATGTGAGCATGTGCTAAAATGCATTCTGAGTTTTTCTTATTTAACCACATTAACGGCACAGGAAAAGTAATTTTACACAAATTTGCATCATACTTCTAGACCAGTAGTTTTCAGTGACTTTGTGGTTTCAAAATTTCTAGAGGTATGTTTGGTAACTATATTGATTGAGGAGGGGGCAATTACTGGCATTTAATGGGTAGGTACCAGATGTGCTCAGTGTATAGCAATAATGTGTAGAAAAGTCCTGCAAAATGAAGAATTGATGCATGTCCTACAACTTATGACTTTCCTCTTGGATGAGGGTGAGAAAATAGTTTATAATTATCTGAGCCTTTAACCAATTCCTTTGTATTTTTCATAATTTTGAAACAAAAAAATTTGCTGACAATATAACTACCATGTGTATTGAGGAAAATTTTACTTCTTCCTAGATCTTTGCAAGCTCTTTGATAGACTGGAGATGGACAGTGAGTTAAAGTCGCCAAACAGGATTTCATCTCCTTTCTTTTCACCAAGTTGGGCTTTGGGGGATTTGAGATTGGTCAGTCATTAGCCACTATTTCTCAGGGACTCTTGCTGAAACTGAGACAGAAAGAATGAGATTTTTAACATACTACTTTACTCATGGAATCAGAACAAACAGGAACAAGTGGTCACAAGAATTACTTCTTTCATTAACTCTGTGAAAAATACAAGGAACTCTCCTAGCAAGCAATTAGGAACAGTTTCACGATGAGAGAGCCTGCTTGGTTTAGCTTCTCTTTTGAACAGAATTGGATAAATATGACCAAATATTTGGTCTTGGACTTCATTTTTCCTACTGTTTTTGGGTCTTTTATTTTTCTGTGAAAGTATTTTTCCAGGTAGAATTTTTCAAGTTAAAGCTTGAGATAAAATTATTTACAAAAGTATGAAATATGTACAACCGGTGGAAAGTGAGATGACTGATGTTAGGGAATACACAGATAAATATCGAAAGTGTTGTTATGGGTTTATTTTATTGTGACTAAATAATCAATATAACATATCTGTGGTTTCATATATACAATTGCTTAGAACAAAACTGTGTGAAAAAGTAAGTTGATAAAAAGGAAATGTTAGTAATACAGGTGGAACGGAGTTATGGTGAAGGATGACTGATGTCTGGGAAACCTTGAGATAAACAGTCAGGCTTAGCTGGGTCTGTGCCCTAATTGTCTGGTTTCTCCATTTGAGCTATTCCACTTGTTTCCCAACAATAGTGATTACTACTGATATTTTTAGTAGTTGGGGTTTTCCCTTTGATACTTTTCAGAGGGATCCTTGGCCTCTTACATTGTCAAGTATGTTCTTCCTCCAGAGCGAAGATATTTTCCTGCACGGAGCATCCTCCCTTACTCCATCTCAGTCTCCTACTTGCCTCACATCCTTTCCTTAAGAAGGACAAGCTTGGTTGTCTGTTAAAGTGCATGCACTTAAGAAAGACAGATCAGAGTTTGACTCACAGTTCTGTTAGCTACCAACCACGTGAGCTCAGACAAGGAGCTTGCCTTTTCTTTTCTACCACAGAAATGGTAAAATTCCTTACAATACACAGACATCATAAGTCTGGTGATGGATCACTCTGGATCCTAAGCACAGGTAAAAAAATCTAGAAAATGTAGAGAATGTTACCAACTGGACAGCATTATTGTGAGGCTCAATCCCAAGTGCCTTGTATTATAGGTGCACCAAAGAGGTGGTGGCTTCTTGTTCGTTTCTAACACTCCTTGCATTTATTTTCAACACTCCATAGGCATAAATATTGTGAAAGATGCTATGATATTTTAGGCTGTATTTTACCCACCAAAACTTGCTCTTAGGTTTAATGAGTTTTAGGCCTCTTGTTTTCTGATTAGACCAGAGGTTGGTGAGCCTTATTGGAGATAGTGAAGGATGGGAACTAGTCTGTTAATGTTTGCTGACTGATTGATATTCCCCATCCCATTAGCCAATTAGCCATTCTTCACACCTAGATAGTCTCAGAGGCATACGATCACTCTGTAATCTCCTATGCTGATCTTTTCTTTTAATTGAACAACAGCTTTGAGGAATAGGGATTTGCATGTTGCCTGCAATATAATAGTTAAATGTTTTTCTTGATACCCTTAAAGTAACAACAACAATAAAAATATACATACTGTACTAGTCAGATTTCTCCAGGGAAACAGAAATACATATATATTTATTATAAGGAATTGGTACATGCAATTATGGAGGCTGGGAAGTTCTGAGATCTCCAGGGTTGGTAAGCTGGAGACTCAGGAGAGCTGCTGGTGTGGTTCCAGTCTGAAGGCTAGTAGTCTTTTGACCCATTGAGAGCTGACATTTCAGCTTGAGTCAAAATCCAGGAAAAAGCTGATGTCCTAGTTTAAAGGCCATCAGGCGGGAGAATTCTCTCTTATTTGGGAATGGGTCAGCGTTTTTGTGCTATTTAGGCTTTCAACTGATTAGATGAGGCCCACCCACTTTGGGAGAGGAACCTGCTTTACTCAGTCAACTGATTGAAATATTAATCTCATCCAAAAACATCTGCACAGAAACACCCAGCATAATGTTTGACCAAATATCTGGGCACCTCGTGGCCCAATCGAATTGACACATAAAATTAACTATCATATATATGTATGTATATATATATATATATATATATATATATATATATATATATATATATGAATATATAATATAATAACTTTATTTCAGGTCATCAGGATTTAGGTGTAATCTTTTAAGAAAATCAGATTTATATAGTAGAAAAATTCAGAAATGTGCATTGCATTTTCTGTAGATATTCCTTTACACACACACACACACACACACACACACACACACCCCTACTACTTAATTAGAGATTCAGATAACTACAGACAGTCTGAGCTAGAAGGAGTATGTGAGGTCTTTTGTTCCAAGTCTCTCTTTTAACAGCTGAGGACCAGAGTGGTGGGGTGATTTGTCTAGCTGACACAGAGAATTAGTGATAGAACTGGGAATTAAATACATGGCTCGTTGATACAAGGATTCCATTAGTACTATGCAGCAACTTGAAAAACGAGGTGGGTCTTTGTGTAACTTGTAGAGCTCTCCAGGAGAATGTATGGGATGTCAAGGTAGTGGGATGGAAGGAAGGAAGAAGGGAGGAGCTGGAATTGGATGTGTAAGTGGAAGGAGGAGATGACAAAGTGAGCTCCTCAGGTGAGCACTTTGAGGAGTGAGGAGAGATGGAGAAAGGGAGAGAATGTGACTTACGGAGGGTTTGGGGTTTGAGGAAGGAAGGTAAATCAGGGGAAGTGACACACAAGATGCCTCTTTCTTTGTCTCTTCATTTTCTCTTCCAAGACAGAAAACATGACTCAGATATGAATCCTACTCACTCCTGGACAAGACTGTTATTTTCTAGGCCAAGGACTTTGTAAATCTCCCAACTGACTCCCCAGACTCATCAGCTCCATGAGTAGGGATTATGGGCGCTCCTTACATTTGAAGTAAGATTCCCCCACCCCAACAGGTTTGATTCTCCGTGCTCAGCAGCAATTGGCACAGCTGATCACTCCCTCCTCCAGGAGGAGGCTGACCTGGGAATGAGGCTTCTTGTGACAGAACAAGGATGAAAAGCTTCTTCCCTTCTCCCTTAAAACTGCTCCTCCATTAGCATTCCCCACCACAGCTTAAGGGAACATTATCCTTTCTGTTCTGAGGCCAACAACGTCGGTGTTATCCCAGATTCCTTCCTTTTTCTTCCGTCCCACTTTCAATTTCAGTAATGTCAGTTGTTCTCACTTTCAAAACACATCTAGCATCCAGCCATCTCTCACTGCCTCCATTGCTATCACCGAGTCTGAGAGAGCATTTCTTCCCACAAGAATTACTATATACAAGTCTTGGCACTCTGCTTCTACCCTTGCCCTCACACACAGCAGCCCAAGTCATCCTGTTAAAACGTATCCCAGATCAGATAACTCTGCTCAGAACGTTCTAGTGTTTCTTCATTTTACTCTGAGTAAAAGCTAAAATTCTTACAAAAATCCTTATACTCTTAAGTGATTTGTCCTCCTACACCCTTACCTTTTGGAACAAATCCCCTGCTATTTACTCTCCCTTTCACTCACTCTTCTCTGGTATCTGGCCTCTTTGCTGTTCCTGAAAGACACAGAAGCAGCCTTGCTTTAAGACATTTCTCCCTAGATATATGCAAAGCTAACTACCATACCACTTTTAAGTCTTTGCTTAAATATGACCTTACCAAGGAGGCTTACTTTACCCTATTTAAAAATTCTACCTGTAGCTTCTCCCCATCCTCCTTCCTGCTGTATTTTCCCCATAGAGCTTATCACCTTATGGTCTATATAATTTGCATATTTATTATGTCTATTGTCTGTGTTTTTTTTTTTTTTTTTTTGTCTGTTGTAATCTCTGATGACTCTCACATACCTCTAATAGTGCTTGGCACATGGGTACTCAAGGAATGTTTGTTGAGTAAGGTTCCCCAAATCAAGGGCCCAATTCCCACTACACTAGATTCCTAAGATATCAAGGTCACTGACTGATTTGGGATCTAGGTCATTTCTTACCAGCTGCTTGTGCTGCTGAATCTTTACCTGATGTATAAATTTCCAAGCCTCATCCAAGAGGCCTAATGGGAGGTTGGTGTAGATACCCTCCTTTCCCTGTGATCTAACCCCTCTTTATCTGTGAGGAATTTCAGTTCATTCTTCTAATATCACCTCTCCGGAATCCGCACCCCTCGCTGATTCCAAGTCCACTTCCTCTCTCAAAGCCTCTCTAGTGGCTGAGGGTCCTTGAAGGCAAAGCCCAGCAGGAGCTGGCCGCCCTTGGCGAACCTGTCACCACCATGTGTAAATGCTCTTTTCCGCCAGCAGAGGGCAGGAGCTGCCGCGAAATCCTGGGCTGGGCTTGCGCCGGGCTTCTGCCTGCCCAGTTTTCTCTACTGGTTCCCGGCTCTCCCACAAACTCCTGACTTCTTTCTGGGCGGGAATGAGGGAGGAGAAAAACCCAGAGAGTCGGTGTGTGATTGCGCTGCTGATGGGCTGATGGGCACCTATTCCGGAAAGCCGTGCTCCCACCACCCTGGGACGATACTCTCCAGGCTCTGGGTTCGATGTGCTTACGGGACGCTCTAATAAAACTCTGACGGCACGCTGACCCTAATCCGGGCAAGTGACCAGACCCACAGTGGTATTCTTCAGTCCCCGTCACCCCTAGAGGCTCCGCAACCACGGGGACGGGTCACGGGCTCCTGGGGAGGGGTCTGGAAGGTCTCCCACTTTCTTCACAGCAACATCCCCCAGACTTCGGGTACACCCCTGAACGAGGCGCTGTGGGGAGAGGAGGGGCGCGGAGCTGGGGCGATCACCTTCTTGCTCAGTCTTGGTCCTCTCAGGCCACATCCGGGTGCTCCTCTGGGAAACTCAGCTGCAGCTTCTTGTCTTCAATCTAGTTGTGGAATGCGCAGCTCACTGGCCCCTGTGGGAATTGAACTGGCAATCCTGTTGTTCAGGGCTCAGGCACTAACCAACTGAGCCATCCGGCCGCCCATTGTGCTAGGTTTTAATCTGACCCAAATGCAAAGTTAGTTCTGAGGGTCAGACAAAAATAGCCTCCCTACTGTAAATACATTTAAATTTTACTGTGAGATAGTAAACTATTCACATGCAGTTATAGTTTTAGTCATGCTATTTCTTTCAAATTCATGAATCTTACAGGAAAAAGCCAATTTAAATCATCAAACAATTTACAAATATGTACCCCAAATACCACATATACATCTCTGCAATAACATAGACAGCTACACACAAAAATTATCCCTCACAGACTCAAAGAATTCCAAAGTATCTGGGCTGGAAAGTCATTTAATACAAGCCCGTCATTTGTAGATAAACAGCCTGTTGATCTTCCCAAATTCCATAGCCAGGTAGTGGAAAATCTGGACAAAATCTCACAGCTCCTTGCCCTGAGAATTCCATTCCTTTAGTTGAGATCATGTCATGGCCCAATACCACAATTATAACTATAGTCATACACTGTGTTTTCTGAAATAATGTCATGTTCTTTCATCATGTCTCACTGACCCAACTACTTGTGTAGGGTCTTTCCATCATGTATGTGACCCAGCATAAGAGAGGGAAAGATGCTCAGGTTCCACTTCTGCTGTGAATATCCATACCTAAGGGAACTCAAACGTGACCTGCCTGGGATTCTTTTTTCTTTTTTATATTTTTAAAGATTTTATTGGGAAAGGGGAACAGGACTTTATTGGGGAACAGTGTGTACTTCCAGGACTTTTCCAAGTCAAGTTGTTATCCTTTCAATCTTAGTTGTGTAGGTCGCAGCTCAGCTCCAGGTCCAGTTGCCATTGTTAGTTGCAGGGGGTACAGCCCACCATCCCTTGAGGGAGTCGAACCGGCAACCTTGTGGTTGAGAGCCAGTGCTCCAACCAACTAAGCCACCCATCCGCCCCTGTCTGAAATTCTCAGTCATTGTTATTTCCCCTGAAGCAATTGAGAAGCCATCTTTACTTTATCTCTGCATTCCCAAAGTCTCACTCTGCTCTGAGGTTGTAATAGGAGCTTGATGTTTACTGAAATGACTGTGTCTGAGCTATAGATGTCTATGAGTCTCAGTATACACTCCCTTTCTTCATTTGGGTCACCAGTGAGATTAATGAGAAACCAAATCAAAGCAGAGATGAGAAACTTGTTGGCCAAGCGTCTAATTTAGGACCATGTGCACCAGATAATATGTATAATGACAGACTCTTCTTATGGAGGAATTTGAAATATTTTTCTGGGTCAGAGTTATAAAAGGTAAGATTTAAGATTTTACTCATTTAAACTCTAAATAGTCATACTTTTAACTGTCGAGCTTTAAGTAATGATGTAAACTTGAGATTAAAGAACATGCCTACACAGAATAAGATACATGTATTAGTCAATCCACCTCTTCCTTCCAGCTAGGAAAAGGGAGAAAGTTCTATGTCAAGAAATGAAAGGAAATTTATGATAGAGTTGAGAAGCACTTACAGAGAACAAGGGGATAAGACAGGAGAATAGTCACTAAAGGACAGGGAAGAACTTTTTTTTTTTAGGGAAATTTGACTGGCTCTTTTTTTACCCCCTTTATTTTCCACCATTCTTTAGAAGATGTTGGGACTATTGATCGGTTAGGACTTTTCATGGCCATGTTTCAATTTCTCTTAGTCAAATAAAATCTGATCAAAATGGAATGCAATAGGTATAGATAGAAAATTCATATTTTCAGGAATGTATATTTATTATAAGGATCAAGTGAGGGTCAGGATCCTTTAGAGAAATCAGAAAGAGATAGTCTGGATCTGAACTCCATCACAAGCTACAGTAGTACCTCGGTTTTCGAACGTCTCCATTGACCAACATTTCAGTTTACGAACGCCGTAAACCCGGAAGTAAATACTTGGGGTTTTGAAACATGCCTTGGGAAACATGTCACATGGCTTCCGCTGAGTGTAAGATCCTGAGACCTAGCTGTCGGCTGTTTTCGACCGTTTCAGAACTTGAACGATCTTCCGGAACGGATTACGTTAGAAAAGTGAGGTACCACTGTATATCCCAGGGAAGAGGTGAAGAAATATTTTTTTTAGCACAGCAGCCAAATTAATCCAGTCACTTCAATCTACTATTTAAGTACTCCGTTTGATTCTCAGTTAGAAATCTCTCTTTACCCAGGTCTCCTCAGCCCTGAAGGGTCTGAATCTCATCACCTCCATCATTAATGCTCGTGGATATTAATGTTCTAGTTCTACTAGACTAGACTTTGGTTTTTCCAACATGCCAAACCTGTGTCTATCTTAGGACTTTTGAACGTGCTCTTCTGTCTGCCAGGGTGATTCTCCTCCTGGTCACGGCGTGACCAGTTACATCTCATCTTGTTCACATTTTGTTCCCTTCTAGGAGTCTTGCCTCCCCACTCTCTGCTGTCACTTCCAGGACACATCCAAATTGTTTCCATCATATTACTCTCTGTCTTATTTTTTTCCCAACACTTATCACTAGAAAAAATAACCTTATATGTTTAGTACTTAGCCTCAGGAGCATGTGGCACGTGGGAGCAGAAACCTGTCTTTGTTCACTTTGCAACATTAAGTACCTAGAATAGTTCCTGGAACACAAAACCTCCTCAATAAACACGTAACTGGATGAATGAAGAAATGACTGGGAGAAGGGATGAAAATACAAGGTGGAGGGAGCTTGGGAACGTGGGTAATTGATTACCCCTCTTGTGAGATGTGCAAGATGCTGGTCCTAGACTGGGAGGAGTCATATGAACTGGTGACTGAAGTGACCATATTCTTCACAGGATGGTGATTCCATCTTTGCTGTGTCCAATCTCCTCCTTCTGCTGTACTGTGTCTATATGAAGAATGACCATACTTATGCCATGACTTATTTTACCTAAAGTGAATGGCTTCTGTTGAGCATGGCAATTTTTGAAACCCAGAGTCCCTGTGCAATACCTTAAATAAACAGCATACCTGGCGGTGCAAAACCACCTATGGCTTCTCTAGAGTAGACGCTCAAATGCAGCTACTATCTACAGCACTAATAAGAGCAAGACGTAAGTCATCGTGGAGTAGTGCTTGGAATGGAAACACAACCTCTGAGGGCCTTGAAAAGAAAGGTCAGCACTCCCAGGGCCAAAGGCAGAAGTGCAGATTTGATGACCTGCCACCTCTGCTCTAACCTGAGTCAGACACTCCTGTCACCCAAACAATCACTTGAATGCTGCTCCTGACAACAGTTAGCAAGGGGTTTTCACTCATGTCCCTCACTGATTCCTGGGTGCAGCCTTGTGGTGGAGGTGGGGCGGGGGATCTCATTACCCAGCCCTTCTTTCTGTGACTCCACAATTCTCTAATAGTGGAGCTCGTGCCCTTCCCTGACCTGAGTGTCAATGAGCCACTGATTTCCCCTTGGGGACAGCTGTGGAGGTCAGAATGGGCAAGAGCTGCCTCACCCTGATGAGATCCCAGTTTCATGCCTCCTCCCTGTCCTTCCAGCACCCCATGACCAGCTGCCCCCTTCTCCAGGACATAGAAATGGTCAGGAAAGATTCCACGTTCTCCAGGCACTATTAGAACCTGCCCATATACACCTGAACAACTGATCTCCGTTCACATTTGACTAAACCCCAGATCCAACTTAGTGTAACCACTAATACCTGCAGGTTTGATATACTCATTTACAGGAAAACATCTCTGAGGCCTCAATTTTCTTTTTCGTTTTTGGGCTTATCACATATGGCATATTTTTCTTTTCTTTTCTTTTTTTATAACAGAAATTCACATCTATAATAAAATTTATAATTAATTAATTAGACAGATTCAAAGACGTTTGCTTTTCATTTATTTAAATGGTACCATTTACCTCTAGGGATGGAAATACACAGATATCAGACAAAGCCTCGAGTTTTTGACCTCAGGCAGAGAGAAAAGTCTGTGTTGCTTCATTTTATCAGGAGCCCCTTATCCTCATGTCTCTCTATTTCCCTCTAATCTCATATTAGAGGAAGGAAAAATTCTCCAGACCAGACTATGTGTACGTGACAGCAAAGGGGCCCAAACAGACACACCGAGACTTATAGGTAATTCTGCAAAGAAGTTTATTGCAGGAGCACAGGAGCTTCAGCTCAGCAAAGCTTAAAGGGGGTTGGGGGCTGGTGACGAGGACTGATGCTGACATCCAAGTTACACGGTAGGATGTGACCTTGGCTGTAACTGTGGGGCTTGGCACACGAGCTTGGCACAAAGTGCTGACTCAGAGCTTAGATGAGGCAATCCAAGTGAACCGGAACCACCTGGTATGTAGTACTGTCTCTTCGAGTTCTGTAGTTACAGGCAACGATGTAGATCTTCCGTGTTACGGTCGTTCTGTATTGGCAATTCATGTAATATGGTGAGGGATTTGTGAGATTGCAGTACGTTATAGGCACTTGAATTGAGCTATTATGACAATTTGTATAGTGACTCCTAGGGCAGGTTACATTTGGGGTCAGACAAAGATTAGCTACAGTAGCATACGCTGTATGGAGGAAAGTATTTATGGGTTTGCATGTCCCATGAACACCAAAATAAAGATAGTTAATTGGCTGCATTGCAATGTTGCATTGAGGGTTGGTCATATTTATGTGCTGAGCATAAAACCACTGAGTTGCTGTCAGATTGCCGGGTGCTCCATGGAGGGAGATTACCATCCCCAAGAGCCCCAGCAGGAGAAGGAGGCAAAGCTGGGAATCCCGCTGTGTTGGAACCATGTTTCCTGTAAAAAGAGAAGAATCTCCTGCATCCAGGCCCAGTAGTGACACACCACCTCATCTCTCACCCTGCAGACACTGAGGTTCTATTTCCTTTTCCCTCAGCTTCCCCAAGTCTGTCAAGTACTGGGCATTAACTTCAGCTCAGCCCTCCCTCAGTAGTTGTCCCATCACCAGCCCGCCTGTGTCAGTTCCAGGGGCTCATTGTCTTACCCAGTCTCTGTGCTGTGGCTGCTGTGAGAACAGATCCAGCTGGTCGTCCTGGGATTCAGGGGCAGCTGGTCTCCTCAGTCCTGGGGACTGGATATATAGAGCATGCCTTGTGGGTGGGTCCAGCAGAGCCAAGAGGGGTCTGAGCTTCAGACGAGAAGAAACCCACAGATTGGCATGTGACCCGCTTGTGCAAGGAACCTCTTGTTTTGTCACTTGCTGATCACCACATACCCAACAACAGACCTCTGCTGCTTCTGTGGTACGACTCTAATTGCAGGCATCCCGTGAGGGCAGAGCTCTGCCAATGCGTCGGGTGTCCATTGATGAAAACTGCACACTGGCTGTAGAACAGCCATAGAGTTTATAACTGAACTTGTGGCAGGCACTGAGGGACGGAAGTACAGAGAGTCAGGCCCAATTCTTGGAACACTTGGAGCCTGGAGGGCTGTCTTCACCAGAGGAATCCAGGTCCCTTTCATTTGTTTGAGCTCCCTGGTTTTCTCTCACCTAAATGTTCTCCATCTCATCAACCTGAGCTCTGAGCTTCTAGTTGCTCAAAATCCTGGAGGTACATAGTGATTTCTTATGTATCTTTGAAGTTTTACTCCTGTTCCGCTTGTACTGGATTCACTTTCTCTTCGTTAAGACATGGTCTGACCAATGCCTTCATTTCATGTCAAGTAACAATAGTATAACCATTCCACCCAGAGGAAAGTCTTTCTGTAAAATCTTCCCCTGAATGAATGTTTGGTGTCAGGTAACGTCGGGCTCATATTCCTGTCTTCTCTTCAACCTTCTATTTCTACCAAATACTTCCCCCTTGGGAGTCACTTATTATCGGGGTACATTTCATTTCCTGATGTATCACGTCATTTTTTTTTTTTTTTTTTTTTTTTTGTGAAGGGAACATTTATGGACAGGGCACTATATTCTTGAGAGTATAGAACTTTAGTATATAGTCTGGAGACATGAAATATACTCTTGGTCTCCAGAAGCAGACGAAAATAATTATAGAGACTTGATTTGTTACAGTGTGATAGAGGTTATCACACTGTGTGACATGCTTTTATGGGGACACTGAGAATGAAGAGTCCTACTTGGCCTCCTGGGGCAAGAAAGGCTTCCAGAAAAAAAGGTCCATTTGATCATGGCCAAAAGGATAAGCAGAGGTTGACAGGGACCTGAGGGAAGAGATGAGCATTGTGAGTTGCAGAGATGGTGTGGGACATTGTACAGACGGGGACCTGTATGACGGTGAGACAGTCCTCGCGCTAAGAGATGTTAAATCTCTGGTTCAGCTTCTAGGTGGAAAAGTCGATTAGATGCTTACATGGTGTACAACCTCTGAACAAAACTAATCCACATCATTTCTTACTACCTTTCTATATTCCTGTTGTCTGGAAATAGAATAATTTCACCATTGAGGATGCCCTTATGTAAACACAACAGTGACGTAGTCAGGACCCAGCGCAGACGTAATAGCATCATGTCTTGAAATTCTGTTTGACCAAAATACATTAATTTCATTTTCATAAGGGAAGGTACTTTTTTCATGTCTATTGTGTAGAAAGCATATTTGTAGGTGATGAGGACGTAAAACTGAATTAGGTATAGGTTAGTCCCTTTGTGATATTGCCCGCCATTTTGGATGGAAAGACGTGTCCTCAAGTGTCTATAATATGTGGCAAAAACATATACTGCAGTCACAGGGGAGGGGATCTGGTGAAAAACCTGTTCTGTTCATCTTACATGGTGTTACTTCTAATATTTGGACCTTGATGCTGAGGCTTGAAATTAGGAGAGTTGAAGGAGACTTTTTGCGTTCTCATCGAATCTTTAAAAACCCTAAGATGTTGGCTGGCTCATGGGACCTCCCTTTCCTCAATGTATCAGTTAGCAGAGCTGAGTACAGCTGCAATAGCTCAGCGGGTCTTCACTGACGCCCTTCCTCACTTCCGACTCCCTGCCTGTCTGTTCTCTCAGTGATGGCACCTGCTGGCCCCTGTAGACCTTTGTTTTATGACCCAGAATCCTTGTGGCAGGTGTCCTGACGTTCATCTCAGACAATATCCTGTCTTTTCATAGACATGAAACTTCGTGATGATTAAATTCAAAACATATCCTATGGGGCCGGCCTGGTGGCTCAGGCAGTTAGAGCTCCGTGCGCCTAACTCCGAAGGCTGCCCATTCGATTCCCACATGGGCCAGTGGGCTCTCAACCACAAGGTCGCTGGTTCAATTCCTCGAATCCCGCAAGGGATGGTGGGCACTGCCCCCTGCAACTAAGATTGAACACGGCACCTTGAGTTGAGCTGCCGCTGTGCTCTCAGATGGCTCAGTTGGTTGGAGCGCGTCCTCTCAACCACAAGGTTGCCGGTTCGACTCCCGCAAGGGATGGTGGGCTGTGTCCCCTGCAACTGGCAACGGCAACTGGACCTGGAGCTGAACTGCGCCCTCCACAACTTAGACTGAAAGGACAACAACTTGAAGCTGAACAGCACCCTCCACAACTAAGATTGAAAGGACAATAACTGGACTTGGAAAAAAGGCCTGGAAGTACACACTGTTCCCCAATAAAGTACTGTTCCCCTTCCCCAATAAACATCTTAAAAAAAAAATATCCTCTAAGGTTTGGTTCTAATTGGTCCTCATGCAGTTTCCTTTTGCACATTGAAAAACTCCTTCAATGCTGCAGAACTAGTAAATAATGTACAGGAGTTTGATATTTCAGTGTTTGGGAGAGGACCTGCATATACGAAGCAGGAGTGAACATAAGCTTACAGTAATGATAATACACTGGAACATCAGCTTCATTTGGTCTTTAGTTGAAAGAGGTTCCTTCTCCTGGACTCTATCTGCATTTTGGCATATCCTGTCTTCTTCTTAGCCAAGAGCTTGGAAAATCTCCTTGATGCAGTCCCCAGACTCCAGTCAAACACAAATAGGGCCACACGGAGAACATGATATTTAGAATAAGATACCACCTCACTCCCATCCTGTGACTGGGTCCACTTTCAATAGTTAATTTATTAATCTATCTGCCCCCTTTCACACAGTTGTCACTTCCTCCTCCTGTGATGACCTGGGAATGAGCCTTCTTGTGACAGAAACAGGGATGGAAAACATGGTGAGATCAGTCCTGGTACCCTGAAGGCAGATTGTCAGGCTGCCTCTTGGTCTCTAGGACACCACTATCTCCTGTCTTGTCCCCCACCTTACAGGGCTTTCATTTTCAGTATCCTGAGGCAGTATGTCCTCTTCCCCCACCTCTGGTTGTTGGGGCTTCCCAGGGTCAGATACTGGGCCTTTCCTCGATCTCACAAAACCTCTGAGTGATATGTGGTGGGATGGGGTGTTAAATACCATGAACTCCAACACCCCTTTCCTTATCTTCAGCAGAGCTCTCTCTGTTGAACTTTAGACTCATACATTCAACTTGCTATTCAGTATCTCCAGATGGATGTCTACTATATGTCACAGACTTTCTATACCCCAAAGGGAAACTCTGGTCTTTCCCTCGGCGACCTCCACCTGCTAGTCCGTGCCCCCCAACAGCATCCCCAACTCAGTTGAAGACAACGCAATCCTTTCCAATGTTAGGCAAATATGTTTAAGCAATCTTTAATGTTTTCTTTTACTTCTCCAGCTAATCCATCACGAAAGTCTGTTGTTTCTACCTTGTACACACATGCCCAAATCTGACCGCCTCTTGCTGGTAAAGTGCTACCAGCTGGTGAGAGACACCATCGCCTCCCATTGGCATTACTGCAAAGACACACAGGCATTACTGCTTCCCCTTCACCACCTATGGAGCCAGAATGTTCTATTGAAACCATCACTGATACCACGTAACTCTGCTCAGAACCCTCTGGAACGTCTTCATTTCTCTCTGAACAAAACCTAAAATCATGCAAAGCTGACATGCCCTACGTGATCTATCCTCCCATAACCTTTCCTTTCAAATTTACCCTTCTACCATTCTTCATCTACTTATGCTTCTCTAGTTCCCCGGCCTCTACTGTTCCCTGACACTCCTGGTACACTCTAAGGCCACCTCAGCCCCACCTCACTCCACATAAGCATGGCGAATTTCCTTATCTTTTAAAATCTTTGCTGAAAAGTCATTTTCACATGGAAACCTAGGTCGACTACCCTACTTTCAAATGTTAGTAATGTGAAAACGAGTAAATGAAACACATAGTTTTCTAATGTTAAATGCATTCTAATGTTCTTTTTGCTTTTCGGTACCTCATAAGCTCCCCCCCTTGGTCTTTCTGATGGCTTAAGGACCTTAAGGGACAGTTAAACTGTCCTAAGCAATACAAAATTGTTACGGCGTTAAGGGCAGCTTATCAGGACTCAGATGATGCAAACTGTGCCCAGCTTATATCTCTTCTCCATTTCCCTTTTTTCTGTCTATCTTGGTTTACTCTTCAGGCAGACATCTCTCCCACATTGGTAAGGCAACTGCAGCAACTCCAAAACTTCTATTATCTCAGGAATAAATGTAGTAGAAAAAGGCTCTGCCTGTGTCCTTCACCTTGCGTAGCAAGTATCTCTGATTGTGTCAAGGGCCGATGTCAGAAGGAGCCAAGTGACCTGAGAAATAGACGGCATGCACCCAACTCCTTTAGTGTGCTCTCCTCTTGCTGTTCCACAGGGAATAAGAGCTTCATTCTCATCATACTTTCTTGCTCCTGTGAAACCCCATTTCCTCTGTGGAGTCTTGGTTACATCTACAGTTCATCTACTGTCACGGTTTGACAGCTTCTGGTTTTGATTGTTCGCACCTCTTCCCCTGGCTCTTTGTCTATCTGAGGAGTTCAATGTCTCTTCATTCATTCACCCAGTGCAGTTTATTAAGCATGTGCTCAGTGCCAGGGACTGTTCTAGGCCCAAGGGGTAGAGCAATGTGCCTGAGCCATTTTGTTCCATATAGGGGGCCTCAGCCAGCCCTTCATATTTTCTTCCTACTTTTAAGTGGACAGTGTTACAGTGGTGAGATGGGTCTGTTGTTTATACTTGGGTGTCAATTAAGGGAACAGAAGCCTAACATGAGGGTATAGATGTTGGGTCAGAGGTGTGTGTAGCTGGCATTGTCTTTGATGCCCAAGCAAATAGTATCCCTCTTCCTCTGCCTTGGCATAGCCCCAATACCAAGACATTTCCTATGTTCATCAAGGCTTCTGCAGTTGGGCTCAGCTGAAAATGGATCCCAAATTCCAGACTGACGACAGACAGTATCAGAACCTCCTGGGGATGGTGTGAAAGTGCTGATTCTCGAGCTCCACTCCGGACCTTCTATGGCAATATATCTGGGTGGAGCCCAAGAATCCAGTGTGAAAGCTGTGCAGGTAACTTAATGGAAATTGTTAAATCACTAAGGATTTTGAGAGTGGCATTCACTACTAACATGTCGCAGGAAGAGTGACCTTTGTGTCTAATATATGATCATAGAGAAGACCGGCTATTGGTTTAGGGATTGATTTGAAAGATTCCAATGAGACGGAACTGAATCACCTATGAGCTGGGCTCTGTATATGAACGACACACATGGTTTCCTTTTGAAGATTTAAAGAATTTTGCCCTCTTGCTTTTCTTCTGCACTCAAAGCAGCTGAAAGTAGGAAGAACACACACATGCACACACACAGACAGAACATCCAGTCCTTATCACAGACTCATGGACTTGCAAAGAACCTGAGCTGGAAGAATATTTAATCCAAAACCACCATTTTGGAGATGAGGAATAGAAAGTTAACACTAATCTCTAAGTTTCCACAGCCAACTGATGGGAGATGTGGACTTTATCCCATATAGTTTTTTTTTTTTTTTTTTAAAGATTTTATTGGGGAAGGGGAACAGGACTTTATTGGGGAACAGTGTGTACTTCCAGGACTTTTTTTTCCAAGTCAAGTTGTTGTCCTTTCAATCTTAGTTGTGGAGGGTGCCGTTCTGCTTCAAGTTGTCCTTTTAGTCTTAGTTGTGGAGGGTGCAGCTCAGCTCCAGGTCCAGTTGCCGTTGCCAGTTGCAGGGGGTGCAGACCACCATCCCTTGCGGGAGTCGAACTGGCAACCTTTGTGGTTGAGAGGACACACTCCAACCAACAGAGCCATCTGGGAGCTCAGCGGCAGCTCAGCTCAAGGTGCCGTGTTCAATTTTAGTTGCAGGGGACGCAGCCCACCATCCCTTGCGGTCTTGAGGAGTTGAACCGGCAACCTTGTGGTTGAGAGCCCACTGGCCCATGTGGGAATCGAAACGGCAGCCTTCGGAGTTAGGAGCACAGAGCTCTAACCGCCTGAGCCACCAGGCCAGCCCCTATCCCATATAGTTTTGGCCTGATACTATTATTTATATAGATAAGATCATATAATGGCCCATAAAACACAATCCTAAATATGAGCTGCACTGTATTTGGTGAAGTGTGTGTGGTAGAAAATTAGTGCAGCCATGAGCTTCATCATGGCTGGCCACCCAAAGGGGCTGGCGCAATGTCTGTGCTCCAGAGAGGAGAATGGGAGAAGAGAGTCACCTCAGATGGGAGTGAATATAACTTGGGGAACAACACCTTCAAACATGACCCGTCTGGGATTCTGTCACACTCGGTTCCCCTGCCGCAAAAGGAGCCATCTTGACTTTATCTCTGTATTCCCAGTGCCTCCCTCTGCCCTTGGGTTGTAGTACGTGCTCACTGTTTCCCTGAGCTGATCGTGTGTGATCTGTCTGTGAGACTCAGTGCACACTCCCCCTGGGCCTCCCGGGAGACCAGTAAGAAATCAGAGGACGGCACATGGACATAAGAAAAGAGTTGGCCAGACATCCAAGTCAGCACTGTGCCCACCAGGGAGTGGGTTAGGGTATGATGAACATAGACCGTTGGCATAGAATTTGGATATATCTTGAGGTCAGAAACAAACAGGAAGCTGTAAGGCATTGCTTCTTTAAATTCTCAGGGCTCATACTTTCAACAGTAATGCTTTCTGTTATGTCATAAATATTAGGTTAAGGAATGCAATTGCTCAGAATGAGTTATGTGTGTCAGTTTATCCAAGTCCTCTTACAATGAGGAAAATGGGGAGAACGTCACATCAAGGAATCCTGAGAGCCGGCCTGCACGATTAAGCCTGCCTTAAGCAATAAGTGATGGTTATGGTTTCATGAATGACTTACGTCACAGAAGATGAAAACAAAACCTGAGTTTCTGTGTATTCTGTTCCCCTCTCCTTTGTTTTGGCTTTATTTCAGGCAAACTATTTGTACGATGGGTCCGGTAACTTCAGCCCTTCAATTGTCTCTTGAGGAAATCTAGCACAAACTTGCAATTGTTCCATCCCTCTACATTCCTACTAATATCTCTGATTGGGCCAGTGCTTGAGAATCCAACCCCTGTGGTCCTAGAAATGAGATGCAGGCATTGATGACCTTATGCCTAGAGCTGGGCTGGAGTTCAGTCAAACCACAGCTTATGGTGCAGGGTAGGTTTCAAAGCAAAACAACTTGATACCATTTCAGAAAGAGTGAATGAAATCTGACTCATCCCCAGAAAACACGTACTGCCTAACCTGTACATCCTCAGGCAGTCACAGCCCCCGACACTTTCCCTACCTCCACACCTGCCAGCCTTCACCTGGCCTATGAGGACCCCTGCACAGAACTGCCTGAGGGCCAGAGCATACCCCTAATAATCTGTGTCCCATCTCACATGCAGCCCCTCCACAGCACTTACTAGGCTTTCATAAGTATGTGTCCATCAAGGGTGTGGTGATCTGTGTCTAAGGGAGTCGATATACCCCTGAGGTGATCCCATACAACTCGCCATTGCCCTGACCCTGAACACCCACTGTGTGGTCATCAAGGTCATTCATTCTAAGCCCCATCCAAGCTCTCTCTCCTCCATAAGAGCTTCCATAGAGGGCACTGAAAACAAGCTCCTGAGAAGGTGTCTGGAGGGGACAATGGCCTGGGTACATACAGCCTTCTTTACCAAAACAATCATGTTAATTTGGATTAATTGTACCATGCGCGGCAAGCCTGGCAAGGATCCTTGTCTGCTAGAGACTGCTTGTGGAGTAGGGCCCATTTGGAGCCCCTCAGAGCCTTTGCCCTCCCAGCCTGGCTCCCGCGGCCACCGCAGCCCTGGCCGGCAGGGGGCGCTGTGCTAAACCAGGCCCAGGAAAGGAGGGACCAGAACTTACCCTCCTGGAACTTGGTTGACATGACCTGGAACTTTTGAAAACGCCGTTTCGTAGTTACCAAGGAAAAGCTCAGGGGATTAAGCACGGAGGATTTCAGTATCACAAAGCAGCTCAGCTCCAAAGCACAAGGTTCTTACACTTCCTCAGCTAACTGTTCCAAGCTCTGTGTCACTCTACCGGCTGCCCTGGGATAGTCACACTCTTCTCCAGGGTGAGAGGGGCAGAGGCGGACAAAATGCTGAGGGCCGGCTGTTCACCAGAAACTCTCCACCGCCATGTGGCTGAGGTAGAGAAGGAAGAGAGGAGGGTGTGGAGTGAGGGGATATCTGCAGCCATCTTTTATTCTCTGTCGAGGGATGAAGGATGAGGTTTACTCCAACCCTCAGCCTACAGGTCATCAACTGTTGCATTAATGTGACAGTTTCAGTTTACACTTGATGAGTTCCTCACTGTTTCAAGTTTCTCCTCTCAGAGATTCTGTTTTTGACATACACACGAAAGATCGGACTATTAAATTCGTGAACTTGATTGTCTGGCTCGTATAATATATATATGTACATACGTATATATATTAATAAATATGCATGCATGGTATGTGTGTACATTCACGTGGTCATAACAAATTCAATCACAAGGAAAAGTTATCTAGTATAGAAGTTTTCTTCTCTGAGTTTTTGTCGATTTGGACTTTTTTCTTTTTCCAGAAACAATAGTTACTCAGGTTTTTTTTTTGGGGGGGGTACCAATTTGCAATGTGTGCATACAATGGTACATTCAAACAAAATTTAATGTATTCACTTGTAAATTTGTGTCTCACTTCTCTTTTATTTCACCACAGATACTGACATTCTATGCACAGGCGGCTTCACCACACTTCTTTGGCACTAACAACATGTTTCGGTCATGTTCCATGGTACTAATTTTCAAGGTTCCATGAATCTCATTCCCCTTATGGGACCACAGAATTCCATTGTGTGCTCAAACCATCACACTTTACCCATTCTATAAGGAGGAATAAGCTGTTTTCAAACCTTACTCCCTAGCTATGCCTAAATGTGTACCCTGAATAAAAGAGCAACCAAACCCCCATGAATTTATCTAGAGTGCATGTGTGGTGAGAAACTCACTGCCATGTACTATCAATCTTCCTAGGACCTGCTGTTTTGAAACTCCTATATGGGTGTGGGGTGGTAGGAGTTGTGTTTTGACAACACCAATTACTTGCAGGTACACACATGTGTCAGTGGACCCAAGGAAGCCTGGGAAAGTAAAAACTGCCTCCACAAAATATCACCCGTTGTGGAAGAATGTCTCCATTTTGTTTTTTCTTTTCATAGAATGATAATTTGGGAACATTGCTCCATGTAGAAATCAGCAATATTGAATAAGCTCCAATTTTTTATAACAAAGGTGAACTTAATACCTATTTTTAAATGTGGGCACTGGGAGAAACAAGAAACTGTTTCCTTTACCTTGTAAATATTGTAGAGCAAGTTGAAAGCCAGAACAACTTCTAGGCAACCTCAATGAGGAAATCAGTTAATTTAAAAGGGCTTGTGTAACCCTCACAATTGTCTACAAGGCATTCCTATCCCCATTTCCAAGATGAGTACACCAAGGCACATACAGTGAATTAATAGGATGTAATGGCAGAAATACGAGTGTATCCCTTCGGAGCCTGTGCTCTCCTCATTTTAGGCTGTGTCTTATAAGGCACCAGAATGCACAGTAGGTGGAAGGTAAATCCTGTCCATACTGGTTGCCTGTGATTCCTCATCTCTAAGATGGGGACCACTGTCCAGGTTGACTGACATGCACTAACGTGGTTATGGTTTTTAGTGCATAACGTTCTTTTATGAATAAAATATACTCATGAAAGATGTGAGACAGAAGGGGTCTCAATTCTGGTGGCTCTTACCCTTTACATTTGTCCCCATGAAACCCATTTTTTAAGACACAGCATAGAAACTACATTCAGGAAGTTCAAAATATTTTGCCATTTTTATTGATAACATTGCATATATTGCCAAGTCATGGTTTCAAGTGCCTGAGTTAAGTATTATAACAATAGGACAGATGTTGAGCTGTTTCATGTGGTGTTGAGCTGTTTCATTGTCCTTTCCTTTTCCTTCTTCACGGGGTAAATGTGTGTTTCTATGTACGTTTTTGGAATCTTATGTAATATTGTGCTCATACCCCACAGAAGCGATTGTCAAGTTGCAGTCGCGGGACACTGGTGATCCTGATGACCACTGATGTGTCTGTGAAAACCTCATTTGTTTGAGGCAGGGTATTCTTTCTATAATTCAGCAAAACAACATAGTGCGACTGATGATTGAGTGCAAAAGCAGATGTGAGAATCCAGCTGTCTACTGTGAGCCAGTCATGAAAGAATTTTCAAAATGAACCAAATGCTATTTTGTTGCTAAATTTTCTTTAGAAACAAAGATTATTTTTCATAAAAAGATGATATTTATGTTAATCTATAACAGGTTCATTATTGTTATGATAGAAACTAATGTTAATCTATTCAAGGCTTTCCTGTTTTATTTCTTATACACCTAATAGAGCCAATGTGAAAAGATAACAGAGAGAGGAAAGTTCTTTGGGGTTCTCAGTAGTTTATATTAGAAAGTGATAGGAGGGCTAATGTGTGATTCCTGTTGCTACAGAATATGTGGCAGAAGTTGGGGGTGTAGATGAGGTGGAATTTGTCCCCCGCTGACATATGAGTTCCCACCCACTCAGCAGCTGCCCTTGCATGGACATGTTGTGAGACTAGATTTACAAAACAGCCTGCTGGTTCAGGCTGTTATCCCAGGAAGTGGGAGGGAATGTTGGTTGGGGGGTGATCTATAAATCAAAACATCCATCTTTATTTACCCCAGGCATGACTCTGCCGGAGTCTCAGAATGGGAACCATTGTACTGAGAAGACAAATAAAGTTGAATTCAGTGAACACTTTCCACGGTCTCTATTGAGATGCCTTAGAAGAAACTAAGCCCACGTAGATGTCACTCTTATGCCATTCTCGTGTTCTACTGAGTCACAGCTAAATCATGCCTGAGCCTTCGTTGCATGTAGAAAACTTCAGTTTGAGGATAAGGAAGCATATTCAGTTGTGGCCCTGCCCTCACTGAGAAGGCACAGCAACTGCCTCTATGAAGCACTATTGTTCTGAGAGCCTGGATTTCAACAGTGACAACAGCACCAACCACGACTTCTAAATTTGGAGGGGTCAGTTAGGCACTGCACAATACATCTGTAGTCATGACAGAAATGTAATTTGTGGAAGCCAGTGCAAAAGGAAACTGTCCAAATTGTTTAAAAACCACTGAAATCTATTAGTTAATGACTTACTTTAGTTCTCTACTTGGTTTAGATTACCTTTGATTTGCGATTACTGCTCATGACGAAAAGGTTGAAGCAAATTGCTCTCTCACGTCAAAAATCCAATGAAGGATTCATTCTCACTCCTTGTTAGCTATGCCCTGACCCTGGGCTCCACTCCAGACAAACTTCACTTCACATGTTTGATTGACTCTCTGGTTCATTCAAAAGTGCACTGACCTGGCTTTTGTAGGTCCCGGTGTCTTGTGCCAGATTTGATAATGTCTAGATGCAGAAACGTGGGTCACGTTTTCTAAGTCAGTGGGAATGTATGATGTGGGTTTAATCTACTCAATGGTCCGGTTTTCATGGGGATCACCCTGCTAGCCTTATTTACTAAAGTCTCTCATATCACCCATTTGGAATTCAATGTACCTTTCAGGGGCCCGCCCACCTGGTAGGTCAGGTGGTTGGAGCGCCCTGCTCCTAATGCCGAGGTTGCAGGTTGGATTCCCACATGGGCCAGTGAGCTGCGCCCTCTACAGCTAAGATGTTGAACAATCTCAGGGAGCTGAGCAGCCAGAGGTTGGCGTGGGCTGCTTGGGCTGCTGTGAGTTGCTGTGGACTGCTGTGTGGCGCCATGAGCGCCTGGTGCACAGCATGCATGGCCAGTAGCCAGTGAGAGCTGCCGTGAGCTGCTGTGACTGTCCCACCGACGACTGGCGACCGACTGCCTCAGCCGGAGGGAGCACAAGGCTCATAATACCAGCATGGGCCAGGGAGCTGTGTCCTACACAACTAGACTGAGAAACAACGGCTTGAACCGGAGTGAGGGGGAGGTGGAGGAAAGGGGAGAAGGGAAATATATATACATATATACCTTTGAAATGATGTGATTATTATAACTCAGGCCTGGGACACGATTGACGTTTAAATCGGCCATATTTCTATGTGCATTTCAAGAGAGAAGCTTATTAACCTAAATAAAATTTTAGATCAGGAAAAAGGCCATTTTCCATAGGGAGTTTGAATTACTGATGGGAACAGAATTTCTGTGGTCCTTTTCTTACTCATTACCTCACTGTATTACGGAATTCAAATGGAAACACAGTTCCTAAACTCTCAATATTGGGCAAAAAAACCCAATCACAATGATTTGCTTCGATTTCTCTCCTCTAGTGTCCTCTGACCTGATGGTGGGGTCTTCTTTTTCTGGTCTGAAGCTCAATCCAGACAAGCCCACGCTGCGTGCACAGAGGCAGGTGCCCTGCAATGTTCCTGATATTAAAACATAAAACAAAGTGAAAACAATAGCGATGTGAGTTGCCCTTTCACTTCATGCTGGACTTTACAGAGTGTGATACAACCATTAACTGCATTTAGTCCCCCACAACTTTCTTTGAGAATATGGTCGTGTTCTGAGCATTTATAAAGTCGGGAAGAGAGGCTTCGGAAGGCAAGTGGACTCCAAAGAATGTGTCCTTGGAATATGCTGACGTGAACAATTAATTTCGGTGACAGTGGTCACGATGGTGTTGGCCCCTGGTTCAGTGCAACCAGAAGATCTCTGATGTGTATTGCTCAGGGTGGTGTGAGCCAAGTGTTGGATTCCTCCTCTGTGAGCACAGAACCCACCTTGCTCTGCTTTGAATCATCGACCTGCCTGGAAGGGAAGAGCTGCCTCTGAGCTCTAGGGCCATCAGATGCCTCTGACCCCAGCCAATTCCTCAGCTGGCTCTTGCAGGACCGGGGAAGAGGAGGAACATGGGATTGGCCAGGGGGTGGGGAAGGCCACGGGGAGGGGAATAGGAGGGGGCTTAGGCTGAGAGAATGACTGTGCGCTTTACTGAGATGGGAAGCCTCCTGTGTTTCCCTCTTCTTCCACTTCTAATTTGTCAGTAAGGCCTGATGATTCAAACTTGAAAACATTTCCGAAATCTGCACCTTCTCTTCTGTTCCATTGTGATTACCATCATTCAAGCATCAAGTATTTGTCCTGGACACTGCGAGCTCCTAACTGTTAGCATCAATTCCACTCCTGTCTCTCAAATTGTCGCAGCTAGACTGACTTTGGTCACATTATCTAGTGTTAAACATACTCCATTTGTTTCCCATAGGAAGTTACTCCTTACCTGCGTCTGCACAGGTGTGAAGCATGTGAACCTCATTAACCTTGTCATTAATGTCCACACTTATGATGCTCTTTTTCTGCTAGTTTAACTGTTGTTCTTCTAACTGCCCTGTCTATATCCATGTCAGGGCCTTTGATCTCTCTATGTCTCCCTCTCTCTCCCGTCCTCTCTCTGGTCAGATGAGTCTCTTCCTGGTCTCTGCATGACCAGCTGCTGCTGTTCATGTTCAGAATTCATTCCCCTATTGGGCCCTTCCTGGTCCCACTTTTCAGAATCACCTTCATGAACTCATGCAGACCTTCTGCATTGCATCGATCTCTGTAATCTTTCTCCTGATACATCACCTGGAAAAATAATTTTATACTTTTATTCTCTTCCCGGTAAAAAGGCACCATACGGGAGGAATGTGTCCTTTTCACTTAATGTCATGACCACCTCAGAAGTGTGTCTGCGATACAGTATCAGCACAATAGATAGCTGCTGGATGAATGAATGAATGAATGAATGAGTGAGTGAATGATGAGACAGGGGATGAGGACACGAGGCAGAGAGAGCTTGGCAGGTGGCTGAGTGATCGCTCTATCGTATGGTGTTGGAGATGCTGTGTCCCTGTCTGGGAAGAGACATATTATTTGGTAACTGAGGCCAGGAGCATTCACTGCATCATTCTTCATAGGACATGTGGCCCCCACCTCCTCCTCTCTTACTGCAAGGCTATTGGAAGAGGGAGCTCATTTCATGCCAGTCGTTATTATTCTGAAGTCAGTGGATTCTGTGGAGCACCGGAATTTCCCAATCCCAGGGCCCCATGCAACTATTTGTGTCGACAGACCCACCTAGAGGAGCAAAACCCCGATGACACCTCCAGAGGAGATGCTGGAATGTAGCTACTGTCCGAAGTAATACAGAGCAAGAATTTCTAACCATTGGGGATGTGGGAGGGATGGAAATTGCTACACTTTCAGGCATGGAAGAGGAGCTTAAAAAACAGCAGGAATCCTAGAGACATAGTGTTTGATGACATGCCTGAGTCAGACACTCCTGTCACCCAAACAATCACTTAAATGCTGGTCCTGACAACATTAGCAAGGGGCTTTCACTCATGTCCCTCACTGATTCCTGGGTGCAGCCCTGTGGTGGAGGTGGGGCGGGGGATCTCATTACCCAGCCCTTCTTTCTGTGGCTCCACAATTCTCTAATATTGGAGCTTGTACCCTTCCCTGACCTGAGAGTCAATGAGCCACTGACTCCCTCTTGGGGACAGCTGTGGAGGTCAGAATGGGCAAGAGCTGCCTCACCCTGATGAGATCCCAGTTTCATGCCTCCTCCCTGTCCTTCCAGCACCCCATGACCAGCTACCCCCTTCTCCAGGACATAGAAATGGTCAGGAAAGATCCCACGTTCTCCAGGCACTATTAGAACCTGCCCATATACACCTGAATAACTGATCTCCTTTCACAGTTGACTAAACCCTAGATCCAACCTTAGTGTAACCACTACTACCTGCAGGTTTGAGATACTCATTTACAGGAAAACATCTCTGAGGCCTCAATTTCCTTTTTCTTTTTTGGGCTCATGACATATGGCATATTTTTCTTTTCCTTTGTTTTCTTTTTTTACAACAGAAATTACTTCTATAATAAAATTTATAATTCATTATTTAGACAGAATCAAAGACATTTCTTTCCCACTTATTCAACAGGGGCCATTGATGATTTGGGATGGAAATACACAAGTAAGCGTGGAATCCTCAGGTTTACGACATGAGGCAGAGAGAAAAGTCTGTGTCGCTTCATTTTATCAGGAACCCCTTATCCTCATGTCTATCTCCATCAAATCTCATATTATGGAAAGGAAAAATTCTCCAGACCAGCCTGTGTGTACGTGACAGCAAAGGGGCCCAAACAGACACAGCGAAACTTGTAGGTGATTCTGCAAAGAAGTTTACTGCAGGAGCACAGGAGCTTCAGCTCAGCAAAGCTTAAAGGGGTTTGGGGGCTGGTGATGAGGACTGATGCTTGCATTCAAGGTACATGGTAGGATGTGACCTTGGCTGTGACTGTGGGACTTAGCACAAGAGCTTGGCACAGAGTGCTGACTCAGAGCTTAGATGAGCCGATCCAGGTGAACTGGAACCTTCATGTATGCTGGATTGTCCCGTCGAGTTCTGCAGTCACAGGCAACAATGTAGATCTTCTGTGCTTGCCTTGTGCTGTATCTGCAGTTCCTATAAGTTGATGAGGGGCCTATGAGGTTGCAGTAGGTTACCATCACTTGAATTGAGCTATTATGACAATTTGTATACTGGCTACTAGGGCAGGTTACATTTGGGGTCAGACAAAGATTAGCTACAGTAGCATACGCTGTATGGAGGAAAGTATTTATGGGTTTGCATGTCCCATGAACACCAAAATAAAGATAGTTAATTGGCTGCATTGCGATGTTGCATTGAGGGTTGGTCATATTTATGTGCTGAGCATAAAACCACTGAGTTGCTGTTAGATTGCCGGGTGCTCCATGGAGGGAGATTACCATCCCCAAGAGCCCCAGCAGGAGAAGGAGGCAAAGCTGGGAATCCCGCTGTGTTGGAACCATGTTTCCTGTAAAAAGAGAAGAATCTCCTGCATCCAGGCCCAGTAGTGACACACCACCTCATCTCTCACCCTGCAGACACTGAGGTTCTATTTCCTTTTCCCTCAGCTTCCCCAAGTCTGTCAAGTACTGGGCATTAACTTCAGCTCAGCCCTCCCTCAGTAGTTGTCCCATCACCAGCCCGCCTGTGTCAGTTCCAGGGGCTCATTGTCTTACCCAGTCTCTGTGCTGTGGCTGCTGTGAGAACAGATCCAGCTGGTCGTCCTGGGATTCAGGGGCAGCTGGTCTCCCCAGTCCTGGGGACTGGATATATAGAGCATGCCTTGTGGGTGGGTCCAGCAGAGCCAAGAGGGGTCTGAGTTTCAGATGAGAAGAAACCCACAGATTGGCATGTGACCCGCTTGTGCAAGGAACCTCTTGTTTTGTCACTTGCTGATCACCACATACCCAACAACAGACCTCTGCTGCTTCTGTGGTACGACTCTAATTGCAGGCATCCCGTGAGGGCAGAGCTCTGCCAATGCGTCGGGTGTCCATTGATGAAAACTGCACACTGGCTGTAGAACAGCCATAGAGTTTATAACTGAACTTGTGGCAGGCACTGAGGGACGGAAGTACAGAGAGTCAGGCCCAATTCTTGGAACACTTGGAGCCTGGAGGGCTGTCTGTACAGGAGGAACCTGGGTCCCCTTCACTTGTTTGAGCTCCCAGGTTTTCTCTCACCTAAATGTTCTCCATCTCATCAACCTGAGCTCTGAGCTTCTAGTTGCTCAAAATCCTGGAGGTACATAGTGATTTCTTATGTATCTTTGAAGTTTTACTCCTGTTCCGCTTGTACTGGATTCACTTTCTCTTCGTTAAGACATGGTCTGACCAATGCCTTCATTTCATGTCAAGTAACAATAGTATAACCATTCCACCCAGAGGAAAGTCTTTCTGTAAAATCTTCCCCTGAATGAATGTTTGGTGTCAGGTAACGTCGGGCTCATATTCCTGTCTTCTCTTCAACCTTCTATTTCTACCAAATACTTCCCCCTTGGGAGTCACTTACTATCGGGGTACATTTCATTTCCTGATGTATCACGTCAAATTTTTTTTTTTAGTGAAGGGAACATTTATGGACAGGGCACTGTATTCTTGAGAGTATAGAACTTCAGTATATAGTCTGGAGACATGAAATATACTCTTGGTCTCCAGAAGCAGACAAAAATAATTATAGAGACTTGATTTGTTACAGTGTGATAGAGGTTATCACACTGTGTGAACATGCTTTTATGGGGACACTGAGAATGAAGAGTCCTACTTGGCCTCCTGGGGCAAGGAAGGCTTCCAGAAATAAAGGTCCATTTGATCATGGCCAAAAGGATAAGCAGAGGTTGACAGGGACCTGAGGGAAGAGATGAGCATTGTGAGTTGCAGAGATGGTGTGGGACATTGTACAGACGGGGACCTGTATGACGGTGAGACAGTCCTTGCGCTAAGAGATGTTAAATCTCTGGTTCAGCTTCTAGGTGGAAAAGTCGATTAGATGCTTACATGGTGTACAACCTCTGAACAAAACTAATCCACATCATTTCTTACTACCTTTCTATATTCCTGTTGTCTGGAAATAGAATAATTTCACCATTGATGTCCTTATGTAAACACAACAGTGACGTGGTCAGGACTCAGCGCAGACGTAATAGCATCATGTCTTGAAATTCTGTTTGACCAAAATACGTTAATTTCATTTTCATAAGGGAAGGTATTTTTTTCATGTCTATTGTGTAGAAAGCATATTTGTAGGTGATGAGGACGTAAAACTGAATTAGGTATAGGTTAGTCCCTTTGTGATATTGCCCGTCATTTTGGGTGGAAGGACCTGTCCTCAAGTGTCTATAATATGCGGCAAAAACATATACTGCAGTCACGGGGGAGGGGATCTGGTGAAAACCCTCTTCTGTTCAGCTTACATGGTGTTACTTCTAATATTTGGACCTTGATGCTGAGGCTTGAAATTATGAGAGTTGAAGGAGACTATTTGCATTCTGATCGAATGTTTAAAAACCCTAAGATGTTGGCTGGCTCATGGGACCTCCTTTTCCTCAATGTATCAGTTAGCAGAGATGAGTACAGCTGCAATAGCTCAGCGGGTCTTCACTGACGCCCCTCCTCACTTCCGACTCCCTGCCTGTCTGTTCTCTCAGTGATGGCACCTGCTGGCCCCTGTAGACCTTTGTTTTATGACCCAGAATCCTTGTGGCAGGTGTCCTGACGTTCATCTCAGACAATATCCTGTCTTTTCATAGACATGAAACTTTGTGATGATTAAATTCAAAACATATCCTCTGGGGCCGGCCCGGTGGCTCAGGCAGTTAGAGCTCCGTGCGCCTAACTCCGAAGGCTGCCAATTCGATTCCCACATGGGCCAGTGGGCTCTCAACCACAAGGTTGCCGGTTCAATTCCTCGAATCCTGCAAGGGATGGTGGGCACCGCCCCCTGCAACTAAGATTTAACAGGGAACCTTGAGTTGAGCTGCCGCTGTGCTCTAAGATGGCTCACTTGGTTGGAGCGCGTCCTCTCAACCACAAGGTTGCCGGTTCGACTCCCGCAAGGGATGGTGGGCTGTGTCCCCTGCAACTGGCAACGGCAACTGGACCTGGAGCTGAACTGCGCCCTCCACAACTAAGACTGAAAGGACAACAACTTGAAGCTGAACAGCACCCTCCACAACTAAGATTGAAAGGACAATAACTGGACTTGGAAAAAAGGCCTGGAAGTACACACTGTTCCCCAATAAAGTACTGTTCCCCTTCCCCAATAAACATCTTAAAAAAAAAATATCCTCTAAGGTTTGGTTCTAATTGGTCCTCATGCAGTTTCCTTTTGCACATTGAAAAACTCCTTCAATGCTGCAGAACTAGTAAATAATGTACAGGAGTTTGATATTTCAGTGTTTGGGAGAGGACCTGCATATACGAAGCAGGAGTGAACATAAGCTTACAGTAATGATAATACACTGGAACATCAGCTTCATTTGGTCTTTAGTTGAAAGAGGTTTCTTCTCCTGGACTCTATCTGCATTTTGGCATATCCTGTCTTCTTCTTAGCCAAGAGCTTGGAAAATCTCCATGACGCAGTCCCCAGACTCCAGTCAAACACAAATAGGGCCACACGGAGAACATGATATTTAGAATAAGATACCACCTCACTCCCATCCTGTGACTGGGTCCACTTTCAATAGTTAATTTATTAATCTATCTGCCCCCTTTCACACAGTTGTCACTTCCTCCTCCTGTGATGACCTGGGAATGAGCCTTCTTGTGACAGAAACAGGGATGGAAAACATGGTGAGATCAGTCCTGGTACCCTGAAGGCAGATTGTCAGGCTGCCTCTTGGTCTCTAGGACACCACTATCTCCTGTCTTGTCCCCCACCTTACAGGGCTTTCATTTTCAGTATCCTGAGGCAGTATGTCCTCTTCCCCCACCTCTGGTTGTTGGGGCTTCCCAGGGTCAGATACTGGGCCTTTCCTCGATCTCACAAAACCTCTGAGTGCTATGTGGTGGGATGGGGTGTTAAATACCATGAACTCCAACACCCCTTTCCTTATCTTCAGCAGAGCTCTCTCTGTTGAACTTTAGACTCATATATTCAACTTGCTATTCAGTATCTCCAGATGGATGTCTACTATATGTCACAGACTTTCTATACCCCAAAGGGAAACTCTGGTCTTTCCCTCGGCGACCTCCACCTGCTAGTCCGTGCCCCCCAACAGCATCCCCAGCTCAGTTGAACAACGCAATCCTTTCCAATGTTAGGCAAATATGTTTAAGCAATCTTTAATGTTTTCTTTTACTTCTCCAGCTAATCCATCACGAAAGTCTGTTGTTTCTACCTTGTACACACATGCCCAAATCTGACCGCCTCTTGCTGGTAAAGTGCTACCAGCTGGTGAGAGACACCATCGCCTCCCATTGGCATTACTGCAAAGACACACAGGCATTACTGCTTCCCCTTCACCACCTATGGAGCCAGAATGTTCTATTGAAACCATCACTGATACCACGTAACTCTGCTCAGAACCCTCTGGAACGTCTTCATTTCTCTCTGAACAAAACCTAAAATCATGCAAAGCTGACATGCCCTACGTGATCTATCCTCCCATAACCTTTCCTTTCAAATTTACCCTTCTACCATTCTTCATCTACTTATGCTTCTCTAGTTCCCCGGCCTCTACTGTTCCCTGACACTCCTGGTACACTCTAAGGCCACCTCAGCCCCACCTCACTCCACATAAGCATGGCGAATTTCCTTATCTTTTAAAATCTTTGCTGAAAAGTCATTTTCACATGGAAACCTAGGTCGACTACCCTACTTTCAAATGTTAGTAATGTGAAAACGAGTAAATGAAACACATAGTTTTCTGATGTTAAATACACTCTAATGTTCTTTTTGCTTTTCGGTACCTCATAATCTCCCCCCCTTGGTCTTTCTGATGGCTTAAGGACCTTAATGGACAGTTAAACTGTCCTAAGCAATACAAAATTGTTACGGCGTTAAGGGCAGCTTATCAGGACTCAGATGATGAAAACTGTGCCCAGCTTATATCTCTTCTCCATTTCCCTTTTATCTGTCTATCTTGGTTTACTCTTCAGGCAGACATCTCCCCCACATTGGTAAGGCAACTGCAGCAACTCCAAAACTTCTATTATCTCAGGAATAAATGTAGTAGAAAAAGGCTCTGCCTGTGTCCTTCACCTTGCGTAGCAAGTATCTCTGATTGTGTCAAGGGCCGATGTCAGAAGGAGCCAAGTGACCTGAGAAATAGACTGCATGCACCCAACTCCTTTAGTGTGCTCTCCTCTTGCTGTTCCACAGGGAATAAGAGCTTCATTCTCATCATACTTTCTTGCTCCTGTGAAACCCCATTTCCTCTGTGGAGTCTTGGTTACATCTACAGTTCATCTACTGTCACGGTTTGACAGCTTCTGGTTTTGATTGTTCGCACCTCTTCCCCTGGCTCTTTGTCTATCTGAGGAGTTCAATGTCTCTTCATTCATTCGCCCAGTGCAGTTTATTAAGCATGTGCTCAGTGCCAGGCATTGTTCTAGGCCCAAGGGGTAGAGCAATGTGCCTGAGCCATTTTGTTCCATATAGGGGGCCTCAGCCAGCCCTTCATATTTTCTTCCTACTTTTAAGTGGACAGTGTTACAATGGTGAGATCGGTCTGTTGTTTATACTTGGGTGTCAATTAAAGGAACAGAAGCCTAACACGAGGGTATAGATGTTGGGTCAGAGGTGTGTGTGGCTGGCATTGTCTTTGATGCCCAAGCAAATAGTATCCCTCTTCCTCTGCCTTGGCATAGCCCCAATACCAAGACATTTCCTAGTTCATCAAGGCTTCTGCAGTTGGGCTCAGCTGAAAATGGATCCCAAATTCCAGACTGACGACAGACAGTATCAGAACCACCGGGGGATGGTGTGAAGTGCTGATTCTCGAGCTCCACTCCGGACCTTCTATGGCAATATACCTGGGTGGAGCCCAAGAATCCAGTGTGAAAGCAGTGCAGGTAACTTAATGGAAATTATTAAATCACCGAGGATTTTGAGAGTGGCATTCACTACTAACATGTCGCAGGAAGAGTGACTTTGTGTCTAATATATGATCATAGAGAAGACCGGCTATTGGTTTAGGGATTGATTTGAAAGTTTCCAATGAGACTGAAGTGAATCACCTATGAGCTGGGCTCTGTATATGAATGACACACATGGTTTTCTTTTGAAGATTTAAAGAATTTTGCCCTCTTGCTTTTCTTCTGCACTCAAAGCAGCTGAAAGTAGGAAGAACACACACATGCACACACACAGACAGAACAGCCAGTCCTTATTACAGACTCATAGACTTGCAAAGAGCCTGAGCTGGAAGAACATTTAATCCAAAACCATCATTTTGAAGATGAGGAATAGAAAGGTAACACGAATCTCTAAGTTTCCACAGCCAACTGATGGGAGATGTGGACTTTATCCCATATAGTTTTGCCCTGATACTTTTATTTATATAGATAAGATCATATAATGGCCCAGAAACCACAATCCTAAATATGAGCTGCACTGTATTTGGTGAAGTGTGTGTGGTAGAAAATTAGTGCAGCCATGAGCTTCATCATGGCTGGCCATCCAAAGGGGCTGGCGCAATGTCTGTGCTCCAGAGAGAATGGGAGAAGAGAGTCACCTCAGATGGGAGTGAATATAACTTGGGGAACAACACCTTCAAACATGACCCGTCTGGGATTCTGTCTCGCTCGGTTCCCCTTCTGCAAAAGGAGCCATCTTGACTTTATCTCTGTGTTCCCAGTGCCTCCCTCTGCCCTTGGGTTGTAGTACGTGCTCACTGTTTCCCCGAGCTGACCGTGTG
The DNA here is from genome assembly GCF_057876585.1 of Rhinolophus sinicus. Classification (NCBI taxonomy): domain Eukaryota; kingdom Metazoa; phylum Chordata; class Mammalia; order Chiroptera; family Rhinolophidae; genus Rhinolophus; species Rhinolophus sinicus. Next base: position 130,241,263 of record NC_142503.1, read on the forward strand.
TGATCTGTCTGTGAGACTCAGTGCACACTCCCCCGGGCCTCCCGGGAGACCAGTACGAAATCAGAGGGAGGCCATGGACATAAGAAAAGAGTTGGCCAGACATCCAAGTCAGCACTGTGCCCACAGGAAGTGGGTTAGGATATGATGAAGATAGACCATTGGCATAGAATTTGGATATATCTTGAGGTCAGAAACAAACAGGAAGCTGTAAGGCATTGCTGCTTTAAATTCTCGGGGTCATACTTTCAACAGTAATGCTTTCTGTTATGACATAAATATTAGGTTAAGGAATACAATTGCTCAGAATGAGTTATGTGTGTCAGTTTATCCAAGTCCTCTTACAATGAGGAAAATGGGGAGAACGTCACATCAAGGAATCCTGAGAGCCGGCCTGCACGATTAAGCCTGCCTTAAGCAATAAGTGATGGTTATGGCTTCATGAACGACTTACGTCTCAGAAGATGAAAACAAAACCTGAGTTTCTGTGTATTCTGTTCCCCTCTCCTTTGTTTTGGCTTTATTTCAGGCAAACTATTTGTACGATGGGTCCAGTAACTTCAGCCGTTCAATTGTCTCTTGAGGAAATCTAGCACAAACTTGTAATTGTTCCATCCCTCTACATTCCTACTAATATCTCTGATTGGGCCAGTGCTTGAGAATCCAACCCCTGTGGTCCTAGAAATGAGATGCAGGCATTGATGACCTTATGCCTACAGCTGGGCTGGTGTTCAGTCAAACCACAGCTTATGATGCAGGGTAGGTTTCAAAGCAAAACAACTTGATACCATTTCAGAAAGAGTGAATGAAATCTGACTCATCCCCAGAAAACACGTACTGCCTACCCTGTACATCCTCAGGCAGTCACAGCCCCCGACACTTTCCCTACCTCCACACCTGCCAGCCTTCACCTGGCCTATGAGGACCCCTGCACAGAACTGCCTGAGGGCCAGAGCATACCCCTAATAATCTGTGTCCCATCTCACATGCAGCCCCTCCACAGTAATTACTAGGCTTTCCTAAGTATGTGTCCCATCAAGGGTGCCCGGGAAAGCAGGGACCAAAACTTTCCCTCCTGGAACTTAGTTGACATGACCTGAAACTTTTGAAAACGCCATTTCGTAGCTACCAAGGAAAAGCTCAGGGGATTAAGCACGGAGGATTTCAGTATCACAAAGCAGCTCAGCTCCAAAGCACAAGGTTCTTACACTTCCTCAGCTAACTGTTCCAAGCTCTGTGTCACTCTACCGGCTGCCCTGGGATAGTCACACTCTTCTCCAGGGTGAGAGGGGCAGAGGCGGACAAAATGCTGAGGGCCGGCTGTTCACCAGAAACTCTCCACCGCCATGTGGCTGAGGTGGAGAAGGAAGAGAGGAGGGTGTGGAGTGAGGGGATATCTGCAGCCATCTTTTATTCTCTGTCGAGGGATGAAGGATGAGGTTTACTCCAACCCTCAGCCTACAGGTCATCAACTGTTGCATTAATGTGACAGTTTCAGTTTACACTTGATGAGTTCCTCACTGTTTCAAGTTTCTTCTCTCAGAGATTCTGTTTTTGACATACACACGAAAGATCGGATGATTAAGTTCGCGAACTTTCCACCGTGCACTTTCACGGTGGAAAGTTCGTGAACTTGATTGTCTGGCTCGTATAATATATATATATGTACATATGTATATATTTTAATAAATATGCATGCATGGTATGTGTGTACATTCACGTGGTCATAACAAATTCAATCACAAGGAAAAGTTATCTAGTATAGAAAGTTTCTTCTCTGAGTTTTTGTCGATTTGGACTTTTTTCTTTTTCTAGAAACAATAGTTACTCAGGTTTTTTTTTGGGGGGGGTACCAATCCGCAATGTGTACATACAATGAGACATTCAAACAAAATTTAATGTATTCACTTGTAAATTTGTGTCTCACTTCTCCTTTATTTCACCACAGATACTGACATTCTATGCACAGGCTTCTTCACCACACTTCTTTGGCACTAACAACATGTTTTGGTCATGTTCCATGGTAGTAATGTTCAAGGTTCCATGAATCTCATTCCCCTTATGCGACCATAGAATTCCATTGTGTGCTCAAACCATCACACTTTACCCATTCTATAGGAGGAATAATCTGTTTTCAAACCTTACTCCCTAGCTATGCCTAAATGTGTACCCTGAATAAAAGAGCAACCAAACCCCCATGAATTTATCTAGAGTGCATGTGTGGTGAGAAACTCACTGCCATGTACTATCAATCTTCCTAGGACCTGCTGTTTTGAAACTCCTATATGGGTGTGGGGTGGTAGGAGTTGTGTTTTGACAATACCAGTTACTTGCAGATACACACATGTGTCAGTGGACCCAAGGAAGCCTGGGAAAGTAAAAACTGCCTCCACAAAATATCACCTGTTGTGGAAGAAATACTCCATTTTGTTTTTTCTTTTCATAGAATGATAATTTGGGAACATTGCTCCATGTAGAAATCAGCAATATTGAATAAGCTCCAATTTTTTATAACAAAGGTGAACTTAATACCTATTTTTAAATGTGGGCACTGGGAGAGACAAGAAACTGTTTCCTTTACCTTGTAAATGTTGTAGAGCAAGTTGAAAGCCAGAACAACTTCTAGGCAACCTCAATGAGGAAATCAGTTAATTTAAAAGGGCTTGTGTAACCCTCACAATTGTCTATAAGGCATTACTATCCCCATTTCCGAGATGAGTACGCCAAGGCACATACAGTGAATTAATAGCAAGTAATGGCAGAAATACGAGTGTATCCCTTCGGAGCCTGTGCTCTCCTCATTTTAGGCTGTGTCTTATAAGGCACCAGAATGCACAGTAGGTGGAAGGTAAATCCTGTCCATCCTGGTTGCCTGTGATTCCTCATCTCTAAGATGGGGACCACTGTCCAGGTTGACTGATATGCACTAATGTGGTTATGGTTTTTAGTGCATAACGTTCTTTTATGAATAAAATATACTCATGAAAGATGTGAGACGGAAGGGGTCTCAATTCTGGTGGCTCTTACCCTTTACATTTGTCCCCATGAAACCCATGTTTTAAGACACAGCATAGAAACTACATTCAGGAAGTTTAAAATATTTTGCCATTTTTATTGATAACATTGCATGTATTGCCAAGTCATGGTTCCAAGTGCCTGAGTTAAATATTATAACCATAGGACAGATGTTGAGCTGTTTCATGTGGTGTTGAGCTGTTTCATTGTCCTTTCCTTTTCCTTCTTCACGGGGTAAATGTGTGTTTCTATGTACGTTTTTGGAATCTTATGTAATATTGTGCTCATACCCCACAGAAGCGATTGTCAAGTTGCAGTCGCGGGACACTGGTGATCCTGATGACCACTGATGTGTCTGTGAAAACCTCATTTGTTTGAGGCAGGGTATTCTTTCTATAATTCAGCAAAACAACATAGTGCGACTGATGATTGAGTGCAAAAGCAGATGCGAGAATCCAGCTGTCTACTGTGAGCCAGTCATGAAAGAATTTTCAAAATGAAACAAATGCTATTTTGTTGGTAAATTTTCTTTAGAAACAAGGATTACTTTTCATAAAAAGATGATATTTATGTTAATCTATAATAGGTTCATTATTGTTATGACAGAAACTAATGTTAATCTATTCAAGGCTTTCCTGTTTTATTTCTTATACACCTAATAGAGCCAATGTGAAAAGATAACACACAGAGAGAGGCAAGTTCTTTGGTGTTCTCAGTAGTTTATATTAGAAAGTGATAAGAGGGCTAATGTGTGATTCCTCTTGCTACAGAATATGTGGCTGAAGTTGGGGGTGTAGATGAGGTGGAATTTGTCCCCCGCTGACATATGAGTTCCCACCAACTCAGCAGCTGCCCTTGCGTGGACATGTTGTGAGGCTAGATTTACAAAACAGCCTGCTGGTACAGGCTGTTATCCCAGGAAGTGGGAGGGAATGTTGGCTGGGGGGGTGATCTGTAAATCAAAACATCCATCTTTATTTACCCCAGGCATGACTCTGCCGGAGTCTCAGAATGGGAACCATTGTACTGAGAAGACAAATTAAGTTGGATTCAGTGAACACTTTCCATGCTCTCTATTGAGAAGAAACTAAGACCACGTGGATGTCACTGTTATGCCATTCTTCATAGGACATGTGGCTCCACCTCCTCCTCTCTTACTCCAAGGCTATTGGAAGAGGGAGCTCATTTCATGCCACTGGTCATTAACCTGAGTCAGAGGATTCTGTGGAGCACCGGAATTTCCCAATCCCAGGGCCCCATGCAACTGTTTGAGTCAACAGACCCACCTAGAGGAGCAAAACCCCGATGACACCTCCAGAGGAGATGCTGGAATGCAGCTTCTGTCCGAAGTACTACAGAGCAAGAATTTCTAACCATTGGGGATATGGGAGTGGGAGGGATGAAAATTGCTACACTTTCAGGCATGGAAGAGGAGCTTAACAAAACAGCAGGAATCCTAGAGACGTTGTGTTTGATGACATGCCTGAGTCAGACCCTCCTGTCACCCAAACAATCACTTGAATGCTACTCCTGACAACAGTTAGCAAGGGGCTTTCACTCATGTCCCTCACTGATTCCTGGGTGCAGCCCTGTGGTGGAGGTGGGGCGGGGGATCTCATTCATTACCCAGCCCTTCTTTCTGTGGCTCCACAATTCTCTAATATTGGAGCTCGTGCCCTTCCCTGACCTGAGTGTCAATAAGCCACTGACACCCCCTTGGGGACAGCTGTGGAGGTCAGAATGGGCAAGAGCTGCCTCACCCTGATGAGATCCCAGTTTCATGCCTCCTCCCTGTCCTTCCAGCACCCCATGACCAGCTGCCCCCTTCTCCAGGACATAGAAATGGTCAGGAAAGATCCCACGTTCTCCAGGCATTATTAGAACCTGCCCATATACACCTGAACAACTGATCTCCTTTCACAGTTGACTAAACCCCAGATCCAACCTTAGTGTAACCACTAATACCTGCAGGCTTGATATACTCATTTACAGGAAAACATCTCTGAGGCCTCAATTTTCTTTTTCTTTTTTGGGCTCATGACATATGGCATAGTTTTCTTTTCCTTTCTTTTCTTTTTTTACAACAGAAATTACTTCTATAATAAAATTTATAATTCATTATTTAGACAGAATCAAAGACATTTCTTTCCCACTTATTCAACAGGGGCCATTGATGACTTGGGATGGAAATACACAAGTAAGCGTGGAATCCTCAGGTTTACGACATGAGGCAGAGAGAAAAGTCCGTGTCGCTTCATTTTATCAGGAACCCCTTATCCTCATGTCTATTTCCCTCAAATCTCATATTATGGAAAGGAAAAATTCTCCAGACCAGACTGTGTGTACGTGACAGCAAAGGGGCCCAAACAGACACAGCGAGACTTGTAGGTGATTCTGCAAAGAAGTTTACTGCAGGAGCACAGGAGCTTCAGCTCAGCCAAGCTTAAAGGGGGTTCAGGGCTGGTGATGAGGACTGATGCTTGCATCCAAGGTACACGGTAGGATGTGACCTTGGCTGTGACTGTGGGACTTAGCACAAGAGCTTGGCACAGAGTGCTGACTCAGAGCTTAGATGAGCTGATCCAGGTGAACTGGAACCACCCTGTATGCTGGATCGTCCCTTGGAGTTCTGTTGTCACAGGCAACAATGTAGATCTTTTTATCTGGGTTTGTCCTGTATGAGCAGTTCTTATAATTTGGTGAGTAGACTGTGATGTTGCAGTAGGTTATCATCACTTGCATTGAGCTATTATGACAATTTGTATGGTGACGATCACGGCAGGTTACATTTCGGGTCTTACAAGTATCAACTACACTCGCATAGTCTGTATGGAGGAAAGTATTTATGGGTTTGCATGTCCCATGAACACCAAATAAAGATAGTTAATTGGCTGCATTGCGATGTTGCATTGAGGGTTGGTCATATTTATGTGCTGAGCATAAAACCACTGAGTTGCTGTCAGATTGCCGGGTGCTCCATGGAGGGAGATTACCATCCCCAAGAGCCCCAGCAGGAGAAGGAGGCAAAGCTGGGAATCCCGCTGTGTTGGAACCATGTTTCCTGTAAAAAGAGAAGAATCTCCTGCATCCAGGCCCAGTAGTGACACACCACCTCATCTCTCACCCTGCAGACACTGAGGTTCTATTTCCTTTTCCCTCAGCTTCCCCAAGTCTGTCAAGTACTGGGCATTAACTTCAGCTCAGCCCTCCCTCAGTAGTTGTCCCATCACCAGCCCGCCTGTGTCAGTTCCAGGGGCTCATTGTCTTACCCAGTCTCTGTGCTGTGGCTGCTGTGAGAACAGATCCAGCTGGTCGTCCTGGGATTCAGGGGCAGCTGGTCTCCCCAGTCCTGGGGACTGGATATATAGAGCATGCCTTGTGGGTGGGTCCAGCAGAGCCAAGAGGGGTCTGAGCTTCAGACGAGAAGAAACCCACAGATTGGCATGTGACGCGCTTGTGCAAGGAACCTCTTGTTTTGTCACTTGCTGATCACCACATACCCAACAACAGACCTCTGCTGCTTCTGTGGTACGACTCTAATTGCAGGCATCCCGTGAGGGCAGAGCTCTGCCAATGCGTCGGGTGTCCATTGATGAAAACTGCACACTGGCTGTAGAACAGCCATAGAGTTTATAACTGAACTTGTGGCAGGCACTGAGGGACGGAAGTACAGAGAGTCAGGCCCAATTCTTGGAACATTTGGAGCCTGGAGGGCTGTCTGTACAGGAGGAACCTGGGTCCCCTTCACTTGTTTGAGCTCCCAGGTTTTCTCTCACCTAAATGTTCTCCATCTCATCAACCTGAGCTCTGAGCTTCTAGTTGCTCAAAATCCTGGAGGTACATAGTGATTTCTTATGTATCTTTGAGGTTTTACTTCTGTTCCCTTGTACTGGATTCACTTTCTCTTTGTTAAGACTTGGTCTGACCAAAGCCTTCATTTCATGTCAAGTAACAATAGTGTAACCATTCCACCCAGAGGAAAGTCTTTCTGTAAAAGTCTTCCCCTGAATGAATGTTTGGTGTCAGGTAACGTCGGGCTCATATTCCTGTCTTCTCTTCAACCTTCTATTTCTACCAAATACTTCCCCCTTGGGAGTCACTTACTATTGGGGTACATTTCATTTCCTGATGTATCACGTCATTTTTTTTTTTTTTTTTTTGGTGAAGGGAACATTTATGGACAGGGCACTGTATTCTTGAGAGTATAGAACTTTAGTATATAGTCTGGAGACATGAAATATACTCTTGGTCTCCAGAAGCAGATGAAAATAATTATAGAGACTTGATTTGTTATCACACTGTGTGAACATGCTTTTATGGGGACACTGAGAATGAAGAGTCCTACTTGGCCTCCTGGGGCAAGGAAGGCTTCCAGAAATAAAGGTCCATTTGATCATGGCCAAAAGGATAAGCAGAGGTTGACAGGGACCTGAGGGAAGAGATGAGCATTGTGAGTTGCAGAGATGGTGTGGGACATTGTACAGACGGGGACCTGTATGACGGTGAGACAGTCCTCGCGCTAAGAGATGTTAAATCTCTGGTTCAGCTTCTAGGTGGAAAAGTCGATTAGATGCTTACATGGTGTACAACCTCTGAAGAAAACTAATCCACATCATTTCTTACTACCTTTCTATATTCCTGTTGTCTGGAAATACAAAAATTTCACCATTGAGGATGCCCTTATGTAAACACAATAATGATGTGGTCAGGACCCAGCGCAGACGTAATAGCATCATGTCTTGAAATTCTGTTTGACCAAAATACATTAATTTCGTTTTCATAAGGGGAGGTATTTTTTTCATGTCTATTGTGTAGAAAGCATATTTGTAGGTGATGAGGACGTAAATCTGAATTAGGTATAGGTTAGTCCCTTTGTGATATTGCCTGCCATTTTGGATGGAAAGACGTGTCCTCAAGTGTCTATAATATGTGGCAAAAACATATACTGCAGTCACGGGGGAGGGGATCTGGTGAAAAACCTGTTCTGTTCATCTTACATGGTGTTACTTCTAATATTTGGACCTTGATGCTGAGGCTTCAAATTAGGAGAGTTGAAGGAGACTTTTTGCGTTCTCATCGAATCTTTAAAAACCCTAAGATGTTGGCTGGCTCATGGGACCTCCCTTTCCTCAATGTATCAGTTAGCAGAGCTGAGTACAGCTGCAATAGCTCAGCGGGTCTTCACTGACGCCCTTCCTCACTTCCGACTCCCTGCCTGTCTGTTCCCTCAGTGATGGCACCTGCTGGCCCCTGTAGACGTTTGTTTTATGACCCAGAATGCTTGTGGCAGGTGTCCTGACGTTCATCTCAGACAATATCCTGTCTTTTCATAGACATGACACTTTGTGATGAATAAATTCAAAACATTTCTGCTAAGCTTTGGTTCTAATTGGTCCTCATGCAGGTTCCTTTTGCACATTGAAAAACTCCTTCAGTGCTGCAGAACTAGTTAATAATGTACAGGAGTTTGATATTTCAGTGTTTGGGAGAGGACCTGCATATACGAAGCAGGAGTGAACATAAGCTTACAGTAATGATAATACACTGGAACATCAGCTTCATTTGGTCTTTAGTTGAAAGAGGTTGCTTCTCCTGGACTCTATCTGTCATTTTCGGCATATCCTGTCTTCTTCTTAGCCAAGAGCTTGGAAAATCTCCTCGATGCAGTCCCCAGACTCCAGTCCAAAACAAATAGGGCCACAGGGAGAACATGATACTTAGAATAAGATACTACCACACTCTCATCCTGTGACTGGGTCCATTTTCAATAGTTGATTTATTAATCTATCTGCCCCCTTTCACACAGTTGTCACTTCCTCCTCCTGTGATGACCTGGGAATGAGCCTTCTTGTGACAGAAACAGGGATGGAAAACATGGTGAGATCAGTCCTGGTACCCTGAAGGCAGATTCATTTTCACATGGAAACCTAGGTCTACTACCCTACCTTCAAATGTTAGTAATGTGAAAACGAGTAAATGAAACACATAGTTTTCTGATGTTAAATACACTCTAATGTTCTTTTTGCTTTTCGGTACCTCATAAGCTCCCCCCCTTGGTCTTTCTGATGGCTTAAGGACCTTAAGGGACAGTTAAACTGTCCTAAGCAATACAAAATTGTTACGGCTTTAAGGGCAGCTTATCAGGACTCAGATGATGCAAACTGTGCCCAGCTTATATCTCTTCTCCATTTCCCTTTTTTCTGTCTATCTTGGTTTACTCTTCAGGCAGACATCTCCCCCACATTGGTAAGGCAACTGCAGCAACTTCAAAACTTCTATTATCTCAGGAATAAATGTAGTAGAAAAAGGCTCTGCCTTTGTCCTTCACCTTGAGTAGCAAGTATCTCTGATTGTGTCAAGGGCCGATTATAGAAGGGGCCAAGTGACCTGAGAAACAGACTGCATGCACCCAATTCCTTTAGTGTGCTCTCGCCTTGCTGTTCCACAGGGAATAAGAGCTTCATTCTCATCACACTTTCTTGCTCTTGTGAAACCCCATTTCCTCTGTGGAGTCTTGGTTACATCTACAGTTCATCTACTGTCACGGTTTGACAGCTTCTGGTTTTGATTGTTCGCACCTCTTCCCCTGGCTCTTTGTCTATCTGTGGAGTTCAATGTCTCTTCATTCATTCGCCCAGTGCAGTTTATTAAGCATGTGCTCAGTGCCAGGCACTGTTCTAGGCCCAAGGGGTAGAGCAATGTGCCTGAGCCATTTTGTTCCATATAGGGGGCCTCAGCCAGCCCTTCACATTTTCTTCCTACTTTTAAGTGGACAGTGTTACAATGGTGAGATGGGTCTGTTGTTTATACTTGGGTGTCAATTAAGGGAACAGAAGCCTAACACGAGGGTATAGATGTTGGGTCAGAGGTGTGTGTGGCTGGCATTGTCTTTGATGCCCAAGCAAATAGTATCCCTCTTCCTCTGCCTTGGCATAGCCCCAATACCAAGACATTTCCTATGTTCATCAAGGCTTCTGCAGTTGGGCTCAGCTGAAAATGGATCCCAAATTCCAGACTGACGACAGACAGTATCAGAACCACCGGGGGATGGTGTGAAAGTGCTGATTCTCGAGCTGCACTCCGGACCTTCTATGGCAATATACCTGGGTGGAGCCCAAGAATCCAGTGTGAAAGCAGTGCAGGTAACTTAATGGAAATTATTAAATCACCGAGGATTTTGAGAGTGGCATTCACTACTAACATGTCGCAGGAAGAGTGACTTTGTGTCTAATATATGATCATAGAGAAGACCGGCTATTGGTTTAGGGATTGATTTGAAAGTTTCCAATGAGACTGAAGTGAATCACCTATGAGCTGGGCTCTGTATATGAAAGACACACATGGTTTCCTTTTGAAGATTTAAAGAATTTTGCCCTCTTGCTTTTCTTCTGCACTCAAAGCAGCTGAAAGTAGGAAGAACACACACATGCACACACACAGACAGAACAGCCAGTCCTTATTACAGACTCATAGACTTGCAAAGAGCCTGAGCTGGAAGAACATTTAATCCAAAACCATCATTTTGAAGATGAGGAATAGAAAGGTAACACGAATCTCTAAGTTTCCACAGCCAACTGATGGGAGATGTGGACTTTATCCCATATAGTTTTGCCCTGATACTTTTATTTATATAGATAAGATCATATAATGGCCCAGAAACCACAATCCTAAATATGAGCTGCACTGTATTTGGTGAAGTGTGTGTGGTAGAAAATTAGTGCAGCCATGAGCTTCATCATGGCTGGCCATCCAAAGGGGCTGGCGCAATGTCTGTGCTCCAGAGAGGAGAATGGGAGAAGAGTCACCTCAGATGGGAGTGAATATAACTTGGGGAACAACACCTTCAAACATGACCCTTCTGGGATTCTGTCTCGCTCGGTTCCCCTTCCGCAAAAGGAGCCATCTTGACTTTATCTCTGTGTTCCCAGTGCCTCCTCTGCCATTGGGTTGTAGTACATGCTCACTGTTTCCCCGAGCTGACCGTGTGTGATCTGTCTGTGAGACTCAGTGCACACTCCCCCGGGTCTCCCGGGAGACCAGTAAGAAATCAGAGGAAGGCACATGGACATAAGAAAAGAGTTGGCCAGACATCCAAGTCAGCACTGTGCCCACAGGAAGTGGGTTAGGGTATGATGAAGATAGACCGTTGGCATAGAATTTGGATATCACTTGAGGTCAGAAACAAACAGGAAGCTGTAAGGCATTGCTGCTTTAAATTCTCGGGGTCATACTTTCAACAGTAATGCTTTCTGTTATGACATAAATATTAGGTTAAGGAATACAATTGCTCAGAATGAGTTATGTGTGTCAGTTTATCCAAGTCCTCTTACAATGAAGAAAATGGGGAGAACGTCACATCAAGGAATCCTGAGAGCCGGCCTGCACGATTAAGCCTGCCTTAAGCAATAAGTGATGGTTATGGCTTCATGAACGACTTACGTCTCAGAAGATGAAAACAAAACCTGAGTTTCTGTGTATTCTGTTCCCCTCTCCTTTGTTTTGGCTTTATTTCAGGCAAACTATTTGTAAGATGGGTCCAGTAACTTCAGCCCTTCCATTGTCTCTTGAGGAAATCTAGCACAAACTTGCAATTGTTCCATCCCTCTACATTCCTACTAATATCTCTGATTGGGCCAGTGCTTGAGAATCCAACCCCTGTGGTCCTAGAAATGAGATGCAGGCATTGATGACCTTATGCCTACAGCTGGGTTGGAGCCAGTTCCGTCAAACCACAGCTTATGGTGCAGGGTAGGTTTCAAAGCAAAACAACTTGATGCCATTTCAGAAAGAGTGAATGAAATCTGACTCATCCCCAGAAAACATGTACTGCCTGCCCTGTACATCCTCAGGCAGTCACAGCCCCTGGCACTTTCCCTACCTCCATACCTGCCAGCCTTCACCTGGCCTATAAGGACCCCTGCACAGAACTGCCCGAGGGCCAGAGCATACCCCTAATAATCTGTGTCCCATCTCACATGCAGCCCCTCCACAGCACTTACTAGGCTTTCATAAGTATGTGTCCCATCAAGGGTGCCGGGAAAGGAGGGACCAAAACTTTCCCTCCTGGAACTTAGTTGACATGACCTGGAACTTTTGAAAACGCCATTTCGTAGCTACCAAGGAAAAGCTCAGGGGATTAAGCACGGAGGATTTCAGTATCACAAAGCAGCTCAGCTCCAAAGCACAAGGTTCTTACACTTCCTCAGCTAACTGTTCCAAGCTCTGTGTCACTCTACCGGCTGCCCTGGGATAGTCACACTCTTCTCCAGGGTGAGAGGGGCAGAGGCGGACAAAATGCTGAGGGCCGGCTGTTCACCAGAAACTCTCCACCGCCATGTGGCTGAGGTGGAGAAGGAAGAGAGGAGGGTGTGGAGTGAGGGGATATCTGCAGCCATCTTTTATTCTCTGTCGAGGGATGAAGGATGAGGTTTACTCCAACCCTCAGCCTACAGGTCATCAACTGTTGCATTAATGTGACAGTTTCAGTTTACACTTGATGAGTTCCTCACTGTTTCAAGTTTCTCCTATCAGAGATTCTGTTTTTGACATACCCACGAAAGATCGGACGATTAAGTTCACAAACTTTCCACTGTGCACTTTCACGGTGGAAAGTTCGTGAACTTGATTGTCTGACTCGTATAACATATATATGTACATACGTGTATATATATTAATAAATATGCATGCATAGTATGTGAGTACATTCACGTGGTCATAACAAATTCAATCACAAGGAAAAGTTATCTAGTATAGAAGTTTTCTTCTCTGAGTTTTTGTCGATTTGGCCTTTTTTCTTTTTCCAGAAACAATAATTACTCAGGTTTTTTTTTTTTTTTTTTTGGTACCTATCCACAACGTGTACATACAATGAGACATTCAAACAAAATTTAATGTATTCACTTGTAAATTTGTGTCTAGTTCTCTTTTTTTTTCACCACAGATACTGATGTTCTACTCACAGGATTCTTCACCACACTTCTTTCTCACTAACAACATGTTTCAGTCATGTTCCATGGTAGTAATTTTCAAGGTTCCATGAATCTCATTCCCCTTATGGGACCACAGAATTCCATTGTGTGCTCAAACCATCACACTTTACCCATTCTATAGGAGGAATAATCTGTATTCAAACCTTACTCCCTAGCTATGCCTAAATGTGTACCCTGAATAAAAGAGCAACCAAACCCCCATGAATTTATCTAGAGTGCATGTGTGGTGAGAAACTCACTGCCATGTACTATCAATCTTCCTAGGACCTGCTGTTTTGAAACTCCTATATGGGTGTGGGGTGGTAGGAGTTGTGTTTTGACAACACCAGTTACTTGCAGATACACACATGTGTCAGTGGACCCAAGGAAGCCTGGGAAAGTAAAAACTGCCTCCACAAAATATCACCTGTAGTGGAAGAATGTCTCCAGTTTGTTTTTTCTTTTCATAGAATGATAATTTGGGAACATTGCTCCATGTAGAAATCAGCAATATTGAATAAGCTCCAATTTTTTATAACAAAGGTGAACTTAATACCTATTTTTAAATGTGGGCACTGGGAGAAACAAGAAACTGTTTCCTTTACCTTGTAAATATTGTAGAGCAAGTTGAAAGCCAGAACAACTTCTAGGCAACCTCAATGAGGAAATCAGTTAATTTAAAAGGGCTTGTGTAACCCTCACAATTGTCTATAAGGCATTACTATCCCCATTTCCGAGATGAGTACGCCAAGGCACATACAGTGAATTAATAGCAAGTAATGGCAGAAATACGAGTGTATCCCTTCGGAGCCTGTGCTCTCCTCATTTTAGGCTGTGTCTTATAAGGCACCAGAATGCACAGTAGGTGGAAGGTAAATCCTGTCCATCCTGGTTGCCTGTGATTCCTCATCTCTAAGATGGGGACCACTGTCCAGGTTGACTGACATGCACTAACGTGGTTATGGTTTTTAGTGCATAATGTTCTTTTATGAATAAAATATACTCATAAAAGATGTGAGATGGAAGGGGTCTCGATTATGGTGGCTCTTACCCTTTACCTTCGTCCCCATGAAACCCATGTTTTAAAACACACCATAGAAACTACATTCAGGAAGTATTACAATATTTTGCCATTTTTATTGATAACATTGCATATATTGCCAAGGCATGGTTCCAAGTGCCTGAGTTAAATATTATAACAATAGGACAGATGTTGAGCTGTTTCATGTGGTGTTGAGCTGTTTCATTGTCCTTTCCTTTTCCTTCTTCACGGGGTAAATGTGTGTTTCTATGTACGTTTTTGGAATCTTATGTAATATTGTGCTCATACCCCACAGAAGCGATTGTCAAGTTGCAGTCGCGGGACACTGGTGATCCTGATGACCACTGATGTGTCTGTGAAAACCTCATTTGTTTGAGGCAGGGTATTCTTTCTATAATTCAGCAAAACAACATAGTGCGACTGATGATTGAGTGCAAAAGCAGATGTGAGAATCCAGCTGTCTACTGTGAGCCAGTCATGAAAGAATTTTCAAAATGAAACAAATGCTATTTTGTTGGTAAATTTTCTTTAGAAACAAGGATTACTTTTCATAAAAAGATGATATTTATGTTAATCTATAATAGGTTCATTATTGTTATGACAGAAACTAATGATAATCTATCCAAGGCTTTCCTGTTTTATTTCTTATACACCTAATAGAGCCAATGTGAAAAGATAACACACAGAGAGAGGCAAGTTCTTTGGGGTTCTCAACAGTTTATATTAGAAAGTGATAAAAGGGCTAATGTGTGATTCCTGTTGCTACAGAATATGTGGCAGACGTTGGGGGTGTAGATGAGGTGGAATTTGTCCCCCCCTGACATATGCGTTCCCACCCACTCAGCAGCTGCCCTTGCGTGGACATGTTGTGAGGCTAGATTTACAAAACAGCCTGCTGGTACAGGCTGTTATCCCAGGAAGTGGGAGGGAATGTTGGTTGGGGGGTGATCTATAAATCAAAACATCCATCTTTAGTTACCCCAGGCATGACTCTGCCGGAGTCTCAGAATGGGAACCATTGTACTGAGAAGACAAATAAAGTTGAATTCAGTGAACACTTTCCACGGTCTCTATTGAGATGCCTTAGAAGAAACTAAGCCCACGTGGATGTCACTCTTATGCCATTCTCGTGTTCAACTGAGTCACAGCTAAATCATGCCTGAGCCTTCGTTGCATGTAGAAAACTTCAGTTTGAGGACAAGGAAGCATGTTCAGTTGTGGCCCTGCCCTCACTGAGAAGGCACAGCAACTGCCTTTATGAAGCACTATTGTTCTGAGAGCCTAGATTCAACAGCACCAACCACGACTTCTAAATTTGGAGGGGTCAGTTAGGCCACTGCACAATACGTCTGTAGTCATGAGAGAAATGTAATTTGTGGGAGCCAGTGCAAAAGGAAACTGTCCAAATTGTTTAAAACCACTGAAATCTATTAATTAATGACTTATTTTAGTTCTCTACTTGGTTTACATTACCTTTGATTTGCGATTACTGCTCATGACGAAAGGTTGAAGCAAATTGCTCTCTCACGTCAAAAAGCCAATGAAGGATTCATTCTCACTCGTTGTTAGCTATGCCCTGACCCTGGGCTCCACTCCAGACAAACTTCACTTCACATGTGAGATTGACTCTCTGGTTCATTCAAAAGTGCACTGACCTGGCTTTTGTAGGTCCCGGTGTCTTGTGCCAGATTTGATAATGTCTAGATGCAGAAACGTGGGTCACGTTTTCTAACTCAGTGGGAATGTGTGATGTGGGTTTAATCTACTCAATGTTCTGGTTTTCATGGAGATCACCCTGCTAGCCTTATTTACTAAAGTCTCTCATATCACCCATTTGGAATTCATATACCTTTGAGGGGCCCACCTTGTGGGTCAGATGGTTGGAGCGCCGTGCTCCTAATGCCGAGGTTGCAGGTTGGATTCCCACATGGGCCAGTGAGCTGCTCCCTCTACAGCTAAGATGTTGAACAATCTCAGGGAGCTGAGCAGCCAGAGGTTGGCGTGGGCTGCTTGGGCTGCTGTGAGTTGCCGTGGACTACTGTGTGGCGCCATGAGCGCCTGGTGGACAGCATGCATGGCCAGTAGCCGGTGAGAGCTGCCGTGAGCTGCTGTGACTGTCCCACCGACGACTGGCAACCGACTGCCTCGGCCGGAGGGAGCACAATGCTCATAATACCAGCATAGGCCAGGGAGCTGTGTCCTACACAACTAGACTGAGAAACAACGGCTTGAACCGGAGTGAGGGGGAGGTGGAGGAAAGGGGAGAAGGGAAATATATATACATATATACCTTTGAAATGATGTGATTATTATAACTCAGGCCTGGGACACGATTGACATTTAAATCGGCCATATTTCTATGTGCATTTCAAGAGAGAAGCTTATTAACCTAAGTAAAATTTTAGATCAGGAAAAAGGCTATTTTCCATAGGGAGTTTGAATTACTGATGGGAACAGAATTTCTGTGGTCCTTTTCTTACTCATTACCTCACTGTATTACGGAATTCAAATGGAAACACAGTTCCTAAACTCTCAATATTGGGCAAAACCCAATCACAATGATTTGCTTCGATTTCTCTCCTCTAGTGTCCTCTGACCTGATGGTGGGGTCTTCTTTTTCTGGTCTGAAGGTCAATCCAGACAAGCCCTCGCTGCGTGCACAGAGGCAGGTGCCCTGCAATGTTCCTGATATTAAAACATAAAACAAAGTGAAAACAATAGCGATGTGAGTTGCCCTTTCACTTCATGCTGGACTTTACAGAGTGTGATGCAACCATTAACTGCATTTAGTCCCCCACAACTTTCTTTGAGAATATGGTCGTGTTCTGAGCATTTATTAAGTCAGGAAGAGAGGCTTCGGAAGGCAAGTGGACTCCAAAGAATGTGTCCTTGGAATATGCTGACGTGAACAATTAATTTCGGTGACAGTGGTCACGATGGTGTTGGCCCCTGGTTCAGTGCAACCAGAAGATCTCTGATGTGTATTGCTCAGGGTGGTGTGAGCCAAGTGTTGGATTCCTCCTCTGTGAGCACAGAACCCACCTTGCTCTGCTTTGAATCATCGACCTGCCTGGGAGGGAAGAGCTGCCTCTGAGCTCTAGGGCCATCAGATGCCTCTGACCCCAGCCAATTCCTCAGCTGGCTCTTGCAGGACCGGGGAAGAGGAGGAACATGGGATTGGCCAGGGGGTGGGGAAGGCCACGGGGAGGGGAATAGGAGGGGGCTTAGGCTGAGAGAATGACTGTGCGCTTTACTGAGATGGGAAGCCGCCTGTGTTTCCCTCTTCTTCCACTTCTAATTTGTCAGTAAGGCCTGATGATTCAAACTTGAAAACATTTCCGAAATCTGCACCTTCTCTTCTGTTCCATTGTGATTACCATCGTTCAAGCATCAAGTATTTGTCCTGCACAATGCGAGCTCCTGACTGTCAGCATCAATTCCACTCCTGTCTCAAATTGTCGCAGCTAGACTGACTTTGTTCACATTATCTAGTGTTAAACATGCTCCATTTGTTTCCCATAGGAAGTTACTCTTTACCTGCGTCTGCACAGGTGTGAAGCATGTGAACCTCATTAACCTTGTCATTAATGTCCACACTTATGATGCTCTTTTTCTGCTAGTTTAACTGTTGTTCTTCTAACTGCCCTGTCTATATCCATGTCAGGGCCTTTGATCTCTCTATGTCTCCCTCTCTCTCCCGTCCTCTCTCTGGTCAGATGAGTCTCTTCCTGGTCTCTGCATGACCAGCTGCTGCTGTTCATGTTCAGAATTCATTCCCCTATTGGGCCCTTCCTGGTCCCACTTTTCAGAATCACCTTCATGAACTCATGCAGACCTTCTGCATTGCATTGATCTCTGTAATCTTTCTCCTGATACATCACCTGGAAAAATAATTTTATACTTTTATTCTCTTCCTGGTAAAAAGGCACCATACGGGAGGAATGTGTCCTTTTCACTTAATGTCATGACCACCTCAGAAGTGTGTCTGCGATACAGTTCAGCTCAATAGATAGCTGCTGGATGAATGAATGAATGAATGAGTGAATGATGAGACAGGGGATGAGGACACGAGGCAGAAGGAGCTTGGCAGGTGGCTGAGTGATCGCTCTATACGTATGGTGTTGGAGATGCTGTGTCCCTGTCTGGGAAGAGACTTATTATCTGGTAACAGGCCAAGAGCATTCACTGCATCATTCTTCATCGGACATGTGGCCCCCACCTCCTCCTCTCTTACTGCAAGGCTATTGGAAGAGGGAGCTCATTTCTTGCCAGTCGTCATTAACCTGAAATCAGTGGATTCTGTGGAGCACCGGAATTTCCCAATCTCAGGGCCCCATGCAATTGTTTGAGTCAACAGACCCACCTAGAGGAGCAAAACCCCGATGACACGTCCAGAGGAGATGCTGGAATGCAGCTTCTGTCCGAAGTAATACAGAGCAAGAATTTCTAACCATTGGGGATGTGGGAGGGATGGAAATTGCTATACTATTGGGCATGAAAGAGGAGCTTAAAAAACAGCAGGAATTCTAGAGACATCGTGTTTGATGACATGCCTGAGTCAGACACTCCTGTCACCCAAACAATCACTTGAATGCTGCTCCTGACAACAGTTAGCAGGGGCTTTCACTCATGTCCCTCACTGATTCCTGGGTGCAGCCCTGTGGTGGAGGTGGGGCGGGGGATCTCATTACCCAGCCCTTCTTTCTGTGGCTCCACAATTCTCTAATATTGGAGCTTGTGCCCTTCTCTGACCTGAGAGTCAATGAGCCACTGACTCCCTCTTGGGGACAGCTGTGGAGGTCAGAATGGGCAAGAGCTGCCTCACCCTGATGAGATCCCAGTTTCATGCCTCCTCCCTGTCCTTCCAGCACCCCATGACCAGCTGCCCCCTTCTCCAGGACATAGAAATGGTCAGGAAAGATCCCACGTTCTCCAGGCACTATTAGAACCTGCCCATATACAGCTGAACAACTGATCTCCGTTCACATTTGACTAAACCCCAGATCCAACTTAGTGTAACCACTAATACCTGCAGGTTTGATATACTCATTTACAGGAAAACATCTCTGAGGCCTCAATTTTCTTTGTCTGTTTTGTGCTCATCACATATGGTGTATTTTTCTTTTCCCCTCATATTTTTTATAACAAAAGTTCACATGTATAATAAAAATTATAATTCATTAATTAGACAGAATCAACGACATTTGTTTCCCACTTATTCAACGAGGGCCATTGATGACTTGGGATGAAATACGCAGATATCCGTGGAATTCTCAGGTTTTCCTCCTGAGTCAGAGAGAAAAGTCTGTGTCGCTTCATTTTATCAGGAGCCCCTTATCCTCATGTCTCTCTATTTCCCTCAAATCTCATATTAGAGGAAGGAAAAATTCTCCAGACCAGACTTTGTGTACGTGACAACAGAGGGGCTCAAACAGACACACCGAGACTTGTAGGTGATTCTGCAAAGAAGTTTATTGCAGGAGCACAGGAGCTTCAGCTCAGCAAAGCTTAAAGGGGGTCGGGGGCTGGTGATGAGGACTGATGCTGACATCCAAGGTACACGGTAGGATTTGGCCTTCTCTGTGACTGTGGGGCTTGGCACAAGAGCCTGGCACAAAGTGCTGGCTCAGAGCTTAGATGAGCCAATCCAGGCGAATTGGAACCTGCAGGAATGCAGAACTGTCCTGTTGAGTTCTGCAGTCACAGGCAATAATGTAGATCTTCTGTGCTTGGCTTGTGCTGTATATGCAGTTCTTATAACTTGATGAGGGACTTGTGAGGTTGCAGTTGGTTACCATCACTTGAATTGAGCTATTATGACAATTTGTATAGTGACTACTAGGGCAGGTTACATTTGGGGTCAGACAAAGATTAGCTACAGTAGGGTATGTTGTATGGAGGAAAGCATTTGTGGGTTTGCATGTCCCATGAACACTAAAATAAAGACGGTTAATCGATTGCATTGCGACTGTGCATTGAGCAGTGGTCATATTTATGTGCTGAACATAAAACCACTGAGTCGGGGTTAGATTGCCCGGTGCTCCATGGAAGGAGATTACCATCCCCAAGAGCCCCAGCAGGAGAAGGAGGCAAAGCTGGGAATCCCGCTGTGTTGGAACCATGTTTCCTGTAAAAAGAGAAGAATCTCCTGCATCCAGGCCCAGTAGTGACACACCACCTCATCTCTCACCCTGCAGACACTGAGGTTCTATTTCCTTTTCCCTCAGCTTCCCCAAGTCTGTCAAGTACTGGGCATTAACTTCAGCTCAGCCCTCCCTCAGTAGTTGTCCCATCACCAGCCCGCCTGTGTCAGTTCCAGGGGCTCATTGTCTTACCCAGTCTCTGTGCTGTGGCTGCTGTGAGAACAGATCCAGCTGGTCGTCCTGGGATTCAGGGGCAGCTGGTCTCCCCAGTCCTGGGGACTGGATATATAGAGCATGCCTTGTGGGTGGGTCCAGCAGAGCCAAGAGGGGTCTGAGCTTCAGACGAGAAGAAACCCACAGATTGGCATGTGACGCGCTTGTGCAAGGAACCTCTTGTTTTGTCACTTGCTGATCACCACATACCCAACAACAGACCTCTGCTGCTTCTGTGGTACGACTCTAATTGCAGGCATCCCGTGAGGGAAGAGCTCTGCCAATGCGTCGGGTGTCCATTGATGAAAACTGTACCCTGGCTGCAGAACAGCCATAGAGTTTATAACTGAACTTGTGGCAGGCACTGAGGGACGGAAGTACAGAGAGTCAGGCCCAATTCTTGGAACACTTGGAGCCTGGAGGGCTGTCTTCACCGGAGGAATCCAGGTCCCTTTCATTTGTTTGAGCTCCCTGGTTTTCTCTCACCTAAACATTCTCCATCTCATCAACCTGAGCTCTGAGCTTCTTGTTGCTCAAAATTCTGAAGGTACATAGTGATTTCTTATGTATCTTTGAGGGTTTTTTTCTTGCTCCCTTTGGATTGGATTCACTTTCACTTCTTTTAACACTGGCTTGATTTTTCCTTCACTTTTTGGGAAGATGCATAACTTGAAAACACCCAGAGGGAAGTCTTTCTGGAAGATCTGCCACAGAATCAACGTGTTGTGTCATTTAAAGTCAACTGTGCTTGGGGGGAGGGACAGATATCCCAGTGGGGTAGGCCTCGAACTAAGAGATGTTACATTTCTAGTCCCCCTTCTAGGTTTGAAAACTGGATTAGACCCTTAATTGGTATCATAAGTTTCCAACAACAATAATTTACATCATTTTTCACTACCTTTCTATATTACTGTTGTCTGGAAATGCAATAATTTTACCGTTGATGTCCCTATGTCAACACGGTCATAGTGGTGACCTGGTCAGGACCCAGGTGCAGAGTTATTAGCACTTTGCCTTGAAATCCTGTTCTTGCCGAAATTCATCAATATCTTTTATCATGAAACAAGTTGTTGTTTTTTAAGTGTCTGCTTTGTGGCAATCATTTTTACAGGTGATGAGGACATAAAAATGAATTAGATGTAGTGTCACTCCTTTGTGCTGCTGACAGCTACTCTGGGTAGTAAGACCTGTAGTCAAGTGTCTAATATATGAGGTAAAGAAATACTCTGCAGCCACAGGAAGTGTATCTGGCCAAAAAACTGTTCTATCAGCATATACAGTGTTACTTCTAATATTGGGTTTGGTGTTAACTTTTCAAATTGGGGTCATTCGCACAAAAATTGCATTCCTATCTTCTTTTTAAAAATCCAGAAATGTCGATTGGTGCACTGAATCTCCATTACCATAAGGGATCAATTAGAACTGAATAGCTAGTGCCTCTGTCAAAGAGGCAATAGTTCAGGGGGCTCCACTGACTCCACTTCTCTCTACAGATTCAGGTCCTATCTGTTCACTCAGTGATGGCACTTGCCTGGCTCCTGCAGACGATGTGTTCATGATCTATCAGGCATGTTACAAATGTCCTGAGAAGCATCTCAAATAAACCCTGCCCAGTTTCAAAAAACTCTGCCCAGTTGCTTTAAAATTGCATTGAGAGCGCACCTTCTAAGATTTTTCTGATTGTTTCCTCTATAGATTTCCTCTATGCATTTCAACTGCCATTCTTTGCCTCTAAGATTAGGGCAAATGATCTAGTTTGATATTTAAGATTTAAGATTTTTGGAGAAGACTTCTTTATGTAAAGCAGGAATAACTGTACACCCATGTTAATTAAAATACACTGTAACTTGGGTGTAATTTTGTCTTTCATAGACAAAAGAAATTTTTCATGGACTCTCTCTTTTTTTATTAGCACAACCTCCCTTGCAGACCAATTTAGTGCATATTTCTGGACCTCCTCCATATTTCCACTGAGAGGAATAGCGAAAATTATGCCCTAGTATTATTAAGTCACTTTTTGAAATCCAGAAACATTGTAAGCTATTGTCCCAGGGAAAGACTTCTGTGGTGAAAACCACTGTTGAGAACATTGGCCTTAGCGTTTGTCAATGTCTCCTTTAACAAAGGCCCATGTGCAAAGATATGATATTTAACGCTTGCAATTTCATCAGCCCAGAGTATTCTTGCAATGTCTACCCTTAATCTGCTGATAGGGACATGCTAACTGTCAATACCTTCTTGCACATGGTTTTCCTAATGCAGGAGCCATGTATGGGAACAACAATGTACACTGCTTGCTGGTACTGCTGGAAGGACCGTCATAATAACATGGTACAGGTTAAGTGAACTTCAGTGAACAGAGCGACATTTAACTATGCCTCAGTTGCAAAGACATGCGGTGTGCTGGGCTCTCCCTGGTCTTTTGGAGTCAGCAAGGTGGCCCCAAGCCTGTCTTCTTTTTGTGTGGGAGCTCATATAGATCTCCTCGGAAGTCCATTGAACAACAGCACAACTTGTCCTCTGTCATCAAGTTTCTGGAATGACATAGGAAAAGAATGAACCTTTCTTCTTTTTCTCAACTACAAGAAGTTCTTTCCCTCTGTGGAGAGGGGAGAAAGAGAAATCAGACAGAATTATGGACAGGTATGTCTGAAGAGGGATGATACAAAGTGTTTTCCTGAGGTGGACGGGTGGCTCAGTTGGTTAGAGTGCGAGCTCTGGGCAATAGGGCTGCTGGTTCGATTCCCACATGGGTCAGTGAGCTGCAACCTCCGCAACTAGAATGAAGACAACGAGCTGCCACTGAGCTCTGGGGTAGCCGGATGGCTTAATCGGTTGACGGTTCGACTCCCACAAGGGATGGTAGGCTGCACCCCCTGCAACTAAGATTGAACACAGCATCTTACCTTGAGCTGAGCTGCTGCTGAGCTTCACAAGGTTGCCAGTTCGACTCCCCCAATGGATGGCGGGCTGCGCCCCCTGCAACTAACAATGACTGGACTTGGAGCTGAGCTGCGCCCTCCACAACTATGATTGAAAGGACAACTTTGACTTGTATGGAGCTGATGGGTCCTGGGAAAAACACACAGTTCCCCAATAAAAAGTCCTCGGAATACACACTGTTCACCAATAAAGTCCTGTTTCCCTTCCCCCAATAAAATCTTTTTAAAAAAGTGTTTTCTTAAAAAATGAGAAGCTTGTGTTCTGTTGGATATTTAGCACATGGAGTCATTAACCCTGAGATCTCAGGGCTCACAGGAAATTTATTAATTACATATGTAGGTTGGCATCTTTGGAAATAAAGTGATAATATAAGTTTTGTGGTACAGTGATGAACATAAACAGTGTAGATTCTAAATCACTTTGTCTGGTTTCCAGTCGCGACTCTCTATCTGAAACTCTTACTCTAATAAGGGTTGGTCAGTCACTAATCCTCTCTATGACTCTGTCTTATCTGCAAAATACTGATAACAGTGATACATAAATAACAGCTCTGTAAGGGAAATTTAATATAGAATATGTGTTTATATGTAAAACATACAACCCAGAACATTGTACAAGGTAAAAAATTATTTTAATAAGAAATACTGATTCTACTCATCAAAGTGTCGAGATGGCACCTAGTTCTGCTCTGACCCCTCTGTAATGTTCACAATGAGACAGAACATGCTTGCTTGTTTTCCTTACTCCCAAAGATGAAGGCATTAGGATTAGAACTCAGAGTTTCATCTCTTTTTGACCAAGTCCTACTTAGGTGGACAACTCATATTGGCAGCTCCACATTTTTCATGGACCCTTCCCCAATCTGAAAGAGAAGAAATCACCTTTGAACATCTTGCTTTACTCATGAAATCAGCACAAAGAGAAATAGGTGAAAGGTGAATTACACCTTTCATCAGTTCAGTGGTAAATTTGAGGAACTGTCTGAGTACTCTTTCGTAATGCAAATACAGTACCTGCATGATTTAGTCTCTCTTTTGTGTAGAATTTGATGACTATCGCCATTTCTTTCACCTTGGACTTCATTTTTCTATTGTCCTTGGGTCCTTTATTCTTCTGTGAAAACATTTTTTCCAGGTAGTATTTTTTAAGTTACAGCTCTAGATATAACAGCGTACAAATGAAAAAATCTGCACAGCAGGTGGGAAATGAAATGATTGACAGTATGCAGACAAATATTTAAGTGTTCATTGCCATGTGTTGTGTGAGTAATTAACACATTGATCCATAATTTCATGTATATTATTGCTTAAGATCAAGTTGGTAAAAGCATGAGTTGATGAAATGGATAATATTAATTAATAGTACAGGTGAGATGTGACTGTGGTCAGGGATACTTGATGTCTAGAAAACCCTGAGATAAACAGTTGGGTTTGGCCAAGTCTATACTCTACTTTCCTGAATTTCTCAGTTTGTGCAAATCTACTTATTTCTCAACAATAGTCATCACTGCTGATATTTTTGGTAAACGGTGCCTTTCCTTCGGAGGGATCCTTGGCCTCTTACATTGTCAAGTATGTTCTTCCTCCAAAGCCAGGATATTTTCCTGCACGGAATATCCTCCCTTACTCCATCTCAGTCTCCTACTTGCCTCGCATCCTTTCCTTAAGAGGGACAAGCTGGGTTGTCCGTTAAAGTACATGGGCTTAAGAAAGACAGATCAGAGTTTGACTCACAGTTTTGCTAGTCACCAACCAGATGACAAATGTTTGTTTGACTTGGGCGTATTATTAATAAGTTTATGATATCTAACGTGTTCCCAGTGGAAATGCTAATCATGTCTCCTACACTTCCCCCAACCTGCTCCTCCCTCAACACTCCTCATCTCAGCTGAGGTAACTCCATCCCCTCCAATTCTTGAATAATTTTCCTTTCTTTTACAGCCTATAACCTGTTAGCAAAGTCTGTTGATTCTACCTTCACAACACATGCAGAATCTGACCACCTCTCACTGACTTACTTCACGGCTACCCCCATCACTTCTCACTGGGGTTATTGGGCTTCCTGCTTCCACCCTTGACCCCTACTACTCAAGAGTAGCCAGAGTGATCCTTTTAAAACATAACTCAGATCATGCAACTCTGCTCAAAATCCTTTAGAGTTTCTTCATTTCATTTTAAGTAAAAGTTAAAATTTTTACCAAGCTCATGTGCTCTTACATGATTTAGCTTCCCACTCCTGTTGCTTTTCAGAATGAGTCCCCTACTGTTCTCCCTCTTATTCAGTCTTCTCTAGTTTCCTGGCCTCTTTGCCATTTCTTGAAGACACCAGGCTAATCCCCATCTGAGAGTCACCCCACCCCCACCCCAGCCCTATGTGCATGCTAACTTCCTCATTCCCTCTAAGTCTTTGCTTACAAGTCATTTTTCAAGGACACCTACTTTGACTGTTTTACTTAAAAATGCTACCCTTGCAGAAATGAATAAATATCATCACCTGGATTTCTAATCTAAAATTCACTATAATCTTCTTTCTGTCACTTAAAGCCATTTAAACCCCTTTCCCTCTAAGTACTTAGTCTTTCTGGTGTCCCAAGAACCTGAATATATGGTTAAACCGTCCTAAGCAATAAAGATAGTTATGGCTTAATGAGAAGCTTATCAGAACTCAGATGGTGCAAATAGAGCCCAGTTTATCAGTTTTTTATGTTTTTCTTTCTTCCATCATAGTTTACTATTGGGCAGACGTCCTCATATATGTATAAGATGGCTGCAGCAACTCTAGACCTCACATTCTCTCAGGATTAAGTCCAGCAGAAAATAGCACCTGCCTTCATCCCCTAATATTCACAGTAAACATCTCTAATTGGGCCAAGTGCCCATCCCAGAAGCAACCATTGTGTCCGGAGAAATGAGATACAAGCACTAATTAGCTCATCATGGGAACTGTGGTAGAGCCAGTCCACACAAACCACAGACTAAGGCAGGGTGGAAGGTTAGTTTTCCAAAGAAAACTAGGATAGTTCCCAAAAGAGGAAGTGAAGACGGGCCTGTCCCCAAATAATCAATATTCCCCACCCGGCTGCTTGTACTTGGACCATTCTCCATTGGTCACAGCTCTCTGCACCCTTTTCCCACCTTACATCTGCTATCTTTCCTGTGTGGTACCAGGACCACCGGACTGAAAGTTCCTGAGAGAAAGGGGTTAAATTTTTGTTATCTTTTTGTCCCAACTCCCAGCTCTTTACTAAGTACAGAGCAGGCTTCCTTAAATGTGTACTCCTGTGGTACTTTTACACTGTCCTCCATGACAGATGTTCTTCTGGTACTCAATCTCTTTTGAACTGCCACAACCCAATTATCACAGATTTCCTAAGACTCATTCCCAATTCCCACATTCCACTTCTCTGGGCTATAGTTCTAAATATGATATTGTAGGGTAGTATGTTTAATGTTATTGTTTTCCAATGAGAAAATAAAATGTTTTCAGTCCAGTTTTGGGGTTAACTTTTTTTTACAAGCAGACCAGTGTCTGTCACTGATAAGAGTTTGTAAATGTTCCTGGGTTTCACTTAACTAATTTTTGAAGACTCTTTGCAACATCTCTCCCTCTCTACTTTATGTCTTAATTTTACTGCATGTGTTCTTCTTTCATCTCTGAGAAAAATGGAAATCAGCAACACCACATCTATTTCTACCTTCATGGTGAGTCACCATCTTTCTGGAAACACACTCTTCCACATTCAATTTATTAAAATACATTTTAAGATAAACAGATGTACCTTAAACTAAATTTCCTCATATAAATTTTTGGTGGCTAAGCTATATATTGTCCAGTAATGGCACCTAATCACAACTATTAATTTTAGATAATGTGCTTTTTCTTCTTGGTTGTCTTCCAAGGAATAGGTTAGTCTCACACTACAAAAGTACCTTTCTCCTCATATAAAGAGGAGTGATTTAATGGAGAATAAATTTCTAAATCTTTTCTCTTCCTGCTGCCTGCCACATACCCTCTTCAGAAAGTTAAGGTCTGATAAAGGACATTGATGTGAATCGGAGCTCTGCCGCTTATGAGTAATGAGACCCTAAACATACTACTCAGCCAAATGGAACATCCCAGAGGATTGGACACTTTAAGCCTAATGGTCAGTTAGGCAGGGCCATGAACACATGCAATTGTGAAATCTGTAAATATTCACACGCACTTGTTAGAATTGTTGTGTGAATTAAACAAAAACAACTGAGTATAGTAAAGTTCAGAAAGAGGTAGTACCTCTTTTCTTGGCCAATTATAAAGCAGATGGAAGTTAAAGGATGTTGAAATCTAGGTATTAGATCTCAACTCAGTTTCTTGCCAGAGATTAGTCAGCTGTTGCCCAGTTAGACAAAAGGCCTTTGAGGACTATCTGCACAGAAGGCCCATCAAAGCATATGAAATCTACTTACCTGACAACTTGTTGATTGACTATGTACACTACCCACCACCTTCATTAGCAGGTTCCCTAGCCTAGTTGATTTTGGAGTTCTAGGAAGGCACATGTACTGATTTCTTCCCTTACCTTACTGAAATGGGGATCCAAGTCTCAGGCAGCTTCTCCCATAATGAGAACACTCAGTTTTAATTGTGGAAACAAAACCAATGCAATCTTTACATAAAAGTGATTAGTTTTTGATTTTTATTTTTTTGCCTAAATTCACTAACAGTTGCTTTTAAGAAAAATTAGATTTCATTGGGTTAACAATTCTCAAATAGAAACCCAATTTGCAAGCAAAATATTTCTCCTTACCTGAACACACACACACACACACACACACACACACACACACACACACACACAGTCATGCAAGGAATCATACACACAGTAATGTGTAATTAGGGAGTGAAAAACAGAGAAAGATAGAGTTGAAAGAGATCTTTAGTCTATGATCTTCATTTCAGAGATGAGACGCAGAAGAATGAGGTGACTTGCTGACTTCCAATTGCAAGCTTGTGACAGACAGGGACAAAACTGCAGGTTTCTTTCCTCATATTTATAGTGATGTCTTAGGCACTCTGTGTGATCCTGGTAAACACTCTAGATGTGAAATGGTAAACATTAAATTAGTCCTACTCGGCAATCTGTTTAAGATCATTGACAGGCCTGAGAGTTTGATGCTCCTTCCCACACTTTTTCATAGTAAACTTGTGTGATTGATTACAAAGCACTAAAGATAACGCCACAAATGATTAGATTTAGCACACCCACCAGTCATCTAGATCTAGATACTTTTATCGTGTTAAAGAAATATCTCTCTGTTCCTTGGCAAAATATCAATATATTTTGTGACTTTTGTAAGCTAGACACTTTTATGCCCACTATGTTTATTACCCTCTATGCTGTGTTCTCAGTAACCGCAGCAGTCTTTTAAAAGATTCAGCCCTGTTCAGCCTTGCTTGCTAAGAAGAATCAGGTGAAAAGGTTCTGATACCCTCTTGGCCCTCTGGATCCAGGAGGCGTAGCGCACCCTTCAGGCCAGCGCAGTGGCAGCCTTGGGAATTGGTCTGAGCCCACGGAAGGTGGAGTGCACCCTCCCTTCTTGGTAGGGCCTCCTTCCCACATGTTTTACTTTCCTCCCCCAACCCACTCAGTTTGTTTTTCCAGGTAAGCGTTTTAGAATTCCCCTGCTTAACGCCAACCTCTTTTTTGCTTACATTTTTGTGTAGTCCTCTAGTGGAAATCTAGATATCTCTGGCATATGGGAGTCAAGTATCCCAAACTCTTCAAAGTGAGATACCACGTTCATTTCAGAACTCTGGGAAATAAGACGTCAGAAATATCTGGAATTCCACCTGGCCATGATTTAAACAATGGCTATAAAATAAACGATAAAAAGAAAAAGAAATTCCATTCTTCTCCTCCCGCTGACCCCCCAATCCAGACATTAAAAACCTTCCTCCAGCTGTATTTTGAGCAGTGGGATATTTACACAAACCAGGACCAACTGTATTACTTTAAGATGAGTTTGCTTTTTTCCTGAGGGTGATGTGATCCTGGGACTTCCTAATCACTTGAAAGGATTCATAGATAATATCTGTTAATCTGGTGCTATTTACAGTGTTTTTATCAAAGGGGGAATCTCAGAGAACCTAAGTCATACAGGGTGTCATAATACAACCTAGCCCTACCCAGAATACAATTTCAGATACTATTATCAAGCTATTGTTTTGAGGGAGAAGGACAGTGAACAGCTAGATTGATTTAAAATATGGCTATTGCCAGGTTTAATTGTCTAATGCATCAGTTACCTTGGACTTCTTATCTTTACCATTGAGTTTACAGGCAAACTTCAGTTTAAGTTGACAAAATTTTTCACCTACTTTGCTCCTAGAACCATATTTGACCCATGTGGGAAATACATAGTTTGGTAGAAGACTTGATTCTTGAGTTCAAATGCAACATAAGTAGCTATATGTCAAGCACGTATGGTAAAATTTCTTTCCGAAAGCAAAAAATCATCAGATTTGTATGGAATCAAAAAAGACCTCGAATTGTTACTGGAGAGTGGGCTCTTCTCAGCATGGTGTCCAGGTTCTTGGCATCTCAAGCAAAGAATTGAATGAGACACAGAAATAAAGTGGTGAAAGAGCAATTTATTAGCGGACCTGAGCAGCAGAGAATGGCTAAGGAGGAAAAAGTACACTCCAAAGGGTTTGGAGTGGGCCCCTGAGCAAAGGCAAGGCTCAAAAGGCTCAAAGGGCCTGGACTGGCAAGGACTTAGAGTTTTTATCCTTTTGTTCTTTAGAATGGGCTGTTCCTTTTAAGGCATGGGACCACTTGCTTGACACCTGTGATTGACAAGAGGCTATTACCTCATTTTTTTAGACTGCACATGTTCCTTCCCAGAATTCAGTCTGTTATAATGATATTAATGAGCTTCCGGGCATAAGTATAATATTATAATGATGGCATAATGAGGCCCAGGTGAAATGAAGGTCATTTCACACCTTTATTGCACAGGTGTGAGTGGCCGGTTTAATTTACTTGGGTATTTTGTACCCATTCATTCCTCATAGGGATAGATAATTACAATGAAAATGGGAAGTTTGGGGCCGAGAGGAGAGGTCTTTTGGGTAGTTGCATTCTGTGGATTATGCAGGAATGCAGAGACCTGATGTCTATCTCTAACTGCCTGTCTTATTTTCCCCGTGAGAGACAGGATCCCCATAAAATCTCTATGGGAAGTTGAGGGACAGAAGGTCTTTTCTTCTATGTCTGCTTCCTGCTGGGCAGGGGCGTAGAGTTGTCCCTACCTATTGGGGGATCATGGAATTCTCACCATATCTGATCTCAGATGAGAGGGAGGGGTCTCAAGATCCACCTGGAAGACTGCATTGTCTTCTTTGGTTGCAACTGGCAATTTTTCTGGGGTATCCTCTGTATCCCCAAGACCCCTAAATGAGGAAAAATAGATTTTAATTAATAAATCCATTAGCTCTGTAGAGCCTGTGGCCATTCAATTAGCCATTCAGGTGTCATTAGTTGTCCAGGAGTTCAGCCCAGAACGGGTAGGAGAGAACATTAGGCTTCAATGATTACGATCAACAAATATGAATCACAAGTTTTAGGGTAATTATCTAAAGCAGGGGTAGGAGCTAAAAAACTGGAGGAAAGGAAACTTAAGGAGAAAGAAATTTAAAATTCCTATAGGAAAGAAAACGTAAAAGTTTTTCCGTTGGGGGCGGGGGGGGGGTGGCGGTGGGGTGAGGGCGGGGATTACTCGTTGGCCCTTATCAGAATAGCCAAAGCAATCCTAAGAAAAAAGAACAAGGCTGGAGGTATCACACTCCCTGACTTCAATTTATACTATAAAGTGACAATAATCAAAACAGCGTGGTATTGAGAGAAAAACAGACACAGAGACCAATGGAATAGAATTTAAAACCCAGAAATAAACCCACATATATAAAGGCAGATAATTTTCAACAAAGGAGCCAAAAACATACAATGGAGAAAAGAAAACCTCTTCAATAAATGGTGCTGGGGTAATTGGAAAGCTGGGAAAATTGTAAAGCCACGTGCAAAAGAATGAAACTAGACTGCTATCTGTCGCCATATTCCAAAATTAACTCAAAATGTATCAAAGATATAAACATAAGACCTGAAACAATAAATTGATCAGAAGAAAGCATAAATTCTAATCTTATAAACCTTGGGTTCAGAGAGTATTTTATGGATTTGACTTCAAAAACAAGGGAAATAAAGCAAAAATAAGTGAGTGGGATTATATCAAACTAAAAAGCTGCACAGCAAAAGAAACCATCAACAAAACAAAGAGGCAACCAACTGAATGGGAGAAAATATTTGCAAACAATGCCTCTGATAAGATCTAATATCCAAAATATATAAAGAACTCATACAACTCAACAACAAAAATACAACACAATCCAATTATAAAATGGACAGAGGACTTGAACAGACACTTCTTCCAAGAAGACATACAAACGACCAACAAATATATGAAAAAATGCTCAACTTCACTAGCTATTAGGGAAATGCAAATCAAAACCACAATGAGATATCACCTCATACCTGTTAGAATGTCTATCATCAACAAGACAAGTAATAACAAGTGTTGGAGAAGCTGTGGAGAAAAAGGAACCCTCATACACTGTTGGTGGGGAATGTAAATTGGTATAGCTACTATGGAAAACAATATGGTGGTTCCTCAAAAAAATTAAGAATAGAATTACCATACAACCCAGAAATCTCTTTTCTGGGTATCTACCCCAAAAATCTGAAAACATTTATTTGAAAAGATACATGTACCCCTATGTTAATTGCAGCATTATTCATGGTGGCCAAGACATGGAAACAACCAAAGTGTCCTTCGATAGATGATTGGAGAAAGACGATGTGGTACATATACACAATGGAATATTACTCGGCCATAAGAAAAGATGAAATACTGCCATTGGCCACAATATGGATGGATCTTGAGATTATCATGCTAAGCAAAATAAGTCAGACAGAAAAAGTCAAGAACCATATGACTTCACTGATATGTGGGATATAAAACTGAAAGCAACAAAGGAACAAGGCAAACAAACAAAGAAACAAAAACTCATAGACATAGACAACAGTTTAGTGGTTACCAGAGGTGAGAAGGGGGAGGTAAAAGAGGGAAAAGGGGGTCATATTTATGGTGATGGAAGGAGAGCTGACTTTGGATGGTGAACACAATGCAATATATAGATGATGTATTGTAGAAATGTATACTTGAAACCTATATCATTTTACTGACCAATGTCACCCCAATGAATTTAATAATAATAAAAAAAGAAATAGTACCCATTAAGAGCTTTGAAGTAAGAAAAATACATTTAAATACATTTATTTTTGTCTTGTTCTCACTGGCCATGAATCGTTTTCATTATGAAAGGTCTTTATGCACCGAAAACCTGTTTTCAGTCTTTTCTTCCATTAAGCATCACAGCTTCTACTGCTAGTGTCATAGAGTCTTGCATGGTTCTAAGGGGAAATGCAGACACCTGACTGCTGTGGTAAGACACACTAAAGAAAGGAGCTCACTTTTCACTCACTGAAGTACTCTGGGAACTAGAACCTTTGTCAGATCTTTCCTTGAAGCGCAGCGTCCAGGTAGCTCTCTAGATCTGGGAAATTTTCTCATCTTTGCTCATTTAGATTCAGAGAACTATAGAACAAATGAGTTGTAAGAGAATTTAGTGATAATCCATGCTAACATTCTCATTTTATTATTTTTTTTCCCTCTCTTATTTTATATATGAGGAAATTTAGAGGTAAATTAAGTTGGTTGAAGAGGTTTTCCAATTGTGGCTGAACATTTCGATTATCAGGAGAGATTTAAAAATAATGATTATCAGGTCCACCCAAGGCAAACTATATCAGAATCTCTGGTGGGGGGATCCAGGCATTACTATTTTTAACAAGCATCCAAAGGGATTTATTGAAATATCCCTCAAATTATAAGTGACAAAGCTGGGAAAAAACACTTTTTCACTGACTTCTATGTTACCTGAGCTGTTTCTACTACACCATTTCTCTGTTTTTGATAATTCACCCCTCTATCATGGCAACCACCCATTGTTGCCGCTTTATTGGAGAACTGAGCTTTTCATTTATTTTTTTCATATGATATTATGACTATTAAATATCATGACATCCTCCTCCTCCATGAGAAAGACATTCCATTCCTTCCACATCACCTTTTGATTATGCCCTTATGGCAGATATCTTTCCTAAGTTATTCTCTCTCTTTCTAGTCAGTGTCCTTATGGCAGATATCTCTTGTCTCTTGCGACACCCCCCCACCCCAGCCCTCTACAATTAATTCATTTAAGATGTATTTATTGGCACAAGGTCAGAAGACATAAATATAAATAAGACATGGTCTTTGCCCTTGTAAACACACAGTATAATGGAGGACACTGAGAAGAAAGAATTCCTGTTGAACTTGAGAAGTGATATAATTGAGGTATGTATGAGAGGCTGTGGAATCACAGATAATGGAACGGGCAAGGACATTACAGAACATGTAACATACTGTTTTTTGCAGAGAAAAAAATGTTCTCTTGATCTACTACTAGAATTGAAATATTCATAACCTTTATAGAGGACAATTGATAATATCTAAAGCCTTATCAAAAGCCCATGACCTCTGAACACATCTAGAGATTTATGCCAAGGAAGTAATAAGACAGGGTGTAGTGGATGCTGTGGTGTGTGTTGCAACCCCCCACTTCAGGACCAAGGCACTCACTCCCCAGCTGCTGGAGTGGTAGTGACAGCTCTCAGCCAAGTCCCTCTCAGGGAATCACGTACAGTGGCGTAAGGTAAAGCCTTCTCCCCCAGAGGCAGTCCACATCTCGTGAATGGACAATGAGGGGGTACAAAGGTCTGGCCCCTTTACCTTAATTTGGGACAACTCTGAGCTTCCTGTGGGATTGACTGAGACCTTCATTGTGACTGCATCAGAATTCAACTGCCCAGTCGTGCTTCCTTTACTCCCTTTATTAAGTATTGGTCCCCAGACCACTCTCCAATAAAAGTCCTGAGTGCAAATCTTTTTCAGTGTCTATTTGCTGGGGAACCTGACTCATGACACAAGAGTATAAATGCAAAGGTGGATTGGTTTTTGTTTTAGAATGTGTACATGTAAAAAGTTGTAAATGTTATGAATGTCCAACAATAGAGAATTTGTTTAATGTATTATGATACATCAATAACATGAAATATTATAGAGCCATTCAGAATAATGTAGATGTTTGTTGACTTGGAATAAATGTTTAGGATGCATTTTTTTTAAATAAGCTTTTTGGTTGAAATATAACATACATGCAGAAAGATGAACAAATTATATAAGTATATAACTCAATAAATTAATCCAAAGTGAACACATCTTTGTTCACCACTATTTAAAATTAAAGTTTATTTTTTAAATAGTCGTGACAATTGTTAGTAAAATTACATAGATTTCAGGTGTACAGTTCTGTAATACATCATCTATATATCACATTGTGTGTTCACCACCCAGAGTCAGTTCTCCTTCCATCACCATATATTTGATCCCTTTAGCCTCATCTAAGATCCCCCTCCCCCTTTACCCTGTGGTAACCACTAAACTATTGTCTGTGCATTTTAAGAGAAAAGCAGAATCTGAAGCAGTATATATAGTATCCCAAATTTTATAAAAACATGTACATAGAATTAAAAAAAAGTGTGGAGAATTACACACTAAAATGTTAATGTTTTTCTAGATGATGAAGATACAAATAATACATTTCTATTTGTTTATTAGGAATTTTAATAATTTGTATCTTTTTAAATACTTACCATCCACTTGGTAACTTGGAGAAATATATGCTAGAACTTCCTAATGAATAATTACTGACTGTTGACTTGTTCCCAAAATTCATTAAAATTCATTAGAGTACCCTGTAATTCTATATTATAAACGTTCTTACTAGATGTATCTCTAATTTCTGGGTCTCTGATAAGATTATATTCCTGAAACTTTCTATTTACCCGATGAATTGATGATGGAACCACAGAAAGGCCACCATTGTGTTTTTTTACTATAGGAATTAACATATAATAAATTAGTATATTAAATTGCAATGCTTATTCTTTATGCCACCTCAGCGACACAATTAAAAATTTAAACTTCTTCAAATGTGAATACACAGAACACATTTAATTTTTTTCATAGAAAGATAGGAGTTTGTATATTTTATTTAATATGAAAATATACAAAGTCCATGTTGGGATAAAAATCCATTTCTTGTTGGTCTTTTGACAGGAATTCAGGAGGGTGGAATGGGGGTAAGATGAGAATTTTTCTCTCCCTTTCTGTGTATCTGTGTTTCTGTGTGAATGAGTTTGTTTTTTAGTTAAACCAAAGGCACTTAATTGGCGAATACAGCCACAAAAGCAATTTTGGCTATGTGAAAAGGATAAAGGTCTTAAGGAAATAGATCTTATATTAAGATCCAATCTTTCTTCCTGGGGAGTATTGAGAGGAAGATCGTTAGAAGAAGAAACACTGCAAAAAACAAAATATTTTAACTGGGCGGGATCTTACAAAGCATCTTTCTTCACTCTTTCATTTCTCAGAAAACAATACTAAGGCTCAGAGAGGTCCCATGATTTGGCCACAGCCACTGCATGATCTACTGACGGAGGCCTCATGGCCCAGCTTGTGGAGGGGGCTGGGTTGCCAGATCAGATTGCAGTGAGTGAAGCATCAGGACTGTTTAATCCAAAACTCAAAGCAGGTCAGCCAGTGGGGTTAGGAAGTTGGACTTAGTGACTCAATAAAAGGCTCCGCTTAAGTAGATGTGAGACTTGTCCCCTAATCTGGGTAAGGCTGGACTCTCTTCACTCGATATGCCTGCATGGACTTCCCCATCCATGTGGTTTGTCCCTTGACCATATCTCCCAGCTTTGGGAAAAGAAGAACTGTTGTGCTCATTGTAACAGTCCTAATGATTAACACAAGGTGGAAAGCAGGAGATGGAAGATGGAAGATCCAAAACATTTCAAAGCAAATGACTTTTCTCAAGACCTTGCTTCCTTGATGTGAGGAACCGTCATGTGAGGCCTCTTAAAGAGAGGGAGGGATGCTGCTAAACTCTTGGGGGCTTCCTCCTCCTAAACAGGTTCCTCTTCTTCTAGGACCCCCAGTGGAATCAACAAGTGTGTCTCAGGGACTAGAGAGCTGGGAGCCCGGACCACTCATCTTTCCTTGCCTCTGTCCCCTCACTCTGAAAGCTGCTCCAACGGAAGTGCCCCAGATTGTATCTCAGTATGAGTTCCCAGTCCCTCTAACTCCACAGGTGGGGGAAGCAGCAAAGCCATCCCTGCCTTTTCCCACCACACTTCACAGCAGGAAGAGCGGTGGGAGAACTCTGGGGGAAACGCACAGCTAGAAGAGATCAATTTCACAACGAGATATTGCAGATCTTCGGGTGCACATCCCGGGGGCTCTTCCCCACCTATGGCACACCAGGCAGCATAGTGTAGTTACCACACTGTCCTGGAACTCAGGGACCTGAGGCAGGTTTCTGTTTCTGCTGCCCAGGTGCTGTCTGACCTTGGGCCTGCTGTGGCTCTCAGGCTCCTTGTTTGTTTATAGTGGGAGGACTAGAGGAAGGTCCCTTACCTTGCTTTTGTCCTTCCATTCCTTGAGTTCAGGGTAACAGACTATCTTTTACACAATGAAGTCTTTTGCAAAGTATTCAAGATACTTCTTACTCAGGCCTACATTTTTCTCTTCTGTGCCATCCCCCACCTCCTCCTAGTCACATGGAGGAACTTGCTATTTTCTTTTATTTTTTTAAAAGATTTTATTGGGGAAGGGGAACAGGACTTTTATTGGGGAACAGTGTGTACTTCCAGGACTTTTTTCCAAGTCAAGTTGTCCTTTCAATTTTAGTTGTGGAGGGTGCCATTCAGCTTCAAGCTGTTGTCCTTTCAGTCTTAGTTGTGGAGGGCGCAGCTCAGCTCCAGGTCCAGTTGCTGTTTCTAGTTGCAGGGGGCACAGCCCACCATCCCTTGAGGGAGTCGAACCGGCAACCTTGTGGTTGAGAGGACGCGCTCCAACCAACTGAGCCATCCGGGAGCTGAGCGGCAGCTCAGCTCAAGGTGCCATGTTCAATCTTAGTTGCAGGGAAACTTAGTTGCAGAGCCCACCATCCCTTGTGGGACTCGAGGAGTCAAACTGGCAACCTTGTGGTTGAGAGCCCACTGGCTCATATGGGAATCAAACTGGCAGTCTTCGGAGTTAGGAGCACAGAGTTCCAACCACCTGAGCCACTGGGCCGGCCCAGGCTATTTTCTAAACATAGTGCTCTGCCACCAGTGTTTAGTTCTCTTTCTGGACTTTTTCTTCTGTCTGTATTGCCCTCCCCTTACCCCAGTGAAAAAAAATATCCTTCAAAATCCTTCCCAAGGTAATCTTTGCTCTGAAATCTTCCTGATCCCTCCACTCCACCCCTTTTCTCCCACTGCTTTCTAATAACCCTCTCCTTGTTTGTACCGGAGCTATTACCAAGGTCTGGTTTGTATTACAACTCTAGGGGCTGCTTCTGTTGGGGAGAATTCTCAGCACTTGGATCTAAAATAAAGTGCTTGATTTAATTGCTTAGCTCTTCTTAGGAGAGGACAAGGTCGGTGGCTCTGATGGAGACTGCAGATTCCAGGCTCCCAGATCGCTTAGGTGCCCTGCCTTCCTCTCTTACCAGCTGTTTTCTTTCACACAGGAGTCCTGGTCAATAATGAATGCTATCAGAAGAGCTGCCACAAATGGACTACTCTTAGGTAAGGGATGGGGGCACTGGTGCTTGTCCTAGAAGGGAAGGGTGGGGGAGGATCTCCTAAAATGGAGGAAACCAAGAGACCACTGAACCACCCAGGCTGACAAGTAACTAGGTCTTCTCCTGTCAGGAACCGTAGACACCCAAGTCTCTATCTTTCCTCAGACACCATGGGCAATATCTGACCTCCATTTAAGAGGACCCAGGGCTTGGAGAATGTGCTCCGTCCTTGGGACTGAAGAAAACAATTCTAGCGTCAGGAGGCTGGGAGGGGGAGGTGGGAGACCAGGGCCATTCTCTGTGTGTTCTGGAGAACAGGCTATTGACTACACCTGGTAAGCTCACACGCACGTCAGGGCTGCCCCCTGGGAAAGTACAATCTGTTCCTGGTTGGCCTCCAACAAGGGCTCAGGTGTTGGAACCCCTTTCTTTCCCAGTTAGATGTATGGGAGAGAAATGGGCTTGGAAAGAGAAATGGGAAGTCCTACAAAATGGGGATCATCAACAGGAATGATAACCGCACAGTCGTGAAAGCTTTTTGCCCTTGTGTAGTTGTCATGTGAGATGAAATGTTGGGGTGTGGGCAGGAGGCTTAAATTGAGAGAAGATTGTGCAATGTTTCGCTGGGGAAGGGGTTTCTCAGTTGAGGCCTATAAATGCATAGCTTGTGACAGGCTTGAGGGGCCATGCTCTTTGTCCCCTAAGAGATGTTTTAGCTTCATAGGATCATAAAGTCTCCCAAGTCACTACAATACAAATTGAACTTTGTCTCCGTGGAGTTAGCTCCAGAGCGTCCAGAGCCTCACTCCTGAAGAGGAGTCAGGGAAACTGTGCTTAACTTGGGAGAGGAGCAGATAGCTGCTTGAGAGAAAATGGGAGACGTCAGTGGGCCCTTGCCACACAGCCTGTCTCTAAGGAGACTCTTTGGGGCTCAGAGCCCACAGATGCAGTGTAGTTCCCATCTTACTGGACTGCCTTTGGCTCTAGGAAGATTTCAGAGATTAATTTCCAGGCCTTCTGTGAAGGCGACAAAAATGCACTTTCCTTCACTTTCCTTCACGCCTGGGATCAGGCCAGTCACTGATGTGGCTTTGTGATGTGATGTGATGTGATCTTGAGAACCTGCCTTGAACACTCAAGTTTGTCCTCTCTCCACCCTCTTGTGCTTCCTCACATGCACATGAACAAACTTTGTCTAGTCTCCTGATCTGTCTTTTGTCAGTTAATTCTTAGGCTCCCTGACATGAACCTAAATGGATAGGAAAAGTTTTCCTCCCAGCGCCACTCAAGATGATAAAAGTACAAGGACTAAGAGACAAACAAAACATACTGTGTTTCCCCAAAAATAAGACCTAGCCAGACAATCAGCTCTAATGTGTCTTTTGGAGCAAAAATTCACATAACACACAGTAATAATATAATATAATATAATATAATATAATATAATATAATATAATATAATATAATATAATATAATATAGGGTCTTATATTAATTTTTGCTCCAAAAGACACATTAGAGCTGATTGTTGGGCTACGTCTTATTTTTTTGGGAAAACAGGGTAGGTGAAGGGTGGGGTGGTGGGTGAATTACGGGAACATTAAACTAAAAACTCATGCCATACTATGTCTTCCTAGACCCACTTCCACTTCAAAATTCATACACATCAGCAAACAACATTGACCTGACTAAAGATTTTTTGGATATCATGGGGTGAAACAGTTTTAAAATTTCCTTTTAAAGAATTCTGTTCTTTCTACCAAGGTCCCTCTCTTCCCTCCTCTTCCCCTTTCCTCCCCTCCCCAGGATTTTAAAACTGCCCACTATTTTCAGCTCAGGTTTTTATCAAAACAAAGGCCTGGAAATTATTTGACTCCACCCCCCTGTAAAAAAAAAGATCACCCAGTGTTATTTAAATAGATTCCTTTGGGGGGATCTGAACACCACCCCAAGTGAATAATCACAGAACTACTACCATTTATAGATTCTTTCTAAGCAGTACTTTAAGCACTCTGCTCATCTTACCTTATTTCGTCCTAACAATAAATCTAAAAGGTACATATTATCCCCATTTTAGAGACCTGGAAACTGAGGACCAGGGAAATAAATCAAATTCTGTAACTTGCCCATTTCTTAAGATGCTAAACCAGAATTTGGACTGAGATAGTCTAAATACAGAGCATGGAGGGAATTTTGATAATTCTCACTCAAGAGGTATCAAAATTGTCACCTAGCAAAAACAGATCTTGCTCTAGGAGGAAATTCTGCTGCTAAAAAATGTGATGCTCTCTATTTTTCTTCAATAGGGATTTGGGATTTTGGTTTATCTTTAGTTCCTCTACTAAACTCTGACCTACGGGATGAGTGGTCACTGTAGATAAGAACTATCACAAACTCACCTTCAATATCTCAGGAGTATTAAAGTGGCCCAAAAAGGGTGAGGTCACATAGAGGCTTCCTTCTTCTCGACCTGTTCAAGCCCTTGGCCCTTCCTTCTCCAGCTCTGAGAAGCCTTCCAGCTAGAGACAGCTGGGTACCTCTCCCTGATCCCCCCAGGAGAGGTGTTGTTGGGAGATGTGAAATTCTGGTCAAAGCCACTCCAGGACTCCTGGGGAGAGACAGGGCCTCCCTTTCCCTCCACCTCCTGTGATCTATGTTATGTGCCCTTTGCTAACTTCCGAGGGCTATTTGGTGAAAATGAGATAATAAGGAGTTGGTTGGGGTTTGAGCATCAGTGCTGTAGTGGCTCTCTCTGCTGCTCCTTGTGAACCAGCAGACAGATGTGATTCACATGGTAAGACAGGTCCCTATAGACAAAGACTCACCCTCCCCAGCAACCCTGAAAAGAGGGTGGCCTCGGTAACTCCCCACTCCTTCCTCACAATGCCCTTGTTTTCCTCTGGACTGAAACCAAGATGCTCCTCCCACCCTTCTCTTCTAGGAAGCCAAGCCCCTTTGTAATCTCCATAAGGTCCACAGCCCAGGGATCCAGCGACTGCAGAAACTGGCCTTCCACTTGCTCTCTCCTGGAATCCAAGCTAGAGACCCAGGTAGTGGTCCAAGAGGTGGATTCAGGAGCTGCTTTTGCTTGAGGGTTGGAGAGAAGGG
This sequence comes from Rhinolophus sinicus, assembly GCF_057876585.1. Classification (NCBI taxonomy): domain Eukaryota; kingdom Metazoa; phylum Chordata; class Mammalia; order Chiroptera; family Rhinolophidae; genus Rhinolophus; species Rhinolophus sinicus. The sequence goes on from NC_142503.1 coordinate 130,282,523, forward strand.
AGCTGGGGTGGGCGAGGATAGCACTGAGAAGGCTTGGATTAGGCAAACATCAGCTCGGGCAGAGCTGGGATTGGGGATGGAGCGCTAGGGCTGCAGAGAACCCATGGGGCTGGAGAAGGATGGGGGGAGGCAGCCCCAGGTGGGGGGAGGCGAACATCTCTCTTTGGAACACAAGGCGTCCCTTTGTGACGCCAGTGTCAGGCACTGGGTTGAGTTTCCTTTGTGTTGTCGGACAACAGGGCTCTGTCGGCCATGATCCTCTATGTCATGGTGGTATCAGGGACACAATTTGGCTCATGGTTTATTCAAAAGATCTTCTATTGAGCCATTAGAGCACTGAGTACAAATACATTTTATTTTTTAAATGTATTTTGGATTAAAAAAACAAAAAAAACACCTCCAGTATTCAAAGACAGGACTGCCAAAATTTAGGTTACTTCCAAGGTCACCACCCAGAGGGGAGGACCTCCTTTCTGCAGCTAGTGGGAATCAAATGCTCTTGGAGAAGAGTATATGTGAGTGTTCATTACTTGGAAAAGCTTGCGGGAATAGGGACATTTTTCTGGTTAACCTGAAGGGAGATTGTAAAGCAGAGAGGCCACACGTAGAGCCGGGGTTCTCTTTCTAACGTGATGCTTTCCCTCCTTTCTCCCTTTCCTGGCTAGGTAGGTTCCTCTTGGGGGAGTGAGGCCACCATGGCTCAGGAGAAGCCCCTCTTCCTGTTCCCACTGCTAGTCCTCATGCTGCTGGTGCTGGGGTGGGTCCAGCCTTCCCTGGGGAAGGAATCGCGGGCCAAGAAGTTCCAACGACAGCACATGGACCCTGACAACTACTCCAACAGCGACCCTAACTACTGCAACCAAATGATGAGGCGCCGGGAAATGACGAAGGGATCATGCAAGCCCGTAAACACCTTTATCCACGAGTCCCTCGAAGACGTCCAGGCCGTTTGCCTCCAGGGAAATGTCACCTGTAAGAATGGCCAGCCCAACTGCCACCGGAGCAGCTCCAGCATGAACATCACGGATTGTCGCCTGACTTCCGGCTCCAAATATCCCAACTGTGTGTACCGGACCAGCCAGAAAGAGAGGCACATCATCGTGGCCTGCGAGGGGAATCCATATGTGCCGGTCCACTTTGATGCTTCAGTAGAAGTCTCCATCTAAGACCAGACCAGCAAGATGCCTCGCCTCATTATTGTGTTACCTGCCTCTCCCGTCTTCCTTCCTTGCCCTAAGGGAAATAATTCAAGTTAGGGCTCCTATCCAACACAGCTTGCTTCCCTGGCCTGAGGCTTGCCCTTGTGTGGTTTGGTAGGTGACGAGTGAGTTGTGAGGTGGGCCCCATGTTAAACCACTTCACCTCTTCTTTCAATAAAACTCAGTTGCAACCACCTGAATTCCTGAAGGTGTCCTTATCCAGGTTACTGTTCCTATGATTGCTTTCCTGCCAGGGGTGAGAACTGTAAATCTGGTTAACTTTGGTGAGCTGCGAATGGAATCATTAAATGCCTCCTATTCTGACCTGAGATCATTCCTTTCCTTGTAGATTTAGTGACCTGAGATCATTCCTTTCCTTGTAGAGTCTTTGATGCCAAGTATGAATTTTTAAGTGTTGTGGAGGAGAGACTGTTCCACGATGGGACCTATGAGCTGGACCCAGGCCAGAACAGAGATTGCTTCCCACAAGCCCCCCTTAGAAACTGACCATAATCGAAATTCATTCTGATCCTAATCAATGTTCATTCTGACATAAATCAGGACCCCCTCGCCTGCCTCCTGTGACTTGCTATTCCTGGAGCTGGCTGTTGTCCTGACCTGGTCAGGCGTGTAAAATAATTTCTGTAACTGGTAGCATTCACGTACTAGTAGTGGGTACTAAAAATATATTTTATTTTTTTAAATGTATTTTAGATTAAAAAAAACCAAAACCTCCAGTATTCAAAGACAGGACTGCCAAAATTTAGGTTACTTCCAAGGTCACCACCCAGAGGGGAGGACCTCCTTTCTGCAGCTAGTGGGAATCAAATGCTCTTGGAGAAGCGTATATGTGAGTGTTCATTACTTGGAAAAGCTTGCAGGAATAGGGACATTTTTCTGGCTAACCTGAAGGGAGATTGTAAAGCAGGGAGGCCACACGTAGAGGTGACATTTCCCGTGACTGCCTCCTGCTTTTACCCTACATAATTCTTTGGCACCTGTCAAGTGCCGCAGTGATCCATTCTGTCTTGCAGCCACCCAAGGCATGACTTGTATGTAAGTGTTCCTTAATGAACTTTATTAATTAAAAACTGGAATGCCCAACCTCTTTCTTTGATCTTTCCCTGCCCTTACCTTAGGGAGGTACATTTTCAGTCCCAGGACCTTTCCATGGGTCTGTGTGTACTAACAAGTACGGGCTGTTTTGGATAAAAGGGAGCTACAGGGGAACTTGTCATCCTGGGTGAACTGATAAAAGGTGAAGCTCAAATCCTAAAATCGCTGACATGGGAGGAAGGACAGTGTGACCTCAGGAAGACCCTGCTCAGCCTCAGCGTGGAGAGGAAGAGTGTATGAAATTGTGATTCTAAATTTCTATTTTGTTTTTCTTTTTTTCTGAGGGAGCTATTATTAAATCAGAAAAATGGTCGTCTCTTACTTGGAAAGTTGGAATCTTCGATTTAGGAGCTAGAAGGGACTTTTGAGGGAGACTAAGTAGACTTCAGCTTGTATATCAACTAATTGGAAACGCCTGCCTAGACTGCTGCAGAAAAACTTGTAAACAGTGATGTGGTTGAAGAGTAGCCTCTACCACAGGCATGAGAGAGGTAAGAGCATATGTGCCACCCATTTGCCACCCTTGACCTAATGTAACCCCCACCCTTTACAGAGGAACAAAAAAAATCTCAGAAAGGTTAAGTGACTTCCTCATGGCTACTGCTACTGGTGTTTCCCCGAAAATAAGACCTAGCTAGACAATCAGCTCTAATGGGTCTTTTGGGGCAAAAATTAATATAAGACTAGGTATTATATCATATAATATAATATAATATTATACTATACTATATTACATTACATTACATTACATTACATTACATTACATTATATTATATTATATTATATTATATTATAGACCCAGTCTTACAGTAAAATAAGACCAGGTCTTATATTAATTTTTGCTCCAAAAGATGCATTAGAGCTGATTGTCCGGCTAGGTCTTACTTTCCAGGAAACACGGTAGTTAGTGGCACAGTTGGGAGCAGACCCCAGGTTTGCTGGCTTCCGAGTCTTCCTTCTTTCTGCCACTAGAGTCTCCTCAAGAAGAAAATTCCCATCTCCCTGATTCAATACATGCTGCAGAGTCATGTCTCTCTTTCCCTGAGCTCACTGGCAATTCTCACAGGTTCCCAGACTACTTGGCCTGTGAGTCTGCTCAGTTCTTGGCAACTTGTCCTTACAGCCATAGAAAAGACTAGACTCGTCTTCTGTCATCACTTAATCATTTCACTTGACCCTCTATTTACCATTGCGTCTGGCTCTAGACAAGGTCATAGGAGAGAAAGTTCCTACTTCTAACCAGTTTGACCAGCTCTGTCATTGTCTTTACTACATTTATAAAGGTTGGGAGTGACTTTTTCTTATGTAAAGTGAATTCTTAGTTCTGGGGGCTTCTGTATGAGGAGGAAAGTGTCAATATAAGAAACATCCAAACCTGTAGAGAATTTTATGAGTTTATTTGAACCAAACTGACGAAAGTTGCGGGGAAGCAAAATCTCAACAAATTGAGAAAATGCTCTGGAGAATGGCAGTTTTATAGCTTCTTTTACACATTAGAATTAAAGGAGGAGACATGAACTCAATTGGTGGTAGATTTAGGGGGCAGGCGAAAGCAAAGTAGGGAAATCTCTGGGATTGAATACAAGTAAAATGGAGAGATATGTACTTCTTTTATATTGGGTACAGGATAGTTAATAATTAACATTTACAGGACGTAGAGATGGTATTCAAAGAACAAGGTAACAATCAGGGGTTCTGTGGTCTCCTGCTCTGGTGATGTGGGTGTGCCCTAAAGGGTCTGGACAAGGAGATTATTCTGACATTTCAAAGATATGTTATCTTTGATGGAAAAAGAAAATAGACAGGCTCACTTAAGGTGAAAAATGATCTTTGTCCAGGAAGCTAGAGGCCAAGCATGTGACTACCCTCTATGACCTGCTTTTAGTTAGGAATTTCTACAAGTCAGACCATCCTGTGTGGTTACTTCTGGTCTCTGAGTTTGTAGGGCCACCATGCTGGCCTCCCCTGAGCTTTCCTATGTGTGCCCTCTTTTGTCCACAAAAGCCTACAGCTGAGAGGGGCCAGATATCCCTGCATTTCTAGGGTAATGGGGATCTCACTCCTTACCACCAGTGAGGATTGAAGAGGAAAAAAGGGAAACTTTTTAGATATGCTTTCTAGATCTGCTTCTTTATAGACAGGATTTTTCTCAAGATCATCTCACCCTTGTTCCTCAGCCCAACTTTTCCCTCCTGCTAGTGCTAAGAGAACACTTTAATGGAGCGTCTGAGAATCCTCACTTGGAGTTTTGCTGCATCTATATCTGCACATTCACCAGTTCTGGCTTTTGGCTCCCTGCCCTTTCCAGGTGTTAATCGAAAAATAAAAAGCAAAAATGAGAAGCAATAAGCATTTATTTGGGATCCAAAAGAATTGCAATTTGGAAGAACAAATTCAGGCAGTGTCATGAACGGGATGTAGCAGTCTCACACGTTTGTGTCTTTCAACAATGTCAGACTTTATTAGAATAAAGTCTGGATCTAGTCCTACTGACTCAGTTTACTACAAGTATTAACCAAGGCTCTGGCCAGAGTATAGCCTCCAATAGTCAAGGTAGAACTGTTTCACGCAAGAGGGTCACAAAGGTTTATTGTAAGCAATAGGGTTAGGCAAGGCGAGCAGAGTCATATGAAAGAAGGATGAGAAAGAGAGAGAATCTGGTGTTCAGTCAGAGTCCCTATGGTCCTGGGGTCTGTAGTGTTGGGCGTCAGGCCAGGTTGGTGAGATGGCCAGGAGGCAGGGCTTCACGTGCTCCATCTGGGAGGAGTGCAGGTGCAGCTGTCAGCTCATCAGTTGCAGCCAGAGTGATGAGCTGTCAGAGAGCTCTGATTTTATGCTCAAGACTGGATGCGGTGCACCCAGCTGCAGTCCGATAAAGCTCATCTGCAGTCCTATAAAGCCGTCCAGATGGTCACACTCCACCTGCATCTGGAGTTATGTGGTTAGGGCATTCACTGGGTAGGACTTTCATGTGATGCTCTGGCATGGCTGTCACTTTGTGACTGACATAACTAGCAAAATTATTAGAGTCCATTTTGTGTTCATAATTAATGCTCTATACAGGCAGAAACCCAAATAGTGTTTCCCCTTTACAGGAGAGGGGCTCAGGGTTTATGAGTCTCACTTATATGGGGAAAAGGGAGGAAGATGAGGTAAATTGTATTAAAGAAGAGTTTACTGGTGCTAAATGAGGTAGGGTTAGATTTGTACTCCATGGATTGGTTTGAGATTTGGCTAGAACTGTATTTCATTGATTGGTAAGTGATTCGATGATCAACAAAGTCCAATTTCATCAGTCCTTCCAAACAGGATATTCTCATTCTTACTGGCTTCTTGGAGTGATTGTGGTTTGGTCCAGTTTGGAAAATAAAGAAAAATAAGACATGCAGGGCAGTTCCTCTGAAATGGTTATTCCAGATCTATTTTAATATTGCTCCACTTGTGTTATCTTTTACACCATCCCACGGGACCACTGGGAGACTCCATCTGGGAAATACAGTGATAGGTGACAAAGGATGGTCCAGGGGTAAACTTGCACAGTCAGGGAGACAGTGGGGAGGGAAAGTGCTCTGAATAAGAGGAGACTAGGAGAGGAAAGATGGAGTCCTGTCTTGGAGGGGGCAGGTCAGTCAAGGAGAGAAACATTCATCTGGAGAAAAATCAGGGGTCTCTGTTCTGTGGGGAGACTATTGCTACCCCACAGATAAAGCAGGACTAACCCCTCCCACGAGACTAATTCAGGCAGATTAATCTTAAAATGGAGGTAATAACACGATAAGATGGGTATCTTCTTGAAGGCAGAAATGGCCATATCCAGTGAACTGACTGAGGGTTACTGTTGGTGTTAAACTGACATAATGACCATTGGTTGACATGAGCTTTCTAACTGTGAAATGAAAGCCTGCTCTTAATCCCCACTCTTGCCTTTGTAGACTGAGTCAGACCTCACAGAGCAAGTGGGCACACTAGGAGCTCTGAATCGATTCACCCAGGGCAGAAAGCACCTCAATATTGCTTCCGGGAATTGATCATGAATGTGGGACAGACCTCCACATGCATGATTCGATGATTCATCATGGAGGTCCTACATACAAGATATGTCTTCTCCGCACAATGGTCAACCACTCCCCTTTGCCTACAAAAGAAATGTTGAATGTCTGGGCCTAGCAATTAATGACTATTTGAACAATGAATGACTATTCTTCACAAAACTGTGATGGCCGTCAAAAACAAGGAAAATTTGAGAAACTATCATAGTCAAGAGGAGCCTAAGGACACATGACAACCAAATGTAATGTGTGGTATCCTGGATGGAACCCTGGAACAGAAATAGGACGTTAGTAAAAACTGAGGAAATATAAATAAAGTATGGATTGTGATTGATAACAATAATAATAAATAAATAAAACAACCAAAACACCCCCCTACCTTACTCTGTCCTTGGTAGTGAACACTCCGGACTCCCTCATGGTGAGCTCCTTTGATTAAAACAGAAGCTGAAACACAACGTTAATGGAATTCCAGACACTGACCAGCAGCCTGCACTGAGATCGTGCCTAATGTTAATTTAACAACTGTTGTTCATTAACTGTCTCTACAGCGTGCTATAAACCACAACCACAGAAGGGAGAAGAGAATATTTCTGTATTTGTCATAAAAAATGGGGCCATAGACTGTTATATTGCTCAATAGTTTCCTTCCTAGATTTGTATGACAAATTTTCCTCCCTTGGGTATTTTTGTGATAAATGAGGGAAAAATTTGAGTTTTAATTCAACCAATTCTGGTTTTAAATCTTAGGTCTGCCCCTTACTAGTTTTGTAATTTGGGCAAGTTTCTCTCTGAACCTCAGCTTCCTCATCTATAAACTGACAATAATAAGTGTCTTGCAACAACATGGATTCTTCACTACTCAAATCAAGTAGCATCATTTCCTCAGGAAGTCATCCCTGACCTCTCACATTTACTCAAACTCCTTGCTAATAGAGTCTCATAATATGTCTTGGCAATCCCACATCTATATATACCTTGGTAAAAATTTTATACATGTGCACACAGAGAAATGTATAAAGATATATATTGTAACACTACTTGTTAGAGTGAAAATTTGGAACGATCCCAAATATCCACCAACAGAAGACTGATTAATAAATGGTGGTTTGTTAATACAAAGGAAACAAAATAACACATCAGTAAAAATAAAAGAACAAGAAATACACATTTTGATGAGTCTTAAAAACACTGTTGAGTGAACAAAAATAGCAAGTTGCAGAATTATTTATACCATATGATAGTATTTATGTAAATTTATTTTAACATTGCACACAGAAACACTCTATTTTGTTTATAAATATATATATGATGTAAAAGTGTAAAAGTAGCACTGGATACACACTAAACTTTTGCCTGACCAACTGGTTACAATTGTTCATAAATCTGAAATATCCATGATCCCCTCCTTGGGTTTGATTAATTTGCTAGAGCAGCTCACAGAACTCAGGGAAACATTTACTTAAGCTTACCAGTTTTATACCCATAAAAGATGTGACAAAGGCAACAGATGTACAGACAGATGAAGAGATAGATAGGGCGAGGTCTGGGAGGATCTGGAGCATTAGGACCTTCTGTCCTGGAGGAGCTGGGGTCCACCACCTTCCTGGTATGTGGATGTGTTCACCACCTGAAAGCTCTCTGAACCCCATACTATTGGGATTTTATGGCGGCTTCCTCATGTAGGCATGATCAATTATTAACTCCATTTCTAGCCCCTCTTCCCTTTTCGGAGAACAGGGGGTGGGGTTTGAGGCTGAAAATTCCAAGCTTCTAGTCATGGCTTGGTCTTTCTGGTGACCATCTCCCATCCAGGAGCCATCCAGGTGCCCACCCAGAGTCACCTCAGAACAAAAGATGTTCCCAGAGCTCTTATCACTTAGGAACTTACAAGGCTTCCAGGAGCTTTGTGCCAGGAATGGGGGTGATGGGAGTCAGAAACCAATATATATTTTATTTTATCTCACAGGGATCTAGTCCTATATTTTTCTACAAGCTCCCGGGTGAATTTAATATGAAAGCAGAGTTGAGAGCTGCTAGGACATTTGCTGAATTTGTTTCTAAGCTCTGCCTACTTTTGGACCATTCTATAAAGTCTGTCAGGTTATTTAAGCTGATTTAGGGATACAGCTAAATGAATTTCTGACTTCGTCAATTATCTTTACTCTCCCACAATACAAAATTGCATGTAGAAAAAAGCAAACCTGGGAGAGTCTCCATCTCAGTCTAATCCATTTATTTAAAACTAACACCTGCTAAGAGTTTGAGCTTGAGAGATTGTCCCAACGTTACCCTCATTCTTACTCCATCCTTGAGTGATGACAAAGTGATTACAACTGTCGGGGGAGGGAGGAGTGGGAGAAGGGAGGCGAGGATTAGACATTGCTCTAAGTCTCTAAAAGATAGCACTCATATTTTGGTTTTTAACTTTTTGTTGCAAAATATTTGCAGTGTTTTTAAGGTCACAGAAAAAAATGAAATAAAATATATACCTCATATTTAATTTTGCTTTTTTAAAATTATATTTCACGTTCTCTAATGTTTCTAACTATCCAAAATGTCTGTAGCACATATTTCTTCAATCCACGAGTTCCTTTAAATGTGTAAATAACAACAATGTAATTGAGCTGTTTGATTGAAAAAAATTCAGTCTTTTACTAGGTTATTTTCTCAAATAATCTCTGGACATGTCCAGCTAAGGCTTATGTGGTACATAGATCCCTTCTGATTACCACTCAGGTCAACCCATGCCATCTAAAAACCCCTTTTCTTGTGCATGCTGCTACTTTTTTACACTGGTTCACGCCAAACATGAACACAGATCTTTCCCATCATTCCCCATAGGCTTTACTTAAAGACTCTGAAACTGTAAAGTTTAAATGCAGTACATCTTAAAGTTGAATACTATTTGAGAGCAGCTCTAAATTGGAGAACTCAAATCCCACTATAGCATTCTGCATACTGGGTACCAACATTCTCAGGTGCCAAGTTGTTATGGCCTGCTTCTCTTCCAAATTGGATGGCCTTTGACTATCCATCACGCTTGGAATCCAGGCTCCTGAAATCTGAAATGTTGTATGCCATTCTTTGTTTCTAAGACATGACGTAAATGTGTGGCATAAACAAATGTGAACCCAATAGCACATCTATGAAAAGAATAGTCTGGTTTGGAAAGAATCATTCTGTAGCACTGGTAATTGACATACTTGTAACTACTTCAATATGTGGCCTTTCCAATAGGCATTGTCTTTGGCTGCTACTCAAAGACTGTAACTCTACAGAGCACTTTGACTTATGTTTGCCTTCTAACTCTACAGGTTATGGGCCAATAACGCCAGAGGTTGACAAAGAAACTGAAACTCCCTCTGTGAAAGTGACCTATGAAGGGGAACAGAGTAAGTCATCCCAAAATATGCCACTTTGGCATAAGGATTATTTTGAGCTGATTATTTTCAGGAACTGCAGACACAGGAGAAGCTCTGAAAACAGAGTGGAAGTTACCCTTTTATAAGGGAAGCTTACATTAGAAAGGAGACCTGTACCAGGAAGAAAGCCTTTACCAGAGATCACTTCTTCTTCTGGGAGACTTATCTCCATGGCAAGACAAACTTTGTTTACCATACATTTATTCTTCTCTCCTTCCTGTGATTGCCTTCCTTCCTTTTGAAGCCCTAGACCCCTATCCTTTTCCTCAGCTCAAGAGGGCATATAAGGCTCAATCCTCTGGCCACCTTTTGAGTCCCATATCTTTATGGGGCTCCCATATATACATACGTAATTAAAATAGTTTTCTCCTATTAATCTGTCTTTTTATTATAGGGGTTCTCAGCCAAGAACCTAGAAGAATAGATGAAAAATTATTTTTCCTATCCTACACCTAGAGCCAAAATAGTTTTCCTTGGAATACTGGCATAGGCAGGTCTAGATCTCTCCAGGCTGGCAATAGTGTGAAACAGATCTCAAACAGTCATACTCACACTCATTAGAATGCAGGAGAAAGTGATTTTATTGCTATGAATACAGTGCAACAAAGATTGATAGAAGTTCCAAGGTTAAAAATATGGAGGTCTGGACCCTTGTTTGCCCTCTTCCCTATTGCTTTCCTTTGAAATACACAGAGCTCAAAAGCAGAAAAGAATTCTATTTCTTTTTGTCCCAACTCTGGTCTTGAATCCTTGGCACGCTAATCCTCCCAACACCTTCCCTTTTACTTCTATGGGAACCAGGGAAATCAACAAAAGAAAAGGCAGAAGAGATCATAAGAGAACCTGTATCAAGTGAGAGGAAAAGTGACGGAAACTTTAAACAATCTTATCTAAGTGTACAGGAACCAACTGATAGGGAGGGTCGCTCTTTTGAGGGGGGTCACAGGCAATAATGAAGAACTTGTATTGGACAGCATCGTTGTAGCGGCAGTTGGGATACTTCCCTGCAGTGAGATTGCAGTTGGTCATGTTAACAGGCTTTTGACTCTCGTGGCAATTGTTCCAGCCATTCTTGCAAAGAATCTTGGGCAATGCACAGGTAGCAGTCACGTTCTTGAAGGAGTCGTGCAGAAAGGTGTTTTGAGGCTTACAGTGCTGAGTATAATTATTAACAACACGCATTGCCTGGTTACATTGGAGAGGGTTTGGCTGTATATGCTGAATTTCAAACCAACGAGCCTTGGTAAGATTCTTAGGCAAAGCCCAAAGTGGACACATTGGCCCCCACAATCCCAGCAGCAATAGGAGGAGAGGAAAGCCTTCCAGGAGATCTAACACCATCTTTTCTGTGTAGGAAGAGGAAAGATAATGGTAGTAGTAGAAGCAATAAGAACAAAATTATTATTAATAAGCACTTAGATTTTTGTTGTGCCTTTTAAGATTTCATAGCTCTTTTTTTTCCTAACCATCTTCTTTCCCACTTGAGTCTCACAATTTTATGATGAACCTGAAGCCCAGTGAAGAGGAATATGAGGTAAGAAGACCTTTCTTCTGATCGGCAGATCCCATTCTTCTCTCTCCTGCATTTGATGGCCTCCATGTCAGAAACTTTGTCTCATCCATCCCTCTTCCCTCCTGAAATATTTACCCTCCATCTATTTGACCTGGACCTCCCAGCCATCTTCACTGCCCTAGTTTCCCCAGCCCTGTGGCTTCTCCTCTTACCAGGTCTCCACACTGGGGCTCCCACTGAGAACAGAAGCAGTAGTTAGGTGCAGGCTCAGAGGCTTCTGTAGGCTGCTTGCGAAAGGGAAGAGTTCTGAGCCCTTAGGAAAGAGAAACCGAGGGAAGACGAACTTCTTCTGCACAGTGTGGATGAGATGCTTAGACCTTCAAACTCGTTGATTACAATAGTGTCGCTATCGCTAAAGACACAGGAAGAGTTATTTAAAGAAACAGTAAGACTCAAAACTCACAGTTTTGAGGAACTGAACACTTCCTGATCTGGGTTTGTTACCGGAAAGTGGTCTGTTCTCGGTGTGGTGTCCAGGTTCTTGGCGTCTCGAGCAAAGAATTGAACGAGACACAGAAATAAAGTGATGAAAGAATAGTTTATTAGAAGAGATAGTACACTCCAAAGAAATAGGAGTGGACCTGAGCAGCAGAGTGGCTAAGGAGGAAAAAGTACACTCCAAAGAGTTTGGAGTGGTCCCTTGAGCAAAGGCAGGGCTCAAAGGGCCCAGACTGGCAAGAACTTGGAGTTTTTATCCTTTTTTTCTTTAGAATGGGCTGTTCGTTTCCAGGCATGGGACCAATTGATTGACAAGAGGCTATTACCTCATCCTTTTAGACAGCGCATATTCCTTCCCAGAATTCAGTCTGTTATAGTGATATTAATGAGTTTTTCCAGGCATATGTATGATATTATAATGATGGTATAATGAAGCCCAGGTGAAATGAAGGTTGTTGTGGCCTTTGTACCCATTTGTTTCTCATAAATGTAGATAATTACAATGAAAAGGGGAAGTTTCAGTTGGAGAGGGGAGGTCTGTTGGGAGACTGCATTCTGTGTAGGAACGCAGAGACCCGATGCCTGTCTCTAACTGCCTGCCTTGTTTTCCCCTTGAGAGACATGATCCCCATAAAATCTCTATGGGAAGTTGAGGGACAGAAGGTCTTTTCTTCTGTATCTGCTTCCTGCTGGACAGGGGCGTAGAGTTGTCCCTACCTATTGGGGGTGTGGGGCCAAACCCCAAAAAATAGTTTCCAGGCTCTCGGCCTCACATAGACAGGTGCCTGGCTCAGGTAGTAAACGGCCATCAACTGTGATGGGATGGCCATCAGCTGTGGCTAGTTGGCCGTCAGCTGTAACCAGTGAGCCATTGGCCACTAATATAACTGCTGTGGCTATGCTAGCAGAAAGAGAAGAGGAAAAAGAGAAAAGATGGGAGCTAGCGAGAAGATGGCGGCTGGGCTGGCAAGTGTGGATGGCGGTTTGCGGACAGTGTGGATCCAGCCTCCAGTGAGAGTATAGTGCCGCCAGAGAGAATATAGTGGTATGACTCCCCTACCTATGGCTCCGTGGGTGTTCCGTTTTGGCCTCACCATATCCTGCGTTCTTGTATGGGGAGCGGGAGCAGAGACCTCGCAGACCTCCCCGCACGACAAATGGCGCAGCGAGCAGGGTCTCCCGCATGACAGGGGGATTCACAGAATTCTTGCCCTAGCTGATCTTAGATGAGAGGAAGGGATCCCGAGATCCGACTGGAAGACCGTGTTGGCTTCTTTGATTGCGACTGGCAATCTTGCTGCTGTATCCTTTGTATCCCCAAGGCCCCCAAATGAGGAAAAATAGATTTTAATTAATAAATCCATTAGCTCTATAGAGTCTGTGGCCATTCAATCAGTCATTCAGGTGTTGTCCAGGAGTTAGGCCCAGAACGGATAGGAGAGAACATTAAGCTTCAATGATTACAATCAAGCATGAATCACAAGTTTTAGGGTAATTATCTAAAGCAGGGGTAGGAGCTAAAAAACTGGGGGAAAGGAAACTTAGGAAGGAAACTTAAAATTTCTGTAGGAAAGAAAACTTAAAAGTTTTTCAGTGGTGGGGGGCTACTCGTTGGCCCATATCAGTTTGAGTGCTTCCTTCCTGAGCTGAAGTTTCAGTTATTTGAAGTTCTATGATTTCAGTTCCTTAAGAGAAAATATACCAGCTAAATCTGATGTAACAGCTACCACATACTTGGTAATGTTGTGAGTTCTAACAACGGACTTGGATGAATTATTCATTAATGTGTACATTTATTGGACAAGATAGTGGGCTACTCAGATTTGGGAGCTCATGATCTAATGAAAGAAATAATCAGGTAAATAGACAAATACATTATATTTAATAAATATAAATAGAACTTACAGCTGTGATGGAGAAAACTGGGGGAACTGTGAGAAGATAGTAGAGAGGGGGGATTATTGGAGGGCACAACATCTGAATTGAGTTTTGAGGATAATTAGAAGTTAGGTGAAGAGGATGGTAAGGGCATCCCAAGGAGGAAATCGTGTGTGAACAGACCCATACACATGAAGGAGAAGGGAAAATTTCGGGGGGAGGGGGGAGAAAGCGGAAGAAAGGGGAAAGAAAAACAAACAAACAAACAAACAAACAAATAAATGCAGTTTCAACCTCTACGAGAAACATAATCTTAATCAACCAGTATGGAATTTTCTAATCAAGCACCTGTAAGGCAATCTGTTGAGTAAGCCCTCTCCATCCCCATAGAAAAAAGAGGCATTCTACATAATAAAAATCCTTCCCCTTCTTTTCCCCCAAAGAAAAGGTGTTCCAGCCCCCAAATAATCCTTTCTTTTCTTTCATTCATAGCTCCTTTGCCCCACCCTGCTTCCTATAAAACTTTCCAAGTTGTCAATCTCCTCAGAGCACCCTTCTAGTTGCTATACAAGATGCTTCTTGATTTGCTTAATGAATTGCTTATGAATTGCTTAATAAAGCCAATTAGAACTTCAAGTTTATTCGGTTGAATTTTGTTTTTTATCAGATGGGAGGGATCGCTATGAACTGGAGCCTACAGGTTTCTCGATGGCCATGGAACTAAACTGGGATGTAAACCTAGGACAGACTTTCACCAAGTAGCAACAAGTAAGAAAGAAGTTTCAGTGGCAGTGGCTGGAATATTTATGGTATGTTCCTGTGAGATAGCATACTCCTTTGCACTTGGGCCCAGGGTGGAAGGAATGCTGGATGGTCAGAAAGAATGCCTAATATGCTGACCACAAGAGTGTCACTACCTTGTCACCTTCTACACAAAAAAGCAGAAGTTGCTGATTATTATCTCACTTTCAACCATTTACTCCCTTGCAGATGTTGGAACCACAGTTCTGCATGTGCGGTTCATCAAGGTCAAGTTATATGACCTTCCTGGGGTGTCGATAGTGAACAGTCTGCCATATTGCCCCCATAGCACAGGTGATATGGGAGAGCCCCCTCACTGTAAAAACTTTAAATTTCCTTTTCCCAAGTGTCTTAGCTCCATTGCCCTCGGTTATAATCATTTTTCAAATCAGTTTCTTAATCATAAACAATAGATTGTTTTTAACCTGAAGCATAGAAATCTCCTACCCCCTGCTTTAGACAATTACCCTAACGCTTGTTGACTATAGTCATTGTAGCACAGCGTTCTTTCCAGGCCTAGCTCCTGGGTGAGCAATAACTGAATAACCGGTTAAACCAGAAGAAAGTCCAAGCTCCATGAAGCTGAATAAATTTTTCATCACACAGTCACCCTGCATCAGTGGCTTTGAGTCCTGCTTCTTGGGCCACACTTTTAATTTTATTAACTAAAATCTATCTCTCTTCATCTAGGGGCCCTTAGGATACAAGTGATGCCCCACCAAGACTTCCAGTACATCCTGACCACAGAGGTCAACCTGGTCCTTCAGGCGGATCTCGAGATCCTTTCCCCTCATCTAAGATCAGATAGGGTGAGAGTCCCGTGAATCCCTAGTAGGCAGGAACAATGGCCACATTCAGTAGGACAGGAAGCAGATACAGAAGAGATTTCCTGTCCCTCAACTTCCCATAGAGACTTATGGGGATCATGTTTCTCAAGGGGGACATAAGGCAGGCAGTTAGAGACAGGAATTGGGTCTCTGAGATACCTGGATACATCAGGTAACATTCCTACATGTCCAACATAGTCTACAGGAAATGACTGCCCAAAATACCTCTCCTCTCCACCAAAACTTGACCTTGTTTACCATAACCATTAGCCATTGTCAATCACAGGTACCAATCAAGTTGCCCCACACCTAGAGAGGAGTAGCCCATTCTAGAAGAGAAGGAAATAAAAATTCCAAGCCCTCACCAGTCAGCACCTTTGGAGCCACTCTTTTGTGCTGGCCGCTCCTATCTCTTTGGAATGTACTTTACTCCTAATAAACTGCTCTTTCACCACTGTATTTCTGTGTCTCATTCAATTCTTTGCTCAAGGTGCCAAGACCTGGACACCACATCAAGAAGGGTCTCTTCTCCAGTAACACAGGCACAAACATAGTTACCAAGCAACGTAGCCCATAAAGAAAACCTGCCTTTATGCGGGACCCTGCTTTGTCCCCCGCTTACAAAAGCAGCCAAGCAGAGTCATGCCCCCAGGTCAGTTCCCAGGACCGTCCCCTCCTCTGTGCTGCCTCCCTTGTCTTCGAGCACGTGCTTAATAAATTCTGGGGTTTCCTCTCAATTTCTAAGTTGAAAAACCCAAGAACCCAAACGCTGGTAACACCTGGCACTGTAAATGGCTAGGTATGACTGCTGTTAAGAGAAAAGTGAAGTGATTGATAGGAGATGAGGCTAGAGAGGTGGGAAGAAGTCAGAATATGGAGGAGATTATGTGCTGTGCTAAAGAAAGGTGATATACCTTGTAGGATAAGCACTTAATTTACATAGCAGATCCCAAAATTTGGATGGCAAAATTATGCTGGTGATTTTGAGGATCACAAAAGTTGCAGATAGTTTATCCATTGAAGTTTTTGGTTGCAAGCAACCCAAACTGTTACGGATTCCAGGACCGGAAAGAACCCAAGTGGCACTCAGAGAGCTAGGAAGGTGAGCTTTATTATGCCGGCGGGCTCAGCCTAAAATAGACCACCCTAAAATATGACTGTAGGAGACCAAAACATGTCACCCCAAAATATGCCACTACATTTTGAAGCAGCATTTATCAAGTGAAAAAACAACAACTGGTATTCTCCATATGTAAATTGATCATTGGTGAAGAACTACTGGTTTAACACCAATCGCTTAAGAGTTTGGTTGGTACAGGTCATCATCTCTCAGGTGTCTGCTCATCCCCAGGTGCACTAAAAAATTGCAAAGTTGAGGAGCTGCCCTTGGAACCTGATGACCAAGTTAGATTCATTGGCTACTCATTGAGGCCTGAGTTATAGGAAGGTGGGCAGTCACTTAATTGAACATGTTGATACCATGGCCTTTTCTCTAATTGTTTCAAGGCTGGAGTCATTCAACAGTGCAGGAGACTGAACACAGGTACTGTACTTAATGTTTGGTATTTCTCCTCCCCATACCTGCCCTAGGCAAAATTATATAAAGTGAGTATTTCTCTTACTCTGTATCTGTCTCCCCCATTTAGCAAACAGAATTCTAATGGACTCTACTTGTGTCCTCAACATTTCCTCCTCCATTACTTCCTCTTTTTTCCAACAGAATTTAAGTCTTAAGCCCCATTCTTCAAGAGGTACATTTTAAAGTCCTCCGACCCTACCCTATTTCTCTCCCAAGTGAAACTGATTATTATCAGATAAACTCAGTTGTGCTAATATCTTTTACGTAATATATTATTCCTCAGGAAACATAATGCCTTAACCCATCTAAAATGCATTAGTCTTCTTAGAAACATTCTTAACAAATGAGTCCAGGAGGGATCTGTGTTGTTCTGTGGCTAGTGGAGAAGGTCCTTTATAATTCTGGGAACTCATAGCTTTCATACAGATGACAGACTACTGTATTTTCACATTAGAAATCTCTATCTTCTGGAGGCAGGGAGAGATGATTAATGGGTACTCATAATGTTGGTTTTTATCAAAGTCAAAATTAAAGCACCAAGCCAAATGACGGGAAAGGAAGAAAAATGTTGACTGAGCACCTACTATGAGCCAGGACCATGCTACATGTTTTATACCCAATCAGCTCTGCCAATGGCCCCCAATCTGGGTGGAACTCAGCACGTCAACACCATCAATGCCTAGGTAACAGCTGTTCCCCAGCTTAGCACATAAACATTTACACTCTCATCATACATAAGCATATTACACACATATAGCACACACCTTAAACCCATACATGGCACAAATTACATCTAAGCATAATCTATATCATACAGACCTCTAACACTTATACCAATCACGCAGCACATACTCTACACGTATAACATGATAAATGTCACACACAGTGGAATAATATAATTTATTTAGGGAAGGGAAAAGCATTCAGCATTGACAGGCATAAGGAGTCAATATCAGGAAAATTTCTGACTTAGTCAAAAAGAGATGACATATGAGCTGAATCTTTAAAAAAAAAAAAAGTAGGAATAAATCAGGTAAACAAGGACAGAAGGGTATTCCAGCCAGAGACCCAACAAGAAACAAAGTGATACATAACTCTAGTTGGGAAACATTGACACATAAATGCAAAGTGAGGAGTAGCAATGGTTATTGATGTAGGCAGGGGCCATCACTTGGGAAACACTAAACACTCTACTAAAACCTGGTGGTGTGGGTAGACTTTCTAGTTGCTGATAACCTCTAATAACCGGATGTCCTCTATGCTATCAACAAACCCATTCATGCCACAATGGAATTCAATGTAACTGTAGCTCCTGTGCTCTTTGTAGCTCTTTTTGTTATTCCCCAGGTAGCACTTGAGTATTTTGAAGGGATACTGGGCCCACATATACACATTCCTGTAGCGATCCCTCCAGTTCCTGAGGCATATATGCTCGATTTTGTGCCATAAGGTATAGATGAAGATGTGATAGTTCTTGTCTTTTGGAGCTTCTCTTTCCCTCATGAGATCATTGCATCTGTACTCACTGAATTCCAAGCTTGAGCTCAGGTGGTGCTGTTTCATGAAGTCCCTCCAGGAAACGTTCTGGCTTTGGAAAAGGAGCCCACATAGGGTGAGCAGTAGGATCAAGAGAGGGCCTAGGACCTTTAGAGAGGATGACATCTCAGTCACCAGGGCCACCTGTGGGTCCACAGGGAAGAGAGAGGAAAGCATTATTGCACCATTGTCCTAGATGCTGAGCTCCATCTTAAAATTCCTTTTTCTGCCAATGTAGACACTTGGACCTAATTTTACCATTTGGTTCCCAGACTAGCAGATAAGTCTCATTAGACAATAAAACTTATAAGAACTGAAAATATGCTAGAGCCCAAGTGAGACAAGTGCAAAATTGTAAAATATAGATGAAGTTTATTATGAGAATTCCCAACCTCTCCAGGCTGCCCTTTTTTCTACCCATACTGAGGAGCCAATCACCCTCCAGCAAGCTCTGTTTTACAGTCCCTGTCAGCTCTCAGAAAAGCCTGTGAACATGTGTCCGAAAGAGAACGGCATTTTAATGGTATCTGTGAAGCAGAAAGGGTTGTCACCTTTTAAGAGAATGTAGAAGATGAGTCAAGACTTGGGAGATATTTCCTAAGCAGAAAGACTTTGGTTCCCTGAAATCCTAGGCTGCAATTAAACTGACTCTGCCAATGATACTTATCTAATCTTGACTTCCTTAAACATTTCCCCAAAGCCTGTTTGAAATATGTCTCTTGTGACCACCCACTTTCCTTCTCAGAAATCATTTCCCTAATTACCATCATGATAAATGATCTTGATTTGTCATTAAGAATACCATTATAAAGTGCCACTGGGAATGACGTTGTATTGTAGTTCAGCTCTTCGTCTTCTTAAGGGAAAGAATTCAGTCAAGAGACAATTTTTTTTGTGCAGCATAGGATAGCAAGAAGTTTATTAGTACAAGAAATCACACTCCGAGACATGGGGTGGTCAGAACCACGAGAGGGAAGCAGTCGCACCTTACAAGGTATAAATGTTACTGCTATGAGTAGAATTGCCTCCCCTTCTCCCCTCTCTTATCTTTTGCCCCCTGAGCTGCCTAGTCCTCCCTTCTCTGGCATTTAGCAATGCACTGGGTTGATTCAGAAGTATGTGGAAGCCTGGAATTCTGCTGGGCACCTATTATGCAAGGGGTCTTGACTCAGTAGGAGTTGCAGCAAGGGGCTTTCTAAGCGGGCTAAGTCTCTCCTCCTGCTCATTTCTATTTACCTACCCTATCAAAAGGAACGCGTTTTGAAATATTCTTCTAATCAATCAAGGTACCAAGATCGAAACTGCCCTCACAGGACCTACACTTGTCAAAATCAAGGCCTAGAGATGTTTGAAAAGGTCTTCCCTTTAAACCAGCTCTCTGTCTTCTGTTACCTTGAGGAGTATACCTGGCCCTACAGAACCTCTAACCTTGTAAGCGTGAAATGCTGTTTCCCTACCTCTGACTTAGGCTAAGTAGCTTCTGCTATAGGTATGCTAATTAACTAGAGGAATTCTGCTTGAGGCTTGGGTATTTTCCTTGAGTATTCTGTAGAATAGCCCCTTGTCAGAGGGGCCTCTCCTGAAGAGGAGGGGAGTGTACAGAACAATGACTGTTTATTAAAGATTTGCAGGAGCCTCAGGGCTGAACTCAGATCAGTGGGGGTCAATAGACCAACTGGGAACAAAGAGATTTGGAGGTTTCATGCTCTTCTTTGGCACCTGGCTGTCTAGAGCCCTCATCTGCCTCTTGCCCCTTCCCTGGACATAGAGGATGAACTGGAGGTGCTATTAAGATGGATTTGAAGAACCACTGAGAGCTCCCATGTTCTCTGACAGTGCCTTCTCAAGTAACAAACCTTTCTTTATTCAAACTGATCTATTGAATATTGGCATTTTGAAGCGTCGGCCACAAGAACCTTGAACAGGTAACAACTTGATTCTCAACTCTCTCAGCATTGGTGCTCTGAAATGTGCCTAACAATAGCTCCCTTAGACCTGTGAGAGTCAAATGAGATTCGTATGAGAGCATGTCTGAGGGTATGAAGTGCTTTATCAGGCACAGAACAAGGGGTAGGCACTTTATCTTTTGTGGCACCTTATCCCTAGCTCAGACGGCCTAAACAGGATAAGAAGACCAGGATTCAAGCTGCTTCAACGTATTATGCTTTGAAAGATTAGGGAAGAACGGGTGTGAGGTGGGGGGAGGTGGTATCAGTGAGATTAATGCTGAGTTGAATTCAGGTCTTTGTTTCCTACAAGTTGGATCAGTTTCCATTCTTAACCCTTTTGCTGTGATGTTTGGATATATCCAAATGAATATTTCCATCCACTGACTGCAGATGGAAACTTCCAGAAAGTAAATTTAGGAAAGCAGATGTATATTTTTCTATATTTTTGCATTTTTCATTTTATACATAAAAATGTCATTTATATACAAAGCAGCTCAAATTGTTATTATTAATGCATAAAATAAGTCAAAATATCAACTTATTGTTTTTTTTGTGTGAATTTCTGACACATTTTGTAAAAAGAACTTGAAATCAATTAATGCAAAAAAGAGTTAACTCTGTAATCTAGAAGTTCAATCATGCCCCTCCCAGTGTTCCTGGGCCTTTTCCCACAAGCGTCCTCAGCATAAACCTTTCTAATTCTGACTGACCCTATTCAGATCTAGTACTCACGTCACTGGTCGTAGTGGGGATTGGTAGTGTGTGGATCTGAAGAGTACAGAGTCTGTGTTCTTCCCCTTTTCATAGAGCCAAGAAGTCTGCAGCAGTGAAGAAAGGAACAGATGTGGGAGGTACAGCACTCCCACAGGGTGGTTGGGGAGAGGGGACAGGCTGACTGTGTGAACCCGTTTTTATATCTTTTCATCTAGAATACTCAGGTCCACTCTGAGAATAGCCTGGAGCAGAGGTGTCAGATTTCAAAGACTGACTTCTGGGGAAGTCATAATGCATAAAATAAGGCCCTGGGAACAGGTGTTGAAGAATAAAATCCCACCAAGGAAGTTTGAAAATCTAATTGGCTTTATTAAGCAATTCATGAATCAGGCAATATGCCATCTAGCAACCAGAAGGGTGCTCCTATGAGTTGTACAAAATGGAAGGTTTTTATAGGCAAAAAAAGGGTGGGACTAAGTTCAAAGAGTGAATAATTTCAAGCCAAGACACCTTCTTTTCGGGGAAGGGAAAGGGTCTTATCAGGTAGATTACCTCATTAGTGTCGATCAGGAAATTCCAGACTGGTTGAATATTCCACTTGTAGGAGAGGTTGAAACTGACATTCCATTAATGATTAAGTTTTATTTTCGTGCTGTGGCTTAGCAAAAGTGACTCAGATTTTACTTATGATTTTTCGTGTTTAGGATTTTTTGACTTTATGATGGTGCGAAAGCGATCTGCATTCAGTAGAAACTGGTGGGGCTAAGTTATGATGTTCAATAGTGTTAAAAAAAGAGACAGCTGTCAAAAATGGAGTCACTTTTGGTGACCATGTGAGGTGATAGATATGATAATTAGTTTGATTGTAGTGATTATTTTACAATGCATATCTATGCTAAATCAGGTTGTACATTTTAAATATAAACTATATATACATATGACCCGGTATTTATTATATTATATATTATATTATACTTATACTAAAATAAGACCGGGTCTTATATTAATTTTTGCTCCAAAAGATGCAGTGGAGCTGATTGTCCGGCTAGGTCTTATTTTCAGGGAAACACAGTATACGCTGTAATTCAAATATTTTCAGTTTAGTCCTTTCACACACACACACACACACACACACACACACACTCACTCACTCACAAACATACTTTCCTTCTTTAGCTGCTAGCATCTATGTTGACAATTTATTTCTAAATATTCAAAAGGAGAAGGGAGGGCTGTGAGAATTGTCTTTGAGAGGAATTGTTCCCTCAGGAGTAAATGAGACAAAGGCTTTTGTGTTGCAGTCATCAATCTGATAGGCTTTAGTCTTGGACCAGAGTTTATGAGGATATTAAGGTGTATGTGTTACCATAGTTAGGAAGACTAGTGCTGGAGGGAGAGGGGAGAAAAGGAAGGGGGAGGCAAGGTCAGCAGCTAAGGAGAAAGTGCTACTATAATCTGGCCAGAATTGGATTTCAGTGGCTGAGAGAGAATCCAGGACGCCATCTTGCCACTTTCCATCTTACCATTTTAGTGGATTATAATAGATTATAATGCTATTGGCATAGCACCCAAAAAATATCTGCACCCCTGTGTCACCACGACACTTCCAAGAGAGCCAATAAGGACAAAAGTGTCCCCTTCCTTGTTAGGTAGAAGTTAGAAAATGTAGGAGAAGGAGGAAGGGTGGAAGGGGGTCCATGGTACCTACAGAAAAAGCTCATAGATAGTTGTGATTAACTGCCTCAGCCACTATCTGTTTTTACAACAACAGATGACAAGAGGTGGTCTGGAGCAAGGTAAGGATCTTAATCAACAGACCTCTACTCATCTTAAGAGGTCACAACCTCCTGTGGAAGAGCATGTACCACGTTTTCCCGCCAAATCAATATGTAACTCCCTTACCCCACCCAGCAAACTATAAGTCCTCAGGATAAGGGGACCAGGGGCCTATGCCTCTCTCTCACACCTTGGCTATGCCTGTTCTCTTCCCTGAGAAGGTATCACTAACAAACCCTGCTTGCATATTAATCAGCTTGCTGACCTTTGAATCTTCACTTTGTCATAAGGAAGAACCAAGAGACTCCCGTATCATCCTGCCAGGAAGGAGTGGTCAGCAAGAACCTGTCTAGGAATGCCTACAACGACATCCTTAAATCCTGAATATTTCAGCCTTTCATTTTTAGTGTAATAAACTGCCCAACCCCACTTCTCTTCGGGGCAGCTGCTCTTCTCCGAGGCTGCCCATTCTCGCCATCTTGAGAGATTACTATCCTTTCCTCATAAATCTACTTGCTTGGCTAACTCGATGTGTCCTCCAATTCTTTCCTGCAACTAACACCAAAAACCCATTTTCTGGCAACATACGCATGTTTATAAACTACAGAAGAATTAAAAAAAGATAGAGGAAAAGATAATCCCTCACGCAAGAACCAAAGCACAGTCTTCACAGATACCTGAAGTTTGAGTTCTTTATTATAAGAAATACATGAAAAATCTTGCAGTCAGGAAGACTGAGTGAGTCTTAATGATCTAGTACATTCTTAATATTGTGATTTACTACAGTGATTCAAAAGTCTGGGAAGAAAATAAGAAAATTCCTTGTATAGTTTCTTGATCTTATTAGACCCACACATAAAAACGTTGCCAAATTATACAGATAGAGTTCCCATTTTACCAGCATATATTTCCAAATTTTTAATGCTTCCCCCAACAACTGACTTTTGGGGATCACAAAAAGCAGATACTTTCGAAACACTCCTTGTGATGAAGAGGGAAAAGCCCTGGGTTAGCAGTAACTAGTTGAAGTGGAATTTTGCCTCAGCTTTTCCACTAACTTCATGGTTTTCAGCAAATCCCTTAACTTTGGACTCCTATGTATAACAACATCAACATCACAAGGGTGCTGTAGTTTTAAAATGAGATAACTGAGATGAAAGAACTTTGAAATGCTTGAAGTGCTATAGAAATACATATAATGACTAAATTTCAGAGGCTAGGATCTGAGAGAGCTAAGCTGACCAGTATTACAAAAGGAAGCAGGAGAGTTTACAGAAAAGTTTATTACAGAAAAGCTCAGTCTCATTATAGGTTTATGTCTCCATTTCTCTTTGATGCAATGTATGTAACAAAATGGGTTTATAGAGAAAAAAAATAAGAAATAAGCAGAGGAGACAGAGCCTGGGACAGCTCACATGCATTACTCGCTGCTATTTAAAGAGTAAGTTAAAGGCCAACCACTGAGCCATAACACCTGCAGGGTGACATCTATCCGTCAAGGTGCACAGGCACCTCCGGATCACCCTCACAGGCAATGACAACACGCCGAGTTCTGGCTACGGCCCGGTATCTGCATTTGGGGGCCCTGGAACTTCCTGTATCCTTGCAGTCTGTGACATTCACTACACCCTCATGGCAGTTCATGTTGCCATTCTTGCACGGGATACTGGTGGTGCTGCAGATACTATGAATGTTCCAGATGTTTTCATGGATGAAGGTGTTGAATTGCTTGCAATTATACATGGTCATCTTCCGTCTTTGCATCATTAGGTTGCAGTAGGCATCATTGCCACCTGTCACTGAAGGGTCCACATGCTGCCGCAGGAATCGTTTATACATGCGACTCTGGCCATAGGAGGGCTGCACCAGCACCAGCAGGGTCAGCAGTAAGAGCAGAAGCAACGAAAAGGTCCTCTGGAGAGCCATCTCTACCCTGGAGGTGCCTAGAGAGAAACCAACCGACAGGAGAAAGGAAGGTAAAAATTTGGCACCAGAGAGAGGTGTTGAGAATGGCAAGCTGATATTTCCTCAACTCTATAGTCTCCTCATATCTCCTTGTTATAGATACCATCTCTTCACTCTTCCCTGCTCACAACTTCTCTCAACACTGCTTCTCCCAGAGTAAACAGTTTGCAAACATGATCTTCTCTGAAAGCAAGAGTCTTTCTCTTTCATGGAGAGAGTTGCTGTAGTCAGTACAATGACTCAGGGTAGAGACTGATTGGGTGGCTGTCCAGGTAGATATGGCCTTTATGGTCAGGGTGTGAAAAGAGAAAAAAGGCAGACCTAAGTGAAATGGGACTTGTCTGTCTCTTGAGGGAATTCTCTAGTCATGTGATCTTTGGAGAGTGCTTGGTTCCCTGCAGACTCTGATTGCCAAAAGTTTGGATAGACTCAGGATATGTAAAAAAAAAAGTTTATGAACTGATTTTAATTCCTGACATGCGGGAATTGGGGAAGGTGCAGAAAAAAGTGTAGAGTAACATTTAGGTTTAGTCTTTCCTCTCAATGTATCTATTCTTTAAAAAAAATTAAAAAATTTTAAAAAAATTACAGTTGACATATAATATTAGTTTCAGGTGTACAACTTAGTGATTAGACATTTATATACCTTATGAAGTCAGTCTAGTACCTATTTGACACCATACATAGTTATTACAATGCTATTGACTATATTCCTTATGCTTTACACAGGATGTAACTTTACATCCCTGTGACTATTTTTATAACTGGCAATTTGTACTTCTTAATTCCTTCACCTTTTTCACCCATGTGGCTATTCTTCCTTCTAATGGTATTAAAATCAGATCCTTTTGGAAATCATGTTAATCCTATAAAAAACAAAGTCAAAAACAGAATACTCAGCCACCGTGCTGGGAAGATAGTAAATATTGGTTAAATGAACAAATAAACAAAATGAGCGAGCTAATGAACAAATGAAATGAAATGGGTATAGAGAATGAAGGTGTTTCTCAGGCTTGTGACGTTGACTGACAAGAAAAGACATGGGGGTGGCCGGTTAGCTCAGTTGGTTAGAGCATGGTGCTGGTAGCAGCAAGGTGCTGGTTCGATCTGCACATGGGCCACCATGAGCTGCACCCTCCTCAAAAAAACAAAACAAAACTATGAAACACTTAAAATATAAATCTAAACAGCACAATCTCCACAAAAGAGGACTTGGATGGTGTCTTGTTTCCTTGCTGTTTCTATGCACAACCCAAAAAACTAGGCGCTGGTGGTATATTCTATTGTCATGCATCTATCCTTGATGCTTTATATTGTCAATAGCTGTTGGTAGTTGTTGGTCTTCTCTAGTTGCAGAGTCATTTTGTTGGCACTTTTGGCAGTGGAAAATAAACGTGTTTTACAGACTTAAAAAATAAACAAACACAAATCTCCAGAGCTACAATAAAGAAAGCATTGCCTCGTAGTTTCAGAACATTGCTTTTGTTGACTGCAATGAGGGAAGGAATCCAGACCTATCTGACACTAAAATTTGTGCTCTTTCCACATCCTCTACTCCCTGTCTCATTTCACTCCCCAAATATTCGGGATATTAAAGACATTTATGTTCAGAGCTGCATCTCCCTAGCAACAGAGTTTAGTCAGGGCTGGAACAGGGTGGGAGTAGAGGTGGGAAATCACTCACCAATACTAACTAGCTAGATGCTGCCATCTGGCCGTCACTCCTGGGATTGGCATGAACTCATGAACTGTGAATCTACTTGACCCTGGCATTGAGGCAGGGCTGACTCACTAGAGCAAAGAAAAATGATCTCTGCTTCAACAGGAAGTGACCAAACCAAAATAGAAAGGACAATTTTTTGAGGGTCAGACAGGTCCATTTCTACATCTGCAATCCAAGGGCTGACCCCAGCTGATCTCCTGGTTTGATGTATAGGGGTCCTACAGTCCTTAGTTTTAAAAAATGCTGCTCCATGATGGCAGATCACACTGAGTGACTGAAATGGCTGATAAAGGATCTACAAACCAGTATCAAACCTAACTTCATTCTTTTAAATCTACCTCCTATATTTACAGACACTTCTTGCTCAATCACAGAAAAATAGAAAGCTCTATGTCACAATTCAGTTCACGCAGCTGTAGATATGAGATATGGAGTTAGGAAGAGACAGAAGTGGACGGCTTGTGGGAAGGCTAGCAGGGAGAAATTATGCTTGATTTACTTCTCACCTGTCATGCACGGACTCTAGTCCTGCTCCCCGCAGAAGAGCACAGGATGTGGTGAGGCCAAAAAGGAACACTCACCGAGCCATAGATAGGGGAGTCATGCCATTATATTCTCACAAGTGGCTGGGTTGGAGACACAGGAAGCAGGAGCCACACTGTCTGCAGCCTGCCATCAGCTTCTCTGCCAACAAACCAACCCCTTGCTGACTGCAATCTACGCTTGCTAGCGTAGCCACAGCAGTTGTATCAGTGGCCAATGGCTCACTGGTTACAGGTGATGGCCAACTAGTTACAGCTGATGACCATCTACTACCCAAGCCAGCACCTTTTCATGTGGCTGAGAGCCTGGAAACTGTTCTTTGGGACTCTGTCCTCACATCACCCCAGGGCCAGTGGCTATAACTTATGAAAGTACACTTAGCATTTGGGTAATAGCTTCGTCACAACAATGTTCTTTGGATTGTTTTTGCCAAATCTAATCTTGCACCTCTAATTTTGCACATTCTGCCTACTTTTTCTCATTGTGCTTCTTTGTGTCCAAGAATATGGTTTGGAAAGATAATTAGCTACAAAGAATACCTAAACTATTCATGCAACAGCAAACCCACAGCCTCAGCCACACTAACCAACTGATTTAACAAGACATGGAAAAATATTTGCAAACAGAAGTCCAAAGTAGACATCAAATGGGTGTATCTCAAGGTTCTGGCTACAAAATGAAATGATCCCCAAATCATCCCAACACATACTCTTTGGTCAGAGCTTGCCCCAAAGGCTTTTCCACTGCACCACATTGATTCTCAACAAGACCTTCTTTTGATACTGTGATCCCAGAGCTCTGCCACACTAACTACCCTGTTTCCCCAAAAATAAGACCTAGTCGGACAATCAGCTCTAATGCATCTTTTGGAGCAAAACTTAATGTAAGACCCAGTATTATATTATATATTTTATATATATATATATATATATATATATATATATATATATATATATATATATATATAAATAATATTATATTAATATATTATATTATAGTAAAATGAGACCAGGTCTTATATTAATTTTTGCTCCAAAAGACGCATTAGAGCTGATGGTCCGGCTAGGTCTTATTTTGGGGGAAACATGGTATTTGACCTTGGGGAAATTACTTAACCTCTCTCAGCATATTTCCTCATAAGTAAATGAGTATAATAATAATAATACCTACCTATTAGGGATGTTATGAAGAATAATGATAAAATCAATGTTCGTGCTTATCACAATGTCTAGCACATGGTAAGTGCTCAGTAAATGTTGGCAATTACCATTTTTACAATTTCCGTTTTTCTTGGTTTCCTTTGCTTCCTTCAATCTGGATAAAATAATGAATGACTACACCTAGTTGCATATATTATTGATCCCTTCCCCTTTATTTTGTAGAGTACCCATATTCCCACCCCCCACCCCCATTAGAAGGCTGTTTTTAAGCTGAACTACCTCTGCTACTAGAATTTATGCTGTGTCCCTAGAGAAAATTTTCCTCTCCACGTTGCTTGGAATTTTCTTCTGCGCATGTCATTGTTCTTCAAAGGACTTGATATTTTGAGGTTTTTCTTCTCTTTTTCTTTGCAAAGTTAACAAAACACAGATGACTAGGACTTGCATTCCTCAAATGATTTTCTTGAGATAAAGACTGACATGCCTGCCACTTGATATTTCATTCTAAACAGCTTTTGTTTGTGAGAGAACAAGAGACCCACAGCAAAAGGTACTACTTTCGGCCACCCAGCTGCTGACTCTATCAGCAGGTCAGGAAACACCCCCGTCAGATTGCCATGTCATTTCCTAGGAAAGGCATTTGCCCTAACACCAGAGCAGGGCATGCAATGGTAGTACTCTAAGCAGATGTTTGGAGAAGACGTGAGTTTTCACAGTTATGGCATGCTTAATATAATAATGGTCCATGCCTTTGACCTTCCCCATCAAAATCTTGAGTGGGGCGATGCTCTGTATGGAAGTCACCTTGTCTAATAACAAGGAGATGGTACTGGCTGGAGAACCTGGGTCCAAATATCCTACCCAAAACTGGACATTTCTCACTTCCTAAAGGGTTTTTGAGATTTTAGAATGAGGCAAATTTTCTAGTAAGAGAGGTTTGGGAAACTCTTCTCCCTACTTTCTTAGGAAATGACAGTGATTTCAATTTTGAAATAAATTAACTCAAAGTGAGGAGATTCATGTGCTGCGTGTGCACCAGTAACCTACTTCTCCACCCCTTCCTCCATAAATTTAAACACTTTTAGTGACGCGGGGCTCTCCCAAGTGGCACCTGGACACTGATCTATAACCTGGGTATTGAGGAATCAGGACTTTTGACCCATTTCAGGGCAATGTAGGCAGCAGGAGAGGCCACCATCGGGAATATATAGTCATATATTCATAAGACAGCAAAACTAATGATTTATAACTGTAATTTATTAACAACTACTTTGTAAATAAAATATCCAGGCACCCATTGATAGAAATTAGGTAACAAAATTAACAACGAAACCTGTGAATTGATTAGTGTATTTTACAAAAAGAGTGTCTGTTTACCTAAATTTGTGTTTACTTGAAAACAAGTGTAGTCAAAGGGTAAGGAATAAGCTTGGAATCTTGCTATGAATTCTCTAAGACTTCACAGTTGCCAGACATCAGTTGATAAAGTAAAAGATTAAAGAGAAAATAATGTAATCAATTTTTGATCTTTATATAAAATAACCATGAGAATATCCTGGGAGAATTCCATTCAAAACAACATCAAAGTTACCTCTTGCCTAAGACAAGAGGTGGCTACCAGGAATGAATTTGGGTATTCATGCAGGATTACACACAGTATTTGTGTGTGTGTGTGTGTGTGTGTGTGTGTGTGTGTGTGTGTGTGTGAGAGAGAGAGAGACAGAGAGAGACAGAGAGAGACAAAGAGAGACAGAGACAGAGACAGAGACAGAGAGGGAAGGAGAAAGTTTAATTAATCTGTTGGGTATTTAGTCCTACACTCTTCTCCGTAAAATATTGGCTTATATGACAGCAAAATAATTTGGCCCTCCTGAAAATTCTGCCCCAAAGCCATGAGCCCTGGAATTCCCAGTTCTCTCTGTGAGATGAATTTAACATCCTTACTTTCACAGAAAAGTAAAGTCCACCTCCCTGTTTATTAAGAAAGAATTAACCGATAGGGTAAAACATATTTCTATTCCATCCAGTCCTCTCAGGGCTCCACTGAGTAGAGAAAATGGCCAAAATAGGCCAACAATCGCTGAGAAGACTTTGAATCTTATTGATTTCAGAGACATTTTTATTTATTAATCATATTATAAAACAGGAAACATAAGATCCAGGTAGCTCATTTTTCTGGGCCCCTGGCAATGACTGTTGCCACCACTGTTCTAGAGTGGACAGGGGAAATGCAAGGAAAGGAGAGCAGAATTAACTCTGGGCCAGTGGCCTGCTGGTTATGGACGGAAAATGGATTCATCAAGGTGGACAGGCCAGCCATTTTCACAGCCAACAACAATGTTTCTGAACCCTCGTGTGGCTCTGTACCGGCAGGGAGGCTGGGGGGACCCTCCTGCATGCTTGCAAGTGGTGACCTGAAAGCGAGATTTGCTTATTCTGAAAGTTTCTTTGTAAGGCTCTCCATTGTTATCACAGATGGCCTTGATGTTGTTCTTGGTGTCATGAATAAAGGTGTTGATGTCTTTGCAGGGTTTCGTCAGGCGTCGTCTCGCCATCATGGTGTCACAGTATCTGCCATTCCGGCCACTTGGTTGGGCATCATAGTGCTGGCTCAGGAAGTGGTTGTACCTGTAGTTATTCTGAGCCAGGGTCGGTGGGATCAGACCCAGACCCAGCATGAAGGCCAAGACCAGGGGACCCAGGCCCATCAGCATCTCTTCCAGCAAAGGCTCCTGCTAAGGGCAAAAGGAGGTGTGGTAGAGCAAATCAGGCTAAAAGGACAGGGACTTTTCTCTCTGACAGGGCATCAGCAGTCAGGTATCTTCAGTCACCTAATTATATCTTTCTCTTCTCTTCCTTATTAATTTCACATTTCTTGTCAATCCATTCCTTTGGACATTCGATCTAAGTTTCTTGAACATAACTTCCATCCCCAACCATTTTTTCCTGTCCCTTAAGGATCACTGAGGATTTACTTTTTTCTATCAGTTGTAGCATTACAAAATCCATTCACACTCTTTAATTCATTTATTAATTAATTTACTAACAAACATTACATAAGCTCCTACTGGGTACAAGGCACTGGGCTAGGTCCTGGAACACACAGACCATTAAGACACACCAAACGCCTCCCTAAAAGGCAATGTGGCATCCTTAGGGAAGGGAGGGGAGCTCGAGTTCACTGAGATGAGACAGTAAGGCAGTAGGTGAGAGCTATAAAGAAGAGGGACTTTTAGGGAACCCTGAGCCCAGGGAAGGGTCAATCAGAGGATTGTTGAAGACAGGATTCCAGGTACTGAAATCAGTAAGTCAGCTGGCTGTGAGGAGAGCAGCTGAAAGCAGTTTTATCCTGAGGTGAAGGGAGACAGACCTAAGTCCCCAAGAAGTAGGTGGTTCGTGGCCAAAGGTGGAATATTGTGTACTATTATATAGAGAGAAAACAGAGAAGAGCATGGAAGAATCTATGTAATGCTTAGAAGTGGGTCTGAGGTAAACTTTTATGGAAGACAGGAGGAAGAGGAATTCAAGCTTATTCTTAAGAGCTTCTTTCATGGGGAACAATGTGGATTATTCTTAGAGAATATTTTCTAGTTTCCCCTGCAGATGTACAAAGACTGTTACACAACAGGCAAATAATGTTACCAAGTGGAAAAAATAAAAACAAACAAAACAACTTCTTAGACCTTTTCATGAAATCAAAGGCCTTACAAATTGTTTTAATTTCTTAACAGCTTCCTCAAAAGAAGAAGAAAAAAAAAAAGAGGATTGCTGTCATCGTCTCTCAAGTGCTATCAGTCTCAAACTGTAAAACTCACACACCCCAGGGGTGGTGTGTCACAGACACCCATAAAGTAAATATGGTGTTTCTTCCTGGAGCACGATTAAAAAATAAAATCAAACAAGTATAGATAATAACAAAGTAGAAAACAAATTTCTTATGAACTTTTAAGATTTTATTTCTTCAGAAATTTGCAGATTTGAGAATTGAAAAATATTTGGTGTTTACAAGCAGGTACCATGTTTCCCTGAAAATAAGACCTAGCCGGACAATCAACTCGAATGCGTCTTTTGGATCAAAAATTAATATAAGACCTGGTCTTGTTTTACTATAAGACCAGGTACAATATAATATAATATAATATAATATAATATAATATAATATAATATAATATAATACTGGATCTTATATTAATTTTTGCTCCAAAAGACACATTATAGCCGATG
Organism: Rhinolophus sinicus; assembly: GCF_057876585.1. NCBI lineage: Eukaryota > Metazoa > Chordata > Mammalia > Chiroptera > Rhinolophidae > Rhinolophus > Rhinolophus sinicus. The sequence goes on from NC_142503.1 coordinate 130,314,998, forward strand.
GTCCGGCTAGGTCTTATTTTCGGGGAAACAGGGTAGTTTCTGACTATACTTTTAATTTGCTGGAGAAAATCTTAAAACACATTCAGAGCCTTTAAAAACCATCAGAGTCCTACCCCATTGTATCAAATATATGTGAATGTCCCCACATCCAATAACAAAAATGACTTCACTATAAACTTGAAATTGATTTTTATAATTTTGCTTTTCAAATTGTTTGTCTATGAGTAACTGATTTACTTTATAATTGGCTATGATTCCTTGGCAATCATCACACATACTGAGAAATTCTTACAATTGGAGAAAAATTTGACCTTCAAATTATTCTTAAATGTAATTCATATAAATCCTAAATTTAAAAACACATGGTATATTTTCATAGACATTAAATTAATTATGAATTTTTATTTTGTGCTTTTCTTGTGTGTAAGTCAATAAACATTATTATTATTTTTTTAATTAAATTTATTGGGGTGACAATTGTTAGTAAAATTACATAGATTTCAGGTGTACAATTCTATATTACATCATCTATAAATCCCATTGTGTGTTCATCACCCAGAGTCAGTTCTCCTTCCATCACCATATATTTGATCCCCCTTACCTTCATCTCCCACCCCCCACCCCCAACCCCCCTTACCCTCTGAATGAACATTATTTTCATATCCAATTCTTTATAGCCCTTAAAGATGCCACAGGTCCTAGCACTAAGCCTGTAGTGTTACCGAACAGCCCTGGGAGTATGACTGTAAATCTAGAAAGACAAGGGAATCCAGGGTTCTGATGGTACATGAGAAGGCATGTAACAGAACGAGCAATGTGAGCTCTTTCTCAACAGCATTTGGCATTGATCCACCCTGTCTGTTTCATAATAACTATAGACAAAATTGGCACACTGCTGAAGAATACCGAATTATACACTAAGAAAATTTTGGGTCATTCCACAATACTGAAATAAATAGCAGCTGAAAAAGTTGCCAATTAGCACACGGATTATAATTTGTAATAAAATCAAGCAAAAGCGTGGTCTTGGGAGTTTAGCAAGAAAGTGGTACATGATTGCAGAGGGGAGAGACACCACTAAAAGAAAAACGAGTATTCATACACGGCCACTGCTTCAACACAGCTGCTGGCTTGCCATGCACCCCATTTACCAAACTCTTTACATTTATATTGTGCTTTTTAGTCTTTTGAGTGTGTTTTCTCTTTCTAGTTTTTTGGAAGATCTCATCAAAGTTTTATTGATTTGGATTCAGTTAGGTCTCTTGCTCTGCAATAGACAAATATATTGCCTTCTAACATCAAAGGTAACTGTAGAATCACGGGCTCCCAAGACTGAATAGGACCTCAGAGGTCACAGAGTCAACACCTCTCTGCCTGGGACCAGAATCCCAGAGTTCAAAATTATGAAGAACCAAGAGTTGGTAGTACTCAAAAGAGTCATTAGGTGGCAGTGATGGATAGAAATGTTGCCAATGTCTTCCACACTGCAGAGGACACACAGGGTCCTTGTAAAAGGTGCCAGCACCATACAGGTTGTGGAGATATTGTTGTTCATAGAAGGGAGTCTGAGGTGGCAGGCCTGTCTAGAGCCTCTGTCCAAACACTTTATGCTTTAGATATTAAGACCAAGGCCATCCCACTAGAGACAAGTGTCAAAGCAAAAGTCACAAAGCTCAGGATCTGCCCACAGGAACAGAGCAAAATAGATACCGTATTTCCCCCCAAAATAAGACCTAACCAGAAAATAAGCCCTAGCATGATTTTTTAGGATGCTCATAATAGTACAAGCCCTACCCCCAAAATAAGCCCCAGTTAAGATCGTCAGCCAGATGGATGCATTTAGTACGTCTGTTGCAACACACGATGGATGTATTGAATTATGAAATAATAATATTAATACATAATTAATATAAATAAATAATATTTTTGATATTAATACTTAAAATAAATGATAATATAAATTATAATTAAGTAAATACACAAGCGGGCGCCTCTGGATGAGAGGTAAATGCCTATGTAAACAGATGAACTCCAGACTTATTGCCGAATGACCAATCGGAGTACAGACACAACGCACGAATAACGTGTGCACTTGATAAGTAATGGACATGGTTGTGTCTAATATGAATCTTCATAATTCAATACATCGTGTATTGTAACGGACGTACTTAATGCACTCATGTGAAATAAAAAAACGTTTTCTGAATTTTGGCGCCTGCAATTTTTCGTCGCTTTTGTGTGGACCATCATTCTTAACTGTCATCATTTTTGTTGCCACTCTTGTCTCGTAAGCCTCCAATTAACACTTGATATAATGGTAGATTTAAAGGGAATGGTATTTTGACCCCCAGACAAGACGAGTGCAAAAAGAAACAGCTATTCTGTGGAGTACAAGAAAGGAATTGTGGAGGATTCCCAGGGCAAGAATCTTACGGCTTTCTGCAAAGAGAAGAAGTTGGATCTCCAAAGGGTCTGAAAATGGCGAGCAGAGACCATAACCTCAGTCAACAGGTGGACGAGGGAAATGCTAAAAAGCGCAAGTATGGATCGGGTCGGCAACCATTATTTCCTGAGCTGAAAAAATAAGACATCCCCTGAAAATAAGCCCTAATGCATCTTTTGGAGCAAAAATTAATGTAAGACCCGGTCTTATTTGGGGGGAAATACGGTACCTAATGTCAGTTTTCATGGGTACTATTTCCAAGTCTTTATACATGTACTCTTGGACAAACAATTGCCTGTTTACTTGTCAGTGTTTCCCACTGGTGTATAAACAGAGCCCATATTACTCACTTTGAATCACACTGCCTGCCTCATAGTAGACCCTCAGTAACTTTTTTTTTTAAATAATTGACTTCATTTTCCTCTCCAGACCTAAGTTTATTCATTTATAAAATGATAAAGTTGCTAACTCTAAATTCTGAAATTCCATACTTCTCATTAAGCGTAAGAGAATTGTGTCTAGTTTCACTAGCAAAAGTAGAGTGACTGTAGAATTACAGAGACAAGTTTGTATAAGTTTAGTTGGTGGCACAGGGCACCAGGTGGAAGATGATAGCATGACCTGTGGCCCAGTCTCACTGAGATGCCTCATTTCTTAAGGTTCAGCACGTAAGCCCAGCCCATGGACCACCTCTAGTTAAGGCACTGGACTGACGCTGCACAGGGGCTCCACATCCTACACAGCCACTTGCTGGTTGGAGGTTGAACCCTCACCTCCCAGTCTGGAGAGGTAAAGGAGAATTTTTGGTTTTAATTTGTAGAATTTGCACATTCCTTCCGTAACAACTTAGCTAAATTTTGCTCAGGCTTTTTATAATCTTGACTCCCTAAGTCATGCAGAAACCAAATCCCAGCCAGTACACAGCATGGCCACCAGTAGCTAACATCTGCTCCCCTACTCACATCCTCATCCATGTATTCAGTTATAAATTTCCAAAATAAAGAGAACAATGGAACTGGGAGAAAACAAGTACGAGACAGATTATTTGTAGTGCGGAAGTGAATCTGCCTAGGCCAAGTGTGCACAGCCTCACATCTGGTGGTCAAACTCATTCACACATATCCTCCCATATACAAGCACATAACTGTCAGTCAGCTTTTTGTCAGTGCAATTCGTCCCAACTGTTCTTTATATGAACTTTATCCTCTATCTCAAACGAAGCCCATTAGTCTTCACAAGAATCAATATTCTCTTTCTCTCTCCACTGACAATGTTTTATACTCAAGAGATCCATCCAACTTTACACACCAGGGAGCTAACTTGACAGTCTATGACGAGTAACGGTGGTTATAATTTCTATAAATGTAGTTTTACACTTTTTATATATTCTAGGGCACTCTCCCCCAAAGCAAAAGCATAACACTCTTTATCTCCTTTCCTTCTTTCTTCCCTTTGACCTGCAAGTGTACCTTCTTTTGATCTTGGGATGTGTACCACTTTGCTCTCACAGAGCAATCAAAACTTTTTTAAGGAAAAAAATTAGTAGGGAAGGTTAGAAGAAAACAGCTAAAAGCATACTTTCTGTTTCTTTCCTTGTTCCATCACATATAATGCCTGTGCTCAGGGGGGCTCCAATGCTCTTCAGCAAATGGCTTCCCCAGGTCTTTGAAGATTTTATCACAGTTCAGGAATCCCTCTGAAACCTCCACTTACTCCCGGTCTCACTAAATGTCCCTTTATCCACATATAGGCTAGCCCAAAAGAAATCTGTTTTCATTTTAAACTTTAGAATCTGATTCATTTTTTCCTTAATTCATTAGCTTGGGCCCAGAGGCTTTAAAAAGGAGGGAAATGGCTGCATTGCAATGGATAGATGGCTAGAAATAATATATATATATATATAAACAAACAGAACAATAGATTACCCAGGGGTGAGAATAATCTTACGAAAATCTGGAAATTTCCCTCCACCTGAAGGTGGCTTCCAGCTGTTTGTTCCAGGAGATGGGTTCCAGCTGCGTGAACCTAGAGGCCCCTATGGTTCTGATTATATAGTGATCAGATGAACTGGGTGGGGAGACTAGTTCCAAAGATCCTCAATCCTGGCAGAGATAGGAAAACCAAGGACACTTCTCTTGGACAAACAAAGAAAGTCATTCACCTTTTCCCTGGGTATGACTGGGTCAAATATTCACCCACTGGAATGGATTCGTGGATAAACATGGCCCCTTCTCCCAAAGCTGCTCTTTTTCTGATGTGCGTGGTTCTTACTCTTACCCATGACAAGACTAAGGTTTCGTTGTTCACACACAATGTTCTGGATCCAGAAGATGTTCCTGATCTCTGGACCAACTCCAAGAACTGCCTTGAAAGAAACCTGCAGAGCAAATGTGGTCTCCTAGCAGGATGCTGTTCCAGTGTACTTTGTATTTACCCACATAATTTGATTTAATGATTGGATGCCATGCCAGTAAGTAGGTTATTCCATAGATTTCAAGAGAACCAGGAAAGCACTTCTAGAGAAGGTTATGTGACAGCTATTAGACGGACGAGATCGGGTGCATTCAGGGTGGTATGGCTGTAGACTGTGACAGCTATTAGTACCCTGCCCATAACCTCAACCTCCCAGCTACTAACTAACCTTCTGAAATATCCTTGCCATATTTCCTGGACTTCTCCTTCCTTTCATCCTTAGCTGTGCACTAGAGACTAACCCTGAGCACTCAGTCTTCTATTGCTTGCAAAACTGATGATCTCCATCATCATTGCAACAGCTCCAGGTCCAGTTGCCGTTTTCAGGGGGCACAGCCCACCATCCCTTTCAGGAGTCGAACCGGCAACCTTGTGGTTGAGAGCCCACTGGCCCATGTGGGAATCGAACTGGCAGTCTTTGGAGTTAGGAGCATGGAGCTCTAATCGCCTGAGCCACCGGGCCGGCCCCTAATTGATCTTCTTGTCTCTCCATTAGATAGAACCCTTTGAGAGAAGAATCATTGTCTATTCATCTCTACAGTCTTAGTTTCTAAAACAGTGATTGACTTCTAGGGCCCAAGGTCTTTTTGTTATCCCTCATGGTTTAGCAACACTCTCTCTCTGGTCTCACTGTGGAGACTCCAACCATGCAAACTCTCCTGGCTTCTCTTAACCTTTTCACTGCGTTAATTGATTTCAAGTTTGTTCTCCAAAATGTGTCAAAAATCCACACAAAATAATTACAGTATTTATATTTTTAAGTAGATACAGTTAAGGTGCTACATTTTATTAAAATAAATAATTTTTAAAGTATAAAAATTTCCTATTATTATTAATTCTTGAAAAACACAAAAATATAGAAAAATGTATATCTGCTTTCCTAAACTTCCTTTCTGGAACACTGAGTTCGTGGGGTAAAGTCAAACACCGCAATCAGCAGCGAAAATGTTAAGGCTCACCGACACAACTGGGTTTGGTAGCAGTTACCAAACAAGGCAGAACTGAGTCCCAGGTAGAACAGGGTGACTTCCAAGGGTCCCAGGAACGCTCTGCTTTTAGCTTACTGATAAATCCTGAAAGCCCACTGTTTATCTTCGTTTTTGAGGTATTGGTCCCTGTCCCAATGCAAAAATCCCTAGGAGAGATTAACTCTTTAAACAGCTGTCAGTGAGTCACACACCCCTGGGCATGTGCTCTACAGCCTATCTTAAGAACAGCTTTTGGTAACTGGAAGGGCCTGAGGCTTTGAGGAAGAAAAGTGGGCAGCATGGAGAACCTGAAAAAGAACAAACTTCACCTGCTTTTCAGTTGTGTTGGGACACAGTCCTGCCTGAGCTTCACGTTTTACCCCTGTCCTCTCCTTTCTTCCCTGCATCCCCAACCGAATCCTGAGCTAAAAGGGGAAAAGTTGGAGGTAGTGAGAAGAGTACCAAGCAAAGTGCCACAAATTGCCTTTCCCTCAGTACCTGGTGCCCCAGGGTTACTGAAGTCTCTGGAAGGGAAGAGACAGGCCCGTCTCTGATCAGTTGTTCTGCCAAACACCCAAGTTCAAAGACTTTTAGGAGCAAAAAGAAATAACAGGACATGGGGACCATAGAGTGAGGCCTCTGTTGGGACGGTTTTTTCCTGCAAGCACAGCTGCTAGAAGCTTTCCATCCCCCTCCTCCTCCGATATCTTATCGGAGCAGTTTCCTTCGAGCACAGCATTTAGAGGCTTTCCCGTCAAAACAGTATTGAGCGATCACGGCTGTTAGGGTCAGACCTCCACGGCACCCCGGCCAGATTTAACTAATCCCTAGCGCTGCAATAGCAATAGTGCGAATCCCCCCAAACCCGGAGGCCTGACCCTATAAAACAAAGCGTCTGACCCCAGTAAGTGCTCAGTCTTTGGGAACAATCCCGCTGATCCCACCGGCATAATAAAGCTGTGTTCTCCCTGATCTCTGCATGCCACTTGATTCTCTCGGTCTCCGCCGTTTCCCACAACACCTCTACTGGCATCTAGCAGAGTGCCTAAATGCTCATTTTCCTTTTGTGGGCAGACAAACTATTTGAGAGCAGTGCCTATTTTAAGTTAATCACATATCACTTTTTAAAGAGACACTGAAGAAGTGAGTTCTAAAAAGCTATCAACCAGTTATTTGTTAGGGAAGACAGCTGCCAGGCCCATTGCAACACCCCATGATTGCCTCAGCAGTCCCAAAAGACGGAATAAGCAGTCAACTCCCACAGCCTGTGGGGATCAAGATGACTTGATCAACACCACCCTTCTCTGATAAATGACCTAAGAGCAGAGATAAAGTACCCCACTCCAACATCACACACACACACCACAGACCACAGACACACACACACAGCACACACACACAGCACACACACACACCCCACACACACCCCACACACCCCCACCACACACACACCACACACACACCACACACACACACACCGCGCACACACCGCACACACACACACACCATCCACACACCACACACACACCACACACCGCACACACACAGCGCGCGCACACACACACACACACACACACACACACACACACACACACAGAGTCCCATGGCCTGAAACACTAGTTCAAACACCAACTCATACAAACAGATCAGTCTCTGATTTTAGAGTTATGCAGTGGTGCTGAGTAGCAGCTTCCAGCCTCTGAACACAGCCACATCCCTTCTCTGCCTCTAGGATTTCACTGGACAACCTTGGGAGAATTCACAACCTGTGTACATAGTTGACAATGCAAAGAGTCAGGGTGAATGGGGAATGGTTGCTTTCATTCTAATTGTTTTTATTCTCAGCTTGGCACAATGAAGTTATAATGAAACAGAAAATAAAGTTTTTTTGGGAAAAAAAGTTTTGTGATTTCATTAAAATGCATCTTAGTGCCTACTCCTTTGTATTTCAAAATACAAAGAATTATAATCTATGATTAATGAACATTATATCTTTGTCAATGTTTTAAATAGGTGTGAAGCAATTGCCAATTGAAAAACATACTCATATATTTTTAATATGTTCTGACAGCTTCAACTTGAAAGTTATTCCCCTTCTTCTGAAATGTTTTTCTATGTCTCCATTTCAAGCCAATAGTTTTCTTGCACACAGATACAGGAAGCATGGGTTCTCCTTCTAAGGACTCTCGTGCCGGTGTACTTTCCCCCTTTATACAAAGTACATGTGTTTACTTCTGTCCTAAAGACTAATTGTAAAGTTAGGTAATGGAGGGAAGGGGTTAGTTTTTAAGTTCCTTTATAATTCTTACATATTTTAGGTCTATAAGCATGAAACTTATTTAGTAACAGAAGTAATGGTTAAAAGAGGAGGAAGCTCACATGATAAGAAGGATCATGCCTCCACCTCCAGGAAGGGGAAACACTACTGAAAGAGGGAGAATGAGGACAAAGTCCTGCTGACATGGCTCTATTTCCAAACAAACAACAATTAATCATTCACTTTTCAACAAACTCTGGGCTTTGTGCCCATTCTCTCTTTGCCAGCTATTTCAAAATGTTCTTCTGAGAATAACTGTTTACAGAAAGTGTTCTTTGCTCAAATGCAGTATGATAAAAACAACTAAAGAAGGGTTTTGCTGGCCTGCTTTGGTCCACTTTCTTAGTCATCTACTTTAATTTATGAATCACACTGGAAAATGCTTCCAGCAATAACTGGACAAGCCTCTTACCTTTGCCTGCTTATAACCTGGCATCTGCACTTTTGACAATAGCCAGAGCCATTCCTCTTTTCCTGGAATGGTTTTCCCTATTCTCTCTGCCAAATGAGAGTTCTTCTCATTACTAGAGTATCTTCTTTTTTTATAAAAGTCCTGTTATAATACCTGGCCACTCGATGCAGTATAGAATAAGAAAGAAAGGGACCTCAGAGACCATCTGTTAACTCCTCATTTTACAGATGTAGAATCTGAAGAATAGAGAAAGAGAACATGTATTGCTCAAGGAACATCTAGCATTCCTACGACTAGAAGCTTTCCAATGCACCACATAGCTTTCATATTCTATACTAGTAATTCTAGAAAATCAAAGCTAATTTTAAAAGTGCTCATGAAAATTGCTGTTTATGAGAAAACTACTTTGAATATTTCCATAAATTCCAAAAATGCTTTTACTCCCCCTTTATCTGTTAAAAAAATTTTGCTTGAAATAAAGTGTCTGTAACACAATTATCCTTTGCACTAACTAGTTAGTAGCTGTATAGCTAAGTAGCTCTTTGAATACTTGAGGCTGCTTCTAGGAAGTTGGCCACGTGCTGTTCAGATAATTGTATCACTTGGGTTTCTGGTGGTTACATTTATGACTTGATTATAAGGTTCTTAATGACACAGAGGGAAGGTCTTGGCTCATTTTAGATTTCCCTAATCCCTAGAATGATGCTGAAACTGTTTTTACTGTCCTTCCTAAATAAAGATGTCTTGTTATGCCCATGTGCTGTTGTCACTTGATGTGTTGTCTCAGTAGGATCCTGATGTTCCACTAAGAAAGCTTCAAGAATCGGCTGTTGGCAGTGTCTGCAAGAACTTCACACACTGGCTGAGGGTGGGTGAAGGGTGAGGAGACAGCGGTGAGCAGACAGAAAATGAAAACACCAGTCCCCAAATGTCAGTTCCGCTTGCAAAAACTGGACAAGGCCTGCTTCGTAAATCTGCCGATCAATCTGGGTACCAAGCAAAGAATCCTTACTAGTTTGAGCTAGTGCAGGCCTCCCCGGGGTCTCCCTGGGCTTCGCCAACGGGGTGATCCCCTCCAAGCTTACGTTCTAGGCAATAGGCATTTGTGCTGCCATCTCTGCCCAGCTGCAGAAAGTAAACATGGGGTGTGAATGTAGAATCGCTAACTCTACAAGTACAGCACTTTTATCTTCCTTCCCATTTCTCAGCTCCTCCAGTCTGGTTCCAAAAACTTCTCTCGGAGAAGCCCCCAACTGCCTCTGCTAAGAGAATCCCTCGGCCAAAACACCCCTGGTAAAGCTACAGACGAGGAGAAGGGGGAGCAGAAATGTGAACCCACCTAGGAATAAAGCTGCAGAAACGCGCAGGACAGTGGAAAGAGAAGTTTTTTTTCTCACCCGCTTCTTCTCCTTTGTATGATGGTGGGGAGCTGGTAGAAACGCAAAAGTGATGTTTTGAGTCCTGCTTTGGATCTGCGTCGGGTGAGCGTGAGTACACTGACGAGATGCGGGTGCAGCGAGGAGGGTGGGGTCGGCGGGCTAGGTCCTGGGTAGTTGGGACCGCACCCTGTTTCTCAGAGGGGACCCGTAGCGCCTGGACCCGCCTCCCAAGTAGGCTCCACAGCAGCCCCCGCCCCAGGCACAGCGGGGCGGGTCCCTGCTTGTGGTCTGGCGCATGTCGCGCTATTCCAGACTGGAGAGAGCCTGTAGTTGAGTACGAGACCCAGCGGCCTCGAAGACGCGGCCTGCCGGGACGACCCGCAGACCGCGCCACAATCGCCCTGGAGCCAAGGCACGACACGGGCCCCCGCTCCCAGGAGCGGGCAGGCCCCTAAAGTTCAGGAAGCCAGGCAATTTCGTCCCTCACAGGTCATCAGCCTCATCTGCCCTGTGTTTGTTAAGTGTACCTCTTTTGCAGAACAGTTCGGAACGCGTGAAAGTTTGCACGGAACTTTTGGGAAAGTTCCCAAAGGGGGCGCAAAAGAAACTCACAAAGTTAGGGCTTGTTCGGGATTTGAACCCAGGATCTCTCGCCCCCAAAGCGAGAATCATAGCCCTATACCAACGAACCACAAAGAGTCATCCTTCACCACTGTTTACCCTGGATTTCATTTTCCGGTCAGCAATTGGCCGCCACACTATTCTAGAGTTTTGTTTTCAGTCGTGAAATTACTTTTCGCCTTGCCTAGTTTTTCCTTCCATCTTCATGAAGTCTCACGTCTAACTCTAGCTCTGGCCTCGCTTATTCTCCCAGATTTACGTCCTGGACCCTTCCGGACGCTAGATGGGGTGAGGAGAGGCAGCTTTTTCAGACTTTAGCCCACATTTCTGAGTTCCACCAAACCCCGCCCGAACCGGTGTAGCCACGTGCTCGAATCTTGAGGGAACCGGATTGGAGCCCGAGGGCCGGAGCGCGGTTGGGTTGCAACACTGTAGGGCCCTGAGCCCCAGGACAGACGCACAGGAAGTGTGTCGGTCGCATGCTACCCGTACCTCGCGCGAGCAGAAGATCCTAGGGCAGGACTGGTCGGCCACAAAATACCGGGAGCTGGAGTCAGTTGGAGGCGAGCCAGTCTGGCGAGTTTTGGGCTATTCCAGACCCGTCGCAGTTTTCCTGAAAGAGAGTCAGGTTTTCCATCTCCCCAAATTTGCTTAAATTGTTTGCTGGGTCTGGAATTCTCTCCCCAAGTCTCATCCCAATTCACGTCAAATCCTGTCCCTCCCTCCTGATCCGGCTCGAAATCTTTTCATGCAACTATAAAAATATATAAACAGCTAAATACATTTTAAGACCTCTTTTTACATGGATGTGTGTATAGTGTGGATCAGACACTCGGGCTGAAAGTCCCAGTTAAGGGGTTTGTTCCGCAAATTAGTCCCGAAGGCCGGAGAACACACACGAGTACGTACATTATTCAATAGTCTATACCAAGGAATGGTCTTGAGTCTCCGACCTTTGAAACTCAGGCAGCTGGGTTGCCAACCGGAAACCAGAACAAACAACGTCTTAGAGAAGGAATTAAAACCTTGCCACTTGGTTGGAAGAATTGTTGCACACTTTAACAACCATAACCGACCGGATCAATTTTTCATGAGGTGATGTAGGGTCTGGAGAAAGCGACTCCGGGAGATAGAGAATGAAAGAAACCGAATGCAACAGTTGTTCCAAAACATTAGCTCCTCCTTCGAGCCGGAATCGAACCAGCGACCTAAGGATAACTAGACAGGAATGTGCTACAGTCCTCCGCTCTACCAGCTGAGCTATCGAAGGGAGAACTGAGGTTTATCTTGTGTAACCTCCTATTCAGGATATCGATAAATAGAGGCGGGTATGGGATAGCCCTGTGGTTACTGGCGAGTGAACAGAGTAACCATCTCGTGAGAACGTCCTGCATTCGCAGTTCATTCGCAGTGCTGGAGACAGCCCTTTTAGAGGTGGATTCTCTTGTTTCACCGCGGGGCTTCCAAGCAGAGCCAACACGTGGGCTCTTCACAGGCGCCGCAAGAGCGGGTGGATCCCGAGGCAGCCCGCGGAGAGTGGGTGTGTGGGGGGGGTCTGTTCGACCCGCGGGCTATTGTCTTCACCGAGCGCGCAGACCGGGGGCCTCCCTGGCATGATGTGTGTCTAGACTGGGAGCGGCCACCCAGGCATCAGAGAACCGGGGGCTGGGGCTGTGGGGCACAACTTTGACCGCGCAACTCGGAGCCCAGGGAGAAGGGCACGGGCCTCCCCTCATTTCCTCACTTCCTGCGCTCGCCTCCGGACCCAGGCCAGCTGCAGCTCCCTTCCGCTCACACAGCGGCAGACTCGGGGACCGAGAGCATGTGGAATAGAGTATATACCGGTAAGCCCAGTGTTTCTGTGAGAACTGACTTTTGGTGAAAATATTTTTAAGGTTTTCCAAACAGGAAGTCACAGTTTCTTTGAGTCAATAACAAATTTAGTGACCCAACCTGAATTTTCCCCGCTGACATCCTGAATTGTTCGAAAACCCACAGAAACAGGAAACCTTGCCAGATTGCCCACGTTCTGCCGGACGGCTGACGCCCGCAGGAGAATCTTGTCCTGGGCTGCAAGCCTGCCCAGAGCGCGTGTTGAGGGCTCGATCCCATTCTCTTACCCCACTGTCCTCCTCTCCGCTCCGGTTCCGGCCGCGCTCCCGGTTCTCGCAGCGCGCGGGTCCGCACAGGCCCGCAGCGATTCCCGGAGCTTGTAATGTACTCGGTTACAACCCAGGTAGCAAAGCACCACTTGCACACTGGCACAGGAACAAGAGAGGAAGCCGTTCTACTCAATGGTGGTTATTGCGGAGGTCTGGAGTGCGGAGAGAAGATATAAAGAGCGGAATTTCCACAGGAGTGAAGGTTACCGGAGAGAGGAAGGCGGGGGTGAAAAGAGTATTAAAATAATAATGAACGTCTGTAAGGCCCCAGCGAGATTTGAACTCGCGACCCCTGGTTTACAAGACCAGTGCTCTAACCCCTGAGCTATAGGGCCTGACGGGTAGCGCGCTCGATTCTTCCCTGAAAAGGAAGACTTTTATGCTGAGCTTTCGTTAACATATCTGAGTGCTGGAAACCAACAAAGCCCGAATATCATTTCAGTCTGTTTCCCTACTGTTGGAATTCAGTCTGCAGGTTCTTGCTGGGGATCGCGCAATATTGGGGTCAGTGACAGGACCAGCACTATTTTAAGATTAGAGAAGTCTACCCAACCCAACACAGTCTAACAAAATGAAAGACCTTTTTTTTTTTTTTTGCCCTCCCAGCAGCTGTTTATGAAAACTAAGCGAAACCCGGTACAGAGAAAGTTGCCTACCACAGTTCTCTGCCTTAAATTCCTTAGACAGAGGGACCTTTCTCACAGTTCAAGTCTCAGCGCCAGAACAGGCATTCATTAACTAGCTATTTAATTCATCCCTTTATTCATTAGACACTGAATTCTAATTCTGTGCAAGGCTCTGAAGTAGGAACAAGGCATCCAGATAGGGTCTTTACCTTGAAGTCATTGTCATGGTTTTGTGGAATAAAAGAACTTTAGCTTTCATGAAAGAGAACAAAAGTAGCTGTGCCAGGTGTGAGGGGACGGTGGACAGTGCCAAGATTTACAAATTTACAGCGTGAGCTATGATAGACACAGGCCTTCAGGAGAGGATGGGCTTGAGCGGCACTTTGAAGGGAGGTTAAGGCTTACACAAGTTTGAGGGGAGTGTGATCTCTGGTAGGAGAAAAGTTATGAGCAAAGTTTGAGAAAAAGACTGAAGCATTTAAGGGGCCAAGGCAGAGAGCACTGGCTGGGGCAGATAACTGCCCTCCTGAAAGTGAGAGAAGGTAAGAACACAGGTTAGTAGGAGACAGAGAGATTTCTGGAATGAAATTTTGTCCTTTTAAAAACTGAAAATGGAAATTCACCAAGCATAGATATACAGAATGAATTGAAGGAACGAGAAACTAGAGTCAAGGGAACACCAGAGATTGGCCATGGTGCAAACGCTCAAACATAAAGCTGCAAGAGGGCAACAGTTACGGACTGGAAAGGAAAAAAATGAATGGAGGAGACACAGCGAGGACAGATTCTGCTGAAGTTAGACATGAATAAAGAAGAAATAAGAGACAATAAAGAGGAAAGACCCAGGGAGGACTCTAAAATATTAAAGCTTGAAGAAACAAGAACATAGTTGCAAAGTAAAAAAAAGGCTAAAGGAGACATAGGTATCTGGAGAGGGCAGAGGGGTACGAGGATTTAGGTAGGCTGAATCTGGGGTGACTGTTTTTCCCAATGGTTAAGGTGTCAGATTCTTGGGTATGGGATTTCATAAATCTGTAGATTGTTGTCTTTCTTCAATTCTGGAAAATTCCCAGCCATGTTTCCAAACGTTGTTGCTCTATTTTTTTTCTCCATTTATAAAACTGAAATTAAACCTATATTAGACCTTCACACCCTGTCCTCCATTTCTTTTAACCTCTCTTCCACATTTTCTGTCTATTTGTCTTTCCATGTTGCATTCTGGATTACATGTTCTTACCCATAATCTATCAATTCTCCCTGCAGCTGTTAAATCTACCCACTGAGTCAATTATAATTATAAATTATAATTTTCAATTCTAGAAGTTCAATTTAATTCCTTTTTAAAACTACTAGGCCAATTTTTTTCTGGTTTTATTGAGATATAATTGACATGCATCACTGTATAAATTTAAGGTATACAGCATAATGGTTTGACTTACATATATTGTGAAATTATTACCACTTTAAATTTAGTTAGCATCCATGATCTCATATAGATATAATAAAAAGAGAAAGAAAAAGTTTTTCCTTATGATAAGAACACTTTGGATTTGCTCTCTTAATTATTTTCAAATATATCATGCAGCATTGTTAACAATTTTCATAGTAATCATGTTGTACATTACATGTACTTAAAAACTTAATTATCTAATAACTGGAAGCTTGTATTTCTTGACCATCTTTCTCCTATTTCCCCCTCCCAACACCCCTCACCTTTGATAACCGATCCCATTTTTCTATGAGTTTGGGTTTTATTTTAGATCTCACATATAAGTGAAATCTTACAGTATTAGTCTTTCTCTTTCTGACTTATTTTACATAGCATAATGCTCTCAAGGTCCATCTATGTTGTTGCAAATTGCAGGATTTCGTCTTTTCTATTGCTGAATAATATTCCATTGTATACACATACCACAACTTCTTTATCCATTTATCTTTATCCACTTAGGTTGTTTTCATGTCTTGGCTACTGTAAATAATAAATAATGCTGCTTGTGAACATGAGGTTGTAGATCATCTTTTTTTTTCCCCTCAAATTTAAATCATTTTGTATTTAAGCACTGATTTTACAAAACGTGGTATAAAGGTGAACTAAATTTACAACTTAATTTGTTCATGTAAATTGCCTTCAAAATACATTGCACCTAAGACATATATATATATATATATATATATATATATATATATATATATATATATATATATATATAAAGATTTTACATGCATTTTGGAAGAAATCACACAGAAACAGCTACTTTTTCAATAAACTTGGCCAGTTTCACATCTCTTTTGGTCAGTCCACCACTGTTATGTGAGGTGAGTGTTATCTGGACCTTGTTGTACACATTGAACCATTCTGGGTGATGATTCATCTTCTCTGCTTGTAGGGCAACTCATGACATAAAACAAAATGTCTGATTAAAATTTTTGAAGGAGAACTTTTTGTAGATGGCATCTCTTTCACTTAATTCCGACTATGGTGTTGCTTTAAGGTCAAGTATAACTTATTTCCTTTCCTCTGCTGTCAACCAATGGGCATCTGCTGACATGGCTGGGAGAGCTGGGGTCCAGCCCCGCAGAGCCACCAGCAAGCACCTTGTCACCTCCCACCCCCCACCCCACTCCTATGGCCCCAGAGCTGCCACCATGGCTGCATGCCAAGGGCTGCCCCTAGATAATCTTTTTGAGTTAATGTTTTCATTTCCTTTGGATATATTCCCAGAAGAGGGATTGCTAGATCATATGGTACTTCTATTTTTAATTTTTTGAGGATTCTCCATACTTGTTTTCCATAGTGGCTACACCAGTTTGCAATCCCACCAACAGGCCAAATTTTGTAATTTTCTATTCCTCGCAAATATTTGCCAGCTTATCTTTTATTTCTTTAAACATGGCAATTATAGCTATTTTAACATCTATAACTGATAATCTCAATGTTATTTTATCTGTTGTTTTAATTGATTCTTACTCATGTCACTTTGTTTCCTTGTGTAATTGGTCATCTTTGAATGTCTACTGCTCAATATCTTTGCAAAATTAGATGCAGAGAATTTTTGAGGCTAGGATGAAGCTCTCTTCCCAAAAAAAGAAATCTATATATTCCTTTTATTTTTCATAGGCACCTGGAGCACTATCAACCCAGAAGGACCCTAAAAAAAACGTTCATGACCAGACATTACTTGGGCTTCCAAAATGATGTAAATCCAAGATGCAAATCAGGAAGAAGGTAAACCTGTGGTCATAGCTTCTCAGGAAAAGTTGAAAGCTTATCCTTTGTATTATCCCTTGCTACACTCAGATGATTTCTGCTGCACTTCACAACAATTACCAGAAATGGGAGGATAGCGGTAGGTTTAGTTCTTGTTCATCTGTACTTTATAGGAATAGCTCTTTGGATTTTCAACTTAATGTTTGGGAAAGTGTCTTACTAGACTTTCTACCTTTGGTAGTTGCTGGTCATGACATCTGTCCCTCTTGTTTCTCCCACCCAAAGAGGCTGCCAAAACTATACCCCAGTTTTGCAGTAATTAGCAAATGTCTTCAGGTCTACAAAGGTCAATGCTCCCCTTACCTCTTGGATTCCATATTTTCCTTAGATTCTGGCCTATTAGTTGTTTATCAGTACCTTGATGCTTTTAAGGAGATATGGTAAAATTGTATCCAATATTTTTATCACTTTTCCTCCAGGAGGTTGGTCCAAATAATTAGCCCACAATTACTAGAAAGGAAATTGGAGTTGTAGTAGCTGTTATGGTTTGGGGTGATAATAATATGTCAATTGTTGGTTTATAGATTGTAACAAATGTATCACTCTGGTGTGGTATGTTAATCAATCATATTCTACCACATGGACTGAGAAGCAGAGAAAGCATTACTCCAGAAAGAGTGTAAGTGAGAGAATGCCAAGGCACATGAAAGAGGAAAGGTGATAGCCAGAAAGGGAGCCTAGATACTTTCCAAGTCCCTAGCTATGGCCCACTCCA
Source organism: Rhinolophus sinicus (assembly GCF_057876585.1). NCBI lineage: Eukaryota > Metazoa > Chordata > Mammalia > Chiroptera > Rhinolophidae > Rhinolophus > Rhinolophus sinicus. Next base: position 130,332,381 of record NC_142503.1, read on the forward strand.
GAGGGAGGCCTCACTGTATTCCACTATTGGAATCTATGAGACTTCCCTGAATCCTTACAGAAACCCCCCCCTTTTTATTTTAGCAAAAATTATTTTCAACTTAAAGACTCTTAACTAACATTGAAGATGCTTTCAGTATGTGCCTCTTTACCTTACTGCTTTTGTCTTCTAATATTTAAACTAACACTTATCAAATAACAGTTGAGGATGGGGCCCTCCTGATGAGATTGGAGCCCTTATAAGGAGAGACACCTGAGAGCTTGCTTTCTCTGTCTATGTCTCTGCCATGTGAGGACACAGTGAGAAAGTGTCTATCTGCAAGCTGGGAAGAAAGCTCTCACCAGACCCCACCATGTTGGCACCCTGCTGTTGGACTTCCAGCTCCCAAAACTGTGAGAAAATAAAGTTTTGTTGTTTAAGTCACCCAGTCAATGGTATTTTGTATGGCAGCCCAAACTGACTATGACAAAAAACTTAAATGCATATTACTAAGTGAAATCTGAAAAGGCTACATACTGTATGATTCCAACTATATGACATTCTGGACAAAGGAAAAACTATGGTCAAAGTAAAAAAAAATCCATGTTTGCCAGGGGTTAGGGGGAGACAGGGATGATACGCAAAGCACAGAAGTTTTTTTAGAGCAGTGAAACTATTCCATTTGATACAGTGGATATATGTCATTATATATTTGTGAAAATCCATAGAATGTGCAACACCAAGAGTGAACTTTAATATAAATTATGGTTTGGGGTGATAATAATGTGTCAATGTTGGTTCATCGATTGTAGCAAATGTACAAGTCTGGTGTGGAGTGTTGACGGTGAAAGAGGCTGGGGGTGGGGTGGGGGCAGGAGGTATATGGGAGTTCTGTACTTTTTACTCAATTTTGCCGTGAACCTAAAACTGCTCTAAAAAATAAATTCTATTTAAAGATCCCACAATATTTCTGAATTTATATGTACCTAATAATATAACTTGAAGATATAAAAAGCAAAAGTTGACAGAACTAAGAGGAGAAATCGAAAAATATATAATCATCATTGGATAGTTGAACAATCTTCTCTCTTAGTAAGTGATAAACAAGTAGTCAAAAAATCAGTAAAGACATCGAACATTGGACCAACACAGTAACCCAAATCTGGTATTAAGTGATAATTGGATGGGCTTCTAAAAAAAGACATTTGCATAAAGTTTACTATCCATCCTTTGATAGCTCAGTTGACAGAGTGGAGGACAGGAAGATGTATAATCCTGGTAGACATGCTCAGTCCTCTGATTAAGGCTCAAAGGAAAATACAGGTATCTTGCATAGTACTGTCAAGGGTGCAGACTTCACCTTGTCTAAGTCCATAAAATGGACATGATAAAAAATACACATGGACTTAGAAGATCAAGTGAGATAGACTGTAAATATAAACTGTGTTTATAATTTATTTGGTTTCTCTGAATACTGAGCACAGTTGTTACAGGATCAAAGCTGCCAGAGTCATGCAGAGGTCTATAGTAAGTCTCTGAAATTGGGAGACAAAGTATTCTACATTCGAGAGTCAAACAAGAAAGAAGCCAAAAAATAGTGGATGAGATTCCCTATTCTTGGGCTGACATCTTGCAGGTGCATTGTTCCTGGACCTCAGACTCCCAGGCTTCAAATCTCAAGTTCTTTCACAGATGAGAAAGATCCCTGGCAGCGAGGGTCCCAGTGAGCTCAGGTAGTTATTTTGGACACGTGCAGAGCTTTCCATGTGGCCCAGGAGAGGGTTAGGTTGCTAAAGCATTTCTCCTAGTTTCTCTGGAATACTCATTTATCATTGTGTCATGCCCAACATGGCCAGAGACCTCAGAAGATAGCATCATTTGATTCCATTTTTGTGTAGTTCATCTGAGACCTCTAGTGTTTATAGAGCTGGCGTCCTTGAGACGACTGTCTTATACATGTCCTATGGGTAGTAAAGTGGCCACTACAGTTTCCCAGTATTGGAAGGCCCATTTCCCTGTCCTTAACAGTAGGCTTCACTATTTTGCCAGGCTTTTCCTTCTCGTTTATAAATGAGGCCTCTTGTTTATTCCTAGTGCTATCACACTGAGCACAAATCTCTTCCCCGATACTACTCCCAAGAGGTCTGTAGGTCTTTGACTCCTCCAATTCTCTTTCCTCACTTCTATAAGAATTCCAAAATACAAAACTGATCTCTACTGCAGTGGTTCTCAAAGCATGATCCCTGGATTAGCAGCACCAGCATCACCTAGCAACCTACTAGAAATGAAACTTCTCAGGTACCAGGTTTACTAAGTCAGAAGTTCCAGGAGTTGACTCCAGCAATCTGTCTTTTTTATTAGAACAAGGCCTGCAGGTGATTGTGACGCGTGCTGGGTTGAGAACCACTGCTGCTTGAAACTTGGCATCTTTCTCTCCCGTAATCTCTCTCCATACCAGAAGGGAGCTCCAGCCCCAACATGCTTACACCGTGACCTTTGAAAATGCATTTCAATTCTTGTTCAGAGATCCCACAGATCTCAGAGTTAGCAATCTTCCTTCCCCGTCTGCTCCCTTCACTTTTAGGTTGAAACTTACGGGATTTCAGGAAGAGATCTGAGTCCACATTTCCTCCCTTTTTAAGGACACCAGTCATATTGGATTAGGGCCTACACTAAGGACCTCATTTTAACTTGATTACCTCTGTAAGGACCCTTTTTCCAAATAAGGTCACATTTTGAGGTACTGGGAATTAGAACTTCTATATATGTGTGTGTGTTTTTTTTTTGGGGGGGGGGAAACATTCCATCCATAAAAAGACCATAGAATTTTATGGGAGGCTTTTCTGAATATACCCTTTATGTGTCCTGAAAACCTCCAGTACCATCATGGGATTAATTTTCCCGTCTCTTGGGAAGCATAAGTGATTAAGAGACAATGACTATTGTCTACTTTAAAAAGTTAAGCCAGATCTGGGGGCTTCTTCCGTAATAGAGACTGTACATTTGCAAGAGAGGGTGAAACATAGAACATGAACATATACAACATCCCTGTTTAAAGCCTCTTTGTGGAAATTTGCCCCCAAATATTAATTTTATCAAATGAAGGATGTAATTGGATGTCACCAGAGAGCCACAATTTCTGCCCTTGGACGGCAGAAAACTGCCCCAAACATGCCCGAGCTTTTTGCTGAGACAGTCACCGGTTTTTCTCTGCAAGTCTAGGCAGTAGTTGTGAATTAAATCCTCTGCTCCTGCCACACACTAGCAAAAGAGACACATTTCCGCCTATGGGTGTTCTGTAATTTCCACCTCGTTGTAGTCAAAAGGAACAAGAGTTCCTTTTCACATAGGGACCGTGGAAAATCGAGTTTGGTGGACCCTAAGACAGAAGCTCTAACGTTTGAGGTGAGGCTCAGACTGACGTGTGGCTATTCTTTCCTGTGTCAAGAGGAGTGGGAGTGTGAATCTATTTTTCTCGCCCATTCTGGCCCTGCTTCCATGCTCCTGTCCCGAGTCCTGAAGGCTTGGGCCGCAGGAGAGGATGAGGAGCAGAAGCACACTGAGTTCTCAGGCATTAGAACACCAGCCTGTGCTCAGAATCTGGGCTCAGTCCCTAGGGAAGGGGGGGGGGGGCGGGCGGGGATCCCGTCATCTCCTTCCCCATTAGCCAGTAACAATAGCCGTCGCGTGGCGGACCGCGCGCCTAAGGCAGCGCAGGGGAAAGGGACCCCTCTCTGGGAGACGCCGAGATTTACGTTCCAAAGAAAAGCACCGGAGGCTTCCCAGCTGCATGCAGGAACCGATCCGACTTGAAAGGCACGCAGAACGGTGGGAGGAAGACGGCAGCCTCGGCTCAGGCCTAAGGAAGGAGCTGGCATGCTTTAGCGCTGACTGCCTGCACGTTAGGTCGCAGGGAGCAAAAGGCAGCTAGGAGACAAGAATTTTTCTTGGTTGTTTAACGCACAGCGTACGCCTTCAAGAGATGCGAAGACTCATCCCCCGGTTTCAGAACCGAAAAGTATCAAACTCAAAAATTAGCAAAGAACTGAAGTCCAGGGGCGAGGTGGAGCCAGGGAAAGCCAGCTTTGCTGTTCTTTATTGCACACCACAACCCTCAGCACTACCCCCAAGCAATCTGGAGCCTAACTCAGGGAGTTCACTGGTCCGTTGCATAAATAAATAAACCTTTGGGTGCTTACTGGGCTTCAGGCCGATGCTGACGCGATCCCGGCCTTTCCGAAGACAATACGGTCTAGATCCCAAGAGATTTGCTTCCTTCCGGAGCAGCCAGTTTGTTTTGAAGATCTCTCCTGGAGTGAGAAGAGCTGTTCAAGGTGGGAGCATGTAGGTTCCAGTCCTAGTGGAGCGGAAGAGAGAATAATTTACTTAGCATCCTTCGTTGATATTTAGAATCAGGGTTTAGAGTTGAAAATATAGAAGCCTGAAAATTTCGGGCAAAATGATATAATTGCTAATTATAGAGAAAAGCACTTTATAGTCTTGGTGGTGTGGCCAAGCGGTCTAAGGCGCTGGATTTAGGTTCCAGTCTCTTCGGAGGCGTGGGTTTGAATCCCTCCGCTGCCAGTGTCTTGTTTTTAACTAGATGATAACTGTTGATGTTATCACTCCGGTTATAAGTTCTGTAAATCCATGCAGGGGGTCCCCTAGTATCTGACTTTTTTGAACACTGACCTCTGGACTGGGGGGATGAGACCAGTGAATGAATGATTCACACATAACTTCCCGCAAGGCAGCTCACAGGTCAGTCTGATACTTGGACCACCAAAAGACCCACTTCTTCCGATCTACGTGTTCTGTTTGGAAGGGATCCCATAAGGTTTTGCCAAAGGGATGACATTTAACTGGGGCTTTCAAGTCGAGAGAGGAGAGGTAGAGAGTCTTGGAACCTTGAAAGTGCAGGGTGTGTCCTATAAAGTCAGGCACAGAGGCAGCAAGGAGTGAATGAGCCTTTGACTCATCATACCTTCCTAAGTAATCACTTGGAATGCTTTCCCAAGTATTCACTCAGAATACTTTTGTAAGTATTCACTCAGAAAAAAAAAAGTCCCACGCAGAGCTGAAGAAAATATTTGGTCAGTTGCACACAGCACCAGAAGTGTCCCTGTTGCTGTCTTTCAGAAGCTTACTGTGTTTCTCACAGGATGTTCTCTTATTTCTCCACCTGCTGCTGGTCTCCCCACTACAAGGGCACTCCCCCCACCCCCCACTGTCACCTACCCTCTCTTTTCATCTCTCTCTCCAGGCTCACCTCCAGCAAAGGAGATGGTTAATCAGGAAGTGAATCATCAAGGGAGGCAACTGCTCATCAACTCAGAGAACTGATTCAACTCCCAGACTTGAGCCAGCCAAGGAAGACCATTCTGACCCCCACCTAGCTGGCAAAGAGTCCTAGGATGGGTTCAAAGTCAGAATTTGATCTTAAAAAGGAACATTCTCAGTTTTTGACCCTTGAGGGCAGTGCCCTTTCGGCCTGGTGTGCATGGCCTTTGATACCTAGAGAGTACTTTGGGCTCCACTGTACCCAGGTTTGAATCCAAACATTGTCCTTTCCTCTGGTCTTTGAGAAGGAGTCACTGGTTAATTTTAGTAGGTGGTAATGGAACCTGACTGGCCTGTGGTCTAAAAGAGGCAAGAGTTAAGTTTGTTTATGTGGCTTGTTACTCTAGTCAACCTTGACGATAGTAACATTTTGTACTGGATAATTCTTTACTGTGAGCATCTGTTATGTGTTTTATAGGGTGTTTAGCGGCATTCCTGGCCTTTACCCACTAGATACCAGTAGTACTATACCAGCTGTGACAACCAAAAACATCTCCAGACATTGTCAAATGTCCCCTAGGAGAAAAGACTAAAGGTGCAACTATTATCTCCTGTGTGTACTTGTCTTTTCAGTCTCTTAACAGTGTCTTTTGAAAGGAAGAGATTCTTAATTTTGATGAAATATAATTAATCATGTTTTTCTTTTATAGGTCATGCTTTTGCTGTTGCATCGAAGAAATCTTTCCCCAACACAACTTGACAAAGATTAAATTCTAAATATTTTACAGTTTTGGTTTATGATCCATTTTGAGTTAATTTTTGTATACGGTGTGACAAACAGAGAGACCTAGAGGGACTAGGAAAGGGCCCTTTCTATATTTTTGGTTTCTCATTTTAATCTATGAACAACCTCACTTTATTCTGGTACACCATGCCTGGCACTCCACATGCAGTGGTTTGTGGTCTGGCGATGGCAACCAAGTAGTATTTGGTGACTGCCAAATACTGTACCCCACACTTTACCCCAATGTTTAAATACATTAACTCCACACTGAACTTTATTGGCTGCGATGCAGCAGGCATATGGAGAACAAGCTGCTGGCCCAAGCAGATTTTGAATTAACAGGCAGGACAAGTAAGATGTCCTTAAAAGAAATAGAATGGCTTATTGGAATATCCTCAGGCACTGGAGTTGGCTGCACTTGGGAAATGTGACAAAATATTGATGCTCCAATACAACCCATAGAGAGTCTGACGTCATTGGTCTAGGGTGCGGCCTCGACTTCAGAATTTTTGTAAGTTCCACACGTGATTCTAAAGAACAGCCAGGGTTGAGAACTACTGCTCTAGGGATATAATTCTTATTTTAGATGCGATGTGCCAAGTTAAAACCTGACTGAGCCCTAATTCTCTTTTGAAAAATGGTGTCAGCCATCAAATGAAAGTTATGTGTAAAGGAGGACAGACTCTTCTGTGATAGTAAAAATTGCCTGATGGGAGAGGGTAGCTGCAGGTATTGGAAGCCCAAGTCTGGCCTCTGTATAGCTGCAGGACTTTCTCCTATCACTTCTCACCAAAATGTTTTTCTTGGAAAAATGAGCATACTCGTATTGTGTCACTGGGCTAGGAGGAAGGCCTAGAGATGGTGTTCCTTCTGGGGCCTGGGCATAACTTTGCAGGGGTGTATTGATGGTTCTGCTCGGGGAGACACTGAGTTTGTCAGCAGGGAGCTTTAGTGCTGTCCTCTGTTCTTGACATTTCCCTGCAAAGTTCCAGAGCAACAAGAACAGACTCAGAGGGTCAATTTGCAACGTTGAGATGCCCTGGGAGACCCCTAACCCATCAAATTCAAATGATGTTATCATCTGCGCTCTCTCTGTCTCTGTCTCTCTCTCTCTCTCTCTCTCTCAACAGAAAGAAGACATCTCCAAATGTCTTAGGAACAGAGGGTAAAACCATGTGTGGGCTTTCACCTTCTCTGAAGAAATAATTTGGTGGAGCCTGTGTGCACCCTTTGCTATCTCAGTTGGTAAAAGGGAGGGCTGTAGAGTTCCATTGGCATCTTTAGTTTGTTGGTTAGATTCCAGCACTAAGTAGGTGCTCAATCATTTGCAAATCCTTAAAACTCTGTTATGAGTCATACTCCTTTGAAGCTAGGATTTTGTGGCCTTAACTAGTTTCAACCTTTGTTTATCTTCCTAAGAAATTTGTGGCACGTCTGAAAGGAAGCCAACCAACAAGAATAAAACAATCAACACATGTAAAAGGCAGGCAGCCCCAGTGTGTGATACAGATTTCATAGGCCCTGCCCCTCTGCTGAGTGACTGGGCTTCCCGCACATCCGTGGGGATTCGAAGGCTCAGGGTGACACAGAATTCAGCGATTGTGACTTTGTGATTCAGGAGTTGAGGTTTGTGGTCCTGTTTCCAAGAGGGTGGGTCAGAGAGGGCAGCATCTGGGCCTGAAGCTATCCAGCCAATCCTCGATCCTCGCCAGGTCAGGTGCAGGTCCTTGAAGCAGGAACAGCAGAAGGAAGGGATGAGGGTCATAAACTGGTACCCGAAAACTCCTGGTCTGTTACCCACAAGGCATTTCTCGATCATCTGGAAATGGCTGTTGAGTGGGACCTGTTTAATCAAAATCTCTGAATGGTGTGGACCGAGATATACAGATACAGATATCTTTAATTCCCCAGGTGATTGATTCTAAGGCTGTTTGGACTCTATTGACTTCAAGATTTTCAGAACTTCATAAGGGCAGGTGCAACAGCTACCCTCCCAGGTGGTTCCAAAAACTCGATTTCTCCACTTTGTCTTCTAAAATAAAATGCCTTGTTTGGTGTTTACATCTCCACTAAGAAGAAACAAATCCTAGTCAACTGATGTGCCCTCTGACATATCTGGTAGATCGGAAGACATTCTAGATCACCAGTTTGATTCCAGCTCGAAGGAGATGTTCAGGTTTTCTGTACATCAGTGGTACTCAACCATGGGTGATTTTACCTGCCCCTTTCCAAAGAGGAAAAAAATAGCAAGTTGTAAAGTACTGGGAACCATATTGGCTTAGGACTTTTCAATACCAACTCTGGAAGCTTGCAGACAAGGAAGAAAATGCTTCAAAATAGTGAAGGAAGATGTTTTCTAACAGAATTCTATAACCAGTCATATTATCAGTTAAGCAGTAGTGTAGAATGCATTTTCAGGCACTCTAAAAGATCTGAAAGGCTTCAGGTTTCAAAAATTACATTTTTTTTTTGGGGGGGGGTAAAAAATTACAAAAAGATTACCACAAAATTTATAAGGTCTCAAAAATTTACTTCCTACACATTCTCATGAAATTATTGGATGATCTAAACAAAGAGAAAGACAGAAAACAGGGATAGTACACTCTGATATAAGAGAGATGAAGAGAATTCCTGAAACTGTGGAGAAACAGGATTCTACCATGCATGAGGGCTTGTATCACTCAAGATGCTTTCTCTCATCATATTCTCTTAAACGTTAGGAAGAAAACTCATATTTAGAGAAAAAAATTACTTTGGACAACAAAATCAGACCCTAAAAATAAGTGAATGCTTTATATATTAAAAAGTTATATTCTGTCTTCATATTTGGAATCAAAAGGTCTATCCTGGGGTGAATTTTTTGGTATCTGTCCTGATGGTGTCCCTTCAACAGTGTCTCTATGTGAGGTTTGACCTCTTATTAAAAAAAATCTGACATAACACACTGTTTTCTTCTAGAGAGGTACTAGTGTCAGAAGCTCTAAGGAAGAAATGTAGAGAGTTCTGGACAATGCTAAAAAATGGTTAACTTTATTAAATAAAGATCGGTTCATTTGAAAAAATTTTTTAAACTATGTGAAAACATGGACAAAGAGCATGTAAATATCCTGTTACATAATGAAATCTTGTAGCTTAGTAAAGTTCTAATAGTATTTGAACTAAAAGAGGTGACTTGCCAGAGCAATTTCAAGAAAATACTGTCTGAATTTGTCTTTTGATTCGAAAATGAAGGGAAAGGAAGCCTACTTAGCAGATCTTTTTCATCACATGAGTCTGTTGAACTCTGTTGTACAGGATGTTGAAACGTTTCCATTGCTACTTGGGCTTGAGATTGAGTAAGACTATCATCGTTTATTTGAAACCACCTGGATGAACTGTAGAAAAAATTTAACTATTTTCTTTCCCTTTCTAAAAAAGTGATTGAATGAGGGACCCTTTCTCTGAATCTTCTGTTCAGTCTATGAATTTGACTTTGAGCCAATGTCAGATCGTACACACAAAATGAGATTTACTGATTTGCCCCTAGAAAAGTTTTGGATTTTTCCCATTTAGAGGAAATGCATCAATATTTTGTTGCACTTTTTGATTTCTTACATGTGTGAGCAAGCTTATTCTGCTTAAGTATAAGTATCAAGGACAAAAACCATCTCCTCCCAGTTGAAAATGAAATTTATGTATGCTTATCTCAAGTTTGACTCATAATTGAGTGTTTATGCAGCAAACTCAAGTACAGGCTTCACATTAAAAGGTAAATTTCATTAAAAAATTTTTTTTAATTAAAAAAGTTACATGTTGTAAAACCTAACACATGTATAGTAATTTTATAATTGTTAGAGATGTATTTAAACTTGATCATGTCATTCAGTAAGAAATTTTTTTTCAAAGTGTTGTATGAAATCATGTCAGTTAAAATGTATGAATCAAGGACTATGGAGTAGGTATCTCCTGTTTGTATTTTAGATTTGTATTGTATTTCTCTGTTCTTTTTAATTCAGTTCTATCTGCTATTTGTTTTCTCTTGGAAGCTCCCTTTATGTAAATATTTGGTAATGGTATTCTGTCTTGTTTTCCTATGTTGTTATATACTTCCCTTTTAAAACACGGAAAGGGAAGAAACGAAGAAAGAGAATAACTGTTCATTTGAAGGAATTTGTCATAATGAAAAAGATAGGCTTTTGCATTCAATGTATTATTTTGAATACCATTTCCTTAGTTTGAACTGTGATTCTCTGTGTTTGTTGGGGTGGGGTGGGGGTAAAAACACAGAGAATCCACTACTTTAGGATCAGAAAGCAGGTTGTTGCTGAGAGGGTTGAATTCCTGTTGGAGCTGGTAGCTCATTATTTACACTTCCTGGCTCTAAGTAGCCCACATGGTATTTGACATTCCCCAGTGGCTGGTTTGTTAATTTTGTGGAATTAGAGTTGTCATCTTCAGGGAAGTATTCTAACATTCATTAAATTTTACTGAAGAAATTGTGTATTCCTAAAAACTTAGAGTCTTTAAATAGATACCTGATTGTCACTACATATTTCTGAGGCTTTTTTAGTATGAAAAATTTCAAACATACTAAAAATAGAATAGTATAAGGAATCACAGTGTAAGCAATGCATAGTTCCATGAATTACCAATTCATGGCCAAGCTAATTTTATCTAAACCCCCACTCACTTTATTTTGAAGCAAACTGATACCATACCATTTTGCTGTAACTTGTTTTACTTACAAATTGATACTTAAATATTTTGATGTGATTTCTACCACAATAGGATTTTTACTGATGAGGAAAACTGAAGTCAAAGAGATATCAAACAATAATTAAAGCAGAAGTATAATTCAAGAATGTTACAATTCACTCATTCAACAGATTTGTCAAGCTAATAGTCACCTTAGTTTAAATATTTTCCTTCTGCTCCCTATGTACAGACAAAGTTTTCCAGGGTATCTTGTAAGCAAGAAACAAGGTGAAGAACAGCATAAGAAGGTCACAGGTAAATAAATAAGCATTTTGACATATATATATGTCTCACTGGAAAGATGCACAATAAAATAATGAAAATGGTTAATTAGGGAAGGAGATATGGTATGGATGAGGATGGGGGACTAGGACTTTTTAATCTATAACTTGTTATGTTTTTATTTTTGAGCCATGTGAGTATGTTTTATATTTTTAAAATAAATGCAATATATAAATGCAATATTTTCTTCTAACACATTCTATTTAATGCAAAAACTAGGATAGTCCTATGATCAAGTCCATTTGAAAGTATTATAAGCTGAATACCAAAACAATTGTCAATTGGATAATAAGCTATGTAATTTTAAAAAACTACCTGACTTTGATCTCATCTTTCTGCTGTAGCCTTAATCCTTATAGTTCAATTAAAAACTTAAAAACATTTTTTATTTTTTAAAATTATTTAAACTGCAAGCAAAAACAGTTCATCCATTTCTCCCACCACCTGTCTGTTCTCTGTATCTATGAACGACATTATTTATTTATTTAGATTCCACATATAAGAGAGATCATATGGTGTTTGTCTTTCTCTGACTTCTTTCACTTAGCATAATGCCCTCAAGTTTCATTCATGTTGCAAATGGTAGGATTTCATTCTTTTTTACATCTAAATAACATTTCATTGTATTTGTGTGTGTGTGTGTGCATATATATATATATATATACATATCTCACATTTTCTTTATCCATTCATCCATCAATGGACACAGGTTGTTTCCATATCTTGGCTCTTATAAATAATGCTGCAATGAACATGGGGGTGCATATATCTTTTTGAGCTAGGTTTTCATGTTTGTCAGGTAAATACCCAGCAGTGGAATTTCTGTGTCATATGGTGGTTCTATTCTTAGTTTTTTTGAGGAATCTCCATACCGTTTTCCACAGTGGCTGCACCAATTTATACTCCAACCAACAGTGCACAAGTGTTCCCTTTTCTCCACATCCTTGCCAACACTATTATTTCTAGTCTTTTTGATAATAGTCATTCTAACAGGCATGAGGTGATATCCCATTGTGGTTTTGACTTGCATTTCCCAGATGATTATTGATATAGAGCAAAACATTTTCATGCACCTCTTGGCCATCTGTATGTCTCATTTGGAAAAATGTTTATTCAGATCTTCTGCCCATTTAAAAAAAAATTTTATGGGGGAATATTGGGGAACAGTGTGTTTCTCCAAGTTGCTGTACCTCAATCCAGCTGTGGAGGGCGCAGCCCAGCTCCAAGTCCAGTTGCCGTTTTCAATCTTCAGTTGCAGGGGGCACAGCCCACCATACTATGTGGGAACTGAACTGGCAACCTTGCTGTTCAGAGCTTGTGCTCTAACCAACTGAGCCATCCGGCCGCCCCTCTTCTGCCCGTTTTTTAATCAGATGGTTTTCTTTTTGCTATTGAGTTGTATGAATTCTTTATATATTTTGGATTTTAGCCCCTTATCTGCTATAAGATTTGCAAATATTTGCAAAACCCATTCACTAGGTTGCTTTTTCATCTTGTTGATGGTTTCCTTTGCTGTACAGAAGCTTTACAGTTTGATGTAGTCCCACTTGTTGATTTTTGCTTTTGTTATTTTTGCTTTTGGTGTCAGATTCAAAAAATCACTACCAAGACCTATGTCGAGGAGCTTACCACCTACGTTTTCTCTAGGAGTTTTATGGTTTCAGGTCCTATGTTCAAGTTTTTAATCAATTTTGAATTAATTTTGTATGGTATAAGATAGTGGTCCTGTTTTATTCTTTTGCATGTGACTGTCCAATTTTCCCATTATATATTCTTGGCTCCTTTGTCATAAATTAATTGACCATACATGAGTGGATTTTTTTTCTGGGCTCTCCATTATGTTCCATTGATCTTTGTATCTGTTTTTATGCCAATATCATACTGTTTTAATTACTATAATTTTGAAATATAGTTTAAAATCAGGGAATGTAATGCCTCTGGCTTTAATCTTCTTTCTCAAGATTACTTTGGCTATTCAGGGTCTTTTACAGATTTTAGCATTGTTTGTTCTATTTCTGTGAAAAATGTCATTGGAATTTTGATAAGGATTGCATTGAATCTATATACTGCTTTGAGTAGTATGGCATTTTAACAATATTAGTTCTTCCAATCTGTAAGTATGGAATATCTTTTTATTTATTTGTGTGTTTAATTTCTTTCTTAAATATCTTATAGCTTTCAGTGTGCAGGCCGTTCACCTTCTTGGTTATATTTATTTCTAGGTATTTTATTCTTTTTGATGTAATTGTTAATGGGATTGTTTTCTTAATTTCTCTTTCTGAGAGTTAATTATTACTGCATAGAAACACATCTGATTTTTGTGTATTGATTTTTATCCTTCAGCTTTACTGAATTTATTACTTCTAAGAGTTGTTTAATGGAGTCTTTAGGGTTTTCTATATATAATATCATGTCATCCATAAATAATGACAGTTTTACTTCTTTCCAATTTGAAAAGGACTTTTATTTATTTTTTTGCTTAATTGCTCTGGCTAGGACTTCCAATGCTATGCTGAATAAAAGTGGTGAGAGTGAGCAGCCTAGTCTTTTTCCTGATATTAGATGAAAAGCTTTTCACCACTGAGTATGATGTTAGTTGTGGGTGTTTCATTTATGGCCTTTATTATGTTGAAGTACATTCCCTCTATCCCTGCTTTGTTGAGAGTTTTTGTCAAAAATGGGTGTTGAATTTTTGTCAAATGCCTTTTTTTTGCATCTACTGAGATGATCATATGATTTTTACCTTTCGTTTTGTTAATGCGATGTATCACATTGACTATTTACAGATTTTGAACCACCTTGCATTCCCTAGAACAAATCCCACTCAATCATGGTGCTTGATCCTTTTAATGTGTTGTCCAATTTTGTTGGCTAATCTTTTATTGAGGATTTTGCATCCACGTTCATGAGGGATATTGTTGGCCTATAATTTTTTTTTTCTTGTGGCCTCCTTGTCTGGTTTTGGTATCAGGGTAGTGCTGGCCTTGTAAAATTAGTTTGAAAGAGTTCCCTTCTCTTCAACTCTTTTGGAAGAGTTTGAGTATTAATTCTTTTTAGAATGTTTGGTAGAATTCACCAATGAAGCCACCTGGTCCTGGTTTTTTGTTTGTTCAGAGATTTTTGATTACTGATTTGATCTTCTTACTAGTAATTGGTCTGTTCAGATTTTCTATTTTATCACTATTCAGTTTTGGTAGGTTGTATGTTTCTAGAAATTTATCCATTCTTTCTATGTTGTCCAATTTGTTGGCATATAATTGCTCATGTTCATAGTAGTCTCATATGATCCTTTGTATTACTATGGTATCAGTTGTAACATCTCTTTGAGTTCTGATTTTATTTATTTGGGTCCTCTTTCTGGGTGAGTCTAGGTAAAAATTTGTCAATTTTGTTCATTTTTTCAAAGAACTAGCTCTTAGTTTTACTGATCTTTTTAATTGTTGTTTTGGTTTCTGTTTTTATTTATTTCTGCTCTAATCTTTGCTATTTCCTTTCTTCTACTGATTTTGGGCTTCATTTGTTATTTTTCTAGTTCCTTGAGGTGTAAAGTTAAGTTGTTTATTTGAAACTTTCTTGTCTTTTGAGATAGGCATTTACCGCTATGAATTTCCCTCTTTGAGCTGCTTTTGCTGCATTTTGCTTTAAAATTTAAAAAACATGTATGGCTCAAATGTGATTTACTAGCTCTTAGATCTTATGGTCTATCTTTTTGCTTAGATCTTTCTTTCCCACAGCTCAACAAACAAGAGCTTCAGTTTCTAGTTTAATTTTTTTCAGCTGAGCTCATCCAATTCTACCAGCTCCACTCCTTCCTCAGAATATAAAGTGATGGCACTTCTCATACCTCATCCATGCTTCATTTAGGTATTTTCTTTTCTCTAAAAAGGAGTATGGAATTCAGCCAAACTGAGTTCCAGGGGGACCTGTATACCGTTCCTCTCAGCTCAAGATTTAACTGGTGTTCATCTCACAAGAGCAGCTGCTCCTTAAGTTGGGGTTCAGAGAATTTTAGCTCACATAATTTATTAAGCACCTAATGTATGCCAGGTACTTGCTTTGTGCTGGATATGTAAAGATCAAAATATAATTTCTGCCTTAGGAGTGCAGAGTCTGGCAGGGAACACAGATGAAAATGCAGAGTTACAATACAATGGATTAAGTATTGAGACTGAGATCAACAGAATGTGCCACAGTTCAGGTCGGAGAATGGGAAGAGTGGTGGGATTGAGAGGGGTGGATAGGGGAAGTTACTCAGAAGAACTCATATGCACCAGAGTAAATAGAGTTTGAATAGGAGTTAGTCAAGTTTTTAGTCAGGGGCATATATGGAATACAAATGGAAAAATGTTAACATTGGTTCAGAATTCTAAATAAAGTTTTGAGTGTATGGTATAGTATATGCTATTACTAGAGGATAAAACACAAGGCTGGGAGAAGCAGAAGAAACTGGAGATAATGCAGGGAATCTTCTCCTATCTTGTCACACCCTTGGGGCTCCTATCACTTCCCAACCTAGAAGCCAGGGAAGGAATTCCCAATACCATTTTAAGTCTTCAGGGAGAAGATACTATGTCTGTGTTACTTGGGAAATAGACATTTCCTCTGAGTGCCATGTAGGAGAAAATTGGATGATGATTGTGGCCTTCCATAGCTGATTAAACTCGATTCTTTCTCTTATTCCCACTTTGTTGCCCCAGTACTTTTGCAGGGCTCTGGCTTGTGGTGGTTGACAGATAAAGGCAGAAACATTCCCAGTCATCCACTGTTGAATGAAGGTTCAGCCTCCTTTACAGATTTATCAGTCAATTTCCATTGAATCACAGATCTGCCTTGGTTCTTTTAAGAATTATTTTCTCTTTGTCTTTCTTACTCTCTTATGGTTTTATATCCTCACCATTTTTTCTAGCAGGCACTACTGCTAGCTGGGCTCCTGATATCTGGATCAACCAATCTCTGTTTTGGAGCATCTCCATTGGAAGCTCAAGTTATGCATGAAGGATCCTACCTTTCACTAGAGGGATTGGTTAGAAGCCAATGACTTCTTTAACCATATCCTTCCCTGCACTCTGGCTAATGCCAGGAACCAGGGAAGATGGGGTCTAAAACAGGAAAACTGAGAGTTTATACATAAAACACATCAGCAAAAAAAATGAAGACCTGGCTTTGAATGGAACATTTTTTTAACCATTTAGAGATGAAAAGAACTGTAGGTAAATGCATTATGTCTTTTCATAGATAGATGAATGGTTTAACGCCTTCCTATTCAGCCCTTGCCTTTCAGCCTCATGTTGTTCTTATAGTGACATAGCTTGCAGCATAGTGAGATTATTGTCCTGCACTGGAAGTGTGCCTGTTCAAGCCTAAGGCAGTGATCACATTGCTGAAGACACTCTTTCTAAGGGAAGAGAAAGATGGACCCTGATGGTTGACTTGACCATGACCTGAGGAAGGGGCAGCATGATACAGCCTCCTTAGAATCAGAAAGCCCCTTTGTTTACAAGGCAGAACAGGAGCATCTGAGGAATTATCCCTGGAAGAAAAGCACAAAAGAAGCAGATTATCCCATTGCTGCCTGTTTTCCTGGTCCTCATTGAATGGAAATCATATTCTTCATAAACTCATTTCTCTGATATTTTTGCCCCACTTGGATGCACAGTGATACAGTTATTATAATAATGAAGTATCACCATTTAAGATCTGAGAATAGGAGATGTGAAGATGGAGGCTCTTGGCATTTTCATACCTAAATTTTAACTACCCTTTGTGGAAAATCTATACCAGTTCCAAATTCAATTAGATGAGAACTTCAGATCTTTCAAATCTTAAGAGGATTTGTGATTGGAGAAAGTGGGGATATGTGTGCCATATCATGATTAAATAGGTTTCAGGATTGTTCTGGGGAAGACCTGTCCTCACCAAAATTATGTTCATTTTGTTGCACAGGAAGTGAAGGTAATGGCTCCTGCTGGGAACCAGAGCGGTGCTGTGACAGAGTTCATCCTGGCAGGTGTCCCGAATCTCAACAGCACAAAAGCAGAACTGTTTTCTATCTTCCTTCTTGTCTATCTGGTGACTCTAACAGGCAACATGTTGATTGTTGGGGTGGTAGGAGCTGATACTCGCCTGCAGACTCCCATGTACTTCTTTCTGGGTAACCTGTCCTGCTTAGAGATCTTACTCACTTCCATCATCATTCCCAAGATGCTGAGCAATTTCCTCTCAAGGCAACACACTATTTCCTTTGCTGCATGTATTACCCAATTCTATTTCTACTTCTTTCTTGGGGCCTCTGAGTTCTTGCTTTTGGCCATCATGTCTGTGGATCGCTACCTGGCCATCTGTCACCCTCTGCACTACCCCTTGCTCATGAATGGTACTGTGTGCTTTCAAGTGGCCTTGGCTTGCTGGCTCGGGGGCCTTCTCTCAGTGCTTGGCCCCACAGTGGCTGTGTCCTTGCTTCCTTTCTGTGAACAGGATGCTGTGGTGCAGCACTTCTTCTGTGACAGTGGCCCACTGCTCCGCCTGGCATGCACCAACACCAAGAAACTGGAGGAAACTGACTTTATCTTGGCTTCTCTTGTCATTGTGTCCTCACTTATGATTACTGCTGTGTCCTATGGTCACATCGTCCTGGCTGTCCTGCGCATCCCCTCTGCTTCAGGCCGTCAGAAAGCCTTCTCGACCTGTACCTCCCACTTGATGGTGGTGACCCTCTTCTATGGAAGTGCCATTTTTCTCTATGTGCGGCCATCACAGAGTGACTCTGTGGACACTAACTGGGCAGTGACAGTGGTAACGACATTTGTGACACCACTGCTGAATCCATTCATCTATGCCTTGCGCAATGAGCAAGTCAAGGAAGCTTTGAAGGATCTGCTAAGGAAGGTGGTAGCAGGCTTTTGGGGGGATTTTTCACTTGCTAAGAGTTTCAACAAGAAAACAATGAGGTGAAAGTGGATGGATGTAATAACTACTCAACTCCAAGTTTTCTCTATTGTCACTCTCTTTCTTATTGTCATCATGGACATCACCAAATGACTGAGTTCTGGAACTACTACAGAACTGGAGTCATCAAGTCTATCCTTCTCTTTCAGGCAAAATTCCTTTATTTTATCTCATACATAGATCCATATTATTATTGATATATCATAATCAATGCCATCATTACATCATAAGACCCTCCAACCTGTGAGGTCTTAACCTAAAAGTCCATGGTCACTGGGGAGTCTGAGGATGGACTTCAGAAAACTTATAAGCTGCATTGGTATGTGAATTTATGTGTTTGAGGTTATATGTATTTGTCTGGGAAGGGAATCTATAGCTCTAATCCAATTCTCAGAGGGATCTATATGTGACCTTCACCGCAAGTTAAAAATGACTAAAATTCTCAGTAGAGTCTTCCAATTGTTCATGAAAATCAAGAATTAAAAAAAAAAATCCTTATAGGGCCAGCCTGGTGGCTCAGGTGGTTGGAGCTCTGTGCTCCTAACTCTGAAGGCTGCTGGTTTGGTTCCCACATGGGCCAGTGGGCTCTCAATTACATGGTTGCTGGTTTAGCTCCTCGACTCCCGCAAGGGATGGTGGGCTGTGCCCCCTGCAACTAAGATTGAACACAGCACCTTGAGCTGAGCTCCCGGATGGCTCAGTTGGTTGGAGCGGGACCTCTCAACCACAAGGTTGCCTGTTCGACTCCCGCAAGGGATGATGGGATGTGCCCCCTGCATGGGATGTGCCCCCTGCAACTAACAACGTCAGCTGGACGTGGAGCTGAGCTGTGCCCTCCACAACTAAGATTGAAAAGACAACTTGACTTGGAAGAAGACCTGGATGGAAGTACACATTGTTCCTCAATAAAGTCCTGTTCCCTTTCCCCAATAAAAAAAAATATATCTAAAAAAAACCTTATAATAAAAAATGAATAAAAACAAAACCTAGAAATTATCTGGATATTTTTGTATATATTTTCTCCAAAAAAATGCATTTACTGCCAGGTGGGAAAAAGGTAAAACAAATATTAATAAGTGACTTATTCACTTCTCCACAGAAATCCAAGGTGCCTTTGGAAAAGCAGATCAAAGAGAAATTTCATGAATAGTAGCATTTAATGTGTTTTTCTAATTTGCACTTTATTACAAAGATGAATTAAAGACATCTCTACTCGTTTGTCACTGGATTGTTTTCCTTTCATTTGTCCATATTTTTACAGTCTTATATATCTGTTGTCGTTAATCTTTTTTTGTTTTTGATAAAATTGGGCTTGGGATGAAGACTTGTAATATCAAAGAGCTAAGCATTACAGATGTCTGAAATAATTCAAGATCTGACAATACAAAAAAAGTATAGGGGAGTTCTGTGCCCCCTAACATTCCCTGGTTGATGAAGATGAACTGGTGGTTCTCAGCCCCAAGAATTAACAAAATTACTTATTAGAAATGTCAGCAGCAAGACAGTGGGATGGCTCAGTTGGTTACAGCGTGGGGCTCTTAACAAGGTTGCCGGTTTGATTCCCACATGGGCCAGTGAACTGTGCCCCCCACAACTAGATTGAAAAGCAACGACAACGTGATCACGTCCCAATTCCTGCCACTAAATATGCCTGCTGAATCTTCAGCCAGATGCTCTCTTTTTGGTTCCCAATGGTCATGATTTTCTTTAAGGTCAAAAGAGCTTATTTTGGGTTTTGAAACCCTCACCCCACTACTACGTAAGATCATCCTAAACTTATTTCTGCTTTTCAGAACTAGTTTTCCTTCTTTCACCTTCCTTCTCAAAACACAAGATATTTATTCCCCCTTTAATTTGCTCCTCTGTGCCTTTGTTCAAGTGCTGCCAAGTTGTCCCGGTCTTGATTGTAGAGCCCAGCCAGTATTTCTGCTTCTACCATGGTAATAGAAGGAGGAATGGCACCGCTTTCATCTGCAGTGGTGATAAAAGACCTTAAGAGTCAGAACATATGTAGGCCAACGAGCTCACTCTTGGTAACCCAACACACCCTTGCCCAGGTTTCAAGGCAGAGAAAGAAAGGATCCATTAAATAATTCTGGAGCTACCCAATGACCTCAGAGCCAAACATATGTACTGACCAAATCCTGCCCCTCACAGGCAAGCTCCTAAAAAAGAATGATTTGCTATGTTCCACACCTTCCCCTTATTCTCCAACCCACGATCGTCTTCCCTAAATTTTCTGCTTTAAATGCTGGTAATGATTGTCAATAATGCCTGAGTAACCAAATCAGGGCCTATCCAGGCTAGGTATATCACCTTTCTGATGGAACAACCAGCCTGGAAGTCAGGTCATCCTGGCAGATTCTACCCTCTCTTCCCTTCCTCCAACCACCAATCACAAAGCTTTTCTTGCCGGCCACATAACTTTTCCAAGAGAGGAACCTCCAAAAGGAGGAATATGATTGGGTCAGACAAATTCTGTCAAAGACTCCCCGTGTACAAGTAGTTTAGGAAGATAAGCAAGTTTCAAGGCCTTATCCCAGCAGTTCATAAGTTTGGGCAACCTCTATTATACAAACCGGAATCAACCACGCTCTATGGTTACAGGTAGACACTTCATACTACAGCTGGCTGTTTTTTCCAGGTGAATAATGAAAGAGCACTAAAGTGGATTCTTAGAGCTACCCTAAGACCTCAGAACCAAATCTCAGAGTCTAGTGGATTCTTGCCAGAAATGGCAAGACGATTGTCACTATGCTATATTGCGTTTTGGAAAATAATGCCTGGAAATAATTCAATTGCGCTCTCTTTGGAAGGAATGAATGTCCACCGTTTGAGCCCGAGGGTTCCCAGAACCCAAACTTCACATTAGAAAGACTGGTACAGCATTTGCGACGGTGGGGTAGACGGACCAGGGCCTCATAAAGAGAGTTCTGTCCCTGCATTGCGACCCCAACACACTCCAGGTACCACTGTTTTCCCTGTGAAATGCCCTACTGAGAAGTGCACTTGTATTTTCTGCGGGAAGTGCTAGGGTAAGAACTACTGGAACAAGCTTTTCTTTTTTTTCTTTTCTTTTCTTTTTTTTTTTGAGCATATATTTGCATGCTACACCCTTAAAGTACGTGTTCCTGTTTGCGATATAGTCATTTGGGCTTGTGCCAGTCAAAGGCTGCCGGATTATTTGACCTGATAACATCACTTTGATTAAGAATAGTTCTACAGTGTAACTTTCCCTCTAAGTTTCGATTAAAATGACGTTACAGTAGGGTGTTCTCCAACGCTCTGCCACATCTTTTCTTCCATTTTATCATTGTTTCAGCATTGCTTTATATGTTGCATATGCAATTATCCAGGTTTTACATCTTAGGAACTGTACAACAGAGATAGGGGGAGGGGTGAAGGGCACAGGCTTTCTTGTACACCGTTAGGAAAACACTTCGCGATGAGCTTTTCTTTGTACGCCCTAGAAAATGTCAAATTTCAGTTTTCATTGTAAACTCAAACTTCTTCGCCAAATATTCAGAGCAGAAGGATTACCGTCTGAAGCCTGCAAGATGCCTCCCTGGGTTTGCAGAGCCTGAAATCGCGTTTGCAGCCCCGGAGCGGCCCCAGCGAGAGATATTCGAGGGGAACCCAGAATATCTGCGGTGTCGGGTAAAGAGGCGGTTTGGGAACCGGCGACTGGGATTCGAGTTCCCTCGGGAAGCTGCCGGCGAGGGACCGCATACCCAGAGTCCCAACCTTAGCGTTCAGTAAGGCCTTGCGGGGAGGTGGAGTTCAACAGCCGGCGCCCGCAGCTGTGTCCGGGTGGCGGCGCCCAGTCCCCCATGGGCCGGAGGGTGGCGGGAGGGTGAGAAGGGCGGGTGCGCGGGGTCCCCGGAATAAGTTATTATTCACAATAAAAGCCTGTCAGAGCTGCACTAAGAGCCCCGATCTCCAACGAAGCCTTTGGCCCACAGTAGCATCTTCGTTGTCCCTGAGTGGGACAGAAGAAGCCAACTTACAGCCTGGGTGGACCTAGGCTTGGTGGTGGCGTTGGCTTCGTTTGGCTTTTATAGAAAGAGGGGCTCCTCCCGGATTTGAACCCTGGATCTCTCTCACCTAAAGCAAAATAAAACCATACCACTAGATCAACCAGCTAGCCACCAACACAATTCCTCTCTTTTAAATGTATGGCTGTTGAATGTATGGCTGAATTTCATGGACTAGGCGCCAGACTCCTGGGCAGGCTGAGACCCGAGGAGAGAAAAGGGGAAGAGGAGCTCTCCCTTTCCAACCCTTCTATGTGTGACCACTTTCTATTTGTTCTGGACTTAAGGTTGAACATATAGAAGAGTCCAGGGGTCCAGACAGAGAAAGCTGCTGCTCGGACTCCCAGTTATTAGGAAAGTGTGTTAAAGGACCGAGGAAAGGGTCAGTCCCCTTCTAGTCAGCTTCTGCTTCAGGAAATCTGGAGGAATCTCAGGCTCAGATTGGCTGTGACTGAGCCCGACTGTGCTGAAAGGGCAGGGGGTGGAGGTGGAGGGAAGCCTGGATGCCTTCACGCCCTTCAAGTTCTGAGTGTTCCAGGGGTACATCCTGTGCTTGGAGAAAGCGGCCTCCCTTTAAAAACAAAACAAAATAACAAAACACAACCCCAGTCTTAGTCTGCAACAGCTGTAGCACTTTTATGGGTCCAAGCAGATTGGTGACAATGACACTAATGACATGTCTTGCATCCTTCACTTCTGTAAGACACCCATACCCTACCCCCACCTTACCCTAGGGCTCCACTCGTGGCCCTGGTGTTGCCTGAGCTGGGGTCTGAGGCTGACAAGCATGTACTGAGGGCACTAGTCTTTCAGCGACTTACATTCCAGTTTGGTCCTGATCAGGAACGTTTCTTTCTCATATATAAGGAGGTACTTTTTTTCAAAACAAATTTCTTTTAATTATTTGTTAAATTTTGTTTGGACATATATACTATTTAACTGAAATTTTAAAAATATAGGTGATTCAAAATTAAACAGCAGCCTGTTATTTGATCCTGTAGTTCAGGGGTTACCGCATTGGCCCCAGAAAGCAGCTATTGCGAGTTCAAATCTCACTTGTAACCTGAGGAGAGTGCCTCAGTTTCCCCTAGGCTTACAAAGAAAGCAGTGTGCTATATTTTGGTCCATGCGTTGAAGCAGTCTTGAAGAAAAGAAACACTGTGTGATCTTTCCGGGAAAATCAGGTCCTGGAGCTTTGGGACGAACGACCTTAGAATCGGGGCTCCTATAATCCCGGAAAAGAAAGTAGGTGTTTTTGCCTTTCAGTAAATAGGGGAGAAACTAGATTTCTCAGATCTCTGCGACAGGACTCCGAGATTTGGGGGAGTCCAGGGACCTCTGCGGAAGAGATCAAATTAGCCGCGGCTCACTGGTAGTCATGACCTCCCACCCCCACACCTGGCAGACGCCAGAGCTCGGAGTCCAGAGCGCTTTCCTGCTTTGCCGCCTGCCTGGTGCCTCAGGTTCTACTGCGCTCCTGGAGCGAGAACTGGATGATCTTCCTCTGGGGGAGCGTAGTCCAGAAGCTACGCAGATACGACCCAAACCGGGTATTTTCTGCTCTGAGATTTCGTCCTCAATTCCTCAGACTCAGACTCTCCGGAGCCTGGGGCACAGGACGATTTACTATAATTTCGACAATTCTTAAGTTCCAATCGGAGTTCAAGCCTCAAACACAAAGAAGTCAAGCCCTGAGTAGCTGTTATTATATACACAAAAATCTCTACTAAGCCTCACAGGTCGTACCCTTCGATAGCTCAGCTGGTAGAGCGGAGGACTGTAGAGTATAATTGACTACTGGTATCCTTAGGTCGCTGGTTCGATTCCGGCTCGAAGGAAGTACTTGGGATTTTGCTATTGTCCCCTACCTACTCAATTTCCAGAAGGCTTTATCCAACTAACCCAACGACTGTGAAACATTTCTTTTAATTCTGTGCTCAGGCAATGACAGAACAGATTTTTGCCGACCATAAACTTGATTTTACGTGTCCTGTTTGTGATTATACAAATGTGGTTTTGTTTACTCAGATGTGAATTGATGGCTTTCATTTTAGATTTGAATGTTGACTCCTAATCTTTAAGACCAGCTAGCGCTGACTGAATATTGGGTAACACCCCTCAACCCCTCCTCCTTCCATAGACTTTTTCATTATCTTGAATAATTCATACTGGGCAATTCAGGGTTTAAAGAGAAACACTGTAGAAAGGCCAGCCTTTGGAAACAATACAGGGAGTAAACAATGCAAAAGACCAAATATACATATGGAAATGTTCCTTCATTAATAAGAAGAAATACACATTAAAACAAGGAGAAATTGATAAATGATAAAAATGTTAATGTTTAATACTGGCAAGAATACAATGAGGACATTCTTGTAGAATGTCACTACTTTTTGGAGGACAGTTGGGCATTAAAAATCAGGAAACTTAAAAATACATTGTGTTTGATTAAGTAGTCTATTTCTATTTTTAGAAATTTATTATTCATATATGAAAAAAGAAGATGTGGCAAAAAATGTTTATCTGTGGTGATTTGTATTCTTCATACTTTTATGCATTTTTTCAAAATATGCTATGTGTATGCTTTACATTAAAGAAATAACAGTGTTTTAACCTTACAAAATAAAGTTTAAAAAAACCCTGTGTCACTATGGAAGACATTTTGGCAGTTTCTTACAAAACTAAACATACTGTTACCATATAATTCAAGAATCATGTTCCTAGGTCCTTACCCAAATAAGTTGAAAATGTATGTCCACATAAAAACCTGCCCATTAATGTTTATAGCAGCTTTATATATAATTGCCAAAATTTGAAAGCAATAAAGATGCCCTTCAATAGGTGAATAGAAAAAAAAAATGTAGTGCATCCATACAGTGCAATATTATTCAGCACTAAGAAGAGATACCAAGTTATGAAATGATATGGAGGAACTTGCATTGCATATTCCTAAGTGAAAGAAGCCAATTGAAAAAAGCTACATACTGTATGATTCTAAATATATGATATTCTAGAAAAGGCAAACGTATGGAGACAGTAATAAGATCAGTGGTTGGAGTGGGTATGGAGTAAAGGGGAGGGAGGCGATGCATTGGTGAAACACAAAGGAATTTTAGGGCAGTGAAACTATTCTGTATGATACTATAATGATGGATGCGAGGTCTGACAATTAAGTTCGCGAACTGGTTGCAATGATGTTGCTAATCTTTTTTGATATCAGAGGGATTGTTCATTATGAATTTGTACCAACTGGACAAACAGTTAATCAAGTTTACTCTTTGGAAGTGCTGAAAAGGCTGCCTGAAAAAGTTAAACGACCTGAACTTTCCGTCAACAGTTCATGGCCCTTGCAGACAATGCACCTGCTCACACAGCACTGTCTGTGAGGGAGTTTTTAGTCAGTAAACAAAAAACTGTATTGGAACACCCTCCCTACTCACCTGATCTGGCCCCTAATGACTTCTTTCTTTACCCAAAGGTGAAGGAAATATTGAAAGGAAGACATTTTGATGACATTCAGGACATCAAGGGTAATATGATGACAGCTCTGATGGCCATTCCAGAAAATGAGTTTCAAAATTGCTCTGAAGGGTGGACTAGGCTCTGGCATTGGTGCATAGCTTCCCAAGGGGAGTATTGCGAAGGTGACCTTAGTGATAGTCAACAATGAGGTATGTAGCACTTTTCCTAGGATGAGTTCGTGAACTTAATGTCTGACTTTCATATATGTCTTTATATGTTTATCAAAATCCTTAGAATGTACAACACAAAGAGTAAGCCCTAATGTAAACTATGGACTTTGGTTGATAATGATTTATCATTATCCCTAGTATAGTGTTGATTCATTGATTGTAATAAATGTATGACCCTAGTACAGATGTTAATGGTAGAAAGGTTGTGGGGTGGGGAAGGAGGGTATGTAGGACCTCTGTACATTCCACTCAGTTTTGCTGTAAACCTAAAACTAGTTGTCTTAGTTTAGGCTGCTATAACAAAAATACCATAGACTGGGTGGCTTAAACCAAACATTTATTTCTCACAGATATGGAAGCTGGAAGGTCCAAAATCAAGGTGCCAGCATATTCAGTGTCTGATGAGAGCCCACTTCCTGGACAGCCAGGAAGTGGCTTCTCTCTGTATTCTCACATGGCACAGAGAGAAATCTCTCATCTCTCTTTTTATAAGGGCAGTAATACCATTCATGAGGGCTCCACCCTTATTACCTCCCAAAGGCCCCACCTCTAAACATTATCACTTTGGGGATTAAGGCTTCAACATATGAATCTTTGGTGGGGGGGGGGGAGGGTACATTAAAACTGAGTCCACAGTCCTGCTCTGAAACAAGGTCTATTAATTAAAAAACAAACAAACAGTGACTTAGTAATTCACAGTTTAGTTGAAGGAACAAAATAGATAATGCTGTATTGATATATCGATTGTATTAGTGAACATTTACAAAACAATATGGGAGCACATTCAGGACAATGAAAAGGAGTGATCAGAATGGAGGGAAAGGGACTAACCAAGGAGAGCTTTCTTAAGTTGACTTTTAAGCTAGAATTTGACAGAAATATTGATTGAGTGAGGGTGCTTTTAGGTATGTATGTATGGTGAAATGACAAAAAAAAGCTAACAAAAGTGACAGGTGTATCAGGAGGGGCGGCAGGATGAGTGCTAGAAAAGAGGGGGGGAGGAGGTATGGCAGGTGTGGCAGCGTGTGGCTGAAGGAGTGGCAGAGGATGTCCAGAGAAATTAGAGGAGTGGCAAGTGGATAGAAGGAAGGATGGGGTTCAGTTTGGTGGCAGCAGAGGTGATGGGAGCAGAAAAGGGATAGGGGCTGGTGTGAGTGAATGGTGATAGAAGCAAGCCTCTTTCCATCAACAAGGAGATGGAATTGACTGGAACTAAGGGCCTATGAAGGTGCTACAGGTGAAAGAGGCAAAGGAGTAAAACAATGCAAATGAAAACCCTCCAAGGTGGAGCTCTAGCAAACCTGGGAAATGCTAGTGTCATTGGTGAATGTAGAGAATGCTGGGAAATGGTCTGATTGGGGCGGAGCTAAGTAGGAGATGAGTGGGAGGGGATTTCAGGCTAACTCTCTTTTGGTTGGGCACGATGACCCAGCTGGAGACATTCTCTAGGTAGCTGAAAATATACAACTAGAGAGATCAGGTTTCTGGGAGTCATTAGAGGGAGATGAACAGAAGTATAAAAATTAAATGACTCTTGGGATAATGCACGGAATTAAATTTCAGGAACAAGGAAAAACAAACATTGAAGGAGACAGAACAATTGCCCTGTAAAGAAAAAGACAGTGTATGGTAATACAAAATGGGAATTTATAGAAATGTCAGCAAGTCCAATTTATCCACAGGTATAGAGGCTTTTCCCCCCTACAAAGCACTGGTAGCAAAGCAAGCCTGATTTCTCAATTTCTGAGAAAAATATGACCTCTTTTGTGAAGACCTCCAGGGCCCAAAATATTTCTTGGTGAGAAGTGAGTGAAAAGGAAGGGAACTAGTCTGGAGGAGTCATCAAAGTGAAATGGGAGGCGGCCTGGGAGAACATGGAAGAGAATTTTGAATGAGGGGTAAAGACATTAAAAGGAAAGTGGAATAAAAAAATGACATGAAAAAACCCAAGACCTTGGTTCCTGCACAGTCTTAGTTCTCTGCTCTTTTTCTTTCATTCATTCCTCATGGCACTGCAGGTAAATTCTCTGTCTTCTTGAGGGAGCTGCCCAGCCAAATCCATTAACACTACTGTAGGTAACAGTAGACTGAAAAGTGCAATGGGACAAGCCTTCGGAGAGCACAGAGTACACCACTAAACAGACCTGGAGTGTATCCCCTCCTCTTTCCTGCACTGAGTTAGATATGCACAGGCATTGCAATTGGGTGGTTCAGAGAACTGGACAGTCTCCAAGACAAGTAGATTCAATTGGAAGGAACAGGAGAGTGGCTAAACCAACAAAATCCACAGCACACTTTTCTGGGCCTAACGAACGGAGTCAGCCAAGAATGAACTTGGAAGTGTTTGGAATCACACACCCACCTGCAAAGTCAAATTTAAAATAACTGTCTACCAACCTCCTCTGCCCCCTTTCCACCTGAGGCAATACTGCCTGTGAGAGCTTGATGCCTGGTAAGTACTGGCTTCATTCATTCATTCATTCATTCATTCATTCATTCATTCATTCATTCATTCATTCTATTCAACTACAAAAGTAAGGTAATTGAAACCCAAATCGGGTCTGCGCAGTTCTTTCTCTAGTTCCAGTGCTGACGGTAGGCTAATAGGGGCAGCGGGGCACTTTCTGGGAAGTCTTCTGGACCGGATGATGCCTAAACCAGGTCAAGGGAACGATTCAACGTGAGCATGGATTTTTAGAAGGGGAGAACGAGGAGTATTCTCCATTGCGCCAACACAAAAGCCAGGCAAAAGCTCGACATAAGTAAAGTCGGGTGCAAATAGTAAATGGCAAGGAGGGGGCTATCAGGAGAGGAGCAGGAGGATTTTAACCAGAAAACCAATGTGACTTGATTTACAAGTAGGGAATTCCAAGAGGAACTGAGAAGCCCAGTGACCAGGAAAGAGGATTTCTAGGGTACATGCACACCCTAAAACTCCTGGCTTAATCAGAAATGTAATGCTTCGGACTTGTACCTAGAGTAAAACACATTGCTGGCGGTGGGTGGGATCCAGAGAGAGCGCCTAAATCCAGCGCCTTAGATCGCTTGGCCACATTACACAAAATGCAGACGCATTTTATATTTGAGCTATTTTCCTCAGCGGTCCCCAGTAGCGTTTCCATTCATTCCTAGGAATCTGAGCAAATCCGGGGAGAGGAGGAATCATCGCATTCTCACCCGCCTGAGAAGTGAGCTAGAAGGCAGTCAACAGCTTTGAAAGACTTCTACCTGTTTTTTAACCCAGGCAATTAGAGTCAGAAAGAAAAATAAATAATCCCACTAGCGATTTATTGCAAAGGCTTACAGAAGACTGAATCAGGAGTTCCTTGCTGTTGGGTCGTTGATTTGCGGCTGTGAATCTCACTCCGAGTGCGAATGGGGCGGAATTCAGATTCAGTATGCGGCACCCTTTCCTTCACAAATGTGACAGATCTGGCAAACCTGTCATCGTGTTCAAGGACTCTACCGGGTCTCCCCCTCCAGCAGGTTCAGTCAGAACGGGGAGGTTAGATTTAATTGCTAGCCTTCTTGGTGAGTAACTGAGAAAGAAGTCCTGTAGGGTAGACGGACGCACACCTGAGCCATTTCCCTTACGTAGGGACCAAAGTGATTCTCTGGGGTGTTGAATTCCAAGAGCGTCCTCAGCCCACAAAACCGTGGGTCCCCCGCTTCCCTTGTGTCCCAGCGCCACTAGCTCCATTCAGTTTCTTTCGAAGGGAGTAGAGGGAAAGCTAGGGAAAAGTTTCAGAAGAGATACCCGGGGTTTCCAGCACCCAAAGTAGTATCTCGTACCTGTCCACGAACGCTACTCGGCGCAAAACCCTGGGTGATGTTATATCTATAGTCTTTTTTACTGCTCCTGATTGGCCATTTCTGGGTCTCTGCCGCCAGAAATTCTCCTAGCAGTCGAATTAAAGTTTACTAACTTACGGTGCCCCCTCCGCTTCCCTCCTCGATCACTCCAAAAACCACAGCACCCCACTCTTGCCTGCCTTGTCCAAGGGCTCTCCGAGGTCTTCCCCAAGTCCTGAGTAATCAGGGTCGGGAAGTGCGCAGACAGAGACAAAATTGTCTTTCGCTGGCTCTTCACTGGGCGAAGGAAGGTCCTGCTAGTTCCCTGTCATCGCTGCCAGGGGTGGGGGACGATGAACACAAGTTCTAGAAAAGCTGCTGTGAAATAGAGTTCAGGGAGCCAGGGGTGAATGTAGACCAAGGCAGGGAAGCTGGGGCGGAGAAGGCTGGGGCCGGCGTGGGAAGGGGATCCAACAGTCCCAGGCCCGAGGCGGGTTCTCCTCAGAAGCCCCATCATCACCCCACCCCCACCCTCCACCCCCACTTCATCTCACCCCGGCCCCAACACCCCGCGGACACCGCGTTATGGGCCCCCTAGTCGCTCCTGTTCGCCCTCTGGTTTCCTCACTCTTGTCCCAGTTCACGGGTGGATCTCCCCGTGAGGAGCAGGGTGTCCACCCGTAGGCTCCAACCAAGTTCTCTTTCTCTCCGGGAGCTAGCGGAGCCAGGAAAGGCCAGCGTGCACCATTGAGTCTAGAGGAAAGGTCAAAGGTGTGTGTGGCTTCCACGCCACTGGAGGCGGAGGGATTCAAAAACTTGGCGCTAGCCCCTTGGGCTGAAGGGTATGACTTCTAAGAAACTTCACTTGGCGTTTTTGCGCTTTTTGAGAATCCTCAGAAAAAATCGAGCCTGAGCTTATTGCCTTTGCAGTACACAAGTCTTTGCCACATGCCACAGCACTGGAAAGACTGATGTTAATATCAAGTTGGAGACAACCTAGATCATGTACAACCACCGTAGTGTGTCAGATGAGGAAACAACAGTGTGAGAGGGAGAAAAGAGCCTAGGAGACTATTACTTGATAGGACGGGAAAAGGGGCTATTAGACGGAAGGGGAGAGAACAAATATTTAAAGTATCTATTGAGTTATTATGTCTAGTATATGTACAGATAGTATAGTATAGTATGGTATAGTATAATACAGTATAGTATGCCTAGTATATGCCTGGTATTGAACTATTATGCCAAACAAGAGTCTCATAGTCCATGGCTAGGTCTTGGGAAACCTCATGTTGAGGGTTTTGATGAGATCACCAAGTGAGATTATATAGTCTTTATGTTTCTGTGTGTTTGTGCTAATTTAGTAAACATACTGTGGGGGCGGAGCCCCAGAAAGAAGTTTCCAGGCTCTGGGCCTCACATAGAAAGGTGTTGGCTCAGGTAGTAAATGGCCAACTGTGATTGCATGGCCATCAGCTGTGGCTAGTTGGCCGTCAGCTGTAACCAGTGAGCCATTGGCCACTAATATAACTGCTGTGGCTGTGCTAGCGGAGAGAGGGAGAGAAGGAGGAAGAATGGGGGCTAGCAAGAAGATGGCGGCTGGGCTGGCAAGTGTGGATCCAGTCTCCAATGAGAGTATAGTGCCGCCAGAGAGAATATAATGGTATGACTCCCCCATTTATGGCTCCGTGGGTGTTCCTTTTTGGCCTCACCATATCCTGCGTTCTTGTATGGGGAGCGGGAGCAGAGACCCCACTGGACGCCCTGCACGACACATGGCGCAGCGAGCAGGGTCCCCGGCACGACACATACCCATTTAAATAAACCACAGTTTCTGTAACTATGTTTTAACTTCTGTTTTAAAAATCCAGAGATTCTTATAAGATGGAAGAGACCTGAGCCCTTCTTGATCTTTTCTAGTGCTAGATCAGGCAACAAAAGGAACCAGTCAACAGGAGAGAACCCGATCATTATAGCAGTGCTCCCTTTGAGCCTGGGGTGCTTCATGTTCCCCTTCCCCAAACTGACAGACTTCAAACCACTTTCTTATCAGGAGAGAAAGTACCACACTCACTGGCTGAAGTTCCTTTACTAACCAGTGGGCCTGGGTTCCCCTATTCAATCACAGGGTGTTGCTTGAGCACTCATTGCCTGCCTTGAACTCATTGACTCCTTCAATGGAGGAAGGACCCTTGGTTTATTCTCAAGAAGTAGATCACCTATTGGATTGCAGTTCATACAAGAAGTGCCCTGAACCAGCAAGCCAAGTGTCTCAGCTCTACTAGTGGAGCGCCAACTTTGCCAAATACTTAATTGTCCAGTAACCTAAGCAAATAGAAAACCATCCCTTTGGAAAGATACCTAATAGTTAAATGCAATATGTTTGTTTGGCACATGCCTACCCCTTCAGTCTTCAGTGAGAAATGCCAGTATCATAGGCTCTAGCATTCTGCAGTGTTGCTGGAGAAATTAATCTTGGCTTTTCTGCTATCTATGCCTTGCTAATAGTCCAGGTGATGAAAATGTATATACAAGCAGGAAATTTACTTGAAGGCCTTGATACTCACAGTGTAATCCAGGGACCAGCAACATCAAAATCTGGTAACTTATTAGAAATGCAGAATCTTGGGCCTATTGAATCAGAATCTTAACAAGCTCCCCAAATGCTCTATGCTCAATTTAGGGCATTTGAAAGTTCTCACCTGAATCTTTCTGAATCAACAGAAGACTTGCACTACATTGCAATGAAAAGTGCTGTCCCAAGCTCCAGTAGAGAGCCATCCAGATATTGATTGGCCTGTGGCCTCCTTCTACATGTGCTATAAAATTTTTGCTGAAAATTAAATACTAGTAAGTAATATGTTCCTTTTGATGGATGTATCAGATAGTCCTTTCAGCATTTATTAAGCTCCTACTTAAATATTTAGCTCCTATATGGTCTCATATGTTTATCACATTGACCATCACAGTAATTCAAAGTACTGTGATGTAGTGATATTTACAAATTTTCTGAAGTAAATATTCAAAGAACATTTCTTGATTCGAATGTTGGTCAGCTTCTCAATGAACACACAAGTGTTTACAATGGATTTAGGCATTTAGGGTTAGGCTGTGGGGAGCATCTGCCAGGAGGCCTTTGAGGACTTGGAAATAGGATCTTCCTTTGGCACTTCAAGGTAGCACACAACCCATTTCACATCCACCAAATAAATCTGTGCTGACCATTTGGTCCATTTTGGGAGAAAACAAACAAGGTTATTATCTCTGCTTGTTGGGAGCTTGTAGTTGAATAAAAGAAAATATCTTCTCCTTTTGTAATACATACAATATAAACCAAAGAGTGAACACACATACACAGTACAGTTAGGTGACAACAGAAGTAGTAACAGATAATCACCAGAGTGAGTATAGCCTCAGTTTCCCAAAGGTGAGAAGTCTGTAGAAACTAAAGAAAATAAATTTGAGAAAGCACAAATTGAGGCCAGCACATTTTTTTTCTTTTTGGTTAAAGTTTTGCAAAGACATGTGCCTTGATATTCTAGATAAATAGTCCATGTACCTTAAAAACCAGTCTGCTTATCCATAGGTGTCCTTGGATGTTGCTAAGGTAAATAATTGATTGGACTCTGGTAACTGTGCCTAATTTTCTGAGATATAAATGCCTGGCCTTTTAAGGTACTTTATAGTCAGCAAAGCTGAAAAATACATGGTCTCCACCCAAATAGATTAAGAAGTCTCTTTTGTGAACAAAAGCTTCTTGAATGGTAAGTAACGCATTTTCATGCAAATAGATAAAAGAATCTCATTAGACTTCATTCTTTTTCTGCCTGGTTACTAGAAAGTAAAATCTTCCTAGAGTTTAGACAATTTATCCTGGAAAATTATTGGGTTCTTCAGACTATGTAGTCTAAAACCTGTGTAGTAGTGTTCTTGACAAAAAATATTTAACCTGAATCTAATCAAGAGAAAATAACCATGTTAAACTGAATCTAATATGAGGAAATATTCAGACAAATCCAGAATGTGAGACTTCTTATAAGACAACTGCTGTGGAAGAGGAAAGGCTGAGAGGAGGGAAGTTTTCTAGATTAAAAGAGAGTAAAGAGACTCTCTTGAAGAAACACTGTGTGAATCTAGATTTTTTTTTTTTTTTTTTTTTTTGGAGGAAGCTAATTGGGGAAATTTGAAAATATGGACTATATATCTATTAGGTTACATAAAATTATTGTAAATATTCTTAGGTGTGATATAGTACTGAAGTTATACTTTTATTCTTAGTTCTTATTTTAGGAGATGCATGTTGAGGTATTTATGTGTGAAAGGTCATGGATATGAGCTATACATATGAGATTATTATTCTTGTTTGTTGGAAGGTTGCATTTGAATAAAAGAAAATATCTTCTCCTTTTGTCATACATACAATATAAACCTAGAAGAAGGAATATGCACACACACACACACACACACACACACACACACACACACACTCTATGGTTAGGTGGCAACACAAGTAGAAAATGTGGCAAATGTTAATAATTATTGATCCTAGGTAAGAGGTATACAGGTATGATTGTACTATTTTTTTCAACTTTTCTCTAGTGGGAAACTGGATATACAAATGGGCAGTGATCAGACCATATATAACAATAGGACTCTGACCTAAAACATACAGCAACCAGCTCAGGAAACCAACCCATTATCTACAGTAAACAGCCCAGGATGCCAGGCTACTATCTTTAATTCAGACTTACAGGAACTCAGAAGCCAAACAATAAACCCTGTAACAATCAGCCCCAAATAGCCAGGACTTGATTAGTAACTGGCTTTCCTAATACTTACTACTTAGGACCAACCAAAGAAAGTTAAATATGCATCCCTCAGCAATGACATAGGATGCCTGACTTCTAATTAGCTCACTTACAGCTTTCCCAGGCCAACAGCATCCTATCAGTTGAAGGCTCCCCTTTTTCCCACTCTAAAGCTTTCCCACTCCTCTGTCTGCCTTTGAATCACTGCCAAAACTCAATCATTGCTGACTCCCTTGCTACAGCAAGCTCTGAATATATAGATTTTGCTTGTTGTTCTTTAGTTGGTCTTAATTTATTTTCACATTAGGATTAAAGTTTTGCAAAATAAAAAGTTGAAGAAAAAATGATAGAAACACAGACAAACAAAAAAGTAATTAAAAATATTCCTAAGATCCTTAATAGGGGCCAAGTTATTTGAAAGAAGAGCTTCAGGTGGGCCACAGCACACTGGAACATACTCATTTTTGATATTTCTCACTGGGTATGATAAACTACAGTTGACCCTTGAACAACATGGGTTTGAACTGCACTGGTCCACTTATATGCTGATTTTTTTCAATAAATACTATAAATGTATTTTCACTCCCTTATGATTTTCTTAATAACATTTCCTTTTCTAAAGAATACAGGGTACAATACACGTAATATACAAAATATGTATTAATCAACTGTTTATGCTATTGGTAAGGCTTCCTGTCAACAGTAGGCTGTTAGCAGTTAAGTTTTGGAGGAGTCAAAGTTATAATGCGTATTTTTGACTGCATGTGGGTCCACACCCTTAACTTCTGCA